>NC_081413.1:425705037-428117537 GCF_030272615.1 Cryptomeria japonica | reverse complement strand
ATCTATTGCAAACAAAACATCTACCATCAAATTTATAAGCATTGAACTGCCTTACCAGTGCCTTATGGTTTTGATCTTCATTAGCAGTATAGGAACTCTGTCCTTGCTCAAATCCAAGTCCACTGGAATCTCCATTCTACCTTTGTCTCTTCAACAACTCATCTAGCTATGCTGAACTAATCTTGAATTTCTCTTTGTACTCACTTGCAGTAGTTATAACATCTCACAAAATTATCATTTGTCTCTCAAGCTCTTGTGCATTACTCTAGGATTGTACTAAATCAGTTCTCAACATATCATTCTCATGAACCAACCTACCACATTCTTAAAATTTGTTCTTCAAAGATACAACAAGATTTTCTTCCTTTTTTTTCCGGTCCTCAATCTCTTTAGACATTCTCATAGTTATAGCTTGCATTTCATTTTTGATGACCATGTTCTCCTAACTCAACTTATGACATTGTTCCTTAAGTGCATCTTTCTCTTCATCATCCTGATTTTGTAGAAGTTACTTCCTCATAGCTTGAACATGTTGGCATTTTGGATATGTTGGTATGGTTTTGTCATTGATGTCAACACCTATCAACACTTATCAGCACTTGGAGACTCTTGGTTATGTTCACCGGTATGTTTAGTGACTTATGCACAGTCATCAATATCTGGTTCACTAGCAGGTTATATTGTTCACCGACACTTAGAATGACTTGGAGATTACTCGATTATGTCAAAGACATTGTTTGGACACTTGGTTTTGGTGATTTGTTCATTGGTCTAATTGGGTTTGCATATTTGTTGTTACCGGCAAATAGGTCTAGGTTATGTATTGACAAACATATCTATTCCAGATCAGCACAACACGTCATGAAGATGATTTATTATTATTGTAAATGCAATGATCCGACATGATGCATCGCATATTGATTCATTTATAATTGACTTTATTGTAATATCTCTTAGTGAGCCGACCTACTCATTTGGTCTTAGGTTATGGTATAAATGTAAGATCTCATTTGTGAGAATAATGTAACATAGTGGTGAGGATTATAATAAGGTATATGTGAATATTGGTAGAGCTATACATGTAGACATCATTCAAGAATGAAGCAAGGTTTGAAGAAGGCAAATCAGAACTTAACTGGTACTAAATCCAGCATATAAAGATTCTATTTTGAGCAGTACATTATCATTGGATTTAACCATCCAATTGTAGTCAGTGTGACTCCCATTTTGTGATTGAGCAGTGAGCTTTAGGCAATTAGCCTTTCTGCATGTGCAGACTCCATATTGTACACACATACTATCTGCAGTAGTATCATCTGATTGTGGGTAAGGTTTCCCACTATGGTTTTTCCCCTTACAGTGTTTCCACAAACAAATATATGTGTTATGTGTTGTGGATGTTATTGTCTTTCTGTTTCATGCATTAAACTTTACCAGTACTGCAATTAATTGATAAAACTGTCTACCGGCATAAAGTCTGGTTTACCGATATTAAGCATAAAGTTTGGTTAAATTAGTTTTGGTTTGAATTTATTGGACAACTGATTCACCCCCCCCCCCCTCTTAGTTATCTTCGGGACCTAATAGAATAGATGACAACCTCTCCTGTAGGACAAGAATGAATTCCTTAGAAAAATTCAATTCATCTTGTAGCTTTAAGTTCTTCAACCTTTCAACATCATAATCTTCAAGTGCCATCTCAAGTTTCTTTTCCAAACCCATATCCATGGATTCCGGATTCAGGGTCTCCCTCAAGTTGTTAAACTTCCTTTGAGGCACAAGGCTCTGATACCAATTGTTGGAATCCAATAACACTAAGAGGGAGGGGGGGGGGGGGGTGAATGAGTGTTATACCATAATTATCAATTTTAGCCTTATTAAACATGCATACACCAACCGGTATACCGGTACATACAAAATTGAAGTAAAGCAACCAATAAGCCGATCATATAAATGAACACCATAACACATAGAATAATACGTGGAAAACCTCAAAGAGGAAAAACCATAGTGGGATTTGTGACCCACAATATCAATTCACTGTCTATATGAAGATATATTAGAAAATATAGGGGCCTGCACTTGCAGGAAAGCTTGCATCCTAGAGCACATTTCTCAATCACAAAAGGAGCATCACTGACTACATACAAATCCAGACTACAATCCATAGAAGTGTTGAACTACAAAAGATAGCATCTCCTATGCCTGAAAATAGTTCCAGTTAAGCTTTATATGTTCCGGTTTGAAACCCTAAACCCTTTACTGGAATACCCCTTTACACAAATATCCTCACATACATGATCTCTCTGATATATTTTGCATCTCCTTCATTATTTCCTTCCAATTACATATTCACATCATATCACATCCATATATTCCATAATCTCACATATCACAAAATGATCTAATCCAACTGACCTGTATACCTTATACAATTTATCATGCCTTATGTCGGCTTACAAAGATATTTATAATATCAAAATATGTGTCAGCTAGATAACATAAATACATGAATATCAAAAACAATTGACGATGTCGGATCCAAGAGATGTCGGCCTCCAATACTGATAACCTCATTCTAAACTACATCAGCCTGCATTGCCGATAACCAAAGAAATCCTTCTATCCTCCTGGTGTCGGTGTCGGTGCCGGTGTAGTGTCTTTGAAGTGCCTGCTAGTACACAATTAAACCAGAACATTAAGTCAAAAAAAGATACCATGTTGCCATCAATGACAACATAGTGAAACCAACCAATTGAGTGTCAATTAACAACATAAATAACCTTTATCATTGAGTTGACCAACTCTTAAAAGATTATGCTTAAGACCATCAACCCAAAACACATCATCAACATTACTCTTCCCATTTAGAGAGATAAAAAATTTACCTTTCACCATGCAGGGAGAGTTATTTCCAAATCTAACAACACCTCTATCAAATTCATTAAGGGTTATGAATTTACTTTTGTCTCTGTTCATGTGGTGTGAGCAGCCACTATCTATAATCTATTCATCACTATTCTCTATATAAGATACTAGTGCCCTTTCATCTGATAGTTCCTCCTTCATGGCTACACACATAATTTCTTCATTGTAATATTCATCTTCAGACTCATCGACCACTCCTTCATCTACTGCAATATAAAAATGTTTCTTGCCCTTTCCTTTGAATATTCTAAACTTCTCTTTCTTATTGGTGTTAGGATAGTTAGCAACAATATGACCAATTTTACTATAAGAGAAACCCTTCAAAGATAGATTTCCTTTATACTTACCAGTGCCTCTTGGAAATCTCTATGCTAACAGTGCCTCAAGTTCCATCACTTGATCTTCATTTTCTTCATTTCCCCGGTTACTTCCACGACTTGTCCTACACTCATGATTTTTACATATATCTTTTCCTTTTCTAGTAGATGAACTAGTAACATAAGCTTTAAAGGCAAATTCAGTAGATTTTTTCATAATATTGTCAAAACTATTTAACTCAAAAGTTGTAAGTTTACCAATCAATGAATCAACAATTACCTTATCCTTTGAAATATATCTAAGTTCTTGGTTTGCAGATACTCTTATAGAATACTAAGGTTGAAGAGTTATAAGAATCTTACTTACTATTGCATCATCATCTATTTTACCTCCAACACTCTTTATGCCACCAACAACTTCTTTGATTCTTTGACCATACTGTGCAATATTCTCTCCTTCAAGCATTCCAATATCATTGAACTTTCCTCTTTGGCTCTTTGAACATGCTCATCTCCCCCATAGATTATCTCTAACTTTTCCCAAATCTCACTTGCAATTTCCAATCCTTGAACATCAATGCATTCAAAATCAGATAAAGTACTTACAATGGCTTCTAAGGCTTGCATGTTATCTTGTTGCTCTCTGAGTTTATCTAGTGTCAAGGGAGTAGTGGTGTTGTTTCAACTTGCTTCCAATATTGTGCACCAAGACCTTTGATTTATATCTTCATTCTATCTTTCCAGATCTTGTAGTTATCTTTGTTGAACTTGGGACCCTCTTTCTTCATCATCTTGAATTCCTCAGAATCTTTTCCTCAAGTGGTTAGGATTTTTGCACACAGAGGACCAAAGCTCTAATACCAATTGTTAATCCAATGAGGATCTGATTAATACTAAGAGGGGGGGTGAATCAGTATTAATACCAATTGAAACTTTAACTCAAAAACAAGCTTATATCAGATTTGAAACCATTTAACAAATTTCTCAACTTCTTTAATCAGATCTAATAACCTCTCTATCAGATTTGCTTAACACATTAATCAAATCATTAATCACAACTTTCCCCACCAAAGCAATCATATAAACTTGATCATTTACTAGCTCATTAACCTTATTAATAAGATCAAAAAATTTCTCAAACAACTCCTTATCAGTACCGGTAGCCTCTGATAAACTTATGATAAAACATCATAACCGGTGTCTCAGAAATAATGCATGACATGAAACATAAACAAGAACATCACATGAAAAACATTCCACACATGAATGCCATAAGTTTTTGACATGGAAACCCAAATGGGAAAAAAAATGGTGGGAGTTGGTACCCATAAGTATTTGTACTCTTTTGAAGTATGCCCTGTTAGGAGCTTACAATATGCCCGGTTGGGAGCAGACCCTGTTAGGAGTTACCCGATTAGGGGATTTGCCTAGCAGCCCAGTTTGGAGCTTGATGATGTATTAGGATCAACCTCATGAGAGGATTTAAAACTCTTTTGAGAGCTGCCCTTTTAGGGGACTTAAATGTCTAAGGCCTGTTAGGACCTACCCGGTTAAGGAATTTAACTTGCTGCAACTGTTAGGGAACAATAGTGAAAGAATGATTTGTTACTTGCACTTCTCTGCTTGTTTGATCAGGTCCAGTTATACATAACACTCTACAACTCTCAGGAAAATATCAAACTTCACTTGGATGGCTTAACACATTCTCTAAGACCACTGACACAATAAACATCAACTATGTCATCCTAAATAGCCATCTGAACTAGGTCGGCCATAAAACCCTAATTACATCATAAATTTACAATTCAAATCATAAGAGATCATCACAGATCATTATATAGATCATTACAACAAATTACAATACAATATCAACCATTGGTTGATCATAACCCATCAAAAAAATCTGATTTGTATCCTCAAAACACTTTACTAAGCATTTCGCTGATTCCCAAGAAAATATTCCTTGAATCATGCCAAAACAATAATTAAATCTTTCACGTGGGTTGTGTCGTATTATCAACTTCATGTAGAGTCACCATCGATCACTGTCATAACATAAATCATTACCGGTTTGATGATTTCTTCACCAGTCTTAAACCCTACTAAAACCTTAGCAAAACTTCATTAGAAAATTGAAACATGCCTTCCAGTAATCTCCAAGTGTTCTGGTTCTAGTCATATAGAACTTTCCATGATACAAGTTCACCATCCAAACCACAAATCACTAATCATCACCGATCATCGGATCCAATCAAAACATCTCTTCTTTATCGGTTAAAGTCCTATTTCATAGACTTTAGCTCATTGTTGGTGAACCCTGTCTTCCTGTAAACCAAATCAATTAGATCACAAAACAAGACATCAGGAAAATCGGGAACATTAGGAACATCAGTTGACATTAGTTGCCACCAATGATAACACAAATAATTGATCATGTCATCTAATCATAGAATCTCAATCTCTTCATCACAAATAGACTTCTATCCTTTACCAGTGCAGTCATCCAACTTCAACTGCATCACCTCATCTGCATTAGTTATGCCAAATGCATATAGATGAAGCATGAGGATACAACAATCCCATGTTGATAAATGAAATGAGGATTATGCATGAGGATGAAATAATCCCATACTAATAATGAAATGAGGATTATGCATGAGGATGCAATAATCCCATGAATGATGGACAAAAATAGGGATGAAACATGAGTATACAACAATCCAATATTAATATTTGATAGTTAAAATGAAACCAGGAGGCTGCATATATGCCCCCCCTTAAGATGTCAACATAGTCCTATGTTGATATCTTACGACATATAAAAACAAGGATACCCACCTTCAACACCAAGGAGATATCCGCTAATCAATAATTCATGCATTCCAAGATAGAAATAAATATTCTTGAGTAGGATTCGTTTCTTTAAGTAAGGAAGAGATAATTGTAAAAGAGATATATTGCAACAAGTGTAAAGGGATCCTTTTGAGGGATGCATGATTAACTAAGGATGAAGAGATCTCTGCATAAATATATCTACCTCCAAGAGTAGAGGAGATCCTTAATAAAGATGACATCTTGGAAGGATAAGAGGACTAAGAATACACGCCTTTTCCAAAGTAGATTCTTAGGATTACACACTTTCACTAAGGAGAGATTATTCATAAAAGATGCACCATTTCAAACAAGGAATGCACAGAAACTTATAAGAAATGACATCAAATTATGAAAGATTCAACTCAACAAAGGAAAAAGGCAATCTTTAGAAAAAGAGAGAGAATTAAAAAATTATTCTTGCCTCCCAAGCATGGAGACAAGGACACAAAAGAGAGATAATTTATAAAAGAAACACTCTTCTAAACTAAGAAAAAGATCCTCAATAGGAATGCATATCACCATATATAAAGGTTCATTATAAAAGATACCTCTCAATAAAGAGAAGAATTTGATAAATGATTATAGACTTTCAACACAGAGGAAGAGATCCAATTAAGGATATGCACTCATAAGGAAAGGATAAGATCCTTATTAGGGATACTTTTTCTAATAAGAGGAAGGAGATTATCAATAGGGATATACATGTTCACAATTGATAAGAGATCCTTAATAAAGGTCCTACTTCACAAAGAGAAAGTGAGTCCTTAGAAAGAAAGAATGATTGAAATGCTATTCTTGCCCCCCGAGAATGGAGAAAAGAATAAAAATACTATTATGTTTCTACAAAAGTGTGATTGCACTTGAAATTTTACCATCATGAATGAAAATGAGTCCCCATTAGGTAAGCTACTAATGTCACATAATGATGCAGGGACTTCGCGAGGTCATAACTTTTGACTCGGTTGTCTGATTGGGCTGAAATTTTACATGGACATAGATATTGAGGAGTTGAATGGATTTCTAACTAACCAAGTTTGGTAGGGCCCCCAAAACTTCAAATTTTTCAGGGCCAGATTCCTTCATCCAAGGCCTCAAAATTGGCTTTTACTCTTTTTTTCCAGTTTTTTAGAAAGTTGGTTTTTTAGTTAATTTTGAGCTCGTAATCTTTTTGAGATTAGAAAGTTATTTTTTTTGTGTTGTAGGAATGTTTTTTATATTTCTAGAAGATTTCGTGATTTTTGGGATAGATTTGAAAATTTCCTTAAATGGCAATTTTCAGATTTTGTAAAAATCTGCCCAAAAAGGAAATTTTTGGTGATTGTTTAAAGTAGGGAATTTTTCATTGTAATGGAGGATGGTTGAAGTTGCAGAAGAATAACGAAGAAAATTTGATCTAGACTTATGTTTATTTCTGATTATTCCTTGTTATATTGGTTATGTTTTAACTGGCTACATCACATAATAAGGAGCAAAATAATAGGAAATTAAATGTTATGTAAAGGGAAAATATGAGAATCCAACTCATTGCCATCTATTATTTTAATGGTACCAATTACAATAAGTTGTTTAATTTTATCCGCTAAATCATGACACTCATTAGTGGAGTGGCCATGGATTTGATGATAGTTGCAAATAAAAGAATCATGTTGATTTTTCTTACAATTCTTTCTTTGATTCTTTAAAGCCAGAGAGTAATCAAGTTGGCATTAAGGAGCTCATATAAAATAATCTCTTGTTGTGATGAGAAGTTGTAAGATGGCATAGATTTACTAGACAATGGGGAAGGGGATTTGAACAAAGGAGGACTTTGGAAACCTAAACCTTCTTGGGAAAATTGTGATGTATATTTCCCATGACCATCAGAACTTTATTGCACACATCCTAAAACATCTCTATTGTGTCCATGCATAAATGTTGAAATTTCTAGAGGAGAGGGTTCATTCCTAGTATCAAAATCTAAAGACCCCTCAACATCATCAAGACATGTATTGGAAGGAGAGAGGGGAATTAATTTAGAAGACGTTTGGATAAATGACACACAAGGCTCCTTCGAGGCTTCATGTGTAGATTGATGGATAAAGTCTAATGTACCCCAATTCTTTTCTAAAGAGACATCATTGATAGGAGGTTTGTTATTGAAGGAATCATAGTATTAAAGGGAGAAACACATCCTACTTCATCATGAACAACATCATAAGGATTAGGATCAATATTGATTGTGTGAATTTCATTGTGATATATGAATTTGATTGTGTGATGAAGAGTAGAAGGGACTACTTTCATAGCATGAATCCACGATCTACCTAGAAGAATATTATAATTAAGATGGTTGGGCATGACATGAACATGAGTACGCAAAGTCACAGGTCCCACTTTGATCTAGGTAATATGACTATACCAAGTGTCTCTCTAGGAATATTATCAAATCCACGAACACAAAGACAATCAGGTTGAATGGAAGAATGATCCCAATTTATCTTATCTATTAAGTCAACACAATAAATATTAAGTGCTGACCCATTATCAATTAAGGTACCTTTTATGTTTTGATTATAAATGCGAGGAGTAATCATAAGGGGACCATCTCTATTTCTAACCTCTATAGAAGACAGTTCACCTTGTGAGAATGTGATATCATTTGGTTTAGAAGAAGGATGAGGAACCACTTTATGAAAGGGAAGTTTGAGTCAAGTCCCAAAGGGGGATCTTTGCTAAGATACCATTGAGTTTCTCAACAAGATCTTTATCAATGTCCTTCTTTGGGTGAGAGGGGGAAGAAAGAGATGTGAGAAGAACATTGGGTTGTTTCTTTTTGACACAAGCATTAAATGTTTGATGTATTTCAGAGCCATATTTTTGTTCTAGTTGTCTTTCCATACGATCTCTTTCACATATGTATATTGTAACTTTTAGGATATTGGAAGGTTCCTTGGCTTTAGGCTTCTCATAACTGGAAACATGAATGGTATTTGTAGACACCTAAAAATGTCTCATTGATCATGTACTAATTATTCCTCTAATTGATTAAATAATTCTTTAATTATTTAATTAAGTTAATTAATCTCATTCTTCTAATTTCATATTTCCTCATCATTTTACTAATTATTCTATTTTCGATTCTATCATCATTTAATCATTTTAACCATTTTCTAGATGTTAATTAAATATTTATTATTTAATTAATTCTGATTAATTCCCCAATTTAAATAATCTTTATTATTTAAATAAATTAATTCTCAATTTCTATCTCAATCCTATCATCATCTAATCATTAACCCTTTTCTAAATATTAATTAAATATTTATTATTTAATTAATTATGATTTTATCCTTTAAATTAAATAATCTTCATTATTTAATTAAATTCAATTTCTAAATAATTAAATAGTTTCTTTAAATTATTTAATTAACTAATTAATTCTTCAATTCCAAATCTCCAAATTCTAATTTCATTTAATTTCACATTCTTCTAATTTCTTCTAAATTCAAATACATGTGCATGATTTCAAAAATCAAAGTCAAGTTCTAAATATATTCAAATGCTAAATTGAATTAAAATAAATTTAATTATTTGAATAAATATCATGCAAAGATTAAATTGAAAATCTAATTCTAAGTGCAAGAACATGCTAAATTAATTAATTCAATGATTGAATTAATTAAATCATTATCTCTCCAATCTCTATTTCCATCTTTTAGTTAGCTTTTTCTAAATAAAGCTTTATTTGTCATCAATTAATTTTCCTCCAATCATTCTTTTTCTTCTTTCAGTTAACTCAATTAATCTATTCAATCTATTATGTCTCACCTCCAAATCAGCAGTTCAACTATCAATCTTCATGTGAGCTCACTTGAGTTCCACCTCTTGATCAATCTATTTCACCTTTCAATCAATCTTCTCCAAAAATCTATAAATTGAGCATTCAATCCTCACAATTCCTCTGATTCATGAACTTTGAATCTTTGTATTACTTGCAGGTTACCAATGCAATATCTGAGAGCCATCATACCACAAAGAAGAGAAGAGCAATGGAAGCTATATGTGATCTTGGAATAGGGAGTTTCATTGAATGATTTTAATTCCTATTTGTTTGATATTGCATTATTTCATTGTTTGTTTGTTAGAATTCTTTCATTAGATAGGGATTCGTGATTTCCCTTTGATTCTAATTGAATACTTGTTTTTAACATGAATTTTACTTGCACACAATATTGACTTGATTAGGCTCTTTGTTCTCTAATGATACATCTTTAGAAGGGATAGCATTAAGGAAATTGCTAATGATTCCATCCTCTTGTGCCAAATTATCTTCATGGGGGAGGTACATTTTAGGATAAACATCATTCTTCAAAGATTCATCTTTAGGAGGGATATCTTTGAAAGAAGTGCTCATAACCTCTTCTTGCACCAATGTGCTCTCATTGGAAGGACCAAATTTGGGAGAGCGTAAATCAGTATCCATCAATACTTATTCTCTAGGAGAGATATGATGTATGGAAGGTAAAGTGGCATCAAGGAAGGTGTTTATGATATCATTCTCTTTCTCTAAGGTATTCTTATAGGAAAGTCACTTTCTAGGAAAAAGATCAACATGAATTTTTAAAACTTCATCCTAAAGAGGAAGAGTTGTAAAAGGAGTGTTAATAATCTTTTCTTTCACCAAAGTATCCTAATGAACAAGAGAATATTTAGGAGAGGAATTATAATGGTTCATTAGGGTATCATCAAATTGTTTTAGCACAAAAGCTTCTTCATAAATAGGATTGATAGAAGGTAAAGGTTCATAAAGTGGATTATCATGCACGACAATATCCTTGTGAATTGTTGGAGATTTAGAGGGAATGATGAAATCATCTAGAGTATTATCCATCACCTCAAGGTCATCACTACTAAATGTCTTATGCATTATGTTGATTAACCTTTGGCAAAAGGACAGTTAATAAGGCTTAGGATTAAGGAAACCCTCAAGAGCCTCCTCAAGTTCCTCTCTACTATATACTTCTTCAAAAGGATAATCATTATAAGAAAATGGATTGTCAAAGGCATGATAATATTGCAAAGAGTAATTTGACATTTTGAAAATAAATGCTAACTATTGCAATGAAATGAACTAAAGCATGCAAACATACAAAATGCATAAAGCAAGATTTTTTTGTATGTTTCTTTTTTAAAAAAAAAATTGTATATATTTTTTTTTAATTTTGAAAAATATGAAATGAAATTTGAAATTTAAAATTTGAAAGTTGAAATTTGAAATTTTGAACTTACAAAATAATTTAATAATGCAAATTCTTAGAGAAATGATTATTCAATTAAATAAGAATAATGAGCAATAATTTAACCTCATAGAAAATTTAAAATTAAAATTAATATTGTGCAAAAATAGTCTCTTAATTTAAATTTAAAATTATCCAAAAGAGATTTAAAATTTAAAATTAGGGCCTTGTAAAAATAACCTCTTAATTTTAAAATTAAATTTGAAATGTTGAACTTTGGGATTTGAAATAATCAGTTTAAATCTAAAAATTAGGGCTCTCTTAATTAACCACTTAATTTTAAATTATCCACAAGAAATTAAAATTAAAAATTAGGGCTTTGTAAAGAGAACCTCTTAATTTTAAAATTTAAAATTGAAATAAGATCTAAGATTGAAATTTGGAAATTGAGATAATCAATGCAAAATTGGGAAATGCACACAGTTATTTAAAATTAAAAAATTAGGGTCTTTTTAATTAACCACTTAATTTTAAAATTTAAATTTGAAATTGAAATTTGATCCAAGATTGTAAATTTGAATTGGAATTGAAATTAACAACCAAATTTGAAAGGTGAAATTCAAAATTTAAACAACCCACAAACTCAATTTTTTTTTTTTTAAATTAGGGTTTTTGAAATTAACCACTTAATTTTAGAATTTAACTATGAAATTTGACTTGTAGATGAAATTTGAATTTTGAAATTGAAAAAGTATTCAAAATAAATCTCAAGCTCAATTTTGAATTTAAAAATTAGGGTTTTAGTGAAATTAACCTCTAATTTTTAAAAAATTTGCAAGGAGATCAAACTTGTAAATGAAAATTTAAATTTTTAATTGCATACACTTAGATCCGACAACAAAAAAATAGAATTAATGGTGTAAGGAGTCAGGTTCACCAAAATGTAAAGTGGAAAATTTGAGCTTAGAAAATTCACCACATCTAAGGGTGAAATTAGTAAGTCAATTTTCACTTGGAGGACTTTACATTCAAAAGAGGAGATGAGAATCCACTAGATCCAATCCTAAATGAGATAAGGACTGAATACCAAGTGGATTGGATTGATTTGGGTTTTCCTCTTTTGTAAGTTGAATTATTAAAATAAGTAGAATGCTAGAATTAGAGACAAAATACGTAGAAACATTGAATTCGGGATTTTATCATGCACCTGGATCTGAGTAATGTGAGTTGATTCAGAACTGCCCTATGAAAATTTCCAAAAATAGCAGGGACCATGTGTAGGGACCATGAAACCCCCTCTTGGTCCTCCAAAATTTCCGATCGTCGAAAATGGTTTTTTTGTTTCCGTATCTGAAGCTTATTTCCAGGAGTACAACTACACACCTGTTTCTTGCACACACTGAAAGAAAGGGAAATGTGTTGGGAATAAGGGTTTTCCTAAGTTAAACCTCAGTTAAGGAATTAACCTTGAATGATGTATTGCAAATACTGAACTAAATAATGAAAAGGTATACCTTAGATTTGCAATGATTGATAATGATGTTTTGCTTCTTGAATGTAATCACATATGTTGTATGAAATGGAATGAACATGACAAAACCCAAACACACACACATGCTTGAAAATGAATAATGTAATGTTTCTCCAATGAAGAATATGTAGCCTTGAATAATGCTTGAATTCCACCTTTCTCACCTATATGCTCATTATGCTACTATGATTCTATATCAAAATGAGAGGGTAAGACCTCCTTATATACTTTCCTACCGTCAAACATTCTAATTGTTCGACATGGGCCGACATGAGCAATTATTTTCCCACTCAAATTTGAGATTGGGCCCAGGAGCTAAAATAGGTCCCAAATTAGGGAGGACCAATGCATGGCACCCTGGTCCTACCCCAAATTGGGGCAATGCAGGGTGCAAGATGGAAAAATGAAGCTTGGTTGCATGGGGGAGGCACAAATAGGTCCCGATCAAGCATGGGGATGAGACTGCTAAGGGGAGGGCCCCAAATATGGTCAAAATTGCAAGGGGTACAATTTAAGGATGTTATAGTATGCTTTTGACTATTTCACATACCTCTACCCTTAGTACAATAACCCTAGAATGGAGGGGTTCATTCCTTTTCTTCTATATGTTTGTTACTGCAATGGGAAATCATTTACATCTAGGTCTTTCATACCTCAATGTATAAACCTCCATTGATACATAATAAGGCTTGATGATAAATTTTTTGAACTACCTAACATGCATTAGAATTCATGATAGTTCATCTCCTCATATCACCTATTCTTTGATCAATACTCATTTCACACTGATTCATTTTCCTCACTGATAATTCTTTCGTTGAAACACATAGTCATGTTGGCATAGTACTCTAGCACATAAAAGTAAGCTCATCTTGAATTCATACACATAGGTTTCATATCATATAGAAACATGAGCATACAACATCATAAAGTACATACATGCATTTTAAAACATTCAACACATCATATAGGATTTCTGCTAAAACTACATATCATATATATATATATATATATATATATATATATCAAAAGAATATGTTGGAGTACAATGCCATAATACAATAAAGCATGTAGGCTCAATCAAAATGTATAGGTATCTACAACAATATTGATTCAACTAGTTCTCTCTTTATCCTTGGTGGTTGTGGCCTTTCCTTGACCACTGGTACTTGCCCCTAGATCTCTTGATGGTGGTGGTGGTGTCATCAAATCCCCATTTTTGGTAGTAGTCTGTGACTGAGTTTGGCTACTTGAGACCTATAAATTAGTGCTATCTAACTCTTCAAAAAAATAGTCTCATGAAGCACCCTCAATAGTGTGTCTCCTAGTCTACTTGATAAAGCTGACATTGAAGATCCTCGATACTTGCATATGATATATTGTCAATTATTGCTTAGGTGATTTGCTTCACCCTTTATGCCCTAGCAACCACCTAATCCCGCTCGGCTCGAAGATAATCCCTCTCTCTAACAATGACATATCTCTTAGTAATAAAACTATTCCTCTCTACTCACCACTTACCTTGTGTCTAAATCCACAAGGCCCTATTCTCATCCTTGCTCCTTTGTGCTACAACTAACTATGCCTTCATATCTACAACCTAATCTAGTAAAGTATGTAGTTGTTCCCTAACAGCCTGAGGATCTAGAATTTGTGTGACATCATCACCCACTTGTATGTGCTGTAATTGTACATCATGGACAATTATATCAGGCATCACACATCACCCTGATCTTGATCATTACCATCATCATTAGATTTTGAGTCGGTTGAACTCAAGTAATCTGAAGAAGTTTCATCATAGTCATATGTCTCCTCCTCTATCTCCCAAACCTCCTTGACATCAACTCCCATCCCCTCCTCATACCTTCCTACTGCTTGTGCTAGTGCTATCACTAGGGAAACCTATTCTCCACCTCCTTCAGGAACTTGACCTCTGTCACCTCATACAACCTCATCCTCACCATCTGCTCTCCATATCCTTCCTCTCCCTCTCCCTCTATCCCCCCATCCTCCATCATCCCCACCATATCCATCCTCATCTTCATCATGCCCCTCATCTTCCCCACCCCGTCTCTATCTCATGCGTTGTTCAATGCCACCAACAATAGGAACTATAGGATTTGTTAATGGAGTAGGCCCATAGTGCCCCTCCTTTATTCATCTTATCTTTTTATACATCAAAGGATTATATTGATATAGCTTTGTCTATTTTGAGATGATTTGATGGTATCTTATGATGTACTAACCTTATTTCATGATTATATTACATACGATGATGATTATGATAGTGCTTTGTTGTTGTGATTGTCTTCTACTACATTTGTGATAGGGACGATGTCTTCTACAGGTTTGTAGGTACTAAATATCGACTCCACTTGTTTTCACAGGTCTGAGTGTGTCTTTATCCCAATGGCAAGTTGATTGGAGATGGCATGGGTTCCTTTTACACACTCTAGGATTAAGTTGTTGTCCTTGTTAGTTTATGCATCTTGGCTTGAGTCAGTGATTAGATTCTTGTGTGGCGACGTTGACCATTGGGTGCCTCATTGTGTTGTGAGTATTTGGTTATTTAATTAATTAATAATTGATTCATATGGTTTAAATAAATGAAATTAAAGTATAGTTTGATATTTTATTAATTACTGGGTGATTTATTAATATTTATTATATTGGCTTGATGAATATTTATTTATTGATTTAGTGTTTATTGAGCCTTTGATTTAATATTTATTTATATTACCCTTGTTCATTTTATTATTGGGATTTTATATTTAATTATGCCCATGGTTTAATTTATTATTGGTTATTTATATTATTGTTTCCCATTTTATTTATTGGAGTAATTAAATATTATATTTATACTTACCCTCTTATCCCATTGGTTAAGATTTGGGGGTAAGTAAATAATATTATTTTATATTCTTACCTCGATCTTGGAAAGGGGTTCGTATAGAATATAGTTTATTGGAATTTTTTGATTGGTTGGAATTCTTCTATAGTTTTTGAATGCATTTTTTATTTATTTGGTTTTTTTGTGCGATTGCAGGGTTAGCCATTCTGGAATAATTTTTTGTGTATTGGATATTTGATTTTTGTTGGGGAGCTTCCTTGGATTGGATGATCTATTGGATTTGGTTTTCTCTTCTTCGATTTTGCTTCGTCATCGCTAAGCTACTCTCCAGGTTGGTTGTATTTTAACCTTCCGCAATTTGGTTTTTTGGAAAATCTTGCTTGCCTTGTGCCTATAAAAGATTGTATGTGGAAGATATGGAAAAACATTGTTGAAGATAGAATATTAATATTGGTACATTATACGGATGGGGAGTAATATTTGTATGTCTTTTATTTATTGTGCTAAGTATTGTCACGAACAACATTGTGAGCTTCCCGTGCAGTTTCTGAGAATGCTTGGGTTTGTTTTGTATTCTTATTTTGATTTAGGATGAGTGAAATTGAATTTCTACCCTTATTTATGTGCATTTGGAATTATTATCTTCCCTGATCATAATTTTAAATGGTTGTTTAAACATTTCTTTCTCTAATTTTTTGCCATTAGTTTTTGTAGCATTGGAGAATGGATTTTATGTCTATGCTTTGCTTAATTGATTGATATATTCACTTATTGAATATGGTATATTCATTTGGTTTTGAGTCATAATTTATGCCTTAGTGATTTTTCTTGGGTCAATCGTAAGTTTTCTCTTCCGTTTTCTGAGTTTTAGTCTCTGTTTCAAATGCGCAAGAAGATTTGTCATATGCATAAGAAGATTTTTCATAAGCGTAAGAAGATTTGTCATATGCACAAGAATATTGGTCAAATGAGCAAGAAGATTGGTCAAATGCGCAAGAATATTTATTTATTGATTTGGTGTTTATTGAGCCTTTGATTTAATATTTATTTATATTACCCTTGTTTATTTTATTATTGAGCTTTTATATTTAATTGTTCCCATGATTTAATTTATTATTGGTTATTTATAATTATTGTTTCCCATTTTATTTATTGGAGTAATTAAATATTATATTTATACCTACCCTATTATCCCATTAGTTAAGATTTGGGGGTAAGTAAATAATATTATTTTATATTCTTACCTCAATCTTGGAAGGGGGTTGGTATAGAATATAGTTTATTGGAATTTTCTGATTGGTTGGAATTTTTCTATAGTTTTTGAATGCATTTTTATTTATTTGGTTTTTCTATGCGATTGAGGGGTTAGCCATTCTGGAACAATTTTTTGTGTATTGAATATTTGAGTTTTGTTGGGGAGCTTGCTTAGATTGGATGATCTATTGGATTTGGTTTGCCCTTCTTTGGTTTTCCTTTACCATCACTAAGCTACTCTCCAGGTTTGTTGTATTTCAACCTTCTTCAATTTTTTTTTCTGGAAAAGCTTGCTTCCCTTGTGTCTGAAAAATATTGTCTGTGGGAGATTTGGAAAAATATTGTTGAAGATAGAATATTAATATTGGTATATTATAAGGTTGGGGAGTATTTGTATGTCTTTTATTTATTGTGCTAAGTATTGCCATGAATGACATTGTGAGCTTCCTGTGCAATTTCTGAGAATGCTTGGGTTTGTTGTGGATTCTCATTTTGATTTTGGAAGAATGAAACTAAATTTCTACCCTTCTTTATGTTCATTTGGAATTATTATCTTCGCTGATCATAATTTTATTTGGTTGTTTACACATTTCTTTCACTGAGTTTTGTCGTGAGTTTTTGTAGCAATGGAGAATGGATTTTATGTCTATTCTTTGGCTAATTGATTGAGATATTCACTTGTTGAATATGATATATTCATTATTATGTCTCTTCTTGATTGGTTTGAGTCATAGTTTATGCCTTAGTGATATTCATTGGGTCAATTGTGAGTTTTCACTTCCGTTTTCTGAGTTTTAGTCTCTGTTTCAAATGTGCAAGAAGATTTGTCATATGCACAAGAAGATTTTTTCATATGCGCAAGAAGATTTGTCATATGCACAAGAATATTGATCAAATGTGTAAGAAGATTGGTCAAATTTGCCATTCTGCCTTTTTAGTGGTTTTTGATGATTTTGTCAATTGCAATCATTTTTTTTTATGAATTTGGCTTTGTAACAGAGGCTTATGAGGATGTCCTTGAGATTCTTGGTTCTGTGTATTGCTTAGATTTGTTTGTTCCATTGTTATTTTTTCTCTGATAAGAGGGATAATGCCTTACCATTGAGGATTGTGCATATATGTTGATTTTGCTCTAGCAAGATGCGTGTTCCTTGCTATGAAGGGTATATGTTTTGGCTCTAGTGAGAGGAATAGTGCCTCGCTGTGGAGGAGATTGTGATTTGGCTATGCAAGAGTATTTTTGCCTTTCCTATATGTGTGATTGATAGTATGAGGCTCTAGATCCAATGTTTGGCTTTATGGTTCTTGAATATGTATGTAAATGTCATTGGTGAATTGTATTGGTTGAGCCTCCTTGCTATTATTATGAGATGTATGTGTCATGACCCTAAGTTCTAGGTGCATGTTAGGGGGGAGTGGTCTTTCATGAGTCCTCTAAGGTCATAAGGAATACACTGCTAGGATTCCTTATGTCATGGAGCCGAGGTCTAAACCATTGGGATAGGTCATTGGAGGTTTATGGTAGTAATAAAGTGATACATAGTAAATTAATTGTAGGTGTGTTGGGTGCTAGTAACTCATCTTAATAAGATAAGAAATATATATGTGGCACTGTTACCAAATTTTGCTACACCTAAATTTGGTGACCTATTACAGGCCTTACACATTGCATTTTGAAGAAAGGTACACAATTTTTTTTTGAGTTTGCTATCTTTACAAATAAACATGTATACCATACAAGTATCTTATTTCAAATGTGCAATTATTTGAATTAAAAGAGATATATATGAATAAAACATTTGCATGAAATACATTTTTTATTTATAAAGATCAAATTGTTCATGAAATCCCACACAAGCCATGGGAATAGCCAAGAAATATCTTACTGATAATAGTACAGTAAACACATAAAAAATTAGAAGAATATATGAAAGAGAGAGAGAGGTAAGCCATAAATGCCTGGATAGGTTGATGAGTTCTCTTTGAAGTCTTTTGAATAGTTTTGTCGGTCCAAGTGCTTCATTGTCCACTCCAAGAGATAACTTGAAAAGAGAGAGAGAAAATATTTGTTAGAGCTCGTGGTTACTTATCTCACTCCTACATACATAATTATATTCCCAATGTGCTTATAGTACCACATCAGACTCAAAGTAAAAAGAAAATCAATGCAGAGAAAGTGCCATAAGATAGCAACAAGTATCATGTTTTATCTAACTTGTTTGTTTCATGTGCAAATACAGATTTCATGAATATTAGGTATGTGGGTTAAAATGGGCTCCCACAAGGGTTAGGCTCAACATACCAGTCATCACTCATGAGGTGACTCTAATCATCTTGTTAAATAAGGAATACAATAGTATCTGTCATGCTCTGTGAGAAGTGTGATACCTGCAACTACAACACAAAACACTTAATAGATAATTACAAGCATGGTTAGCAAATCATAAGAAAAAGAAAGATAAAACCATGACAAAGTGATCTATCGCCTCCTAAGAGATGCGAGTATGGGTTTGCTCTCAGATCTGGATAAGTAATCCCAGTGACTTGACTATACCTAGATGGAGGATTTGAAATGATGATGATATGCAAAGATGAGATTGATTATGCTATATTGATCCAAGAGACTAATTAAGCTAATGATATGATTAAGCTATGATGATGATGCAATTAAGCTAGAAAAGAGATCAAATTACTAGATCTAAGATGCAAATTCCTATAATAACAATGCTCAAATGATATGCTAAAAGATATATGCCTATAGTAACAATGCCTAAATTGCAAATGAGATGGGATCCTTATTGCTCCAAAATGGGGGATATTTATAGGATCTCCAAGGCCAGGGGTGAGGTGGTAGGAATCAACGGTCAAGATTGAGTCTGAAGATATCAAGGGTGAAATTGAAGGAGGTTGGAGGAGAGGTTGGAGGAAGAGACACTTTTCATCTCCGTTGTGACAAGTGTCAAGGAGAATTGCTCATAAAATGGCAAGTGTCCAAGAGAGGAGACATGTGGCCAAAGTGCCATGTGTCTCAAGAAGAAAATATCCACACCATAGGAGGTTAGGATGTGTAAGATAGGATAGGGTTAGGCAAACCCAAGGTTAGGTGGAATGAGTTAGGTTAGAGGGATGGTTAGGTTAGGTGGTTAGAAGTTAGGAGGCATGTGGGTAATTTGAATTTAAAAATTCAAATAATAGGAAAAGACTAATTAATTCTCAACAACTCATAAATTGATTTGTTTTAATTAATTAGGGGATTAGAAGAATTAATTGAAGTGGGAGAAGGATTAATTAATCTGAATTAATTAACCAAAGGGGACTATGGAAATGAACCTATTAAATAAATCCTTAGATTTATTAAAAAAGTAGATGAAAGGGGGAATTTAATCAAATTTATTAATGAATTCAATTAAATTAGGAAGGATTAAATAATTGCTTATTTAATTAATATCTTTAGACCATTTTTAAGTGTATACATTTTCCCCTTCTTTGAAGTGAGGTGTGATGACGCATTGATTCAAAGAATAATCTCATTTTGATGATGATATTGGTTCGATAGGATGCCCCAGCTATTGATTGATAAATTTCAATATGATGATGCCCCCTCAGGAGATCAATTGAGATAATTGATCTTTGGAGTGTTTGGATCTTTGCTAAATTGATATCCCAATTAGAAATGATTTGATTTCTGCAACTGTGGTTGATGAAAATGTGAGTTCTATGATCACGGTGATGTGGTTCTTGATTATTGATAAAGCTTGATTGATTAGATTGATAAGATTGAGATTCAGTTTGGTTTCAGGAATGACACCTCCTATATAAGACAAAGATGATCAAAGTGTCCAGTTTTAGGAACGATATATCCTATATAAGACATGATCAGAACGTTTGGTTTCAGGAAATATACATCCTGTATAAGACATGATAAAATAGATGAGATGTGATCGATTGATAGAATTGATAAGATTGATTGGATAAAGAACTGTTAGTTTGTTGATATCAAGTTGCAAAAAGATTCAGATATGTTGATGTTGGTTTTGTTGAGGGTAGAGTAGTTTAAGATTTTTGCTGAGTCGGTAATATCTGGATAGAGATGAGTCATCAGTTTGATTGCATACACACTTATGATGATGCCTTGATGATTCCTATGATAGATTTAACCTTGGATAAAAGGAGCATGCATGACCCCATGCAAGAATGAAATGCAAGCTAAATGCAAAGCTATGACCAAACCAGTCACTGGGTTATTGCATTTTGTCATCATTGAGCTTTTTAAAATGTGGGAAGTAAGTGCAAACATCGATTGTATAATTAAACCATGATGACCTGAGACCGACTTTCCTGGATTTTGATATGGTAAGTTAGCACAAGCATCAAGGTATAATTGAACTAAGATGACCTGAGTGTTGCTTGCATAAAACAGGCAATATTAATCCTTTTAATATGTAAATCAGAAATGTTTTTGATGATGCTTCGATGATCAGAATTTGCACACCCCTTCAGTGAAAAAAGTATCTAAACATCATGACAGTTATATGGAATCTACAACCAAGGACAATAGTGTCATAATATTCTACAGAATGAAGAAAGATTGTATTCATGAAAATCATAACAGTCACAATAAGGATCCCTAACCCCAAGTTCGATCATGGCAGTGAACTCCAAGATAGAAAATACTAATTATACAATTGCAATGGGCAGTCAAAAGACATGACAAAACAAAAGAAACCGCTATGATAGAGTTGTAATAGTAGGTTCCCATGCTTGAATACACTTGCAAAAGAATATAAGGTTAGGAGATTCCTTAAACATAGACACAAGGCAAGAGTTATCATCCATGCATCAAGAGTAGTCCTAGCCATTAAAAGACAACATAAAGAAATTCTTAACAAGGAATAACAATCACTGCTTAGTTAAAAGGAAACTACAACAAGCTTATAGAGGATAACATCAAGCCAAACACATGGATAGTCATAAGGTGTGCAATCCTTAGCCACAATACTTATGACAAGAACAATAATGATATTTACCATCATAAGAGTGTCCCAGTACAAAATGATAGGTTTGAGATAGGTTCTCATGACAGTTACAGATAAAGACATAAAAGTTAACAGTAAATATGTATTGATATGTCACTGTTTTAATAGATAATCAGATCTAAGCATATGGGCAATAACAATATTAATGCCAAAAGATCATAAGTTTGATTAACAGTCAAAAGGGTAGGTTCAGAATTACAAATACTTGGCGAGGACAAAGATATATGCTTGCAGCCATTGCCTTGGAAAAGTGGGAAACAATTAAGGGAACTATCTCATACATGATGATAGTGAATAGAGGAGCAGTGATAAGACACTATGACAGTGTTGTCAAATCTTAAAGGACAAATACAATCACAAGGTTCATAATATCTTCATAACCTTAAAGACATAGTATTGGCATGGAGAAACTTAATGTGAAAATACATAAATAGTTGGCTTCTATTCTTGAGAATAACAAAAGATACTTTACATAATGAATGCAATGAACAACGACCTAGGGATTTAGAGTAGCTAAAAGATAGCATAAAACAATGAGTAAAATCCTCATCCAAATGAAGGATTAGTATAATGAATTTGCTGCCCAAAAAAAAAAATATAAAACAGTCACACAAGTACAACATACTGAGTATGAATAACACAGTGAACCCTTCATTGATAGTAAATGGACATTCCACCATAACATCCATCAGGGGTAGCATCCACTAATCAATGTATAGGTCTAAATAAATGGCATCCCCAAACAAGGTTTGGAGTAGTCATATTGTGAAGAGACATAGAGCAGCTTAGACCTAGTCCGAGCTTTAAACAGTCCTAACTAATAGTCTTTCAAGATAATATTGCAATCATCATGCAACCCTAACAAGATGAATGAGCAACAAATGGATGCTACAACAATCTATCTCAGTCAATATGGACAACCAAGGGTTTCAATAGAGAAAAGACAAAACACCAGTGACAACCATGAACAACAATATTGAAATATCAGTCTTTTCATAGTCATAGAGTAGCTAAAACCAAAGACTATTCTTATTGGTATCATTAAAGACAATTTGAGCAATCAAATAATATAATGAAAGTTGGAACCTTAATACAAAGCTTCATGAAAATCAATGAGAGGTTCCAACCCGTTGGTTAACAGATTTGTCCTTCTTAAATACCTTTCAAAAATGACTCCCAAATGCCCAAATTGAAAGACAAAAACAAGAACCAACAGTTGAGTCACTTGCAATGGTGAGTGCAAGTGCTCTCTACTTATTTTACAAGGCATAGCTACCTTTGAAAGTTATGCAATGAATAAAATTGCAGGTGGTGCCTTTAACCAGAAGGAAAAGAAGGAAAACAACCATCTACCCATAGCCATGAAATAGATTTGAAACTTTATATTTAAAATTAAATGAATGCAGAGAAGTAACACACAGATCACCCCTTCCCACACTCATGGATAAGAAACAATGAAAAGGATGAGCACAAAAATTTATAATAAATTGATTATTTTGAATTCACAGATTCAAAAACACAATCCGCTTTGTTTGATATAATGGAATTTGCATAAAAAATGATTACAAAGACATTCAGAATTTGCAATCTAAAAGAAAACAAAATTACTGATTAATCTGCATTTGTCTTATTCCTTAATGCAAAATCGAGCCCATAGACTGAGATCCATGTAAAAAAAAACAAAATGGTGACTGCTAAAAGAAAACCGCCCCCTCTTTTTAACAACAAAAAAGAAAAAAGAATCCCTCCTCTTTCCTTTCATTACATATATATAGCCTCTATTTTTTAAGAGACTTTCAGTTATCAATAACTGATTCTTGAAAAGATTATTTATTTCCTTTTCACTTAACATTCCCGTGAATACGATTCTCACCTTTAGGAAAATAAAGCTCAAATATTTTAATACATAATTGCCCTTTCTAGCCTCGGTGAATACATTTTCACTTATAGGTGAAAATACTTGCCCACTTTCCTTAGTGTTTGAGTTTATGTGAGTAAAAAATAATAAGTATCTCCCAATTAATGTGACTGTCATTGTTAGTTTTGACAGTGTTGTTCTCCGTTATCCATATCTTACCAACCAAAAGCAATTTTGGAAATCTCTCCAGTGAGGATTTAGAAAACTAGGTTTTCTAAAACATATAAAAAATTCATTGAGATCCAATGGTTGAATTGAGAGTTATGCCCCCCTCATAGAGATTTATTTTTCTGTCTAAAAATAAAGACTCGGAAAATTTGTGGTTACAGGTTGCATTGAAAACTACAAACAATATACATGCCAATGTTATTGGATTATTAAACTTGTTGAATTTTAAACTCACACACTCTAAACTTGCATCTGTTTAATCTGATGAATCTCTGAACTCTAAATTCGAACCTCTGAAATTGAACCTGCGAACTTTGAACTTTGAACTTTGAACCTTGAACCTGCAGGGTTCAATCAAAAGGTTCAAAATTACAGACTTTGCCCACAATATGCTTCATTAATCACTTTGTCTTTGCATTTGGCTACGTGTTGAACCTTTGAACCTTGAACCTTGAACCTTGAACCAAAGAAGGTTCAAATTTCAAGTTCAATGACCCAAAATTACAAAGACCTTACACTCATAAAACTAAAGCTGTGATACAACCTGCTCCAGTTGAACTCAAACTTTGAACTTTGCAGAGGTTCAATCGACAGGTTCAAGTTCAAGAAAAAATTCAACAAGACAAAAACCTAGAATAATACAAGGTAATACTGAATAAACACTCCTTATTTGAGGACGCAAGAGACATAGTGCAAGCAGAAATATGGAGGGTAACATTGGCTCTGATTGGTGGACGAGGACTGCAAGGATGAAGAGAATCCAAAACATCTCTAGGTGAGACTAGTGCCTTATCCATTGGGCAACAAAGTCAAAGAATTTGTAGGAATAAAGGGCACTGTTTTGTAGAGGGGTGGAGGGGAACAAGACAAGAACTAAAAAACTAACAAGCCAAAACTAACCAAGCCGAAAAGAAACTAAACTAACCACAACTCAAAACTGGAAATCCAAGCCAAAAGACACACAATAGGAAAATGAAACTAAAACCCTTACACACCCAGACTAGGTGCAACAAAACCAATTCCCAAATGGCTATACAAAGCCGTTAACTGGCTGGGAAAAATATGAACCCTTCCTCAATAATGGATTGTGGCCATGAAATGTAGCAAAGGATAATGACCCTCTAGAGATTGCTTCACTGCTAACTCTCAGATTAATGATGTGCAAAAAAAATCTGTATATGTGCTCACCTTCAAAAAGCCACCTTTCATCATAAATTTCTCTATTTTCTTGAATTGCCTGCATGATACTATTCAAGCATTTTTCTATTTTTGATTGCAAATAATAATAGTCAGAGATTTCAGAAGGAATGGCTACATCATCTTTAAAATTTCTACAATTAAAACCATCACTCTTAAAAAGACTTTCAACATTTATATCGAACTTGGAATAAATAAAGACTTCATCAAGCATAGGATCTACACTAGCTGAAGAAACTTCATCTTTCTTTACTACAATCAAATCTGAAAACTCCTTATCCACATACAAAGCATGAAATGCATCAATACCTGAGCTTACTATAGAAGAGCCTTCTCCTTCAATGGATGACAAAAAATGACATATGATTTCCTCTTGATAGAAAGAAATGTCTTTCAAAACCTTCGAAAATTCTATAAACTGCAACACTTTAACAACTTGGCTTCTTTCTTGCTCTAGATTCATTTCAAAAGCTTCTTTTTCTTTCATATTTTCAGAAAAATATTCATTAGAGCAATATTTTGTTTTATATCTAACACAAGTCTCATTAGATAAACAACCTTCAAACAACATTATTGCATCTTCAAAGTGAAATGACTCCATAATAGATTCATTAAAATCTTGCAAAGAATATTTCTTACCATCTTCTTCTATAAAATTGAAGGCCGCATATTCTGGCTGTGTGTTGATATGAAAACTTTCATCTTTAAAATTTTTTGGGACAAGCTAATTTTCAATAATTTCAAAACTAAAACTTTCTACTTTTGGAGAAGAAAAATATTTCAATGAACCTTTAAAATTCAAGCTCACAAGTCCTCCAATGTTGTCTTGGTCATTCTTGCTTAATAATGTTAAATCTTCATGAAGCTGAATCGTTACTCCTTGGACTTCTTTCTCACTCAAGACTGGAAAGTTACAAGAATGAAAAGAAAATGAAACAACTGGTGCATCTTCATCATCAACTCTTAATTCCTCTTTAAGTTGTGATATTCTCTCTTCATGTGTATGCAACAAATTTGTTCTTTCTTCCAGCTCTTTCAACTTGTGAAACTGAGTGCACATGCTCATCCATAAGGGTGCATATACATGGTCATCTTCCGTACTTTTCTTTGTTTTTACAGCTTCAATAATACTTTCTTTGCAACGATCCCAAAAGTCATGCAACACCTTATTATCAATTTCAAGAATTTCTGTAATGGTAGGCAGTCTTCTCCTTTTTCTTTTTTTTTTCCTGATTTTGTATAGTTTTGCAATAGAGTCATCAATCTCCTTGAAAATAGAGATATCTTTAAAACCTGAAGAAAGAAAGGATTGATCTTTTATTTTTGATTTCCCCAGCAGAGTCACCAAAAATCTGTTGATTAACATATTTGTCCTTCTTAAATACCTTTCAAAAATGACTCCCAAATGCCCAAATTGAAAGACAAAAACAAGGACCAATAGTTGAGTCACTTGCAATGGTGAGTGCAAGTTCTCTCTGCTTATTTTACAAGGTGTAGCTACCTTCAAAAGTTACGCAATGAATAAAATTGCAAGTTATGCCTTTAACCAGAAGATAAAGAAGGCAAACAACCATCTACCCATAGTCATAAAATAGATGTGAAACTTTATATTTAGAATTAAATGAATGCAGATAAGTAACACACAGATCACCCCTTCCCACACTCATGGATGAGAAACAATGAAAATGATGAGAAACAAAATAATAGATTGATTATTTTGAATTCACGGATTCAGAAACACAATCCCCTTTTTTTGATATAATGGAATTTGCTTAAAAAATGATTACAAAGACATTTAGAATTTGCAATCTAAAAGAAAACACAAATGAATACACAGATTAATCTACATTTGTCTTATTCCTCAATGCAAAATCGAGCTCATAGACTCAAATCCATGTGCAACAAAAGAAAATGGTGACTGATAAAATAAAACTACCCCCTCTTTTTAACAACAGAAAAGAAAAAAGAATCCCTCCTCTTTCCTTTCATTACATATATATAGCCTCATTTTTTAAGAGACTTTCAGTTATCAATAACTAATTCTTGAAAAGATTATTTATTTCCTTTTCACTTAACATTCCCATGAATACAATTCTCACCTTTAGGAAAATAAAGCTCAAATATTTTAATACATAAGTGCCCTTGCTAGCCTCGGTGAATACATTTTCACTTACAGGTGAAAATACTTGCCCACTTTCCTTAGTGTTTGAGTTTATGTGAGTAAAAAAAAAACAAGTATCTTCCAATTAATGTGACTATCATTGACAGTTTTGTGCTCTGTTATCCATATCTTACAAACCAAACATAAGTTTGGAAATCTCTCCAATGAGGATTTAGAAAAGTAGGTTTTCTAATACATATAAAAAATTCATTGAGATTCAATGGTAGTGTTGAGAGTTATGCCCCCCGTACAGAGAGTGATTTTTCTATCTAAAAATAAAGACTCAAAAAATTCATGGTTACAGGTTGCATTGAAAACTACAAACAATATACATGCCAATGTTCTTGGATTATTAAACTTGCTGAATTTTGAACTCACACACTCTGAACTTGCATCTGTTTAATCTGATGAATCTCTGAACTCTAAATTTGAACCTCTGAAATGGAACCTGTGAACTTTGAACTTTGAACTTTGAACTTTGAACCTTGAACCCGAACTTTGAACTTTGAACCTTGAACCTATGGGGTTCAATTAGAAGGTTCAAAATTATAGACTTTTCCCACAATATGCTTCATCAATCACTTTGTCTTTGCATTTGGCTGCACGTTGAACCTTTGAACCTTGAACCAAAGAAGGTTCAAAGTTCAAGTTCAATGACCCAAAATTAAAAAGACCTTACACTTAGAAAACTAAAGTTGTGATACAACCCGCTCTAGTTGAACTCAAACTGAACTTTGTAGAGGTTCAACCGACAGGTTCAAGTTCAAGAAAAACTTCAACAAGACCAAAACCGAGAATTATACAAGGTAAGATTGAATAAACACTTCTTATTTGAGGACGCAAGAGACATAATGCAAGCAACAATTTGGAGGGTAACACAACCCATCATAAGAAAAATGACAGAGATTTCAGGTTTGAAGGAATGAAGTTGATCACAATAATGATACAGTCCCAAGGAGACATGTCATATTCACTATCAAGTAATGCACAATGCAACAAGCAAGATGAGAGGGTTGATAGAAGCTCCCAAAAATGAAGACAGTGATAATACATTCATGCATCACTCTTGTGATAATAGTGACATCAATTCCAAGGAAAGAATAACAGTGAATAATGCATATTTTGAGCAACATTGAGCATTCATGAAGGTCAATATAGAAATATAAGGAGATAGATTTAGCCCATAAAGACCTTCAAAGTACAAATATTAGAATAGCCCAGCCAATGCTAAAGCAAAAATAATGGTGATATGAACAATACAATGACATCCACTGTGTATAGCAGAAAATGAATAAATTTACACAAGTTCAAAGAGAATGCAATCACTATTTACAAACAATCATTATGAATAAGTATTTTGCAAGATAAGGGTGTAATTAAGCACAAAAAAGATGGCATACATTTTATGAGATGACAATCACTTATGCTATGACAACATACAAAAGGCCTTGAAAGCATAGGCAAAGGGCAACTTAAGATCAGTATATAGAGATAATCTTATAAGTTAGAGACATACCAAATACCAATCAAATGAACACTCCATGAGAGGGCAGTGAAGCAAGCAATAAATAGGACTAAAAGAGCTATGTGACAGAAAATTTGGTAAAGCTATAACATCAACACAGATGATAGTCAGCATTAATTAACCTCTTTAGTCATAACAAAATAGTAAGGATGACTTTATATAAAGTCATTTCAGATCATATAAAATCGTAGTGACATATTTGCATCCTAATCTTGTAGTGATATGATTAATATGGCATGGGACTTCAGTTTTAAAGACTTTCCCACAAGTCAAGAGGTACAAGATGTATAAGATTTGCAGACCTGAATACAAAGGTGATGGTAACCTCTAACAAATAATTTGGAGTATTCAAAATATGTAAGCACAATCAGTAGACAATGCAGTCATCATTATGATAGGTGCCAGATAAGTACAATCCAAAAGAATCCAAGACCCAATCACAAGAACATAACATAAGGAAAGCTTGGCATCATCATTGGACACAACTTTATGATAATATATATGTGATATGATGATCAGTAGTTAACACAATGTATCAAGGATGCAAAACTCATGATATTTGTAAAAATATTCCAAGATAGGTCAAATAGGGAGCACATACAGTCTGTTGAACCTTATTGTGGACCTCCAAAAGACAAGGTATAACAACTGTCAAAACCCTAGGTATAGTGAATATCTAAGAATATCAAACAAGATATAAAAGATACAAATGTCGATCATTGGATAAAAGAGCCATACCATCCATGTTGCAGCCTCATGACCTTAACATAATGAGTAATGTGCTTCAGTCAAACAAAAGCCACTATCATTCTAAGAGAAAGATGCCATATGATAGTCGTGATCTTGTCCATAATAGCAGAGAAGAATAAAGAACAATGAATTTGTTACATTAATTAAGATGGTAACATCTTAGAAGGATTTGTTTTGAATAGCTAAGAACAATCACAAAGCAGTGATATTCATGCAAAATGCAGAGGATTAAATTATAATAAGGGCATGAATTACATACTATGCAAGGAATCATGCAAAAGTCCTAGTTCTTGTTCATGCTTCAGGTTCAAGCCCAACTGAAACCCTCGTTCGAGCCAAACAAAGAATGCAAGTAGTTGCCAACAGAGAGTACTCTCGGTGAAATACAGAGTGCAAAGTGAAAATAGCAAAAAGTTTTTAGGGTTCGGATGCCTTATGCAATGCGAGCCCTAGTTTCACTTCACCGAAGGGGCTCTTCTTTTTATTTGGTTTTAGAGAAAAAAAATCATTTCATGGAAATGATAACCAAGGTCAAGACTTGATGTCTTGTAACCTAGGGTTTATCAAATGAAAAGCCCACTAAAACAAGAGGTCTTTTATTACAAGTTATAATTTAACATATACTAATTTAAGATTTAAATTCTTGTAAAAAAAAGGCTCAAGTGTGTATATTCAATATGTTTCATTCTTTTTGAAAATCTAAAAAAAAAATTAAATTATAAAACAATAAATGTATTTTATCTTTTATTAAAAATAATATAATTAATTATTTTAATAAAAGTTAAGATAGAATTATTTAAAAGATGAAGGAGAAGTTGCTTTCTTCTTGAGCTATTTTTCAGCAGCTTGCAAGCATGCACTTATCAAGAAAATAGGGGATTGTTTTTTTCAGCTAATTTTAGCAGCACATGTGACATGCAGATCTTCATCAGAAGGGGGATATTTTTCTTCATTAGCTATTTAGCTCAGGGTTCCATGTAGAGATTTTTCAGAGGTAGTGTTCTTTTTCAGAGCTATTTTTAGCAGTTGCTACAGTTATATTTTAAGAAAAGGGAGTCTTTTTCATGCACTATCAGTGGGAGACCTATTTTTGGTAGGGTTACGCATGAGTTTTTATGCTATTTTGGGCAAATTCGCCCAAGGCTTTTTCTCATGCAGTTTTTTCATTTTAGGATTTTTGAAGGAGAATCTTCTATATATTCTTTTCTCCTCCTTTTTTCCTGTTGGTTCTTTGTTTTCTACTACACACATAGCATAAAAAGAATTTTATCTCAACACTTTTTCAGTTTTCAGCATTGTAATAGAGATTATTTTTTAGTGTGCAATAGAGAGTTTTTTTCAGTTTCCTTGTCAATTATTCTTATTTTTCCATTGCCAGATGAATGATTTGATAGAGTTATTGTGATTTAATTTTGAATCCTTTGCTCTATCTCATTTATGCTTTGCAGAAAGAGGAAGATTTCATAGTAAATTCAAGTTGTGGGTTGAGTTCATCTGGTTTTCAATTCTTTGCATGTTATGAAAAATCACTTTCCCTACATGTAGAAGCTAGATAACTTCGAGCCTTCACATGAAATGTAATGCCTTGCTAGGAACCCCAAGGGAATAACCACACATCAAGGCAACTAAGGGTGAAATATTTTTTTTTTAAAGTATAAATCACAATAAGTGCATTAATTACTACATTGCACAATAATAACACAAGTGGAAGACTTACACCAGAATTCCTAAAGGGTTACCAACAAATATTTAAACTAAAAGTTAAATCCCATAATAATGATTAATTCCAATTAACCATCATTACTCATGAACATAACTAACCATATACAATAACAGATTAGGCCATTAAAATATTAAAAGAGTAAAAATATAATTTCCCTTAAAATAAAGCATTTACACATATCATATAGAAAGCTGATAAATAGCATCCAAATCTTAGGATTACATCGACAATAAAATACATGGCTTCCAATATTACATTCAAAGTTAACATCTAAATCGATTACAAGGTTACATAAATTTATTGATACAATTGACCACATAGGTCACATGATAAAAATCTCCAACATGAGATAGAGCATGAATCATGAACCACAAGAACACCTGCGAAGCCAATCCTCGCATGAAGGTATGAACAATGATATCTGATGGGAAGTGGCACTACCACCCAATCATGTGATCCCAAAATGGAAACACCCCACCGTGCTAGGAGATAGCAGAGGACCCTCAAGCAAGCATAAACAAGACAAGGACAACAAAAAAAAATGACTCCACAATACTCCATGTGACTCGACCTCACAATACACTAGTGACCCTAAGGAGAGAGTGTCATTGCATGGCTTAAGATGGTTACCCTAGGTCTCAAGCCCCATCCTGGGTTATCCTGGTAACCTTTCCCAAACCCCTGACTCCATCTAAGTCTCATGCGGACCCTACCAACCCTTCATGAAGACAAGGTGGTCGGTTTTCCATTCCAGGCCTTTCCACTACATCTTGAGCCTATACGAGCACTCAACCATGTGCAGGGTACAATATCTTAATTAATATTACAACTACCCACCCCCTAATTAATTATTAGGTTATCACTTATTAACTGATTTTCAAGGGGTTATCCTGCCAACCATTTCGAGCGTGACCCCCACTCGAAAGCCATTCTCTCATAGGACACTAACAAACATGGTCACTGTACGAGGACCCTATGGTGAAACAGACAACCATAACACCACTATCCAAAAACAATTGGCCAAAAAACAAAGACATACTAACCCATGACTAAACATAAGGAACAAGCACTACATGGTTAAGACAACGAGGTCATACTACATTACTTGGTCAAGAGATACAAAGTACACCACAACAGGGTGATTGACAAGAACGAGGGATAACAACCAATTAAACCCCCTTGCAAGAAAAGCTAATTTCACTAAGTCTCAACACAATTAACCTTTGAAAAGAACAACAACATATATACTTGCAATTTTCATTGTTTAAATTAAACGTATCATCACCATGAAAAATTACGAGAAAATCAAGTCATGATTGCACTGATAGGGCTAGAAATCCAATTAATCATAATAATCCATTTAATTCTTTTAATTTTGAAACAGTAAAAATCACAACGAAAAATGGACAAATACTCCCAATTTAAAAAGCTCATTTATTCTAAAGCATCATTTGATCTAAAAAAATTAAACTCTTTTATTAAACTATTAATAAATTAATAAAGACTATTATATATATACAATATATATATAATAATAATTATCAACGATTAATAAATAATAAAATACAACTTAATTATAAACATTAATTATCTTAAAAATATTACTTACTACAAAAATATGTATTAATAAACTTTATTTATTTAGTTTTTATTTAAAAAAAAAAAAACTTTAATAATAAAAAAATTAATTAAATTAAAAAAAAACAATTAAAAATAAAAATAAATCTTACCTTGCGGTGGGGCCCACGGCCCACCGCTGCACCCGCATGCTACCACATATAACATTGCACTGCTACCACATATATGTGGTAGAAGCTCCGTCTGATACTACATAGATGTGGTAGCACCGTTGTTGCTTGGGGTGCGTGCTTGGGTCGAGCCCAGCTCCCTGCCACACAACCCAATACAAATCAATTTTTTTTTTTAAATTTCATTTTTTATATATTTTTTTTTTAAATAAAACAATGAACAAATAATTTACTAGTAGAAATATTTCATTTTAAACAAATCTTTGTGACAAACAAGAGAGTATGAAAACTCTTTTTTTTTTAAATTTCCTTTCATACAATCAAATACACTAAAGACCCAAGGGATTGACAAATCCCAAATAAAATTCTCGGCAAATATGATAAAGGAATGAACAGAGAAAGAGGAAAATTTAATTGCAACTGTCACATTCATTTTTTTTTTAAATACCCAGGAAGAAATTCTTTGGAAACACAAAGAGGGCAAATTTGGCAAAATTTTGCCAGCATAACCCACAAATTCGCACAAATCAAAACTTGAAACACACTCAAAAAATCAATTCCATCCATATGACACAAATGGAGGAAATGATTACAAGCTAAATTTTAAGCATGAAATAGACAAGGAAGGAGATTGGAGAAGCTTTCAAAAACAATATTAAACTGAAATTTCATTAAATCTCATAGCAACTACTCCAAATCAACTTTCAACCATATTTCAAAAATCTCAAACACAACATACAAGAAGAAGAAGCATTCTAAAATTTCTATTAAAACAAAAGCAGAGACTACCCAACCTGCAAAGCTATCTAGGAAGTAATTTGTGGAAGAGCTTCAACCTTGCAACCAAATTTCTCAAACCCAGTTCCTTCTTCCAAATGGATTTTCAAATTTACCTTCCAAAAATAATCTCTCCTCTTCCCATGAAATCATAGGCATATATTCAAAAATATTTCAACCTAAAATTTTAGGTTGAAATTGGTTTCCCCAACCAATCAAAATAAAGCTATTAAAAAAATAAGGAAATTTGATTTACCTTTTTCCTTGAATTATTCTTTTTCTTTCAACAAATAAAAAACCAAAAGTTAAAAAGAAAGGTAAGAGAGGAAAATCTTTTATTATTTATTTTACATTTACCATTTTCTAAGAGACTTCAACTCAACATGGTATTTGAAATTTAAATAGAAAAGAATATGCTTGCTTATTTATCCAATATTTTAATACAACTTAACACAATATATTAAGCAATTTTTTTAACATTTAATTCTAGCAACTTCGTCTATTTAATTTAAATCAATTACTCAAGGCATATTAAACAACTAATTATGAAAACACAAAAATAGCATCATTCAATCAATTTAACAACCATTTAAATAATGGAAAGCACACAAAATGAGGAATGATCAAACGATGACTCACAAAGCAAAAATACTAAAGCACTATGACTCGCATACCGATCAAATGGGAAAGACGACCGACTCACATGAGTGTGACTGCAGGTCAAGTTAGGGTCCAACCACTATCTCCTCCACTCCCATCAGACAAATAAGGTACACTCAGACCTGAAACCAGGTGGAGTCGATACCCCGTACCTACCCAGTACTTGTACCTGTAATGTCCTGCATCAACGAACCACACATGCATATAGACAAATATATAATCAGACATGACATAGACATTAATGAAGGAGAATCATGATGTTCCTTGTCTCGCCAGAGTGAGTGAAGGAAAATCATCCTCTCGCATCCTATACACTTGCAAACATGCAACATATAAATAACGCATCACATATGCAAGGTAAAAGTGTCAGTCCATGACAATAATCCATTAAAAAAATAACAGGAATCATAAGTACTAAAATATTGCAAGAAAGCATACATCCCATATCCAGTAAAAGCATGAAATAACATCGAATAAGTCCGAATAAAGTATAGCAGTAATGTATCCACTGAATGGTCAACCGCAGTCAAACATAAGTATAAAAAGAGTCTGATCGGGAAGGGGTACTACATTCTCCCCCCCAAAACTAGGCTTCCTCCTAGAAGCCTAAAACATATAAGAATAAAGCTCTCTCATCTTCGCTGCATCCTCCCATGTTGCTGAGGTCTCATCATTTGGGTCTTATAGGACCCTTACTTGGTCGATGGTATGACCCTTGAGAGTCAAATCCTGATGCTGAAGAATGCGCACGGGCTCAATGGAAAGGTGTTTGTCCTCAGCCTGCAAAGTGCTCCAATCAAGAACATGTGTCACATAAGGATGCTAAGGTCAAAGAACAAAAACATGAAAGACATTGTGGATGCAAGATAGACTCGGTGGCAAGGAAAGATGGTAGGAAACATGTCCTATCCTCTCAAGGATCTCAAAAGGGCCAACAAAACAAGGTGCCAACTTAGAACCCTTTCAATAATGGATCAGACTCTTCTGTGGATGCACTCTCAAGAACACATGGTCACCAATAGAAAACTGACGATCCACTCTATGAGCATCGACATACTTCTTCTAGCTATCCTGAGCAATAACCAAATACCCATGAATCTGCTCAACCTGCTTCTCCATCTCTCAAAGCATATCCGGTCCTAAACTCACCCTATCCTCTAACCAATCCCAACTCAAAGGAGTATGGCAAGGATGACCATACAATGCCTAGAAGGGAGACATGCCTATAGAGTTGTGATATCCATTGTTATAAGAAAACTCCACAAGGCAAAGATATTCCTCCCAACGCAACTGTTGATCCATAACATACATGCGAAACATGTCCTCCAAGACCTGATTCACATGCTAAGTCTGATCATCAGTCTTTGAGTGATAAGATGAACTGAAGTTCAACTGGGTCCCCAAAGCATGCTGAAGTGAAGTCCACAATGCTGAGGTAAAGACATGATCTCTATCATAAATGATCCGCCTTGGAATCCCATGCAACCTCACCACATCTTCCAAGAAAATTCATGCCATCACTGCTGTTGTATAAGAAGATTGAATAGGAACACAATGAGCAACTTTGGTCAATCTATCAATAATGACCATGATGGCATCATGACAATGCGAAGAAACAGGCAACCCCACTATAAAATCCATGGAAATGATATCCCATTTCCAATCCGGTACTAAATTAGGTTGTAAAAGCCTTGCAGGGTGCTGATGCTTTGCCTTCACCCACTGAAATTCTAAGCATTTCGACACAAAATCAGCAATGATATATCTGTCTAAGATTTGCATGCATCTTCTTGACACTAGGGTGTGCCGAATAAGGTGCACAATGGACCTTAGTCATGATCAAAATGCGAAGACCCTCCAAAGGAGGTACATAGATCCATCCAAGATGTCGAAAAAGACCATCTGCCACAAGGTTATATCCAGAATGTCTACCCTCTAATGGCCTTTCGGACTTCATCACGACTCTAAAATCCTGATACCAAGTGTCTCGAGGAAGAAGTCCAAGAATTCTCTCCCTCAAGTCCACTCCAAGGGACAATGTTGAAACTTCATGCCGCCTATGACTCAAAGCATCTGCCACTATGTTCTCCTTCCCCTAAATACATCGAACCTCAAAATCATACTCACAGAGGAATTCCATCCATCTTTGCTGTCGAGCATTCAAGTTCAGCTGCGTGAAAATATACTGTAAATTGTGGTGATCACTATGCAGCTCAAACCGACACCCCAATAGAAAATGTCACCATCTAACCAATGCATGCACTAAAACTTCCAACTCCTAATCATGAACTAGATAGTTCAACTCGTAGTCCTTGAGTTTGCGAGACTCATAGGCAACCAAACATCCATCCTGCATAAGCACTTCACCTATACCTTCTAAAGAGGCATTTGTGCATAGCATAAAATCTCTAGATGGATCAGGGACTGCCAAAATCAGAGCACTGACAAGGAGTTCCTTCAAGGTACAAAAAGATGACTCGCACTGCTCTGACCAAGAAAAATTCCTCTGTTACCTCTGAAGAGAAGTAATCGGGTGACCTATCTGGGAAAAACTCTAAACAAAGTGATGGTAATATCTGGCCAAACCCATAAAACTTCAAACCTCTAAAACATTGGTCAGTGCTGGCCAATCTACAATGGCTTGGAGCTTAGAAGGATCCACGGATACACCTTCTCCTGAAACCACATGACCAAGATAGTTCACCTCTGACTAGAAGAAATCACACTTCACCAAGCTGGCATAAAGTTGATTCTCCCTCAGGCACTGCAATACCTGTCACAAGTGGCCCTCATGCTCTTCCATAGATCTAAAGTAAATCAATATGTCATCCAAGAATACAAGGACAAAATGATCAAGGTAGGTGTGAAAAATCCCATTCATGAGGCTCATGAAAACTGAAGGCGCGTTCATCAACCTAAATGGCACCACTATGAACTCATAGTGACCATAATGAGTACAAAACATTGTTATATGAATGTCTGCATCATGAATGTTCAACTGATGATACCCAAATTTCAGATCAATCTTAGAGAACACCTTGGCTCTCTTAACCTGATAAAAAAGATCATCTATCCAAGGAAATGGCTATCAATTCTAGATGGTTACCTTATTTAGCTGTCGATAATCAATGCATAACCGAAGAGAACTATCCTTCTTCTTAATGAAGATAATAGGCACACCCCAAGGAGAAACACTAGGATGAATGAACCCCTTGGCCAACAATTTCTTCATCTGCAACTTCAACTTGCTCAACTCCTGAGTAGTCATCTGATATGGAGCTTGCGAAATAGGTTCCGCACTAGGAACCAAGTCGATGCTAAAATCTATGTCTCGCTTTAGAGGCATACTGAGAATATCCAAAGGAAACACATCAGCATACTCTCAAAGAATAGGATGACCATCAAGAGCAATTTCTAGACTCTCTTCCTCATCCACATCCTTAAGAGAAACTGCAAAAAGATGACACCCTTGACGCATACATCGCTTAAGTTGAATAGCGGAAATCATACGTAAGGATATAGATATTTGAACTCCAATGATCCCTACTTTCCTGCCATGGTCATCTAAACACTCTACTATCTTCTGATGATAATCTACACAAGCACTATGAGATGATAACCAATCCATCCCTAGCACAAATCCATAGGACCCCAAAGGAATGACTCGAAGGTCAACTGAAGTAACAAAGGGTCCTAGGTCCAACTCACAACTGGGAATAAAGGCATCTACAGAAACATGCACACTTGTGGCCAACTCTACTTGCCACCTATCCACCTGCTTAGCAGATGTGAGCCCCACCACTCCACAATGGATGAAGAAATGAAAAAATCTAAAGCACCAAAGTCAAAAAGCACATAGATAGGGATACCACACAACACACCTGCAGCCTCAATCACTATACCTTGATGCTCAGCCTGGTGGTCATCAACCACTGCAAATACTTTATGGGATCTACCTGCATTCCCCACTATTGGCTTTGATGTTGTTGGCCTCTGGCTAGCCATCTGGTGAGAACGCTGAGAGAACTGAGTGGCTATGTGACCAAACTGTACACAGGAGAAGAAAGCTCCTCTACTAGGTCCTCTACCTCCAGTCGGCCCACTTGACTGTTGGAAGCTTCCCCTACTAGGGGCCTGAGATGCACCCTGAGAGGACTGCCCTGGAAAATTTTTCCTGCTCCTTTTCCATTTCCTGTTCCTCCTATGCTGAGAGTTGCCACTCGGTTGGCCGTGAAACCATTTCGGTCTCAGCGGTTGTTGCTGTTGTCCACCCTTAGCGGGTGCCTGAGGACCCCTAAATGGTGTAGCAGTCTGGGATGGTTCCCTCAAACTCTGGACCCACTGAAAGGCACACTCCTGATCTGCACTCCAGACTGACCACCATGAGAATGGCTAAGGTTCTGCTCCACCAACCTGGCTTTTGCCATGAATATCTCTACTGAAGCAGGATCAAACACTCTCACTCCTCCACTGATGATGTCGTTTAGACCCCTCAAGAAGTGTTGAACATGCATCGCCTCATCGTTACCAATACCGACATACTGTTTAAGTTCATAGAACCTATACTCAAACTTGTCTATTGACAAACCATACTAGCGCAAAGCATAGAACTTGTCTACCCGAGACTCCCTCCATTGGGGTGAGGAAAATTGTGCCCTGAATCTCTCCAGAAAGATCTCCCATGATACGGTGTTAATGCTCACACCAATCCTCTCCTCCTCTAACTACCACCAGATAGATGCAAAAACCTCGAGACACATGATAGCACATCTCACCTTGGTGTTGCTACCATATGGATACATGGAAAAACACCAATCTAAACCGATAAGCCAGGTCTCTGCCTTGAAACCAATACCTTTACCGTCAAAGAAAAGAGGATTGGAACTCATCAAGTTCCTCATGTGTCCCATGGTAGCTAGGTCCTGGTTAGCTGGGACCTCTCTCTCTCTCTCTCTCTCTCTCTCTCCTCTAGAATTTGCTGATGTGACTCCCCAACCTGAGCATGGACGAGATCATTAACCTCATGCCTGGGGCCTAGTTTGGGTAGAACCTCCTGAAACATCTAGCACAACTCTTCCCTTTTGGGAACCTACTCTCCTGAATATTGTTCATCCAGATGAATAGATTGATCCTGATCCGCATTCACATGAGTGGGTGGTGGCAAAGGACTATGGCAGTTGGAACCTCGACCTCATCCCCCACCTCTGCCTCTATTGTGACCACCAACACAACCACCTCCCTTCTCTTTCCTAGCCATGACTTAACACTGCAAAACAGAAAAAGGTTCAGGTCTACGACAAGGATAATAACAAGGGAAGAACAAACACTAAGACCTACACAAAAGGTCAAGTTGTAAGGGCTCCATATAAACCAGAGTACCTAGTGTTGAAACTTGGATTTGATACCAAATGTAATGCCCCACTAGAAACCCCAAAGGAATAACCACAGATCAAGGCAACTAAGGGTGAAATAATTTTTTTTTAAAACTATAAATCACAATAAGTGCATTAATTATTACATTGCATAATAATAACACAAGCAGAAGACTTACACCAGAATTCCTAAAGGGTTACCAACAAAGATTTAAACTAAAAGTTAAATCCCACAATTACGATTAATTCCAACTAATCATCATTGCTCATGAACATAACTAACCATATACAATAACAGATTAGTCCATTAAAAGATTGAAAGAGTAACAATATAATTTATTTTAAAATAAAGAATTTACACATATAATATAGAAAGCTGATAAGTAGCATCCAAATCTTAGGATTACATCGACCATAAAAATACACAGCTTCCAATATTACATTCAAAGTTAACATCTAAATCGATTACAAGGTTACATAAATTATTGATACAATTGACCACATAGGTCAGATGAGAAAAATCTCCAACATGAGATAGAGCATGAATCATGAACCACATGAACACCTGCGAAGCCAATCCTCTCATGAAGGTATGGACGAGAATATATGATGGGAAGTGGCACTACCACCAGACCATGTGATCCCAAAATGGAAACACCCCACCATGCTAGGAGATAGAAGAGGACCCTCAAGAAAGCATAAAAAAGACAAGAATGACATAACAGAATGACTGCACAATACTCCATGTGGCTCGACCTCACAATACACTAGTGACCCTAAAGAGAGAGTGTCATCGCATGGCTTAAGATGGTTACCCTAGGTAGGCCTCCATAGGTCCCAGACCCCATCCTGGGTTATTCTAGAAACCTTTCCCAAACCCCCAACTCCATCTAAGTCTCATGCAAACCCTACCAACCCTTTGTGAAGACAAGGTGGTTGGTTTGCCATTACAGGCCTTCCCACTACATCTTGAGCCTATTCGAGCACTCAACCATGTGCGGGGTACAATATCTTAATTAATATTATAACTACCCACCCCCTAATCAATTATTAGGTTATCACTTATTAACTGACTTTCGAGGGGTTATCCTGCCAACCACTTCGGGCGCGACCTCCACTCGAAAGCCACTCTCTCATAGGACACTAACAAACATGGTCACTCTACGAGGACCCTATGGCGAAATAGACAACCATAACACCACTGTCCAAAAACAAGTGGCCAAAAAACAAAGACATACTAACCCCTCGCTAACCATAAGGAACAAGCACTACATGGTTAAGGCAGTGAGGTCATACTACATTACTTGGTCAAGAGATATAAAGTACGCCACAACAGGACGACTGACAAGAACGAGGGATAACAACCAATTAAATCCCCTTGCAAGAAAAGCTAAATTCACTAATTCCCAACACAGTCAACCTTTGAAAAGAACAACAACATACATACTTGCAATTTTCATCTTTTAAATCAAACAAATCATCACCATGAAAAACTACGAGAAAATCAAGTCGTCATTGCACTGATAGGGCTAGAAATCTAACTAATCATAATAATCCATTTAATTCTTTTAATTTTGAAAAAGAAAAATCACAATGAAAAATGGAAAAATACTCCCAATTTAAAAAACTCATTTATTCTAAAGCATCATTTGATTTGAAAAAATTAAATTCTTTTATTAAACTATTAATAAATTAATAAAGACTATTATATATATAATAATTATCAATGATTAATAATTAATAAAATACAACTTAATTATAAACATTAATTATCTTAAAATATTACTTAATACAAAAATATGTATTAATAATATTATTTTAAACTTTATTATTTTTTTCTTTGAAAAAAATAATTAAAAAAATATTAAAAAATAATAAATCTTACCTTGCAGTGGGGCCCATGGCCCACAGCTGCAGTCGCGTGCTACCACATAGCAACGATGCACTGCTACCACATATATGTGCTAGCAACAAGCTTGCTACCACATAGATGTGGTAGCAACGCTGCTACTTGGGGTGCGTGGCTAGGTCAAGCCTAGCTCCCCGCCACACAACCTAATACAAATCAATTTTATTTTTTTAATAATTTTTTTAATAATTTTTTTAATAATTTTTTTTTTAAACTAAAACAATGAACAAATAATTTATTGGTAAAAATATTTCATTTAAACAAATCTCTCTCACAAAACAAAGAGTATGAATTTTTTTTTTTTTCAAATTTCCTTTCATACAATCAAATACACTAAAGACCTAAGGGATTGACAAATCCTAAATAAAATTTTGGGCAAATATGATAAAGGAATGAAGAGAGAAAGAGGAAAATTTAATTGCAACTTCCTCATTCATTTTTTTTTTAAAACACCCAGGAAGAAATTCTTTGGAAACGCAAAGAGGGTAAATTTGGCAAAATTTTGCTAGCATAACCCCCAAATTCGCATAAATCAAAACTTGAAACACACTTAGAAAATAAATTCCATCCATATGACACAAATGGATGAAATTATTACAAGCTAAATTTTAAGCATGAAATAGATAAGGAAGGAGATTGGAGAAGCTTTCAAAAACAATATTAAACTAAAATTTCATTGAATCTCATAACAACTACTCCAAATCAACTTTCAACCATATTTCAAAAATCTCAAACACAACACACAGGATGAAGAAGCATTCTAAAATTTCTATTAAAACAAAAGTAGAGACTACCCAACCTGCAAAGCTATCCAGGAAGTAATTTGTGGAAGAGCTTCAACCCTGCAACCAAATTTCTCAAACCCAGTTCTTTCTTCCAAATGGATTTTCAAATTTGCCTTCCAAAAATAATCTCTCCTCTTCTTGTGAACTCACATGCATATATTCAAAAATATTTCAACCTAAACTTTTAGGTTGAATTTTTTTTCTCCAACCAATCAAAATAAAGCTATTAAAAAATAAGGAAATCTGATTTACCTTTTTCCATGAATTATTCTTTTTCCTTCAACAAATAAAAAACCAAAAGTTAAAAAGAAAGGTAAGAGAGGAAAAACTTTTATTATTTATTTTACATTCACCATTTTCTAAGAGACTTTAACTCAACATGGTATTTGAAATTTAAATAGAAAAGAACATACTTGCTTATTTATCTAATATTTTCATACAACTTAACACAATATATTAAGCAATTTTGTTAACATTTAATTCTAGCAACTTCGTCTATCTAATTTAAATCAATTACTCAAGGCATATTAAACAACTAATTACACCAAAACAAAAATAGCATCATTTACTCAATTTAACAACCATTTAAATAATCGAAAGCACACAAAATGATGAATGATCAAATGATGACTCACAAAGCGAAAATACTAAAGCACTATGACTCGCATATCAGTCAAACGAGAAAGACGACCGACTAACAACACTCACATGAGTGTGACTACAGGTCAAGTTAGGGTCCAACCACTATCTCCTCCACTCCCATCGGACAAAAAAGGTATGCTCAGACCTGTGAAACCAGGTGGAGTCGATACTCCGTACCTACCCGGTACTTGTACCCACAATATCCTGCATCAAAAAACCACACATGCATATAGATAAATATATAATCCAACATGACACATACACCGATGAAGGAGAATCTTGACGTTTCCTATCTCAACGAAGTGAGTGAAGGAAAATCATCCCCTCACATCTTATACACTTGCAAACATGCAACATATAAATAACGCATCACATATGTAAGGTAAAAGTGTCAGTCCATGACAATAATCCATAAAAAAAAATAACATTAATCATAAGTACTAAAATACTGCAAGAAAGCAGACATCACATATCTAGTAAAAGCATGAAATAATATCGAATAAGTACGAATAAAGTATAGTAGTAATGTATACATTGAATAGTCAACCAAAGTCAAACATAAGTACAAAAAGAGTCTGATCGGGAAGGGGTACTACATGAAATGTTTATGAATTCCATGAACTTATTTGATTTGTGAAATAATTATTGGTCTTTGTTGCAACTAGTTATAGTTTTAGGACAACAAGTAGAACTGCATCATTTTGGTGTATCACCTCCATTAGGATAGGTTTTTCGTCACATGCAAGCCTTTTAACCCTTTTCTCACAAAAAGTTAGTTGGAGGAGATTCATCAAAACAGGAAGCCAACCTAGTCTCCAGAGGTCTACTTTCATGATAGGAATACCCACAGGCCTGAAAGTATTCCCATGTTTTATAGGATTGCTAGGTTTCACACTTAGTTTTTTTAGGGGCAATCCTTCATGACAACATGTACCTCATCTCATGGCTTGGAAGATCATAGTGAGGTATGGGAAGATCTGGTAACCGGATAAACTGAACTCCCTTGATTTCCTCAAAGGTGGATATGGTTCCAAATGCATATCACGGATGCCAAGACTAAGTTTTAGGATATCCTTTGATGGTGATAGCATGTGATGACACTCTCTTTCCCTACATGTAGGTCCTAGCGCCTTGAATCTTGATTTGTGAGTAGCCTCTAGAGGTCTTATGATTCCTTGAGTTGTGTTTTAGCCATGTGATGTGTGGAGTGTTATCTTTGGTTATTAAGTGTCAAGATAGGTCTAGAGTGTGTGTGGGACCTTGTGTCATCTCTTAGCATGGGGAGTGGTTTGATGCCTTCTTCCATTGGGATGTTCTTCATTGGATGATCTTGTGCATGGGTGTGGGTTATTTTATTGCAGCTCATGGATGGATACTTGTAGCAGATTGATGTCTATAATTCATGTGGCAAATACAACTTGTAGAATTCATCATGTAACTATATTTGTAGTTGAGAGCTAAGCTCCTTAATGTAAATGGTTGATGTATATGTAGTGATAGATGACGTATTAGGACATGCTCATAATACTTGTAAGAGAATGTAATGATGTATCTTGTTGTATCTTGGTTAACACTCATTAATGAAATTGGTTTGATGGGTATGCATTTAGTGTTATGTGAATGTCTATGATGATTAAGGAAAAGGATTAGTAATGTGGTAATTAGCATTGGAAATAATGGAATCATGATAGTTAGATTAGTGAAGGATTCTTATGTATGTATGAAAAGAGAAATGTTGGTTGAGTTTGAATGCATTGGTTATGGTAGTAATTTATGATGTTATGCTTATGTAGAGATGTACTTGATGATGTTGTAAGTAATGGAATTGAGATACCCTAGGGAGGATTAATTGTAGATTTGTATTTATTTCTTCTTGTGTATAGTGTTTTAATGATTATATTCATGATGGATATGTGTATATCTTGTAATTGGATGTTAAATGCATATGAGTAGTTAGTTGAATATGTTTCATTAAGTGATGTTAAATTTTTTTATTATCTCATATTGCATGTTGGTTTTATTTCTCTAGGGTATTTTGGAGGCCATTACATTTGGTATCAGATCTTGTGTTGCAAACACTAGGATCTCTCGTTAAGGTTGTTGATCTTAGTCTTCCATGGTTTGCTACGATGTTCTTTGTAACTTGAGTTGTTCTTTAAGATTTGTGTTTGAAAAGGGTCTCTAGGGCCTTGGAGGTTTTAGATGCCTATGTATGGTTCTCTCTCCCTAATCCTTTCTAGCAATCATAATTGTGTGCAACATGTTTTTTTGCTTCTTATGGTTGACTTTTGGATGCTAGCAATGTATAAATGATTATGCTCTAGGGTAAGAGAAGTTCTGTATATCCTCTTAACTAATGCTATGCTTACAAGATTAATTTGTTGTGTACAATAATATTTATGAAAATAAGCTGACGTGTTTGTAATATGCGTATAAGAATGTGTAAATGAAGAACTTGTAAAGACACTTTATCTTTTGCTACTATATGTCTACTTTCATTAAGGATAGTTGTTTAGACTTACGTAAGAGATTGCATTGCATTAAAGATAATAAAGGAATATGGTTATGTACATAAATATATGGTCTTAAATGTCTGATGTGCACTCTCTAACACATCTAGGGCATTGTACCCTTGGAGGCTATGTAGCAATTATTCCATTTGGTGTGACTGATAATGGTCACCTCATGATGTATATTTGGATGAGTTGGCTATAATGCCTTGATTTATTTGGTGATTGAATGAAGTATCATTAGAGTTAATTTGATTTTGGATATATGTAATTCTTCTTTCATATATTTTTGTTCTATGTGGTGGCACTTGTCACACTTTATTTCTTGTTGATTTCACTGACAATTTTTCTCGATTTAATATTGGATTTGAGAATCTTTTCTTTTTGGTCTTTCTCCTTTTGTTGGCAACTCTAGTGATCATTCTGAGTTTTGAGTATTGTGGGCCCTCATTTTGTGTTAAGTGTAGTCTCTATCATGTTAACTTTGAACCTCTAATATTGTGTGCAAGGGAGGACACCGCAGAGAAGTGCACTAGACTTAGCAAACAATTAGATAATGCTGATATGAGTTGAGTAAATGAAATATGTTAATAGAATGAAATGTATTGGTAATTTTCTGGATTTTATGAAATATTGGATAGAAGTGCATTTGGATTTGAGAAATTTATAATATTTAAATGTAAATGAACTGCAAATTTCCTATCTTCAATGAGTGCTTATGTGTAAAATGTTGCGTAAATGTATATTTGTCTTTTTAATTGTGTGTAACTAGTTGTTAAAGGAGTGATTGTTATGCCTAAATGACATGATTAATTGTGATTTTTTCTTATAATGCTAACTCAATGACATAAATTATAGTTTTGTCTTGCAAATGTGGATAAATGAAGCTCTCTTGAAGATTATTTTAATGATTTAGCATGTTCAAAGTAACTAGTAAAAGTTTTGTGATTCTTTCTATCTCTCATGTAACGTATTTACCTTGAATAATCGAAACATAGGAGGTAAATTTTTTTTGTCATTATCTTACTTTGAGATAGGAAATGATTGAACTAAGATGTTTTACTAATTAATTAATCCTTAAATGAGAAAGATTAGGTGTATTATTGGTAATTTTCCTAAAGGAAAGATTTTAATTTCTCTTTGTTCAAGTAAGTTTTGGATTAATGTGTACATGTTTTCAACTTAACCTTTGTGACTTCCAAGAGTAAGCTGAGCCCAAGGGGGGTAGGATGTAGTGCCCCTACCTGATTCATCTTATCTTTTTGTATATAAAAGGATTATATTGATATAGCTTAGTCTATTTTGAGATGATTTGATGGTATCTTATGATGTGCTAACCCTATTCCATGATTATATTACATTCAATGATGATTATGATAGTGCTTTGTTTTTGTTCTTGTCTTCTATTGCATTTGTGATAGGGACGATGTCATACCACTCATTCGTGAGCATGATATGACATTGTCATACCCCTTCACTTGTCTGCTTATTTCATGATATATGTTATTATATATGTTGTTGTTTATGTATTGGTGGTGACAAGTTTGTAGCTACTAAATATTGAATCTACCTAGCTTCATAGGTCTGAGCATGTCTTTATCCCAATTGCAAGTTGATTGGAGATGGCATAAGTTCCTTCTACACACTCTAGGATTAAGTTGTCATCCTTGTTAATTTATGCATCTTGGCTTGAGTCAATGATAGATTCTTGTGTGGTAATGTTGACCATTAGGTGCCTCGTGGTGTTGTGAGTATTTGGTTATTTAATTAATTAATAATTAATTCATATAGTTTAAAGAAATTAAATTAAAGTATAGTTTGATATTTAATTAATTATTGGGTGATTAATTTTTTTTTCTCGGTAATAATTTATATTTTATTAGTATTTAAATATAGTCATACAAAAACATAATAGTATCTTCCAATAAAGTTCATAGTTTACCAAAAAAAGACAACCCCCACACCTACAATGAGTCATTACAAAATGCTCCCATAAGAAAACAACAGCTACACTTTCAAATAACAAACTACCCCATTCCACTTGAAGGCTGCCAATCTAAGAAGTAAATAGAAAAGTGAATAACCACTACAGACAAAAATAAACCAATTAACTACAGGTTCATCAACTCCCTATCTTCACTTGTGTTGTAGGCCTGAATCTTCCTCGAATTTTCTCTCCTTTGTCTCCCTTCACTTCCTTGGATGTATCACTCTTCTCGTGGTACTCTCTGCTTCAGCTTTAGTAATTTCTATAACTACATCCAATTCTTTGATTTCCACCATGAGTTTTAAGGCTTCCTAGCCACGCTTCGCCTCTGCTTGACAAGGCACCTAACACAGACCTCTCGACCACCTTAGAAATAGAATCAGACTTGCTGGGTTACCGTGGACATCCACCTCCATGCCTTCTTGCACATAAAATCCTACACTCGGCACAAACCACTTTAGATTCTATTCCATCCCCATCTCATTGTGTTTGTGTTCTCCCCCACTTCCAATCCCCATGCCATTATCAATGATTAAATGTCCATTCTCATCTTATATCTGTGTTTAACCAAGTTAAAAGCACCACCCACAATGATAGCCACACATTGTGGCAACAGTTCATCCGAAAACCTAAAAAATTCCCCCAAGCCTTTTAATTGTTAAGTCCTCATAGAAAGGACATAACTGCTTCTTACTTCTCAATGTAAAATTAGCCTCCATTTCAACTCCGTGCACCACTCCACCACTACACACTACTTTTCTCAAAATCACCCTTGCAAAAACCCTCTTCAAAAAGCCTAGCTTTCTGCATAATAAAGCCTCGATGAATGATGGGACATTAACTTAATTGCATGTTCTATCCACTTGACAGCCAACATTAATACTCCAAGTTTTAAATGCTTGTTTCCTCTTACCATCTCAAACCCGCTCTCTATACTTATCCCAAATAGTATAATCATTATATTTTTGAATCCTTACTCCTCTTCAAATAAAATTTGCAAACAATATTCAAGTTTTAAATCTCCAATCGCATTAAAGGACAAAGCCCATTTAAAAAGGATATTAGCTTCCACATTTCCTACTCTCCTTACATGACTTACTTGGTAATCCTCAAAAAATTCAAGTTCTTCAACTATACTATTAATCCAATTTTGCAAGTGTCATGCCTCTATGCTTCCCTTCATTATAGCTTGAATGATGATCAAGGAATCCCCCTCTAGATGTAATTTCTTGACACCCAAATTCTTACCAATTCTAACCGCTAACAATGCCACTAGCGCTTTTGCTATATTATTTGTGTCTTCATCAAGTTTTTGAGCACATAAAGCTACCACCTCACCCTTCCAATCCCATACAATGACCCTTCCCCTTATGGTCAAGGATTACCTTTAGAGGCACCATCAAAATTAAATTTCCACCACCCCTCCAAAGATCTCTCCCACTTATCACTAGAAAGACACATATTGCTAGTTTGAACCCAACTTTGCCCCTTAACGGGCCATTATTGGGTGATTTTTTAATATTTATTATATTGTCTTGATTAATATTTATTGATTTAGTGTTTATTGAGCCTTTGATATAATATTTATTTATATTACCCTTGTTTATTTTATTATTGGGATTTTATATTTAATTGAGCCCATGGTTTAGTTTATTATTGGTTATTTATATTATTGTTTCTCATTTTATTTATTGGATTAATTAAAAATTATATTTATACCTACCCTATTATCCCATTGGTTAAGATTTGGGGGTAAGTAAATAATATTATTTTATATTCTTACCTCGATCTTGGAAGGGGGTTGGTATAGAACATAGTCTATTGGAATTTTCTAAGTGGCTGGAATTCTTTTATAGTTTTTGAATGCATATTTATTTATTTGGTTTTTCTATGCAATTGCGGGGTTAGTCATTCAGGAACTATTTTCTACGTATTGGATATTTGAGTTTTGTTGGGGAGCTTGTTTGGATTGGATTATCTATTGGATTTGGTTTGTGCTTCTTCGATTTTCCTTTGCCATCACTAAGCTAGTCTCTAGGTTGGTTGTATTTCAACCTTCTACAATTTGGTTTTTTGAAAAAAGATTGCTTGCCCCGTGTTTTATAAAGATTGTTTGTGGGAGATTTGGGAAACATTGTTCAAGATATAATATTAATATTGGTATATTATAAGGTTGGGGAGTAATATTTGTATGTCTTTTATTTATTGTGTTGAGTATTGCCATGAACGACATTGTGAGCTTCCTGTGCAATTTCTCAGAATGCTTGGGTTTGTTGTGGATTCTCATTTTGATTTAGGATGAGTGAAATTGAATTTCTACTCTTCTTTATGTGCATTTGGAATGATTATCTTACCCGATCATAATTTTATTTGGCTGTTTAAACATTTCTCTCTTAGTTTTGTCGTGAGTTTCTGTAGTAATGGAGAATGGATTTTATGTCTATGCTTTGGTTAATTGATTGAGATATTCACTTGTTGATTGTGATATATTTATTATTGTGTCTCTTTTGGATTGGTTTTGAGTCATCATAATTTATGCCTTAGTGATTTTTCTTGGGTCAATCGTGAGTTTTCACTTCTATTTTCTGAGTTTTAGTGTCTGTTTCAAATGTGCAATAAGATTTGTTATATGATAAAAAAGATTTTTTATATGCACAAGAATATTGGTCAAATGCACAAGAAGATTGGTCAAATGTTCTCTTATGTCTTTTTAGTGGTTTTTTGATGATTTTGTCAATTGCGGTCAATTTTTATGAATTTGTCTTTATAACAGAGGCTTGTGAGGATGTCCTTGAGATTCTTAGTTTTGTGTATTTCTTATATTTGTTTGTTCCATTGTTATTTTGGCTCCGATAAGAGGGATAATGCCTTGCCATTGAGGATTGTGCATATATGTTATTTTGCTCCAGCAAGACGAGTGTTCCTTGCTGTGAAAGGTATACGTTTTGGCTCCAACAAGAAGACCAATGCCTTGTTGTGGAGGAGATTGTGATTTGGCTATGCAAGAGGATTTTTGCCTTTCCTATATGTGTGATTGATAGTATAAGGCTCTAGATCCAATTTTTGGCTTTATGGTTCTTGAATATGTTTATGTAAATATCATTGGTGAATTTTATTGGTTGAGCCTCCTCGCTATTATTATGAGATGTATGTGTTGTCACCCTAAGGTCTAGGTGCATGTTAGGGGGGAGTGGGCTTCCATGATTCTTTTGAGGTCATGAGGAATGGATTTCTAGGATTCTTTATGTCATGGAGCCATGGTCTAGAGTGTTGGGATTGCTCATTGGAGGTTTATGGTAATAATAAAGTGATAAAATAATAAATTAATCATTGACAGGTTTGGTGGTAGTAACTCATCTTAATAAGATAAGAAATATATATGTGGTACCCCATCTCATGGCTTGGAAGAACAAAGTGAGGTATGGGAAGATATGGTAACTGGATAAACCGAACTCCCTTTATTTCCTCAAAGGTGGAGATGGTTCCACATGTGTATCATGGATTCCAGGACTAAGTTATAGGATATCCTTTGATGGTGATAGCATGTGATGACACTCTTTTTCCCTGCATGTAGGTCCTAGCACCATGAGTCTTGATTTGTGAGAAGCCTCTGGAGGTCTTATGATTCCTTGAGCCGTGTTTTAGCCACGTGATGTGTGGAGTGTTATCCTTGGTTGTTAGGTGTTAGGCTAGGTCTAGAGTGTGTGTGGGACCTTGTGTTATCTCCTAGCACAGGAGGTGATTCCTTTGGTTCCACATGGTTGGGTGGCTTTATGCCTTCTTCCATTGGGATGTTCTTCATTGGATGCTCTTTCACGTGGGTGTGGATTCTTTAATTGGAGCTTAAGGATGGATACTTGTAGTAGATTGATGTATATAATTAATGTAGCAAATGCATCTTGTATAATTCATCATGTCATTATATTTGTAGTTGAGAACTAAGCTCCTTGATGTAAATTGTTGATGTATATATAGTGATAGATGATGCATTAGGCCATGACCATAATACTTGTAAGAGAATGTAATGATGTATCTTGTTGTATATTGGTTAACATTTATTAATGAAATTGGTTTGATGGGTATGCATTTAGTGTTATGTGAATGTCTATGATGACTAAGGAAAAGGATTAGTAATGTGGTAATTATCATTGGAAATAATGGAATCATGATAGTTAGATTAGTGAAGGATTCTTATGTATGCATGAAAAGAGAAATGTTGGTTGAGTTAGAATGCATTGGATATGGTAGTAATTTATGATGTTATGCTTATGTAGAGATGTACTTGATGATGTTGTAAGTAATGGTAGTGAGATACCCTAGGGATGATTAATTGTAGATTTGTATTTATTTCCACTTGCATATAGTGTTTTAATGATTATGTTAATGATGGATATGTGTATATCTTTTAATTGGACGTTAAATGCATATGAGTAGTTAGTTGAATATGTTGCATTAAGTGAAGTTAATTTTTTTTATTATCTCATATTGCATTTTAGTTGGCTTTATTTCTCTAGGGTATTTTGGTGGGCATTACAAGGCCTGTGAGTCATCCACCATAGATCATATTGTGGTGTAGTCCTTGCATCTGACCCCCATCCGTAGTGCACTAAATGCAAACTATGAAACTCGACAAAGGCAACCTGTAGGCTAATGCAAGACCACCAATTTGAAACCTCCTTGGAGGATCGAGCAACGAAAGTTGTAACTATAGTACTACCTATACCTCCCCAAACTATCCAAGTACATGATCTGGCAACTACATATCTATAATTCTCTATGATCTCATGGTTTGACCAATCAAGTAGCTTTGTTGCCTGTAGTATGGTAGATGCTATGCATCATCATCCCATCAAGGACAATCTCTTCATAGTCTCCAAATAAAGTGTTAAAGAATCTTGATCTCATGCGGTCTATATAGGGTGTGACCCATTTGTCTCTAATAGATTGTACTTAAATACTTGTATGTATAAGGCTATCCATCCTATAACTTTACATGCACAACTGGTTTGAACACTATATGTGCTCCTATGCCCACACCTAAAGGAGCATAATCCCATAGTTGATGGAATGATATACTAGATATACTACAAACTGCAACTGATAATACATCACAAGTATACATGGTCCCCAAACATACAATCTTGAATAATCTATCATGTCCTCTAATAATTGACCCCAGTTGATAGGAAGACCATGATTTCATCTGTCCAGAACTAAAGTACCAACAATCAAACTACAAATAACTATACTAGACCTATCATGTCATCTCATCATAGCTCTCGAACAGATCTCATAAAGGTCCTCTATGTTTGACTCATCTATGTCACACTCATATAATTGACACAATGTTACAATCCCAAAGAAATGATCATATGTCGCTCTCTTACCATGGATCAAATTATGTAGTATGCACCACACATCCTCTAGAGTCACAAATGCCTCTCTGGTAGGTAAGTGAAAGGAGCTAGTCTCAAAATGCCATCGCTCTGTAAGTGTAGTAATCAAGCTCCCATTGGTTGTAACCTCATGCATGTAACAAATGTGGTAAAGACCAATATGACAAATATAGTCTTAGTCCTCCTCATCTAATTGGTGATTCCACACAAGGCCCTTAGGGATATTCTCTTGAGTTCCTAGGATAGGGAGAATGACCTGTAAATTAATCCTACTATCAACCTAGACGTATCACAAAACCTAATTGGCTAATGCAAATGATGATTGAAAAATCATAATGCAAAAAAAAAAAAAAAACCCTAATCTTAAAATTTTGAAAAGCTAAATTAGCAAATGTGAAACTTTTACACAAATGGGAAATCCAAAAATTAGATGCAAACGATAATTAATGAATGTGAAGAATATTTATCAAATCTGAAAAATCAAAACAATGAATGTGAAAACTAATAGCCAGATGTGAAGCCCTTACAAATGCAAAATTTTATAAACATATATAAAATATTATAAACAAATGCAAAAAATTTGTTGTATGCATGTGAAAATGATAAAAAATGACATCAAACAATAAAATTTAAATGTACAATTAATGCTTAAAATTGGCAAGTAGGGATGATGTACTTACCTTGCCACCTGAGCTTGTTGGTCTACCAAATGATCTAAGTCACTCAAACAGGTGTTGTCTCTAGCCGGCGCCTGCCATTGCCTCTCAAACACTCAAATTTCCCTCCAAATTCGCTCTAAAATCTCTAATATCCAAAAGTGCAAATGGTCAAAATAAAGCCTTAATATCCTATTTATAGCCAAAATGAACATCTAATTAGATTTTCCTACCATATTGGTCGTAGTCATTTTTTTTTCAAATGCCTTGTAGGTCGCCCATATGAGTAGATTTCTTATCCAAACTACATATTTGGGATCTTGATTGTATTATAAGAAATGTGTTCTGCACATCATAATTTTTTGAACAATAAGGATCTAGTCAACTACTGAGAGGGGGGGGGGGGGGGTGAATCAGTAGATAGAAAACAAACTAAACTTTCACCAAACTTAATCCCAACGTAGAAACAACTTGCTAAACTAAGAGGTTTAGACACTGTATCAAAAACTACAACTGCACTGTCAAACTCTACCAGTTGACCAAAACATCAATGATACAAAGTAACATATCTGAGAATCACATACCATTTAACCAAAACATTAAACCACTTTACTAAAATCTATTATAGCTCATTTCAGATCACTTCCGGTCATCTAAACATATCTAAGTGGCTTTACCAGTTAATCATATCAACCATATAAAAACATATCCACAAAATCATTCACCACTTGACACAATGATTTTTCATGTGGAAACCCAAATAGGAAAAACCACGATGGGGATGAATACCCACAAGTATTTTGAACTCTTCTGAAGTTCACCCTATGAGGAGCCAATCCTTGTTAGAAGCTTATATGATAATATCCTCTTAAGAACAGATCCAGTCAGGGACCACCCAGTTAAGGTGTTGACTACAATACCCTGTTAAAGGCAATACTCTGTTAGGATTAACCTTGGTAGAGGATTTAAAATCCAAGCTAATGGATCACCTGGTTAGAGGATTTAGACAACAACAAGCCTATTAAAGCTTACCTAGTTAAGGAATTTAACTGTTGTAATGGTTAGAGAACAACAGGTTCTTTGCTGATCTAGAAATAGCACTATCTTGCTTAGTCAGATCCTTTTCTGCTCCTATCTGCCTTCATAACATTCTACAGACACTCCTTCTAGTTCGACAACAATCAAACTACCGCACTTAACCAAATTGCCAACACAATTACAAACAACTCATCAATCTTAAATACAAATAAAATAGGTCGATAACAGATCACAAAACCTACAAATCTCATAGAGATTACAAAAAGATTGGTTCAATCATGACTGTTGGATTATATAGAAATCAACTACACATTGTTCTAGATAACTTCAACCGCTACTAGATCATCGCACATTGGATCTTGTAGCTCATCACACATTTTTTACTTTATGCTATGCATTTGCTCATTCCCAACATAAATGGTTATCTTCATGCGCCAAAACCACTTTTAAACTCATCATGTGCATCATTCATTCTTACGTGGCATCTTCATCTCTGATCATCATTCGATCATAGATCAACAGAACCAATTCACCAAGCTCCATTGATTAGGGTTCAAATTATCAAATGGTTAGGGTTACTGGTTGATCACTCTGCTTGAAATACCAATACCGATTTCCTTCACTGCTCTACTACCGGTTGCATTATTGTATCACTACCAGTTGCAATACCACTCCACTACCAGTTACTATTGACATCAATGACAACACTATACTTCATCAATTCAATATTCATGCAATATCAACTGTGGTGTTGTAATACATGTGTGGCACAACTAGGACCCCACATGACCCCTAACAACACTATAAGACCCCTTAGCATACCATACAACCCTTTTGGACCATATGATGTGTTGGCAATTTGGAGGAATTGATTATTTGTTGCATTGATGTTTGTCATTGATGTCAACACTAGCTGTTTTGCTGTCTACTGGCTTCCGGTAGAGTAGTTGGATTATCATGTTGATCAGGAGATTTTTCTCTAGTTTTGGTCCGGCTGTTGGAATTGGTTTGGATTGGTTATTCATGTTCTCCTGATGTGTATCACATTCAGTTGGTTTGGTATTTGATGATCTAGATGCTATCATATGTTCTAGTAAGCCTTTTGGTTACCGGTAAGGGTTCTACTGATAACGCTTTGATGAAGATCTTTTGGTGAATCTGATAAGTGGTGTTGGTGCGACTTATAGAAGGTTATCAGGATATGGATGGTTATCATGTTTGTGTTCTAGTTGATCGTGGAGTTTCATTTGGCTTATGGTGACCAATTTTGGGCCCGGTATTATTTTGTTAGGTTATGGACTGGTTTATGTAACGTGTTGGTTGATGCTCCCAATGCATCACCAGTTGGGTTTATTGTTTGGTTTATGTTGTTTCGGTCTTAGGATGACTTGGTTTATCATTGGTTTGTGGGATTATGTAATGGATATATTGTATTATCTTTTAGGTGGCCGACCTAATTTTTTAGGTTCCAGGTTGGTATAAATATGATGTAAGATCTCTTGGTAGATCATGGTATGTGGATTATAGGATTATTTGTGTGTGAATAAAGTTATAGTCATATGTAGAGGTTTTGTTTGATCATAGGTGATCAAATTGGGTTTGTAAAAGAGGTTTAAGACCTCCGGTATTGATATTAACCAAAACTATACTCAGGCATAGGAGATGCTATTCTTGCAGTTCATTCATCTTTCCGGATTGTAGTTTGGATTTATTTTGTAGTGAGTGAGGATCCTTTTGTGATGAGAAGTATGCTCTAGGCTATTGGCCTTCCTGTATGTTCATGCCCCTCTTATTATAATCACATACTTATTGCAGAAGTATTATCTGACTATGGGTAGGCTTCCCACCATGGTTTTTCCCTTTACTGGGTTTTCCACATACAAATCATGGTATTATGTGTTATCGATGGTTGGTAATTGTTCTATGATTTATGTTTATGCTTAATTGTTATATATGCTATTCTGGTATTTGGTTTATGCATTCTGATAAAAGGTTTTGTATGCTAAAATTTTTATAATTTGTTGACAACTGAGTCACCCCCCCTCTCAGTTGTCCACCAGTTATCCTAACAATTGGTATCAGAGATTGGTCCTCTTTGCAAGAAGCTTAACTGCTTGAGGAAGATCCTATGACAATTAATAGTTCAACTACATTTGTTTTTCAAAGAGAAACCCATAAGCTTAATTCAAAAAATTACAAGGTATGGAAGATTCAGATAGAAACTCATTTGAGATGTATTGGGAGGTCACAGAGAAAAGATATACTCCTCATAATCCTCCTCCGACAACCTTCGATAAGGACATTGAGAATGATTGTAGAGCTAGAGAAGCACTCTTAAGTTCGCTTTTGGATCAACAAGTTATGAGATTAACTAACCAATCATCTACGAAGGCTATATGGGATAAGTTGGAGGCTCTAAATGAAGGTGACCCTACTATTAAAATTGGTAAACTTTATGGTTACCGGGTAAGGTATGAGAATTTGAAGATAGAATAAGATGAAAGGATTACTGCTTTTATGGAAAGAGTTAATGAAATTGTTATGGGAAACCAGCATTGTGGTGGATCTCTGAGCAAAAATGAGATTGTTTCTAAACTATTGAGAGATTTGCCACTGGCTTACAATATCAAGGCTACTACAATTAATGAGCTGAGAACAATGGCTAACACTTCTATTAATAGGGATACTTTGGTTGGAAAATTATCTACTTTTGAGCTTGAAGAATTTGGTCCTCAAGGAGCTACAAAGACTGAATCTGCTCTTCACACATCTACATCATCAACTGGCAAGAGTGATTGGAAAGCTTTATATGTGAAGGAACTAGAGGAAATGAAGAAAGAAGATGATGAGTTTGAGAAACTTGAAGCCCTATTTGCTAGAAGAGTACCTAAAGGTCCGACATGAAGTAAGTATGAAGGAAAATCACCTTCTACATATTTTGCATGTAATAAGATAGGTCATTTTGTATCTAGATGTCTTGAAAGGAATTTAAGATTTGAAGAGAAAGCTAAAAGATCTTTTAGGCCTAACCATAATTATCAGAACAAGCATAAGTACAGGAGAAATAAAGACAAATCATGTTACTATATGAATGAGGAAGGTGTGACTATCTGATGATGAACCGACACAAGACTCAACTAGTGGATCCAACAATGGAAAGGAATGGGTATTTTTTTCTATCAAGGAAGATGCTCTGACACCTATTATTCAAAATGAGGAAAAGGCCCTTGCTGCTAAAATTGAAGACAAGGATGAGTGGGTGATAGACAGTGGATGTTCACATCATATGACTGGAGATAAAAGGAAGTTTTTATCTTTGCAAGAATTTGATGGTGGACTAGTTATATTTGGAGATGAAAAAACATGTATGATCAGAGGATGAGGAAATATATCATTGGATGGTAAGCATAACACTGATAATGTTTATTATGTTGAAGGTTTAACACATAATATTTTGAGTGTAGGATAGTTGGTGGATAAGGGATTTTAATTATAGTTAAAGGATGGAAAATGCAAAATCATTAACAGATCTGGATTGGAGATTGCAACCGGTACACAGACTAAAGGTAACGTCTTTCATTTGAACTCTGATGAGAAGACATTTTTGATTGCACAAGTTGATGAGAGTTGGTTATGGCATAAGAGGTTGTGTCATGTGAATTTTGATTGCATTTTAAAGATTAGTTCAACTAAGGTTGTTAGAGATATACCTAAGATTGTAAAGCCCTATAATCTGGTATGTAAGGAATGTCAAATGGGAAAGCAAGTAAGAACTTATTTTAAGAGTATACAAGACCAATCTAATGATGTTGTTGATCTTATTCATACTGATTTATGTGGTCATGCTAGAATAAAGAGTTTTCAGGGTGATAGATATTTCATGCTAATCATTGATTATTATTTTAGAATGATGTGGGTTACTTTTCTAAGGGAGAAATCTAAAGCTTTTGAAAAGTTTAAGATCTTTAAAGCTAAATTTGAGATAGAGACAGGGTTGAAGATTAAATGCTTAAGGTCAAATCAGGGTGGTGAATTCACATACGGTGAATTTAAAAGTTATTGTGAGAAGCATGGGTTAAGGAGACAATTGTTTGCTCCTCGGACACCTCAGCAAAAAGGTGTTGTGGAAAGAAAGAACATAACTACCTTGGATGCAGCTAGAACTATGATCATGGAAGCTAATTTGCCTCATATCTATTGGAGAGAAGTTGTGAGAATGGAAGTATACATGTTTACCAGAGTTCATATCAAAGGAGACACCGACAAGGCACCTTATGAGTTATGGTTTGGTCATACACCTATAGTTAAGTATTTCAGAATCTTTATTAGTAAATGCTATATTAAAAGAGATGATTCCATTGGAAAGTTTGATCCTAGATGTGATGAAGGGATATTTCTTGGTTATTCTAATGAAATCAAAACATATAGATGTTATAAAAAAAGATTGCAGAGAATTATGGAAAGTGTTAATGTCAAGGTGGATGAGCTATACAAAGGTCAAATAAGAACTTATGAGAGAGAATGGTCGGAAGTGGAGATGCTCATAACTAAACCGATAGAACCTATAATGGAATAGAATGTTGAACCGGTTACCCTGACAGTATCAGAAAATTCAATAGTAACTGAAGATCATAGCAGATGAATAGAAAGTCAGAAGACTCCTAGGTATGTAAGGTTAAATCATTCAGAAGATTAGATAATTGGAGACAAGAAAAAAGGAGTAATGACAAGAAGGTTGGAAAATGATGAGGTATGTTTAATTTCTCAAGTTGAACTGGCATTGGTTATTGAAGCTTGTAAAGATGAATGTTGGATAAAAGCTATGGAAGAGGAATTAGATTAGATTGAGAAGAACAGCACATGGACTTTAGTTCCCCAGCCTAAAAATAAGAATGTTATTGAAACTAAATGGGTTTTTAGGAATACAATGAATTAGGTTGGACAAGTTGTGAGGAATAAGGCTAGATTGGTATGTAAAGGATATTGTCAGAAGGAAGGAATTGATTATGATTAGAATTTTTCTTCGGTAGCTAGGATTGAAGCTGTGAGATTATTTCTTGCTTATGCTGCCCATAAGAAATACAAGGTTTATTAGATGGATGTTAAGCATGCATTTTTTAATGGAGTTCTTGAAGAGGAAGTTTACATTGAGAAACCTGGTGGATTTTCACTTTCAGATTACAAAAAATGGTTTGCAGGTTAAGGAAAGCTTTATATGGATTGAAACAAGCCCCTAGAGCTTGGTATGCTAGATTGGACAAATATATTTTGAAGCTTGGTTTCACTAAAGGCAATACTGACAGTAACTTATATTATAAGATTATTGATGATGACATATTGATTGTTGAAGTCTTTGTTGATGATATCATTTTTGGAGGTAAGGATAAGTTATGTATGGAATTATATGAAAATATGAAGAATGAATTTGAGATATCTATGATTGGGGAGATGAAACTTTTCTTAGGTTTCCAGATTACTCAGAATGATAAAGGTATTTTCAATTGTCAAACTAAGTATGCTAGAGAGTTGTTGAAGAAATTTGGTATGGAAAATTCCAAACCGGTTGGTACCCCTATGGTTACAAGTGAGAAATTGACAAAGAATGATGCATCAACTCCGATAAATCCTACAAGGTATAAATCTATGATTGGAGGTTTGTTATATCTGACTCAAACTAGACCAGATATAATGAATGCAATTTGTATTATATCAAGATATTAGAGTGATCTTAGAGAGAATCATGAGAGTGCAGTGAAAATGATTTTCAGGTATTTGCAAGGAACAACTGAGTATGGTTTGGGTATCCTAAAAATGATGACTTTACACTATGTGCATATACAGATGCGGACTGGGCTAGAGATGTTGATGACTGGAAGAGCACATCCGGTCAAGCCTTCTTTCTTGGAAAAAAAAAAATTTAATGGATTAGCAAGAACCAGTCATGTACTTCTTTATCTACCATTGAAGCTAAGTATGTTGATGTTGCTACTAACTGTACACAAGTTCTATGGATGAAACAAATGTTGAAGGATATAAGGGTGGATTGTAATTAACCAATAGTTATTCACTGTGATAACTTTGCTGCTATTGACATATCAAAGAATCTGGTATTTCATTCTAAGACTAAGCACATTTATATCAAGTATAATTTTTTGAAGGAGAAGGTGGAAGAATATGAAGTCAGACTAGTTTATGTGAACACTAAAGAGAAGATTGTAGATATATTCAATAAAAATTTGCCTAAGGAATCATTTGAGTAATTTAGAGACAGATTGGGAGTTTTTGCCCTTCTGATAGAGACTTGAGTGATGTTGATTGGCATCAGTTTGACATGCATTTTTTAGAACTATCATTCATTCTGGATTGATGTGGTGGAGCTACTACTCAGGGGGAGTAGTTAGCTATTTGGTTCAGAGGTTTTATGACTTTTATTTGATGTGTATGTTGGATTTATAGTATTGATGTCAAAGGGGGAGAGATATTTATGTGAAAAACAAAGCTTAACATGGATATCATTCACAGGGGGAGTTTGGTCTGTTGGTTCAAAAATTCATTGTCATATCATTTTGGGGAGATTGTTGGATGTCTTCCTTTGAGGGAGACTTGTTTGGCACTTGGATGTTTTTCACATCTAGTGTTGTCATCAATGCCAAAAGGGGAGATTGTTGGCAATTTGGAGGAATTGATTATGTGTTGCATTGATGTCAACACTAGCTATTTTGTTGTCTACCGACTTCTGGTAGAGTGGTTGGATTATCATGTTGATCAAGTGATTTATCTTTGGTTTTGGTCCGACTATTGGAACTAGTTTGGATTGGTTATTAATGTGTTCTTGATGTGCATCACATTCAGTTGGTTAGGTTTTTGATGATATGGATGCTATCATATGTTCTAGTAAACCTTTTGGTTATTGGTAAGGGTTCTACCGACAATGCTTTGATGAAGATCTTTTGGTGAATATGATAAGTGGTGTTGGTGCAGCTTCTAGAAGGTTATTAGGATGCTGATGGTTATCATGATAGTGTTCTAGTTGATCATGGTGCTCCATTTGGCTTATGGTGACCTATTTTGGGTCCGGTGTTATTCTTTTAGGTTATGGATCGATTTATGTAACGTGTTGGTTGATGCTCCAAATGCGTCACCGGTTTGATTTATTGTTTGGTTTATGTTGTTTCGGTCTTAGGACAACTTGGTTTATCATTGGTTTGTGGGATTATGTAATGGATCTACTATATTATCTTTTAGGTGGATGACCTAATTTCTTAGGCCCCGGGTTGGTATAAATTGTTAGATGCAATGACAGTCCCAAAGACACTGAGAGGGGGGGTGAATCAGTGTCTAACCGGTGTATGGAACATTTAAACTTATTTATAAATTTGCAACCCAAATCAATGTACCTATAAATAAGAAATAATGCAGTAAACAGAAATATCAGAGACAACATAAGTGCATACCATAACACAAGATATTTTAACGAGGAAACCCGGTGTGGGAAAAACCTCGGTGGGATTTGTGACCCATAATATTTACTCACTGGCCAATATGAATAAATATTACCTACAATAGGGGCATGCACATGCAGGGAGGCCAACAACCTAGAGCACACTGCTCAATGAAGAGTCTCACTGACTACAATATGGATAATTAAATACAATACAATGTACTACTCAAAATAGCATCTCTAATGCCTGGTTCAGTACTGGTTTAAGCTCGGTCATATACCATAACCAAAACCTTCATTGTCCATTGTATAACCTTATACAATAATTTCCTATTACATTCAACCATGTCTACCCCATCAAAAAGACCTATAAGATCTCATACATATATGAGTCTTTACAATATACCAAGTCGACTTTACAAAAGATAATTATATTTACAATACAGTTTGCAGGCTTTATAAAAGATAATTATATTTACAATATAGTTTGCATAAACAAGACTTGTCACATGTCGGCCTGGGTGCTGGTATACTTCATTGTCGATGTAATCTGGATGTCGGTGAATATGCATGTTGGTTATTGTGTCTATGATGTTGGTGCATGTATAATCTTGATACCAGTTGGTTGCCATCAATGAAAACATCAACCATATTCTCATTAGAGTGTAGAATGCCAACAATCTCCCCCTTTGGCATTGATGGCAACACTCATGAGAAAAATCCAAAAGCTGTTATCCAAAAGTGAAGTCCAAAATCTATTCCCAAAGATGTGTGCTCCCCCTGAGCAAGTGATCTCCTCTGTGCAATTATTTTTCTCCATACTACTAATCCCCCTTTGACATCAATGGCAAAGGATGTCAAAAAGAAAAGAATACAAAAATTCTACCTCATAGCTTGTAACCGGTTGCTTATAAGTTTAAAAATGTCAGCCAAATGTAGATTTAATCTCTGCTTGAATTTGTTATTGTCAGAAAGGATATGTTAGCATTTGGCATTATAACAGACAATGGGAGATTGTTGGCATTTCAATAAGGATATTGAGAAGGTTTTTGATGATTATGGATATAAATGATTAAGGATGTTTACTGTCTTGATATTATTTTGTCATTGATGTCAAGAAATTGATTTTCTAATTCAGTATGATGTTGCCATATCTTGAGAAGTATGATTTAAAGAGTATAAAGATGTCGGTAAAAGACACAAAAAGAATATGATGAATAAGAGGATGAATAGGGTATTCAATGGGCAACTATTACCGAGTCAAACAATGATGAGATCATGATGTTTAGATTGTTTTAACATCATACATATGTTGTAAATTGTAAGGTTAATGCTATACTATGTTATCGAGCAAAGAACCTAGTCGGTAAACCCTAAGGAACCTAGTTGGTAAACCCTAAGGTTATCGCTATCGGTTAATGAAGGCAAAATGTCTATCGAGTGAAGTTTAGTATTCACCAAGTTATTACCGAGTTGTAACCGAGCTATAATAGAATACATTAAATGGTTACATGCGTTATTTAATGAAGGAAGCTGATGAGCTGGAACTGATTAGATGATTGGTATGCCGTGCATGAAGTTTGTTAATGAATCTATGGCAAAGGAAAATTGGCATGAAGATCTACCACTCAGATTGAAATGCAATACCCTAGCACAAGTTCCAAGGCAGGGTAAAACATTTTCAGATCAAAGGATACATTGAACCTGGTCAAAGTTTGAAGATCTGATGGTTATGATTGATCATGGGAAATGTGATCAAGGAGATTAAGTGGTTGGCGAATTGTTTGTAAATAGGGAACTATTAATAAACAATGTATGCGGGCAAATGTATGCACAGGGATGCTACATAGTGATTACCGAGCACAGAAGCTTGAAGACCTGTTTGAATAATAGAGTATAGAAGCCCAGCAGATGGACAAGATTAGTTCTATGTCTAGATTGTATTGAGCAAATAAGAATCTACTTTAGCATTTTAGATGTGAAGTTGCAAATAGATTTTTATTACTGTTATTTTGTGAAAGTGATAGAAAATCTCTTAACCGAGTGGACTTAACAGTCTTATTTGTAAAACCCTCTAGCAAGGTGACATTTTGATTGAGTGTTTGAAATCCTTTAACAAGGTTACTTCTGTAGCGTCGTAAATTGTACGCACTTGCTAGGGTGGTACAATTTTACACCTAGTTTAGCACCCGCCTTGGCTCATTTTGCATTTTGCATTGCATTTCCCCTTTAGCACTTAATTAATTAAATTAATTAGGTCTAAGGTTCTATTTTATCATCTCCCATATCATAAAGTTGGGCCCTTTTCATTAAAGTGTGCCCCTTTCGTTTTATTCTTCCAATACATCATTTAATCTAAAACCCTAATTAGGTCCTATTTTGAACTTGGGGGCTTGATTTCGGGGGTCAAAACATCTCGAAATCACCTGTAACTTCGGGATTCTCTCTAAAATCATCATATCCGACGGCCCTGAAAATTTGGTGAAAAGTTGTCAGGACCATGGCGCCCGGCGTGCACATGGTCCCGGACATTTTTCCCAAAATTTTAGGAGCGCAATCCAATCATAAAATAAAGCTTAACCCCAAGAAATTGGCGGGATATTCAATCTCTAGGTCGGCCAAAAGTTGAAATTAAGACCTAGGGTTTCATATATAAGAGCTCTCTTTCTTCATTTGAAAGGATCCGAATTTTAGCTTTGAAGGACCTTCTATGCAGCGAAAGAGAAGATCTTTGAAGACTTCAATAACATTCAACATCCATCCATCAAGCATTCATCAATTTCATTCATTTAGGGCTTGGGAGACATTGAAGAACAATAGGAGATTACCGACTGAAGATTGGCTTGTACTCCTCCCTTAAGGGTTGGGTATGATTTCATGTTGTTTTCACGTCTTTGCATAAGCTTCAATATATCCTTTATTCATGCTTTAGATCACTTTGCATCTTGATTTAGAGCATTTACATTATCATTTACAAGCAATTAGGGTTTACTTTCTAGGTTGCTCTAGTTTGCTTTCTTGCATTTAAGGACCTTGCACACACACTAGGTCTGCACACACAATACATTTTACAATACAACTTGGCTATTCGTGGAGGTGGAAATCACCGAAGCGGGGGTTTGACTAAGGCAAAACCCTATATAGCCGCCCATACCCTTTTTCAGATATAAGTGCAGGTTTCGGGACTCGGACGACGCCGCAGGTGACAGATCCGGGAAAAGCAGGTCAAGATAGCACTCCACACCAAATCTCAGAGCAAAAGACCAGGACAGGGGTGTGGGGCGCCCTGGTCCTGCTAGGACAGGGGCGCTGGGCGCCTTGGTCCCTGGGACAGGGGCACTGGGTGCCCTGGTCCTTCTGACAGCAGTTTTCAGCAATTTTGACAACTTTGCAAAACAATAGTTTCTGGAGTAGTTTCAGGGGCAGAATCAGGACAGTGGCGCCCGTGCCCCCGTCCCGAACATTTTCAGTCAGATTTTAACTCCGGGTACACATTTGCATTCTTGTCTTATCCTTGTATTTACAACTTTCCATTGTTTAAGTTGAATTCTGCAATCTTGTCATTAGTTCATACTTGCATTTTGGGGTTAGGAATTGAACTTGCATCATTTTATCTTTCAATTACAACAAAGGAATAGAAATCCTAATAGGTAGCCCGTGGCTCTCTCTTCCACAAAAAGAAGTAGCCAATTGTGTGATACCTCTAGGCTCTTTCATATTCCACAAATGTGTGATTGAAAGTGAGATTAGGGCATGTTTGCTTAGTGTCACTTTTTCCCCCACACAACTTCTAACAAGGTGAAGATCTTAACAGATCTGAGGGAAATCCCTTAACCGGGTCACATCTAGCAATGTGTTTGTAATCTTTAACAGGACTTGCTTTTAACCGAGCATACTCTAGAAAAGTATATTTCTTAGTGGGTCCAAAATCCCACAGTGGTTTTTCCCTATTTGGGTTTCCACGTTGAATCTAGTGTTATGAGGTTTATGACGTTTATATGCTTTTGAGTTTGCATGTTTAGTAGTTTTGGTTATATTATTGAAGTATATGTTACCCAGGTTGAATCTGATGTTTTTATGGAAGATTAAGTTTGTAAGATTCACCCCCCACCTCTCATCTTGTTGGCTATTGGATCTATACTTACATTAAGTATCAAAACTATCAATTGGTATTAGAGCTTTGGACTTCGGAAGAAAAGTTTAAAGGTACTTGAGGCAAAGATCCAAAGATGTATAAGAGGGATGCACTGAAGTTGAACAAGTCAAGTTTCTCTACATGGCAGAAAAGGATGAAGTTGCACCTATCAGGAGTTGGAGAATATGTTGTATATTATCTGGAGAATGATTTCATCACACCAAGCACCTATCCATTGATAATGGAAGAGATAAAGGCAAAGCAAGAACATATCCAAGCAATGATTGAAATAACATCTGCATTGACCAACTTAGAGTTTAATGATCTAGAAGGCTGCAATGATGCAAAGGCTATGTGGGATAAGCTCATATCAGTATATGGAGGAGATGAACATGTTCAAAGAGAAAAAGTAGATAGTCTAAGAGGACAACTTGAATCTATAAGGATGAATGAAGGTGAGAACATAACTTAGTATGGTACAAGACTAAAGGAGACTGTCAATCAAATCAAAGGAGCAGGTGGAACTATTGAAGAAAAAGATATAACCAGTAAGTTGTTAAGAACCCTTCTACCGGCTTATGCAATCCAAGTCTCTGCAATCAATGAATTGAGGTTTGTACCTAATATGTCAGTTTCCTTAGATGCTATTATTGGTAAGCTGCATGCATTTGAGTTAAGTAACTTTGATAACAGTGGATCTTCGGTAAATAAAGTTGAATCTGCATTTAGTTCTGTTCATCTTGATGAATCTAATGATTACAATGAAATAAAGTACAAGTACTCTGAAGGAGATCACAGTGGAGCAAGTGAAAGATTTTGTAAGAACATGGAAGAAGTACATAAACTAAATGAGGAAATCAGAAAGCAAGAAGAGTTTGAAGCACTATTAGCCAGAAGGTTACCAAGAGGCAAAGGTAAGTATAAAGGAAAATTACCTCTGAAATGTTTCAATTGTGATAAGATAGGACATATGGCTTCTAACTGTCCTAACAAGGATTCTACTGAAAAGAGAGATTACCGAGATGACAGACAAAAAGACAATCATTACAGAGGACACTGAGACTTCAGAAGAAGAGATAGAAAGACATGCTTAATAGCTGATGAGGAATCCAATGATGATAAATCAGATGAAACTGATACAGAGGAAGTAGTTTATGTGGCTATCAAAGATGGTTCAGATGAAGAAAGGTATGAAGAAAAATCCCTAATATCTCACATAAACACTAATGATTCTTGGATCATAGATAGTGGATGCTCACATCATATGACAGGTGATAAACACAAGTTTGTTATGTTAGAAGATTATGATGGAGGCTATGTTAGATTTGGTAATGATGCACCATGTCCGATGAAAGGTAAAGGATCTATAACACTTCTTGACAATGCAAGATGCAATGATGTTTATTGGGTTGAAGGTTTGAAATACAACTTGTTGAGTGTAGCACAGCTAAACAATACAGGTTACCAAATAGAATTTCAGAAGGGAATTGTCAAAGTTCATGACAAAAATGGAAAGTTAACTGCTACCGGGACACAAACAAAAGGTAACACATTTCACCTTGACTCAACTCAGAACAAGTGTCTGTATGCAAAGATAGATGATACCTGGTTATGGCATAAAAGGTTTTGTCATGTAAATTTTGATAATCTAGTCAAAATAAGTAAGAAGCATCGAGTAAGAGGTCTACTGAGTCTTGAAAAACCTAAGAATGCTATGTGTTGAGGATGCCATATGGGTAAGATGACAAGATCAAGCTTTACAAGTAAGTCTTACACTTCTAAGGGAATTTTAGATCTTGTGCACACTGATCTTTGTGGTCCTATGAAAGTTCAAAGTTATTATGGTGATAAATATTTCATATTATTTGTGGATGACTATTCAAGGATGATGTCAGTTATGTTTTTAAAAGAAAAATCAAAAGCTTTTCAAATGTTTAAATGGTACAAGGCGAGAATTGAAAATGAAACAGGAAGACAACTGAAATGTCTTAGATTAGATAGAGGAGGAGAGTTCACATCTGATGAGTTCAACTTATTCTGCAATGATCATGGTATTAAAAGACAAGTCTCTGCACCAAGAACTCCACAGCAGAATGGAATAGCTGAGAGAAGAAACAGATCTATTATGGATTGTGCTATAACCCTGATGATTGAAAAGAAAGTGCCACAAACATTTTGGAGAGAAGCAATAAGCATAGCAATTTACACCCTGAACTGAGTACAACTGAAGAAAGGTACTTTGAAGACACCATATGAAATCTGGTAATGATAAGAAACCTAATGTAAGTTATTTTAAAATCTTTGGAAGTAGATGTTATGTACACAATGATGATAGAAATGGCAAGTTTGATCAAAAAAGTGAAGAAGGAACATTTCTAGGTTATTCTTCTAGAAGCAAAGCATTTAAATGTCTGATCAAATCATCTAAAAAAATAGTAGAAAGTGCAAATGTGAAAATTGATGAATTTGCAGAAAGAAATGATGAAGGAAATTCCAAAGAACCAGAAGATTATGATGAATTTGTTTATGTTCAACCGACAAGTTTTGCCAAGAAAACTGTTGAAGAAAATGAAGAAAATATCCAGTTACCGAGTGATGAAGAAGATCATATAGAGCCTACCGAGCCTGTATTAGCCAATTATGCATCATGCACCAAGTCAGATTATAGGAGATAAGGATGATCCAGTGATGGCAAGGAACAAACTGAGACAGAACACATGTCTAATATCTGAATTTGAACCGAGAATAGTGAAAGAGGCATTTAACAGTGAAGATTGGATAAGTGCTATGATAGAAGAGATTGATCAAATCAAGAAGAATGACACATGGACACTGGTCCCAAGACTGAAGGACAAAAGTGTAATTGGTACAAAGTGTATTTTCAGAAACAAGCTAAATGAAAAAGGTGAGGTCATTCAAAATAAAGCAAGACTAGTTTGCAAAGGTTATGCTCAAGAAGAAGGAATTGATTATGGTGAGACTTTTGCACCTGTAGCAAGACTTGAAGGAGTAAGAACATTGTTGGCATATGCTGCTTACAAAAACTTCAAGGTATATCAAATGGATGTCAAATCTGCATTTCTGAATGGAATATTAGAAGAAGAAGTTTTTATTGAACAACCTGAAGGATTTGTTGAAGACAATAATAAAGATCAGGTATGTAAATTGAGCAAAGCATTATATGGTCTTAAACAAGCACCTAGAGCATGGTATGAAAGATTGCACTCTTATTTGATTAAGATTGGTTTTATAAGGACAAGTGAGAATAGCAATATGTACATGAAGAATGATGAAAATGGAATACTGATCTCAGCCATATTTGCTGATGATATTATATTTTGTGGAAATGACTCTTTATGCAAGAACTTTGGAAATGAAATGAGCAAAGAATTTGAGATGTCATTAATCGGTGAGATAAAATATTTTATAGGTTTACAGATACTACAAATGAAAAATGAGATTTTCATTACTCAATCCAAGTACATAAAGAAAATCTTGAAGAAATTTGGAATGAAGGATTCAAAACCAGTAAGTACTCCTATGACTACCAACTGTAAATTATCAAAGAATGATGAATCTGCATCTGTTGATGAGACACGATACCAATCCATGATTGGAAAGCTACAATATGTTGTTCACAGTAGACCAGACATAGTACATGCAGTAGGTATAGTTGCAAAATTCTCTACAGATCCTAAGGAAACACATATGACAACAATCAAAAGAATTTTTAGATACTTGAAAGGCACAAAGGATTATGGCTTAGTATATCAGAAAGGAAATGATTTTGATTTAAAAGTTTATACTGATGCTGATTGGGCAGGCAACATTGATGACAGAAAAAGCACAAGTGGAGGAGCTTTCTTTTTAGGAGAAAGACTAGTGAGTTGGCTTAGCAAGAAACAAGGATGTGTTTCATAGTCAATAGTAGAAGCTGAATACGTTGCTGCAGCATTGAATTGTACCAACATAGCATGGATCAAACAACTGTTGGAAGGTATAAATGAGAAAGTTACCGAGCCAGTAACTATATTCTGTGACAATACTAGCGCCATTAACATTTCAAAAAATCCCATTATGCACTCTAAGACAAAGCACATCTCTATCAATTATCATTATCTTAGAGAAGAAGCTCAAGAGAAGAAAGTGGTGTTGGAGTATGTTAGCACAAAGGAACAAATAGCAGATATCTTCACCAAGCCACTACCAAGGGACACTTTTGAATATCTCAGAAGTAAGTTAGGGGTCCTACCCCTATCTTCTACTCACTGACCGAGTTCAGTGAAAGCATCAATTCGATGACTCTATCGAATATATTTTAGGAGTTGATGCTGATTTACACACTTTAGGATGTTTTCTGAAGGTGTATAGGAAATAATGCAGGATACAATACAGGGAACATGAATTGAAGACAAATTCTTTGACTGAGACTAAGTTGACACATTACAGCAGGAATTCACTTCATATAGGAAGAAATTATGTTTTAGTTCTTTACTTTTTGGCATTGTTGTCAAAGGGGGAGAAGACTAATATAAGGGGGAGAAGACTGATTGAAAAGACTAAAATTAGTGATTAAAAAAAAAGGAGGGAGAAGACTGAAGAAAATAGGAGAAGTCTGTTGACAGCAAGAGAGCATTTTAGCATTTCAGAATCATAGCAATTTGAATCTTTTTAAGGTCAAATCAATTGGTTTTGCCATCAATGCCAAAGGGGGAGATTGTTAGTATTTGGCATTATAATAGACAATGGGAGATTGTTGGCATTTCAATAAGGATATTGAGAAGGTTGTTGATGATTATGGATATAACTGATTAAGGATGTTTACTGTCTTGATATTATTTTGTCATTGATGTCAAGAAATTGATTTTCTAATTCAGTATGATGTTTCCATATCTCGAGAAGTATGATTTAAAGAGTATAAAGATGTCGGTAAAAGACACAGAAAGAATATGATGAATAAGGGGATGAATAAGGTATTCAATGGGCAACTATTACTGAGTCAGACAATGATGAGATCATGATGTTTAGATTGTTTGAACATCATACATATGTTGTAAATTGTAAGGTTAATACTATACTATGTTACCAAGCAAAGAACCTAGTCGGTAAACCCTAAGGAACCCAGTCGATAAACCCTAAGGTTATCGCTATCGATTAATGAAGGTAGAATGTCTACCGAGTGAAGTTTAGTATTCACCGAGTTATTACCAAGTTGTAACCGAGCTGTAACAAAATACATTAAATGGTTACATGTGTTATTTAATGAAGGAAGCTGATGAGCTGGAACTAATTAGATGATTGGTATGCCATGCATGAAGTTTGTTAATGAATCTATGGCAAAGGAAAATCGGCATGAAGATCTACAACTCAGATTGAACTGCAATACCCTAGCACAAGTTCCAAGAAATGTATGCAAGTTCCAAGGTAGGGTAAAACATTTTCAGATCGAAGGATACATTGAACCTGGTCAAAGTTTGAAGATCTGATGGCTATGATTGATCATGGGAAATGTGATCAAGGATATTAAGCGGTTGGTGAATTTTTTATAAATAGGGAACTATTGATAAACAATGTATCCAGGCAAATGTATGCACAGGGATGCTACATAGTGATTACCGAGCATAGAAGCTTGAAGACCTGTTTGAAAAACAAAGTATAGAAGCCCAGTAGATGGACATGATTAGTTCTATGTCTAGATTGTATTGAGCAAATAAGAATCTACGTTAGCATTTTAGATGTGAATTTGCAGATAGATTTTTATTACTATTATTTTGTGAAAGTGATAGAAAATCTCTTAACCGAGTGGACTTAACAGTCTTATTTGTAAAACCCTCTAGCAAGGTGACATTTTGATTGAGTGTTTGAAATTCTTTAACAAGGTCACTTCTAACAAGGTGAAGATCCTAACAGATCTGAGGGAAATCCCTTAACCAGGTCACATCTAGCAATGTGTTTGTAATCTTTAACAGGATTTTCTTTTAACTGAGCATACTCTAGAAGAGTATATTTCTTAGTGGGTCCAAAATCCCACAGTGGTTTTTTCCTATTTGGGTTTCCACGTTAAATTTGGTGTTATGAGGTTTATGATGTTTATATGCTTTTGAGTTTGCATGTTTAGCAGTTTTGGTTATATTACTGAAGTATATGTTATCGAGGTTGAATCTGATGTTTTTATGGAAGATTAAGTTTGTATGATTCCCCCCCCCCCTCTCTCATCTTGTTGGCTATTGGATATGTACTTACATTAAGTATCAGAACTATTAGGATAGTCTCTGTTTGTTGGATCATGCCGGTCAGATAGTGCATCTATTGCTTCGGTGATCATTCTCCTTGAATTGATTCCTTTGTTAGCTCAACTCGCTGAGTAATAAGACTGTCTAATCTTAGACCAAGTTTAATTTTCTGTTCATGGGCCTTTAACCTTATTCTTTCCTTCTCTTTCTCAAGCTTCTCTAACTTCTCTTCAAAAACTGCTATTTCCTACTCAAAAAAGCAGATAAGTCCCGAATAACCTATCATATTATCCGCAATATCATCAATGTCCTCTGTCAAATAGTGAGGTTTACAGGCTTCTCTATACAACTCCTTATACTCCAAAATTGTAGAATTAAGTGTCGATAACAGTGAATCTAAGTGGTCTGTACAGTTTTTAATAGTGCTCACAAAGATTTAACCCTTCTCTTTATCAAATCTCTCCTTAACAGTAGCCTCATTCACCTTATCTATAGTTAGAAAATTTTCAGCAATAAATTTGGACAATGTGTCCAATTTACCTAAATAATCCTTAATGTGATTTATCTTATAGGTTGCTGGAATCATCTTCAAGATAGGTAATGTGTCATCAATAGCCTTAAATGCTAAGGCATTGCAATTTGTTATACTCTTAATAGAATCCAATAGAACCTTTATTTTATTAGTGGTTCTAAATTGACCTATAGATGTGCTCGGTTCACAAATAGATTTCCTCTCAATAGATGCTTCTTCGATTACCTTCACTATTTCCTCCTTTCCATCAACTGCTTCCTCTTTATTCACATTGTGTACTGGTTTCTTTGTCTATTTTATTTCCTCTGCTTCCTTTGGTTTTTCAGTTTGATTAAGCACCTCTACAACTGCCGGTTTCTCAGACTCAACATGAACCTCTACCTCAGATTGTTTCTCAGTATTAGTTCCTTTATCTTCTATCGGTATCCCAGTCTCTGGTTGCTTAGCTTGTGCCAGTTTCTCAGTGTTCTGAGAGTCAATAGTTTATGCTAGTGACTCAAAGATCTCACTAATCTTAGCATCATCTGCCTTAACCTCTGCAGTTTCCTTGTCAACAACAACGTTAACATCCTATTTATCAACTTTCACAAAAAAAAAAGAATCTCAGAATCTGGGTTAGTGTTATCAAGAGTGACATTTTTTAGTTCCCATATCAAGTGGACTGATTGAATGTACTTGTGGGATATCCTGAGCTAGAGGTGGAAGATTATTTGTAATCTTTATTGAAGGGATAACACCAACTTTTCCTTTTCCCTTATCCTTTTGATATACCTTAAAGGTCTTGTCCATTTTCGATCTGCTCCTTTCTTCTTGCTTTTCCTTTTCAACAAAGAATATATCCCATTTATCTGCAGTCTCATCAACAATCTCCTTAACTCTCCCAACCATTAGGCTCACTTGTTGGTTTCCACTGATGAATACTGACCGGTTTTCTTTAGTGATTAATTCATCAATTTCCTCTTTTGAATTTACAGGATTTACTGCCAACAATGCTTCAACTTTCAACTTCTTATCAAGTTCCATCACTGATAGTCATTTAGCCTCAATTCTTTGATAAAGATCATTAGGCAAAACATCCACAACCTCAATCAAAACTTTCTTATAGATGTCTAGATGTAAAATTATGCTCTCTTCTATTGTTTCCCTATCAGAATCCTTAAAAGAATTATACAATTTGTTCACATTCGACATATTTCCTGCCTGTGTTATCTCATTCAATAGTTCTTCCAAAGTAGGGGTAACCGGTGTCTGTTTCTTTTTCGGTGTAAGCTTCTTCTTAGGTTCCCTAGCTGCCTGCTACTTTTTCCTTAGTGTTCTTACCTTCTTAGGAGAAGGAGAAGGTACTGGTGAGGGTTTTCTCTTCTTCCTCTCTACTCTCTTGAATTCAACTGCTTTTCCACTGTCGGTGTATGAATAAGTGACAACCGGTGAAACATGTGCTTTCGGTTTCAGTCCTTCAAGTTCACTGGCTGATATACCACTCATATTCATTACATTTTACTTGATTTCACTTGCCATCTTGGATGCATCTCTAATAAAATTTTCTCTTATTTTTCTCCTCTTTTGCATTGAGACAACACTCTCAATGGTTTCAACACTACCAAAGAATTTCTCAGATGGTTCTTTAGGTGCATCAAGTAGTGTTTTTGCATATGCCTCAAGAACATTTAGATCAACTTCATAACCCATCTTAGTAACCCAAATAGTTCTAGGGCTAACTACTTCCATCCATGTCTCATCACATTTAATAACAAAGAATATTTGTTTGTCATACTTATCAACTATGCTTTGTGGTAACCTTTCTCTTGCCTTCATTTTAGTTTGAAATGTTTTGAAGTAATCTGTTGTGATCTTGTCAGAGTCAGTGCCCATACCGGTGAAAGCTTCCAAAATTTGTTTTCCTACTGGGACGTCATATCCAAAATCCTTATGACCAATACCAGGTATCTCTTTGGTGAAGTAAAGCATTAGACAGAGAAGTAAGTTGCCAAAGCGAAAAGTCCCCTTCTTGTCACCTTTAATCTTCTTCAAGTTATCAATCAATTTATCCTTAAGCCATTCAAAAACATCAATTTTAGTGTTGTTCTTTACCATCTCATATGCACTATGAATACAAAGGATAGAAACCGAATTCAATCTGTTTGCATGTGTTTCTCTATAGCCAAGTACCATACTCACATATCTAACATTTGCATCAATAATGTCATTGACTCTAAGAGATCTGTTGTCGGATGTTGCTCCGGTTAACTCCATAACTCCTTTGTTAGGTATTTTCTTGGTTTTCTTAGGCCTACTACCAGTTGAGGGTAAACTAGTAATTGCCTTAATTTCTTCCTTGGTTATCTTGTAAACTAACTCTAACCATATAAATTCTCCATGGACTCTGCTCAATGCAAGACGGAGTACTTCCTTTGGAAATTCAGGAATGCTTTGAATTTCAACAAAACCTTAGTCTTCCATAATCTTATGTTCAGGTTTAATCAGACCTTGTTCATTAGTAATAACATCATTAAATATTTTTAGAACTTGTTTTTCCTTAATCAAAAATACCATTAAACATTTTCTTCAAGTCATCAGTCCCCAGGTCTTCTATGTTGCAGTGGATATAGATTGTCGGGTCTTCACCAAAAGCAACACCCTTTGAAATTTTTGAAAAATCTCCGATAGAATCATCATGTTTAGAAATTTCAGGGATAATCTTGAAAATAGGTCTAGGGCGCTTGATATTCTCTACCATAGTAGGGTTTGAAATAAACTCGGGAATAGAAGATGAGATGCCATTTCAAAAGATAAATACCTCTTACTCAAAATTTGAATTCCTGAATCACTTTGTTGCTTTGCCTTAGAATGCCCTTGCTCAATTTCATGCTCTCTAAGTGTTTGAATGCTTTGTGAGTCGAAATCAGTGTTTTTCGATACTTTATAACCAAAAATCTCTCCAACAACCACATTAAATGCTTGTCGATTAAGTGAAAACTTAACACATCTACCGGTAAAGAAGAAATGTACCTTCTTACCATCAACTGAGGGTAGAATGCATGATTTTCAACTTTCTGCAATACCCCCTAAGGATTATTCCTTAGTTAGATGAAGAATCTCCTGTCGGTGGAGGGTTACTCTATTCTACTGGTGCAAAGATAGATTCATCAACTCTCTGATCTCTCTGGTCAACTCTATTTTTTTCCTTTTCATTAGATCCTTTATTGTTTGCCGGTGAAGTCTTGTTTCTACAAAATTTTGCAATATACCCAATATTGTTACAAGCATAACAAGTTACATTATTCCTCTAAATATATTTTCCATAGCCTTGACCAGTTTGAAATCTGCATTGATTAGATAAATGTCCAAATCTACCACAAACATAGCATTTCACATTCATTTTGTAATTTTCTGAATTATGACCAACTTTATTGCATTTGGAACATTGGCCGGTGGGTAAGTTTGTATTCTAATTATTTCTGAATCTACACTAATTTGCTCTATGACCATATTTGTTGCAATTGAAACATTTCCCATTAAATTTATAAGCATTAGGTTGTCTTACCGGTTTACTGTGATCTTGATTATTTGCAGTCCTAGAACTTTCTCCAACTTGAAATCCAAGTCCAATTGTATCTCCGTCAGGTTTTTGTCTTTTCAGCATGTCATCAAGTCTTTCTGAACTTTTCTTAAATTTGTCTTTGTGTTAATTTGCAGTGATCAACTCATTTTCTAGAATTCCAACTTGTCTCACAAGCTCATCTTTATCATGTTGCATGTGAATCAGATCTGTCTTTAGCATATCATTCTCATGACAAAGTCTCAGATTTTCATTTCCTACATCATTAAGTCTCCTAGCCAAGTCTTCTTCATTCTTCTTCCTATCTTCAATATCCTTACATAGTCTCATGGTCATATCTTGCATTTCATTCCTCATGTTAGTGTTCTCTTACCTCAACTTGTCTGCAATATCTCTAAGAGTTTCTTTTTCATCATCATCATTTTGAATTTTCTCATGAAGTTCCTTCCTCTTGTTTTGTGCTATAACTAGGTTCTCATGAAGTCCTTTAATGAATTCCTTAGCAGTCCTTAGATCATCTTTAAGTTTGATATTCTTCAATTTTTCTGCATCAAAATCTTCTAGAGCTCCTTCCAATTGTTTTCTCAAATTTTCCATATGTGTCGGTTTTAGAATCTTCCTCAAGCTATTAGGATTTTTCAAATAGAGGACAAGGCTCTGATATGAATTGTTAGATGCAATGATAGTCCCAAAGATACTGAGAGTGGGGGGGGGGGGAGGGGGTGAATCAGTGTCTAACCGGTGTATGGAACATTTAAACTTATTTATAACTTTGCAACCCAAATCAATGTACTGGTAAATAAGAAATAATGCAGTAAACAGAAATAGCAGAGACATCATAAGTGCACACCATAACACAAGATATTTTAACAAGGAAACCCGGTGTGGGAAAAACCTCGGTGGGATTTGTGACCCACAATATTTACTCATTGGCCAATATGAATAAACATTGCTTACAATAGAAGTTTGCACATGCAAGGAGGCCAACAACCTAGAGCACATTGCTCAATGAAGAGTCTCACTGACTACAATATGGATAATTAAATCCAATACAATGTACTACTCAAAATAGCATCTCTAATGCCTAGTTCAGTATCGGTTTAAGCTCAGTCATATACCATAACCAAAACCTTCACTGTCCACTGTATCAACTTATACAATAATTTCCTATTACATTCAACCATGTCTACCACATCAAAACAACCTATAAGATCTCATACATATATAAGTCTTTACAATATACCAAGTTGGCTTTACAAAAGATAATTTTATTTACAATACAATTCTCATAAATAAGACTTGTCACATGGCAGCTTGGGTGTCGGTATACTTCATTGTCGATGTAATTTGGATGCTAGTGAATATGTCTGTCGGTGCCGATGCATGTCGGTGATTGTGTCTGTGATGCTAGTGCATGTAGAATCTTGATACCGGTTGGTTGCCATCAATGACAACATGAACCATATTCTCATTAGAGTGTAGAATGCCAACATAAATATGATGTAAGATCTATTTGTAGATCATGGTATGTGGGTTATAGGATTATCTGTGTGTGAATAAAGTTGTAATCATATGCAGAGGTTTTGGTCAATCATAGGTGATCGAATTGGGTTTGTAAAAGAGGTTTAAGACATTCGGTGTTAAGCTTAACTAGAACTGTACTTTGGCATAGGAGATACTATTCTTGCAGTTCATTCATCTTTTCGGATTGTAGTCTAGATTTATTTTATAGTCAGTGAGGCTCCTTTTGTGATGAGTAGTGTGCTCTAGGATGTTGGCCTTCCTGCATGTGCGGTACCCTCTTATTGTAATCACATACTTGCTGCAAAAGTATTAATTTCAACCCAAATATAATTTAATCAAACTTGATACTTAGTACCGGTAAACCAAACTTAATGTCGGTAAACAGATTAACAATTAATATCAATACTGGTGAAACTTAATGCATGAAACAAAAAGAGAAACAACATCCACAACACATAACACAGATATTTGTACGTGGAAACCCTGTAAGGAGAAAAACCATGGTGGGAAACCTTACCCACAATTAGATGATAGTACTGTAGATAGTATGTGTATACAAATGGGGTCTGCACATGTAGAAAGGCTAGTTGCCTAGAGCTCACTACTCAATCACAAAATGGGAGTCTCATTGACTACAATTGGATGATTAAATCCAATGATAATGTATTGCTCAAAGTAGCATCTCCAATGCTGGATTCAGTACTGGTTAAGCTCTAATTGTCTCCTTCAAACCTTCCTTGAATCTTTAAATGATGTCTGCGTGAGTAGCTCTACTTATATTCACATATACCGAATATCACAACCTTACCATACCATATTGCATTCCATTATCTTAATCTCACAATTGAGATCTTACATATATACCAAAACCTAAGACCAAATGTGTAGGTTGTCTTACTAAGAATATTACAATAAAATAAATTAAAAGTAAGTCAAGATTCGATGCACTATGTCGGCTCAACAACAATACCAATTGATTAAATCATCTCCATAACATGTCATGTTGATCTGAAATAGATAATGCATGTCGGTCCATAACCTAGACCAATTCGCCGGTAACAACAAATATGTCAACCTGATTAGACCAATAACCAAATCATCAAAACCAAGTGTCCAAACCATGTCTTCTACATAACCAAGTGATCTCCAGATGATAACAAGTCATCCTCAGTGCTAGTGAACAATATAATCTGTCGGTGAACCAAATACCGGTGACTATGCACAAGTCACTGAACTTGTCGATGAACATAACCAAAGATCTCCAGAAGGATAAGTGTTGATAAGTGTTGACATCAATGACAAAAATAATGCAACATATTCATAATACCAACAATCTCCCCCTTTGGCATTGATGGGAACACAAGATGGAAAAACCATCTAAGTGCCAAAGCAGAAATGCCAATAAACCAAAAACCAACAATCTCTAGAATAGATCAATACTAGAAATTAAAATACAAATGCAAAGAATAACAATCTATCCCCCAATGAATAATCTCTCCCCAAAGGATAATGTCTTAATGATTTTCCATAGATATCTCCCCCCCTTTGACATCAAATGGAAAAGAAATACAAATACCAGTTCATAGAACCAATTACAAATACCAACTACTCCCCCTGAGAAGTAGTTCTCCTCCATCAAAGCCGGAAAAAGGTTTCTCTATAATTTTTGTCGGTTTGATGCCAAGCATCAAATGTCTAAGTCTCTACCAGTGAGGGTATGACCCCAAGTTGCTCTCTGAGATATTCAAAAGTTTCCTTAGGCAAAGGATTAGTAAAGATTTCTGCAATCTATTCTTTAGTATTCACATAAACCAATCTCACTTCTTTTGCTTCAACATTCTCTTTTAGAAAATTGTATTTGATAGAAACATGTTTAGTTTTAGAGTGAAATACCAGATTCTTAGATATATCAATTGTTGCTAAATTGTCACAATAAACGATTATGGGTTCTTTGTATTTTACCTTTATGCCCTTCAACATTTTCTTAATCCATAATACCTGAGTACAATTAGTTGCTGCTGCAACATATTTTGATTCTGTCGTCGATAATGATGTACAACTCTCTTTCTTGCTCAACCATGAAATCAATCTACTTTCAAGAAAGAATGCCCCGCTGGTGGTGCTATTTCTATCATCTACATCTCCTGCCCAATTAGCATCGGTGTATGCACATAAATCAAAATTTTCATCTTTAGGATACCATAAACCAAGATTTGTTGTGCCTTGTAAATAGTGGAAAATTCTTTTCACTGTTGATTCATGATTTTCTCTAGAATTACTCTGAAATATTGAAACAATACATACTGCATTTATTATATCAGGTCTTGTTTGTGTCAAATATAGTAAACCTCCAATCATAGACTTGTATCTTGTTGGATTAACATGAGCTGAATTATCCTTCAATGATAGTTTATCAGTTGTAGTCATAGGAGTACTTACCGGTTTAGAGTTTTCCATACCAAATTTCTTCAGTAATTCCTTCAAGTACTTTGATTGACAAAAGAATATACCTTTATCAATCTGTGAAATCTACAATCCTAAAAATAATTTTATCTCCCTAATCATAGACATTTCAAATTCTTCCTGCATCTTGTTAGAAAATTCTTTACACAATCCATCTTCTCCTCCAAATATGATGTCATCAACAAAAACTTCAATAATCAAAATGTCTTCATTAGTCATGTTGAAATATAAGTTGTTGTTGGCATTACCTTTAGTGTAACCAAGCTTCATAACATATTTGTCTAATCTAGCATACCAAGCTCTAGGAGCTTGCTTCAATCTATATAAAGCTTTCCTTAATCTGCAAACCATATCTTTATCATTTGTCAATGAAAATCCATCAAGTTCAATGTAAACTTCCTCTTCAAGATCACCATTTAGAAATGCACATTTAACATCCATTTGATATACTTTATAGTTTTTGTGTGCTACAAATGCAAGAAATAGTCGGACTACCTCAATTCTAGCTACCGGTGCAAAGGTTTCATTATAATCAATTCCCTCTTTCTATGAATATCCCTTACACACTAATCTTGCTTTGTTTCTGATTACCTTACCATCTTCATTAAGTTTATTTCTGAATACCCATTTAGTTCCAATTACATTTTTATTTTTTAGGTCGGAGAACCATTGTCGATGTATTGTTCTTATCAATTTGTTCCAATTCATCTTCCATAGCTTTAATCCAATGTTTGTCTCCGCATGCCTCAATAACAAATGTTGGTTCAAATTGAGAAATTAAACATACCTCTTCATTTTCCAGTCTTCCTCTTGTCATAACTCCTTGATACTTATTCCCAATTATCTAACTTTTAGAGTGATTCAATCTTACATATCTGGGTGTGTTCACTTGCTGCTGCTCTTCAGTCATTGTAGAATTCTCTGATGCCGGTGTGACTGGATCAACATTTTGTACTAGTGCACTCTGTATAGGTTCATTTGTGATTATCTCAACTGCGGGTTCAAAATCCATAGACCTTGAATTTCTTCTAAAATGTTCATCAATCTTCACATTTGCACTCTCAATGATTTTCTGCAATCTTTTATTAAAACATCTATATGCTTTGCTCTTAGATGAATAACCAAGAAATATTCCTTCATCACTTCTAGGATCAAATTTACCAATATACTCATCTCTCCTAATGTAACATTTGCTTCCAAATATTCTGAAGTACTTAAGAGTAGGAATATTACCAAACCACAATTCATAGGGTGTCTTACTGATTTCACCTTTGATGTGAACTCTGTTGAAAGTGTAAACCGTTGTATTCACTACTTCTCTCCAATACACATGAGGTAGATTTTCTTCTGATATCATGCTTCTAGCTGCATCTAGAATAGTTTTGTTCTTCCTTTCCACAACTCCATTTTGCTAGGGTGTTTGGGGTGCTGATAGTTTTCTTCTAATTCCATTCACTTCACAAAATGTATTGAACTCCTTAGATGTAAATTCACCTCCTTTGATCTGATCTTAATCATTTGATTTTCTTGTCGGTTTCATTCTCTACAAGTGCCTTGAATAATTTGAATTTTCCAAAAGCTTCTGATTTCTCCCTTAGAAAAGTAACCCAACACATTCTAGAATAATCATCAATGATTAGCATAAAGTATCTATCTCCCTGTAGACTTCTTGTTCTTGCTAGACCACATAAGTCAGTATGAATTAAATCAAGAACATCATTGGTTTTCTTAGAAATACTCTTGAAAGTTGTTCTAACTTACTTTCCCATTTGACATTCCTTACATACCAGATTATGAGGTTTTACAATCTTAGGTAAATCCCTTACTGCCTTAGATGAACTAATCTTTACAATGCAATCAAAATTCACATGGCAGAGTCTTTTATGCCATAACCAACGTTTATCAATATGTAGAATCAAGCATGTATTTTCATTGTTATTCAAATGAAAGATATTACCTCTAGTCTGATTACCGGTTACAATTTCCAAACCAGTTCTATTCATGATTTTGCATTTACCATTCTTGAATTGTAACTGAAATCCTTTTTCAACTAATTGACCAACACTCAAAAGATTATGCTTCAAACCTTCAACATAATAAACATTTTTTTAGTATTGTGCTTACCATCAAAAGATATAGTGCCTTTTCCTCTAATCAAACAAGCTTTGTCATCTCCAAATCTTACTAGACCTCCATTGTATTCCTGAAAGGATAAGAATTTACTTTTATCACCAATCATATGATGTGAACATCCAAAATCTATAATCCATTCATCCTTTTCTTCAATTTTAGTTGCTAGGGCCTGCTCTACCGGTGGAACAGTAGGTGCCAGTTGATCATCTGTTGTTGCAACAAAAGCCCATCCATTGTCTCCTGGTTCTTCATCAGAATCATTAGTAACTCCTTCATCAACATAGTAACATGATTTGTCTCTATTTTTCTTAAATTTGTATCTCTGATATTCAAGGGTAGGCTTATATGTTCTTTTAGCTTCTTCTCTCAATCTTGCATGTCTGTACGGACATCTAGATGCCATATGACCAATTTTATCGCAGTTAAAACATTTAAAAGGTGATTTACCTTCATACTTACTTCCAATAGGACCTTTAGGCATTTTCCTTGCAAATAGTGCTTCAAGTTCTTCATTTTCCTTTTTGATGTCTTCAAGTTCTCTAGCATAAAGTGCTTTCCAATCAGATTTATCAGTTGATGATGATGATGTTGTAGATGATGATGCTTTGAAATCTAAATTTGTCTTAATTGTAGCAACAAGACCAAATTTCTCAAACTCAAATGCTGAAAGTTTTCCAACCAAGGTATCTCTAGATACTGATGTATTAGGCATAGTTCTTAACTCATTAATAGCAGTTACTTTCATTTTGTATGCCAGAGGCAATGCTCTTAAAACTTTAGAAACAATTTCATCTCCACTTAAGGAACCTCCACAACATTGTATTCCCAAAATAATTTCATTAACCCTTTACATAAAAGCAAAAAATCTTTCATCTTCTTCCATTTTCAAATTTTCATACCTGACCCGGAAGCATTCAAGTTTTGCAATTTTGACAGTGGAATCACCTTCATTCAATGTCTCCAATTTATCCCAAATAGCTTTAGCAGTAGATTGGTCTGATAGTCCCATGATTTGCTGATCTGACAAGGTGGTCAAAAGTGCTTCTATTGCTTTGCAATCATTCTCTTGATCCTTAGCCAATGTAGGTGGATTAGGTTGACCTGGTGTAGGACCAACATAACCATTTTGTGTAACATCCCATATGTCTTTTCTAATGCAATTAAGATGTGTCTCCATTCTAATCTTCCATATACCATAGTTAGTTCCATCAAGTTTCAGATTGTCCTTTCTGAAATAGTTAGTTGTCATAGAATCTCCTCAAGTTGTTAAACTTCTACAAAAAGAGGACTTGGATCTGATACCAATTGTTAGGACCCAGAGGCAACTGAGAGTGGGGGGGTGAATCAATTGTCTATTAATTTCAACCCAAATATAATTTAATCAAACTTGATGCTTAGTACCAGTAAACCAAACTTAATGCCGATAAACAAATTAATAGTTAATATCAATACCAGTGAAACTTAATGCATGAAACGGAAAGAGAAACAACATCCATAACACATAACAAAAAGATTTGTACGTGGAACCCCTATAAGGGGAAAAACCATGGTGGGAAACCTTACCCACAATTAGATGATACTATTGCAGATAGTATGTGTATACAAATGGGGTCTGCACATGCAGAAAGGTTAGCTGCCTAGAGCTCACTGCTCAATCACAAAATGGGATTCTCACTGACTACAATTGAATGATTAAATCTAATGATAATGTACCTCTCAAAGTAGCATGTCCAATGCTAGATTCAGTACCGGTTAAGATCTGATTGTCTCCTTCAAACCTTCCTTGAATCTTCAAATGGTGTCTGTGTGAGTAGCTCTACTTATATTCGCATATATCGAATATCACAACCTTCACATACCATAATGGATTCCATTACCTTAATCTCACAATTGAGATCTTACATATATACCAAAACATAAGACCAAATGTGTAGGTCGACTTACTAAGAATATTCCAATAGAACCAATTACAAGTAAGTCAAGATGTGATGCATCATGTCGGCTCAACAACAATACCAATTGATTAAATCATCTCCATAACATGTCGTGTTGATCTGGAATAGATAACGCATGTCGGTCCATAACCTAGACCAATTCGCCGATAACAAAAAATATGTCAACCCGATTAGACCAATAACCAAATCATCAAAACCAAGTGTCCAAACCATGTCTTCAACATAACCAAGTGATCTCCATATGATAACAAGTCATCCTCAGTGTCGGTGAACAATATAATCTGCCGGTGAACCAAATACTGGTGACTGTGCATAAGTCACTAAACTTGCCGGTGAACATAACCAAAGATCTCCAGAAGGATAAGTGTTGATAAGTGTTGACATCAATGACAAAACCAATGCAACATATCCATAATACCAACAGTAATCACATACTTGCTACAGAAGTATTATCTGACTGTGGGTAGGCTTCCCACCATGGTTTTTCCCTTTACCGAGTTTTCCATGTACAAATCATGGTGTTATGTGTTATATATGGTTGGTAATTGTTTTATAATTTATGTTTATGCTTAATTGTTATATCTTCTATTCCGGTATTTGGTTTATGAATTTTGGTAAAAGGTTTTGTGTGCTTAATTTTTTATAATCTGTTGATAATTTATTAAACCCCCTCTCAGTTGTCCACCGGTTATCCTAACATGATGTCCTAAGGGGTTGTGCGGTGTCCTAAGGGGTTGTATGGTGTTGTAACACATTTGTGGCCCCATTAGGACACCACATGACCCCTAACGACACCATAAGACCCCTTAGCACACCATACGACCCCAAGTAGGACCATATGATATCCTAAGGTATCATATGGTGTCCTAAGGGGTCATATGGTGTCCTAAGGGGTTGTATGGTGTCCTATTGGGTCATATGGTGTTTTGAGGGGCAAGATGAACCATTATTACAATATAAAAATCAATGCCAATATTGTTTACAAAAATAAGTTCAGATCACCCAGGCCCTTAGCACACCATATGGCCCCTTAGGACCCCCCATGACCCCTAACGACACCATAAGATCCCTTTGCACACCATACAACCCCAAGTAGGACCATATGATATCCTAAGGCATTGTATGGTGTCCTAAGGGTTTGTATGGTGTCCCATGCAGTCATATGGTGTCCTGAGGGACAAGATGAACCATTATTACAATATAAAAAGCAGTGCCATTACTGCTTACAAAAATACGTTTAGATCATCCCTTGAGAGCGAGTATAAGGTTCAAGGATGAAAATAAAAAACCAATATGCTCCTTCTCTCTCCCTTCCTCCATAACCCATCCCCCCTTCTCTCTCTCTCTCTCCCCCACTCTCCCTCCCTCCCCCCTCTATCTCCCTTCCTCTCCCATCCTCTCTCTCTCTCTCTCTCTCTCTCTCTCTCTCTCTCTCTCTCCCTGTATCTCCCTTCCTTTCCCATCCTCTCTCTCTCTCCCCCTCTCCCTCCCTCCCTCACCACATCTCTCTCTCTCTCTCTCTCTCTCCCTCTCTCTCTCTCTCTCTCTCTCTCTCTCTCTCTCTCTCTCTCTCTCTCCCTATTCCTTAGCACACCATATGATATCCTAATGTGTCATATGGTGTCCTAAGGGGTAATATGGTGTCCTAATGGGTCATATAGTTTCCTAGGGGGTTATATGGTGTCCTAAGGGGCAAGATGAACCATTATTGCAATATAAAAATTAGTGCCAATACTGCTTGCAAAAATAAGTTCAGATCATCTGGGCCCTTAGCACACCATATGACCCCTTAGGACCCCACATGACCCCTAACAACACCATAAGATCCCTTACACACCATACGACCCTAAGTAGGACCATATGATATCCTAAGGTGTTGTATGGTTTCCTAAGGGGTCATATGGTGTCCAAGGGGTCATATGGTTTCCTAAAGGGTCATATGGTGTCCTAAGGGGTCATATGATGTCCCGAGGGGCAAGATGAACCATTATTACAATATAAAAAGCAGTTCCAATACTGCTTATAAAAATAAGTTCAGATCATCCCCTAAGAGAAAGCATGAGGTTCAAGGATGAAAATAATAAACCAATATGCTCCCCCTCTCTCTCTCTTTATTCTCTCTCTCTCTCTCTCTCTCTCTCTCTCTCTCTCTCTCTCCCCACTCTTTCTCTCTCCCTTCCCCCTTCTATCTCACTTCCTTTTCCATCCTCTCCCTCTCCCTCTCCCTCACTCTTTGTCCCTCCCCAACTCTCTCTCTCTCTCTCTCTCTCTCTCTATCTATCTATCTATCTATCTCTCTCTTTCTCTCTCCATTTTCCTTCACCCTTTCTTTACTATAAGTAACACGTACAGATTTTTAACATAAGAAGAACGTATGGGTTATAGGAATTATAAATGTTGGCATGTTGGGTTATTTTTAGGGACTGATTATGCATACGGGTTAACTAAACATAACCCATACGTGTTTCTTGCATATTTTTTGATTTGATCAATGGCCTCAACAGCCACAAAAGGAGTTTTTGAAGTTGTTGAAGGCCCCATTGCAACTGATACTGTGATTTTGTGGCAATTTTATATATCAAAGTAAGTAAAAATTTTGTTTTGCATGATTTCAAATGATTGAATTGTTGTTCTAATTAGTTTGGTCAATGTTATTGTGCTTGTTTAATAGTTTTGATTCTATTTAGGACAACAGTTATTAACGATGAGAAAGAACAAGCAAGGAACAACCAAACAATGAGAGGCTGAAAAGGAAAGACAAAGGCAATTCATGAAATTACGTGAACTATGAACAATGGGACAAGAAGGTATTTCATCCACAATATCTCAATTAGATGTATGAAATGAATCTAATGCAATTGAAGAAGAAATCACAATCAATAATCAAACAAATGATAAAGATGCACCAACAACATTTGATTTATCAAATGAACCTAATGCAATTGAAGAAGAGACCATAATGAATAATTAATCAAATGATGAACATACACTAGATCAATTTGATGCGATGAATGTACCTAATGCACGTAATGCATTAATGTTAACACCTAAAATTATTCATAGGAAACCAAAGTATCTAATTGACATTGATGAGAATATTTTGAAGCCAATTCCTGATTAAAAAAATGAATAAAATTGTAGAAGAATGCTTAAAATTATATGGCAACACTATTTTCAAAACTTAAATCAAACTCCAAGATGCCAATTAATTGTTGAAATGATTAAAAATTTGAATTTTAGAGAGAATGAAAATTTTCGGCCTAAGATCATCCAAAAGTAATAGTGAAAGAACTATTGTGAGAAATCTATTTGATGCATATCAAGATATTGGTTCAAAATCACGTACTAAAGATTCTAATGTTACTCAACATGTTATTACATCAACCATAATGAAAAAGAAAATAAAAAAAGATCGTTTGATAAGAAAAACAAGTAAGTCATTAAACATAAGTAGAAAAACATTACGTAAAGCATTACAAAGGCGAGAGAAAATAGAGGATCCTAACAATAATTCTCTTTGGGTGTTCTAGGGTAGACTATCACACAAAGACAAGGTTGTTGTTGATGCACTAAGAACATTAATTGAAATTTTTGGCATGACAACATAAGGGTCTTGCCTAATCAAAGAGATGTTGTTAGAAGGCGAATTGGATCTAGAAATCATGAGCCACATGCCAAACACTATTTGGATGTGACTCAAACAAAATGTTATGAAAGATTCCTTCAAAAGTTTCCTCAAATAAGAATTAGTCAAATATTTTTTGAAATGGTAAAACCTTTTTATGTTAAGATTAATCATGTATTCACCACGCGTTGTTGTAGGATACATATTGAATTTTCCACACACTAGGATATTTATTGTCATATATATTGTACTTTTCACACTAACGATGTTTTGCAGGAATGCAATATACAAGCACCTCCTAAGTCACCAAGATAATTTATTTCATGTGTGCTATGTAAAAGAGATGATGGTTGCATTTATTATAAGATGATGTGTTTGAAAGGATCTTGTGCTACATGTGGTGGTTTGCAACATTTACCAAGATGTGTACATTTGGAGAGCACACATGAAATTCGTAAGAAACTAGTTTCTTTTGGAAAATACAAGACAATCACATATGGGGTTAAAGATGGAAAATAATTGAAGAGATGTGAGTTAGTGAAAATGATATATGTGTAGCTAAATTTATGAAAATGTTTAAGGATAAACTAGTTTATGAGTACATAATGCATACACATAGAGCTCGGTGGTTAGATGAGAAATTCAAGTTATATAAGGACACATTTCCTCTTGGTACCATTGTCTCTATCATTGATTTTGCTGAAAATTATACACTACAACCTCAAAATGAAGTGCAATATATGCATTATCATTCTATAAAAGTTTCTACTTTTGTACACATAGCATTCATGCATGCAGATGATAGAATAGAGGAAGACATAAAGGTTGTAAGAGAGTATCACTTTGACATAAGTGATTATCGTAATCATTCGTCAGAGTTTGTGCAAGGATTCTTTAAAGTTTTCTATGATAATTTAAGGGAAAGAAACATATGATACAACCAACACATAATATGGTCAGATAATTGCACCTCACAATTCAAGAATGCAAGGATGTTCTATTGGTTGACTAGGATGCATGTTACAAGCACTGTATAACATTTTTGGAATTTCACTGAGGCTAGACATGGAAAGGGAGAGAACGATGGTGCAGGAGCATGCGTAAAAAGATCCCTAGATAAAGAAGAATTAAAGTACGAAGGTGGTGCCAAGTTGATAGATGTAGAAAGAATTTTGCGATGCTGTAACTCTACAATGGGACCAGGTAATTCAGGTACGTCAATGGTTCATAGATATTTTTATTTGATCAGTGAATCTAACATTGAAAACTATCAATATTGTTGTACAGTTGTAGGATCAAGTGACATGCACTCATTTAGAAGTTTAAATGCAAGTTCACTAGTAATTTATAATAGAGATTGTATGTTTTTGCTCTTCATGTATGTATTTTTTGTAAGAAGAATGTGAATCACAAGAGTGGGTTGATAAATGGTATTGTAGACCATTGGTTCCCATTGATAATATCAAGTTCCCAAAGAACTAAAATTAAACCAGATGGAAGCATCAGTGGATTTCGACCATGTATCTGACCTAGTGGAACTAGGTGATGTTTTTGGTTTATTTTTTTGCAAGAATTTTTTTTGGCTCATTTTTCTATATCACACATTATTTTTTGTATTAATTATCATTCTATAAAATTCAGGCCATGTGTACGCAGTTGTTGCAGAAGAGAACAATGAATAAGGAACATATTAATTTTTGTGTCGTTGTATTGAGCCTAAAAGAAAATTGACAACCACAATCATTGACAGAGAGGGTATTGAGTACCAAATAGGGTCTATTGTCATGATAGTCACATGGCTTAGGAGATACCCTATCAAGAATTTTGATGTTAGGTTGTTCGAGGACTTTGAAACACACAGACATATTCTTCATTTCTCTAGCCTTGTTGTTGCAACAAATACTCAATTGATTAAGTATCGTGCTAGACCTCATAACAAGAAATTATGGAAAGTTTGTGAGTCTGACCATGAGGCAATACTTGACACAATATGGGTTAGAGCCAATCCAAAAGGATCACTTGACTGATTTTGGGTCATCTACTAGTGTTCAATTGTTAGAGCATTACAATGATTCTACGGTTCAGGGTAGAATGATTTCGACAATTTTGTATATATCATCGGCAAATTGTTCTATTTTTTATTTTTTGTATATATAAATGCCCATGAGATAATTTGTGCATGTTTAGAGGCAAAATTTTGTATATTTAAATGGCCATGAGGTGATTTGTACATATTTAAATGCCAAATGTTGTATATTTAGACAACCATTGGATTTTGCATATTTAAATGACAAATTATATATAAATGCCCATAAGATAATTTGTATATAATTGTTTTGTATATTTAAATATCCAAGAGCTGATTTGTCCATATTTAGAGGCAAATTTTTTAATATATTTAAATTTCTGTATATGTAAATTTTTGTATATGCAAATTTTTGTATATGTAAATTTGTGCATAAATGGAATTTTGTGATGCATTTTGTATTTTTTATTATACTTTAAATTTTGTATGACTATTTATGAGTACATGACCTAATTTATGACTATTTTATCATACAAGTGTATGCCTATCGTACATGAGTATGTGGTGCAGGAGCACCTAGGTGGCCATATGCTTCTTTTTGGCCATTTTGAGTTATTGTAGACGAGCCTCAGATGATCCTATAGGTTCAAATAAATTGTATGGGTCTTCTATTACAAGAAATAGTCGATCAAAGTTTGACAATTGTTTGGACTTAGGGCACTTGAGAGATCACACTGGTAGGGTATGGCATTAGACATTCCAGTGAGTTGGGAGGCACAAAATGAACATGCCTACTGTAAACATGCCCACTCAGATGGGATCATGTTGTTGGTTCATGCCCATGACAAACAAAATCAAATTTAGCCTATCTTGCAACCTTGCATTGCATGCATTTGACAGTTTTCGTACCAACTGAAAATATGCTACCATGTGAAAATGGCTCCGAGTCTTAAAAAACCAAGATAGGTCATTGTAGATGAGCCTCACATGACCCTATAGGTTAAAATAGATCAATCGTATGCATCCTAGATTACGAGCAATAGTCCGTCAAATTTTGACAATTTTTTGGACTTAGGGCACTTGAGAGATCACGTCAGTAGGGTATGGCTCTAGATATTCTAGAGAGCTGCAAGACACAACAAGAGAATGCCTAGCATAAAAATACACACTTGTATGTGCTCGTGTTGCTGGTTTGTGCCCACGATGAACAAAAGCAAATTTAGCCTATCTTACAACCTTGCATTGCATGCATCTAATAATTTTCACACCAATTGAAAAAATGATACCATGTAAAAATGGCTCCAAGTCTTCAAAAAATGAGATAGGTCATTATAGACAACACTCACATGACCCTATAGGTTCAAACAGATCAATCGTATGCATCCTATATTGCAAAAAATAGTCCATCAAAGCTTGAAATTTTTTTGGACTTTGGGCACTTGAGAGATCGTGCCAGTAGGGTATGGCTCTGCACATTCCAGCGAGCTGGGAGACACGACAGGAGAATGCCTACTATAAAACTGCCCACCCAAATGTGCTTGTGTTGCTAGTTCATGCCCACGATGAATATAATCAAATTTAGCCTATCTTGCAACCTTGCATTACATGCATCTGACGATTTTTGCATCAACTGAAAAAATGCTACCATGTGAAAATGGCTCCATCTTCCAAAATCAAGATAGGTCATTGTAGATAGGCCTCACATGACCCTATAAGTTCAAACAGATCAATTGTATGTGTCTTGGATTGCGAGAAACAATCTGTCAAAGTTTGGCAATTTTTTGGACTTAGGGCACTTGAGAGATCACGCAGATAGGGTATGCCTATGGACGTTTCAACGATTTGGGAGGCACAACAAGAACACGCCTACCATAAACCTACCCACGATGAACAAAATCAAATTTAGCCTATCTTGCAACCTTGCATTGCATGCATCTGACGATTTTCGCACCAACTAAAAAAATGTTACCATGTGAAAATGACTCTGAGTCTTCAAAAACTGAGATAGGTCATTGTATACGGGCCTCACATGACCCTATAGGTTCAAACAGATCAATTGTACAAATCCTAGATTGCGAGAAATAGCCTGTCCAAGTTTGACAATTTTTTGGACTTAGGGCACTTAAAAGATCGCACTAGTAGGGTATGGCTTTGGACGTTCCAGTGAGTTGGGAGGCACAACATGACCATGCCTACAATAAACTTTCCCACTTAGATGCGCTCATGTTTTTGGTTCATGTCCACGACAAACAAAATCAAATTTAACCTATCTTGCAACCTTGCATTGCATGCATCTAACAGTTTTCGCTTATCCTACTTTATTGAAAACTTCAATACAAAGTTTTTCAGCCCTTGGGTCATGTTGAAGATGCCTATTTGTGACCACACAAATGGTTTCCATCATCCAACACCAAACTTTGACAACTTTGACAACAACTGTGCAACTTTTACATCTTTTATCCAAATGACCCCAAACTTTCATAAATGACTCCAAATGATCATTAATGGTCCCAAATGACCTTATTTAGATGAAACAACACAAAATAAGACAAAAACCCAAATTTGACCATTGCAAGAATGAGGGTCCTCCCACACCACTCACATTGACAAATATAAAGGAAAGGAATAAAAAACATCTAGTGATCATTACCATGGATCAAATGTGATAATTACCATTGAATTTCATTATGATTGAGGCAAGGAGTTTTATAGGGTTAATTCAATATTTTAGAAATCATATCAAATCATATTCCACAATTGAAATGTTTTATATCATAGCAACAAAAATCATTTGGGGAAAAAATCAGCAAACCAAAAGTACAAGATTTTTTGAAAAAATCAGCATAGAGATATATAGAGTAAATAAAATAGAGTTTAACCCATGATTGTAGAAAATAATTTTTTGTTGTTTACATTCATATTTTTTATTACATAGGAAATTATTCATTTAACTTTATAAAAGGGCAATCACCAAATACACCAAATAGTTGTCTAAGTCTGAGATCAAAGATTAGCCAACTCTATGGAGTAGCTGAGATCAAAATTTATCAGACAAGGATCTAGATATTGTTAGGAATTTAGTAAAAGTGGAAGGTATTTTGAAGTGATCCAAGACTTTCATTGTGATTGAGACATGGAGTTTTCTATGGGTAGTTCTATATTTGAGAAAGCTTATCAAATTATATTCCATAGTTACAATGCTTCATATTTTGTGATGGCAATTGTTAAGTCTTTTATATGGGGTAGATTTCAACAAAAGATATTTGTTTAGCTGAAGTAATTGATTAGCAAGCCACTGGTTTTGGCAATACCTAGGTTGCAACTAATATTTTAGGTAGAGACAAATTTTAATGATTGTGTGTTGGAGGCTCTTTTATTACAATTTGGTAAGCTTGTTTGTTGCCATTCAGATTTATTTCGTTGAGCGCTTTGGATATATTGCTCACATAATGAATTGTATGTCTTTGTTTGAGAAAAAATTAACTATATCAATTATAAATCAATATTTATATATATCAAAATGCACAATAATGAACACAATGCACATTTATTGGACCGAATATCAACATTTATATATATTAAAATGCACAATAATTGTGTATACAAAAAATGGCATAAATGCCAAGTAAATAAAAGTTTTACAAAAATATGGCATCTGCCATGTCCAAATCGATGTACAATAAAAATGTAGAATATATCTACATGTATTGGTCTATCGATGACCACAACTAACACTATATGATCCTATAGTTGTGGTGGATCATCAAAATCGAGCCTCTTTGATGCAGTACGTGGCTTTGTAGATGACTGCACAACCACAATTCAAAAGCCAAGTTAGAATCCTTTTGTACAAAATAGCTCACAATTATCAACATAACTATACATTCAACTATAATTTCTTTGCAATTGAATTGTAGATTACCTCATCTGTTGATTTGGGATCTACCATCTTTTCTCTCATTTCCTTGTTAGACGTAGGAGTCCTCTAAAAATGGAACTTGAGAGGATCCACATTATGGCCAAACTGTGAATGGGCCTATTGTAGGTTAAATACAATTAATACAATGTAATAACATATATAGATCAAAAACACTAAAAACCTACAATATATAGAACAAAAGCATACCAGAGCCTAAGATGCTTCTCTAGTAGACTTAGGAGGGCTCGCCATTGATGAAACAACTATGGCTATTTCCTGTATGAAAAATGATAAGATTTAATACAATTAATACAATGATAATTATTGTAGGTTAAATACAATTAATACAAGGTAATAACATATATAGATCAAAAACACTAAAAATCTACAATATATAGAACAAAAATATACCAGAGCCTGAGATGATTCTCCAGTAGACTTAAGAGGGCTCACCATTAATGAAGCAACTATGGCTATTTCCTGTATGAGAAATGACAAGATTATAATTTATCTAAAGTTCAAATGTACATGTGCATATAATCATCAAATCAAGAAAATAAAGTAGAGATACATACCTCTTCCCTCTCTTGATCCTCTAGCATATCAGGTGCATTAATCAATTCTACAAATCCCAATTGCCTATGTATATAAAAGAGACAAAAGAGACTAATCAATCTACAAGTTCCAATTAAGACAATTTCAACCTTTTCAAACAATTATGTCAATTAAAAATGTGTTCAATTACCTTTTGACGTTTAGGCATCCTCAAGGATTTATTTTGCTGAGGTGTCCTAGACATGCATGGGGTAGCCTAAAAGAAACAAAATCAACACAAGAGATATCAGTAGATAATATTAAATATAATTTAACAAATCTAAATTTAAATGACTTGCATATTCAATCAAAAGAATACATAAAAAGAGGTGTGCAAAATATGATACCAAATAGCTTTCTAGGCCAAAATTGATGGCCGAGAGCATGACATTATCGATTTGGAACATTTAATCCCCTGACAACACCTATAAAACACAAAATAAATATACATTAAAGAGAGTTAGTATATCTTAAAACTATTCTATTTTAACATGTTACAAAATTTATACCTCAGGTGTCGAAGTTGTAGCCGCAACAACTGCGGGAGGAATATTAGATGGTGTATTAACACCCACTACTGCATCTTAAAATGCATATTGTTTGCATCAATTTAAATCAATCTATAAATTAAAATTCATTTGTATTTACAAGTTTTAAGTGATTGATAAATAAAATGTTATCAATTCAAATCAACACACCTGTGTCTGTGTGTGACCACCAAACACCATATCCATCAAATCATCAGTCATCACCACATTCTCTGTAGTGGTATTCTGACATCTAATCTCGCTAATTATACACATATGGGACGTGGAACCATCTGGACTGGCCTCGATATCCATCCCAGAGCATATACCTAAACAACTAGGACACCCATGCTGAATGGGCTTACCAAGGCTAGATGGCTCAACTACTGCATCATCATCCAAGGCAAGAGGGTGTGATAATTGTGTGCCACACTGAATGATGACATTGGTCAATGCAGTGGTTGCCTGAAGAGTCTGTAGCTCCATCGACTCTTTCAGGGCCACTCGGATCGTGACATGGACCACAGGTTTTGGTGCTAGGGGGATGTGACTTTGGGGGTTTAGTACCCTCCAGGTTCCAGGTCTATCTTGGGCAGAGCCTCCAACTCTACCCTGGAACTCTCTCATATCAAAATACTTTAGCTGCTCATTGAGGATAAACTCACAATATAGTTTCCTCAAAATATATAATGGAACCTCAAAATTATTACAAGGTGGTTGGTCAAAGACCATCCACCACCTATCCCAAAAAGCATTTTTCATCGACAAATGGCTACACCAGTGTACATGAAACCTCTTTGAATTAAGAGGTAAGATCTTGTGCCCATTTTGGGATCAATAAAAAGAGCACATATTTGTGCCTTACTTTATTTTTTTTCACTTCGTTATATGACAACCCACTAGCATAAAAAGCATGACATCGATCCCTATAGCTTCCCCATTTTGTAATTTAATGGGAAAGTTCATTGGCACTACTAGCCAATGATTCTAGGGCCATGGAAAGGGATGTATGATGATCATGCTCGGATTCCTTCAGTCTATAGTGTTTTGTGTTAACTGGTTTATCAAATCCTCTCGTGTAGCTTGTGAATGGTCTACTGGAGGAGCTGGAGGGTTTGTATCTTGAGGGTTTGGTTGTGGGTTCTCCTATGGGTTCTCCTATGGGGTTTTCACTAAGTTTTCAGGAGGTGTGTCTTGCTGGGGGGCATTATTTTTCAGAATCTCATATGCATTCATAAAAAAAAAATCAAAATCAATGAATTTACATTGTAATTGTGAATATAATTTATCATGCATAAAATACATGAAAAAATTTGATCTCATACCTCTTTCCATTGTTGGTGTGTTTGATTTTGAGAATCCCATTTGTGTATTTTGTTGTTTGAAACCCTCAAAGTTCTTTTCTTACGAGCATGGGTGAAAATGACCCAATTGGTCATAGTAAAAAAAAATTATTGACAATAAAATGCATACGGGGTTTTGAAAACTAAACAACATACGCATTTTTTCTTCATTTAGGCTTGGCAAAACAAGCCTAAATGTGTATGGGGTTTTTTAAATTTGAAATAACCCACATGCGTTTTATGTTTTTCCAACTTTTTTGGGGGGTGTGTCCATGTTTTTGCACACCATCTTGGTGCACACACCCCTCTGTGGTTTGTGCTTCTTGTTCTTGAGGTCCCAAGTCTTTAATAAAACCTTGAACAAATTAAAAACTCATATTCCATTAAAATATAAAGATAAACCTAAAGGTCTTAGTTACCTCCACATTTATCTGAGTGGAAGGTAGAAATCTAATCTCTCAAAGGACTAATTATCTTTTTTAGTACTTTATTTTTCCCACTCTACAAGTGACAAAATACATCCTTGTCATCCTCCATGTCACCTTCCAACATGAAGACAACTCATTGTGCCATGTCACACTAGATGACAAAATATGATGAACAAGAAATTATAATTTAGGCATTAAATAAAAGAAATACAATGCTAGGAATGACTAAGGTTGAGACACCTTAATTTCCAACATTTCTTACAAGGTGAGTATTTATACTCACCATTATTTTGTACCTTCTCACAACTCTTCAATTACTCTGTTGTAGATTTATTTTTCTTTAAAATATTCTTATTATCACATGTCTTAAATGCCTCTATCATCCATCATAAATCTTCCAATTCATATTCTAATTTTTGCAACTATTTTTTCTAGTCCTTAATTTGATTTTCCCTCTACATTTATCTTTTTATTTCTTCCAATTTAGTCATCCTTTTTCTTACATCATGAAAAAACTCCATCCTTTTATCTACAACCATAATTATAATAATTTACTTCATACAATATAATAGCCTTCCCCACACCATATCATTAATGCTACAATATTATCATTTAGTCTACACAACCTCAAGTATTTCTTAATGGCATATTCTTTTGTCCATAATAAATTGGCATCTTCCATATTATATTGTAATCTCTCACTTTTTAAAAAGGGGCAAGCCTTCTCTTAACATATCACTCTATTTTTTGTTTGTTGATTCATATGCATTAGTTGTGCACTATTTGAAATAATACTAGTCTTCTTAGAAATTACATGCATACCTCACTTCAATACTAAGTCGGTGTCGCTAACAAATCTCCACTTTGATTTATTCCTTACACAAATTTCATGCTAGTATTCTCTTTGATGGATCTTCTTACTTTGATACCAAATAAATATAGACAATTATCTAACTCTAATCTACAATCTATTAAACACATTTTGAATAATAACAAACACAACAAAGTGAAATAGAATTAGATAAAAGGAATATATAATTATTAATAAATATTATTAAAAAATAACATACTCTAGTACAAAAACAACAATATATGACTAAAAAAACTACTAAAAACTGCATATAAATGAATAATCTTAGTCACGTGACCATTAGTAGTTTATTGCCAGTCATTTATAACGCAACCAAATTTATGACTAAACTATTTTAGTCATTTATTGGTTGTTTTGATTGATCAATTTGATCATTGAGTTAGTCATGGATTTGGTCATTGATTTAGTCCTTAAATTAATCATTGATTTAGTCATTAATTTAGTCATTGATTGTTGTTAACTGGTCATTTATTTAGTCATGGTAGTGATTTCTTTTTTGATTGGTAATATTGTATTTTATTTATTTGAAATTTAAACATTACAACTTCAGCAAGCTAACGAACTATCAAGAAGTTCCCAAAAGAACATCCACAAAATGGTCCAAACCACCCTCCCAAAAAACTGGATTTCAAAACCAGTAAACAACACCCACACAAACCACACCCCCATACTATGGGTACAAAAAAACATATTACATCTTGCCAGTAAAAAATAAGGCATTTCAACTTGAAATGAACTTAACGGAGTCCAAGAAGTTTAAGGTTTCAACTGAAAAATTAACTGAAGTAGAAAAGCAGAGAAAGATGGCACCTATGGGTACCATGCCTGTTGTGTCCTATTCAAACTCTTCCTTCATGCCTCTTGAAGCTGAGGCACTCGATTCACCAGCCATCCTACTATAGCGAGAACCTCCTCTTTTGGCATGTGGACATCCCCTTCTTCCTTCTATAACCTTACCCATTGCCCCTCACAAACTTGGATAAACCGCCTCGCCACCACGACCATCCTCTGCCTCATCCTCCACATATTTTGCCAATTCTACGGATAATCTCCTCATAATCGGCCTCCTAGGGCTCAAATTCTCGACCACTCTCCCTCCACCCTCCTGCTTAATCACATCTTCAATGGCCATGATCTGGACAAAAATTAGCAACCCCTCCCAGCCTCTCTTCGCATCATCCTTGAAGTGCATTTTAACTTCTTTATGGCGTCGAAGAAACTAAATACGCGAGTGGCGTGCCCGCATCTCCTCATTTTTCTGCAGGATACCTTCTGCCAGATTAAAACCCCATCTTGACACCACCCACTCTAGTAGGGATTCCAAATTTAAAAGGTATTCTCATGGAATTAGTCTCTGCAATACTTTCCTTACCTCTTCAACCTTGTGTCCCAGCTCTAGACCCCATGCCATGAGGAGCGAGTAGGTGTCTGCTCTACACCTATAGCAGTGATTGATGACAACCACCTCTTCTCCTAAAACCAATTGAATTGCTTTCAAGAGTAAAGGGTCCTTAGCGAGAAACATCTTCTCGAGATTCTTTGGAGGAATAGGACCTCGAAAGGCCGACATCAGTTTGGAAGATTCCAAAGTAAAATTTTCTTCCATTTCTGAGATTTCTAAAGAGTTGCAGATTTTTTTGATAAAACTAGATTTGAATTTGGTTTCACCAACTTTCAAGGTCTATTCAATACCAGTGTGGACATTACAAAATTGGTATTTAATGCATGGATCTTCACCATTGTCACCAATTCAGAGCATGTCACAATAATTTCTCATTAAATCACACTTGCACAAGAAACAACCAACTTCTAACAAGGAATTTGCAATAAATGTCGTACCAACTTGGCGTAGCATCTTAGTTCCATTTAATGGTTTCATTTTTGTCATTCTGCCACCTCACCTCCCCTGGCTCGAGACCACATTCTTCATTTGACAACCCATCTGCAATAGTATTTCCCTCTCTTTTCACATGTGAGATGCAGTAATTATTGAACATTTTCAGTTTTTCACTTATAATATTTACATATTTATCTAATTTCCAACACGGAGTATGTCCTTTCACCAAAGCCTGGACAACAATTTGGGAATCACCCTCTAGATGTAACTTCATCACCTTCACATTTGATGCTAAAGCAACTGCAAGTAAAGCCGCCTGAACTTCTGCCTCATTATTAGTGCCATCTTGAAGCCTTCTAGCCCCCGTACACAGGATCTTTCCTTCATCATCACAAGCCCCACACCCCACTCTTAAGATCCCTGGATTTCCTTTTGAAGCTCCATCAAAATTTATTTTCACCCACCTCTTCTCTGGTTTTGACCACTTACCGTCTCTCTATCCAAGTGGTCACTAATAGGATTAACCCTAGGAAACCCATAAATGGGTCATTCTTAAAATGGTTTGAACCAAGGATGTAAGCACTACAGGCAAGAAGCCCCAATATTTCTCCAAGGTTCTCGCCAAGGTAAAGCATGCTCCATTGTTAACATGGTAGAGATGAACCCATGGGGTTTGAACCTAGGTTGTAGGCACTATAGGCAAGAAGCCCCACCATTTCACCAAAGGGTCATCCCCCTTCTAAAATGGTTTGAACCAAGGATGTAAGAATTACAAGCAAGAAGCCCCACTATTTCTCCAAGGTTCTCCCCAAGGTAAAGCATGCTCCATTATTAACACGGTAGAGATGAACCCGTGGGGTTTGAACCTAGGTTGTAGGCACTACAGGCAATAAGCCCCACCATTTCACCAAAGGGTCATCCTCTTAAATTATGGTTTGGACCAAGGATGTAAGTACTACAGGCAAGAAGCCCCACTATTTCTCCAAGGTTCTCCCCAAGGTAAGGGTACTCCATTTTTAACATGGTAGAGATGAACCCGTGGGGGTTTGAACCTAGGTTGTAGGCACTACAGGCAAGAAGCCCCACCATTTCACCAAAGGTTCATCCCCTTGGTAGTGATTTATTTAGTCATATATTTAATCATTAATTTAGTCATATATTTAATTTTTAATTTAGTCACCAATTGTTGTTAATTGGTTATGTATTTAGTCATGGTAGTCATTTATTTAGTCATATATTTAACCATTTATTTAGTCACTGTAATCATTAATTGTTGTCAATTGGTAGTATATTTAGTCATTTTTATTCACTGATTTTCATCCATTGGTAGTATATTTAGACATTTTTATTTACTAGTTTCCATTAATTGGTAGTAAATATAGTCATGATATGAATAATTTATTAAATATAATAAATTTGATATTACCAAAATACCATAATATTAAACTTGAACTAAAACATAAAAACAAATAAAAATATTATATATACGAACAAGCTACAACATGCTAGAATTAAACGATTGATTCAACATCATGATAAATACAGGCAATCTGTAAATGTAATCAATAATTAAGACCCCTAAACAACACATTCAAAATACTACATAAAGCAGTGAGCCAAGATGTCTAACAACTAGTACATGATAAACATGATGAGCTATGTCATTTTTTGCAAATATTTTAGTGGCCACCATGTGAAGGTTCCTTCTTTCTATTTTAGATGGACATCTTCATCTATTTTGTCTTCATAAGCAAGGGGTATGTTACTTATGACCTTTAAAATATTTACATTTGCATATCCTTTTCCTTTCAATTTGACTCCATGTACAATAGATAGTGAGTAAATATTCTCAATGCCCACATCAACACCATCAAACAAATCCAACACCCAAAATTTATCCCCTTCTTGGAGTTTATCAATACATTTCTACAAAAAATAAAAAAGTACACATTATATTGAGATACATAATAATTATTACATAGGTAATGACTACCCTTATTTACATATTAAAACAACCATTACTTACTTGAATATTACTTGAATCGTACTTACTTGCATGTGTGTTAAAATAGTAGTGACTATCATGAAAGACCTAAAAACAATAAATACCATGATGTTATAGTGTTTTCCAATATCAGAGAAATCATAAGCATAGAAGTTGTCAGAGCAGCCCAAAGCACATCAAGGTTCTCTCCTAAATAGATACAGTTATATAGAACAATAACAATGCATCATAAGAGAAAATATATATTGAAGAGCATAAAAGGATACAAAAGCATGCAAAGACAATGAAGCAAGGGTTCTAATAGTGGACTTTGTAAGAACATTGTGATTCAAAAAAGACTATGCACTAATATAAGGCACAATGAAGATCACCGTGCTTAGAGAGAGGATAGAAGTCAATGCAATGCAACCTTTGTCAAAATAGTGAGAAATGAATATCAAAATAGTTAGAGGACAACAACTGTTATTTGTTGGAACACAATGATAAATGGGGTTTGATAACAATTAATATTTTGAAAGACAATGCCAATAAATGTGGTTAGCAGTAATATATATGTAAAGGGACAATCAATGCAATAATAATAGACTATTTAATAGATAGTGAAAGAAATCAAGATGTGAAATCAGTAATGATTGTATGGTTATGAGAAATAAAGAGGTTTAATCAATGACATTGATTAAGCATTACAATGTTAGGACAATGATTGGAATAGTGGAGAGATGCTATCAAAATAGTGACACAAACCTTTGTAAAAGAGATGAAGGATGCATGAAGATACGCATGCTAAGAAGAGTGATATAGTGATCCAAAGACTGTAAATGTATGAAAAACAGTGTTATATGATGCAAAGATGTGAAGAGTGGAAATGAATAATGCATATAAATAGCAATGATTGCATGGAGATGGAAAAAGCTTGAAAATTCATGGTCAACAAGAACTTAAGGCAAGAATTGTACACAAGCCATATAAATGCACCTTGACAACCGTGGAAGGGGGTTATTACCTAGTCTAGACACTTATAAGGCAAAGTGTTTGATAGAGGATCTTACTCTCATAACAATGAAAGACTTGAGAAAGCAATACAAAGAGAAATCATATTTTTCTAAGAAAAAATCAATAAAGAACAATGAGGATAAGTGCAACATCAATGAATCCATGGAGCAAACAAGGGATTTGCAGCCCAAGAATAGTATAGGCAAGCTCAAGAACAATAATATCAAAGGGGCAGTCTCTATTTGAACAGTCACCAGTGGATGGAAGAGCAAGAGAAATAACAGTCCTCATAGAAAAAGTGCAGTTCGAAATGATTAAAGACCTACTAGTATAAATGAGAAAGCAACACATGCAAAATACAATGAAGAATGTATTCATAAGAGATGTCAAAATACAGTTTGAAAAGGGTTATTACTGTTATAATAATCCTTAACATAGTCACTATAAAAGAAGACATATGGAATATCTCAAGCTGGCTACATTCTTTTAATTCAACCTATAGACCAATATTCATGATAAGGATATAAAGAAAAAAAACAATGATGACCTACAAAGCAGCATGATAAGGTCATGAACACAAAGTTCAATGAATGAAAGTATTCTAGAACAACTTATCAAAGGTAGAGGTAATTCTATGGAGAGACAGTGATTAAATGTTTGTTCACTAACATCTTGAGAATCAAGGTAGCATTCATAGTAATGACAAGAGATTTAAGATCAGTAAACGAGATGAAATAGGGTTGCAGGTCTATGAAGAAGGACATCATCAAATGCTAGTTCATTGACAAGATTGTAGCCTAAATATTATCTTAGCAAAGATATCATTTCTTGTAGCAATATACAGTACAAGATCAGCCCTAAATCACAACAAAGGAAGATCATGCTACCTTATGCAGGTTTGAGACTATCATAGTATAGAGACATGATCAAAACATGGCAGCCATCAATAGAAATGATAGTGCCCTAGATCATAAGGAATAGTTTCCTTGTAAGGCATTATGAGACATAAAAGGCATTAATGCCAGCAAGTCCAAGGTTGTGGAATAGTCATTAGAAAAGGGCATAGAAGTTGCAAAACCCATTCATAAGAGCATAATCTAGCATCAAGAACATAGGGCTATAAAGAAACTAAGACATTGGAGGGATAAGAGCAGTAGAAGTTCAAACTTTGAATCTCATTAAACAGTCATAAGCTAAGACAAATTAGAAGTAAATACTTTGTATAATAGTCAAAATATATTTGACCCATAGAAGATGATAGAGGTAATGGAGTTTGGAATATTAATAGTCATAGCAACCACCAAAGGACAATGCTACAAGGCCCAAGGATCAACCTTTCAAAAGATTAATGCATTGTTTTCCAGATCAAAGATAATGAACAGTGATAGTCTGCATTAATCAGCAAACTAGTGAAAAGATAGTGGGAAACAACATTCAAGCATGTTTGACAGTCAACTTTAAATGAGCTCTCCAAGGAAATAAGTAAAATTTTGAAGCCATCTCAACATTGATGTCATAAAACCTTTGTGACACTTATATCACATAAAAGTAGAGTAATAAAGAAACTACACATAAGGTAAAGGTAGTCCTATCAAAAGGAAAGTGTTGGGATGCATAAGACCAGTTGACAAAACGATCCATAAAGATTGCTCAATACAGCACATGATCCCAACTCAAGTATACATTCAAGTTGCTGCTAAGGGCCAAGCAAAAAAATATGTTGCAATCACTGGTAAAATCATGATTAAGATGAATTTGCAGCATTTAGATTATAGTGTCAACATTGGATGCCATCAAGATGTAAGTTCAAAGACTTAGATCAGTAAAAGAGAATAAATCTGAGATGATTCTAATAGTAATGAGAATAGGCATTGTAAGAGATACAAAGTTTGTAGATCAAAGAACAAAAGGTTAATGGATGCACACCTCATAGGAACAACTATAATTAATGAATACACAAGCCAACCCTCATGAAAAAGGTATAAGAAGGTGTAATTCTAGTATTTGAGGTAGATTTGGAGGTCTTAAACAAGTATGGCAGTATAAAAGAGGTCATATGCATTAGAGCAGGAAAGATTTTAAAAGATGAGCAATCCTCTTTAATCAAATACATGTCCTTCTCCATACCAAGGATGGTCAAAAGCACAAGAGAAACCATCATTGCTAAGGGTGCTAAATCAAAGATAGTAAGCAGCCAAATGGTCTTAAGGAAGACATGACAATGAAGGGATTAGAGAACCATAATCAAAGTTGCAGTCATGAAAGTGTTTCTATTCACAATATAAAGGCGCTCATACACAGTCAGAGGAGACCAATATAAGAGTGTAAACTGATTTAGTGCAGCATAAAAAGTAGAGATTATGATTGAATTTTTCATAGTCATTTATGAGATTTATGCTGCAAATTAGTAAAATACAGTGAATGAAGGGATCCCAGCATCTTCTTTGTTAGCAGTCATAGGGGTAGTTTCAGCCAAAGAGAAGTGTTGTGACACTCATGAGAACCTCATAGAGACAATGAATAATGATAAGACAGTCCTTGATAGTCAATAAGACTAAACATTCCAAAAGAGTATGAAATCGTAGTCATACAATATAAGGCAGCCACAAGTAATTTATTCTCAGTCGTAACAGTGAGATACAGTCATAGAGAAAGTGAATATCTAATGCATTGTCAGCTCCAAGAAGACAATCAATGAAGAATTCATCTTGCAATCCAAAGGAAAAATTGGAAATGATATGATTGATGAAGTAAGTGTTGTTGCAACCTCAAAATGATCAAGTATAGTTACAAGCCTTTAAAATCCTAAATAGAAACTTTAGGGAATAAGGCCAAAGGACGGTCCATGAGAATGGATTTAGTCATACATTCATTAATGGAAGAGTGAAAAATAATAGTGATATCAAGAATTTCTAAACCAATTCACAATCATTAGGCACGGTCACAAAACTTACATACAGGTAGATGTAGCAAGAACAATGACTAGAAGATTTTTATAAGGTAATTCCTTACCTTGCAGCATTGAATTATGAGGGTTTTAATACTATGAGCAACCTTAGATATCATTCACATAATACAATATTTACATGGATAAAGATTAGTCCTTGATAGTCACAAAGGATTGTTGATTCAAAAGACAAATACCTTTTGACAACCTTGAAATATAGTCATTGACAACTTTATTAGATCAAAAGCATGATTAAAAAATAAGGTAAGAGATCTAGTTGTTATAGACGTATGGTGATCAAAGATTGCAGTTGTTCAAAGATAGAAAATAGAGGTCTGAATCAGTAACAAGAACATGCCAAAGTAAGGTCACAACCCTATGTAGACACAACCATCAAGGTTGTCTCAGAAGAGCACCTAGATACAACATCAAGGCCAAAAGACAGTCCTAAAATGATAGTTCAGTCCCATAGATTGACAAAAAAGAGATAGTGAGCTGGGTAATGATAATCACAATGATATTATAGGTCAAATTAGTGATCTAGGACCCTATAATAGTGAGATATAGTCACAATGCTTCATACAAGATCAAACCTGGACTACCCAAGACACAATCAAAAGTATGAGACAAAGAAAAGCTCACTGCCAAAAGGGTTCAAACAATAGTAAATAAATAGAGATATCTCATCCACAATAAGTTTGAAGTCACAAAGTGTATGAAGAGAAATATCAAAGCAATTTTGCAGCAGGTAAAAGCAAGGTATAAAGACTATCTTTTCCACTCATAGAGCAGCCAAGGCACTATTTGGTGAAAAGGAAATAAGGTTCTCACTCCTTATTAACAAGATATAGTAATTGAGACCCTTTCTAACAATAGGAGATCTTTTATATTCATTTTCCTTTACCATTAATAAAGGTGTAGCCACATCAAGGTCACTGTCCCAAGAGTTAGGACAAACATCAATGCTTAGGCTACAATATAAGAAGAATCCATGATTTTCAAGATTATAATACATACAAAAGCATTACAAAAGCATTATTAGCCACCCAAATTAGTAGTAAAATGTTTGGGATCCATCAAAGGGTTTGTAATTGCCAATCCATAGGGTTCACATGATATAGATCCACATTCACATCCCCCAAGTGACATCTCTACACCCAAGCACATGTTGCAACAGTATCCACACAAAGTTGTAAGTGGGATACCACAAGTTGAGTTGTATGGGTGTGGGCCCCAAAACTAATAACCCACAATGATGATCATCTATTTTTTTTTTTAAATTATAAGATATTGTTGGAATCCAAGAACACTGAGAGGGGGGTTGAATCAGTGTTCTACTAGAATGTTCAATTTTAACCTTATTATAACATGCATTCACCAACTGATAAACTGGTACATATATAATTGAAAGAATTAAAACAATCAATAAGCCAATCACACAAATGAATACCATAACACGGAGAATTGTACATGGAAAACCTCAGAGGAAAAACCACGGTGAGATTTGTGACCCACAATATCAATCCACTAGCCATATGAAAAGATATTACATAATATGGGGGCCTACACATGCAGGAAGGCTTATAGCCTAGAGCACACTTCTCATCACAAAGGAGTCTCACTGACTACAGTCACTTTGAATAAGAAAACATAAAACTTAACTCATTTAATACATTTTCTATGCCTGATTGAGTTCCAATTCAAGCTCTGACTGTTCTGGTTCTGAAACCTTAAACCCTTACCAAAATAACCTTCGCATTACAAAATCCTCAATTACAATCATTACCATCATATCCTAACATATCTCTCATCACATTCTTACATATCACAAAATGATCTGATCAACTAACCTATATACCCTTACAATCCTTCATGACTCATGTCGGCTTACATAGATAATTACAAAAGGATTATACATGTCGACTCTTTACATATATACATAAATAACAAAATGAATTGGCGACTGCCAGATCTCCCAATGATATCAACCTCTTGCGCCGGTACACTATTTGTAAGTCATGTCGGCCTTCAATGTCAGTACCCATAGAATCGTTCCTACCGGTGAAGATACATGTAGGTGTCGGTGAAGAACCAAACCAAAGAATGAAGCTAGAACATGTTGCCATCAATGAAAACATATGAAACCAATCATATGAATGACAATTGCCAACAAATATTACTAGTATGGATCATCAAATTACATCTTAAATGACTTAAGGTAATTAATTAATAAAAACATTAATACATATGAAGTGGTGGCACCTATGCAGAAAGTTTAACAACTGATTTCAATGCTCTGAGCAGATAAAGAAAACAAAGAAAATGTCAAATTATGCCCAAAAACACTGTTACATCATTTAAAAGACAAAGCATTGAATGCACAAAATACACATTAGCATAGCTTGTACCAAGTTCTCTTACCTTTCACCCAGATGGGAGGAGTGTTGGATTGTTGGCATTGACAAAACCGGTCAATCTAGAAAACTGGTATATGTGCTAAGGTTTGTCATTGATGTCCAACACTTACCAGTGAAGTGGTATTGGTAAAGTGGTGTTTCTTTTCAGTAAGCAATAATGAATGGAAACAACATTGGTATTGAATGATCAAAGTGTACTTCAGCTCAAGGAAAGATAAAGTAAGTCAACCGATCTATCATTCAGGAAGATCGGTCACTTTGATGATGGTGAAGTCACAAAAGGTGACTCAGACAAGAAAACTGGTTTTCTCTAACCAACCGGTAACTCACTAGTAAACAGGGGAAGAGACTTGGTGCTAGCACAACAAACTGACAATCAAAAGATGAACCGGTAATATAAGAAGTGCAGTTGCATACCGATACACTGGTATGATAGAAGGAAGATAGGTGATCACCATAAATCTTAAAGTAGTGATGGGATATTCAGTTGCGGTGGCAAAGAATGAGTTGGTAAGCTTGTGTCTACGCCAAAAAAATTGTTGGTAAGGTTAACTTTCAGTTATCATGTAGTAAAGCATGATTACATGCGGATTCTCTGGTTCACATTTATTTGGCTAAACATGACTCAAAAGTTTCTATCTTTGGGAGATGCGGTGGCAGAGTTGGTTGAACACTTGGCGAAATTGTTGTAAGGTGCGCAGAGAAAGAGTGGGAGATTTTGAAATTGGAATCTTCCATAATCCTTGATTGATTTGATTGAGGATATGCTTGAAGGTGTCGATAGATGTATAAAGAGTTCTTGAGCTCTTTCAGAAATTTTTGATCGTGGAATTTGAAACAAGGAAATCTTGTTGAAGGCGATCCAAGGTGAAGAGCAGAGTGAGAGGAAGTGATAAGAGGTGTTAGCACAGTTGAGTGTGTGTGTGAGGTAGATTGACTAAGTGCAGAGTCGACATATAGATAACCGGTTGAGTGTAGAGCCGAAGAATAGAGAACCGACTAAGTGCAGAGCCGAAGAACAGAGAACTGGCTGAGTGCAAAGCCAAAGGAAAGAGAACTGGTTGAGGGAAGAGCCGAAGGATAGAGGACTGACAAAGTGCAGAGCCAAAGGTCAGAGGACTAGTAGAGTGTAGTGCCAAGGGATAGGTGACCGACTGAGTGAATAGCTGAAGGTGTAAGAAGGAAACCGGTGTTGTGAAGAGAAGACACAACCGATGTGTATTGAGTGGAATGAATATTGAGATCTAATCAAGCTATCAGTAGCTAATTCAATAGATCATCCATTTGTTTATTTCTAACAACTGCAACATAAATCCCTTAACTGGGTGGACTTTAAGAGGTCCCTATTGTAAAATCCCTTAACTGGGTAACATCTTAACTAATTTTCTAAGTCCTCTAACTAGGCTACCTTTGACAGGGTAAAGGCACTAACCGACCTTGATCAAAATCCCTTAATTGGGTGGCACCTAGCAGTGTCTTTGTAATCTCCTAACATGGATGGCTCTTAACCGGGCGTACTCTAGAAGAGTGTGCAAATTTTGTGAGTTCCTACTCACACCATGGTTTTCTCCCTATTGGGTTTCCACAAGATAACTCCTTGGTGTCACTGTCAACTTTTCATGCTTGCATATTTTACTTTAGTGATTAAGTATATTGTTGGATCTTAGATGAATGAAGATTTAAGATAAAATATAAATTGTGAAATTTTGATTAAGTGTTGATTCACCCCTCCCCTCTCAGCACCAGTTGGGACTAACAAGGAGCACCAGTTGCATTTGTGACAAGGAAAGACTTTGCAATGTCTTCACAATTCCTGCCATATTGAACATAAATTAAATATCAGAGTAACGACATCATTATTTATTTAAATCATAAACATGTGAAATTAAAAAAGAACAATTCATGTATTTGACATCAAATAGAACTTATGAAAAGCACACATTTAACCAATTAGTGCAAATTCATAGCATACCTTTCCCTGATTACATTCTCTCAAATAGTTGCTGACATCTGGTTAGTGTACATATCTAGGTACCTTTTTGTGTAAAAATGTTTCCTTGTAAAGTACCATGCTCTAGGAGCCCATCCACCACACAAACCACCATCCCCCATATGTGAAATGTTTGGCGTCATTTTTCTGCACAAACCAAAAATGTATGATAACCAAAAAGCCATGACAATTTTCTTTCAAATAATGAGAACTGTTTGTTAAAAAATGCAATTAAACAGTAACTCATTATAGATAAAATTAAACAATACCACTAATTGTCAAGCCATTTTAACATTTTAATAGTTCAATCAAGAGGAATATTTCACTGAATACTGGCAAGTTGAAAAACACTTTGCCTTTTCTAAAACTGAAACATTCTAGTCCTTAAAGCCCAGGTTAACTGTTGACTTAGTTTCAATAAATTTCCTTTTACCAAAACTAAATTGATTCCCAAAAATTGGATATTAATGTATTTCAATGCTTATTTTGAAGTCCATAGTAGCTAGACATATGGGCAGTAGCATATTCCTGATATTTTTTAGTTTGAGATGAATACAAAGAAGATGCAGAAGAATAATTGATATAATATTAAAATTTCAGAAGAGCAGATCTCAAATTATCTCCAATCTGCATGAATATTGCTTGGGGTCAAATTTGAGGAAAAGCCTTGAGAAAAGGTAGTCAAAACTGAGATGAACTGGTTGTTAATTGCTTCAAAAGTGACCTCAAGTGATATCCAACCCATGATGGGTCTTTAAATGTTGTTTAACTGCCTCATTTGCCTCCTACGCTCCACCTTTTAAGCTCCACAAGACTTGATGAATTGCTGAAAATCTAGAGAAATGTTAATGACATGAGAGGTCTTAGATATGAAGTAGGAGAAAGCTCTGGAACTACACAGCAAGATCAATCATCCAGTCAGAAGTAGAATCATGCCAAAAATCCAAACAAACGGAACAAGAAATCACTGGTAAGACAACCTAATGCTCATAAATTCAATGGTACATGTTTTGTTTGCAATAAATATGGTCATGTATCAAGTCAGTGCATATATAAGAATAATCAAAATAATGCATCATTCACCGGTCAATGCTTTAATTGCAATAAACATGGTCATAAGTCAATAGAATGCATAAGTATTAGAAATGTCAGATGTCATGCTTGTAGTAGATATGGACATATGGCTAACCAATGCAGACCAAAAGGAAATCAAGGGTATAGAAAAGCAATTCAAAAGAACAATATTACCTATTATGCATGCAACAAGATTGGACATATTGCTAAGTATTGCAGGTATAAGAATCCATCGGTAGCTAATGGAAATTCAAATGAGAAAGGAAAGACAAAGGTTGAAGATATCATAAAACAACATGAGAAAAGATGGGTTTAGAAATCAGAAACACAATCGGCAGATCAACCGATAGAACAAAAAGGTCCTTCACCGGAAGCAGGAACTTCAACCGGTAACTAAGGCACTTTGCCTTAGGGGTAGGCAAATCATTGAAGATCATGCAAACACCCCGGATAAAGTCTGAGGTTGAGGAATTTTGATTATGGATGGACAATCAAGCGGATTTAGGTGTTTATCCGAACCTACATGTAGATTATATGATCCAGTTAGATTCTTCAGTCGCATTTATGACAATGGAAAATTAGGGTTAATGGTGATAAAAAGGGGAAAATTAAATCATTTATTCACACAACGATCAATTATTCTGAAGAGCAATTTGAAAGGAAATCAAGAGTCCTAAGGAAATTTGTGCAAGCATTTGAATCCGAAGAGCATTTCATCATCCAGAAAGATATCAAGGTATTTACCGTTTGCTAAAACCCTCAAAATTTATCATGGAATCCTCATCAAATGTTGATACTCCCATGGTAGTTGAAATCAAGAACCGCCCATGCCCAGAATTAAAGAAACATCCTTACAAATCACTTCAGGATGATCCTTTGGGGTTATTTTCCAGTGTTTGTCATGGTGTTCTTCACACTGAAGACATTAGGGAATATATTCATTGCAATATCGAAGAAATCGGGAATTATGAAATGTCTTGCGTATTCACAGATCACCTTATCACTGACAATCAACTCAAACTAGAATATGTACAATTGAAGAGAAAGGTGTTTTTGCAAGAGTTGTCAAAGGACAACCCTCTAGAGATAAAAAGGAAGATAAAAAGAAGGAAGCAGAGGAGAAACCCAAGAAGACTCCCAAGATTACCATTGTAGACAAAAGGAAGCCCAAAGGAGATGAGAAATCTAAACCAAAAACTAAGAGGATAATTGGTAAGCAAAAGAGGTTAGATGCTCTAGAAATTATAGATCAAATTATTAATGATGGCAATTTGAAAAACATTTCTGTATTTTATGATGAATTTGATGAAAAGGATAAGAAACAGTTAGAAGAGGCCATTGCCTTATATCTTGATTCATTTAGTAGAACAGTGATAGAATTGGAGACCATTTTTCCCAAAGAACTGTATGATAGATTAGAAATAAGAAAATTATATGCACAGAATCTGGATAGATAGATGAAGGAAACATAATTGATTAATCTTTATCCATCCATCACTCCACAAGAGGTTGCAGATTCAATAAATAAGATAGGTTTGACATAATTCAAATCTAAACATCGGATAAACAACTTAATGCTGGAAAAATATGAAGAGATCGAGAAAGAAACAATAGATATATGGGTAAGAATTCTTTTGAGCTAAGTCCCAGCTTTGTACAGTCTCAAAACATTCAATTACCAAAGGATAATGAACCAGAAAGGAAAGATGAACAAAATGTGAAAACTAATCCACCGATTACTACTCCACAGCTCATGAGACAAATTTTGACACTGAGGATACTTAGAATGCTCCGGAAATAAATGTATAGAATGTTGAGGAAGAGGTTGAAAACGAAAAAAAGGTATAGAAGAAAAGGAATCAAGGGAAGCACCAAGTGGCGAAGCCAACGGTGCACATGAGATGCAAACTCTAGCAGACAAGGAACCGACAAATATAACCTAGAAGACCTCTACTGAAGACCAAGCCAAAATGATAGATTTAGATTTCCCTTCTAGATTGGCAATTGACACATCTTTCACTAAAGCTGAAGGGAAAATGCCGGGATTTCCCATCAATTTTGACAAGCCTTACCAGCTGATGTCGCCGGTAGAAAAGGTATTGCTTATAGCTACACTGCAAGCTTAGGTGAGTCAGGAGTTAGCCCACGAAGAATCCAAGGATAGGCAATTGATATAGTACACTTTTGATGTTTTGAACCAGCTTGTACCGGAATTTCAAGCAAAAGAGAGCTCAAGCTCTTCTGGGAAATTTCAACAAATAATTGAGTACATTCCTAAACAGTATGATTCTTTGGTTAAATTTTTTGCACTTGAGGCCAAAGACAAATTTGTTGAGGATAGGAAACAAATATTTTTGCAGATGATATCAACAGAAAAGACAAAAATTCTCACCTGTCTACATTCTATTGATGAATCCTTAGCGGAAGGAGGTAAAGTATATAAAACTTGTCTAGATTTTTCAAAGCTTACTGCCTCACTACACAAACAGATTATGGATTGTAAAGGCCAATTCCTTCAGATTTCACATTCTTAAAATCCGGCATCAAACCTAACAAGTTCTTTTAAAGGTTCAATTTTGGCAGTCATGGATCAAATATTAAAGTTAGAAAAGGAAAGGGATAGTATGATAAAGAGAGCCACAAAGCTTCAAAACTTTATTGGTCCCCGGTTAGACAACCTGCTTTTTCATAAAATAGAGTGTATAGAATACTATGCTAGTATCTTGAATGGGTTCAACTCCATTATAGGTTCACTTAAGCAAGGATGGGATACTTACTATTCATTCTTGAAGACTTTGTATGCATACATTCTGAAATATATATATATATATATATATATATATATATATATATATATATATATATATATATATATATATATATATATATATATATATATATATCATTTGTACATATTTCTTCTTGTATATATTCACCCAAATTTGTCATTGATGTCAAAGGGGAGGAGTACAGTTAAAAATGAATGAATATCATAGGGGAAGAGTACAAATGTAAATAGTTGCATGGATGTATAGTAATGGGGTAGCACACTCAGAGATAATATCATTTTTCACATGAGTGTTGTCATCAATGCCAAAGGGGGAGATTGTTGGCAATTTACACTCATCTGATAGTCACCTTCTGAGGTGAATTGCATTTTTGGGTTGTCATTGATGGCAAATCATCTTCAGGAGATGGTATTTCTTCATCTGGACTCATAAATTTATCATTTTGTCTAGATAAGGCCAACCGGTATACACTCTATGGTCTACACTTGTTAACCAGTTATTCTTGGTACCGACAATTCATATTATGGGACCCGGTAAAGCCATTTGAGGAATTGAAGGTAGCGTGCTAGACCAACATCAAATAAGATCATCAGGATAATTTGTAATATAGTTTATGATCCAGGAGGAAGCTGGCAGGTTTATTTTCATTATGAAGGCCGACATAATGAACAAATTGCAAGGGTATATAACAGAGATCACTTAGCGATGGATTATATATATTCATATGATGGAATTTGATATGCAAAAAAGTTAGAGATTGATAGAGTGCGAATTGATGAGCGAATGATAGCATATGTGCGCACTTGCATGTGCACAATCTTAACTAGTAGCAGAACAAAGTATCAGTATACCGGTTTAGTTGTGGACCTCAGAGCTACAACTAGAACTTATCCAGCATGGTCAAATGCATCATTTAAGTTCAATATTGCTATAAATCATTATGTAATGATCTGTAAGTCATTGAGACTTCCATATATGTGTATTTGAGTAGTGAAATCTATGGAGTAAGCTCTTATGCATGTGCATAACTCTCTATGTAATATTTGTTTACCTTGATCAAGTATATAGATATTGTGGGTACCAACCCCACCGCGGTTTTTCCCTTTACAGGGTTTTCCACATATAAACATTGGTGTTATGGTATTGCTTTATGTGCTCATTTGTTTATGCACTTTAATTTTATATTATATCATCTGGTTGATCAGTTATAAGTTTAGAAATTCTTACACCGATTGAACACTGATTCGACCCCCCCCCCCCACCCCTCAGTGTTCTTGGATTCCAATAGTGTTTTCTTTGAATACTCTTGCATTGTAGGCATGAACTGAAGACTCCATCTCTTGATTTGGATATGATATGCTTGATAGCTATCCTAGTGATGCTTGGTAATCACTCAAAGCCCTGCTCTCAGTCTTCTAATGGTCTCTATGCAAAGTATTTTGCTCCTGTCATGTGCTATATTTTGAATCTTTGTGATTGTTGCAATGAGAAAATGTTCATTATCTCTACTGATACTGTTGAGAATGATATAAGGTCTAAAAATACATTAGTTTATTCAATCTATCTTCTGACGGTCACATACTTGTTGTCTCTATGCATTACAAAGAGTTTCACAAAAATACCACACAGGCTCCATCATAAGTACCTCTACATTATGACTGCCTTTAGGCTTATCTACCCTCTTTGATGATGAATCATCACTATTGTTAATGATTTTGAATGATACCGTAACTTTTTTGTAATTGAAGGGGTGTATTGCTTCCTCTTTCATTTATTACTAGGAATTCATTGTCATTACTGCTCTGTGATGAGTTTGAAGATTGTTCTTTCCATCTTTTAAGGTCTACTTCTTAACTGATTGTATCACTGTTTTGAATGTGAATGATTTTATCAGGCCTCATGATGACTGTGCTTGAATCATATGACTATGTATCCCCTTTGCACTAGGAGTCACCTTTGTGATTGTCATCAGGTGTATAACCTTTCAATAGATAACCTCCTTGACGACATCATATGTTCTTGGGTTTGAATGTTCTGAGTCTTTGGAGATAACTGAGTATTAGGATTATGTTTTTTTCATTATTCCCCATACTGATAACACTCCTCAAAATGACTGCTATAACTATTTGTTGCAACTATAAGACTAGATTTCACCATGGAATTGGGAAGCTCTGTCATAACTTGGCTTCTTCCCTATACTCCTTTGATACATAGGTCTTCATTCATAGAAATGATGATGAACACCACTTCATATGACTGCATTTTGATGGGACTGTAGCATGACAAATCATTGTCCTTGATTTTGAAAGTGAACAAACACATTTTCTTCTCTTATAGAAATGAGCTTTGTTCTTATCTTAAAGGCACTGTCAACATTTCATAATTTTCTCAAACAAACTTGATGGAATCTATGAGCTTTAACCATTATGTTATTATTCATACAGGTTGACATTTCATTGAATAAAGGAAGGCTTTTGTGTCATTCAAAAGTTGGTTATTCTAAATCAAAGCCCTTTGATATGTGCAACCATGTTTTAGCACTAATTATATGGGATTGAATTGACTATTGTAGACTATGATTTGATCACTATTTTCATGTCTTGTAACCTTAACTTTACTGTAATCCCTTATCATATATCATTATGACCAGTATACCTTTAAGGTCTAATATGTATGTTATAAAAACAGTGATTGGACTTTTCCATTGCAAGGGATCTATCATGTTGCCCTCACTCCCTACCTTGACTATTAATGATGCTATGATGATTTATCAGCTTACTTTGTGCACACCCTATGAAAAAACACCCTATGACTACACTTTCAGCTCTGGGTATTGAATCTTTGTCTCAAGTCTCTTTGGGATTGTATGATGTAGGAGAATCCCCGGTCGATGAGCAATCTTGCATCAACCAAAAATATTTCCTTTCAATTTTGTTCTTGTTTAGTTCATTGTGTAGTTTTTGTGTTCTTACCAGTTGGTACCGGTAGTTGCTCTCTTTTCGTGGCAGATCTTATTTTTGGTTTCTATGCTGGTTAATGTTTTTAATTCCAGATTTTCAGTTCATTTGGGTTCTTTTCTGGTCAGTTATTGCTTCTAGTTGACTGTTTGTGGGTTCTGGGATAGTTCTTGTTCTTACCAGTTAGTTTTCCTTCATTATTGACACGATTCTTGGCGTGTGGATCTATTTTGGGTCTTGTTTGATGTTCTTTGGCATGTGGCTGACCTTCCTGCTGAACCACACTTCATGGTTATTATTTTTTCAGAAATTTTTCCTTAATTATTAGGGCCGACCTAGTTACATGTTTCATTTTCCTACATTGGTAAATGTAATCTTATGAGGTTGACCCAGATATGTTCTGGTAGGTATAAATATGATATTATGTAATCATTAGTATGGAAAAGGAAGTAGAATTGAGAATAAGGATTGAGATTCGCATTTTGTGATCTGGTTGATTCTTAGAGTCCCAGTTGGATTGTATATGTCTTGAAGCTTGCATGTAACCGATTAGCTACCGAATGTTCTCAGATGATAACCGGATGGTTGCCAGAAGTTCTAAAGCAATAATATGATCTGTTTATGTAATATTCTTATGTTTTCTTGCTGCTTTCGTTGCGTTTCTTTTGCTGCATAAACCAATTGATTCTCTTTGAGGGTTTTATCTGTTATGGCTGCACTAAGTGGTATCAGAGCTTGTTATGGACTGGCTGGTGGAATAATTATTTGAGAACATTGAGGCATTCCTTTCGGTGGACATATCGCCGATTGGAGGCAGGTTGCACATGTGTTCAATAGACCGTCAAGGGGAGGCAATTCAAACTGGTAGTCAGATCGTCGGGTTGAGGCAATTCACCAGAGTGGAAGAGGAGATGCCTCCTAGAAGGACAAACCCCTGAAGGGTAGAGCAGATGATGGAAGACTTCAAGAATGAAGTGAGGAACGAAATCCAAAATGCTTTGGGTGGTTTGCAGAGAAACCTTGAATTGGAGGATGAATATGAAGAAGCTGAAGGACCAAAAGATAAAAGAGAGGAAAGATTCCCCGAAAGATAAAAGAGAGGAAAGATTCCCGAGAGCAGTGGCGCAAGTGAGTAAAGTTCATAAAGTTGAAATTTCTATCTTTTGGAGAGTTGGAGGATTAATTTGAGTTTGAGGATGTCAAGGACCTGCAGAGAGTCTGATTGGCATAAACTAAGTTGAAAGGGCATGTTGCCTTATGGTGGAAAGAGTTGCAGAAAGACAGAGTGGAGAATGGTGAATTGAAGATCACCCGGTGGAGACAAATGGTTGCAAGATTGAAGGCCAAGTTCATACCGAGAGACTATGAGTTGGAATTGTTCAAGAAGTTGCAGAACCTGAAACAGAGAAACATGACTATGAAGGAATATACTAAGGAATTCTATGAGGTGGTGATTAGATATGGACATAGAGAGATGGACAGAGAAAAGGTGGCAAGGTACATAAATGGACTTGCATTTAACATTTAGGATGAAATGAGTATGTTGGGGGTTTCCATAGTTGAAGAAGCTTACTAGTATGCTTTGAAGATTGAGGAGAAGATGAGAAGAAGACAAACAAATAGAGGGAAGGAGAAATTCAAGGGACAAATGAGTGACAATATGAATAAATCAGTTGAGGAAGATGAATCAAAACCTAAGTGGAGTAAAGAACCAGAGAAGAAAACACAGAGGAAAGACACTAGAAGTACCGATAGAGTGTTTCTTGCCAAATGTTTCAAGTGTGGAGAAACTAGACATAGATTCTATGAATGTAAGAAGGGAATGGAAAGAAGTCATGTGGAAAATGAGGAACCAGAAGGTGAAGGTACCGGATCTGATTGTGCACCGGAGCAAGGAGAATCCCTTATGTTCAAAAGAAAGGATAGAAAATCTACTCAGAGGAAGAGTCTTTTTCGGACTGTGTGTAAATCAGGTGGTAAGTGTTACAAGGCTATTATAGATAGTGGAAGTACTAACAACTTGGTATCTAAGGAGATGGTTATGAAGCTTGGATTGAGGAGGCTTGAGAATCCTTGTCGTTATGAGGTAATTTGGTTGCAAGATGATCAAAAGATAGAGATAAAGGAACAATGTTTGGTGAATTTTAATATTGGGCCCTTCAGGGATGAGGTTTTGTGTGATGTTGTATCTATGAGTGCTTGCCATTTCTTGTTGGGAAAACCTTGGCAGTTTGATAGAGGAGTTATTTATGACTGTAGAAGAAACCTAGTCACTATTGAGAAGGATGGGTAGAAGTTCACATTGATTTCTTTGAAGGAGAAAGAGAAGGAGGTGAAGAATCTGAGTCTTGAAAAAAGTTGCAGTACTGAAAAACCGATTGCAGAGGTTATACTGGAACATTTAAAGAAAGATCTGATAGAACCGATTGTACCAGAGGATGACATGGTTTTGCAGAAGGATATGATAGATGAGCCTGATGGCCAGATGAGACCGGATGATAGAGAGCTTATGATGACTAACCGAATGAAGTCTCGTGGCAGAAACAAATCGGAGTTGCAGAAGAAAGAAAGCAATAAACAGAGACAATGTACAAATCTGAAGCAAAGGAAGAGAAACAAAGAGAGTCAGGAGTTAGAGAAGCTAGTTGAGGCACCAGAGGAGCTAAAGAAGAGGTTGGTAGATAAAGAAGATGTTTGGATCATAAATGAGCATGAGGTCTTTATTCTAAATCCTTTTAGATGTTCATGAGTTGCCTCTCATGGAACATCTTTTTCTACCTAGGTTGTCTTATCCAGGAGAATCCCCAGTTGATGAGCAATCTTGCATCAACCAAAAATATTTCCTTTCAGTTTTGTTCTTGTTTAGTTCATTGTGTAGTTTTTTGTGTTCTTACCGGATGGTATTGGTAGTTGCTCTCTTTTTGTGGCAGATCTTATTTTCAGTTTCCAGGCTGGTTCATGTGCTTAATTCCAGATTTTCAGTTCATTTGGGTTCTTTTCCGATCAGTTATCGCTTTTGGTTGACTATTTCTAGGTTCCGAGATAGTTCTTGTGCTTACCAGTTGGTTTTCCTTCATTACCGGTGTGATTTTTGGCATGTGGATCTATTTTGGGTCTTGTCCAATGTTCTTTGGCATGTGGCTGACCTTCCTGCTAAACTGCACTTAGTGGTTGTTATTTTTCAGAAAGATTTCCTTAATTCTTAGGGCTGACCTAGTTACACGTTTCATTTTACTACATTGGTAAATGTAATCTTAGGAGGCTGACCTAGATATGTTATGGTGGGTATAAATATGATATTATGTAATCATTTGTAGGGCAGAGGAAGTAGAATTGAGAATAAGGATTGAGATTCGCATTTTGTGATCCGATTGATTCTTAGAGTCTCGGTTGGATTGTATCTAGCTTGAAGCCTGCATGTAACTAGTTAACTACCAGATGTTCTCAGATGATTACATGATGATAACAAGATGGTTGTCAGAATTTCTAAAGCAATAATATGATTTGTTTATGTAATCTTGTTATTTTTTATTGCTTCTTTTGTTGTGTTACTCTTGCTGCATAAGTCGATTGATTCTCTTTGAGGGTTTTATCGGTTATGGTTGCATCATTGTATTATGCCATGATTATCATACTCTCAGACATGAATGAATGACCTCAATATTGTTCTTGATTGCAATCTTCTTTTAGGTTGTGATTTATGCAATTCCTACTTATCTTGGCATTTTGAGTACTCATTATACTATTCTAATCTTTGTCATCATTGATGTGTAGAGTCACTTAGACCTCTATTCTTGTAGTTTTCTTATTGTAAAAACCCCTTATTCTTTTGGTTCTAGATAAATGAACCTTTCTAAGATTTTATCACTATCTCTAAGACCTTAATCATGCACTATGATTTTTTTTTAGTCTTAGTGTGACTGCCTTTGATAAATAAACTCATGACTATCCATTCAATTTCCAGCTCACTATTTTTACACTTGGCATGATGGCTCTGTATGCTACTACTTGTATTTGTATTGGGCTGCTCTTAGTCACTTCTCCTCTACTACTATACATTGGGTTTCTTTTCTCACTATTGCTATTTATGAGACTGCTTTGTGTTGCTTTGAGAGCTTCTCTCAAGGTCTTGAGAATACTCATTATTAGACTACTTTGTGTTTTCTTTGAGAGCTTCTCTCAAGGTCTTAAGAATACTCATTATTAGGAAAATGATATATGTCTTTAGAGTCTATGTCTAGTTCTTGGATGTAAGCTTGTAGATAAATCTTCCTTGACTTCCCACTGATCTTTTATATGGCTATGGTTTGTTCCTTGTGGCCCTACCCTTGTTGCAAACCTCTCATTAGACTGAGTCTTGGATCTTGTCTTTGTCTTTAGGGCCTTCTCATAATTGTATTTATGAATGGTTGACTGCATTCTTTTCTTGAGACACTGCTAGGAATACTTTAACGCTTGAATGATATGCACATGAAGCAATGAGGTTTAAACACTCTGAATATTTATCTTGTCATTAACTCTTCTAGGTTTTGCATCCACATGTTGCTTCCTATATCAGACATCATATCTGAACTATTTGCATTGGCTTCATTTCTATATGCATCATTTTCATAAGATCTAGAGCTTTTGATCAATGTTCTCCATTTAAGACTTGACCTTTGACACTTTCTTTTATGGATTTTTAATAGCTGCTCTTAGTTTTATGGCTTATCTTCTCTAAGCTTGATGCTTTGTTTTTTGTAATGTTCTGGTCTATACTTTCTCTATCATTGACTGTGAGCTTGTACTATTGACTGTTAGGGCAGTCATGCCATTAAGGATTGTTGTTCTTTGACTGAAGTAATCTTACTACTGCCATGAAGGCTTTAGTGATAGTTTCCTTCCTTTGAAAGTCTTTTTCTTGCAGTGGATAGTAAGTATCACCATCCTTTATTTCCTTTCCCAAATATCTCAAACCTGAGACTGTTGTAGCTACCCATTCACTGCTATGACTGTTCTCATGCCTTTAACTCCTATTGATTTTTTCCATATCAGTCATCTCTTTTCTGTCACTAGCTACCACGCTTCTCCTTTTTGGTCTTGAAGCTTGGTAATTGAAACTCCTACTATGTGTTGCTATGAAGATTTTATCACTGAGTATTATCAAGTTTGGAAAATGATCTTCATTAACCATTGATGCTTTGGCTGTCATTTTTGCTACTATTGTATCACAATCTTGATGATTTGGACTGTGGTCCTTTAAAGAATTCTCTAAGATGGTATCATCTGTTATTCATTAGGCAATGTTGTATATTTTTCTTGTGAATATACCATTACTTTTCTTTGCTAGGACTTTTATTTCAAAACATACTAAGTGAAACCCTAGTCTAGATATACAAAATCTTTATCTCTGTTAATATAAAAAGGAGCTTGAAGTGTTGGGACAAACCTGGTGAGAGTAAATGAAGATCAATATGCATGAGTTTTGCATGTGAAAAACTCCAGCAAACTAGAGATGTATACCAAGTAAACCACCTCTTATATTTATCAACTGAAGATGTAAATATCAAGCGAAACCCTAGTTTGGATATACAAAAGCTTTATCTCATGTGAATATCAAAAAGAGTTTGAAGTGTTGTGACAAACCTGGAGAGAATAAATGAAGATCGATATGCATGAGTTTTTCATGTGAAAAACTCTAGCAAACTGGATATATATACCAAGTAAACCACCTCTTCTCTTTATCAACTAAAGATGTTGTAGACGTATAAAAATGACCATATTCCTAAATTAATATTTTATGTTCATTTCTCTATTTGATTAAATCAAATTTAATTAAATTATCCACATTCTTCTATTTAATTAAGTAAATTGCTCAATTAAATTCACTATACCCATTTAATGAATAAATCATTTTATTCAATTAAATCCCCCTATCCACTTTTAATTAAATTCAAATTTAATTAAATAGTTATCTTAAATTGAATAAATCTAATTTATTTAATTTCCCCAAATCTCAACCAAATTGAATGAAATTCTTTATTTCAATTAAATCCTATTATCCCTCCATCCACTTGCAAAATCCCAAACCCCTTTCTAATCCCTTCTAGAATCTTTTAATCACTTCTAATTAACCTAACCCCTCCTCTAAACTTTGTCACATTTCTAAGCAAAGGGAAGTCACTTCTCAAAACCTCAAAGTCTTTGATAACCATTAAAGGCTTCAAGTCTTCAACCACTAAATTGCTCAAAGTCTTTGATAACCATTGAAGGCTTCCAACCTTCAACCACTTAATCCCCAAAGTCTCCAATAACCATTAATGGTTAACTCAAACCCTCCTACATGGTTAAAACATTTGTTTTGACTCAACCTTCATCCAACCCAAGGGTCTCATCAGGCCTTTAATGCTTTGACCATGATTATCTCTTAAACATTTGCACAAAGGTTTATCCTCGGATTAACTCTTAATCCAGTGGGTAATCTTAATTTAGACTTGACCCTTAGCCTCTAGATAACCATGAGGTCTTCTCAGGCATTCAATGTCTCCAACCCCTTCTCTCAACCCAACCCTATGTTGATACTTGTCACCATTTCATTGGTGCCAATTACAAACATGGATCCCCAACTTTCAAACTCAACCCTTGATTAAACCATTCAATCTTGACCATCCATTTCCCTGTTCTTGCTATAAATAGAGCTCTCATTCCTCCATAATCAATCATCCTTCAAATTTGTAGTATCACACTTATGCTCAAATACAAATACATTCAAGCTTTCTTATATCATTTTATGCTCATCATTTTAGCCTCTCTTTAACTAGGAATTAGTCTAAATATGCATGTTTAGAATACTTTCTTTATCATTTAGCTCAATCATAGACTAAATATATCATGTTAGAATAATACTCATACTAACCTTGTCATCTTATCATCTAGTTTATTGCATTTCAAAATCATGCATAGCTTAGAATGCATCTCATATTAAAATCTATCAAAGCATCCCTCGTTCTTGCATTTGCCATCCCTGAACCATTTTGCTCAGTGATCTGAGAGCAAAAACATTGGTTTGAGGGACATTGTAAGATAGAGAACCATGGGACCCACCTTGGGAAGCTGAGTAATACATCGTTACTCCATAGCTTGCACCAAGAAGTCCTGTGTGTGTGTGTGTGGACTAGTATTCTAACATATTTTCATGTATTAAGTTTTACCAGCCCACTTTTCCCGCATACAGATGTAAATATCAATCGAAACCTTAGTTTGGATGTAGAAAAGATTTATCTCTGTAAATATAAAAAAGAGCTTGAAGTATTGTGACAAACTTGGCGAGAGTAAATGAAGATCGATATGCATGAGTTTTTTATGTGAAAAACTCTCCAGCAAACTGGAGATGTATACCAAGTAAACCGCCTCTTCTCTTTATCAACTGAAGATGTTAATATATTGCATCTTAAAAAAAAATACTATTCCTTCAGCTGTAGATATTAAATTCCATCCATTCCTCCATGAAGAGGAAACTGAAGTAGAGATAGGGCTTTCTTTTGACATAAAACTGAAGCTCCTCACAAGGAAAAACAGTAGTTCCAACTCGTGAAATGTGGAGATTCCCTTTATCATATGAAATACCACGCAGATATTTGTATATGAGCTTTAAACAAAACCAACTCCCTCTTAAAACAATACATACTTTGTAATGAAAAATATTAAGGCTTTCTTTGGGAAATCAGTAAAATTCTCCTTTGATTAAGCAACGTGGAACTCTCCCTTGATTTATAATTAAAATTTTTTTTTTACCAAAAGGGAGTGGGTAAATATTGATGTTTTAAAACTTAACATTTTAAAACAAAAGTATTTGATAGACTTTCTTCCTTTTTTCACACTCATTTCAAGAAAGATCATTTAAACCCTCAAAAAATTATCTTAAAATATTTAGGACTAAATAGGATCAAAGGCTCATTATAAGGCTATTTTTGGCCTAGAGTGAAAAATAGGTAACATATTTTAGAGTAATGATGGAAGTAAATTCAAAAGAAACTCAAAAAGAGGTTTGCATGACTATCAAAATGACTAGTAATCAATGCCTGCTACAATGATGAAAAATTGATTGGCATATTCAGAAGGAATGGACAACACCTTATTTTAGAGCTAGACATGGAAAAACTTGAAGGTGATATTCATAGATTCCTCTTTAAAGGTTTTCTTTGTAGATCTTTGGATGTTCAAATTGTTTGTGAAAGATTTCTAGGAATGTGCAAGAAATAACTAGAAAAATCATAGGCATTACTAGAACAATTCATGTCTCAAAGGATATTTATATTTTATAATTTATAGTTATATTTTAATGAGGCATAGGGGAATTAGATCCTAAGGACTCAATTTTTGTGTCGGCAAATTGCAATGAGGCCCCTAGGGTAATTGTGGCTACAAAAAGTATCTTTTCAATAGTAGCCCTTTAGTGTTATAACTAATAGATAACTGCTAGGGGGGACTTCAACACGCTTCTAGAAGATTGTTTCAGACAAGGGAGGCAACCAATTCAAGGATAGGATCTATAAACCTTACAAAAATTTGTTTTTGATCCTTGGACATGCATCTCTAGGATATATAGCCTTGTCAAGGGTAGTTCACCAGGAGGAACCACCACACTGAGGAATACTTCATTGTTAAACACCAGGATAAATTCCTAGGCTCAAAAGGGTGACTGAACCTGAATCTTATATGAAAATCTCAAGTGATGCAAGAAATTTTGGCTATAATTTTGGACTAACCACTACCCAAGGCACCTTGTACATTCATAAGATGTCATTGAAGCATCTAGAGTTTGAAGATCTTCTAGCTAGATGGTGAAAAGAAGCCTTAGAGGCTCACATGATTAAAATACTCTATGTCTCTAAGAAAATGAGGTTCCTAAAGAAGAACTGAAGTTGTGGACGAGTTTGCTAACAAGGCACACCTCAAGAGGATAGTGATAGGCACATCAAACATTCCATTCGGACTTGCGGATTCAATTACAAAATCAGTGTGGAAGAGAAAATCATGGAACTTGTAGTTGATGCTTACCCTAACAAATAGATATTCTAGGGGCAAAGATTGAGGATTGGTTGGTCACTTGGTTGACTTCAGAGACATAAATGCAATGTTGTTTCATTAGACTATGGTGAAATAAATACTGGTCCTTGGGATCCTTAGATTGTGAATTTGGAGTTATCTTGTCAAAAAAGCTATGTTTGAAATACTGGGTAATAAGGCACCTAGCCCTAAATCTTTTGTTGACTCTATGATTCATGTTCCAAATCTTTTACAACATGCCTTTTTATTCTTGTCATCTGTTATTTGCATGGCTCCAACTGCATCAAACAAAAATATGTTTCATTCAAAACAAGCATAATCAGATTGAATAAGGAGAATAAATAAAAAAGAGACATTCAATCTAACAGGGAATATGAAGAGTTTCTGACAAAATTAGGGCAAAATTATTACCTGTTTCAGTCATGCAGCATGACTGCCCCTTCATTCACAAACTGGCCTCTCCCATGTCGACTCTTGCTGCTCTATGAAGGATCCCTTGAATAAAGTTTGAGGATCCCTTGAATGAAGTTATTGAAAACTGCATGCAGAATATTTTGGCGGAAGCAAAAGCGGGAATATGAGTTGAGCGGGAGGACAAGAAAAAGTTTTATTTTAGGCAAACTATTTTTTCTTATTGTCTTAATTTGAGACAAGTAAATAATTAAAAAAAGATAAGTTACATATAAAATATGTGTTTAAGACAAAATCAATATTTTGTCTTAAATTAATGTCTTAAACACCTCTATTGTGTAGTAATGATCCGTCTCTCATAAAAATTGTCATGCATTTACGCGTAGAAATCCATACTTATCAAATTGTACTATGGATGATCAAATTGACTTACATTTTAATAATATAGGACTATTTGTAAGAACAATGTCCACAATATATACACTTACGCAAACTTCTTGAGTGCATGTATATATGTATGTATATATATACATACATAAATATAAACATATATATACATACATATATATATACATACATATGTATGCATACATATATATATATATACACATACACACACATATACATATGTATGTATATGTATATGTATATGTGTGTGTGTGTGTGTCTATGTATGTGTATGTATGTATGTATTATATATGTATATATATTTATAATTTAATATATATGTATATGTGTGTGTATATATATATGTATATATGTGTATGTGTATATATATGTATGTGTGTGTGTGTATTATATATGTATATATATTTATATTTTTATATATATGTATATGTATATATATACATATATTATCTATATATGTACATATATGTATGTATATATATATGTATATGTGTGTGTGTGTGTGTGTGTGTGTGTGTGTGTGTGTGTATATGTATATGTATGTATACATACATACATACATATATATATATATATATATATATAGATATGTATATGTATATACATACATATACACATATATATATATATGTGTGTGTGTGTGTGTGTGTGTGTGTATACATACATATATATGTATGTATGTATGTATATGTGTATGTATGTATGTCTGTATGTATGTACATACATATGCATGTATGTATGTATGTATGTATGTATGTATAATTATTGTTCAAGCATAAATCTGATGTTTAGTTGTGTATTTTATCCAATGATCAAATTAGTCATTTATTTAGTTATTTTTATTTGTGTGACTAATTATTTGGTTGTGTTTTTTTACCTGATGACCAAATTAGTCATTTATTTAGTCATTTATAGTTGTGTTGCAAAAAATGATTATAATTTGGTCATTTTTACTTGTCATGACTCAAAGTTTTAGTCACTTGGTCATTTATTTGCCATATTTCTACTAGTGATAGTTACAAAAGACATCCTTTACAATATGATAACATAACATTTGTTGTCTATCCTAACTTGAAATACCAAATGGCATTGTTCACTATAAGAAACAATGAATGTGCAACAATTACTTTTGATTCTTAGAATTTTACCCCTTTTTTCCTTAAAAACTATTTATATAGTTGTGTTCCCATAGGGTACTTCAAGATCTATTTGAAGGAGCAACAAATCCCATGAAACAAAAAATAAATATGGTGCAAGATCAATTGGAACCTTTGCTTGAATAAATAGCATTCCCTACTTTTTAGTTCAAAGATTTGAGCGAGTGCAGTTGGGGTGGGGCTAGAAATTGCTCCACTAGCTTAGAATTTTTTTTCCACCTATCAATCCTCTAGGGGTTTTTGTTTCCTATTGATACTTTTTTATTATTTTATATTTATTTACTATGTTGAATTGAATATGAAAACTGATAAAATTAATAAGGGCAAGGCCCCATGTAGTTGCTTAGCTTATTTTGGCTAGCAATCACTGCTAACATTTTTAGGAGTATTTGGAGTTGGTGGCTCCATGCAACTGCTTATTTTTGGCTTGTTTATTTACATGCATGAATGCACAAAATTAATAATAATATTTCACATAAAATTTGAAGGGAAAATTTGATGGTAAACAAAAGCCTAGAAAATTTGTTGGCAAATAAAAGAGAGAAAGAAATGTATGAAGGCACTTGTCATATTCCCCCCATTTTTTTGCATGACCTATTTTCATTTCCTAAACAATAGGTGCTCCACAAAAATAGGAAAATATTCTATATTATCCCTTTTTCACAATTTTAATTTTTCATGGGAACATTGTAACTATTGACTAAATTTATGTCAACCTTAGCCCTGAAAATTACCGATCTGAGAAAACCTAGTTGACTAAGAAAACACTGTTTAAACCTTGCTAGAACCTCCAAAGGAGCCCTAAAACCCTAAATCCTAAGGTTTTATACCTTTTAATCCTCCTCAGGCTATAAATTTCTATTTTTGTGTTATCGGCCTAGATGGTCAAATTACTTAACATCCACTAGCCAAAAGGGGCCTTAGTCCATGGCGGGACCGGTTTCCTCTTTCCCCCTTTACCGACAGGTAAATCTTCATGGCTTTTGCCATTTCATGAAGCGGGGGACTTATTATTTTGTTCCCCGACAAAATGGCATAAAGGCTAAATGTTTCATTGTTTTGCAATGGCCTTAAGGAATATTCTATCCTTCATTGTGAAACAACGAAGCAGGTATCAAAGCATAAAGGATTTCATTTTTTCATAGGGGTCCAAGCATTTGGCAGGCCCCACTCCGTGAAACTGTGATAGGAATTGGTGGGACCTCCTTGCCACATCACAGTGGGGCTTGGTTACGTAAGGATTTCACTGCTGCACAACAACGTGATACAAAGAATATTTCAAAGCCATGAAATCGCAATTTCCTTCACCATTTTGCAAAAACGTAAAGTATTGACTTTTCAACCCCTGCGAAGAATACGGACCCGGCTCGCCACGTCTGGCATCGACAGCCGTCAAATTTTCATAGGGGCCAAATCTGACGGTGATGTTTTAAATCTTCGGTTGGGCCTAATGGGCGATTATGTGGCATCATCTCGCGCTTCTATCTTCATGCGACCTCCACAATCGAACAACTAGAATTCAAATTTGCAGGTGCAGGGTAATTTTAATGCTCTATTCAACAAGTGATTGCAGACCTAGTCGGTGGCCAATATCTGATCGAATTTTTTATCCAACCACCAATATTTTTTTCCTTAACTCCAGATTGGACTCTATAGACCATTTTAAGACACCACCTATGGCTCTTCAATGCGGATTGAAGACTTTTGTGCCCTACAAGTTGATCACAGATACATCATGCACATGGGTTTCTTCACTTGCATAGAGGTTTTGTTTCCCCCATATGAGAAGACGTTCTCAGAGGTTGTAATAAATTTAGATCACATCAACTTGTTGAATCTTTTCCCTTCTTTGATATTTTGTAACCTAACCCTAGTAGGGTTAGGTTTTCTTAACTATAATTCAATCAGAGTTATGCATGAACTATACAGGCAATTTTGTAAACTTGTTATAGGGATCTTCTTTCTTTCTTATGCAAAAAACTTTTGTTTTTTTGTATTTGTAAATTTGTCTTGCCTTGCATGAATAAAATTAGCCTTCTTGCCTTCATTCAATTCACACAACTTGTGTAACTTGTTACCTTCTTGTTTGAATGCATTCATATCTATTTTCCTTAGCATAGGTGATTGTGTTCATCCCTTTTTAATTGTCATCTCTAAATTGAATCAGTTCCTCTTGTCATTTTGCAAGAATTCCAACCTTCACTCTTTCTTAGGGCACTAATTTGGATAGAGTTTTGTGCATACCTGGGGTAATTTTATTGGTGTTATGTGTAGTTATAGGCAGGGAGATCACATTTCAATCTAGGTGTAAACCTTTTCCCTTTCATGTATCCCTTCTTCCCCCTTTCTCCTTCAAAATCAGTAGAATAGATTCATATGTGTTGGGTTAGACCAACACCTTCACCAGATTGATAATGAAGCCAACCTTCTCTAGAGACTCAACCTCACATTTAAAAAGGTCCCATAGTTGGAGGTTGTTTCAATGTGTCACAGGGTTGATGAGTTTAAGAGTTCATCAAGGGTCCAGACTTTTGTGACAACAATTTTTGGCACACTCGATGGGACTAGTTTGTAAGCATTCGAGAAATTTTCATTCACCAGACAGTTCCATTTCAAGCCACCGGTCATAGCACAGTTTTTGGCATGCCTGATGGGACAAATATTTCAACTTCTTGTTAAGGATTTAGTGCTTCTCTTAGCAATTCAACCTTTTGAGGCAATCAATCAAAGTACTTGGCGGCTCTGAGGAACAAATTCAGAGTCTTGGTGATGACCAACTGTCGCTTTCATGCCAAGAATACAAACTGGAGTATCTTCTAGAGGTAATTTCCAATACATTGAGATTTCAAATTCTATTTCTAGAAGAAGAGGAGGTGAACATTCCTTGCCACCTGTTAGGGGAACCCAAGTAGAAGCATCCACAACCCTAAGATCCCATTCTACCCCTCCTATTACAAGATTAGCACAACCTAAATACCCTGCCATCCATATCAACAGGACACTATTTTCTATGGAAATCCCCATAGCACATACATGTGTCACCTTTAGTGGTGGTAGCCCCTTGGTTCTATCCCAAAAGGATGACATTCCAATAGAAACCCTAAAGGCCATACCATTTTTTATTGGAGAAACCTATTACCCCAGATGAACACATCTAAGATGTTGCAAGGATCTGCATTGTGTATGATGTGACAAAAGATAATGTTGTAGTGAGGCTCCCAGCCTCATCATTTAAAGGAAAGGCCCTACAATGGTATAAGGGTCTGCCCTCTAGTTCCATTCACTGCTGGGATGAGTTGGGAGAAAATTAGTGTAAGCAGTTTGAAGATAGGAGTGACAATCTATCACTTGTGGAAAAACTATCAACCATAAAAAGAGCACCTCATGAGTTAATGGGTGACTTCAACTATAGATTCCAAAAGACCTGGGATACGATCCTAGCATTGGTGAAGCCATCTTCAAATGATGTTTTTTTATATTTCCTCAAGGTTTTTGATTGTGATATTGTCACTATGATACAATCAATGGGAGGAGATAATCTACCAGGAGCTTATGATACTACCATAAAGGCATAAAATTGTTTAATAGAGGCATGAAAGTTAGCTCCTAGACCTCCAATGCCCTTATTCCTAGAGGCTCCTGCACAACAACCTACGTTGACACCTATCCTAGTAGCATCTACAAGTCAATTGCTCACATCTACACCTTCTCCATTATCTTTAGAGATTAAGGAGTTGAAGGTCTCTCTTGAGGCCTCAATGCAGAAAATGATCAAGCCTTTACAACAACAAATGTAAGGGTTTGGAAATGATTTGGTCCTAGTCAAGAGATAGTTTTCATAGTCCAATGAGCCCCACCAACTACAAAATCAAAGCTATCATCAGCAGAGACCCAACTTTCAAGGGCAAAACTAGTAGAGTAACACTAGGCCCTTGAATAGTTTGAACCCCATGGCTGAAAGCATCTAAGAACATTAGTGCTAACATTGAATAATCTTTCTCAAGAGAAAGAATGGTGCAATCAATGCAATCAATATCACAATCAGGTTCTTTTCAAAATGGTGAGTTCTCTCAAGCCTTAGTGGCACAAAATGAACCAACAACTTTAGGACAACAATAATTTGGTGGTTGTCAAAACCATCCGCAAGAAGATTCATCTTTTATGAATTGGCAAGAAGCTGATTTCTATGGAATGAATCAGACAAGTACTAACTCTATGACCAACAATAGTAGATCTAAGAAGAGGGTTATGGGCAATAATGTAACTTCTACCACAAAAATCCAAGCTTCTCAAGCTGCTATACAAACTTCAGCTCCAAAGACATTTGAAAAAGGTGGCTGCCCCAAATAAGGAGCAAGACTTGACTCAAAGGGCTTCTACAATATCAAAGCTAGACCTTGTTGCTACAAAGGCTCCTGCTAAGGTTGTCATCCTTGTAACATCATTGAACAAATGAAGAGGGCCAATCACAATGTCTCTATGTAGGATGCACTCTCCATTCCATCTCAGAGGGACCTACTCCAAGAAGCCTTGATGGACATCAATGCTACAAAGATAACAACAAAGGGTTGCAGTTCTTCAACTCCTACAAGCTTGATCCAACCTCTAGAGGCAGAAATCCCAAGAAAAATTAGTAAGACTCCCTCCTTCCATCTCTCTTTAGTCATAGGGAATAACCTTGTTCATAATTATATGATAGATAGTGGTGCTAGTAGCTCAATTATGCCCAAGACGGTGGCTTACCGCCTAGGCATCAAGTATGAGCATGTCACAAGAGGAGTTGTGCAACTTGATGGCATAAAATTAAGGCTATAGGGGTCATAAGAGACCTAAATTTAACCTTGCATGCCTACCCAGGTTGTATTGTTTTGCAACAAATCTCAGTTATTGACCTCCCTGCCCACTTTGCCATTTGTCTATCAAGAGAGTTCGCTGCCAAGATAGGTGGTTATCTATCTTCTGATTGGTCTCAAATGTTTTTTAGAACAAGGTATGGTACAAAGGTGACAATTAAGGAAGAGCCTATTGCTTTAGACCATATTGAGCCCTACATCCCAAGCCCCATAGAGATGAGCTGCTCCTTCCATGAGGAGATTAGGGATGTATTAATCTGAGAGCCTGCAACTCAATTGGAGGAAGTTCCTAATTGCCTACTTGATGAGTGGGCAAATGTTTTTCAATTTGACCCAATTGATGAGGTCAATGGTACAGGCCTTGGCACCTTTTGTATCCTTGAAGAAGACATCCCTATCCCCAATCTCACTAAGGAGAGAAAGGACTTGCAGGAGGATGCTAATCTGAGTAGAGAAGAGAATAAAATAGAGAGACAATTTTAAGATTTTAGATATTCTTGTGAGGTGTCTCATAAACCTAAGATTTGTGTTGATGAGCTAGATATCAACACCTGTGATTATGATGTATGCTAGTTCTCCCCTGTCCCTAAATGTGATAATATTGAATATGAGGTCTTCATCAAGGTGAGGATGTTTCTTTTGGCATTAAGGATGATGTGTTTGAGCTTGAGTGTTTTACTTGGTGAAGAGGGGAAAAAGACGCAGAAGGGATAAAGGAGGTTATAATGCAAAGAAATCAAACAAGACACAATACAAATGCAAACAACCAAATTTATACCTTGTCTTTCACCTCTCCCTTAGATTGAGCTTGATGAAGTGAGTGTGCCCCTTTGATGCTCCACTTGATGTGCTCCTTGCTTGATGTGGATGTAGATTGCTCTCCTTTTCTCAACAAGATTATGATTTGATAGGATTTGGATTGATGAATTATTGATGGATGAGGATTGATGATTTTATTTGAATGAAGTATTATGAGGGCATTATAATGGTATGATAGGAAGAAGATAGAAGAGAAATGGGTAGCATAAGGATAGAAGAATGGAAGACCCCTTTGTGAGGAAAAGAGGCTCCAATTTATAGATTGGAGGAGGCCAATGGAGGGCCAAGATTGATTTGATCATGAAGGGATAAGATTGATTCAAGATAGTGGACATGGATCAAGGATGCATTGGAGAAATAAAAAGGAATATAAAATTCCTTTAGAAGAGGGTGGAAAGGAAATTTGAATTTCAAAATGAGGATGCATAGGGGGATTCAAAGTTTGAATTTCTTTGAGAGGCTCAATGTTGATGTGACATGAGTGAGGAATTTAAAATTGGAGAATAATGATAAGTGGGATTATGAGAGATTCTAAAAGAATTAATTAGGCTAATGATGGATTAGGAAAAGTTATTTGCAGGAATCACATGACTAGGTTAATTAATTAAAATTAATTAACTGAGTGGGTTTAGAGGAAATAATTATTGGAGGGACTTTAGAAGAATAGGGAAATAATTATTTGATAAATTAAATATTATAAAATAGTGATAGGATTAATTAAATTAGATTTAATTAATATTGAGAAGAATAAGGATAACACAATTAAATCAATTAATTATGTTGACAAGCTTAAATTGATTAAATATTAATTTAATTAATTTTAGGTGTCTACACTTTGTCCCTCTTTGATATAGCGTCATGAAGTGATGTTATATCAAATAAGAATAAAACATAGTGGAAGAAAAGGATAAGGACTAGTAGCATGATACCCCATAAATAAGATGAGTAAGAATGATGATGAGGAAGGATGACGAGGAAGTAGTTGTATGCCCACTCGAGAGGACATGCAGGTTCGAAGAACACGGGTGTGCTCTCGAAATGGATGAGAAGACTAGGTAATGAAAGGATGAAGATGATGAAAGAAGGAATAAATGAATGGATTGGAGTCTTGTGAATGAAATGAGATAAAGAAATGATAAATGGATGGGATTTCTTGTTGAGAAAATATAGAGAGAAAACCTAGGTTTGATATTGCCATGGATAGTCTACACCACTAATTATAAGAACTAGGATGATATGAAGATCTAAGGCATGAACTGATGCTTAGACAAACAAGAATATCTTGCACGCAATCATGCAAGTGTTGATAAACACTAATGCAATGTTGTCGGTTCGTACAAGGGAAACCTTCAAACATGCCATGCAATGAAAACTATACCCCATTATACACCATCCAAGACATACCAAGATATAGGATGATCAAGGCAGCCATGAGCAAGTATAGTCTTGGGACACAAGATGAAAATAAAAGCAAAAATACCAACCATGCAAACAACATGCACATGACCAACTGACTTCTTTTGCAAAGAGTAGGACATGGGTTTGGATAAACTGTTGGACTAGGGAAGGATACATCCCGATGGGCAGGTGATGGATTTGGATGAACTTCCAGACATGGGAAGGATTCATCCCAATGGACAAGGTGTGGACAAATTGATGGTGTTGGCAATTGACACTCAATTGGTTGGTTTCACTATGTTGTCATTGATGGCAACATGGTATTGTGTTCCGGATTCATGTTTTGATACCATGGTGCACCGACAGACACTTCACAGATACTTCATTGGCATCGTCACCAACACCGACAAGATAGAAGGATTTCTTTGGTTACTTGCAATGTAGGCTGACATGGTTTAGTAAAGGTTATCGGTATTGGAGGCTGACATTTCTTGGATCCGACATCGGCAATTAATTTCAATGTTTATGCATTTATGTTATTTTGCCGACAAGTAAATTGATATTGTATATATCTTTGTAAGATGACATAAGGCATGTAAATTTGTATAGGGTATATAGGATAGTTTGATAGATCATTTTGAAAAAAAGAGAGATAGGATTATGGATATGCGAATGTAATATAATGCGAAATATATCAGAGAGATCATGTATGTGAGAAAATTATTGTAAGGGTTATTCCGGTAAGGGGTGTAGGGTTTCTGACCGGAACAGATAGAGCTTAAACCGGAACTGTATTCTGACATAGAAGATGTTATCTTAGCAGTTCACACTTCTCCAGATTGTAGTCTAGAATTTTATGTAGTCAGTGAGGCTCCTTTTGTGATTGAGCATTGTGCTCTGGGCTGTAAGACTTCCTGTAAGTGCAGACCCCTCATATTTTGTAATATCTCTTCATATGGCCAGTGGATTGATATTATGGGTCACAAATCCTACCGTGGTTTTTCCTCTTTGAGGTTTTTAGTAAAAATATGTGTGTTATGGTTCTCATTTATGTGATTGGCTTATTGGTTAGTTTACTTCTTTCAATTCTGTATATATCAGTATACCAGTTGGTGTATACATGTTTCAATAAGGCTAAAACTTATTATTCTAGTATAACACTGATTCACCCCCCCTCTCAGTGTTATTGGTTTGCAAACAATTGGTATCAGAGCCTTATGCCTCAGAGGAAGTTTAACAGCTTGAGGAAGATCCTGAAACCAGAATCCATGGATATGGCTTTAGAGAAACAACTTGAGATGGCACTTGAAGATTATGATGCTAAAAGATTGAATATAAAAAAGCTACAAGATGAATTGAATTCTTCTAAGGAATTCATTCTTGTCTTACAAGAGAGGCTATCATCTGTTCAAGCTAGGAGGAAGGAACTTTTTCAAAGTTAGTATGATGAAGAGAAAGATGCACTTAAGGAACAATGTCATAAATTGAGTCACGAGAACCTGGTTATGAAAAATGAAATGAAAGTTATAACTATGAGGATGTCTAAGGAGATTGAGGACATAAAGAAAAAGGAAGAAAATCTTGTTGTATCCCTAAAGAACAAATTTGAAGAATGTGGTAGGTTGGTTCGTGAAAATGATATGTTAAGAACTGATTTGGTACAATCCTAGAATAATGAACAAGAGCTTGAGAGACAAATGATAGTTCGAAGAGAATATTTAACTACTGCAAGTGAATACAAAGAAAAATTCTGATGGTATGATGAAAGAATAAGTATCCGGTCAATTACTGAGAGGGGAAGGTGAATTAGTAGATAGAAAAAATGATAAAAACTTCACCAATCTCAAAAATCAATCTCTCAAAGTAAACTTAGAACTATCAATGTAATACCACTATCAAGATAAAACCTCATAAGATAAACCAGTTGACTGTTACAACAAATTAACAGTAAACAACTTCAAACTCATAAACATCCAAATGCATTTTCATGTGTCAACAAACTTCATTTCTCAATGCTTCTGGTTATCATAACTTATCAAAGTAGTTAAGTAGTTAAGTAAATCAACCATGAGAACATAACCATAAAAAAATTCACCACTTGACACAAATATTTTTGACGTGGAAACCCAAATGGGAAAAACCACGGTGAGATGAGACTCACAAGATAACTATCTGAACTCTTCTAAAGTTCACCCTGTTAGGAACCTAGCCTGTTAAAGCTTTACAAAAGTCTTGTTAAGAAATGATCATGTTAGGAACCACTTGGTTAAGGGGTTGACTACAATGCCTTGTTAGAAGAAATACCCTGTAAGGAGTAACCTTAGTAGAGGATTTGAAAATCCAAGCTAATGGATCAGGTTGTTAGAGGATTTGAATAGTACCAAGCTTGTTAGAGCTTACCCGGTTAGGGAATTTCAATTCTACTGTAATTGTTAGAAAACAACAAGAGTTTGTTGATCTGTCTGAATAGCACTACACTTGCTTGATCAGATCCATTTCATGCTCTTATCTGCTTTTACTCAAATTGCAAATACATCATCCGGTTCGGCAACTACACACTCAATTGATCTTTTCCAACTTCATCGACCTTATAAACAAATCAATTAGGTCAGTAACACAACAAAAACCTAATTCTCATAGAGATTACAAACAAGTTGGTTCAAGTATTATCATTAGATTACATAGCAATATTTGCACATCAATCAAGAAAACCTTGATCGCTCCTTGATCACCGCTTCATCGAACTTAGTAACTCATCACGTGTTTTGCATTATATGCAATACATTTGCTCATTCCCTAGACAAAAACCATTACAACAGTTTGCCAAAATCACTTGAAATTGTCTTCAAACAATCATGTGTGTCATAATCATTGTCGCTCATCATCAGATCATAAACCAATATAACCAATTCACCAAACTTAATTAGTTAGGGTTTATCAAAAACAACAGGTAGGGTTTACCGGCTACCGGTTCAACTCTCCAATATATAGAAATACCGGTTCATTCCACAAATTCTTCCTACCAGTTACAAAACAATATTACAACAATATCAACAATATCATTACCGGTCAATTGACATCAATGACAACATAACATATCATTAATGCAATCTTCATGCAAATGCCAACAATCTCCCCCTTTGGTATTGATGGCAATACAAATATCAATACCATTTATTGTTACGATTCCCAAAGATACTGAGAGGGGGAGGTGAATCAGTATCTGACCGGTTAAAATATTTACTTAACTTATAACATGAAAAACATATTAAAATTGTGTACCGGTAAAGCATAAATAATGCAGCAAATAATAACAAGAACCCCAACATGAAAAGCACACCATAACACAATATTTTATCGAGGAAACCCGGTGTGGGAAAAACCTTAGTGGGATTTGTGACCCACAATATTCGCTTACTGACCAATAAGGGAATATTACTGCTACAATAGGGGCATGCACATGCAGGAAGGCCAAGTGCCTAGAGCTCACTGCTCAATTACAAAGGAAGTCACACTAACTTACAAAAATGGATTATACTAATCCAATGTCTTGTGCTGCTTCAGATTAGCATCTTCTATGCCAGATTCAGTACTAGTTTAAGCTCTACTACATACATAAACCCTTATCCAATAATTTGCATATTAGGTCTGCTACCTTCCATATATTTCACATGCTACCTCTTTTTTTAAAATGATCTACAATGATCTCATACATCTATGAGTCATATTACAATCCGCCATGTCAGCTTACAAAAGGTTTTATAATTATTTACAAAATACATTGATACAAAATTATTGTCGGCCAGGGTGTCGGTATTCTTTCTTTTTGGTGCCGGTGTTCTATGTGTCGGTGTAGAGTCGCCGGTGTCGGTGCCTGTGTCTATTTGCCAGTATCACATGATTGTAAGGTTTCCATCAATGACACTACCTTCAATCACCTACAATTTCTCATTAGAGTGTGCATTTTCCAACAATCTCCCCCTTTGGCATTGATGGCAACACTCATGAGAAAAATTCAAGAATGTATCCAAAAACTGAAGTCCAAAAATCTTTACCAAAAACTGTATGTCCAAAAATATATGCTCCCCTTGAGCAGATAATCTCTACTTCCTTTTGACCATTTTTCTCATCACACTACTCCCCCTTTGACATCAATGACAAAGGTTGTCATTCGCTATCAGTGGAGTTTTTCCTGGATTCTTGTAACCGGTGGGTTACAATCTAAAAAATATCTGTCAAAATCAAGTTTATATTGTCACTGAATATTTTGCTTTCCTGTATTGCCTCTTGTGTTCTCTGCACTATACTGGTGAGTATGTGCATTTTCTCTTCCGGTTTCTTCAGTCTGGGAACCAAAGCCTCTGATATTTATTTTCTTAAATAAATGAGGTAATCTAGTTTTGGACCAAGTCTACATTTCAAGTCCTTTGCTTTATCCTTTATCCTTTCTTTGTCCTTTTCTAACTTCTTGATTTTCTCTTCTAGCTCAGCAATTTTCTTTTCTATCTCCAAAAATGAGTCTGATGTACCTATCAGATTGTCAGCAATATTGTTTATCTCATCTTGTACTTTGCTGATTTCCTTGTCTAGATCCTCTGTTAGAATGTTTGTTTTACAAGTGTCTCTGTACAGTTTCTTGAAGTCAAAAATTATCTCTCCAAGTTCCGGTAATAGGGTATCCATTTTCTCTTTGTTCTTCTTCACAATTTCCTCAAAGAATTTCTCTTTTTCCTTACTCATTCTCTCCTTAAATGTATCCTCATTTATTTGATCAACAGTCAATATGTTGTCGGTGATGAACTTAGACAATGTGTCTAGTTGACCTAAAGAAAATTTATTATCAACAATGCACTTTGGTGCTATCAATTTAAGAATGGGAATGGTATCATCAATAGCCTTATAGGCTTGTGTATTAAATTTTGTGATCTTCTTTATTGAGTCCAATAAGACCTCTGTTATATTTGTAGATCTGAATTCTGCCAGAGAAGTACTAGATGTTTGTCCAATTGTCTTCACAATAGCCATGCTACCTATGGTGGTAATCACTTTGCTTGATTCGACCTCTGGTAGGTCAGTCTGTGTTTGCATTTCTACAAACAAAGGTTTAGGCTTTTCAGTTTTGGTCGGTGGCACTATTTCTGCCTCAACCTGTACCTATTCTGGTTTCTCCATCTGTGTCTTAGAAGGTTTTTCTGAGCTTTCAACTGTCGGTTTCTCAGATGTAGTCTCAGTTTGTACCTTTGTACTTTCCTTAGCCGATTATTTTGATGGTTTTTCAATTATATCTATGGGTTTCTTAGTGGTATCCTCTATAGGTTTCTCTGTCTGTGTAGGTTTTTCTATGCTTATCTCAACTTCTACAGCCGGTGACTCAGTAGTCACATTGGTCCTCTTGTCCTCAGTGGTTTCTCTGTCAACCACAACATTTACTTCTTGAGTGTCTATATTCATAGTGTACAAAATTTCAGACTCAGGATTTGTATCCTCTAATGGAGTCTCCATACTCTCTGTGGCTGGTTGACTGTCAGTAGTATCTATCGATGGAGTATCTAAAGGAGGTGGGGGTACATTATTAGTTATTTTAAGGCTTGGAGGACCTCCTACCTTAGCTTTCCCCTTATCCCTGTCCTTTTGATATACTTTAATAGTCTTTGGTCTAAGTAATTCTTCCTATTTTTCTTTTTCCACAAAGAATATATCCCATGCATCTGATGTTTCCTTAGAGACTTCTTTTACTCTTCCTACCATCAGTGCTACATGTCGGTGAGCAGTGGAGAATATTGTTTGGTTTACTTCACTGATAAGTTTATCTATTTCATCATTTGAGTTGACTGGATGTATTGCAAGTAATTTTTTAATCTTAATTTTCTTGTCCAGCTCAACAATTGCTAACCTTCTAGCTTCTAATCTTCTATATAGATCATTTGGTATTTCATCAACAACTTCCATCAAAAAGTTCTTATAAATATCTAAGTGTAAAATTACACTGTTCTCTATGCTTTCCTTGTCATATGCTGATAGTGTGTTGTATATTTTGTTGATGTTCTTCAGCTTACCATCCTCTGTAATTTCACTAAGAAGTTTGTCTATTGGAGCAATATCTTGTTTCATCTTCTTCTTCTTAGGAGTCATTTTCTTTACTGGAGGCCTTACTACCTGTTGTTTTTGTCTGGTTCTCTTTGGTGTAGGTGAGGGTACCGGTGAGGGTTTTCTTTTCCTTTCTACCCTTTTAAATACTGTCGGTATGTCACTCTCAGAAGAAGTTCCAACTGGTGAAAGATGAGTTTCAGGTTGAAGTGTTTCCAACTCACTTTCACTTATACCAGTTTGCTTCAAAACATCTTCTTTAATTACTTTAGCCTGTCGGGTTCCTTTCCTTACTGTTGCTTCAACTTTCTTAACCCTTTTCCTAGACTGAATTCCACTTTCTATCATTTCAGCATTTCCAAAAACTTTCTCAGTAGGTTCCTTGGGTGCTTCAAGGAGGGATTTTGCATAAGTTTCAATAATATTGTCATCTATCTCATAGCCCATTTCAATTACCCAGATAGTTCTAGGGACAACTGCCTCCATCCAGATTTCATCTTTATTGATTACAAAACAAATTTCTTTCTGATATTTGTCCACAATAGCTTGTGACAGTCTTATTCGGGTTTTCAATCAAGCCTTTAATGCTTGAAAGTATTCATTTAAGTTTTTCTCCCGATTTTCTCCCATATTTCTCAATAGATCCAACAATTATTTTCCTACCGGAATGTCAAAACCAAAATCTCTTGCACCAATATTGGGTACTTGTTTAGTTATGTATAGCATTAGACAAACAAGCAAATTTCCAAATCTAAATGTTCCTTTCTTATCTCTTTTAATTTTCCCCAGATTGTCTATCAATTCATCTTTGAGCCATTCACATACATCTATTCTAGCATTATCTTTAACCATGTCATAAGAACTCTTAATACATAGGCTAGAAAGTGAGTTCAACCTATTTGCATGTGTAGCTTTGTAACCTAATATCATACTGATAAATCTCACATTGATTTCTTTTACATCGTTTACCCTTAGACACCTTTTGTCGAATGTTGCACCAGTTAGGTTTATCACTATGTCATTTGAGACCTTCTTTGTTTTGTCAGGTCTACTACCGGTGGAAGGTAACCCTATTACTGCCTTAACGGCTTCCTTTGTGATTTTATGGATTGAATCCAACCAGAAGAATTCACCATGAACCCTGCTTAGCACAATCCTTATAATATCCTTGGGAAAATCCGAGACACTAAGGATTTCAGTAAAACCTAGGGTTTCCACTATCTTATGTTCTGGCTTGATATTCCTAGACTCATCACAAATCACAGTCCTATACATATTTTTGATCTCATCATCACCTAATTCCTCTATATGACAATGTATATACATCCTAGGGTCTTCAGCATATACAACTCCCTTAGGAATTTAAGAAAATGCACCTAAGTTATCATCTTTCTTCGCAATTTTAGGAACCAGTTTGAATACGGGTCTAGGGCGCTTAATAACCTCAACAATAGTAGGGTTTGAAATAAATTTAGGAGTGGATGAGGATGCCATAGCTATAAATACCTCAATCTACCTTAAGGATGAATGCTTTGATGAATTGCTTCACTTCTTTGCTAAGAATGCCTTCGCTTGGAAATTTTCGCACTCTCGAAGATTTGAATGCTCGGTGAATGAAAAAGGAGCCAAAACACTTGCTTTATAATGTTATTTTCTCCAACTACCACATTTAATGCTTTGTCGGTTAAGTCACAACTTAACTCATCTTCCGATATAGAAGTAATTTCGACTTCTCACCATCAACGGAGGGAATAATAGCATGTTTTTCATTTTGTTGCTAAACCCTCAAGGATTTTACTTCAGTTAGATGAAGAGTCTCCTGCTAGTGGAGTGTTACTCTGTTCTACCAGTGGAGGAGTATTCCCATCAACATTCTGATCTGACTTTCTGATCCATTGTTTTGAGAACTCTTTCTTTACCTCTTCAACCTTTTCTTTACCTTTCAAACTAGGACCTTTGTTATTTGCCGATGGGGACTTGCTTCTACAGAATTTTGCAATATGTCCAATCTTGTTGCATTTAGAACATTGACCGATGGGTGTAATAGTGTTCTGATAATTTCTAGATCTACATTATTTTTCTGAATTGCTTTCCCATATCCTATGCCGGTATGTGTTTTGCATTGATTAGATAAGTGTCCAAATCTTCCACAAACATAACATCTTACATTCATTCTGTAATTTTTTGAATTATGAACAAATTTGTTGCATTTAGAACATTAACCGGTGTGTGTAATAGTGTTCTGATAATTTCTAGATCTACATTGATTTTCTCTATGACCATACTTGTTACAGTTAAAGCATTTCCCATTAAATTTGTAAGCATTAGGTTGTCTTACCGGTTTGCTATGATCATGATTGTTTGCAGTATCGAAGCTTTCACCAATTTCAAAGCCAAGTCCATTTGTATCACCATTAGGTTTCTAATTCTTTAGCATGTCACCAAGTTCTTCTGAACTTTTCTTGAATTTCTCCTTGTGTTGATTTGCAACAATCAGTTCATTCTCCAAGATTCCTTTTTGTCTCATGAGTTCAGTTCTGTCATTTTGTGTATGCATCAGATCTGTCTTCAACATATCATTTTCATGACTGAGTCTTGTGTTTTCATTTCCACCATCATTTAGTCTTCTAACCAAGTCTTCTTCATTCTTCTTTCTATCTTTAATTTATTTACAAAACCTCATAGTCATGTCTTGCATCTCATTCTTTGTTGTACTGATTTCTTGTATTAGCTTGTTTACCAGATCATTAAGAGTTTCCTTTTCATCTTCATCATTCTACATCTTTTCACAAAGTTCTCCTCTTGTTCCTTGCAATGGTAAAATTCTCTTGAAGTTCTTGAATGATATCCTAAGCAACCTTCATATCATCTTTAAGTTTGATATTTTTCACCTTTTCTGCATCATAGTCTAAAAGAGCTATTTCCAATTGCTTTCTCAAATTTTCCATCTCTATCGGTATCAAGATCTTCCCCAATTTGTTAGGCTTTTGAAAGTAGAGGACCAAGCTCTGATACCAATTGTTAGGATTCCCAAAGATACTGAGAGGGGGGGTGATTCAGTATCTGATCGGTTATAATATTTACTTAACTTATAACATGAAAAACATATTAAAATTGTGTACCGGTAAAGCAAAAATAATGCAACAAATAAGAACAGGAACCATAACATGAAAAGCACACCATAACACAATATTTTAATGAGGAAACCTAGTGTGGGAAAAACCTCGGTGGGATTTGTGACCCACAATATTCGCTTACTGGCCAATAAGGGAATATTACTGCTACAATAGGGGCATGCACATGCAAGAAGGCCAAGTGCCTAGAGCTCACTGCTCAATTACAAAGGAAGTCACATTGACTTACAAAAAAGGATTATACTAATCCAATGTCTTGTACTGCTTCATATTAGCATCTGTTATGCCAGATTCAGTACCGGTTTAAGCTCTGTTACATACATAAACCCTTATCCAATAATTTGCATATTAGGGCTGCTACCTTCTATATATATTTCGCATCCTAACTATTTTTTTAAAATGATCTACAATGATCTCATACATATATGAGTCATATTACAATCCGCCATGTCAGCTTACAAAAGGTTTTATAATTAATTACAAAATACATTGATACAAAATTGTTGTCGCTCAGGGTGTCGATATTCTTTCTTTTTGGTGCCGATGTTATGTGTGTCAATGTAGTCACCGATGTCGGTGCCTGTGTCTACCTGCCAGTATCACATGATTGTAAGGTTGCCATCAATGATAATACCTTCAATCACCTACAATTTCTCATTCGAGTGTGCATTTGCCAACATTTATTGTTGTGTGATTGTGAATAGGGATCATGGTTTACATTACCAAGTATTCACCATGCTCTCCATGTCTTTAGCTTGTCGCTGGTTCTTCTTCCCATAATCACATAATTCTTCTCCCCCTTTGACAACAATGCCAAATTGAAAGTAAAACATGTAATGTCAAATTTCACTATGCAGCATCAATAACCTGCAACTTGATGCTCCCTCTATGGAATAACTCCACTTCTACACCAATCCTTCTATAAAATTCTGCAAGTATCTCCAGGACTGATGGAATCTACATCATGCTTAATTGACCTCATGAAGGGGTACAACCCTTAGCTGACTTAAGATACTCAAAAGTAGTCTTAGGCAGAGGTTTAGTAAAAATATCTGCAAGCTGCTCCTTGGTAGAAACATGCTCCAAGATCACATCTTTACTCTGTACTATTTTCCTTAAGGAATGATACTTCAATTCAATATGCTTAGTTCATGCGTGTAAAATGAGGGTTCTTGGAAATATTTATGGCACTTGTATCATCACATAAAATATTTATAGGTTCTGAAATCTTCATCTTAAAACCTTCCAAAATGTGCCTCATCCAGATAGCTTGAGTACAATTCATGTAAGCTGCAACATACTTAGCTTCAACAATAGATTGTGAAGTACAACTCTTCTTTTTACTACTCCATGAAACAAGTCTTCCTCTAAGAAAAAATGCTCCACCGGTTGTGCTTTTCCGGTCATCAACATTTCCTACCCAATCTGCATCTGTGTACACCTTCAAGTCAAAATTTCCTCCATATGGATACCATAATCCATAGTCAACAATACCTTTCAAATATCTAAAAATTCTCTTAGTTGCTATCAGATGTGTTTCCTTAGGATTCTTTTGGAATCTAGCAACTATGCCAACTGCATGAGTTATGTCCAGCATGTTGTGAACAACATAGTGCAATTTTCCAATCATTGACTTGTATTCCTTCTCATCAACATATGTGGATTCATCTTCCTTAGACAACTTACAACCTGTAACCATTAGTGTCCCAACTGGTTTATAGTCACTCATGCCAAATGTCTTCAAGACCTCTTTCACATACTTACACTATGTGATGAAAATACCATTCTTCATTTGTTGTGTTTGCAAGCCTATGAAATTTTTTATTTCTCCCACTAAAGACATTTAAAACTCATTTTTCATTTCATCTGTGAAACTATTGCTCATGTCATCATTACCTCCAAATATGATATCATCTACAAATACTTCGTTGACTAGTATTTTATCTCCTTCAGATTTGAGATATATGTTACTATCATCACTGGTTCTCAGAAATCCTATCTTCATCAGATGTGTATGAAGCCTTTCATACCATGCTCTCAGTGCCCTCTTTAATCCATATAAATCCTTATGCAATGTGCATACCATGTCTTTCTCATCAGTCAAAGCATAACCATCTAACTACGCAATGTATACTTCTTCTTCTAGTATCCCATTCAAAAATGTTGACTTAACATCCATCTGGTATACCTTGAATTTCTTGTGTGCTACAAATGCAAGTAAAGTTCTGACACCTTCCATTCTTGCCACTAGTGCAAAAGTCTCACCATAATCTTCTCCTTCCTCTTGTGCATAACCTTTGCAAACCAACCTAGCTTTTTTGCAAACTACAACACCATTTTTATTCAATTTGTTCTTGAATACCGACTTAGTACCTATCACATTTTTATTTACTGGTTGGAGTACTAGGGTCCATGTCTTGTTCTTCTCAATTTGATCTAGTTCCTCCTCCATATCTTTAACCCAATGATCATCACCAAATGCTTCCTTAGCAGTTCTTGGTTCAATAGTGGAGATCATGCAAGAATTCTCTTTGATTCTTCTTCTGGTGAGTACTCCAGCATCCTTATCCCCAATAATCTGTTCAGGATTGTGATTCAGTCTCACATATCTTAGAATAACATGATAATTATCTTCGGGTTCAGCTTCTTCATTATCATCATCTTCTTCTGAATTTATCTATTTCGGTTGAACTAGTACATCAATATTTGCTTTGCCGATTTTAGATTTCACAGTTTTTGGTTCCAAAAACAAAATGCAAGGATCTTCATCCTTTTTCTTCAAATGGGTTTCCTCTAATACTTCATGATATTCATCCACTTGAACAACAACACTCTCAATAATTCTCTATGTCTGGTTGTTAAAACACTTGTAGGCCTTACTCTTGGTGGAATAGCCAAGAATATACCTTCATCATTTTTAGCTTCAAATTTGCTAATATAATCACCTCTCTTAATAAAATATTTCCTTCCAAATATCTTGAAATAACTAACATCAGGTGATCTTCCATACCAATATTCATAAGGAGTCTTGTCCTTACCTCTTTTTACTAAAATTTGGTCCATAGTGTAGACAGTTGTGCTGACAGCTTCTCTCCAAAAATTTTTTGCTACACCTCCTTGTATCAACATCGTCCTAGCATCTTCAACAACTAACTGATTGTTTCTCTCTGCGATACCATTATGTTGTGGTGTCCTCGGTGCAGAAAGTTGTCGTTTGATACCATTTTCTTCACAATATCTAGTGAATTCCTCAGAAGTAAATTCATCGCCTTGATCTGTCCTCAAACACTTTATCTTCTTACTGCTCTCCTTCTCAACTAAGGTCCCGAATTCCTTGAACTTTCCAAAAGCTTCAGGCTTATCCTTCAAGAATGTGACCCACATAATCCTTGAGCAATCATCAGTGAAGATCATAAATATCTATCACCTTGAATACTTTTTGTCCTTATTGGTCCACAAAGATCTGTATGAACCAAATCTAACAAATGTTCTGCTACAAAAGATTTGATCTTGAAAGTTGAGGATGGCATCTTTCCTAACTGACATTCTTTACATAGAGAATTAACCGGTTTGTCCAACTGAGGCAAACCTCTCACTGTCTTGGACTTACTCACTTTAACAATGTTATCAAAGTTTATATGACAAAATATCCTATGCCAAAGCCAACTATCATCTATCTTTGTAATTAAATAGTTGTTGACTCTAGGATTAAGGTGAAACAAGTTACCTTTAGTTTGCTTCTCGGTTGCAATCAGTTCACCTTTTCTGCCATAGATTTTGCACATACCATTCTTAAACTCCAATGGGTATCCTTTGTCATTGAGTTGTGCCACACTTAAAAGATTGTTCTTTAAACCTTCAACCCAGGAAAACATCATCTACACTGCTCTTTCCATTAAGAGAAATAGTTCCCTTACCTTTAACCATGCAGGGTGAGTCATTACCAAATCTTACAACTCTGCCATCTAATTCCTTCAAAGAAAGAAATTTGCTCCGATCACCGGTCATGTGATGTGAACAACCACTATCAGTGATCCAATCATCAGAGTTATCCATCTTGGATACTAATTCCTTTTGGTTTGATATCTCTTCTTTAATGGCCCAAACACAATGTCTTCATTAGCATCACCATCAGATTCTTCATCAGTGATAGCACCATCAACAGCAATAAGACATTCTCTTTTGCCTTTACCCTTATACTTCTTGAATTTCTCTCGTTTGTGCTCATTATCACCATTAGGACAGTTAGCAGCTATGTGTCCAATCTTGTTGCATGCAAAACTTTTAAAAGGTAATTTACCTCTATATTTACCTATACCTCTAGGCAACCGCTTGGCCAACAATGCTTCAAGCTCAACTAAATTGTCTTCATCATCAACTTCTCTGCTGGATCTGGATTCATAACTATGATTGGCATCTCTACTTTTCCTCATAGATGGGTTAGAAACAGAAGCTCTAAATGCAAACTCATATTTCTATACACTACCATCATAACCATTTAATTCAAAAGATTTCCAATGATGGAGTCAAGAGTTACCTTAGTTTTGTCAATGAACTTTAGCTCCTGAATAGCTGCAACTCAGATAGCGTAGACCAGTAGCAGGGTTCTCAGTACCTTACTGATCACTGTGGCATCTTCCAATTTACCTCTTGCACTCTTAATTTCACCGACTATCTCCTTTATCCTTTGACCATTCTGCTGGATATTCTCACCTTCAGCCAGCCACATGTCATCAAAATTTCTTCTTTGACTCTCTTCTTTAGCAATCTTAACATGCTCATCACCACTATAAATCTCTTCAAGTTTTTTCCCTACCTCATATGCAGTCTATAAACCATGAACATTTGTGTACTCTACATCAGATAAAGAACTAATAATGGCCTCTAATACTTGATGATTTTCTTGTTGCTCTTTCTTCTAATCATTAGTCAACATCCCAGTAGGTGCAACATATTTAGTATCGACATGTTCCCAATATTGGCTTACCAGACTCTTGATGTAAATTTTCATTATGTCACTCCATATCCTATAGTTCTCTCTATTAAACTTTGGACCTTCCTTCCTCATCATGATCTGCAAGATCTTTACCTCAAGCTATTAGGATTAGACCTTAGAGGACCTGATAAGATTTGATACCAATTGATGGTATGATGAAAGAATAAGTATCCAATCAACTACTAAGAGGGGGGCATTAATCCGTAGATAGAAAAAGTGATTAAAACTTCACCAATCTCAAAAATCAATATCCCAAAGTAAACTTAGAACTATCAATGTAATACCACGATCAAGATAAAAAACTCATAAGATAAACTGATTCTATTACAACAAATTAACGGTAAACAAATTCAAACTCATAAACATCCAAATTCTTTTTCATATGTCAACAGACTCCATTTCTCAATGCTTCTGGTTATCATAACTTATCAAAGTAGTTAAGTAGTTAAGTAAATCAACCATGAGAACATACCCACAAAAAATTCACCACTTGACAAATATTTTTGACATGCAAACCCAAAATGAGAAAAACCATTGTGAGATGAGACTCACAAGATAACTATCTAAACTCTTCTAAAGTTTGCCCTGTTAGGAGCCTATCCTGTTAAAGCTTTACAAAAGTCCTATTAAGAACAGATCCTGTTAGGAACCACCTAGTTAAGGGATTTACTACAATGCCTTGTTAGAAGAAATACCCCGTAAGGAGTAACCTCGGTAGAGGATTTGAAATGGATCACCTTGTTAGAGGATTTGAATAGTACCAAGCTTGTTAGAGCTTACCCGGTTAAGGGATTTCAATTCTACTATAATTGTTAGAAAACAACATGAGTTTGTTTATCTGTCTGAATAGCACTACACTTGCTTGATCAGATCCATTTCATGCTCTTATCTGCTTTTACTCAAACTACAGATACATCATCCAGTTTGGCAACTACACACTCAACTGATCTTTTCCAACTCTTTGCCAACTCATTAAACTAAACAACTTCATCAACCTTATAAACAAATCAATTAGGTCAGTAACACAACAAAAACCTAATTCTCATAGAGATTACAAACAAGTTGGTTCAAGTATGACCATTAGATTACATAGAAATCTTTGCACATCAATCAAGAAAACCTTGATCACTTCTTGATCACTGCTTCATCGAACTTAGTAACTCATCATGCGCTTTGCATTATATGCAATACATTTGCTCATTCCCTAGACAAAAACCGTTACAATAGTTCACCAAAATCACTTGAAATTATCTTCATACAATAATCATACGTGTCATAATCATTGCCGCTCATCATCAGATCATAAACTAATATAATCAATTCACCAAACTTAATCATTTAGGGTTTATAGGTTACCAGTTCAACTCTCCAATATATAGCAATACTGGTTCATTCCACAAATTCTTCCTACCAGTTACAGAAAAACATTACAACAATATCAACAATATCATTACCGGTTAATTGACATCAATGACAACATAACATAACATATCATTAATGCAATCTTCATGCAAATTCCAACAAATTCAAGATCAGCTCAGCACAACTTGATGAGTTATTGAAGAGACACAGGCATATTGGAGATTCTAGTGGACTTGGATTTGGGCAAGGACAAAGTTCCGGTACTGCTAATGGAGATCAAAATCATAAGGCACCGGTAAGGCAATTCAATGCTTATAAATTCAATGGTAGATGTTTTGTTTGTAATAGATTTGGTCACATGGCTAGGCAATGTAGAAATAGAGAAAATCAGAACCCCAATTCTACTCTCGGTAAATGTTCTAAATGCAATAAGTTTGGTCATAAGACAAAAGATTGCAGAATGAATGTTAAATGTTATGCTTATGGAAAATTTGGACATATGGCTAATCAGTGCAGGTCAAGCAATTTCACCGATTTTAGCAAAGCAATTCAAAGGAACAATGTTACATGTTATGCATGTAATGAGGTTGAACATATTGCTAAGTTCTGTAGAAGCAAAAATCCACCGATTGGTAATGGAGGATCAAATGAGAAAAGAAAAGAGAAGGTTAGTGAAATCTGACATGATCATACTTAGAGATGGGTTAGAAAGACTGAAGAACAATCATTAGATGGGAATGTCCTAGTTACTTATCTGACAGAAGAGGTTGCTCCTACATCGACAGGGAGCTCATCTGGTAACTAAGGCAGATACCTTAGGGGTAGGCAAAATTCATGAAGATGTTGCATATGCCCTAGGAAGAGATTTTGGAAGATGTTCCAAACATTGGAGATAATTATCTGGCATGGATATATTCTGAGTGAGATCTGATATCTTTCATCGACAGTTATTTATGTTAATGGAAGATTAGGGTTTTTCTCGAAGGTTAAAAGGTTGAATACACTTCATTGTTAATTACCTTGCATTCAAAGCGATTCGGAGTGACTAAGTGCGATCAAAGGCAATTTAGAGCAATCAATTTTTTTCTTGAGCGATCTCACTAGCATCTGAAAGAATTTGTTGGAGGTTGTCACCGAGAGTGATCAAAAGGTATTTATCTCTAAACATGGAAGTGTGATCATCATGTATTCCTATTTTTGTTGCAAACCCGACTGTAGTAGAGGTCAAGGACCGCCCCAAGACAATTTTCAAGTGGTATCCACATGTGGCTACCGTAGAAGATTTAGTTAGAGCATTTTCTTGTGTTACAGAAGGAATTATCGATGTAGAGGATGTTAGGGCATATATTCATTGTCACACCAAGGACTTGGGAACTGTAGAAATTAAGAGCATGTATGTGAATGAGTTGATGGGAGAATCTGGAAAGATTAAACCAGCATTCAAACATATTGAAGACCTAGGGTTTACAGACATTCTGAATATTAAAGAGTTTCAAGATGAGATAATCGGATACATTCTGAGCAGAGTAAATGGGGAATTTATATGGTTGAACAAACCTTACAAAATCACTAAGGAAGCCATCTGGGCAATCATTTGTTTGCCATCAGCTGGGCAACATCCAGATAAGAAGGTCTCAAATTATTTCATGAGAATAATCACCAGCACGACATTCGACAAAAGATCCATGAAAGTGAGCACTATCACCAACACAGAAATCAAATTTGGTAGCATGATCATTGGGTATAAGGTAACTCAGTCAAACCGACTGAATTTTGTTTTTAGTTCATGCATTTTGGCTGCATACAAAATGATGAGAGAGAATGTGAAATTAGATCTATGCGATTGGATGCTTGATGAGTTTTTGATAAAATTAGGAAAGATTAAGGGTGAAAAGAAGGGTACATTCCAGTATGGCAACTCGATAGTTTGCCTGATGTTATATTTCATGAATGATACACCCGGTTTTGGTTAGAGGTAATGGGCTTTTGACATCCTGGTAGGAAGGCAATTGAAACAGTCAATTGCTACTTTAGGAAGCCAGAGAGATAATAAGGTATGGGAATATTTCAAAGCATTCCAAAAAAATATGAGGTCTAGGGTAAGGGTACCTAAGCATATTATAGAAAAATATTCAACCGACATATGCTTCATGGTAAAGAAGGATGAGACACTCATGGAAGAAGTTAAACCCTGAAAGATTTGGATTGAAGAAATGGGCTATGAGGTAGATGCATAGATTCTTGATGCCTATGAAAAAATGTTTATTGATGCACCAATAGATGAGGTAGATAAGTCTCATGGTACTGCATAGCAGAAACCTCAAGAGGTTGAAATAGAGTTCAACCATAAGAAAAGAGAGAAGAAGGAAGTGAAAGCAAGCAAATTTGTGGAGGTCTCAAAGGACATCCAAGCACTAATTGATGTTGTCCTAGAGAAAGGCAGAAAAAGGAAGGATCCTGAAGTTCATATTGAGCCTGTTATTAAAGAATCAGAATCTGAGGATGACACACCATTGGCATTTAAGAGGGTTGTTAGAAAGAAACCAAAGGAAACAAAGGCAGAAGATAAGAAGAAACCGGTTAGGAAGGTTAGAATCAAAATAGTGGCACAAAAGAAAGCACCTAAAGAAACACCTTCAGCTACATCTGGTACTGCAAAGAGGAAGAAGAAGGATGACACTGATTCTGGTAAGGTTACACCTAAAACTTGTGTAGAATTAGTAGATGAAATCACTAAAGATGGCATGTTGAAGAATGATCAATTTTACTATGATCACTTAGAGGAGGATGAACAAAGAGAATTAGAGGAAGCAATCTTATTATACTTGGATATTTATAAGAAAGCCTTAATAGAAATAGAAAATCAAATACCAGTTGAGTTGTATAATATGTTAGATGCTAGAAAACTGTCAGCTATGCAAGAAGATTAACATATTAAAATTCAAGAGCTATTATCTATTTGTGTTACTATTTCTCCCGATGAAATGGAAAAGACACTTGAGGTGGCAAATAGAAAAGTTTTCAATAGCAAACATATGATAACTAGTCTGATGCTAGGAAGAGTAAATGAAATAATAAAGGAGACTCAAAAAGCATGGGTTAAATTTCTTGAAGAAAACAGGGGATTCTTTACTTCACCGGAAACCAAGCCAGACACTGTAGATACCCCGATTGAAGGAAAAGGAAAGGGGATTATGGGTACTTCACCCTTAGTTTTGAAAATATTAAGATAGTGGAAATTGAGCCCTCGATAAATACAGATGTATAGACAAATATTGAAATACTGGTTAATAGAGAGAGTGAACAAGCTAATATTGTACAAGATACTAATATTAAGGATAATTGTCCTCTAGATACAAATGTACAGGTTGAAGTTATTGTTCCTATAGACGAACTGACAGTTACACAGACTACACCAAGTGGTGAAGCCATCAGTGCAAGTAAGGAGGTTATAAAGGATAAAACTTCAGAGGAGAAGGCAGGGGAATCCGACAGGGAACTAGTTGTTGGTCCATCATTGTCGTCAATTGACACCTCACAGGTCAAAAAGAAAAACATCACAAAGATGAGTCCTACTAAACTGATGATGATGGCAGCACAAAAACTAATGAAGGAGGGATCCATAGATAAAGGGATTATAGATCAATCAATCACTATTTTACACAGACTAGTCCTAGAGTGTAAGATTGAAAATGAAGCAAACCCATCAGACAAGCTTAAGATAATCATTGAGCATATTTCAAAGGATTTTCAATCCTTATAGGAAATCTCAAACCAACAAGCACTAGAAAGGTTTACTCAGGCTAAGATGGATGCATTTGATCAGGTATTTGAAATTGAGAAGAAAAAGATTGATGAAAAGTTGATCCTAATAGAAAATTCCTTGAAGCAATGTACAAATATATATAGGGTATGTTGTAACACTGAAATACTTATAGCTAATGTGGATAAAAATATAAAAGAAATTCAGGAGAAAATTGCAAGTATAGGTTTCTTTTGATGGACTGATTTCATTGACTACATCAATTGATGGTCAAATTTTCATTTTGAAGAACCAAATTTCTATTCTTGAGAAGGAAAGAGACAAAATAATAAGGAGAGCCAGAAATCAGAGAGGCTTTGTGAGTCCCCGGTTGGATTCACTCAATGTACAAGAGAAAGAATGCATGGATATGGTGGAAAAGCCTACACTGGTAGAGGTAAATGAGAAAGAATATTTTGCACATTTATTGAGTGGACTTGTATTTATTTCCGGCACATTCAAAACCGGTTGGGATACTTATCTGGAGTTACTGGAGAAGGCTTATCCAGAAATTTTTAAATTGTCAAGCTTTGGTAAGACATTTTTGGGGATATTCATTGTACAATTCTTATTCTTTAACATTATTTTTAAAATTTTGGATGGCATTGATGTCAAAGGGGGAGTAGTATAGATGTGAAAAAGAATAACAGGAGTTTTATACATTAGGGGGAGTAATGGAGTCATGGAGTTTTGGAGATATGGAGTATTTTGCATATTCAGCTCAGAGGGAGCAGGGTAGGATGAAACCGACAGATGAAACCTTGACCATTTTTCACATGACTGTTGCCATCAATGCCAAAGGGGGAGATTGTTGGCAATTGACACTCAATTGGTTGGTTTCACTATGTTGTCATTGATGGCAACATGGTATTGTGTTCCGGCTTCATGTTTTGATTCTATGGTGTACCGACAGACACTTCATAGATACTTCACCGGCACCAGTACCAACACTGATAGGATAGAAGGATTTCTTTGGTTACCGGCAATGCAGGCCAACATGGTTTAGTAATGGTTATCAGTATTGGAGGCCGACATTTCTTGGATCCGACATCAAAAATTGATTTTAATGTGTATGCATTTATGTTATCTGGCCGACATGTAAATTTATATTGTATATATATTTGTAAGCTGACATAAGGCATGTAAATTTGTATACGGTATATAAGACAATTTGATAGATCATTTTGAAAAAAAAGAAGATAGGATTATGGATATGCGAATGTGATGTGATGTGAATATATCAGAGAGATCATGTATGTTAGGAAATTATTGTAAGGGTTATTCCGGTAAAGGGTATAGGGTTTCTGACCGGAACAGAAAGAGCTTAAACCAGAACTGTATTCTGATATAGAAGATGTTATCTTAGCAGTTCACACTTCTCCAGATTGTAGTCTGGAATTTTATGTAGTCAGTGAGGCTCCTTTTGTGATTGAGCAGTGTGCTCTAGGCTGTAAGCCTTCCTGCAAGTGCAAGCCCCTCATATTTTGTAATATCTCTTCATATGGCTAGTGGATTGATATTGTGGGTCACAAATCCCACCGTGGTTTTTTGTCTTTGAGGTTTTCCACATATAAATTTGTGTGTTATGGTTCTCATTTATGTGATTGGCTTATTGGTTAGTTTACTTCTTTCAATTTTGTATATACCGGTATACCAGTTGGTGTATGCATGTTTCAATAAGGCTAAAATTTATTATTCTGGTATAACACTGATTCACCCCCCTCTCAGTGTTATTGGTTTCCAACAGATGGATGACAAAAGACAAGTTGGATGTGCAAGGTCTGCAGATGAGAGGATTATTGTTTGGATTTGATTAGCACCATATGGATGGGTGTCTGGATTAGGCACAAGTTAGTGTGAGCTCAGGTAGATGGGAAAAGCTCAGTTTGATGGATTGGGTATGATGGAAGAAGGATAAATGATTAGATAGGATGAAAAGGGGGATGGATGATTGAGTAGGATTGGATAGGGGATGGGATTAATGATTAAATTGGAAGAGATGGAGAATATGATTGGATGAGATAGGATTGGATTAAAAATATAATTGGATAGGATGGGGTGGATTGGTGGATATAGGATAGATGGACTGGAACCAATGACAAGGGAGAACCAAGGATTGGTAAGAGAATGGATGGATGGGGAGATTGCTTGGATAGGAGATAGAAGGATTGAGTGGATGGAAATGGATAGGAAATGGAGGAATAAAGGATGGAGGGGGATCCAAGAACTATGTTGCAAAGGAGGAAAATGCCCCACTAAGGGTAGTGGAATGAAGGATAAGAAAGATGGGTGATGGAAAGATAATGTGTAATCGATATGGATGGATAGAGGTTTAAGGCTTGTGTTTTTCCAAAGCATGCATGCATATACATTATTTTGCCTCTATATGATCAAGACCAAAGATAAGAATGGAGGATTCATTTTGATAAAATAAGGGATATGAGATGGAGGATATGGCTAGGATAGTCAAGATCAAAGATAGGAAAGGATGATGAACTTAGATAGGATGTAGATAGAAGATAAGGAATGTGGATGGTAGGATGGCATGGATGAATCTTTCCACCAAGTGTAGAGTGAAAGAGGATGAGGGGATTACACATGATGCTTATTTGCCAAGTTTTCATCATGTTACTTACCCAAGGTGTCACAAGAAGTGGTTTTCACCATTGGATGAAATGATTTTTCTTTACTTTTTTTTATTTTTGTATTTTTTGCTTTTTTTTGGGTATTTTTTCTTGATTTTTTTATTGTTTTGAATTTTTGGAATAGTTTGGATGGATGAGGATGAGGATGAGTGCATATGGAAGATAGTGGATGCGTGAAGGAGGAAGGGAGGACTCAAGCATCTAGTTCCATGGATGGTATCCCTTAGTATTTCTTTGAACTGGAGGTATGCTCACAGATGTTGGTAAAAATAATTGAGGAGATGAAATGGATAGGGGATGGAAGATAAGGATTTGCAAAGGATTGGACTAACAGAATGGGATTGTAAAAAATGGATGGTGGAAAGTGGATGGGGTTTTGAAAAAATTGTGGAAGATCAACATTGGCACACACCTTGAAGGGTGGTGGAGTAGTGGAGGAGAGGGTTTTGAATTAGATGGAGGATAAAATGTGGATTTTGGGACATGAAGACTCAAAATAGAAGAAGGGGATGCTGGAGTAGGGATGGTGGATTTTGGGAAAAATGGATTTTGAGGATGGAGGAGTGTTAGATTTATGAATGGATGGAGCTTTCGGATTAGCAAGTTTGGATGCCAATTTTGGTTTTACTTTGTGATGCAGAGCATCCTGGAAATCCAACCAAGAACCTCAAATCATTCATGAAGTTCAATTATCAACACAAATCTTCCAACATGTTAGAGACATTGTCATATAATTCCCAACAAAATCATCAATCAAATAACCATTATCAAATCTTCTCCATAGATATCAATCCATCATGATTGTAGATCCATATATTATGCATTAAATTTGAATCATTTAAACCCTTCATCTATTTATTTCTTGCAAATGAAAACCAAGAATTTTCCCAAACTATGAAATTTACTCTATTCTGGTCATGAAATTATAGTCATGAACAGTCATTAATAACTCTTAAAATATTATTCACCGAGACAATCTCTCCAGTCAGATTCTAGAAATACTAGTTACATAACTATCCTCTAAGTTCTAGAAATATCCAACTGTTAGATCCAAAGTTATGATGATTATTCCAAAACTGGTCGCCATGAATCAGGGTTTTGGGTAGTTCCAAACGGTTTTCACCAAAACTCTCATAAATTTCTCAAAAATGCATGAAATCAACTCAAACCAAAAGAAATGGAAATATGATTCAATATAATACACTATCATTGTATAAATAAACTTGTTTCCAGGCTGTACATGGCCGTACAAGGCCTAGAAACAAGAGGAAAAACTTTCAAGACCACAAAACAAGAGATTGAAAACAATGAAAATATGATACCAAAATGTTTCCAATGCTTTTCAATTCCTTCTCCAATTTTTACACCCTCTTATGAATGACCATTACAGAGGTTTTATAGACTTTTCATATTCACATGGAAGTTACAACTACCCAACTTCCTCTTATGACCATACAACTTCCCATTTTCTTCTTTTTACAACTTTTGAAAAGTTGCATTTTACAACTTTTACAACTTTTGACTCAAATGACTTTAAACCTTCAAAACAACCTTCAAAACATATTAGGATGGAATAATAATGTATTTTTGAAACCATTTTACCCCTCCAATGTTATTTTATACAAATTTTACCAAATGACTAATTCAAGACCTTATTGGGACAATTTGGACAACTCATTACAATTGGCTCTTTTAGCCTTACATATTGATTCATATTGACTCAAAATGACATTACAAATGAAAATGTAATTGAATATACTTATGAATTGACTTTTATACTCTTATAGACTCCTTTTGTGCCTTTGTGTTAGGTGCTCCTGCACCACTTTGAGATGCATTGCTTCTTTGAGTAGTTTGGGAAACCACTTAGTTTTTTATTTTTTCTTTTGAGGCCTTTGCCACCTTTTTTATTTTTCTTTCTTTCAGATCATATTTTTCTTTTGAGCATGTCATTTTGAGGGGACATGTTGATCTTTTGATTTTTGTGGATTTTGAGATTTATGTTTTTTAAATTGGGAATCCAAATTACTTCCCATAGCAATGGGATGGGTGCATGAGGATGAATGCCTTAAGGATTTTATGGATGGCGGGATGATGGAAGGAGAGTGTTGGGAGGCATTCAATGATGTGGGAATTTGTTGATCTTTCTTAGGGATTATTTGAGGTGATGGAGTGGTGGATGGAGAGATGTAAGGACCCAAAATGGATGGAAGGAATGGAGGGTTGAGTGTTGGAACATAGGGGCCCAAAATGAATTTTCAAGATGAGGGATGGCAGGATTTTGATTTATATGAAGGGCCTTTGGATTTAGGAGGAATAGGACATGTACCAACATCTTGAGCATTAGCTTGAGGACCCTTATTATTTTGGAAACAAAATGCGAGTCTATTTTGGGGGGCACAGGAAGTGGAAGGAGTTGTAGTCTATTTTGGGGGGCACAGGAAGTGGAAGGAGTTGTAGTCACTTGAAGACAATCGGCTTGGATGGGAGTAATGGGATCTAGAGGAAGATTAGGTTCATGTGGGGGATCAGGATTATGCGGAGGATTGGGATTATGTGGAGGATCGGGATTATGTGAGATGGATTGGGATCATGAAATGGAGATGAAGGGATACTTTGATCTTGACTAGGGAGGGTATCATGAGATGGAGTGGGAGGGGTGATTGGACCATGAGATAGAAGAGCATTGTGTGATGATGGGAGATGATTGGGTGTAGGGATCATATGATGATGAGAGGAGGTGGAGGGGATGAGATCATTAGATGGAGAAGATTTTATGCTAGCATGCTTTGGAACAAGCTTTTGGCATGTTTGGAGTTGTGGGGGTGGTATGATAGAGGAGAATATGGAAGCTTTGATGTGAGTAGATGGAGGAATGGAGGTATCATGAAGTGCGGAGGATTGGGATTTGTCTTGATTTGGAGGTGATGGAGGTGGATGGAGGACTTGAGGACACGAGGCAAATTTGTTTCGAGGTGGGGATTTTGTCTCCTTTGCTATAATATCTTAGATAAGATTATGGATGATGGACTTGGACGATGTGGATAATACAAACTTTGGAGGATTAGGATTAGATGGAGGATTGGGGTTAGATGAAGGATTGAGATAATGGATTGGGGAATTAGGATTAATGCTTGGAGAATTATGGAGTAAAGGATTTGGATGGGGAGTAGAGGTAATGAATGTGTTGTAAAAGGATGTGGATTGTGATATGGATGGGAGGGGAGATGGAGGTATATATGTGGACGAGGGATAATATGGAGATACGGATGGGGAGTAAGATGGATTTCTCTTGTCAAAGGTAGAGGAAGGGTAAGAGATATGATATATATTTGGATTGGATGTAGTGAGTTGAGATGAAATGGATGGGGATATGATAGATGGATGGGAGGTTATAGGATTGACTTGGTAGGCAGGTTGAGGTGGTTTGTGAACTTCCATGATCATTTGCTCATACCAAGCTTTGAAATTCTAGGTAGTCATGTTGAGAATGAGGGACTAGATTGGAATTAGATGAATATGTTTTGAAGGAGAAAGATGATGAAGATGATGTTAAATGAATATGAGGATTAGGACTTGGCTCCGAATGATGATGGATTGGATTTGATTGGAATTGGATTCGATTTGGTTCGGATTGGACTTAATTTGATTGGATTGGTCCTTGGATTAGGACTTGATTTAACTGGATGATTGGATTGGATTGGATTTGATTGAGGACATGATTGATTCAGATTAGAATGACACCTTAGCCTTTAGATTAGGACTTAGTTGGAAATTGATGATGAATTGGATTTGATTGGATTAAAGGATTCGATGATTGATTGACGAGGGATTGGATAACTGGATTAGAAAAATGGATTGATTGTAATTTTGGAGATTTGATTGGATTAGAATAAGAATGATTATGGAAGAATGGATAGATAATAGGAAGGAGAAAGGGGAAGGCTACCCAAAGTCGGATGAATGATTTGGACAAAAATATTGGTTGTGGAAGGATGATTGTTTGAATGGATGAAAGTGGATTAGGGATTGGATAATTACTTGGTTAGATTGATTGGGGATTGTTTTGATGATTGAAAGAGGAAGGGTTAATTGGTTTGAGGAAGGATGGACTTGGCAAGAGATATCAAGCAATGAATACACGTTGACCACACAATGCACTATCCTAGGAAGTTGGATGAGGAGGAAAACCTTTGCTTGTTGACTCAGGTACACACCCTATAGCTAATCAGAATACGGCTACTGAGTCTCACACAATGGATTCTCAACACCATATTAGCCGACTCCAAATGTTAATGGGGGCATGAAATGGCAAGTCTCTTGGGGGAGTTACTATCTCCCTTGCACATAGATTATCCACCTTTCAGAGGTGAACTGGGTAGTTTCGATTCCTAGGGTTTGCAGTAAGGATTTTCGTTCGAAGACTACCCTTTGTAGTTGTGCAAGCGCGATTGAGGCCTATAGCCCTACAAAGTACCAAGCATAATGGTAGTCACGCAAGCGTGTTTTAGACCTCAAGGGGCCCTACAAAGTGATCGATATGAGAGCGAACTCTCAAATAGCTTTGTCCTCTAAGATTTTAATTCCAAAAGGCCTATTTATTATAGTGAGTTGGAATGATTGGGCTTTAACCAACTCACTTGGGTCGTTCCCCTCTCACCAAGTCGGCAGGGAAGACCCGCTAAGGGTAAAAACGTGCAAGCAAACAAGAAAAGTTTCAAGGGTCTTGATTTTTTATTGTCTATGTAGACAAGAGTATACTCTCCTACCTCTACACTTCTCCCAAACACATCAAACAAGTTGTTCTTTTGCCCCTAATTAGATCTATGTGCCTAAGAAAATAATTAAAAAGACACAATGTTTGGTTGGATCTTCTTAGGCAACCTACAAAAATAATGGATTAGTACTCATGTTGTTTGAGTAAGATAGTCTTTGGCAAGCGGGAACTTGGACTAAAGTTTTGCAAAAATAGTGGTTAAGTTGTCAAAAAGATTAGAAAAAATAGAGGACAGCAAGAGGTTAAGATTAGCATTAACAAATTGATATCAAAAGGCACCTAAAAAACCTCTATGTTCCTGATACGACAAAACATAAAGCAACAACTTGTACGACAATTCCTACTTCACCATACGACAAACCCTACTTCACCATACAATATGCAACATAAACTCGTACAACAATTCCTACATAGCCATACAAGAAAATCATAAACTCGTACGACAATTATCGCATAGGCATACGATGAACCACGAGAATGCCTATGACAATTCTCAGAACAACAGAAACTCATATGATACCCAGAAGCAACTCGTATGAGTTTTCGGGCTGGAAGTGTAACCTGCAACAAAACTCACAAATCTTGCTAAAAAAATGTCAAATTAGGGACGTGGGTCCCACCGGGCGTGCTAGAATGAGGAGGGAAAAAACGAAGAAGGGATAAAGGGGGTTAGAATGCAAAGAAATCAAACAAGACACAATACAAATGCAAATAACCAAGTTTATACCTTGTCTTTCACCTCTCCCTCAGATTGAGCTTCATGAAGTGAAGACGCCCCTTTGATGCTCCACTTGATGTGCTCCTTGCTTGATGTGGATGTGGATTGCTCTCCTTTGCTCAACAAGATTAGGATTTGATAGGATTTATATTGATGGATTATTGATGGATTATTGATGGATGAGGATTGAGGATTTGATTTGAATGAAGTATTATGAGGGCATTATGATGGTATGATAGGAAGAAGATAGAAGAGAAACAAGCAACATAAGGATAGAAGAATGGAAGACCCCTTTGTGAGTAACAATTCTACACCACCACATATGCTTTCAAAGGTGGTAAGCTCTTCAGGTCAGGATCCCCATTAGATCTAGACCTAATCCTTGAGGGTTCATTCCCAATGACCCTGCCTATGTATCCCTTCGAGGGAATTTGGAGGCTTCGTCATTCAACCTTGAAGTTTAGAGGGAGGTCATTGTCTCCTCTCATATGAGATCATTTCTCTCTCTTAAAACTAAGACTATTTATTAAGATTATCCCGACAATAACAATGTAACATCTAATTGCTTTCAAGTAGTGTACATACATACACAATTACATGGAAGATCAACATTGGCACACACCTTGAAGGGCGGTGGAGTAGTGGAGGAGAGGGTTTTGAATTAGATGGAGGATAAAATGTGGATTTTGGGACATGAAGACCCAAAATAAAAGAAGGGGATGATGGAGTTGGGATGGTGGATTTTGGGATATAAGGACCCAAAATGGATTTTGAGGATGGAGGAGTGTTAGATTTATGAATAGATGGAGCTTTTGGATTAGCAAGTTTGGATGCAAATTTTGGTTTTACTTGGAGATGCATTTCTTCTTTGAGTAGTTTGGGAATCCACTTAGTTTTTGATTTATTTTTTTGAGGCCTTTGCGGCCTTTTTTATTTTTCTTTCTTTTGGATCATATTTTTCTTTTGAGCATGTCGTTTTGAGGGGACATGTTGATCCTTTGATTTTTGTGGATTTTGAGCTTTATGCTTTTTAAATTAAGCATCCAAATTGCTTCCAATAGCAATGGGATGGGTGCATGAGGATGAATGACTTTGGGATGATGAAAGGAGAGTGTTGGAAGGCATTCAATGATGTGGGCCTTTGTTGATCTTGCTTAGGGATTATTTGAGGTGATGGAGTGGTGGATGGAGGGATGTAAGGACCCAAAATGGATGGAAGGAATGGAGGGTTGAGCGTTGGAACATAGGGGCCCAAAATGGACGTGGAAGATGAGGGATGACGGGATTTTGATTTATATGAAGGGCCTTTGGATTTAGGAGGAATAGGAGATGTACCAACATCTTGAGCATTATCTTAAGCACCCTTATTATTTTGGAAACAAGATGTGAGACCATTTTGAGGGGCACGGGAGGTGGAAGGAGTTGTAGGCGCTTGAAGACAACTGACTTGGATGGGAGTGATAGGATCTAGAGGAGGATTAGGTTCATGTGGGGGATCAAGATTATGCGGAGGATCAGGATTATGTGGAGGATCAGGAGTGTGAGATGGATTGGGATCATGACATGGAGATGAAGGGATACTTTGATCTTGACTAGGGAGGGTATCATGAGATGGAGTGGGAGGGGTGATTGGATCATGAGATGGAAGAGGATGATGCAATGATGGGAGAGGATTGGGTGTAGGGATCATATGATGATGAGAGGAGATGGAGGGGATGAGATCATTAGATGGAGAGGATTCTATGCTAGCATGCTTTGGAAAAAGCTTTTGGCATGTTTGGAGTTGTGGGGGTGGTATGATAGAGGAGAATATGGAAGCTTTGATGTGAGTAGATGGAGGAATGGAGGAATCATGAAGTGCAGAGGTTTGGGATTTATCTTGATTTGGAGGTGATGGAGGTGGACGGAGGACTTGAGGAGTCAAGGCAACTTTGTTTCGAGGTGGGGATTTTGTCTCCTTTGCTAGCATGTCTTAGATAAGATTATGGATGATGGACTTGGAGGATGTGGATAATACTGACTTTGGAGGATTAGGATTAGATGGAGGATTGGGGTTAGATGAAGGATTGAGATAATGGATTGGGGAATTAGGATTAATGCTTGGAGGATTATGGAGTAAAGGATTTGGATGGGGAGTAGAGGTAATGAATGTGTTGTAAATGGATGGGGATTGTGATATGGATGGGAGGGGAGATGGAGGTATATATGTGGATGAGGGATAATATGGAGATACGGATGGGAATAAGATGAATTTCCCTTGTCAAAGGTAGAGGAAGTGTAAGAGATATGATATATATTTGGATTGGATATAGTGTGTTGAGATGAAATGGATGGGGATATGATAGATGGATGGGAGGTTATGGGATTGACTTGGTATGTAGGTTGAGGTGGTTCGTGAACTTCCATGAGCATCTGCTCATACCAAGCTTTGAAATTCTTGGTAGCCATTTTGAGAATGAGGGACTAGATTGGAATTAGATGAATATGTTTTGAAGGAGAAAGATGATGAAGATGATGCTAAATGAAGATGAGGATTAGGACTTGGCTTCGAATGATGATGGATTGGATTTGGTTTGGATTGGACTTGATTTGATTGGATTGGTCCTTGGATTAGGGTTTGATTTGATTTGATTTGATTGGATTGGATTGAATTGGATTTGATTGAGGACAGGATTGATTCGGATTAGGATGGCACCTTAGCCTTTAGATTATGACTTATATGGGAATTGATGGTGGATTAGATTTGATTGAATTAAAGGATTGGATGATTGATTGACGAGGGATTGGATAACTGGATTAGAAAGATGGATTGATTGAGTGATTGGAATTTTGGAGATTTGATTGGATTAGAAGAAGAATGATTATGAAAGAATGGATAGATAATAGGAAGGAGAAAGGGAAAGGCTACCCAAAGTTGGATGAATGATTTGGACAAAAAATATTGGTTTCGGAAGGATGATTGTTTGAATGGATGAAAGTGGATTGGGGATTGGAGAATTACTTGGTTAGATTGATTGGGGATTGTTTTGATGATTGAAAGAGGAAGGGTTGATTGGTTTGATGAAGTATGTACTTGGCAAGAGATATCAAGCAATGAATACACATTGACCACACTACGTTCTATCCTAGGAAGTTGGATGAGGAGGAAAACCTTTGCTTGCTGACTCAGGTACACACCCTATAGCTAATCAGAATACGGCCACCGAGTCCCATGCAATGGATTCTCAACGTCATATTAGCCGACTCCAAATGCTAATGGGGGCATGAAATTTCAAGTCTCTTAGGGGAGTTACTATCTCCCTTGCACAAAGATTATCCACCTTTTGGAGGTGAACCGGGTAGTTTTTATCCCTAGGGTTCTTAGTAAGGATTTCCGTTCGAAGACTACCCTTTGTAGTCATGCAAGCGCGATTGAGGCCTATAGCCCTACAAAGTACCAAGCACAATGGTAGTTATGCAAGCTCGATTTAGACCTCAAGGGGCCCTACAAAGTGATCGATATGAGAGTGAACTCTCAAATAGATCAGTCCTCCAATATTTTCATCCCAAAAGGCCTATTTATTGTAGTGAGTTGAGATTCTTGGGTTTTAACCAACTCACTTGGGTTGTTCCCCTCTCACCAAATCGGGATGGCAGACCCGCTAAGGGTAAAAGTGTTCAAGCAAACAAGAAAAGTTTCAAGGGTCTAAATTTCTAATTGTTTATGTAGATAATAACATACTCTCCTACCTCTACACTTCTCCCAAACACATCAAACAAGTTGTTCTTTTACCCCTAATTAGATCTATGTGCCTAAGAAAATAATTAAAAAGACACAATGTTTGGTTGGATCTTCTTAGGCAACCTGCAAAAATAATGGATTAGTACTCATGTTGTTTGAGCAAGATAGTCTTTGGCAAGCGGGAACTTGGACTAATGTTTTGCAAAAACAGTGGTTAAGCTGTCAAAAAGATCAAAAAGATAGAGGATAACAAGAGGTTAAGATTAGCATTAACAAATTGATATCAAAAGACACCTAAAAAACCTCTATGTTCCTGATATGACAAAACAAAAAGTAGCAACTCGTACAACAAACCCTACTTCACCATACAATATGCAACATAAACTCATACGACAATTCCTACATAGCCATATGAGAAAATCATAAACTCGTACGACAATTCTTGCATAGGCATACGATGAACCACGAGAACTCGTGCGACAATTATCTCATAGCCATACGACAATTCTCAGAACAATAGAAACTCGTAGGATACGCAAAAGCAACTCGTACGGGCTTTCAGACTGGAAGTGTAACCTGCAACAAAACTCACAAATCTTGCTAAAAAAAGTCAAATTAGGGACGTGGGTCCCATCAGGTGTGCCAGAATGAGGAGGGAAAAAAAACGGAGAAGGGATAAAGGAGGTTAGAATGCAAAGAAATCAAACAAGACACAATACAAATGCAAATAACCAAATTTATACCTTGTCTTTCACCTCTCCCTCAGATTGAGCTTGATGAAGTGAAGACACCCTTTTGATGCTCCACTTGATGTGCTCCTTGCTTGATGTGGATGTGGATTGCTCTCCTTTTCTCAACAAGATTAGGATTTGATAGGATTTAGATTAATGGATTATTGATGGATGAGGATTGAGGATTTGATTTGGATGAAGTATTATGAGGGCATTATGATGGTATGATAGGAAGAAGATAGAAGAGAAATGTGCAGCATAAGGACAGAAGAATGGAAGACCCCTTTGTGAGGTAAAGAGGCTCCAATTTATAGATTGGAGGAGGCCAATGGAGGGCCAAGATTGATTTGATCATGAAGGGATAAGATTGATTCAAGATAGTGGACATGGATCAAGGATGCATTGGAGAAATAAAAAGGAATATAAAATTCCTTGAGAAGAGGGGGGAACGAAAATTTCAATTTCAAAATGAGGATGCATAGGGGGATTCAAAGAAATTTGAATTTCTTTGAGAGGCTCAATGTTGATGTGACATGAGTGGGGAATTTAAAATTGAAAAATAATTATAAGTGAGGTTATGAGATATTCTAGAAGAATTAATTAGGCTAATGATGGATTAGGAAAAATGATTTGCAAGAATCACATGACTAGGTTAATTAACTATAATTAATTAATTGAGTGGGTTTAGAGGAAATAATTATTAGAGGGACTTTAGAAGAATAGGGAAATAATTATTTGATAAATATATTATTGGACAATAGTGACAGGATTAATTAAATTAGATTTAATTAATATTGAGAAGAATAAGGATAACACAATTAAATCAATTAATTATGTTGACAAGCTTAAATTGATTAAATATTGTTATAATTAATTTTAGATGCCTACATTTTGCCCCTCTTTGATATAGTGTGATGAAGTGATGTTATATCAAATAAGAATAAAACATAGTGGAAGAAAAGGATAAGGACTAGTAGCATGATGGCCCAGTCATAAGATGAGGAAGAATGACGAGGAGGAAGGATGACGAGGAAGTAGTTGTATTTAAATCAATATTTAATCAATTTAAGCCTGTCAACACTTAGGACCATCATACCAAGCTTGAAGATGTTGAGCAACAACGTGTTAGTCATGCAGACAAACTTTTGGTTGCTCAACTTGACAGTGTACCCGAACTTCAAAGTTTCTAGTTTGATGTGTCTAAGGAGCTCCCTTATGAATATCAAGACAAGAGTATGGTATACTCGTCATTCCCCTATGAGTTTGAGGCCTTTTCTTTTGGTTTCAATCCATATTTGGAGCAGGACAACTATGATAGTAGTATTAAGTCTAGTTTGCCCTACCCTTTTTGCATTTCCCCTTTTTTGTTGAGAATGTATTTAATGTGCCTTCATGTGTTTCAGAGGCTTGTCTTTTTTGGATTCCCTGCAATAGCAAAGTAAATGGTGAGTTTTCTTTTCACCACATCAAAAACATGTATGCTTTGATGTATACATATAGGATTATTCAATTTTTGCAGTTGGCTGGTGACTACAACCATGGCCTAAGGGAGATCAGCTCCTTCAGGAGGATCCTCTTTGACAGAGGCAGAGGCTTTCTTGTCTCTGAGTTTCAATAATGTAATTGTTAGTTAGTTTTTTCCCAGTTTTTTCAAGAAGCGCATGTGCACAAGTTGTTCTTTCATAGTGGCATAAAATTTTAACATCCTATAGGTTGTAGGGTCACAATCTTCCTATTTTCCCACATATTGACTCTATGCCCAATGAATAATATTTAAGGCCTCTAGTCTTATTTTCCCAAGAAAGCTTGTCACCCCTTTGAGTCGCCATAAATGTTGACAAAATTTATGTCAACCTTGGCCCTGAAAATTACCGATCTAAGAAAACCCAGTTGGATAAGAAAACATTGTTTAAACCCTGCTAAAACCTCCAAAGGAGCCCTAAAAACCTAAATCCTAAGGTTTTATATCTTTTAATCCTCCTCGGGCTCTAAATTTCTATTTTTGTGTTAATCGGCTCAGGCAGTAAAATTAGTTAACATCCATTAGCCAAAGGGACCTTAGTCCATGGCAAGACCGGTTTTCTCTTTCCCCCCTTTACCGGAAAGCAAAGCTTCATAGTTTTTGCCATTTCATGGAGCAGGAGACTTATTATTTTGTTCCCCCTGCAAAATGGTGAAAAGGCTAAGCATTTTGCAATGACCTTAAGGAATATTCTATCCTTCATTGTAGAACAACAAAGCAGGTATCAAAGCATAAAGGCTTTCGCTATTTCCCAGGGATCCAAGCCTTTGGCAGGCCCTACTCTGCGAAACTGCGATAAGCATTGGTGGGACCTCCTTGCCACGTCATCGTGGGGCCCAGTTACGTAAGGATTTTGCTGCTTCATAGTGATGCAATGAAAAGAAGATTTCAAAGCCGTGAAATGGCAATTGCCTTTGCCATTTTGCAAAAACATAAAGTGTTGACTTTTCAACCCCTATGAAGTAGCGAAAGAGAATATGGACCTGGTCTGCCACGTTGAACATCGACAATCGTCAGCTTTTCATAGGAACACAATCCGACGATGATGTTTTACATCTTCAGTTAGGCCTAATGGGCGATTATGTAGCGTCATCTCGTGCATCCATCTTCGCGTGACCTCCATGATTGAACAACTAGAATTCAAATTTGCAGGGGTGCAAGATAATTTTAATGCTATATTCAATTGTTGATTGCAAACCTAGTCGGTGGTCGATATTTGATCGGATTTTTGATCCAACAACCAAGAGTTTTTGCCTTGACTCTAGATGGGACTCTATAGACCATTTTCAGACACCACCTACGACTCTTCAATGCAGATTGGAGAATGTTGTGCCCTACAAGTTGATCTCAGATACATCATGTACAGGGGTTTCTTCACTTGTAAAGAGGTTTTGTTTCCCCCATATCAGAAGACGTTCTTAGAGGCTATAATAAATTCAGATCACATCAACCTATTGAATCTTCTCTCTTCTCTGATATTTTGTAACCTAACCCTAGTAGGGTTAGGGTTTATTAACTATAATTCAATCAGAGTTATGCCTGAACTATAAAGGCAAACTTGTAACCCTGTTACAGGGATCTTCTTTCTTTCTTCTGCAGAAAACTTAGGTTTTTCTGTATTTGTAAATGTGTCTTGCCTTGTATGAATAAAATTAGCCCTTTTGCCTTCATTCAGTTCTCACAACTTGTGTAACTTGTTACCTTCTTGTTTGAATGCATTGATATATGTTTTCCTTAGCATAGGCGATCGTGTTGATCTCTTTGTAAATGGCATCTATGAACTAAATAAGTTCCTCTTGTCATTTTACAAGAATTCCAAGCTTCGCTCTTTCTTAGGGCACTAACTTGGATAGAGTTTTGTGCATACCTATGGTAATTTTATTGGTGTTATGTATAGTTATAGGTAGGGAGATCACATTTCAATCTAGGTGCACACCTTTTCCCTTTCATGTATTCCTTTTTCCCCTTTCCCCCCTCAAAATCAATAGAATAGATTTATATGTGTTGGGTTAGACCAACACCTACATTAGATTGATAAGGAAGCCAACCTTCTCCAGAGACTCAACCTCACATTTAGCAAGGTCCCACACTTGGAGGTTGTTTCAATGTGTCACAGGGTTGATGAGCTCAACAGTTCATCAAGGGTGCAAAACTTTGTGACAATAGTAACTACATAAATTTAAGCAGAAAATACACTTAAGCAACAATATGGCAACATGAGGTAAGGCAGTCAAATTCCATAAATTTTGGAGCTTAAACTTTAAAGATGAAACTACACTACAAAATACATGGGACCACCTACTTTAAAATATTCTTAGAAATCTCAACAATACCCACTAAATTTTTTTAGGAAACCCCATTTATGGAACCTCGCCTTAAGGCTAAATTCCTATGGGGGGCTTCAAGATTTATTTTAAATGTTATAGGATTAATTAGAATCTTTTTTTTTAATAATAGCATCCCCTACTTTTTAGTTTGAATATTTGAGCAGGTGTATTTGGGGCAGGGTTATGCTGGGGTCCCACGAAGGGGGCTTCCTAAACAAATTCAATGGGTGCTACTAAGATTTTTTAGGATTATTTTAAAAGGAGTGATGCGATGAATTTTATAGTGTAGTTTAAGCTTAAATATTTTAGCTCTAAAATTGTTGGAAGGTTGTGGTCTCATGAATTTTATTATTTAACATATTCAATTCAACAAAATAAATAAATATAAAATAACAAGAATATTAATTGGTAAAAAATTGAAAAACTTTAGATGATTGGCATATGAGAGAAAAAGAAAAAAAAAAGAAGCCTAAGCTAGTGGGGTAATTCCTAGCCCCCCACCTTTTCTACTTGCTCAAATTTGTAGTCATAAAAAGTAGGGGCTACTATTTTCCAAGAAGAAATTCCAATTAATCATGAGCAAATTATTTTTGCTTCATGGTACCTCTTGGACCTTAAAAATAAATCTTGATGCCCCCTATGGGATCCTAGCCTATAAAATTGCCTCACCAACTTAGAATTTTTTATGCCACTTCTAAATCCTCTTGAGAATTGTTAATTCACACCAATTATTTTATTAAATTTTAAATTTATTTATTTTGTTGAATTGAATATGCAAAATTATACAATAAACGAGACAACTAACTTCCATAAATTTTAGAGCTTCAAATTTTAAACTTAAATTCCACTACAAAATTCATGGGACCACTCATATTAAACATTCTTAAAAATCTCAACAATAGTCACAAGAATTTTTTAGGAAGTCTTCACCTATGGGACCCCACCTTAAGGTCACGGTCACATGGAGGGGTCCTTCCTAAGAAATTCACTATATGCTAATGACACTTTTTAAGAGTTTTTTATTGCAAAAGGTTGTAACAACTAACCTCAGTTGCAACTATTTTTTTTTTTAATTTCTCAACTACCAACTTAATCAACTGAACTTATAGATCTAACTTAGAAGTGTCAGCTTCTTAATTTCTTCAATTTCCATAGTGGTAACAATTCTACACCACCACGTATTCTTGCAAAGGTGGTAAGCTCTTGAGGTTAGGATCCCCATTAGATCTAGACCTAATCCTTGAGGGTTCATTCCCAATGACCTTGCCTATGTATCCCTTTGAGGGAAGTTGGAGGCTTCGTAGTTCAACCTTGAAGTTTAGAGGGAGGTCGTTGTCTCCTCTTGTATAAGATCATTGTTCTCTCTTAAAACTAAGACTATTTATTAAGATTAGCCCAACAATAACAAAGTAACATCTAATTGCTTTCAAGTAGTGTACATACATACACAATTACATAGTGGGTCATATTCTTCCAAGAATTCTCAATTCCATAGAGAGCAAGTCGAGCACACTTCCCATAAACACATAGAGACTAGCTCGTACATATCACACACTTGATGACTAGATCTGGATTACATCACAAATACACAGTGACTAGCTCTAGCATACATCCCACATTTACAGGGACTAGCTTCAATATACATCTCTTGTATACAATGAATAGCTTCAGTAGGCATCACATACCTAGTTACTAGCATTCACACAATGAGGAACCGACATATCCATAAAGGCTAGCTACCACTTGCGCATAGTGCATCCTAGATAAAAGGAATGTCAGTACACTACGCACTACACCATGGGACACATTCTTTTACCCAATCTTCTACACCAACAAGCAAGTGAGAATAGGATTCAATGTATCCCATACAACATTGAGTGTCCATCCCCATCCCGACAAGGCCAATAATACCATTTCCATGGATGTACCCAAAATTATACTACTAGATTGGTCTAATTATTACCTACCTATTCTTCATTAAAAATTCTCTTCCTTGTAATCCATCAGATGGCTAAGCAACAAGGACATCCATCATCGACATGCAACTAGTCCCTAGGTCTACATGCTCCTATCGAAATCCATCCAATACCCTAGATCAATGTAGAGTATCTCTTGCCTACATGCAACTGCCAATAACCATCCACTAACTAGGTGGCACGATTGACAGTCTACCAACACAGTACACTCCTTGACTACTGATCTTGAGTGGATAAGCTTATCTTATGCAAGTCATAAGATTTATTCTTCGGTGATCACCTTAGATAAAGAGGACTAGTCTACGTGTTAGAGGAATACAATCCTTTACCTATGCCCTTGTAGGGTCCTAACTCCATCCATTTCCGCAAAAGTGAGCGCCTGTACTTAGCTTAGCACTATAACTGGAAGAGAGATTCCTAATTCTGAACAAGCAGATGACAAAGGATCGATCTAAGAGTATATACACAAAGTCTTATAGGTATAGGATTAAATTTTACAACCGCATAGGATCACTTGGATCCAACATAAGATGACCTCTACTCAATAGACAAACAAACTGACTATAATGTAGTCGACCCCATCTCTTCATTCAAATCACTACTCAAAATACATTATGTATTAAATACCAATGATTGTGTTTTCATATCCCTTTCATAACCATCTAATACCCACTTCGGCCTCACTTGAAGCCTAGTGAAAAGAGAAAGTCAAACCAATTAGGAACAACCCCATAACTTTAGGAGTTATCCCCCCTAGACCTTACCTCTATGGACTTGAGGTCATAGGGACATCCTTCACCCAAGTATCACCTATGTTTCCACTTTGAAACGAGTCAAAGTCACATGTAGTTCTCCTTAAAAGGTTTCTCTCAGGGATGCCTATGCACAAGTTCCCATAACCAAGGTTTCGTTAACTAATAACACATAACAATATTTGAGAAATAATAACTAGCTGATACTTTACCAAGCCATACTATAACACTTCCCTTTGTGGATATCGAGGTTTTGAATCAAAGTTCCTTCATTATTATTCATATTCCAATTTGAATGTCCAATGTTGGTTCTACCAACCTGTGAGCTAAACTCATTACTCAACTTGAAATTACCTTAGTTCACTCAAACCCACAAGAAAACACTACCAATGAAATTCACCTAATAGGTTTAGTATGGAGGTTCTTCTACCCAAGGGATCAATATATATCTTATAGTCTCAATATAACAATATAAAAATGGTGAGTGCAGAGCAAAAAGGAGCGGGAATCCCAAATTTCAAATTGGGAAATGGTGGAATCCTTGGGAATAGCAGATTTCCTGGAGATTGCAGTTTCTCTGGGATCGAAACTGGTGATCAAGCAGGGGGGTCAAGCGCCTCAAGGGTCAGAAGAGGACAAGGAAAAAGTAAAACTGGGAGAGGACAAAGATTCGAACCCCAGGGACCCACACGACAAAGGTAAAGGAAAAAAATAGTCTTCGCTCTTCGGAATGAAACCGTTGGTTAAATCTGGGCTTCCGGAAGTAACAAACATTTCAGACCCTGCCTCTGGACAGTTTGCTATTTCTATTCCAGACAAAGTGGTCGATATGACTATTTCTAGCCTTTCTATGACATTAGTAGGATGATTCTCTGGCTTTAGGCCTAACATTGATGATGTTAGGAATTTCATAAGGAGAAAATCGCTTGTTAAAGGACAAGTGGAAGTGGCAGTGCTGCCCAGAGGGTTTTTTACCTTCGCTTTCAACTCTGAAGAAGACATGAATAAAGCTCTCTGTGAAGGCCCTTGGATGTTTGGCAAGTCATCCCCGAATCTCATCCTCAATGAGTTCTTCTTTGTTTCTGTGCCAGTTTGGACTCACCTCCCAGGTCTTCCGTTGGAACACTGGAATGAGGAAGTCTTCAAGGGTATTGCGAAATCCTTCAGAGAACTCTTGTCGATCGACTCGATGATGGTGGCTAAATCAAGGTTAGTCTTTGCTTGCATTTGCGTAAATGTTAATCAAATGACAGATATGCCTCAATCCATAGACATCATTTCTAAACTTGGAAAATGGTCCCAAGCTATTGAATATGAATCTCTACCATTTGCTTGTTTCCACTGCAAAAAAATGGGGCATTGGGCTAAATCATGCCCACTCAAGAAAAACAAGGAAAATAAGATTGATAGCAACAACAAGAACAAAAAGACCTGGCAAATGATAAATAAAAAAGGAGACTCATCAACATCTGAGAGTAACCAAAATAAGGATATGACGAAACTTTGAATGAAGCCAAGAGGAATGGGAGTAGTAGCAACGACCAACAAGATTATGTTTGCTCCAATGACCAACCAGAGAGAACTAAAGAAGAAGAGCAAGGAACTGAGTTGAATAATAATAAAAACCCAGAGGATCAGGAGATTGGATCTGTTAGTCAGGATAAGGAAGAATCTACCTCAGACCAGGAGGCTGGATCAGTGAGTCAGGAGAAGGAAGAGACCATTCCAGCCCTATCTCTATCAAAATCGGTTGAGGAAAACTTTTTTGAATCTCAAGCCCCTTCTGATTCTAAGCCTTTATTGCTTTTAACCAATGGAAGCCCAAAGCCCAACCTCTGTAAAACCCCTTCTCATAGTGTGGATTTGCTGGATGGGAATCTCCGGATACTCGGATCGAGAGAAGGAAAATTGAACAAGGAGGAATTCAATGAAGGAATCTCAACCAGAAGCAAGATCAAGAAAAAGGCAGATGTTGGAAGTCAGAACAAAAAGCAGGGTAGGCCATCCCTAAAACATCAAAGGGAACAGGAAAGCTGGAAGAACCGTGCTGATGGAACACAGTGTTCCATTGAGTCAGCCCTATCCCTAGTTAAAGTATGAAGATAATATCTTGGAATATTAGAGGGCTGAATGCCCCTCATAAGCAGGATGTGTTACGGAACATCATTAGAGATCATAAACCGGATGTAGTCCTTGTTTAGGAAACCAAGATGTCAAAAGAAAAAGTTGAAAAGATTAGAATTTTCAAAGAAAATGGAGTCATAGGATCAAACTCGAGGGGAGCTTCTGGAGGAACTACGATTTTTTGGAACCAAAAAACCATTACTGGAAAGGAAATCATCTCTGCTACTAATAGGATCTCTGTTCAGCTTGAGCATATTGTCCAACTTTGTCTGGGTGTTATCTAATGTCTATGCGCCTAATACCAAATCCGTGAGAGCTAAATATTGGAAAAGCCTTGCAGTTGACAGACTCCAATTTGCTGGTCAAAGCTGGATTATTATGGGAGACTTCAATACCCCGCTCAAAGACGAAGAGAAGATGGGGGGTATCCCCCTACAACTTGATGGGAAACAAGACCTTATGGACTTCATTAATGACCAAGCTCTCATTGATGTGGATCTCCAGGGCATCAATTTCACCTGGACCAATAGAAGAACCGAAGCTGATCTAATTCAAGTCAAGCTTGATAGATCTTTAGTTTCTCTTGACTGGCTTTCTAAGTATAATTGTTGCCTTGCCTCTATTATCAAAATTGGTTCGGACCATTACCCCATCTCCTTTACTACCAACTCTTTTTCGGCAACGAGAAACTTCCCTTTCAGATTTGAAAAAGCTTGGCTCTCCCATCCTTCTTTGGAAGCTTGCATTGCTGAATGGTGGAACTCTGAAGTAGAGGGCAAGGCTCTTTTTAGAATCGCCAAAAAGCTCAATATCATAAAAGCCAAAATTAAATCCTGGAACAAAGAGTTTTTTGGGAACATATTCAAGAACAAAATTCAAGCCAAAGCTGAAATAAAGTATGTTCAGGATAGAATCCAAGAGGTGGGGTTGACCGAAGATCTTAGGACGGCTGAAAATGATCTTTTATCTAAATACCATACCATCATTTCTAATGAAGAGACTTTCTGGAGACAAAGATCTAGAGTTTTGTTTCTGAAGGAAGGCGATAGAAATACCCGCTTCTTTCACTTAATTGCTCTTAAGCATAGGGCAGCCAACAGAATATCCAGACTAAATTGCAATAAAGGCATCTTAACAGAGGATTGTGACATAAGGAAGGAAGCTCTCGAGCATTTCAATACTCTGCTGGGTGATGCAGATATCCTGGATTTCAGCAAGCAAAACACTCTTTTACAAGCTATCCCTCCTATCCTGTCGGAAGCTGACAACCACCTTTTATCCCGCATCCCCTCTAATCTGGAAATCAGAAAGGCGGTGTTCTCCTTCCAGGGTGATAAATCCCCTGGTCTGGATGACTTCCCCATGTTTTTTTTCCAAAATTTCTGGCACATAGTGGAGGCTGACATATGCAATGGTGTTAAGGAATTCTTTGGCTCTAGAAGACTCCTAAAGGAACTGAACACTACCTTCATTGTCCTAATCCCAAAGATCCCCAGAGCTGAATCTCTTAACAAGTTTAGACCCATCAGCTTGTGTAACTCTGTCTACAAGATCTTATCTAAGGTTCTGACTTCCAGGTTATTGGAAATTCTTCCAAGGATTATATTTGTCTAGCAGAATGGCTTTGTCCCCGGAAGATAGATTTTGGACTCCATCATTTCCGTTCATGAAAACATCCACTCCCTGAAAGTGGCGAATAACCAAGGATTCTTCTTAAAGTTAGACATGGCTAAAGCTTTTGATAGAGTGAATTGGCAGTTTCTCCTTAGGATCATGAAAGCGTTTGGTTTTGGGGACAAAGTTATTCAGCTCTGCTCTCAACTTATGGAAACTTCCTCCTATGTTGTTATTGTCAATGGCTCCCCATCCAGTTTCTTCAAAAACTCTAGAGGTCTCAGATAGGGGGACTCCATATCCCCTATCCTGTTCACTATTCTTGCTGAATGCCTGGGAAGTTTCATCCTTAAAAATGTGGAAGATGGCAATCTTAAGGGCCTGAAACCTTCTTCCAATGTTGTCTGTTCTCATAAACAATTTGTTGATGACTCTATCACCATGGGGTAAGCCACCATCATGGAAGCTAAAAATATGAAGATTATTCTGAACACCTATGAATCTGCCTCTGGCCAAAAAATCAACCAGGATAAAAGCTCTCTATTTTTCATCAATACCCCGACTCAAAGGCAAATAAGGATTGGCAGGATTCTAGGCTGCAACATCGCTGAGTTTCCCTCTACCTATTTGGGGCTTCCTCTATGTCTCAAGCCTGAGGATTCCTTCTGGAACAAGCAAATTGATAGAATCAACTTGAAACGTCTTGGCTGGAAAGGGGCTGTCCTTAGTCAAGCAGGAAAAATCACTCTGCTCAAAGCCACTCTCCAAAATCTTCCTGTGTATGCTCTTAGCTTGTTCAAAATCCCCTCAAAGTTTGCAGAAGCCATTGAAAAAATCCAAAAAAAGTTCCTTTGGTCGAGAGTGGAAGCTAAAAATAGAATTCCCCTTATTGCCTGGAATAAAATTTGCTCCCTTAAGGCCTCTGGTGGGCTAGGCTTAAGGAACATTGGTTCTATTAATAAAGCTTTACTAGCCAAACAAATATGGAGATTCAAAGGGGAAGAAAGAGAATGGAACTCTATCTGAAAAAACAAATATCTCTATATGCAACCTTCTCAGGAAGAATTCTTTGACAACTCTTTTAATGTTGAAGGATCTGCCATATGGAATGTTGTGCAATCAGCTAAAAGCTGGGCTACTGCTGGCAGAACTTGGAACCTTAGAGATGGGAGGAGAATAAGATTTTGGGAAGATAAATGGATCTTGGATAAACCTTTGGAGGAAATCCCAATCATTAAAGATTGGAAAGACTGATTCAAAAGCAGGTATGGAGAAATGGTAAGAGATTACTAGAGAAATGGGAAATGGATTGACTTTAGCCAGCATTGTCCGGGACTCAAGTTCCTTCAAATAGCTCTCTCAACCAAAATCCCTAGAGACAACAAAGATAACAAATTGATATGGAGGGAAACTTTGGATGGGAAATACTCTGTTTCCTCTGCTGTGGCTATTCATAGTGCCCCGGTGGAAGAAATTTCCATCTGGGCTAAAGTCTGGAACAAGAAGTTAGTTCCTAAGGTCAATATCTTCTTCTGGATTTTCATCCAAAATAAGGTATTAACCCTCGACAATCTTCACAAAAGAGGTATTATTTTTCCTAATAGTTGTTCTCTTTGCTGCAGGCAAGAAGAGACAGCTTGCCATATTCTCAATCAATGTACTTTTAGCCAGGATATCTGGAAAATCATCCTTTCCAGATGGAACCTGAGTTGGGTCTTCCCGAACTCTCTTGGTGACACTTGGCTTCAATGGCATTTCCCTAATTCTAATCCTAAAATTGTGGAGACCTGGAAACTTACTCTGTCGATTGTTATCTAGAATATCTGGAAAGAGCGCAACAACATGATTTTTAGGGATAAAAGGGCTTTTCCTGAAGTGGTTGCAGATAAAATCTTTAGGAGTATCTTTGAAAGCCTCTACTGCACTGATCGTGGACCTACTGCTAAAGATGATTTTAAAGATAGGTGGAACCTTTCTACCACTACCACTAGCAAGGAGACTGGAAGAGAAGGTCTAGTCTGGTGTTTTCCCCCGCAGGGATGGATTAAGGCTAACTTTGATGGGGCCTCTAAAGGGAATCCGGGTAAAGCTGGATATGGGGGCATTGTCAGGAATTTTGCTGGAAGTTGCCTTAAGGCAGTGGCTGGTCCTCTAGAGAATCAAACTAGCCATTTTGTTGAAGCCTCTGTAGCCTTGAATACCTTAATTATTGCCAAAAGTCTAAATTATGATAAAATATGGCTTGAGGGAGATTCACTCAATATCATAAAGTGCCTAAAGGGGGAATCAAAGCCTTCTTGGTCTATTGAAAATATCATCATGAAAGCTAGGGAGATCATTGCCAGTTTCAAAGAAATCATTATTCAACATGCCTTCAGAGAGAAAAACAACATGGCGGATTGCTTAGCGAATACTGGAGTTAACTCTGACTCCCAAATGATTTGGCATGAGAAGGATCTCAATTTAAATATCAAAGAGTTCATCAGAAAGGACCGTTATACGGGGAGAGAAGGACAATTTAACCATGACAAGTAAAAAGCATCATTTATGCCTTGCTAGAAAGGCCATCATTACTTGGCGCCGCGGCAGATCCTCTATTATCTCTAATAAAGTGTAGCACGCTTTGTGGGTTACCCAGTTCGAAAACTTGAGCAACATCGGAAAAGGAGGTGATAACTAGCAAAGAAACAGAGCAAACAACCCATATCCGAAGATGGGAGGAGACCTAAGGGGGGAAGAACCAGACAATATGTCAACCTGGAAAGCGATGCCTAAAGTCTGGGCAAAATTGGAGAAGGGCTCTCTTACCAGCTTCATGGAGAAACTTGAGGACTATGACAAAGGTAGGGTTAACTTAGCCATTTCCAAGATTTTCGAAAACTGGGCTAGTGGCTCTTTTAAACTTTATGGAGTTAAGTTTAAGTTGGACGCTGGGCTCATTTCCACTGTGACCGGAATGCCCCACTCTAGGCTTAATTTCTTTCGAGACTTTAAGGTCTCCAACAACACGGTTAACCTGTTCCCGTGAAAAGAGAAAGAGAGAGCTAAAATTGGCAAGGCTACTAGGGGCTACTACGAAGCTGCAAACATCAAGAAGTTGTGGGGCTGGGTTCTGAACGCAATTATGGAGTACATCACGGTTGAAGGTCGTTTTTCCAGGGCCCACACCTACCACTTCGTGCTCTTAAACCATTTCAGACATGACAAAAAGGTGTCCCTGCCATACTACCTCTTTCGGTCCCTCTCCAGGTCCCTCAACAAACACAGGACTAACCCTTCCAGCCCACAAAGACTCTAAGAAGGACCTGATTGAGGATAGGGATAGCGAGGTCAAGGAAAGTGCTAGTAAAGGGCTTATCCTGGATAACCTCAAGAAGCTCTCTGAGGCCAGAATGGATTTCGATAGATGGACCTACGAGACCCTAAAAAACCTGGATAAGAAAGGGATTAAAATGGATGAAAAGAGGGAGGATGAAAATAGAGAGCAAATTAATTGGAAGCAGGAAATGGAGAACAAGGTAAAATCGTTGGAAGAGGGAAAAGAAGCGATGAAAAATCTGATGGGAGTTATCCCAAGTATCCTCTCTGTTGTCATCAAAAACCTGGAGGACATCGCCAAGGTCGTAGATCACACCTGCACTCCTAAACCGATTGTGGATCTTGACCTGGAAGAAGAGACCATCCAGACTAAAAGTGGTGATGCCAATCCGGTCGGTGGTACTGCAAAGAGAACCAGGGCCAGTATCAAGAAAGTTGTGGCTGCCTCAGCAAAGGATCCCCCCAACTTCAAAGACAACATCAAAGAGTTGTATGATATCAGCAACACCCTGGCTAAAGCCCTGAAAAAAATCTAAATGTTGGAAGGCCTGGTGGCTTTTTGGGGCTTTTTTGGGTTTTTTTTGGTTTCCGCTGGTTTTTGGTGGTTTCTGTTCTTTTCTGTTTCTCGTAGCTTTGTTGTTTAAGTTCTGCTTGTAAAGGGTTTCGGGGCCCCTTCAAAACCTGCTTTTCCTTAATCAGAAACAATATCTAATATATTTCCAATATCACAAGTATTTGAAATCTCATAGGACTGACAATATAGATGTATATTTTCTTAAGCCATGATTCCTACACATACATACATTCATCCAACTCAACCATATTACCCTTCCTTGGTTCCCATGATAGTTCATCCATCAAGTTTATTGTACTTAAGAGTTCAAAAATCATCATATAGTCATAATATTGATATGATGCAAGAATATGACATAAACATTGATAAGGCTTCAAGTGGCATTCCACTTCACTATGGTTCAATGCTATTGAGTAACATAATAATATAGGACATCATCCTATTAAAGCCAAACAAATTTCTTTTTGATTCCCCAAAGACATGTCTAATGTTTACAAATTGCATCAAGCATGATCAATGTTTGTGTCACACTCGAGGTAATTGGAATAGTATGCTCCTTGTATTTTCATATAAGATATTCACTCCTTTATATTAGTGGTAATAATATTCTTAATGTTCTAGTTTCATTTTCCTAATTGTGTAACCCATTGTTCCTATAATAGATTGGTTCTTAGATTGGATAATTTTGCACTTGATTTATAATTAAAAGCTAGTAATTGTAGATATCAATATGTTAGGATACCCACCATATCATAAATTTTTTTTTATTATATAATTACCGAATGTAGAGAACTTAGGTCTAAAACTCATCTAGTAATCTTATACTTGGATTTACTAAACAAAATGCCATATCATATACCATTGTCATAGTCTTTGAAACTATTGTCTTCAAAATAAGCAAGTCATGTATACTATAGTGTGTTATTCAATTATATAGAAGCATACATCAAGAATTATAAACTTCCTTTAAGTGTGATTACTACCAACGCCATGCTCAAGATAGGTGGAGACACTATTTAGGTTAAGTCTTCACGTAAATATATACCCATGATAATAATAATAATAATAATAATACTCTATACTTCTAATTTTAATTACTGATAGTTCAAATCAATTTATATCACCATAACTCATGATTAGGTCCTACTAGATAAGGTTTAATAAACCATAATTGCAGAGATTAATAATCGACACCATGTTCAATTTTTCATGTATCATGGTTTTACTAAATTAAGAAAACGTTGATATCAACCTTAGGAAAGATGAATAATAGCTATTGGGATTGATATTATTTATAAGATAAGGGTAACATAATCCTGAATAACATTTTAGTTAAGGTTAAGCCCACTAGGATCTCTTCACAACATGCCGATCTAATTTCATGGCAAAGGTTAAGGTCCAAGCTTCTTCTTCACCATGGAGTAATAACATAATTATTTTATACATCTTAAGCCACTATTGGCTATAATATTTTGAGTTGATTATAACCCAATATACTTAGTACCCCATATTATCAAAAATGGTTACCAATAAAGAATTTATTAAGATTATGCCATGCATGAGTATGGCTTCAAGGCCAAGATCCTTAATTGACGTATTTTCTTTACAATCTATAAGTATTTAAACTTTAAAGAGAACATACATGGGGTAACTTTTGTGAGGATTAAAAATCCTACTTCTCCCCTTCTCCTACCAATTAATAGGTTCCATAACAAATTGATTAGTTATTGTCAAAACAAGTAACATTTGTAAATGGTACTCATTAGGAAGAGGATTACAACACCTAAACATTATAATCCCCGTCGTTCTGTGAGATTGGCCTCCAAACCCCCTGAGAAATCCTCAAGGGACCCCTCCTCATCCCATGAAACTGGGAATTTCATCCCTTCTAACAATGTGGCCCCGTTTCAATCCACCTCGACCCCCCACTCTGTCAACTCCACCCATCCTTCTGAGAGTCCTAAGAATTACATGAGTCTGGATGTCGGTCCCAAATCCCATACCAACTCTTCATCCCCTACTCTCAGGTTTGATAAGATGATGGTGGTGGAGGAAGTGAGCAGCATAAATGAGGAAGAAGACTACAAACTGGCGGACTTGGGTAAGAAAGTGGAGGGTATGTTTGAAAACTTGCAGGAAATCACCAGCAGAACGGAGGCCATTGAGAACAAGTTGCAGGACGTTTCTAGGTTTGCTCTGAATGTTATGCACTTCTCGGCGACCACTCTGTGTCTTCTGCAGGAAAGCACAATCAAAGGTAAAGGAAAGGAGGACAAAGACTACAGGGACCTCTTCAAATTCCTCACCAAGGAATGGGCTAGGAAGCTCCTCCCCAAAAGGAGCCATGGAAAAAAGAAATAGCTGTTTTCTGTGGTTTGGGTTTCTGGATTTTTGATTGGCTCTAATGGCCTATCGGCTTATAGTTTTAATTTCTGGTTATGCTTGAACTTAATTATCTTTTGCTCTGCTGACAGTTGACTTGCCACTGTTTTTCTTTTTCCTGTACCTGGATCAGCCCCTTGTTTTGGCTGCTTTTAATATCAAAAACACCTGAACATTATACATATCTTATAGCTAAAATGAGACCTTGGAAATTATCCTTTATTTTAAATCTTGAAAATCCTTAAATAAAAACAAGAAGAGTAAATATTCCGAACTCAATACTACATGAAAGATATTATACTTAGCTTTGGGGAGAGTTGAAGATATTTCTGATTCTGGTGCCAAATCTACAGTCCTTTCCCCTGGTGCTTGTATTGCTATTTTCCTTATTCTAATGCCACTTTTACCCCTGGAATTTCATCTTCTTGCACTCTTGTAACTTCTGGTCCAAAATTTCCTTTCCCTGTGTCATGGAAGAATCCATCTACACCTTATACATCGATGGATTTCCATACCTTGTTCCAATGTTCTAAGGGTGGCTCAGGTAGGGAGAATGCTTGCACCGGTTGTCGATTCTGGCACTAGCTCTACATCTACCGATTGCATTTGCTTGATGATTTGAAAAGCCTTTTTCAACAAATATATTTTGTGCGTATACTGCAATCATTGCATTCCGCGAGACACCATTTTTCTGTAGACATTATATCAAACAATTCACATGCTTTGTTTGTGCTTCCACATTCTACACACTATTCTACCAGAACAATTGTAACTTTGGCATTTGCCAAATCTATTCTACACACTCTCTTATTTATGTTTTGACTGATATGCATCGCCTGTCCACAAGTTCTCATTATGGTGGCACAAGAGAGGACATAATATTTGGTTGTGGTTTTTGGACTTACACTGTAAAACTTGCCCTTCTATTACACAAAATTCTCATTCATGCCTCCAAACAACTACAACCCACCCCCGGCCTGCATCTTGCACTCTTCTCCTCCTATTGACTTCTTTTCTACATTCCTCCTCTGTTGCTCACATTTTCTCCTCCTCAAGTTCTTACTACTTCTCCTTCCTCTATGCTTTGATAGTTTTCTATTCCCTGTTCCCAAGCTCCCGTTGTCACATACACAGGGAGAACATAGGCATCAAATTTTTAGTTGGGCTTTGCACCTACTAGCCATCTTTACTTCAAAGTTTTTTCCACACGAATTTCTCCATGATAGATCCTCACAACCTTATATTCACCTGCTCATGTTTGCTCCCAGCAGTCTCTGTTGCAGTCACCCATTTTTGCTGAAATTAGCTGGGCTACAGTTTCTGCTTAGAAAGATCTAGGCACCCCCTTTCTTCTTGCATAGGTACTTCCCCCAAAACAATCTGTTTTTGGATAGTCGTGGGTATTTTCCTGCCTTGAAGACTCATCGCATTGGGTTGCCATGCTTCTTGATGGCCACGGCTATTCTGGTTCCAAAACAGATCTTTCGTACAGCGTGATAGTGACGTGTTAGTCAATCGCAATCGTTTATTGCAAAATCGAAGGTGTAAAACGCATGATTAACACGCGTGTTAGTCAATCCGTACTGTCGTTTTGGAGCTAGAATAGACACGTCCCCTCTCGATGGCGTAATCTGTACTTTTTAACATTTCATCCATTTAGTGCTTATTCAAATGGGACCATACAATAGAAATATATAGATATAAAATGATAAAGATAAATAATTAATAAAATCTAAAAACTAATATTATTGACAATTGATATAATTTTTTTTTATGTTGAAAGGAAAAATTTATGGGAAAAATTTATGACCCCACCCCAAATACATCTCTTAGGCTATAATCCCATAGAGGACTTCATGATCTATTTTTGAGGAGTGAGGGTCTATTTTTGAGGAGTGAGAGGGTCCCATAAAGCAAACAACAATTGCTACATGATTAGTTAGAATCTTTTCATCAATAGTAATAAACTCTATTTATTACTTTGAAAATTTAAAGAGGTGCAATTGGTGGGGCTAGAATTTGCCCCACTAATCCTACCAATTGATTTTTTTATTATTTTATATTTAAACTTACAAATTTCATAAAACCATCCACTTTAAAATAATCCTAAAATTTAAAAGATTTCCTTTTATAAAAGATTAGATTTTAATTAATTTTATTTTTTTAATCTCATAAGATCCCTTCTTCATAAAAAATAGTTCCTTAAAACTTTTGAATATACTGCAATGCCCTCTGTATCCTCTATTCCCGACCCAGCTTATTTATTTTCTCATCCCAAAAATAAAAACAATTGATCATTGTTTTTTTGATTCCCCAGATGAACAAAAACTATTTCTTAAAAAGGTTGAGCAACAAACAGACATAGATGGAGCATTCAAAGACATATCATTTTGTATTGGATTCTCTGTTTATTGTTTTTTTAAAGTTGACCTCTTGACTTGTGAATCAATTTCCCTCCCTTAAGGAATCAATCACTCTATTGTTATTGTTCTTAATTGTGGTTCTTCCTTTCAAATCAAATTTAAGCAAATTGATGATTAGTAAATCAATGGAAATTAGTTTCCAACGCTGTTGCAAGCGTGAAAAAGTCTTGGTTTTAGATGAGTTATCACTCAAATAAAAAATCTAAATGAAATTTTTTATATCTATTGTTTGTTTTTCATCTAGTTTTTTTCTTGGGTTTAAAATTTTTGTAGTTTATTTATGTAAAATTATTATTGAATCAAAGAATTTATTTCAATTGATTGAGCATAATTGATAAGCATGATAGTATGATTTTTATTAAACATGTCCATCAAAGTTCAAACTTCTGAATGTATGATATATGAAACTAGACAAGAATGGTGTCATGATCAGTTTTTACAGAATAGACACCCCTCATCTTTGACCCCCAGTCGAAAAGGCACGACTGTTGAGTTCATGCTCCTGTATTGAAAAGCATAATGAAATCAGATATGCCAGTTGAAATTTAATGTCTAAAAATAATGGTGCCAACACATTTGACTTGAAATAAATTTATTTTTATGTTTAGAAATGATCCTTATTATTCTCATCTATCTCTATAAATCATGGTCTGTCTAGTGGAAGCTACAGCTCATACATTTTTTTTTAACATGGACATTATTTCATTTGGAGGTTAGGAAGACGAGAATAAGATTGGAAATGGATTTGAGAGAAGTGTATTTTCTACAACCACCTCATCATCAACAATGTTACGTTTCTTGATTAATCATGTATCTATATTCAAATCTTAGATGTATGATTTAAGAGATAAGACTGAATAAATATTCATGCACCTATATTGATGGTAAAGCAAACTCCTAAATGACAGTTGACAAATTCAATGTTTAAAAATAATGGTGCCAACTCATTTGAGTTAGAATAAATTTATTTTTAACTTCTATGATTAAAAACAATCTTGGTAACCTTTATAAATCATGGTCTGCCCGGTGGAAGCTGCATCTCATCCATTTTTCCCAACATGGACAGTATTTCATTTGGAGGTTGGGAAGAAGAGAATGAGATTGGAAATGGATTTGAGAGAAGTGCATCCTCTGCAACCACCTCATCATCAGCAATGCGTGCCTACGATGTATTCATTAACCATCGTGGAATTGATACTAAACGCACAATTGCCAGCACCATCTACCATACACTGGATTGCATGGGACTAAGAGTTTTTCTGGATAAAGAAGAGCTTCAGTTGGGGGATTTCTTACCAGCGACCATAAATTATGCAATGCGTAGTGCTTCACTTCATATCGCCATATTTTCCAAGAAGTATGCACAATCCCCCTGGTGTTTGGCCGAGCTGTCCTTCATGCTCAAAACTGGCACCAAAATTATTCCTATTTTCTATGATGTTCAGCCTCGTGACCTCAGATGGGTTGGGAGAGGAGGCTCAATCTATGCTAGCTCATTCGCACAACATGAAAAAAGTGGCAGATACAGCTCCCTTCAGCTCGATCAGTGGAAGAGTGCTCTGCATAATGTCTCATTCTATTGTGGGTGGGAGCTCAACAAGCTTAATAAGTAAGTATCAGGAATTTCATTTCTCGCATTTGTGTATCTAGATTACCTCTATGATCAGTGTTTTTTGAGAAAATCCTGGTTACTGGAGTTTGACTCATTTTGTTCTAAATGTTTAGTGATGAGGGAAGACTGTTGAAGAATATCGTGAATGTTGTATTGGAAGTGGTTAAAAACGTCCCATTAGAGGTGGCAAAACATCCAGTTGGTTTGGATGAAACTGTAGCAGACTTTGAGGAGGCTGCATTTAAATCCGTTGAGTGTACGGAGAATGTCAAAATTGTGGGGATTGTGGGCATGGGCGGGTGTGGTAAAACTACTCTAGCCAAAGATTTGTATAATAGGAAAATCTCGTCCTTCCAGGGGTCCAGTTTTCTTTTTGATGTGAGAGATGCTGCAGCCAAAAACATGCTGCATAAGTTGCAGAAAAAACTGCTGGAGGACCTGCTGCATGTCACAGGTTTGACATTTGACAGTATCAGTCAAGGCAAGGGAGTACTGGCATATCGCCTAAGATTCATTCGTGTGCTTATTGTTTTGGATGACATTGATCATATGGACCAAATAGATGCTCTGTTGCCAGCAAAGGACAACCTTGGAGCAGGCAGCTTGATTATTGTCACTACAAGGGACATGGAAGTTCTTACTTGCTCCAGCATAAAATCTATCTATAAAATGGGAGGTTTGGATCGATCCAATGCAAGGCAGATTTTCTGCTGGCATGCCTTCTTACAGCCTTGCCCAACCCATGGTTTTGAAGATCTAGTTGAACAGTTCTTAAATGCTTGCAATGGGTTACCTTTGTCACTCAAGGTCCTTGGAGGACATCTCTATGGCAAGTCCAAGGTTTATTGGAAGTCTCAGTTGCAAAAGATCTCCAGAATACTGCCTGACAACATTAAACAGAAGCTGAGAGTAAGCTATGATGCACTGGATGAAGAAGAGCAGGAGATATTCTTGGATATAGCTTGCTTCTTTATTGGGGAAAAGAAAGGTTTGGCCATCACAATATGGGATGGATCAGGATGGAGTGGTCTGCACAGTCTAGAAACACTTGTGAATAAGTCTCTTGTGGAGCTTGATTATCGGAACCACATAAGAATGCACGACCATCTTCGTGACTTGGGAAGAGAGATTGCAACTAAACAAACACCCTGCCGTTTCTGGTTTCAGTTTCAGAAACAACCCAAGGTAAGCTTCAAGCTTCTTTTATTCCCAAGTCACATTCATGTGATAATAGGTTTGGCTTAAACAGCACATTCTTGTTTAGGTGGCTTATTTTAAATTACACTAGGTGGCTTATTTTAAATTACACTAATAGATGGGCTTTACTAAGAAAACCAATATGATTTTAAGAAAACCAATATGATTTCAATTGAGCCACCTGAACAAGTCAATATGTTTAAACCTGAACCTTGTAATGCATCCAAAGCCTTCTATATTTCTTTTTGGCCAATTCAATCATTTTTTAAGTTTCATTATGTTCTTTATATCATTCAGGAAAGACTGCCTATTAGGGGGATAATGGCTGCAATCACTATATATGCTGATTTTGAAGAGTATCCTCATTGTATGTCACACTACACACCACCTTTCCAAGATTGTATGAAGCTTCTAGTGGGCAACACAAGCAACACAACTTCTTCCCTTGGATTACAACTTCTTGTTGTTAAAGGCAATTATTTCAGCCAACAATTTGCTGAATTATCAAGAGACCTGCTTTGGCTTCGCTGGTTTGACTTCCAGCACACGAGGCTTCCATCCTGGCTTTCATTGAGAAATTTGAACGTTTTAGAGCTCCATGATGCTGGGGCCTTAGAAGATCTGTGGGAGCCCAATGGAGACGTATGTATCCTCCTTTACAACTCTTTTGGACAACATTTCCAATCATATTTTCTCCCTAACTGAAATTAAACTTCTACAGGCTCCTTTTCCTGAGCTGAGAGAGCTGATTATTACTTCCAGTCCAGACAAGTTTATATTGCAAAGCTTTCCAACATCAATAGGATCTCTGGAGCACTTGAAAAAGATGGCGTTACTTGGTGGTCTCAATTCCGGAGAGTTTAAGATTAGAGGACTCCCAGAAGAGTTCTCTAATCTCCAATCATTAGAGCATCTGGAGCTACGATATTGCACCATGCTGGCATCCCTACCCACCCATTTTGGGGATCTAACAAACCTGAGGCACGTAGATTTGTACTTTTGCAAGCAGTTGACCGCATTGCCTGTTTCTTTTAAGCAGCTAACCCAGCTACAATATCTTGATTTATCAGTTTGCCTGAATCTTACATTAAAAAATGACATTCTGGAAAACATTACAAAACTTGAGGTTTTGAAATTTACATTTTGCCAGAAATTACATGAGTTACCCCATAAATTAACTAATCAGGCTTATCTGAGAGAGCTCTATTTAGATGGTACTAGCATAAAGGAACTACCGGCAAACATTGATAAATTAAGTAAACTGGAAGTGCTAAAGGTAGGGAGTCCATTCCTGAGAAGCCTACCTATGTCTTTGGGAAACTTATCCTGCTTGACCAGACTCACAATTAATCATTGCCCCAAGTTGAAGTATCTACCCGAGTCTTTAGGACATCTAGGTCATTTAGAATATTTGAAACTAGGGTGGTCAGGTGTGAAGTATTTACGAGGAGGGGTTGGACAATTATCTAACCTTCAAACATTGGAGCTTATCAGCACCCCAATCAGAAATCTACCTCTTGCAAACCCACAAGTGCCCAATTTTAAGAAGTATAAAGTGTTGAACAAGGTTGATCCTTCAATTTGCAAGCTCACCAGACTTCGGCAGCTCAGAAAGATATCTCTATGGGCCACATGGGTGTCCAGGATATCAATTTCTGAAGAATGTTGTCCCAGCCTTGAAACTTTTTAAATAGTAGAAAATAAATACTTAGAGAAGATAATAACCCTTCCAATAACAGTCAAGTTCATGAGATTGAATGCATGTAATAAGCTGAAGAACATAAGCGGTATTGGTGGTCTCATAAACCTTGAGAAGCTGATGATATCCCGGTGTCCAGAGCTAGATGAACTGCCGAGTTTTGAGAATTTGAATTCCTTAAAAGAACTTGATATTGAAGTTTCAAGCCAAGTTAGCATTATCCAGGGTTTTGAACATTTGAGATCACTGGAGATGTTGACCCTAAACACCTTCTGGAACCAACCGGGCATAAGAAGTTTGGAGGGTACGGACAGGTTGAAAAGGCTACAGCTTGTAGCAAATACAAGATCAGCTCTTGAAACTTGTATTGGAACTATACAGGTACAGATAGTAGAAGTTATTAGACATAGATTTACTAATCTGATGCAAAACTGCCTAATTTACTGAATTTTGCTATGTGCAGAGATGGCCCTGCGAAATGACAATAGCTGGAAGGGCAGTCCGAAATGTGGATTCCATTGTAAACTCTCTTGCGTTCCCCAACCTTAATGTGGTTGACAAGTTGACTCTAGTTGAGGATGCTTCAATGGTTCAGGATGGGTGGTGGATGTTACAATTTCCAGAGACCTGTTTACGGAATGCAACTGCTATCATCATATTTTTTGTTGTCCACTGTTATCAAGATACATCCTTTTTGGTATCTGTCCGTAGAGAGTTAGATGGATTGAGTGGCTCGAGCTGCAGTTCTATGCGATTGAGACAGGGGAAATGGTTATACATAGGTGTGTTTGCAGAAGGTTCTTTGCTTATGGAAGATTTAAAGAATTCATTTGTTGACGCCATAGAAGTTGACCATCAGCCAGAAAAATATGTGATAGAGAAAGGAATGGCAGTCATAATGAGTAAAGGGAAGGAGTGTAAAAGAGTACACGCTTTTTATCAAATTTTGGCATTGTTGGAGCATTGCCATTAACCTTACAATGTATCAAAAGTACGGAGGATACTGGAAAATGACCTATAATTATCATAAGGGAGAAGAAATTAAAGTTTCAAAAGAATTTTTCATCAATTTGTGGAAACTATAGAAGGTTGGTCATTATGTTTATATGAGCAATGGGTGAATATTACTTCTATAAAAAAAATTCCTCTGTATTGCTGAAAGCTGTTTAACTTTTTATAAATCAGTTAAGAATCAAATATAAGAGCTCTTATTTGCCGCTGGGTACTCTACCATTCAGTTATCAACTCTTTGAGAGCAGTCCCATCTATGATTTGAATGTGACCCATTTTTGAACCCCAAAAAATTTAACCTTGCAGAAAATTGAACTTGGATCAAGATGTCCTATCACGATTGAATCAGTAAACTCTCATGCATTATATGTATTCAACATGTAACATATTCTTTTAATAGATAAACAAAATTTGATAAATCTCCATCCCTGCCCAGATTTAAAACATCCTTGAATCCGGTTATATGGATCATCCCAGTAGGTCAGCTGTTATACAGCTGTCACACAAACGTATACAAAAGACATATGCAAGATGTTTGCATGAATCTGTGAGAACTATACGAAGCTGAAACTACAAAGTCAAAATGGCAAAATGGGTAAAGTTGTAAACTAAAACGGTGAGAATCAAACCTTAGCAACATTATAACCGCAGAAACTGGCATAGATCAATTAGTAATGAAGTTGAAATTTGGATGTGTAAAGGCCTTCAAACAACTTCACAAACTGTCACTGTTATGAAACAGAAGAAGACTAATAGATATGCCCGAGTGATGCCCCAAACTGTCACTAACCTGAAGCTGAACAAGACACAAATATATCCCCAAGTAGCGCATCCTAGATAATCCTCCATGCAAAACGGGGCTCAAACAGAGACATTTTAATGTTAGGAGCATGGATGTCCATTACAAGAATTTGAAATCGATAATTCTGCCAGCACTGATTCGGTTTCATCCATTACACATAATGCATATACCCATCCAATGTATACTCATTACAAGTTAAAACAATCAAGAGCATAATAAAATACTATATGCATTTGTTCTGCACCTCTGTGAATCCCCCAGCAAGTAGAACGCAGGAAAGCAAGAGCAGCAAACTGATTTTTCAATTCAGGTGTGGGACTCAAACAGTCCATAATAGACCATAAACTATAGCCAGTCCACTTAGAGAAGCGCACAAACTTAAAAATATAAATTGGTAAGCCAACTTACATCCAAAGAATCCCAAATGCAAAAAGTCACTAGTACATCTAGAGTGGACATGAATGCAACTGCCCGAAAACTGCAGCAAAAAGTATAACCATTCTACAAAACTTTGTTAGCTGAAAAAATCAATTCATATGATTTTGATTCTCTGTGAGCAGCATATGTAGAGAGAAAACATAGTTGCCAAAAACCATAAAGAGACCATTCTTATAAAGATGGAAAAGGGGTTAGTGTTGCTTCTTAGAGGAGCTGGGTAAAATCCCTATTAATCCAAGAACACTAGGCTTTCTACATAGTTAATCAAAATCTGTAGGTTAAAGCACTTAGAGAAAACTATACAGATGTTCATTTATGAAGGGTGGTGTAGAAGACTTGCAAGAGTAGTGAACTCTAGGGGAAATTATCAAGATTTAAAGTGTACACAAGAGATTTACATGAATCCTATCAGGAGACACTTCCAACATTGCATAGGATATATGTATGATAAAAAGTCTTATCAAAATTGTAATAGGTCGCATGTTGGATTGTAAATGACATCAATGAGCCCTAAATGTTCCTTAACCCTCCATCAATGGTTGAAGATTCCCTTCAATGGTTGACAATGTATTCATAACCCTCATCAAAGTCTTAGAAGAAGATATCTACAGATGGTATAAAATTATTATGTTTATCAAGTTTTGTACCTTATGAAAAGGTTTGTCCATTCAATCCTTGTTTGGTTTCTTATTTTGATCTACAATCTTCTTCATTTTATTTTTATCAATGATGAATTAAGTTGTAGCTACCTTTCAAAAGCCCATTAAACTATACAATAAGCTCCATATGAAATTATGTATAATGATCAAACCACCCCTAAGTTTGCTAAAGACCTATAGAAAGTTGATACTTCATGATATGTAAATGATAGGCATATTTGCAAGCGAATATTCTATAAAGATTGCCAAGGTCTGTCAAGTTTATAATAGCAAATGATCAAGGGGTCAAATAGTGACAAGTGTCATTTTGATTGAACATAAATGTTAATACCATATTTAGGCTATGTGCCATGAGCAAGGAATGCTTTGTAAAAATAGTAATGCCATGTACATAGTAACATAGGTTAGTCACATGATATATTTGTTTAATATGCGGTCATCATTATTTTAAGGCATATGATCATCATGAAATGCATAAATAAATGAACTATCTCACTATCCAACTTAATAAAAGTGGAAAAAATAGAGCATAATAGAATAATAGAAGATGTGTGTGCCCATAGCTTAAAAAATATGACTATATAAGGATAGTTGTATCATAGGCTATGGAAAAACATGTGAAAATTTTCACTTAAATTAATGTAGATCCGTCCAAAAAAGAAACTTAAAACATTCACCATGAATATAAGATAATTTAATGTAAGAGAGGGATAAAATATAACTCACAATGTATACCCAAACCCTAAGCAAAAGATAGATAAAAACCTTATAAATTTAAAATGAACGAAAAATCAAAATTATGTCAACTGTAGAGAAAGGGTATGTTGTGTAAGAAGAATTAGTTTCAAAAAAATGAGAATGAAAACGATCATTGCTTTGTTAGTCTAAGCTAATCCAATAACACTAATACACATCAACATAATTAACCTAGACTAATTAATGACAATTAGAACTTATAAATTAGATTTATTATAATAACTATTTTAGCAATAAATAATGATAATTACATTTGTGACCAAAGAATGAATTATCCAAATAAAGATTCTAGTATATATGATGTTTTAGGATTAGAAAAGAGAGTCGAGACACGATAGCTTTTATTTTCCTTAACATTAGAATGTTTTTTTCATGTAGGGTCAAGTTTAAAATTGAGTCTAAGGTTATAGAAATAGGTCACTCTTTTTTGTTTGAAGCTGAGTTTGGTGATCAAGGTCGAGCACAAGGTCCTATATGTATAGACTTGATCTTATAGAATTATACTTTTCACTTCAATTGGTCGTGTCTTTGTTCCTTCTACCTTTTTTGATATTAAGAGTTGGTTGTATTTGGAAATACCTTTGTAGGTTTTCAATATTGAAAGGAAACCAGAGGAGCAGAAACGACCTTCCTAATGCAAACCCCCAATGAGAGTGAATGCAAATTTGTTTGCAAACCCCTTAACAATGTTACAGATAAAAGAAAAACACACAAATAAATTTCAGATTTAACATAAACACATGACACAAAAGATATAACGTGGGAAAACCCTTTCAGGAAAAAACACACCACACCAAAGCATAGATCAATTGTATTATAGTAAAAAGCTATTACAAACAATATGCAGAGTCTATACTCTTGCAGGTGTCTTCAACTGTGATATCTAAATCTTGAATAATTTCGGCAGCATAACGATGTCTTTCTAAAATATTTCACATTTCTTCTCTTCTACAACACATTGTATTTATTCGAGTTGAGCAAAAATCAACTCTACAGCTCCCAAAGACCACTTGCATGCAAACCTATCACAGAAGGAGAGAAGCAAAAAAGCTATGGAGGCCAGAATTCAGAGATCCAGAAAAGAGGAGTCATATTGATTGTGCAACAAGAAAGCAATTCAATAATTACAGTTGTTATGAAAAATACAAAGAGAGAATCCTTATAAGAGGATACTCAAAACCCTAAAGGAGAAAACCCTAAAGAATTATAAGATTCCTAAGTTTAGCTTAAGCGTAGAGTATAACGGACTAATAATTAAATAAATAATTATTAGATAATAAAAGATAACTCTAACACCCCCCCTAAGATGAACTTAGGGAGTAGCTAAAAAATAACTAAGGACTAAAAAAGCATGTAAAAAATGCAAGAAAGCAACAATGGGTCCCAACAACTAGGCTTGATGAGGCATCTATGTAGAATAAAATATTTGTAAAGTGGAGAAAAAGGAGAAAACCCTGTGGGAACAAAACTCCTCTCCAAGAAGAGATGAAAGCTCAAGTGAAGGACTAAGAAGCCTCCAAACAAGAGTGTTCCAGAAGATAGGAACAAAAAAAAGCATGAAGAACACCACTGAGGAATGAAATAGCTGCAAACACTATCGAAGAGTAACTGCTGATTTGAAGAACCTCCATTGAAATAGAACATGACTAGGTAGAGAAGACTGTAATCTACATGAGTGCCCTCAAATGACACTACTTGAATCATATGGCAAACAAAGGCAAACAACCGAACTCGAAGATACAAATGGCATGAAACACCAAAGCCTAAAGAGTTGATCAATCAAACCAAGGAAGCATTAGAACAATGGGAAAAACCTCCCCATAATGTTGAAAAGGGAGAGGGACATGTACACTAAAAATAATGGCCAACAAGAACTGCATGACGAAGAACCGAGAACATGGAAGGTGCAGAGAAAGTACATAGTATCGTGGAAGGAACACTCACTTGACACACATCATGAGGCTAATGTCGTGGAAGGAACACTCACTTGACATACATCATGAGGCTAATGTCGTGGAAGGAACACTTACGTGACAAAGGCAGATGGTAAACAAAAGGCAAACATCAACCCCCCCATGGCACTTTATAAGTAGTGTGTTGGCAAATGCACACTCCAATGAGAAATTGTAGGTGATTGAAGGTATTGTCATTGATGGCAACCTTACAATCATGTGATACCAGTAGGTTGACATAGGCACCAACACCGATAGTCTCTACATCAACATACAGTTCACCGACACCAAAAATATTGATCATCGGCGCCATGGCCGACAGGAATTTTGTATAAATGTATTTTATAATTAATTGTAAAAAAATTTGTAAGCCGACATGGCGGATTGTAATATGACTCATATATGTATGAGATCATTGTAGATCATTTAGAGATGAAATAATGCGAGATATGAAAAGATAATAGCAGACCTAATGTGCGAACTATTAGGATAAGGTTTTATGTATATCACAGAGCTTAAACCGGTACTGAATCTAGCATAACAGATGTTGATCTGAAGCAGTACAAGACATTGGATTAGTATAATCCATTTTTGTAAGTCAGTGTGATTTCTTTTGTAATTGAGCAGTGAGCTCTAGGCACTTGGCCTTCCTGCATGTGGAGGCCTCTATTGTAAGCAGTAATATTCTCTTATTGGCTAGTAAGTGAATATTGTGGGTCACAAATCCCACCGAGGTTTTTCCCACACCGGGTTTCCTCGTTAAAATATTGTGTTATGGTGTGTTTATCATGTTGTGGTTGTTGTTCTTAAGTGAATATAAGTTAAGAAAATTACTTTACCGGTCAAATACTGATTCACCGCCCCCCCCCCCCCTCTCAGTATCTTTGGGAATCCTAACAATTGGTATCAAAGTCTGGTCCTCTATTTTCAAAAGCCTAACAGCTTGAGGAAGATCTTGACATCGGTAGAAATGGAAAACTTGAGAAAGCAATTGGAAACAACTCTTTTAGACTATGATGCAGAAAAAGTAAAGAATATCAAACTTGAGGATGATCTGAAGGCTACTCGGGATATTATTCGAGGACTTCAAGACAATTTCACTATAGCAAGGAATAAAAGAAGAGAACTTTGTGAAAAGATGCAAAATGAGGAAGATGAAAAGGAAACTCTTAATGATCTGGTGAACCAACTGAGACAAGATAACTGTACAATGAAGAATGAGATGCAAGATATGACTATGAGATTTTGTAAAGAAATTGAAGATAGAAAGAAGAACGAAGATGATTTGGCTAGAAGACTAAATGATGCTGGAAATGAAAACACAAGACTTAGTCATGAAAATGATATGTTGAAGACAGATTTGATGCATACACAAAATGACAGAACTGAACTCATGAGACAAAAAGGAATCTTGGAGAATGAACTGACTGTTGCAAATCAACACAAGGAAAAATTCAAGAAAAGTTCAGAAGAACTTGTTGACATGCTGAAGAATCAGAAACCTAATGGTGATACAAATGGCCTTGGCTTTGAAGTTGGTGAAAGCTCCAGTACTGCAAACAAACATGATCATAGTAAACCGGTAAGACAACCTAATGCTTACAAATTTAATGGAAAATGCTTTAATTGTAATAAGTATGGTCATAGAGAAAATCAGTGTAGATCTAGAAATTATCAGAACACTAATACACCCACCGGTCAATGTTCTAAATGCAACAAAATTGGTCATAATTCAGAAAATTGCAGAATGAATGTAAGATGTTATGTTTGTGGAAGATTTGGAACCTATCTAATCAATGCAGAACACATACTGGCATAGGATATGGGAAAGCTATTCAGAAAAACAATGTGACTTGTTATTCTTGTAACAAGATTGGACATATTGCAAAATTTTGTAGAAGCAAGACCTCACCGACAAATAACAAAGGTCCTAGTTTGAAGGGTAAAGAAAAGGTTGAAGAGGTAAAGCAAGAATTCTTAAAACAATGGATCAAAAAGTCAGATCATAATGTTGATAGGAATACTCCTCCACCGGTAGAACAGAGTAACACTCCACCAACAGGAGACTCTTCATCTAACTGAAAGAAAATCCTTTGGGGGTTTAGCAACTAATTGAAAAACATGCTATTATACCCTCGGTTGATGGTGAGAAGTTGAATTACTTCTTTACCGGCAGATGAGTTAAGTTGAGACTTAACCGAAAAGCATTAAATGCGGTAGTTGGAGAAAATAACATTATAAAGCAAGTGTTTTGGCTCTTTTTTATTCACTGAGCATTCAAATCTTCGAGAGTGCGAAAATTCTCGAGCGAAGGCATCCTTAGCGAAGAAGAGAAGCAGTTCATCCAAGCACTCATCCCTAAGGCAGATTGAGGTATTTATAAACATGGCATCCTCCTCTGTTCCTGAATTTATAGAAAACCCTACTGTAATTGAGGTTATCAAGCGCCCTAGACCCCTTTTTAAGCTTGTTCCCGAAATAGCTAAGAAAGATGATAACATAGGTGCATTCTCTCAAATTCCTAAAGGAGTAGTATATGCTGAAGATCCTAGAATATACATACATTGTCATATAAAGGAATTAGGAGATGATGAAATCAAGAAAATGTATAGAACTGTGATTTGTGATGAAAATAGCAATATCAAACCAGAACACAAGGTAGTAGAAACCCTAGGTTTTCTGGATATTCTTAGCATTCCTGATTTTCCTAAAGATGTGATAAGAATAGTCCTAAGCAGAGTCCATGGTGAATTCTTTTGGTTGGATTCAATTCATAAGATCACCAAAGAAGCCATTAAAGCAATAACAAGGTTACCTTCCACCAATAGCCGACCTGATAGAACTAAAAGGGTCTCAAATGACATAGTGATGGATCTAACCGACGCAACATTTGACAAAAGGTCTCTAAGGGTAAATGATGTGAAGGACATCAATGTCAGATTTATCAATATGATTTTAGGCTAAAAAGCTACACATGTAAATAGGTTAAACTCAGTATCTAGCCTATGTATTAAAAGTGCATATGTCATGGTTAATGATAATGCTAGAATAGATGTGTGTGAATGGCTCAAAGATGAATTGATAGACAATATAAAAAAGATCAAAGGAGATAAGAAAGGAACCTTTAGATTTGGAAATTTGCTTGTATGTTTAAAGGTGTACATTACTAAGCAAATACCCGGTATTGGTAGAAAATATTTTGGCTTTGATATACTGGTAGGAAAGCAACTATTGGATCTATTAAACAACATGGGAGAAAACAGAGAGAAAAACATAAACGAACATTTTCAAGAACTGAAGGCTCGAATGAAGATAAGAATAAGACTGTCATAGGAAATTGTAGATAAATATCAGAAGGAAATATGCTTTGTAATTAAAAAGGATGAAATATGGATGGAGGCAGTTGTCCCTACGACAATCTGGGTAACTGAAATGGGATATGAAACAGATGATAACATTATTGAAACTTATGCAAAAGCCCTCCTTGAAGCACCAAAAGAACCCTCTGAGAAAGTCTTTGGCAGTGCTGAAACAATAGAAAGTGGTATTAAGTCTAGGAAAGGAGTCAAGAAAGTTGAACAAATAGTAAGGAAAGGCTCTAGACAAGCAAAAGCACTTTAAGGAAGATGTATTGAAGCAAACTGGTACCAAAGAAAGTGAGTTGGAAGGACTTCAACTGGAAACTCATCTTTCACTGGTTGCAACTTCCTCTGAGAGTGATATGCCAATGGTATTCAAAAGGGTAGAAAGGAAAAGAAAACCCTCACCGGTACCCTCACCCACTCCTAGAAAAACAAGGCAAAAGCAACAGGCAGTGAGGCCTCCAGTTAAGAAGTTAACTCCTAAGAAGAAGAAGAAGGTAAAACAAGATATTGCTCCACTGGATAAACTCCTTAGTGAAATAACAGAAGATGGAAAGTTGAAAAACATTAGCAAACTGTACAACACACTTTCTGTTGATGACAAAGAAAGCATAGAAAATAGTGTAATTTTACACTATCCATATACAAGAAATTTTTAATGGAAATTGTTGATAAAATACCAAATGATTTGTACAGAAGACTTGAAGCTAGAAGGGTAGCCATTGTTGAGCTGGACAAGAAGATAAAAATTGAAAAATTACTTGCAGTGCATCAAGTAAACCCACCTGATGAGATAGATAAATTAATCAGTGAGGCCAACCAGACAGTATTTTCAACTGCTCACCGACATGTAGCACTGATGGAAGGAAGAGTGAATGAGATAACAAAAGAAACTGTAGACCAATGGGACATATTCTTTGTTGACAAAGAGAAACAAGAAGAGCTATTAAGACCTAAGACCATCAGGGTATACCAAAAGGACAAGGATAAGGGGAAAGGTAAGGTAGGTGGACCTCCAAGCCTAAAGATAACTGATAACTTACCCCCATCTCCTTCAGATACTCCACCGGTAGAAACAGTTGACACACAACCAGCTACTGAGAGTATGGAGACTCCTCAAGAGGATACAAATCCTGAGTCCAAAATTTTGTACACTATGAATATAGACACACAAGAAGTAAATGTTGTGGTTGACAGAGAAACCATTGAGGATAAAAGGAAAGATGTGGGTACTGAGCCTCTGACTGCAGATGTTGAGGTTGAGGTCAATGATACTGTAAACACAAGCACAAAAAAACCTACTCAAACAGAGCAATTGACAGAAGACACCACTGGTAAAACATTAGAAGAACCGGTTGATGAAACTGAAAAAAAATCAAGAGAACCGGAAATGGACAGTGCAGAGGTACAAACTGAGAAACCGGATATGCATACAGAGACTACATCTGAGAAACCGGCTGTTGAGAGCTCAGAGAAACCTTTTGAGACACAGATGGAGAAACTGGAACAAAAATAGGTTGAAACACAAGTTTGGACTGAGACAGTGCCATCGGCTAAAATTGAAAAACCTAAACCTTTGCTAATAGAAATGCAAACACAAACTGACCTACCAGAGGTCGAAACAAGCAAGGTTATCACTACAACTAGCAGCATGGATATTGTGAAAACAGTTGGGCAGACATCTGGTACTTCAATAGCAAAATTCTGGCCTACAAATGTGACAGGGGTCTTACTGGACTCAATAAAGAAAATCACATAATGTAATGCACAAGCCTATAAGGCTATCGATGACACAATTCCTATTCTCAAATTGGTAGCACCCAAGTGCATTGTGGATAATAAATATTCTTTAGGTCAACTAGACACATTGTCTAAATTCATCATCGACAACATTTTGACAATTGATCAAATAAATGAAGACACATTCAAAGAGAGGATGATTAAAGAGAAAGATACATTCTTTGAGGAATTAGTCAAGAAGAATAAGGAACAAATAGAAACCTTATTACCGGCACTAGGAGAAACAATTTTGGATTTTAAGAAAATGTATAGGGATATTTGCAAAATAGACATCTTGACACAGGACATAGACTCAGAGATCAGCAAAACACAAACTGAGATTAACAATATTGCTGACAATCTAATAGGCACATCAGATTCATTTTTGGAAATAGAAAAGAAAATTGCAGATCTTGAAGAGAAAATTGAGAAGTTAGAAAATGATAAAGAGAGAATAAAGGATAAGGCAAAGAGCTTAAAATGTAAACTTGGTCCTAAACTAGATTACCTCATTTCTTTGAGAAAAGAAATTTCTGAGGCTTTGGTTCCTGGACTTAAGACACCGGAAGAGAAAATGCACATACTCACCGATACAGTTCAGAGAACACAAGAGGCATTATAGGATAGCAAAAGATTCAACGACAGTTTAAATTTGGTTTTGGCAGATATTTTCCAGATTGTAACCCACTGGTTACAAAAATCTAGGCAGGAACCCCACTCCACTGACAGCGAATGATAACCTTTGCCATTGATGTCAAAGGGGGAGTAGTGCGATGAGAAAAATGACCAGAACAAGACATCATCAGCTCAGGGGGAGCATACATTTTGGGCACACAGTTTTGGGCACATAGTTTTGGTAAGACAATTTTGGCAAATTCTTTTTGGACATCTTTTTTGACACCTTTTGATTTTTCTAATGAGTGTTGTCATCAATGCCAAAGGGGGATATTGTTGGCAAATGCACACTCCAATGAGAAATTGTAGGTGATTGAAGGTATTGTCATTTATGGCAACCTTACAATCATGTGATACCGGCAAGCTGACACAGGCACCGACACCGGCAGACTCTACACCGACATACAGTTCACCGGCACCAAAAAGATTGATCACCGACACCATGGCTGACAAGAGTTTTGTATAAATGTATTTTGTAATTAATTGTAAAATATTTTGTAAGTCGACATGGCGGATTGTAATATGACTCATATATGTATGAGATCATTGTAGATCATTTAGAGATGAAATAATGTGAGATATGAAATGATAATAGAAGACCTAATATGCGAACTATTAGGATAAGGGTTTATGTATATTACAGAGCTTAAATCGGTACTGAATCTAGCATAGCAGATGCTGATCTGAAGCAGTACAAGACATTGGATTAGTATAATCCATTTTTGTAAGTCAGTGTGACTTCTTTTGTAATTGAGCAGTGAGCTCTAGGCACTTGGCCTTCCTGCATGTGCAGGCCCTTATTGTAAGAAGTAATATTCTCTTATTGGCCAGTAAGTGAATATTGTGGGTCACAAATCCCACTGAGGTTTTTCTCACACTGGGTTTCCTCGTTAAAATTGTTAGTATGTCTGATGTTACATATAACCAAACAGGTTCCCAGTATAGGCTACAAAGAACTTGGATATGATATACCGGTAGGTAAACAACTAACAGAACTATTCAACAATATGGGAGAAGATAAGGAAAACAATATCCATGATTTTTTTCAAGCACTAAAGGTCAAAATGAAGAAAAAAATCAGGTTATCACAAAAAATTATTTACGAATATAAGGATGAAATATGCTTTGTAATCAAGAAGGATGAGATCTGGATGGAAGCAGTCATCCCTAGGACTGTTTGGGTAACAGAGATGGGCTATGAAACAGATGATCATATAATTGAAACATATGCTAAAGCACTTCTGGAAGCCCCTAAAGAACCTAAGGAAGAAGTATTTGGTAGTGTAGAAACTATTGAAAGCCAAATAAAGTCTAAGAAAAGAGTGAAAAAGGTTGAGGCAGTTGTGAGAAGAGGTTCCAGACAGGCAAAGGCTATTAAAGAAGATGTGTTAAAGCAAATTGGTATAACAGAGGATGAATTAGTAGCTCCACAACCTGAGACTCATCTATCACCGATAGGCACTTCTTCGGAGAGTGACATGCCTGCAACTTTCAAGAGAGTTGTAAGGAAAAGAGATCCCTCACCAACAACCACACCCTCACCTAGGAGGACAAGACAAAAACAACAAGCAGTGAGATCTCCAATAAGAAAGGCTACACCAAAGAACAAGAAACTGACACCCAAGAAGAAGAAGAGGACAAACAAGGACTTGGCCCCTCTTGATATACTGTTAAATGAAATTACAGAGGAAGGAAAATTGAAGAATATAGAGAAAATATATAACACTCTGACAGCTGATGAAAAAGAACAAGTAGAAAACTGTGTTATATTGCATATGGATATGTATAATAAATTTTTTATGGAAGTAGTAAATGAAGTACCCGATGAACTATTTAAAAGACTGGAAGCAAGAAGACAAGCAGTAATAGAACTTGACAAGAAAATAAAGATAGAAAAGCTATGTGTTGTATATCCAGTGAATTCACCCAAAGAAATTGATGACTTAATTGCTAAAGCCAACCGGTCAGTATTTTCTACTGCACACCGACATATTGCTTTAATGGTTGGAAGAGTTAATGAGGTGACTGAGGAGATAGAAAATGCATGGGACATTTTCCTAGTGAAAAAAAGAAAAACAAGAAGAATACATGAGCCACAAACCTATAAAGGTATATCAGAAAGAAAGAGACAAGAGTAAAGGTAAAGTTGGTGGACCACCCAGTATCAAGGTTAAAGACAACTTACCCCCACCTCCTTTGATTACTCCATCGGTAAAAACAACAACTATAAAAGATCAACCAACAGTTGAAAGTATGGATGTAGAGGATGTCAATCCTAATCCTGAAGTCTTATACATAGTAGATGTTGATACTCAAAAGATCAACATTGTGGTAGACAAAGATACAGCTAATAAGACTGACATGGCTAGTGAGCCTCCGATAACTGAGAAAATTGATAACACATAGGAGAAACCAACAGATGACAAAGAGCAAAAGGTAGAAACTCAGACTGAGACAATGCAACAAACAGAGAAACAAACATAGAAAAAGGCTCCCGAACAGGAACATCAACAAGAACAAGAACAGGTTCATAAGGAAACAGTGCCACCGGCAATTGGAGAAGTAGAAAAACCATTGCTTAAGGAAATGCAAACACAAATAGACCTACCAGAGGTCAATACAAGCTTGGTTACTTCCACTGGCGGTACTCAGAATGTTGGTTCATCATCAGACTACAAATCAACTAATGTGACTGAAGTACTCTTGGATTCAAATAAAAAGATAACAGATTGCATCTCACAAGCTTATAAGGCAATTGATAACACCATACCAATTTTGAAGGTAATTGCTCCTAACTATAATATAGACAATAAAGATTCTTTAGGACAACTTGATACCTTGTGTAAATATATCACAGAAAAAATTGAGAAAATAAAGGAAGAGACATTGAAGGACAAAGTAGAAATTGAAAAACAAAGATGCTTTGATGAGCAAATAAAGAAGTGTACAAGAGATTTTGACACACTTCTACCGGAACTGTGTAATTTATTAAAAGAGTACAAAACTCTGTACAAAGACACCTGTAAGACAAACTTTTTGACTGTAGATATTGATAAGAAGATGAGCAAGGTACAAAATGAAATCAACAAACTTGTAGATAATTTTGTTAACTCACCTGATACATTATCAGTTTTTGAACAAAAGATAACAAATTTTGAGGAAGAATTACTTAAATTTGAAAGAGAAAAGGAGAGAATAGTGAATAAGGCAAAGCATCTGAGATTAAAACTGAGTCCAAGATAAGACTATTTAGCATCATTATGGAAGGAAGTATCTGAGGCACTAATACAGGGACATAAAACACCGACAGAGCATTTGCAGCATCTCACCGGTATAGCTAAAAGAATAGAGATAACAATAAGAGATAGTAAAAAGTTTATGGAGAGTATAAACTTGATTTTGGTGGATCTATTTCAAATTGTAACTACCCAGTTACAAGGTTGAAACTACAAACTCTACTGACATCTTGACAACCTTTGTCATTGATGCTTAAGTTCCTTTCTTGTCCTTCTTAATCTTGCCTAAGTTGTCAATTAATTCATCCTTCAACCACTCACATACATCAATCTTTGTATTATCTGTGACCATATCATAAGCACTCTTAGTACATAAACTTGAAACTGAATTGAGTCTATTTGCATGAGTAGCTTTATATCTTAATATCATGCTGATAAATCTCACATTAATATCTGTTACATCATTTACTCTTAAGGACCTTCTGTCGGATGTGGCACCAATTAACTAAGTAACTAGGTCATTGGAAACCTTCTTGTTTTTGTCTGGCCTTTTACCGATGGTTGGTAACCCTGTGACAACTTTCAAAGCTTTTCTTGAATTTTTCTTTAAGTTGATTTGCAGTTTCTAGTTCTCTTTCTAAGACCTCTTTCTATCTCATCAGTTCATTTGAGTCATTCTGAGTGTGCATCAAATCTATCTTCAACATGTCATTTTCATAGCTAAGTCTTGTGTTCTCATTTGCTGCATCACTTAGTCTTTTGGTCAATTCTTCTTCATTTTTCTTCCTATCCTCAATCTCTTTACAAAATATCATAGTCATATCTTGCATCTCATTCTTTGTTGTCATGTTTTCTAGTTTCAGTTTGCTTATTTGATCATTAAGTGATTCCTTTTCATCATTCTCATTTCGCATCTTTTCACAAAGTTCTCTTCTCTTATTTCTTGCAACAGTAAGATTCTCTTGAAGTGCTTGAATGATATCCTGAGCTGCCTTTAAATCATCTTCTAGTTTGATATTTTTCAATTTCTCTGCATCATAGTTTGAAAGAGCTCCTTCAAGTTGCTTCATCAGATTTTCCATCTTTACCGGTGTCAAGATCTTCCTCAAGCTGTTAGGCTTTTGAAAATAGAGGACCAAGCTCTGATACTAATTGTTAGGATTCCCACAGATACTGAGAGGGGGGGTGAATCAGTATCTATCCGATTTGCTGAATTTCTTAACTTAAAACATGTAGAACATATTATAACAGTGTACCAGTATGCAAGAAATAATGCAATAAATAGAATTAAGAACATCCACATGAAAAGCACACCATAACACAAGGATTTAACGAGGAAACCCGATGTGGGAAAAGCCTCGGTGGGATTTGTGACCCACAATATCCACTTACTGGCCAATAAGAGAATATTACTTTACCATAGGGGCCTGCACATGCAGGAAGGCCAACTGCCTAGAGCTCACTGCTCAAATGGGAAGTCTCACTGACTTACAATGTGGATTATACAAATCCAGTATCTTGTACTACTTTACAATAGCATCTATAATGCCTGATTCAGTACCGGTTGCTACTCTGCTTCTTACATAAACCCTTTACCCTATCTTTCGCATAATAGGTCTTCCGTAATATTTCACATATATTACTTACATAACCTTATTCATTTCTTCCTTACAAAATGTCTACAATGATCTCTTTTATATATAAGAGTCATTTTACAACATGCCAAGTCGGCTTACAAAGTTTTTACAATAATAAACAAAATATAATATAACAAAATTTTGTTGGCCTTTGTGCCGGTATACTTCCTTTCTCTGTGCTGGTGCCGGTTTCCTGAGTGCTGGTGTAGAGTCTGATCATTGATGCCGGTGCACTAACTTGCTGATGTAATGCCTTGCCGGTGCCATAGGATTGTAAGGTTGCCATCAATGACAAAACCTTCAATCACATACAATGTCTCATTGGAGTGTGCATATGCCAACAAAAATATTGTTTTATGGTGTGCTTTTCATGTTGTGGTTGTTGTTCTTATTTGCTGCATTATTTTTGGTTTACCGGTACACAATTTTAATATGCTTTTCATGTTATAAGTTAAGAAAATTACTTTACCGGTCAGATACTGATTCACCCCCCCCCTCTCAGTATCTTTGGGAATCCTAACATAGTGCATGTACAATAAGGCACAAGATGTGCATGATCCCAAGTATACAATGAATGATATCACTTTATCTTAGTGTGTTTGCATAAATAAAATGCTACAATGATCAGAAGAGATAGAAGACTGGAAATAGAAATAACAACCAAAGACGAGACATCCCACTCAAAGAAAGAGATCCCAGGACCTAAACCATCCAAGATATTCACCAGAGTGCTGAAAAGCAAATAAATAAATAAAATATACGTGGAGCAGAATCTGGAAAGAAAACTCATATGGAAAGAACACATAAGCTTTAGAATGATATAGTTTTTGAAAAATGGAGTTTCGGATACTCAAGTTATGTCTCCTGGAGTGCAAAAAAGAATTTCTGGCTTTGATAGCAAAAAACACCATCAAAAAAGAAAACTAAAAAATTCAAACCTCCAGATCTAGATAGAGCTTAGAAATATCTTTTCGACTATATAAGGTTTTGCAAAAATGACTCTGTTTGCCCAAGTTATGGCAAGAAAACCAATAGCCTATAAAAAAACCCTTCAAGAAACCCCCCCCCCCCGCTGGTGGCAGGGAGGTGGCAGCTGGGCGGTGGCCAGGTGGAGGTTGGGAAACGGTTGGGCGGAGGGCTGGCAGGTTTTCAGGCAACAATGACAGGTGGTTTTTTGGGTGGTGGTGACAACCCTCGGGCGACAACGGTGACAATGGCAGCTTCCGGGCGACAGGTCCCGGGCAGTGATGGCAGCACCGACAGCTCTCGGGCGACAGTGATAGAAGGTCCCAAGCGATGGCAATGGTAGTGGCAAGTCTTGGGCGACAGGTCTCAGGCAGCGATGGCAAAAGGTCCCAGGCGGGGATGGCAGCACCGGTAGCTCTTGGGCAATAGTGACGACAGGTCCCAAGCGGCGGTGATGGCAGTGGCAAGTCTTGGGCGGCAGGTCTCAGGCAGCGCTAGCGGCAGGTCCCGACCAGTGTAAAGACCGCTGAGTGAGATCACCAGGTGGTGACTACCTGGGAGATCGACAATAACCGCCAACACGGCCCCAACGGTCCACGTTAACCCCTTCAGCCTAGGAAAGCCGTTAAAATGCACAAAAATTTATTTATTTTTTGAACTGTGTGCCCGAGGTCGTACGACCTGGGCTTAAATTTTTTTTGCCTCTCAAACACTTGACACCAAAATATATCAAATTTTATATCAAAATTCATGGAAACGACCTTCTGAATCCAACCCTAAGGTCCTTTTGGCACCAAAATATACCGAAAAATTCAGCTACCCCCGAAAATGGAAAAAAAACAACTACACAAACCCTTGAATACACAGATTTGAAGAAGACCCAAAATCTCTCATGAAGAGAACAGGGGCATGTAGACCTAGAGCTCTGATACCATATTGGAGTTGAGGACAAATCAACTCTACAGCTCCCAAAGATCACCTGTATGCAAACCTATCACAGAAGGAGAGAAGCAAAAAAGCTATGGAGGCCAAAATTCAGAGATCAAGAAAAGAGGAGTCATATTGATTGTGCAACAAGAATGCAATTCAATAATTGCAGTTGTTATGAAAAATACAAAGAGAGAATCCTTATAAGAGGATACTCGAAACCCTAAAGGAGAAAACCCTAAAGAATTATAAGATTCCTAAGTTTAGCTTAAGCGTAGAGTATAATAGACTAATAATTAAATAAATAATTATTAGCTAATAAAAGATAACTCTAATAGTATTTATAGAGTTTACAATGCAAAAGGAAGCGACTTCTCAAAAGCGTCTACATTCAATGTATCCAACATATAATTAGAAACTTCCTTTGTGCACAACTCTTTCATAAATAATATTTTAAAAAAATATTATTTATTCCACAAATGCAAGGTGTCCAAAAAAATCAAACCTTTCTACCAAAATAGAACTTTCTATTTTTCTCCAAGTCTCTCCATGTGGAAGATTTGGTTCCGTTGAAAATCTTTCCAAAATTGTGCACAAGAAAGGAAAACAAACTATGCAGCCACTTGTTGCAAGAAGGGAACTTTTGAGAGCTTCCTCTCAAAAAATTTCCAAAAAATTCCCTCCTTGTGACACATGACACACCTCTCTCTTTCTCCTCAATATTAGTTGCTTGCAGTTTGGAATTTTATATTATAACATTAAATTAATTAAAATCAGCATGCAAGACCAATTAAATAATTAATTAAATATCCACTTGGGACTCATAAGGCTAAGGCACCTTAACCCAACAATTTCCCACTTGACAAAGACCTTACAAGAGTCATCATATCATAGCTTAGGCCATAAGGCCCATTGAACTGGCACACCACTTGAACTTCTTTGTGCTCACTATCTTTGTTAATGCATCAACAATATTCGCCAAAGTGTCTACCTTTTCCAACTTCACCTTTCCATCTTCCACCATATCACAAACAAAATGAAGCTGCACATCAATGTGCTTTGTTCTGGCATGTAAAGTAGGATTCTTTACCAAGCAAATTGCACTCTAGCTGTCACAACAGATAGTGATCTGTCCCGCATCAAAACCAATGTCCAAACATAGTCTCTTAAGCCAAATAGCCTCTTTGCAAGCATGAGTAGCTGCCATGTACTCAGCTTCAGTTGTGGATAAAGCGACCACAGCTTGTCACTTTCTCATCCAACTTACTGCACCACCAAACATCGTGAACACATATCCATGGGTGGATCTTCTACTATCAATGTCACTAGCCCAATTAGAGTCAACATACCCACGAATACTCAAGGAATGTTGAGGTCCAGTATGATTACCATGGAAACATAAGGAGTACTCAGAAGTAACCCATAAAGAAGGATAACTTTAAGAAACCACCCCCTGGGCAAAAGTGTAAAATCTTGGCGAATCAGACATTATTTTTTTGGGGAAAATTTCATATTGATGACGAAATGTTTTTCAAATTTGGAAAAAAAATTAATTTGTATTGGTGATTTTTTTTTAGGGTATAAAAATTTCATAAAATCCTAGCGAATAATTCATTACTGTGTGGGAAAAATATATAATGTAGGAGGCAAATGTTTTTTCGTTTAAAGGAAAACACATATAAGTGTATGGGCGAAAAGTTATACTCCGAAGGAAAAATCATTTAAGTGTATTGGTGATTTTTATCTACCATTTGAAAATTATTTAATTTTATTGGCTAATATTTCGTTATTTATGGAAAAATAAATATTTTATTGGTGATTTCTTAAATTCATTACCATTTTTGTTATATATTAATAGCCATTTCTGTTATCTAATTAATGCAACATCACATCGAGTCTAGACTCTACACAATGTATCAATAAGCGTGACCTCATTGACACGTCACATGTACCTAAAATCCATCAATGATTTAAAACTATTCAATGATCGTAGATCAATGGTTGGTTGAAATTTTATTTTAGCCCAAATTTTTGAAGAGAACGTAGTTCTCCAAAAAGTCCTTGGAATGGAATTGGAGACAGTAGACACGTATCAAATCTTATCCTAATCGAGTATCAATATTTATTAATGTCTTGTCACTGACATTCTCTAACTGTGATCCACTCAGCACGCACAACTTTCAATCTGGTAATTGGTAGTGGTTTATGGTTGTTTCCAATTTCGCACACTTGTGCATTATGAGAAAGATTTACTGAGAGATACGAAAGATTTATAAAAATTTAAAGGACAAAAGAATTAATACGGTTGGTGAAGGAATTGCTAGTATCAAGAGCTATTTATAGACGATCTCCACTTCTTTCTTCATCAATTTGCCTTTGGTAGATAAATTGTCAGAGCTGGCGATAGTTGAAATTCTGCCTCTGGTTTAGGTCTTTAGGCTATATAATTTGGTATTTAGATTTCTGAAGATGGACACTCCTATCTGGATGAGAAGCACATCTGAGGAGGACCAGAGGGCCTTTTTGGGCTATGTCAAAGACCCAACCCTCCAGTCAGTTTGTAAGGAGGTCAGGATGTTCACTAACGAGGTTGTGAGGATGGTGTTGGGTCGAGAGTTTTTGAGAAATGATAATAGATATTGTGCTATTATCTGTGGCATTATCACTCAAGTTGATTATATCATTCCGGCTAACCTGGGTATCTACCAGAAAGTCTTTTTCAAGTTCATTGTGATCTAAGATATTAGGTTCTCCACCTTCTTCAATATAAGGTGAAGGTTGTGAATCTTGTACTTGTACTTGTACTTGTGATGATGTACCTTCCTAATTTTGACCACAATCTTTGCCAATGCCAAAGTACGAAGACAACATTCTGCATTTTGTTGGCCTCTCTTGGCCTTCCCCACATTCAGGATTCCTACCCTTCTTCCTGTTTGAGATCTCAAATGAAATAAAGGCTAAAAAAAATATCAATTTATTGAAGAAGTAATAATAGACTAGACTATATGATTCATTGGCCCCACGACCTACAATCTAGATGTCTGAGGTCTCTCGGGTGACCACTAATAGGTCCCCACTGAATAAGAATGAACTCGACAGTGCAAACATATAGAGATGAATTTAGAATAATATTATAACACTTCAAAAATATGATCACTCACCTTAAGGTCACTAGTAGTTGCCAATGCAGTTAGCAGCAATGGTTCTTCCTGGTTTGAAACTTTGCTATTCATCCAAATTGAGAGCCCAAAACTGACCAAATTATGTAGAGATAGATATAATCTTTGAATGTATTTATACATGTGTAGGGGGGAAAGTGAGACTAATAAAACAAGCCCTAATCCCACTCTCATGTACAAATTGTGGAATACGAAAGAGCCTAGGAAGGTAACACACTTTGGCTACTTCTTGTGAGGAAGAGAGAGCCAAGGATTACCTCTTAGGTTTTCTATTCCTTTTCTGCAAATGAGAGGAAGAAGAGATGAAAAGTGCATATTGAATGATTTAACCTACAATACAAGTATGCATAAACAACTCTAATATGGAAATGCAGAACTGAGAATAACTAATATACTGTTGAAAAGTACAGATTAAGAGATAAATTTAGAGGTGCACCTGTACCAAAAATCTGAGCAAAAATGTCCAGGACCAGAGTTCTATGCCCCTGTCCTAATTTTGCAGACTGGAACTTGTACCTGACAGACTGATATCTATGGATTCTGAACTGTTGATCTACCAAATTCTACTGAAAACGGGGAGGTCTAGGGTGCCACGCCCATATCCTAGGAAATAATAGGATGCGACGCCCTTTTCCCAGGGTTTTTTGACCAAATCTGACCCTTGGAAGAGTCTCTGTGTGCTCTATCTGTCCTAAAAGTTGCAGTGACACTCGAATCCCGAATCTGCACTTGTAGCTGAAAATAGGGTTTTGGGTGGCTATATGGGGTTTTGCCTTAGTCAAACCCTTGTTTCAGTGATTTCCACCTCAACAAATAGCTGATTTGTATAGTAAATAAGTGTGTGCAAGATCCTAGGATATGAGTAAACAATCTAGAGCAACCCTAAAGAGTAAACCCTAATTGCTTGTAATTGACAAAGTAAATTCTCTAAATCAATTATGCAAAGTGATCTAAAGCATGAATGTAAATCAAATTGTAGTAATGAAGCTCATACAAAGACATAGGAACAACATGAAAGCATACCCAACCCCAAGGGAGAGGTACAAGCCAACCTTCACTCGGTGATCTCCTATTGCTTTTCTATATCTTCAAAAACCTCCAATTGGTGAAAGAATGATTGATAGGTGTTGTTTAATGTTGTTGAAGACTCTAAAGATCTACTCTTTCACTACATAGAAGGCTCCTTGTAATTTCTCCAAAATATTTTTCAGATTCGATTCCTTAGCCAAAAACTTCTAGGCCTTCAAATGAAGAAAGGGAGCTCTTATGTATGAAACCCTAGATCTTAATTTCATCTTTAGGCCGACCTAGGATTTGAATTTCTTGCCAATATTTTGGAGTTAAGCATTATAATATCATAGAATTGTGCTCCCAAAATTTCATGAAAAAATGTTGGTGACCATGTTGCACTTGCACGCGATCTAACCAACTTTTCACTAAATTTTTTAGGGGCGTTAGATATGATGATATTAGAGCGGATCCCAAAGTTACAACTGATTCTGAGATGTTTTGATATGCGAAATCGGGCCTTAAAGATCAAAATAGAACATAATTAGGGCTTAATTTTTATGATTAATTGAAGGAATAAAATGAAAAGGGGCACACTTAGGGTAAAGGGTCCAACTTTATAATGTGTGAAGTGATGAAATATGGATTTAGATTTAATTAAATTGATTAATTAAATACTTAAAAGGGATTAGAAATGAAAGATGCAAAACACACTAAGGCGAGTGCTAACCAAGCGTAGAATTGTACCACCCTAGCAAGGGTGTACAATTTACAATGCTACATTTAGCCCCCACTTTAGTGGTCACATGACACTACGTGCATATGCAAGCTAAAGTACAAAAAGTAAACATTATTTAAAAAAAGGATATATCCATAAGTTGTTGGACAAAGCCCCCAACAGTTTCTGTAGTACACAATTAGGAACCGCACCCTACAAAACCACATGTTAGATCACAAGATCATCTAATGCTTACTAAGGAAAGTGATGAAATTCGCGGGTAGCTACATGCCCCCCTGTTTTGGCTTGCTTATTAGTGAGGTGAAACATAGTATCATGTTTACCACAGCTAATTGTGATGAAGAATTTGATGAAAACATGTTCTCAACAAGGCTCGATTGTACTTCCAAGCACTTTATGGAACGAATGTGGAGCAAGGGAGTGAATTCATGATTTTGATGTCGTTGATGGCGCAAAAATCAAACCACCCTAGCTCAAATTATGATAGATTAAGTGAAAAGAGTGAAATTAGGGTTTTTAACTTAAAATCATAAAATGAAAAAAGTGCATACCTCATAAATATGAAAGTGACACTCTCATTTGTCACTTTTTGACTTTCGGTACTATTCATTGTAGAAGATCCCACACATCAGCCATCATGCCTCAATGTCAATCCAAGCGACCCACGCGAATGGAGATCATGCGCCAAGAGGTGTTGACTGAGAGATCGCTCGATGAGGTGAGTTGACCGACCATTGACTTGTCATTGACTTTTCCTTTTTGCATTGTTTTTCATTTCAAAGATGTCAGCGTCTGATCATGCACATGCCTCCCTGTCTGGGCACCATGGTCCCCTAGGGTGCCCTGGTCCTCCTTGGGTGCCCTAGTCCCACAGAGGCGCCTTGGTCCCACCTAGGCGTCCTGGTCCTCCCAAGGCGCCCTCATCCCAGAGGGGTGCCTTGGTCCACTCAGGGCGCCCTGGTCCCTACTCGGAGCAACCGAGGGTTGCACAAAATTAGGTGTCAAATGCGTAGAATAGATGCAATGATGTTTTGATTAGATGATCATCGATGAGCTATTGCTAATGATTTGATTGTTTTTCTTTGCAAATTATTCCCTATATCCACAATCACACTACTAGCCACACCTTCCAGAGCCTTCGAAGTTAGATTTCAAGGCTTTCACCAGAGGATAGGGAGTTGTTTCATTTAGTAGGGTTATTGTACATGATGACCATGCCTACCATCAAGTTTCATCCTGCGATGTTGATGGCATTGATGGAGAGATGGGAGATGGATACCTCCACCTTTATTCTACTTGTGGGGGAGATGACGGTCACACTCGAGGATGTATACTGCATACTTTGTCTTCCCATCAGAGGAGAGATAGTGAGATACCAAGTAGACCGCACTGCTGTTGATTACAAGAGGGAGAAGGTCTATTGCATTGGGAGAGAGATACCCGGTGAGATGAGGGGTCACATCATGATTAGTTGACTCTTGCATCCCACCAATGAGTTTTTGCTAGTGAGACGACTAATGATTGCTACCATTGCATTATCCATGTGCCCTAATGGGTGCGACACTCACATGCATGGAGGTCTTGCTTATGTAGTTAGAGCTGTGGAGAGACATAGGAGGGTATTATCTTGGTGGCGGAGCATGTTATCCCACCTATATCACGACCTAGCAGAGTATGTGATTGGACAGGGATGCAGCCTAATGACCTACACACTACTACAGATCTGGATATTCAAGCACATTACGTGCACTAGACCCGCTGGAGTACTCATTGATTTGGTCCTAGAGAAGCCTAGGGTGTTTGCATATCCTCTCACCCGTGACTAGTGATTTGGAGATTTGTTGCATTGGAGAGTGACATTTGATAGATTGACAACAGTGGTTATCAGATGGAGACCCTACCTCAGGATGTACATGTCTGCGGATATACATAGGCAATTATTTTGCATACAGAGGAACCGTTTACTAGAAGGATGATACAACCACATTGTAGTCCCATTCTACTTTGACTGAGTCCGACGATAGTTTGGGTTTGAGCAGTGTGTCCCTACAAATCTGCCTATCTATATCTATAATTCACGTGCGACTCTGAGGCCGAGAGGCATTCCGAGGCCTACTAGCGATGAGATTGATATCACAGATTCAGATGGGTCGGATCGGGATATCACTACCGACTATAGAGATGATGTGGGCTCACACCAGTGGTACAACACATGGTGGGGCAGGACATATCCTGGAGCCATATTTTCAGCAAACTTCCCTAGAGGGAACCCTAGACCATGGAGACACGTGAGTGACGAGGAGGATCCTGATACATCCGAGGACCTTGGTGAGGAGGACACAAATGATAAGGATGATGATGCAAGAGAGAAAAAGATTGGTGGTGATGGAGATGATCCTAATGTAGGAGAGGGAGATCGTCAAGGTGATGATGAGGAGGAGGGAGAGGAGGATGAGGATGAGGATGAGGATGAGGAGGACAAGGAGGTCGAGGAGGACGAGCTAGATGCAGTTCCTCATCACTTTGAGGATGACACCATAGCCCTAGATCTACTAAGAACTCCATTGCGAGTGGAGAAGGACCCTATAAGGAGTCCTAATCCTATTCCCCACCATCATGTGCCCACTATGCAGAGACATTATGAGCATGGAGAGCCTAGCGGGTCCTAGTCATAGGAGGTCCCTTTCCACGACCTTTATTGGTGAGAGGGAGATCCAGGTAAAGTGTTTTTTATGATTATTTAATTTATGCATCTTAATTATTAGATTTGATGATATAGAATTTTACTAATGACAAACCTCATATCTTTGTAGTTAGGACCCAGGAGTGGCGCTCCCTTATCCAGAACCTAGTGACGGATCTCATCACGACCGCACACATTCCTAGCTCCTTGCAGATAGTACATAGACCATAGGGGAGTGTTGGGTGGCATGAGGACCTATTCACCCCCATTCGGGTTGAGATGGAGGTCTGGAGAGAGAGGGAGAGTAATCTATTAGAGAGACTACAATGGACAGAGCAAGATCTAGCAACGTCTCAAGCAGAGGAAGCCACATATCACAGGATCATGATGGAGAGGGATCATAGCAGCTCCTCATGGTGTCACTCATGCTCCAAATCACAATACACACCCATGGGTCCACCCACACGACCAAATCAGGAGGGGACATCTAGTCACCATCCTCCAGCTACTAGTCCTAGAGAGAGGAGATGATCATATTGTGATACTTTTTTGATGTACAGTGATATACATGTTATGACATTTATGCTTACGTTTTATCTCAAACATGTTATTTTAATTCTTGAAAACAATGTATGCATTGCTTTGATTAGAAGTAACATATTTGGTAATGAACATGTATGTCTAATTTAATTTCCATGTGATTGATTTCTCAATGCTTCATGATTAAATTGATACATGTGTGATTTAATTAAATAGCTACATATTTAATTAAATGCTACCTTGATGATGCAGAAGAAAAATGTGTTAAGCTTAAGAATTATATGATTAATGTGATTTATTTAAACCCAATTAAATACAACATGTTATAATCCTACTTAACACATAAGAAAATGTATAACATGCTAGCACATATAAAAATGTAAATCAATTACAATTTACATAAATGAATCCAAGACAAACTATCAAGTGAAGAAACATGCTTGTCAAGAATGAAGTAATTACCACATACTTTAATGAAGATATGCTAACATATTATCCAATTTGAAAAAGGTGCAAGGAGAGAGAATAAACTAGAAAGAGAGAGAGAAAGAGAAAGATTAGGCATAGTATCTACAAAGATGAATAGTATTTATGAGTTCCTTGAGAGGCATACCTTCCACATCTGCTATATTGTAAGCAATTGATCCATAGACTTCAATGGCAACATATGGCCCAAGCCAATTAGGGATGGATTTTCCTTTTTCCTCAAGTAAGGCATTCACATTGCTCTAATTTTCATAGAGTACTAAATCACCTACTGAGAAGGAACGTTGAATGACCTTATCATTGTAGCTTCTATAGTGTCAGAAAAATTGTGGCCCTTACAATTTTAACCACATTTGGGGTCCTCACCTTGGCGACGACATATCCTTCCTTAACTAGGACCTATTTTTGCATTTCTAACCCTTCTCTCTTCCTCCTTCATATCTTGTGTCTATTTTAGACCCTGTCCGAGCCCTGAAATAGGGCAGGACAGGGGCATGGCACCCCTGTCCCCCCTAGGATAGGGGCGTGGTACCCTTGTCCCCCTAGGATAGTGGCGTGGTGCCCCTGTACCCACCTCTTAGGGTGGTCCTATGTGTGGGTTGCCCGATCTACTATGCACTTCTTGTCTTCGGGGTTTGTTATTCCTCTTTGTTCGCCTTCGATGGTTGAAAGTTAATCCTTAAGGCATGTATAAAAGGGAATTCAATACCCTCATTCATGGATGAATGTATACCGCATAGATGGATAATAGAGGATAGGAGATAGAGAGCATAAGGAGAAGATACAAGATTTCAAGGTCATTATCAAGCATTCAAGCATTCAAGTCTTCTTCATTCATCCATTGGAGCAACATTACAACATTAATTTGCAAGCATGTGTGTGTGTTAAGTTTTTGTCATGTTACATACCATTTCATACAACATTTGTGATTACATTCAAGAAGAAAATTAATCATCACCAACAAGTTGCAGATCTACAAGGTATACATCTCCATTGTCTACATTCAAGCATTTGCAATTACTTTATTTCTAGGTTGATTCTTGAACCAGGGTTTGACTAAGGCAAACCCCTATCCACAATCCCCTTTTCATCTCTTTCTATGAGTAGGTTGCAGGTATGCAGCTATAATTGCAGGTTTGGGCTTCTTTCCAGAGATGAAAGAACCCTTTTCATTTTGCAGATTTTGTGGCGGACCATGTACATTCGCGCCATGGTCCTGACGAATTTTCTCCAAATTTGTAGAGCAGATCCGCATCAGTTTAATTAGCTCAGATCCGAAGTTACAACGCGATCCTGAACTGGTAGCTCCTCATTTCACTCATTTCTTCTCTCTTTTCCACAGTCAACAAGTTAACTTTCTCATTTACAAAAGAGGGTAAATCACACTTCAACCACTTGCAATCCACTCAGAATTCACATCCTTGTTTCCCTTGGATTTGGATCTAGTTGATTCAACATCTCTTTTGAATGTAAAGTCCTTTCCAAGTGAAAATCATCCTAGTGGCTTCCTTTCTCTCTCCTAGGTGGGGAGTCACTAGGATCCAATTTTCCACTTTACAACTTCATTGTAAAATTTTATGATATGATTGAATATGCTCAAGGTCATTTATATGTCATTCATCGAGCATCTCAAGTTCTTGGAGCCTCTATTCTCTATAAGAATTATCATCCACTATAGCTTTAAGAAAAACCTTTAAAGATGGAATTTCTAACTCCAAAGGCATAATAACATCACCACCATAAACAAGATTATAAGGAGTACAACCCATAGCAATATGCACGCTCATCCAATAAGCCCAAAGAGAATAGATCAACTGAGTATTCTAATTCTTACCATGCTTGTTCACGGTCTTACGAAGGATTTGTTCAATTATTCTATTTGAAGATTCGGCTTGACCACTTGATTGAGGATAATATGGTGCAGAAAATTTATGTTGAATATGATATTTCTTGAGAAACTTCTTCACATCTTTGTTTTTGAATGATATTCCATTATCTGAAACCAAATAAAAAGGTATTCTGAATTGGGAAATAATGTTTTTGATTAAGGAAAATCAGGTTTTAAGGGACCCAAAACCCACTTACAAAATGAGGAGATAAGCAAAAGAGAAACTAGACAGAACAAAACAAAGATAGAAAGGCTGCAAAAGAACAACAGAAAAAAAAGAAGCCAAGGAAAAGAACAACATAAGGCTAGCGAGAAACTGGCAACCTAAAACCAGATTACATATCAGATGAAAATCTTTATAGACTCTTCCGCATCCTTAACCAACATCATCATTGCATTAGTTGCCTCTTTTAGATCTTTGTTTTTCTGCATCTAATGGGTGTCTTTGGTCTTCAACTCCAGCTCACTGGTAGTTTGCCTGGTTCTGCACCTGGAGGAGTGTAGAACAGAACTAGAGGCCGACTCATCATCAATGATCACCATATCTTTATTCTGCTTGTTCTTCTCCAGACAAGCAACCAAAGCTTTCATGTTTTGAGAAGACACCTTCAACACCACCAGATTATGCTCCATGAATTTCTTCAAGGCCTTCTCAGTTTTTGTAATCCGGTTGTTTATAAGATCATTATCAACCTCTTCCTTTTCTTTGATGATTCTCACCACATCTTCAAGATGCTTCAAATCTCCCTTAATCATATCCTTTTCCGGCTAGTCCAGAATTTCTTCTTCGTTGTCTGCCTCACTAGTATCCTCTGCAACATCCTCTTTACCTTTAGTGTTGGTATCCTTAATCAAGTTCTCAGTTTTATAATCCAGGTCTCTCTGTTTATTTTGAATACTAGAGATGTTATCAATCACCCATTTCTGAAAAATTGAACATTTCTAGGGTACTATTTCTGGCAGCATTCAGAATGGAATCCGCGTTCTCCATAACCGGAACAGAGCCCATAGACCTAGGGTTTCCCTCCTCCATGCTGTGTTGAACATCATTCCTGCTATCCAAGACATAAGGGTAATTCTTCACTTCTGGCTCTTCAACATCCTCTTTTCTCTGCTCGTCCCCTTCCTCTCCCTCATCCTCCTTATCCTTCTCATTCTCCACCTCTTCATCTACCTCCTTCCCCTGTTCCTCCTCAGAACCAACATTCTCTTTCGTGTCTTCTTTAGCTTCATCACCAACCCTCAATTTCTTATATAGAGGAAGATTAGATTAATCTTCATTAGAATCAGAGCCATCATGACCCTCAAAAATGTTGGCATTCTCCACAAAGGGGTCTTCCCTATAGCTATACCTTTCAAATGCTCATAAATTAACAATATAAGGCCTTGGTGAGCAATGGGGTAGGATTTAGGTTTCTTGGCATGGTCGGCCAAGCTACCGTTAAGGGAAGAAGCTAAATAGAAGGGCAATAGAATCTTCGAGCCATGGTGAAAATGGTTAAGGATTACAAAATGGTAATTGTAAACCTTTAAAAACCTTCCATCAACCATAAGGTATTCCATTAAAACTTTCAACATGTTCTGCCAGAAATATTTTACCTGGTGAGGGAGGTAGTAGGACACATTGTCCTTCTTAGCGAGTCAAGCCCTTTCTTCTTCATTGTTAGGGAAATTCTTGGTAGCTTCCACCGAGAACTTGCGGTCTCTGTAAAATTTGATGCCTTCCTTCTGCAATCCTGTAACCTCCACCACCAAATCTTCATCCAGCTTCCATGTCTGGCCAAATAGAGTAACTTTATTATTGCTCTAGCCCTTGGCAAAACCATGTGACACAAACTTCTTACTCCCGTGTAGTTTCTCCATGTAATCAGTGAATCCATATCTATGCAACCTTCGCCATATTTTACTTTCTCTTTTCCAGTTATCACAGCTGGAAGGCTCATTGCGATTAAGGTTTTCCCCATAATGTAATGTCTATTCAAGTTGAAACCCTCAACAAAGCACGAAATAACCAAATGCTGAAGAAACAAGGCATTGGAGTCAAAAAACAAGGTGATTTTCTTGTTATTTGAATAGTCTTTTAAGACATTCAATATAAACCAACACTTAATAGGATTAGGCCCATCACATTGGTGCTCATTATCACAATGCCTTAAATAGGTAATCAAATGACACTCCACATCACTCCAATATCTATCATTGAGATCCGAACCCAGAAAGGTAATAATGAAATTAACACGTACCATGGACTCTATCAAATAATAATTGCTCACGAACTCCCTTCTTACATGAAACTTCTCTGATATATTTAGTATCCTCCTCTAAAAAGACCCCCTCATTAGCTAATAAACTAGCTATGTTGTTACCTTCCCTAAGGGTATGGGTAATAATCACAATATCATAGGCATCTAACAATTTTTTAGCATTAGCAATGATATTATGAATGTTCCAAGAAGGGGAACTAATACCTTTGATACTCTGAATAATATTGAGAGAGTCCCCTTCCAGCCATATTTTTTTAAAATTAAAACTCTGAGCAAGCTGGAGACATTTTAGCATTGCCAGAGCTTTAGCCACATGATTGTTTTGAACTCCAAAGGGAGGGGCAATTGCATCAACACAAAAACCATAAGAATTTCTGATGACTCCTCCCCCTCCAGCCTTCCCAGGATTACTTTTAGCTGCACCATCAAAGTTCACCTTAACCCAATCATGAAAAGGGAACCTCCAAACAACATTATCTCTCCTGCTCTTCATATCAGATTTGCAGACCTTGTTTGTCAACTTCCATTCAGTAAGGATGTTTTTCTCATTATCAGTCATGTTAAAATAGCTACACTGCTTGTTGTTTTTGTGAATGGTATTGATGTTTTCTTTAATAGCCCTGCAAATCTTTTCAAAAACCACCTGAGAAGAACACTTAGCCTCCCTAAAAATTCTATTGTTTCTCTCCTTCCAGATATGCCAACAGGTTAGAGGAAGGACAAAGGACTAGAGGGTCTTAATGAGAGGAAGTTTGGTAGGGAAGATCCATTGCAAGATGACTTCCTTAAGACTATTGTGCACAACCCAATCAACTTTCCATTGCATCCAGACTTTACTCCAGATTTCCCAGGTAAAAGAACAATGAATAAACAAATGATCCATAGATTCGACCTCTTTCTGACATAACTCACACCTATTAGGAAACATGAATCCTCTTCGAGCCAGGTTATCAATGGTAAGAATCTTGTTGTGAGTTGCAAGGCAAAAAAACATGTTAACTTTAGGAATGAGGAATCTATTCCAAATTTTAGTCCATATTGGGTTGTAGGCTTGAGTAACAATTTTTTTATAAGTAGAGGCAACAATAAAATTACCCCTAGGATTTCTCTTCCATAGGAAAACATCATCAGAATCTTTACTAACAGAAAAGGAAAACAAATCCTGCTGGAGCAACAAAAATCTAGCATAAACTGCATCAAGTCTGACCCATTTATTCTCCTTCCAATAATTACAAATCATAGAGCCATACCTCCTTTTGCATTCTTCAATGAATTAGCTATAATTCTGGTTAAAAAGAGGTTCATCTTTAATCCAGACATCCTCCCAGAACCTGATTTTATCACCTTTGCCAAGGACCAATCCAGCTCCAACTTTAGCAACTTTTACAGATTTGATCATACTATTCCATATAAAAGAACCAGTAGGGATATCTTCAGAATAGAGAAGAGAATGAATTAGTTGGTTATGTATATATTTATCAAACCACACCCTACTCCAATCTTTCTTAATACCAAAGGCCCTCCAAATGTGTTTAGCAAGCAAGGCTTTGTTGAAAGTTTTGAGGGCTTTAATACCTAATCCCCCATTTCTCTTAGGATTACAGACTTTATCCCAGGCAACCAATGCTATCCTTTTTTTATCTTCTACACTCGACCAAAGAAATTATTTTTTAATTCTTTCTAAAGCTTCATCAAATTTAACCGATATACTAAACAAGCTAAGAACATAAACAGGCAGATTCTGAAGAGTAGCTTGAAGAAGCTGAAGCTTACCAGCCTGAGATAGCATAGATCCTTTCCAACCTGCCAATTTTTTGTTGAGTTTGTCAATTAACAAATTCCAAAAAGAGTTTGGAGGAGCCAAACCAAGAGGGAGACCTAAATAAGTAGAGGGGAGCAACTCCACCTTACAGCCAATAATGTTAGCAATCCTCTGCTGCCTCAATATTGGGGTATTCATGAAGTAAATAATAGATTTCTCCCAATTAACTAGTTCTCCAGTAGCCAAGGAATAATAACTGAGAGCACCTTTGAAGGCAGCAACTTCACTAACAAAAGAATATCCCAATAAAATTGTATCATCAACAAACTGTTGATGTGTACAGGATACATTAGCAGAAGAGGGTTGCAACCCTTTGATGGTTTTACTCATTTTCAACTTTTGAATTAGTCTGCTCAAACATTCCGCCAAGATAGTGAAAAGAATAGGCAAGATAGGGTCTCCTTGCCTAAGACCCTAGAAGATTTAAAAAATCTGGACGAAGATCCATTAATAAGAATAGAAAAATTTGGAGTAGATATCAATTCTCTAGTAATTTTAATAACCTTCTTATAAAATCCAAAGGCCTCCATGACCCTGAAAAGAACCTGCCATTCCACTCTATCATAGGCTTTTGCCATATCCAATTTTATAAGAAATCCCTCTTTGTTTGTAGCATTAAGAGAGTGGATATTCTCATGCACAAGAATTATAGAATGCAAAATCTGCCTCCCTGGGACAAATCCTTTTTTCTCCTCAGAGATAACAAAGGGGAGAACAACCAACAATATAGAAGTCATGAATTTTGAAATAATCTTGTAAAAAGAATTACAAAGACTTATTGGCCTAAACTTTCCCATAGAATCAGCTCCAGCTACCTTAGGAATTAGAGCAATAAAAGTAGAATTGATTTCCTTAAGAATTCTTCTGGATCCAAAGAAATCTTTGACAACGTTGGCCATGTCTTCCCCAACAATATGCCAATATTCCTGAAAGAAAAACATGGGAAAACCATCCGGGCCCAGAGCCCTATCCCCTTGAAAGGAAAAAACAACTTTTTTAATTTCATCAGCTGTAGGGATAGCAGATAATATCTTATTTTGATGAGGTTCAATAATCTTAGGAATGTTATCAACCAGGTCTTGTTGCTTCACAATGTCAATATCCTTACTACTGGTAAGGAGGTTAGAGAAGAGCCTAACAACTTCATCACCAATGTCATCATCTTTGAGAAGAATTTTGTCATCAATAATTAATCTAGAGATTCTACTAGCAGCTTTATGCTTCATAGATGTCATATGAAAGAATTTAGTGTTTCTATCACTGGCTTCCAGCCAAATAGCCCTAGATCTCTGCCTCCAATAGATTTATTCTCTTGATATTGTGTTGTGTAATTTGGTTAGAACCTCATCTTCTTTAGCCTTGGGGAACATCTTATAACCATCTTTCTGAATTGAGTTTTGAATATGTTCTAATTCCTCCTTCAACTTCCTCTTGGATTCAAAAATATCTCCAAAAACCTTTTTGTTCCAGATCTTAATGTTATCTTTGGTGTTTCTTAATTTTTTAGCAACTTTGAACATGGCAGAACCATCCACATTAATATTCCACCATTTGGCAATGTAATTTTCCAAGGAAGGGTGTGAAATCCACATTTTTTCAAACCGGAATGGAAAACAACATTTGCCCTTAACAGAATCAGCAACAAAAGAAATGGGATAATGATCCGATCCTATTCTGTTAATAACAGACAAAGAGCATCTATACTTAAGGACCTAGTCAAGAGTGATAAGGGATCTATCAAGCCTTGCTTGAATAAGATTGCCTCCATCCCTTCAGTTAGACCAAGTGTAGGAAGCTCCAGAAAGATCAACATCAATCAGGGCATTGAAATTGATGAATTCCATAAGGTCAATCCTGCTATCCAGTTGAGCTTGAGTTCCTCTTTGTCAATTTCTTGCAAAGGGGTGTTGAAATCTCCCATCAACAACCAACTATCTTGAGAAAAAAACCCCCTTTTCTGCTGAAATTTGTCCCAAAACTTACTCCTAGCAACTTTAGAATTTGGGGCATAAATGTTGGTAACCACCCATTCCTGTCCTTTAGCAATACATTTAACTCTCATAGAAATGATATTACCATCTTCATCAATCAGATCTCTATTAATAGTTTTCTTATTCCAAAATATGGCCACCCCACCTGACGCCCCATTCAAGCTACTACCACAAACACCTCCCTGTTTAAATAATTTTAATTTTTCAACTTTTTCCTTACTCATTTTAGTTTCCTGAACCAGGATGATGTCCAACTTATGATCTCTGATAAAATTCCTTAATACATCTTGTTTATGGAGACCATTTAGGCCTCGTATGTTCCAAGAAATTACCTTCATTTAGAAACCTGGGAGCAGGATTCCTGAATGGTTCGTTGCCTTCCATCAGCTAGGTTTTGTTTTCTCTCTTGGTCCCTATGCCACTTCATGGTTTTACATCCCTGCGAGGATTTGGAAAGACCAATATCCACCTTAGATCTTGTTCTAGTTTTAACCCCATTAGAACAACCCGTCTTCTTGTTTTTCTTTTTTCCCACTCCTATTATCTCTTCATCCTCTTCATCTTTATATGCAGATTTCTTATTATTCCAAGGTTCTCCTATTCTCTGAGAAGAGATGGGTGATTTAGTGCCAACACTCTGAAATAGAGAGTTAAGGTTAACCTGAGGTGATCCAAACTTGGTGTTTTTTTCAACGATAACTTCTGGACCTTCAAAGTCCTTTGGGAAAACTTTATTACTTTCCTTTTCTGTATCTTGTAGAGCCTCATGTTGTGATTCATTTATGTCACCAATCTCACCCTCTTCAAGAATTTCTTCTATGCTTACATTCTCTTCCTCCTGAATATGTAAAGCTTCAAATCCATTGACTATTTTGACCTCAAATACATTATCTTTATTCTTTCTAACTTCCTTCTAAAGAGTATCCTTGGAAGGACTAGCTTTCCTACCATCCTTTGTTATATCTTTTGGGTTACTAGGAAGTCCACTTCCTCCTTCCACTCTACCCTCCTCATTTTTGTTAATCTTCTCTTTCTAGATCTGTTTAACATGATTGTTATGCTTCTGAGCATTCTTCGGGTTACTTGGGCAAGCCTTCACCCAATGTCCAGCTTTCTTACAAGAGAAACACACAAAGGGGAGGGACTCAAACTCTATGGCTTGTTCCCACTTCCCTAGTTTAGAATATATTTCAATAGAGCTAGAGAGGTCCATATTCTATGAGATATTAACACATATCCTCGCATACACTAGCCTCTTTCGTGTTGCTGTCATAAAATATATAGCCACAATCTCCCTGAAGGAGTTAGAAATGCCTGAGAAAAGATCCTCCAGCCAGAACTCAAGTGACAAACCAGGCAACCGCACCCAGACGGGAGCGGATTCAAAAAAGGAGTCATTGAGCTCCATATTTGGAGACCATTTTCTTAAGGATAAAGAAGATTTCCTAAACATCTAGGGTCCTCCACTTAGGGCCATTTCCAAATATTTCCCACAAGAGAAGGAAAAGACAAAGAAACCCCTTGACAGGGCTGAAACATCAACCTGTCCTTTCAACCTCCATTTTCTCTTAACAAAAGACCTAACGACTTCAATATTAGGTCTTGGTCCAACAAATATTCCCACTAGAGAAAAATCCATTAGAGAAATACTATGGTCTATAACCACATCTGGTACTGCAATAGTTAGTCTGCCTATTTTTCTATCAGAAATATCTTCCATGAAGGGAAAAGATGATTTACCAGTGGGTTTGTTTGCAAATAGACTATTCCAGGGTTTGAGAGCCTTCACCTTTGTCGTCTTTTCCAAATCAGCGTTCAAGATCTCAGGACCCAACTTTGAAGAATCTTCATTATTTTTAAGGACAAGAGGAGGGTCCCGATGTTGTGGGTCCCCATCCTTTCGACCATCCTCATCATCCACTGTAGATCCCAAAGAGACAAGTTGTCCTTGAGTTGCAGAGGCAGCAGAACCAGAAGAGCCAGCCGCGTTGTTCCCTTCATTCACAGAATTCAAATTTCCCCCCAGTTGCGCTATTCCCTCCATCTTTCATTGAAACGTATGTTATCTTATTGAGCTTCGCTTTGAATCGGGAAATAATGTTATCTAAAATGAATTGACAGATTACTTCAGCAGTAGTGGATCGAAGAGGAACTACTTCTACCCATTTCGTAAAGTAATCAATAGTGGTTATGATGAAAGTATGTCCTTGTGATGAGGGAGGAGATATTTTACCAATGAGATTCAAACCCCATGTGGAAAAGGGTCAAGATGCTACTTGAGATCAAAGCTCTTGGATGAGAGCATGGATCAAATTGCTATGTTGTTGACACTGATGTCATTTCTTAACAAACACAAAGGAATCATTTTTCATAGTTTGCCAATAATATCCCATTCGAAGCAATCTCTGAACTAAGAATCTTCCCCCCAAAATGCCCCCTGCAAGCACCTGAATGTGCTTCCTCAAGAGCAATAGGGATTTCAGCTTTGTTAAGACATCAAAGGAGAAGACCATTATAACCCCTTCTATAAAGAACATTAGAAAGGATAATGCATCTAGTGGCCAACTGGCAAATCCTAGCCCTAGTATTCTTGTTCGTAGAGTCGGGAAAGGTACCATCACTCAGATATATCATGATATGTGAGTACCACTCATCAGAATCTACATTGCAACAATATGCCACATCACTAGGATTATCAACAATAGTCAGGGTGGTGAGGTTGTGAATAGTGAACTTGAGATCTACCAAGGGGTCCTCTAAAGACACAAGAGAGGCTACACATGCCATTGTATCAGCATATCGATTATCTTTTCGAGGAATAAGCTCCATGGTATAAGAATCAAACTTTTGCAACAAAGATATAGCTAAATCTCTATATTGTGATAGTTTATCTTGCTTAGCTTGATAAATTCCTGTCACTTGCCTTATGATTAGTTGAGAATCTCCATAGATATGTAGATGTTTTATTTTTAATGCTAGGGCTACTTTAATTCTAGCTATAAGAGCCTCGTATTCAGAAATGTTATTGGTACACAAGAAATTGAGACGATATGATAAAGGGAGATTTATTTTTAGAAGAAATTAAGACAACCACTACCCCCGATCTTGTACGACATATAGAGCCATAAAAATATAACTCCCAAGTCTCATCAACCTCAATAGAGAGAATACATTCATTGGGAAAAGACTTCGGGTTAGGTAGGGAGAAGGGTGAAGGAGCCTCAACTAAGTGGTCGATCAACACTTGACCCTTTATTGTCTTCTGCGAGACAAACTTTAGGTCAAACTCGGTCAACATCATAACACTAGTACAAAAACAACAATATATGACTAAAAAAACTACCAAAAATTGTAGATAAATGACTAAATTTGATCACATGACCACTGGTAGTTTATTGTCGGTCATAAATCATTTTGGTCACGTGACCATTACTTGTTTTGATTGATCAATTTGGTCATCGATTTTGGTCATTTATTTAGTTATTGATTCAGTAACTAATTTAGTCATTAATTGTTGTTATCTGGTCATTTATTTAGTCACGATAGTCACTAATTTAGTCATATATTTAGTCACTAATTTAGTCATTTATTTAATCACTAATTTAGTCATTGATTTTTGTTATCTGGTCATTTATTTAGTCATGATAGACACTAATTTAGTCATATATTTAGTGACTAATTTAGTCATATATTTAATCATTAATTTAGTTATTGATTGTTATGATCTGGTCATTTATTTAGTCATTCTAATAATTAATGGTCATCAATTGGTAGTATATTTAGTCATTTTTATTCACCCATTTCCATCCATTGGTAGTATACTATCATTTTTATTTAATTGTTTCCATTAATTGGTAGTATAGTCATGACATGAATAATTTATTAAATACCATAAATTATATAATGCAAAAATGACATAATATTAAACTTGAACTGAAACATAAAAGAAAATTAAAATATTACCGTTGTGTATGTGAAAAAGGGTTTGTAGCTGCAAGCACAACACTTCAATTAAGTCATTACATGCATGGTTAGTAAATAATAATCAATCAATAATAAACCATAACAAAGCGACTAATTGCCTTCTAAAAGATGTGAGTATAAGATTGCTCTCAAATTTTTTATAAGCAATACTAGTGACTAGACTACACCAAGACGAAAGATTTAATCTATATGATATTAACTATATGGATGCAAAATGGATGAATAATTCAAGCAAATAATCAATTCAAGCAATAATGGATGTAAAATGGATGCAAATAATCTAAAAAGCACAATGATCTTCAATGACTCTAGAGCAAAATTAGCGTGATAATAATCTCCAAGCGTGTACTCAAAAATCTTTGGGGTAAATTGGAATGAGGGATGAAGACTGAATTTATAGAGAATTACCAAGAGAAAAGCTCAATTTAGGATTAATTGAAAATAATTGAGAAATCAGGTTTAGTTAAGCTTGAGATAGATTCCAATTATAGTTTAATTGAAATGCATTCAAATTAGAAGTCCAAGTTGCATTGGAAATAATAATAAATTAATTCCATACATTTGTGATAAAAATAGGTAATTCTTTTATTTATTCAAGAAAAGAGTCTTTTCAATGCAACTGAACTTCTTTTTCTGAAAAGCTTTGAGTTCCAATTTTAGAGAATAATTCAATAATTCAATTAATTGCTTTTATGATTTCAAGTTCTAAATTTAGAAAAAGAAATAATATCTCAAGTTTGATTTCTCTCTCAATTCAATTCTTTTTGTTTAATTTCAATTCAACTCTTGCTTTGTAATTAATTCCTCTTTTGTAATAAATTAATTCCTTTTGCATAATTAAATGGCAATTTTATTAATTAATTTAATATGCAAGGATATTTAATAAATTAAAATAGGATAATTGATCAAAATGATATTCTAGGAAATGGTTCAATTAATTAAATAAATATTTAATTAATATCGAGTAATTGATTTGCCATGTGATATTTGATGATTAAAGAGTTAATAATGTGCTCAAGATTGATTTAATTGCCTTTGGTTAGGACCTTGGTGATGTTGTCTAGATTAGGGGCCCATGGTTTAGATGACCATTTTTAGGGTATTACATTTGCCCCTCTTTGAATTAATGTGTGAGCAACGCGTTGATTCAAAGAATGTGTGATGTCTAGAAGATGCCAGTTCTGAACTTGAATGATCATGAACTAGATGAAGAGCAAGGTGTTTAGCTTGATTCGAAGCGACAAAGCTGAATGAAGTCTGATTAAAGCGATACCATTCCCAAACTTGATTGAACTGAGGAACGATAGAAAACAAAAGATACCGAACTTGAACTTGATTGATCAAGAAGTAGATCTTACTGATCTAGAACTTGATTGATCTAGACATAGTGAGTGATGATAAAAATTGATCTTGAACTTGATTGATCAAGACACGATGATGATAAACTATCCAACTTGATCAAGAAACGAATACTAAACACCTGCTTAGATTGAGTGTGATCAAAGATACTCTTTAAACTTTTGATTGAGTTTAAACGAGTAATCAGTTTGATGTAAAGTGATGAAACTGATTAACATTAAGAGATTGATTCAGATGAAAGACAAATATTATCTTGATTTGAAGCGATGAAACTGATATGCCCCTAGCGATTGATTCGATTCAGATGATTGAGAGATCTCACCTTGATGTGAAGCAATGAAGCTGAGATGCCCCTTAGCAATAAGAATTGATTTTCTTTAGTTGAAAAGATTTTTCTCGACTTTTGATAAAGATTTGAAAAATTTATTTCTCGACTTGTGAGATGTGAGGTCATAGGGTCGTAAGTATGCCCCCTCAAGAGTGAAATCGAAAGATAGCGAGGGTACATGATTATAGGCAATTGTGTGGCAAAAATAAGTTACTTGAGCACAAATTGATTCTGAGAAATATTTGAAAAATTCGGCGTTGATTGATGAAAAATTGAGCACAGAGTTGAGCGTAAAATTGATGTGTAGAATTTGAAATTGATTTTCAGCGTTGAAATTGAGTGCAATTGGAAGAAAGAATGAGCATTTGATGAAAAGAGTGCTAAGTGGTCCAAATTGTGAAATTGACTAGGAAAATGATCTTGAATTTTGATTTCGATCCCAGAAATAAAATCAAAGCGGGCGAATTAACTAAGGATACAATTTTCATGTCCATCGGAGCAAGTTGAAAAATTAGGTTTTTGGCTATATATGAGACGAAAGTGTCATTTTCAAATCATTTTAACCCTCCAAGTTTGAAAATTCAAAAAGCCTTTTGCAAAGAAAATGGTGGTCCCTACTCATCAGCATCGATTCGAGTGCCAGAGACATCATAATCGACCCTGAAACTATGAGCTAGCGGTAAGTGATCGATCTTAAGCCTCTTTATGTTTTCAATTTTTAATTTTTTTGCTCATTTTTCAAGTTTTTTGCATGTTTGGGGTCGGGTTTCACATTTTATCGTGCGAGATAGGATTCTATCTCGTATGACTAACTGGTAAATTATCTTGTGTCATTTGAAGTCATTAGAATTGTCATTCGGGACACACCCTTGTATCGTACGACAGGTCTGTAAGAAGAGCATTTTGACATGCTAGGTCTAATAAATTGTCGTTTGGGGTTGTTTTGTCGTACGAGAGCTATTCCCGACTCATACGAGATTCTGTCTCTCTGTGTTTTGTCGTTCGGGAGATAGTGAGCATTATTGAAGGTTTAAATGTGAAAATTTTATTTTGCATTTGACTTAGTTGGATTTGCTTGATGTTTTACTTCTCTTGTAGGCTCATTTGGAATATTTTCTGATGCTTCATTGTTGGGTTTTTGCAGGTTCGATTACCTCCTGTGCTTTTTAGATGTGTTTACCGTCCTACAATGGCATTAGTTCGACATTTATTTCAGGTTGAGCAGGCTCATATTGATGTATGTGGTTTGACTCATCTTCTTAGTTTTCCAAATATCCATGTGAATCATGGAATGCTCACGACATTGGTAGAGCATTTCCATTCAGAGCATAACACGTTTCATCTGCCAGTGGGGGAGTTGACTATCACTCTTGAGGATGTATATAGGATCCTCTGTATCCCTTTTGTTGGAGATAAGGTAGATTATGATTTAGGGCACCTTCCACGATTACAGGCAGTGAGGCATGTCTTCAGAGATCCTGACATTTTGACCTGTTCCATTAGTTGGGACATATTGATGAGTAGACACAACGAGGAGTTTCCTCTGGCATGTGTTATAGAAGGATTTATAGGTTGTTTTTTGATGCCAGATAGAGGGCAGTAGGGTTTCCAGTGTGGGTGGGGCAGGATGTTGATGAGACTGATGGAGACCCCTCAGAGGCTTGGTTGGGGTTCTTGCTTCCTAGCTCACATGTATCGCGAGATGCATGAGATCGTATATAGAGATGGTCGAAGCATGGCCGCAGGTGTATATATTTTACAAGTTTGGGCTTTGGAGCATCTTCCCATTTGTCGACCTATTGTAGATGATAGTAGAGAGATCGACCAACCGATTATATACATGTATGTCGGTTATATTATGCAACCCCACCTGGGCAAGACAGATTTTTGGTGGCGACAGTTAGATGATTTGATAGTCATAGTGTGGAGACCTTATAGAGGTTTGGAGCCATGGGATGACTGGCGACTAGTCTGCAGGGACCTTTTTGTTACGCGTCCACTTATTGGGAGATCACAGACTATTGTGGAGCAGTTCATCATTTCTTGAGTGATGAGGCAGTATGGCCGGCCTCAGGGGATCTCGCAGGAGTATACAACATATGCACGTTACGTGAATGAGGAGAGATAGGGATGGTCTCCACAGTTATCTTATGCCTTAGCCATGCAAGAGTTGACTGGTCTAAAACACCTCAAATGGGATTATATGGATGATGTAGCAGATGCAGGGGTATTCCCCTAGTACAGAGAGTGGTTCCAGCAACATCCTTTTCCTAGGTTTACTGATTCGGGTGAGTAGGCACCGCGCATTAAGGATATTGAGGATGATGCTCCCGCATAGGTACAAGGATAGGGTCAGAGACAGGGACAAAGAGCCGAGGCTTTGAGGCAGATAGGTGGGGATCCTAGTGCTAGTAGCAGTAGGGTTCCAGCTGAGGGTGGACAATAGAGGGGTGAGGGCGGATCCCTTGGGAGAGTAGGAGTGAGATTGGGTGGAGCTGAGGAGGAGAGAGCAGCTCCGAGATAGGTCTGACAGTGGAGGGAGGAGTAGGGTGGTACTAGAGGTGGAGATGGGGGTGGAGAACCGATGAGAGAGTAGGGGACAAACACAGGATGGTCGATGAGAGCACGTCTTGCAGAGTTGCAGTCACAATTGATAGTGGCTTAGACTTAGTTGGGGGAGCAAGATTGTCAGCTTACGGAGCTGAGAGAAGAGCGTGATCGTTAGGTGGCGGCGATGAGAGCAGAGTGAGACACCCTCCAACAAGATGTTTTGCATCAGAACAACTGGGCAGCCTACTATGTCGCAACATATAGCGTGGCAGTTCCAGTAGCGCAGCAGGTGATTCCTTATTCTTAGTATATGGTACATTCTGAGGGAGCTCAAGCACCTCGATAGGACCCGGTCATCAAGCTCCTCCTCCTCCACCAAGCAATGAGGGAGAGGCTCAGAGCTAGATATTCTTTTTGTAGCTCAGATATATTTTTTGTAGACACACCCATTTTTTTGTAGCCTATATGATTCTTTCTTTGATGGGAGTTTGTATATGTCATTCGACATCATTTTGTACCTTTAGACTTGATATATATATATATATATATATATATATATATATATATATATATATATGAGATCCGATTTGACTTCATCGTTCTTGTGTTGATTTGTTTATGAGATGTCTTTTATATGCTTTGTTCTATATGGATGCATTTCTTTTCAATATGAATGTATGTAATGCAAATGATTATGGATGTCTATTTTTATTTCTTTTCATATGTAAATGAATGAATGTGCAACTAAGTAATGAATAATGCAAAAAAAAAATTTCATTTTTCTATGCAATAAGATAAATGCAGATGAGTGAATAATGAAATGTATGAATCTATATTAAATGTTATGTATGCAGCTAAAACATCTCAAAACACAAGTACTCGATCAAAGAAATGATGATAAAGAGACCACTTAGCATAAGAAATGATTATGCTTTCAGCTCTCATTCAGAAGATAAAAAGATTATTACCATATCAAAATCACTCTAAATTCACAAAAATGCAAAATGATATGCAAAATGCAACCTAAACCTAGTCATTGGATTTAAAATACTTAAGATTCATCACTGAGTATAACGAACACAACATGCAGGTAAGAGTTCCTTTCTTTTTAATGAGCAATATTAATTATCTTGTTTGCAATGACCCTTTTTTCGTTCATAACCTTGGACAGATTTCACAGGGACCCAAATTGCATCATAAAGAAATTCCCTCAAAAAAGACAAAGAAATGATATGGACCTCCCTGTAGCATACAAATAAGCAGAGTCGAGGTATGTGAGGCAATTTCACCTTGTTGTGAAAGCTCTTATCACAGACACCCAGCTAATTTAAATGTTTCTAGATCATTGGAATCATTCCTACAAGCAAAAAACAAAGAAAATATTATGCCCCCAATCCTTGCTCCTCTTAGTCACAATAGACTTCCTCGAGTTACTCAAAGGGATAATAATTGAAAACCAATATAAAAGATAGCACACAAAGAAAATTGTTGATTCATAGCTCAAACTGTTTAGTTATTGTTTTTCGTTATGTTGTTTTGCTTGTTTACTCAGTGATAAAAAACTCTTTAGTAGTTAGGAGATAGGTGACTGACTTAGAGTGGACGACCAGGTTTCACTGACGGAATGATGAATTGGTTGAAACTACTTAGGACATATGAATTGCTCTGTCGAGTAACCTAAGACTAGGACGCTGATCAGTTTCAAGTCATGAGGGTTCCAACGAACCAGGATGTCACAAAAGTGACTGAAAAATATGTACAAGCGAAAGCAAAAGATGCATGAAAGCGGGGAATGCCAACATTGCGTTGATAGATGGAGCTCTTGAGTACAAGAGGTGCCTGTTTGCCAGGTTTTCACCTGTTTGACAGAGATTCACTTTTTTTTTTTTTACCAAGGTGCCTGTTTACTAGGTTTTCACCAGGGCATTTTCTCTCTTTATATTTTTTTTCTTTTTCTTTCTTTTTCTCTTTTTTTGTATTTTATGATTTTTTTTATTTTATTAAATTTTTTTTCAGGACTTTTTCGGTTGTACAAGTTGGTGGCACAAAGAATGCTAAGTGAAGAATTTCTTCAAGTGGATGGTGTTAATCGGTTCATGGAGATTTTCTCCTTTTGAATTTGAGAGTTGATAGGCACCAGAGCCGAATGCTGCAGTAACAATGTAGGGACCCAACCAGTTGGGTTCAAACTTCCCTTTATTGTCACGAAACTATTGATTTTTTGGATTTTCTCTCAGAATTAGGTCACCAACCTGAAATTCTCTTTGTCGAACTTTCTTGTTATATCCTCTAGACATTCTCTTCTGATACACTCTCAGATGATCAAACGCCACTTGCCGACTCTCATCCAACAATTCGAGTTCTTGCAATCTAGATATTCTATGATCTTCATTAGTAACAAGACCTTGCAAACAAACTCTTAGAGATGGTATTTCTACTTCAATAGGTAGTACTGCTTCAGACCCATACACTAAAGAGAAAAGTGTAGCCCCAGTAGGTGTTCTGATACTTGTTCTGTAAGCCCATAGTGCAGGATTGAGCTGCAAATGCCAATCCTTCCCAGACTTGTTCACTGTTTTGTGCAAGATAGTCAATAGGTTTTTGTTAGATGCCTCAGCTTGTCCATTACCTTGAGGGTAATATACTGATGACCAGTATTGCTTTATTTTGAATTTCTCACAAAGCTCATCTAGATCTTTATTCTTAAATTGTCCTCCATTATCAGTCACGATGGACAAAGGTATCCCATACCTGCAGATGATATAGTTCAAGATGAACAAGGCAACTCGTTTACCTGTTGCTTTAATGAGCAGAACCGCTTCTACCCACTTGGTGAAATACTCAGTGGCAGTTATGATAAATTTATGTCCGTTGGATGAAGCAGGATATATCTAACCAATGAGATCAAAGGACCATTGCTGAAAAGGCCAGTGTGTAATAAATGGTATGAGGTCCCTTGCTGGGGCATGTATGAGATTTCCATGAAGCTGACATTTCTCACAAGTCTTAGCAAATTGGATGGCTTCTTTTTCCATGTCTGCCCAGTAGTAGCCAACCTGTAGTAGTTTCCGAGCTAAAGTAAAGCCATTTGAATGAGATCCACAAATACCTTCATGGACTTCTAATAATGCAAGTTTAGATTCTTCAGTTTCTAGACATCTAAGCAATGCACCATCCAAACCTCTTCTAAATAAATCGTTAGCTATAATAACATACCGTGAAGCGTTTTGAGTTAGGTTTCTTTTATCATTTCGGGTAAGATTTCCAGGGATAATTTGGTCGCATAGATAGGAATAGATGTGGCTGTATCGGGATGAGTCATGTCCAATAATAGAACAGACTATTTGGGTCTCAAGAGAATCATAAGCAGGGTAATATAACTCTTCCACCAGGAAATCAAAGCAAAAATTGGACTCCTGTAACTCAGGTATAGATGCCAAGGTGGCCATAGCATCTGTTGCTCTGTTTGTGGATCTAGGAATATGTTGGAATGATACAAAAGAAAAATACTTCTTAAGATCATCAACCATCCTCTTGTAAGGCATCAATTTCTCATCTCAAGTCTGATATGTATCATTGATTTGATTAACCACTAGCTGAGAATCTCCATAGATATACAATTTTGCAACCTTCCATTCAATAGCTAGTTTTATCCCATTCACCAAAGCTTCATATTCTGCAATGTTGTTTGTGCAAGGGAATAGAATCTTATAAGACTTTAGGATCGAATACTTCTGAGGAGTAATGAATAATATGCTAGCACTTGAACCATTTTGAGTAAAGGACCCATCAAAGAACATTTTCCAAGGTTGTTGAGTAAGGTGCATTATAGATTCATCTGGAAACTCTATGTGTAGTGGTTGAGAGTCTTCAAGCAGAGCTTCAACAATTTGATCAGCAATTACCTATCCTTTTATGGATTTGCATTCCACATATTCAATGTCAAACTCTGTAAGGATCATGACATATTCAATGAGAAGATACTTGAGTGGATCAATTTTGGCCACTAGCTTGACTGAATGTGCTAGCATGTACTGTCTCATTTTTTGTGATGCAAAGACGAACACCAAGCATGCTTTTTCTATTATAGTGTAGATCATTTCATAAGACACCAATGTCCTACTAATGTAATAAATAGCTCATTCCTTTTTGTTATCATCCTATTGCGCCAAAAGTGCCCCCAGTGATGAATCAGTTGCTGATATATATAAGATTAGTGGTTTAACCTGAATCGGTGGCATCAATATCGGTGGATTCGATAGGTACTCTTTGATTTTATGAAGATGTTGTTCACACTGCTGATCCCAGTTGTAAATTACTCCTTTTCTCAATACCTTTGTGAAAGGTTGAGCTTTGTCTGCTAGCTGAGAAATGAATCATTTGATGGATTGGAGACATCCCTGTAGACTTCTTATTTGACTGATGTTCTTCAGAGGAGGCATTTCCATTATGGCTTGGACCTTCTCAGGATCAACCTCGATTCCCTTCTTTGAAATGATGTAGCCAAGTAGTTTACCAGATGTCACTTCGAATGCACAATTCTTTGGATTTAATTGGAGTTTGAACTTTTCCATTTTGTCAAGTATAGGACCTAACTCTTGAATATGCGTTGATCTTTTCATAGTCTTCACTAAGGTGTCATCAACATAATCTTCCATATTCTTATGCATCATATCATGAAAAATAGTTGTAATTGCTCTCTGATAGGTTGCTCCTGCATTCTTTAGCCCAAATGGCATGACGTTCTATCAAAAGGTTCCCCATGAATAGGTGAAAGCTGTCTTTTCTTGATCTCTAGGAGCTATTTTGATTTGATTGTATTCAGAGAATCCATCCATTAGTGAGTAAATTTCATACCCAGCAGTCATGTTGACTATCATATCAATGTTTGGCAATGGAAAGTCATCCTTCGGACAAGCTTTGTTAAGATATTTGAAGTCAGTGCAAACTCTGATAGACTTGTCTGCCTTTGACACATGTATTATGTTTGAAATCCATTCGGCATAATCTATAGCTCTAATGAATCCAGCTTTTAGTAGTTTTTCTAGCTCAGCCTTGACTAATAGTGCTACATGCGGGTGCATCTTACATAGTTTTTTCTTAACTAGTTTTACTCATGGTGTAATTGAAAGATGGTGCATAATGAGATCAGGATCCAAGCCTGGCATATCAGAGTACATCCATGCAAATTTTCTTTTCTAAGAATAGCTGAGTGAACTCCTTTAATTCTTCTACTGATAGTGATTGAGCTACATGAATGATGTGTAGTGTCTCTTGACTCCCAATGTTCACTGGCTGAGTTGGCTCGATCAATATGGAGGACCTTTCCTGGAAATGACTTGGCAGTATATCAAGTATCTCACCTTCAGGTGCCTCAAAGAGGTTTTCACCTTTAGGTACATCCTTTATTTTCTCTTTTTTAGATTTTGATACTGCCACAATGTGGTTTTTGCCATCAGATCTTTTATTTTTATTTTTCTTGTTTTTGCGACTAAGATACTTGATATCCGCTTCAGTCATATTTTCACTTTGGTCACTGGTGGAAGAGTCTATAGGTTCGACTGTATTGAGATAATAGGCTAATGTATAGTCATTGGCAAAAGTAGGTATATTCATGGGCTGGCTTTGTAAAGTACAGTCAATCAATTCAGGATGGACTAAGGATAAATTTTGGATATGTTCAAGAGCATTCACGGTATTGTTATCATAGTGGCAGATCGAAAAGTTGAGTTCCAAAAGAATATGTTGCGTAAATGTCTCGAGACTAGGAAGAGTTAGATCATGATTATCAAAGTTCACGTTAATATTTAGTTGATCTAATTTGTTAGACATACTTGTGACATCGTTCACTACGCCAGACTGGACATCATATCTTGGTTTAACAACAATAAGATCTGTAGATAGATTTTCATTGTTTGTATCAGCTGATTCAGAATTTGAGGCTGAGTAGATATTGTCCTGAATAGGACTATCATCAGAGTCATCGGGTGAAGTTTCCAAGTCTTCTTCATGTGATTTAGTAAGTGTATGTATGGTATCAATACCAACATCTTTAATACTGCAAGTTCCTTGATGTTGTGGCTCATTTGTCATTTGTATCTAACACACCTGTTGACATGATCTTGATGTTTCTGTGATTTGTTGTCATCTACTCCATTCAGCTTCCTCTCGACTGATAACTAGTTCTTGTTATTTAGCTTCCAGCTCTTCTTGTGTAGTGCTATACCTAATTTGTTCTGTTTTAGGATAGGGGTACATAGATGAGAAGCTTTCTAGTATTCTTCCTTCTTTCAGTCCTTGTTCATAATTTGCTTGTCTCTTTTATCTAATTTCTTGTATTTCTTTCTCTAGTTTTATGCGCATCAACTCTTGAGCATCATCTATGACACCACTAGAATCTTCTAGAGTTTCTATAGTGGGTGTGTCTGAGAGGTGGTCAGGACCCCATTCATACTCATTTGAATCAGTCTCTGAATTGTCTACTTGCTGCCTGCCAGTATATGTGACTGGAACTTTTAGTGGTGCAAACAATTCTCTGATTCTTACTACTTCATCTTTTATATCCTTAGGGACCTCAACTTCCTGTATTATTGTAGTTGATACCATCGAAGCTTGAGCACTGATTGTTTCTTCTTTCTTGACTGCTGATTCCTCTTTCTCTTTTCTACACTCTTCTTTTGTTTGTTGAGTGTCTACTTCCTGTAATGTTAAAGGCGATATTCTTTTCTGCCACTTAGACTTAGAAACATGTTTTTGATCTGATGTCTTTTTCGGATTGTATCCTAGTCCGGCCTTATCATTTGTGGATTTGGTTTGTAGCTGAATTGGTTCAATAATACCATCCTTTTGTTTGCCCAAAGGACCAACACCTGAGTACCCCATGCATTGAATCATTTTGTAGCCAAGGCCATATTGGTTTGAGGAAATCTCACAATGTCGTACCTCCTCATTTTGACTATCTTCCTTAAAGAGCCAGTTAAGAACACCATCCTCTTCTATTTCATCCACCAAGCAGGTAGAATAATATACAAAGAGACAATCATATATGGTATTCGAAGCTGAAGTTTGTGTTCTCATAGCCTCTGATGGCTTGCCCAACTATTTTGGTGATGGAGGGAGAGAAACTAATGAAAGTACCGGTTCTATCTTGTAGCCATCCATGCCGGTATTTGTAATCTTCAATCTCTTTTCTAAGTCTTTCATTAGTGTTTTTGGATCTGCATTTGAAGAGGCTACCCTATTATGAGGCACAAAAGTATTTGCACCTTTTGTCAATGCATTACAAACAACATTTGTATCAGCAGGAATACTAACTTCAGCTTTGTTATAAGGAAACTTTAAGCATTGATGGTATGTTGATGGTACTACCTTCATTTCATGAATCCATGGCCTGCCCAGTAATATATTATATGACAAAGGAATATCAAGTACTTGGAAAAGGACATCTCTTTCTATAGGTCCCACTCTGATAGGTAATGACACCAGACCTTTAGAAGTCCTTTCTTCTTCATCATAGGCTTTTATTGTTATTTTCTTGCTAGGATCAATGACATTTTCAGAGAATCCTAGTTGAGTAAGCAGACTATAAGTACAAATATTCAAACCTGCTCCTCCATCTATCAAAACACGTTTGACTCTGTGTTTGTGGATCATGGCTTCAATATGCAATGGCTGGTTATGTGGATGATTTAGTGATTTGTCATCTTCTTCAGAGAAGGTCAGATAGTGAGGTGAAGTCAAATGACCCACCATAGACTGAAATTGATCAATGTCTAAATCTTTGGGAACATTGGTGGTGAGGAATGCTTTGTCTAGGATCTCTTTGTGAGCAGATGAGAGTTTTAGCAATTCAAAGATTGAGATTTGAGCATTTGTCCTTTTTAATTTCTCAACAATGTTATATCCAGAAGATGATGATGAAGTTAACCTTTTAAATTTGTCTAGGGTTGATTCTTTTTGTTTGTTTGACAAGGCTAGTGGGTTTGATGTTGCTTGAGCTAGGTCAGAAGAACTAGCTCCTTGGAGGGTGACTTTCTTTTGAGAATGGGTGAGAGCTCTTGCATATCATGATTCATTTGGTTTATCTTGGACTATAATCACATTGCAATATTCTGAGTGGGAAGGCTCAACCATGTTGATAATGTTGTCCTAACTGGTATAAGTATAATTTACCTTGGAACCTCCTTTGGTCTTTGAAGAATCACCTTGTTTGTAAATAGGCAAAGGGTCCTTAAATGCTTTATGATTTGCATTAGTCAGATGATTCCCAACAACAACTTTACCAGCATCTATGAGATCTTGAATCTCATGTTTTAGCTTCATGCAATTGTTTATGTTATGACCTTTATTCAGATGGAAGTCACAGTATTCATTTTCTCTCCACCATCGTGGTTTGAATTCTGGATCATATGGTCTGGAGTTATCTGGTAGTGTTATCAAGTTGTTTACCAACAAATTTTTGAAAGCGGATTCATACAATTCTTCGAGAGGAGTAAAATCACACTTAGGTTTGGAAAGCCAAGGCTTTTCTTTGAACCATTCCTTTGCTTTCTTTGGTGGATTTTCTGCTACAGCCTCAATAGCTTTAAGTGCTTGCGTACCACTAGCCAAGTTGAATATTGTGGGTTTTGAGTTGGTTTTAACAGTGTCTACTACTCCATCATTAACAACATTCTTGTTGTTGTCTTTGCCAAATTTCCAATACTTGTTCTTCTCTTTAGAGCTAGATCCTGGTTGTGTTTCTTTCCAAGGTGTGATATCCCCCTTCTTTATGAGCACATCTTCCATTCGAATGGCATTATCTACCATTTTGTTAAATGATGGGTGTACTTGCATTTTTACACCATACTTCAGTTCGGGGACCAAGTTATTGACAAATATATCCATTTTCTCAGAGTCTAGGATAGGTCGAGAATACCTAGAAACCATCTTTCTCTAGTGTTGGAGGAAAGTAAGAAGAGGCTCCCCTATTTTTTTGTTTAGTATTGCAAAGCTTGATCATAGTCACAGGATGTCGAATGTTGTATGAGTATTGTTGTAAAAATAGTTGGATTATTTCTTCAAACGTTTTTATTCCTTTGGGTAGACTTGAGAACCATTCCATTGCTTGACCCCCTAAACTCCTTGGGAAAAGGCGCATGAGGTACATTTGATCATGCATGAACTCCATACAGGAGGCACAAAACTCTCTGACATGATCTTGAGGATCTGAGGTGCCATCATACTTATCAAATTTTGGGATCTCCACTCATGAGGGAAATGGAGGCATGTATACATTCTTGTCAAATGGAAAGGGACATATTGTTTCCAGAGAATATTGTTTTGGGGACGTCCTTATTTTTCAATTCTGTGACCTTCATTCATAAGGCTTGTAATTGTTTGTGTACCATGAGTATAGGTGATTCTTTCTTTTTAGTAATGAGTGTCTGAACATCATATCCAGTAGGAAGTTTAGCACCTTGTTTTGCTAGTTCTAAGAAATAGTCTTCCTTCTCTCGGGTCATGATAGCTTTCATCATTTTTCTAAAGTCTTTGTCCTTTTGACAGTCACAAATTTCTTTTTTTGGAGGTCCAGTGTCTTCGTCAGCCTCACTTGATGATGAAGAATCATTATCATTTTCAGGAATGTTATTATCGTCCTTGTTTCCATCATTGTGTTCCATCTCATATATAGTGGGAGATTTAGGCTCATCAAAAATTGGTCTGCCTAATGATGACGGTATGTCAGTGATTGGATCCCGTTCGTAAAATGGATTGTCGGTGTATGAAAAGGGTATTCCTTTGCCTTTGGCTTCTTTCTTATGAGAACTCCTGGTTTGTGTAGGCATTTTTATGGATTAGTGCGACCTAAAGTTGTTTGTGATGGAGAGGTCATGATCAATTTCACAGCTAGTTGTTCTGTTAAAGTATTGTTTGGGAGAAACAACTGAGATTCAGTCTGGTTTCAGGAAGGATCTATCCTGTGTAAGACGTTTATCTAAGTTGATTCTAAGAGTAGTGTAAGATTTAGTGTGGCTTCAGGAATGATCTATCTTGTATAAGACATTATCTAAGTGACTAAAATTTGATAGGTAGTTGATTGAACTAGCTGAAAGATGATCGACAAAATTGTGCAACACAAATGGCAGAGGTACACTACCTTGATCTGTTTATGCTCAGGAAAATTGATAACCAGTATTATGTTCACTGTAGACTATTTTTAGGCAAATTTGACTATTCTGTTCTAACAAAACCAGAAACTCGTACGACGGAATTTTCTGAACTGGATGACAATTTAGCAGGTATAGGACGACAACAGTTCTACTTCATATGAGTTGCTGCTATAGGGGTTGAGAAAATACAACACCACAAGAGCCTGAAGATCTTCTGCAAGCCGAATAACCTATTACAAGGAGAAGCAATGAAGCAAAATCTGAAGAACATGCAAAACACAGAGAATATGCTCAAAAAGAGAGAGCTCAATATTCACAAAAATATGTAATGTGATTCTTACTAGACTTAGGGAGAAGCTAAAACCTAGAACAGCTACTGAAAGCAATAAAGATGGGTCCCGGCAACAAGGCCTGATCAGGTACCCAAATACAATGAAATCTCTATGAAACAGAGACAAAGGAGAAAACCCCGTGGGAAAAAACTCCTCTCCAAAAAGAGATAAAAGAACACCAGTGAAGCATGAAGAACATGCAAACTCTGTCGAAGAATAACTGCTGATCTGAAGAACATCCACTGAACTAGAACATGACCAGGTAGAGAAGACTGTAATCTGCATGAGTGCCCTCAAATGACACTACTTGAATCAGGAGGCAAACAAGGCAAAACAACTGAAATCGAAGATATAGATGGCATGAGAAACCAAAGCCTGAAGAGCTGATCAATGAACCATGGAAGCATTATAACCAACAGGATAAACCTCCCCATAATGCGGAAGTGGGAGAGGGACAGGAACACTGAAAAGGACAGCCAAAAACAACTGCATGACGAAGAACCAAGAACATCAAAGGTGCTGAGACACATCATCATGAGGTGAATTTCGTGGATGGAACACTCACTTGACAAAGGAAGATGGCAAACAAAGGCAAACATCAACCCCCTCATGGCACTTGATCAACAGTGCATATACAACGAGACACAAGATATGCAAGATTCCAAGTAAACAATGCATGATGGCACTTTATCTCAGTGCATTTGCATAATTACAAGCTATAATGATAAGAAGACTGGAAATAGAAATGAGAATCAAAACAGAGACACCCTACTCAAAAAAGAGATCCCAGGACCTGAAACAACCACGATATCCACCAGAGTGCTGAAAAGCAAAAAATTGAATAAAATATGCATGGAGCAGAATCTGAAAAAAAACTCATATTTATGGAAAGTACACAGAACACGCTTTCCGAAAATATAAAGTTTTCAAAAAATGGAGGTCAGATGCTCATTCTACGTCTCCTGGAGTGCAAAAAAGAGACCTCACTTTGACTATAAAAAAACATAGACAAATAGCAAAATTGGAAAAAATTACCAACACCATGAGGTCGGCCTCGGAACCAGCTTTCCAACGCCTATTTGTTCACCAAAATTTGACTCCGTATGCCCAAGATAGGGCCAAAAAACCAAACCCCCCCTTAAAAGGCCCAAAAAAGGGTCTGGTGACCTGTTGGTGGTCCGGTGGCTAGGGAGCGGAGCTCCGGTGGCGGCCGGGTGGCGGAGCGGTTGCTGGCCGGAAAATAGGCCAAGCAAAAGCGGCGGCCGGTGGCGGGCGCAGGGCTGAGCGCAGGCGGGGAGACCGGCGGCGTCGACCGGAAGGGAAGCGGCGGCCGGTGGCAGGCGCACAGGGAGTTGGCAGCCGGAAGGAAAGCGGCGGCCGAGCAGGGCGACCGGGACGATACCGGCAGCGGGAAGACCAACGGCAGTGGGAGTGGAAGCCGAGGCCGGCAGGGGCCGGGGTCCGATGACTGGCAGGCGCGGGGCCCAAGGAGCCATACTGACACCTGCAGGGGTCCCACGGTACCCTGCGTACTGTGGGAACCCCTAAAATCTGATTTTTTTTTTTGTTGCCAAAATTTTTTTTAAAGAAAACCCAATTTGCTTTTCTTTCAATTTTTTTGAATAAATATTTTTGAAAGACAAATTTCAGCCTACATGCCGTAAAAAGGCAATTTTTTTTTTTTTTTTTCGCAATTTTTTTTCTCGATTTGCGTGTCAGGGCCGTACGACCTGGATTTGAGAAAAAAAAATGCTCCCAGAGGCTCAGGAACCAAAATAGGTCAAATTTTATATGACCATAGGGGTTTTCAGGCCTTCTGAGCATGATGGTGAGGTCCGTTTAGGCCCAAAGTGCTCAGAAAAAAAGCTCAAACCCTAGGTACATAAAAAATTCCTGAAACCCCAGATCTGCTTCCAAAGCCAAAAATCTCAAAACAAGAACAGGTAGCTGCAGATCCGCTCTAATACCATATAGGGGTTGAGAAAATACAACATCACAGGAGCTTGAAGATCTTCTGCAAGCCGAATAACCTGTTACAAGGAGAAGCAATGAAGCAAAATCTGAAGAACATACAAAACACAGAGAATATGCTCAAAAAGAGAGAGCTCAATATTCACAAAAATATGTAATGTGATTCTTACAATGAAAAGAAAGAACTCAACCTTTAATAGGTCAAGAAACCCTAAAAAAGGAAAACCTAGGTTTGCACATAATAATTAATTAAAACAATTAATTATATGTACCTAAAGTTAGCTTAAGTGTAAAAGAGATAAAGGGAACTTAAATAATTAAACAAAGAATGTTTAATTAATCAAGTAAATACCCGAATACTCTAACAGCTGCCTCGTACCATACGATAGGTGGGTATGTGCAGGATGACAAAATACTCAAAGCAGTTTTGTTTCGTACGACATAGGATATAGAGCTAGACGACAGATGAAAATGACTCGTACAACACAGGATTGGGTATAGGATGACAAATCAGAAGACTCGTACGACACAGGATCAGGTGCAACATGATAAATTATCAGACTCGTACAACTGTTCACAAGACAGAGCCTAGAAATTCTGAGTTTTTTTTTTCAATTGTTGAGTATGATAACTGAGTATGACCAATTCTGAGATGGATTGATTTTTGACCAGGATACAAAATTTTAACTTAGGATGGACTAGTTTCTGACATGGATAGAGTTTCGACTTAGGATGGACTAATTTCTGACACGGATAGAGTTTTGACTTAGGATGGACTAATTTCTGACACAGACAGAGTTTCGACTTAGGATGGACTGATTTCTGACACGGACAAAGTTTCTAATCACTGAGTTGGTTTCTTGTCTTCTCCAATTTTGGTATTTCAGTTTTTGTTTCAGGGATGAAAACATAGAAAACAAGTAGTATGTATAGTGACTCCAATCACAGCATGCAAACCCTAAGGAATTTGGTGAGGAAAGAAAACCTTTTCTTATAGACTCAGGTACACACCCAATAGATAATCAGAATATGACCGCTGAGTCTCATTCAATGGATTCTCAACGCTGTATTATCTGACTCCAAACGCTAATGGGGGCACAGAATGACAAGTATCTTGAGAGAGTTACTATCTCTCTTGCACAAAGATTATCCCCCTTTCGGAGATGAACTAGGTAGCTTATAATTTTAATTGGAACTAGTCAAGGATCCGTTCGACGCGTCGAGGTATAAACTCAATTAAGAGGTCTCCCCGCCTTGAAAACCAAGGTTTAATATACCCAAAGGTACGGAGGAGAGCTATTTCTGAGCACTACCGTTGACTTGATTTTCATCAAATCACGTTTATTTTATAGTGGGTTGGAGTAATTAGCATTTAGCCATTCCCACTTAGGTCATTCCCCTCACACCGGCCATAACGACTTTAAGAGTTTTTCAACCCCTCGGGAGGGCAGGCCTGCTAAAGATGTAAAAATCTCAAACAAAGAAAAAGCCTCAAGGGTTTGGATTTCTGGTTGTCTAGAAAAAGATAAGAGCATACTCTCCTACCTCTCAAAATCTTCTAAAAACACAAAAGATAGATTTGTTCTTTAACTAGATAGCAAGTTAGGTTCCTAAAAATGAATTTAAAGAATACACGATGTTTATTCGATTCTCCTTAGGCAACCTACAAAGACAACGAATCAGTAGTCATATTGTCTTTGTGCGACAAGAATATTCTTTGACAAGTGTTCTGCAAAAACTGATTAGGCTATGAAAAATTCTGAGATAGATAGATAAACAGTCAGGGTTAGTCGTCAGAATAATCAATAAAAATCATGAAAATTTGCCTCTTTTTTAAAAAAAATTTTACCAGGAAATACAGAGTCGTACGACAATATGAAAACTCGTACGATAGAGGATCCCAACTTGTACAAGACAGGATTCCAGTTCGTACGACACCTGCAGTTTGTCGTTTCAGCCTGTGGGAAATGTCATACGAGATGTATGGATGAAAAAAATTGAAAAATCTAAAATCTGGAAAATAACAAAAAATAAGCTGTCAGTCTTGGAGGCCGAAAAATGTAGTCTTCTCCCTCACTATGGGTGCCAAAGATGTGTGTGTGAAAAAGGGTTTGTAGCTGCAAGCACAACACTTCAGTGAAGTCATTATATGGATGGTTAGTAAATAATAATCAATCAATAATAAACCATAACAAAGTGACTAATTGCCTTCTAAAAGATGCGAGTATAAGATTGCTCTCAAAATTTTTATAAGCAATACCAGTGACTAGACTACACCAAGATGAAGGATTTAATCTATATGATATTAACTATATGGATGCAAAATGGATGAATAATTCAAGCAAATAATCAATTCAAGCAATAATGGATGTAAAATAGATGCAAATAATCTAAAAAGCACAATGATCTTCAATGACTCCAGAGCGAAATTAGCGTGATAAGAATCTCCAAGCGTGTTCTCAAAAATCTCTGGGGTAAATTGGAATGAGAGCTGAAGACTGAATTTATAGATAATTACCAAGAGAAAAGCTCAATTTAGGATTAATTGAAAATAATTGAGAAATCAGGTTTAGTTAAGCTTGAGATAGATTCCAATTATAGTTTAATTGAAATGCATTCAAATTAGAAGTCCAAGTTGCATTGGAAATAATAATAAATTAATTTCATACATTTGTGATAAAAATAGATAATTCTTTTATTTATTCAAGAAAAGAGTCTTTTCAATGCAACTGAACTTCTTTGTCTGAAAAGCTTTGAGTTCCAATTTTAGAGAATAATTCAATAATTCAATTAATTGCTTTTATGATTTCAAGTTCTAAATTTAGAAAAATAAATAATATCTCAAGTTTGATTTCTCTCTCAATTCAATTCTTTTTGTTTAATTTCAATTCAACTCTTGCTTTGTAATTAATTCCTCTATTGTAACAAATTAATTCCTTTTGCATGATTAAATGACAATTTTATTAATTAATTAAATATGCAAGGATATTTAATAAATTAAAATAGGATAATTGATCAAAATGATATTCTGGGAAATGGTTCAATTAATTAAACAAATATTTAATTAATATCGAGTAATTGATTTGCTATGTGATATTTGATGATTAAAGAATTAATAATGTGCTCAAGATTGATTTAATTGCCTTTGGTTAGGACCTTGGTGACGTTGTCGAGATTAGGGGCCCATAGTTTAGATGACCATTTTTAGGGTATTACAACTGTTACCTAAATTTTACTACAGTCAAATTTTGGTGGCCTAATCAGGCCTTATACATTGCATATGGAGAACGGTACACACAAATGTTTTTACAAGTTCTTTATTTATGCACATTATGGTTTCAAAATTGAAGTATATTTCATCATGCAAATACTATCAAGAAACACCAACAAAAGACTGCATAGAAATGGCTCTTTTATTTACAAGAATGTGCAAAGTGCCCCACACAAGCCATGGGAATAGCTAACTAAGCTATAGACATACAGTCTCATACACTTATATAGTTAAGCTATATAAACAAATGAAAGAAATTAGAATGGCAACAAAGTGACCTGTCATTGCCTGGAATGACGAGCTCGAGCTTGAAGGAGTGGTTGATCTTCAACTATTCATCTATCTTCAACTCTTTTTGCTCCTAGTTCATCCGTACCTGCAAAGAGATTTGGAAAAAATGGTGTTAGAGCAATGAGGATAACAATGTTGTCACACTCAAATTCATCAAAATACATAGCCTATCTGCATAAGAATATCAAAACATATGTATACAACTAGCGGATATCAGTTTCAGTGCAAAAGATCAGATCAGTACAAGAACCATGTTTTTATCTAACTTCTTTGTTTCATGTGCAGATACATGTTATCAGTTCATGTTTATCATGTATGTGGGTTTAAATGCACTCCCAAAGGGGTTGAGCTCAACATACATGTCATCATTCATAGGGTAACATTAATCATCTATTAAGTAGCAAGTACATGAACCCATGATCCTACATGTTGTCATTCAATGACAACATATACATCATAGATTTAGATGCACTCAGTAGTCAATAAGTGACTAGTATCATCATCATATGAATGAAAACAACATGTGAGGTTTGCAAGGGGAGCAACGATAGAGAGAACCAAATATGATATCCATATCCTGACAATGGTACATCAAGTATCATAAAGTATAGATTTCATTCAAAAGGAGCAACAATAATACTCTTGAGCCATGAGAAGTGAGTTCAAATACAAGATACACAAGGAACATACACAATAGTAGCAACACCCAAGGAGTATCTACATCACTTACAATTTTGGTGTTTTGTATGCAAATGACAGTGACAACCAGTATCAACAAATGCATTTTATAGTGATATAATTAACTAAAGGTGACAACCCATTATGACAATTCACAACCAAAATGGGCATTACACCATCATAAGGCAATGAGGCCGAGGCTTTATATGAAGTTAAAACATGTTGGAGATTTAGAGATACATATAATCAATAAAATGCCACAAAAAAGGTTTCAAAGCAACATATTAAGCAGAGCACTTAACAATAAGGGCACTCAAGTTTTGATATGAATAATAAGACAATATGCAAGGCAACCTCACACATGAAATTTTCATAAAATACAAGGCATTATAGTTGACATAAATGACGAATACAAAGATTTCATAGCATCACAAGTATCATGAAGAAAATCTGGAAGTTTGAATATAGAGAAACTTAAAAAAACAAACAAAGAAATACAATGATATACAAAATATGATTTGATAAAAATTGTGAGATGGTCCAAAGTTCATGCAAACAGCTGACATTGTGTTATAATGTAAATAATAGAGCACCCAAAACATATTTGAACTATCAACAAACACATGATGATTTAATCATTAGCAGAGAATCACACAGAGGAATAATAAAGACTTATGCATCTCAAACAACTATCCACAAAGTCAGAAACTCAAAGAAGTATTAGAGCAGGGGTAAATTAGTTTGAAAGTATATACAATAATTGTGAAAGCAAGTGAATAGCCCAATTGATATAGGGTTACAAACATTAAGAGAATAATGCAATCATGATACTTAGATTAAGCACAAAAAGATAAAAAACTCAGAAATTTCAGTCATGTTTTTTTGATTGATTCTCAAAAACCCAGATGCCAATTTCTCTGCATTTTTCAAATTATTTATAAATCATAAAGAAGAAAAAACCTAGAAACTCTCGTTGAAACCCTGTTCGCATATGTGAAGAACCATTCACAAGTCCGAAAGGGTCCAAAGAAAGAGATTTTCACAGCCATGGAGTCATCAAAGATATGCAAAGAACCTTTCTCAGTCAAGAGCATTCTGATAATAAAAAGTGAATAAAAGATAAGAAGTTTCATCCCAATGACACTATGAGCAACAAAATATGGAGAAATTACATGTTGATGTAATAATTTGTGGAAGTAAATGAGGCACACGTACAATGGAAAAGACAATGGTGTTTTTGATTCAGAAATAAACAAGAAATATTATAACTTTGGAATCCACTTGTATTTTTAATGCTCTTTCTAAATAATCCAAGTTTATATTGAATGGTTTTGTATTCTATGAGAAAGATGATGCCCTAGGCAGACTAAACTTACATTTTACTTGTTCATCTGTTACAGTCAAAATCGGTCTATGTACAGAGGGAATAACTTGTTATTTAACCATTGGATCTTTATAGTTTTTGGATATTTTTTTGTAAACCTAGTTTTATACATTCTCACCGGAGAGATTTGCCTAATTTTGTCTTGTTTTTAAGTTACAAGTAACAAATTTTAGGTCTATCAAAACTATCACAACTGGGACAGATTTGAAAGATGTTTGGAAGCATGAATTTGATGGACTCTTGGAGGATGAAAAATGATGTCATGAGGACTGTGTTTTAGGCATTAGCTGCTTTAAGAGTTAATGATGAAATATTAATGAACCTTTCTCTGTTTTGAATGACATACTCATTGTATTGATAGATTGGTGGTATTGTAACAGTCTTCATTCTTGGTGCATCTTTTGTATCTCAATTCTCATTGTGAATTTTAGACCTATTTGCCTTGATCTATGGAGACAACAGTATAACTTTGAAGAACCATAAAAACAACCCAACTCATGATAGTCTCTATGCTTGTAAAGATAACCCATCTCATTATAGTACTTGGAAAATCAAGGAATATCTTCTAAGGCAGCTAAGGATCTCTTAGGATAGGGATGCAAGATAATGTATATTCCACAAAATGAAAGCACACATCAAGATAATGTAAACCCTATCCTTCTCTTATTGCCTCTATACAAAAAACTGAAGTTTATTTGCTTATGATATATGAGAAATCAAATAGCGAGGAAAATCAACAAACTAAATCATGCAGAGATCCTAACTTCTTGGTGAATGAGGATTCTATTGAGACTGAAAAAATCTTCCTTTTCATGCGACAAGAAAAGGATAAGAAAACGAAGCCTATGGAATTTAATAATGCCAAGAATGAAACCCTAATCACTACCTGTCCATGCTCTGCTAGCAGCCTGCAAAAATTCAAAGGTCAATCATATCATCATATTTTATATGCAAGATTGAAATAATGTCTACCAAAGAAGAAAATTTGAGCAACACTAATACCAATCCATGGTAGAAACTGTCATACCACACCTATCATTTGCAAACGAAAACCCTAATGGGCAGTTGTGTGGTTTGAATCCATACTCTGCAATCTGCATGTGATTTCGCCAAATGTCTAAAAACATTCTTGGAATAAAACTTTAGACCCCTAGACTTTCATGCTATGCGGAATGAAATTTTCATATTGAAAATTGATTCCCTCCAAAACGGTGAAATGAATTTTATTTTTCATTTGGTGGTTTAAATTTTTTATTTATTTTGGTTATTTTTGTGACAATTTTCCTAGCTAAATTATTTATATTGGAGTTATATAGATTATTTTAATTTTCAAATTATATAATTTTCAAGTTAGAACATATTAAATATTATTTTAAACTTTAAAATAATTATACAATAACTATAAATATTTTCATCAATTATATTATAACTATAATGCTAGTTAATAATTATTTTAAATATTTTAGATAAATAATTATTAATCAAGATTAAGATTATAATTATTAATTTTTTAATTCCTAATATTAATTCTTATTAATTATTATAATTCTAAAGTCATTATAATTAGGATTAGGATAGAGAAAGACCTTACTAAAAATGATATTTAATTTAAAAAATATGTCTATACGTCTGGAGAGGAAATTGAAAGGGAAAATAATGTTTAATTGAGTGATGTAGATTTAGAGAGCGTTTTTATAATTTAAAATAAAAACCTTGTAAAGATGGAAACGGTTTGAAGAGATTTTGCACTTCATGTACACTCATTCACCAACAAAGGCTTTTCCATCTACAAATTTGAAACCAAAGTTGTATTCCTTCCATAGAGATGAGGAGACTTCTTTATTATAGGTATGACCTAGTGATGACAACCAAGACTAATTATGACCCAATTTTAAAATTAAGTATTTAATTGGATAATAGATAATAGAGACATCTCTGATAGGGTTAAAAGTGAAGAAAGATCAATGTAAAAGTATCCAACAATAGGGACAAAACATATTATTTTAGGTTATAAGATAAAGAAATTTAGGATTATCATTTGAAACTTTCTATTGTAGTATTAACTATTTTAGAATTAATAATTAATAAATTAAGCTCTAGTATGTAATAAATTAGGTTAGGCATGTATATAATAAATAAGAGATAAAACAATTTTTTTTTTAAAAGTGAAAAATATAGAATAATATTAAAACAAGTTTAGGTATCATTATGTTATAATATGTTTTATTTTTTATGTAAAATAATATGTTATTTTTTATTTTTTATGTTATAATATAAGTTATTATTTATAAATAAAAATAATATTTAAATAATAAATAATTTACAAACAAAAATATTAGGATCAATTTTTTATATTATTTCCACAAGTACCTAATTTCTTTAAGAGAAGAGCCAGACAATTATCTAGTCATTTATTTAGAATTTCTCTATCATCTATCAAATTAGTTATTTATTTAGTCATTTTTATTTGTGTGATCTCACCCAATGACCAAATTAGTCATTTATTTAGTCATTCATAGCTTTCTTGTAAAAAATTACTAAAATTTGGTCTCGTGACTAAAATTTTTGGTCACGTAGTCATTTATTGGCCATATTTCTACTAGTGTAACCCACTTGGCTAAGCGTCCTAAAAGATCGGTTTTGGAGAAAAGATGTTTGAAAGGATCAAATTTAATGATGTGTGCAGAAAATGTGGGCGACATAAACGTAAAAGTCAATATCAAAGTGTCCACACACCAATGGGACTCTTGGTGAAAGTTATAGGAGCTATATTGAATAGCTCAACTTCCCAAGGGGTGTTCCATTGTTCTCTATCTCATAAGATCCCTGAATTCAATGCCTTTGCTCTCAGATCATTGCAAAGTGACTTAGGAATGACAACTCCAAGAACGAGTGATGTTTGCTTATAAGTATAAATGCATTCCTACAACATGTATAATATTGAAAGTAGAATGATTTAAAATAGTATGAATATGATGTTATGATAAAGATTAGTAATCCTATCCTAACAATATATACTAGCCTAAAATGGATATGCTATGATATTAAAATGCTTCTAAATGTTTAATGTGTTTTTAACAAAGAGAGGCTTGATGCTTAGTAAAAATGACTATAAATTAGATGCATTAAACTTGGATATATCAAAATGAGAGAATGAGAGATCTATTTATAGGAAAAATAGGGCAATGGATGGTCAAGATTGGATAATCTTAGCAAGGGCCAGGATTGAAAGTTATCAATCCATGTTTACAATTCTTACCAATGAAATGGTGACAATTGTCAACAAGAGGTTGTTTGAGAGGAGATGAAAGAAGCATTTAATGCTTGAGGAGACATGAAGGTTACCTTAGGAGGTAAGGGTTAAGGTTAGGTTAGGGTCATCCATTGGATAAAGTTTTTATCCAAGGGATAAACTCTTGTGCAAGGGTTAAAGGGATCAGGAAAGACAATGTTATGAGTGACAATTTGAGGATCAATGTCAGGCATGTCAGAATATATCCAAGTAAAGATTTCAGGGAATTCATGTAACAATTCAAAATATTATTTTTGTTCTTCTTCATCCAAGCATTTCCCTATCTTAATAATTTTATCTTCGATACAAGGATCCATCCAGATATCAATAGTGTCACTTATGAGGAGATTACTTTGTTGAGGAGCATCTTACATCATTAGTTATTTCTTTCCCAAAGTAAGCTTATGTATTTAAACAATAGGGAAGAGCATGAGTATGATGATAATGAGGAAGGTTTTCATAGACTCCTAGGAATTCAGCTAAGGAATCATCAGTGGGAAAAACATCCAAAGCAAAGACACTAGAAGAGTCACAACCAATATACTCTAGATATTTTAGTGAAAGAGAAGTAGCAATGACATTAACACTAATACATGGTCTCTTAGAAGCTTTAATACACTCAAAAGGATCATAGCCAAGTCCAAATGTTGTGTCACGAAAGTTATTTTCTAAAGGAACCTTTATCCCTTGTTCTTGGGCATTGCAACCATTACCATTATATCCACACCTAGATAGGAGGAAGGTTAGCCATTTCTGAAAGAGAAGGAGGATTCTCATAAAGTGAAGGATCAAAATCCTCTAGATCAAAAACCAAGGGAGACAAAGTCCGAGAAGCTGCCACAAAGTTATTACTCAATGGCCTAGATAAAGTAGATTGCTTTTTAGGTTCTTCTTCTTCTTTCTTCTTTTTGACCTTGGGTTCTCTAGGGGGGATTTTATATTCTCTTATGAAAGTAGGATTAAATTCAAGTGATTCCTAATCATCTTCTGCAAGAATCTCTTTAGGAGAAAAGGCATCTTTAGTGGTAGAACTAGGTTGAGAAGGCTTTTCTTCAGGAACCTTAGGTTCATTTGAGGAATCATTGGGGAACGAACTAGAAATAGGAGATGAATTCGAGGAAATAGAAACACTAGTAGGAGTAGAGGTTTTGGAAGAACCATCTAAGATAGTTGGGGAAGAACCAATTGAAGAGGATTTGGATGTTGATGTTTGGAGACAAGCCTAGAGATTGGTATCACCTAGCAAGGTATATGTCTTATTGTTGTAAATAGATTTAACTTGACTATGCAATGTAGAGGGGACAACTTGCATGCTATGATTCCAACGTCTCCCTAATAACAAGTTATATGTCAAATTTCTAGGCATGGCATGAATAGGTGTGGGCAAAGTAACAGGACCTACCTTAACAGGTAAGGTGATGATACGTAATGAATATTTGGCAACATTATCGAAGCCTCAGATAGTGAGAGAATCGGGCTTAATGAGACATGTATCGACATTGATTTTATGCAAAAAGATAATGCTACAAACATTAAGGCCAGAACCATTGTCTGTCTTATTGCACTATCATTTATGATAACCACAATCATTAAAGAATCATATTCATGTTGGGTCTCACTAGTGGGTAACTCATCTTGGGTAAACATAGTTTGGGCCTTAGAAGATGTGATATAATCAATCAAGGAAGCCATATTATTGAATGTCACTACGGATGGGACATTCAAAGTTTTCAAGGCATCCTATAACATTCCATGATAAGTTGAAGAAGTTTGAATCAAGTCCCAAAGGGATATCTTGGCAAGAGTAGCTTTGAGTTGTTCAATAAGATCATATTCCTTAGCAAGAGTTTGTAAAATGTGAGGTGCTTGAGGAAAAATAGGTTGAGGATCAGAAAGAGAAGTGGGAATAACCAAATGAGGATTAGGTTGCCTATTGTTTCTTGTGTTATAAATGTGGGCAACTGCATGATGACTCTCCTTTGTTAGTTGTTGAGCATAACTATAAGGACTCTTAGTGGGATTTCCTCCTTGCATAGTAATGACAAGTTTGTTAGGAGTACTAAAGGAATTATGACTATACCCACCTTGAATAGTGAAAAGAGGTTGATTGGGAAGTTGTGAGGTTGAGGAAGGATAAGCACCTTGGACTATAAAAAGAGGCTTGCTATACTCATTCACATTTATCATGTTTATTAACCTTTTAGATGTATTAATCTTGTTTGAAGATTTAGGCAAAAACATAAAGTCATCAAGGGCATTATCCAACAAAGCATGGTCATATCGATTGAAAGGTTTATCTTTTGACTCAAAGGGAGACATATCCTCATAAAGGGAATTGTTGTAGGCAACCATGTTTATAGATATAGTGGAGGAGTTTATGGGAATGTACCCATGAGAGGAATCATTCAACTTATCTTTCTCATCACCACGAAATGGCATCGTAACAAGGTTGATTAGTTTTTGACAAAATGAGGATTTAGAAGGCTTAGGGCTCAAAAACTCATCTAGAGATTCATCTAATTAATCCTTAATAAACTCATAATCAACATAATTGCATACATTTTCAAAAGAATGAACATCTTGCAATTAAAAATATGACATTTTGAAATAGAAATTGAAAGAAATTTAAACACACAATGCAAGAAAATAAAGGGAAATCTCTCTTTTTCTCTTGAATTTTTTCACTTTTTTTTTAGAATTTTATGTTTATAGAGAAAAATGAAAAGATACTAAATGTAGATGTAACAATGCAATGTAATGAAAATGAGATTGGATTCACATCGGGTTCACCAAAATGTGTAGGGGGAAAAGTGAGACTAATAAAACAAGCCCTAATCCCACTCTCATGTACACACCGTGGAATACGAAAGAGCCTAGGGAGGTAACACACTTTGGATACTTCTTGTGAGGAAGAGAGAGCTAAGGATTAACTCTTAGGGTTTCTATTCCTTTGCTACAAATGAGAGGAAGAAGAGAAGCAAAGTGTAGATTTGAATGATTTAACCTACAATATAAGTATGCATAAACAACCCTAATCTGGAAATGCAGAACTGAGAATAACTGATATATTGTTGAAAAGTATAGATTAAAAGACAAAGTCAGAGGTGCACCTATACCAAAAATCTAAGAAAAAATGTATGGGACCAGATTGCTACGCCCTTGTCCTGATTCTGCACACTAGAAGATGTATTTGATAGATTGAGATCTCTGGATTCTAAATTTCTAATCTGCCAAATTCTGCTGAAAACAGGGAGGACCATGATGCCATGCCCTTGTCCTTGGTAGGAACAGGGCGCCACACCCCTCTCCCAGGGTTTTTGACCAAATCTAACCCTTGGACTAGTCTTTGTGTACTCTGTCATCCCTGAAAGTTGCAGCAATGCTCAGATCCCGAATCTGCACCTGTAGCTGAAAATAGGGTTTTTGCTAGCTATATGGGGGTTTGCCTTAGTCAAACCCCTATTTCGGTGATTTCCACCTCAACAACTGATTTTTATAGTAAAATAGTGTGTGCAAGAACCTTTTGTGTGTGCAATATCCTAGGATGAGAGTAAAAAATCTAGAGCAACCCTAAAGAGTAAACCCTAATTATCTGTAATTGGAAAAGTAGATGCTCTAAATCAATGATGAAAATTGATCTAAAGCATGAATGCAAATCAAATTGATGTAATGAAGCTCATACAAAGACATAGAAACAACATGAAACCATACCCAACCACAAGGGAGAGGTACAAGCCAACCTTCAATCAACGATCTCCTATTGCTTTCCTATATCTTCAAAAGCCCCCAATTGGTGAAAGAATTCTTGATGAACGCTTGATAGGTGTTGTTGAATGTTGTTGAAGACTCCAAAGATCTTCTATTTCACTACATAGAAGGCTCCTTGTAATTTCTCCAAAAGATTTTCCATATTCGATTCCTTAGCCAAAAACTTTCAAGCCTTCAAATGAAGAAAGAGAGTTCTTATGTATGAAACCCTAGATCTTAATTTCATCTTTAGGCCGACCTAGGATTTGAATTTCCTGCCAATATTTTGGGGTTAAGCATTATAATATCATAGAATTGTGCTCCCAAAATTTTGGGAAAAATGTCGAGGACCTTGTTGCACTTGCACACAGTACGACCAACTTTTCACCAAATTTTCAAGGCCGTCAGATATGATGATATTAGAGAGAATCCCAAAGTTATAGCTGATTTCGAGATATTAGAGCAGATCAAAATAGGACATAATTAGGGGTTATGATTTAATGATAAATTGAAGGAATAAAATGAAAAGGGGCACACTTAGGGTAAAGGGACCAACTTTATAAAGTGTGAAGTGATGAAATATGGATTTAGATTTAATTAAATTGATTAATTAAATACTTAAAAGGGATTAGAAATACGAGATGCAAAACATACTAAGGCGGGTGTTAACCAAGCGTGAAATTGTACCACCCTAGCAAGGGTGTAATATTTACGACGCTACAATACCAATCCTTATTTGGCAAATTCGACATGAATTTTATATGTTATACAGATATTTGGAAAATCCTACTTAACTATAATACAAACTATGTAATATTCGAGGCGATTATGGGTCATCCAATTAATTGGCAAATATAATAGAGTTGGAAAAAATTGTGGTGAATGGAGACATGCGTCCGCAAAATGCCAGGTGAATTGGGTCCTCCTAGAAAATAAATCTTTATATGGATATTGGCAAATTATGGTTGTTTATTAAGGCAACCTCGAAGAGTGTAGGCGAGAAAATTGAATTTACCGTGTGGAAAACGTGGATTCTATTGGCGAAATCTTCACATAGATACAATTAATTACATAAAACAATGGGCAATTGGGTCATGCATTTGACGAATATTTATAAATTCCTAGCGATATGGCTACCCCTAGTCAGTACAATATATTCGCTATTTTCTAGGTCGCCGACGTGAAATATTCACCACTAAAGTAAACTCTCCTCATAAATATTTGAACGCTCTCTTCATCACATCCCAATGCACTCATCCAGGATTAGCCATAAACCAACTATGGACTCCCACTGCTTGTGCAATGTTTGGCCTCGTACAAACCATAACATTCATTAGGCTATTGACAACACTTGCATAAGCAACTCTAGCCATGTCCTCCATCTCGGTAAGAGACTTTGGATAATCTTCCACAAAACACTTCATCCCTTATAGAAAATGAACAACTAACTGTCTACAATATGTCATGTTGAATCTCTCCAACATAGAGTTCACATACTTTCCCTAGCTGCTCCAGAGCTTTCTATTAGCTCTATCTCTTCTGATCTCCATTCCCAGAATATACTTTGTTGCACCTAGATCTTTCATCTCAAATTGTGGTGACAATTGAGACTTCAAATCTAAAATAATTCTCTTCCCATTCCCAGTGAATAACATATCATCCATGTACATGAAACCAATGAGAACATGACCATTCTCAACTTTATAATAAAGTCAATGGTCAGATTTAAAGATCTTTGAAATCCCAATGACAAAATATAGGTGTCCAAATTACCATGAAAGAAAGTTGTCTTCACATCCATTTGCTTGACTTCCAAATCATGAGTTGTTGTGAGAGATAACAATAGTCAAATGGATGTCAGCTTAGCTGCAAGAGAGAATATCTCCCCTCAATCAATTCCCTCCACCTAGGAATAACCCTTCATGACCAACCATTCCTTGTACTTCTCAACACTGTCATCTAGGCCGAACTTCTTCTTGAACACCCATTTACAACCAATGGCTTTGTTTCCCTTAAGAAAAGGTACTAGATCCCATGTAGAATTATTCTTCAATGCATCCATCTCTACATTCATGGCTTCCATATAGGAATCTGCATCATGCATACCCATTGCCTCTCTAATAGCCCTAAGCTCATCAACGTTAGTAATCAAAGAAAAGATACAACTATAATCTAACAATGAATAGCCAAACCTTTCTAGTGAATATTCATATCTTTTAGGTTGTCACCTATCATGCATAGACCTCCTCAAAGGCTGAGGTTGAGGATCTTGTTCCTCTTATGAACTCTTTGAGCTACTAGAACTTTCCTCATCATCGAGTCTCATGGGAGGGTATGTGTAGGATCATGAGGGGCCAAAAAGTGATGGTAGTTTGACTAAATTCCTGATTGATAGGCTGATTGAAAAATATCTATAACTTTCAAATAGTATCACATTTTTTGAATCCAAAACATGTGCCACATTTTATGCTTTGTATGCTATAGGATAAAAAAGAAGAAGTGAATTTCATAAAGTTTTGACCAAGTTATGGTGGTCAGACATACAAGTTTTAATATTTTATAAAAACTGTGGTAAAAAATCATAATTAATTATTTATTTTTAAAAAATACAAACAAATATGTGTCACATCCAAACATGAGTTTTCTATTTGATTGTGGTTAGGGTGGTCAGACAGGAACTCGCTTCTTATCTTTTCCCTAAAAATTTAGTACTATTGTAATACCCTAAAAATGATCATCTAAACCATGGGCCCCTAATCCCGACAACATCACCAAGGTCCTAACCAAAGGCAATTAAATCAATCTTGAGCACATTATTAATTCCTTAATCATCAAATATCACATGGCAAATCAATTACTCAATATTAATTAAATATTCATTTAATTAATTGAATCTTTTCCAAGAAAATCATTTTGATCAATTATTCTATTTTAATTTATTAAATATCCTTGCATATTTAATTAATTAATAAATTTTCCATTTAATCATGCAAAAGGAATTAATTTATTACAAAAGAGGAATTAATTACAACGCAAGAGTTGAATGGAAATTAAACAAAAAGAATTGAATTGAGAGAGAAATCAAACTTGAGATATTATTTCTTTTTCTAAATTTAGAACTTGAAATCATAAAAGCAGTTAAATTGAATTATTGAATTATTCTCTAAAATTGGAACTCAAAGCTTTTCAGAAAAAGAAGCTCAGTTGCATTGAAAAGACTCTTTTCTTGAATAAATAAAAAAATTATCTATTTTTATCACAAATGCATGGAATTAATTTATTATTATTTCCAATGCAACTTGGACTTCTAATTTGAATGCATTTCAATTAAACTATAATTGGAATCTATCTCAAGGTTAACTAAATCTGATTTCTCAATTATTTTCAATTAATCCTAAATTGAGTTTTTCTCTTGGTAATTCTCTATAAATTTAGTCTTCAGCTCTCATTCCAATTTACCCTAGAGATTTTTGAGAACATGCTTGGAGATTATTATCATGCTAATTTCACTCTGGAGTCATTGAAGATCATAATTTTTCACAGCCTAATCAGTTTTTTGGCAGAATGCTTGTCAAAGAATATGCTTGTCGCACAAAGACAATATGACTACTGATTCGTTGTCTTTGCAGGTTGCCCAAGGAGAATCGACTAAACATTGTGTATTCTTTAAATTCATTTTTAGGAACCTAACTTGCTATCTGATTAAAGAACAAATCTATCTTTCATGTTTTTTAGAAGATTCTGAGAGGTAGGAGAGTATGCTCTTGTCTTTTTCTAGACAATCAGAAATCCAGACCCTTGAGGCTTTTTCTTTGTTTGAGATTTGTACATCTTTAGCAGGCCTGCCCTCCCAAGGGGTTGAAAAACTCTTAAAGCCATTATGGTTGGTGTGAGAGGAATGACCTAAGTGGGAATGACTAGACGCCAAGTACTCTAGCCCACTATAAAATAAACGTGATTTGATGAAAATCAAGTCAATGACAGTGCTCCAGAATAGCTCTCCTCCGTACCTTCGGGTATATTAAACTTTGGTTTTCAAGGCTGGGAGGCCTCTTAATTGAGTTTATACCTTGACGCACCAAATGGATCCCTGACTAGTTCCAATTAAAATTAGAAGCTACCCGATTCATCTCCGAAAGGGGGATAATCTTTGTGCAAGAGAGATAGTAACTCTCCCAAGATACTTGTCATTTCGTGCCCCCACTAGCGTTTGGAGTTGGATAATACAGTGTTGAGAATCCATTGGGTGAGACTCAGTGGCCGTATTCTGATTAGCTATTGGGTGTGTACCTGAGTCTACAAGCAAAGGTTTTCTTTCCTCACCAAATTCCTTAGGGTTTGCATGTTGTGATTGGAGTCACTATACATACTACTTGTTTTCTGTGTTTTCATCCCCGAAACAAAAACTGAAATACCAAAATTGGAGAAGACAAGAAACCAACTTAGTGATTAGAAACTATGTCTATGTCAGAAACTAGTCCATCCTAAGTTGAAACTCTGTCTGTGTCAGAAACTAGTCCATCTTAAGTCGAAACTCTATCTGTATCAGAAACTAGTCCATCCTAAGTCGAAACTCTGTCCGTGTTAGAAACTAGTCCATCCTAAGTCGAAACTCTGTCCGTGTTATAAATTAGTCCATCTTAAGTCAAAATTTTGTATCCTGGTAAAAAATCAGTTCATCTTAGAATTGATCATACTCAGTTATCATACTCAGCAATTGAAAAAACTTAGAATTTCTAGGCTTTGTCCTGTGAACGGTCGTACGAGTCTGATAATTTATCACACTGCACCTGATCCTGTGTCGTACAAGTCTTCTAATTTATCGTCCTATACCTGATCCTGTGTCATACGAGTCATTTTCATCTGTCGTCTAGTTTTGTATCCTGTGTCGTGCGAAACATAATTGTTCTGATTATTTTGTCGTCCTGCACATACCCACCCGTCGTACGGTACGAGACAACAACTCATACGAAATAGAACTTTTTTCATCCTGTAGCTGCTAAATTGTCATCCGGTTCATGAAATCCTGTTGTACGAGTCTCTGGTTTTGTCAGAATAGAACAGTCAAATTTGCCTAAAAACAACTTACAACGAACATAATACTAGTTATCAATTTTCCTGAGCATAAACAAATCAAGACATGTACCTCTGCCATTTGCGTTGCACAATTTGGTCAATCATCTTTCAGCTAGTATAATCAGCTACCTATCAAAATTTTAGTCACTTAGATAACGTCTTACACAGGATAGATCATTCTTGAAACCAGACTGAATCTTACACTACTCTTAGAATCAACTTAGATAAACATCTTGTACAGGATAGATCGTACCTGAAATCAGACTGAATCTTAGTTGTTTCTCCCAAACAATACTCTAAATAGAACAACTAGCTCTGAATTTGATCTTGACCTCTGCATCACAAAAAACTTTAGGTCGCACTAATCCATAAAAATGCCTACACAAACCAAGAGTTCTCGTAAGAAAGAAGCCAAAGGAAAAGGAATACCCTTTTCATACACCGACAATCCATTTTATGAAGGGGATCCACTTACTGAAATATTGTCCTCATCAGGTGGGCCAATTTTTGATGAGCCTAAATCTCCCACTATATATGAGATGGAACACAATGATGGAAACAAGGACGATAATAACATTCCCGAAAATGATAATGATTCCTCATCATCAAGTGAGGCTGATGAAGACATTGAACCTCCAGAAAAAGAAATTAGTGACTGTTAAAAGGACAAAGAGTTTAGAAAAATGATGAAAGCTATCATGACCCGAGAGAAGGAAGACTATTTCTTAGAACTAGCAAAACAAGGTGCCAAACTTCCTACTGGATATGATGTTCAGATGCTCATTATTAAAAAGAAAGAATCACCTATACTCATGCTACACAAACAATTACTAGCCTTACGAATGGAGGTCACAGAACTAAAGAATAAGGACAAGTCCCCAAAACAATATTCTCTGGAAACAATATGTCCCTTTCCATTTGACAAGAATCTATACATGCCTCCATTTCCTTCACGAGTGGCGATCCCAAAATTTGACAAATATGATGGTACCTCAAATCCCCAAGATCATGTCAGAGAGCTTTGTGCCGCCTGTATGGAGTTCATGCGCGATCAAACGTACCTCATGCACCTTTCCCCAAGGAGTTTAGGGGGTCAAGCAATGGAACGGTTCTCAAGTCTACCCAAGGGAATAAAAACGTTTGAAGAACTACTCCAACTATTTTTACAACAGTACTCATACAACATTCGACATCCTGTGACTATGATCGAGCTTTGCAATACTAAACAAAAAATAGGGGAGCCTCTTCTTACTTTCCTCCAACGCTGGAGAAAGATGTTTTCTAGGTATTCTTGACCTATCCCAGACTCTGAGAAAATGGATATATTTGTCAATAACTTGGTCCCCGAACTGAAGTATAGTGTACAAATGCAAGTACACCCATCATTTAACAAAATGGTAGATAATGCCATTCGAATGGAAGATGTGCTCATAAACAAGGGGGATATCATGCCTTGGAAAGAAACACAACCAGGATCTAGCTCTAAAGAGAAGAATAAGTATTGGAAGTTTGGTAAAGATAACAAGAATGTTGTTAATGATGGAGTAGTAGACACTGTCAAAACCAACTCAAAATCCACAATATTCAACTTGGCTAGTGGTACACAAGCACTTAAAGCTGTTGAGGCTGCAATAGAAAATCTACCAAAGAAAACAAAGGAATGGTTCAAAGAAAAGCCTTGGCTTTCCAAACATAAGCGTGATTTTACTCCTCTTGAAGAATCGTATGAATCCACTTTCAAAACTTTGTTGGCAAACAACTTGATAACACTACCAGATAACTCTAGACCATATGATCTAGATGTCAAACCAAGATGGTGGAGAGAAAATGAATACTATGACTTCCAACAGAATAAAGGTCATAACATAAACAATTGCATGAAGCTAAAACATGAGATTCAAGATCTCATAGACGCTACTAAAGTTGTTGTTGGGAATCATCTGACTAATGCAGATCATAAAGCATTTAAAGACCATTTACCCATTTATGAACAAAGTGATTCTTCAAAGACCAAAGGATGTGCCAAGATAAATTATACTTATGTCAGTCTGGACAACATTATCAACATGATTGAGCCTTCCCACTCAGAATATTGCAATGTGATTATAGTCCAAGATAAACCAAATGAATCACGACATGCAAGAGCTCTCACCCATTCTCAAAAGAAAGTCACCCTCCAAGGAGCTAGTTCTTCTGACCCAGCTCAAGCAACATCAAACCCACTAGCCTTGTCAAACAAACAAAAAGAATCAACCTTGGAAAAATTTAAAAGGTTAACTTCATCATCATCTTCTATATATAGTGTCATTGAACAGTTGAAAAGGACAAATGCTCAAATCTCAATCTTTGAATTGCTAAAACTCTCATCTGCTCATAAAGAGATCCTATACAAAGCATTGCTCACCACAAACGTTCCAAAAGATTTAGACATTGATCGGTTTCAGTCTATGGTGGGTCATCTGACTTCACCTCACTATCTAAACTTCTCCAAAGAAGATGACAACTCACTAAATTATCCACATAACCAACCATTGTATATTGAAGCCATGATCCACAAACATAGAGTCAAATGTGTTTTGATAGATGGAGGCATGGGGTTGAATATCTGTACTTACAATCTGCTTACACAACTAGGATTCTCTAAAAATATCATTGATCCTGGCAAGAAAATAACAATAAAAGCCTATGATGAGGAAGAAAGGACTTCTAAAGGTCTGGTGTCATTACCTATTAAAGTGGGACCTGTAGAAAGAGATGTCCTTTTCCAAGTACTTGATATTCCTTTGTCATATAATATATTATTGGGCAGGTCATGGATTCATGAAATGAAGGCAGTACCGTCAACATATCATCAATGCTTAAAGTTTCCTTATAACGGAGCTGAAGTCAGTATTCCTGCTGATACAAATGTCATCTGTAATGCATTGACAAAAGGTGCAGATACTTTTGTGCCTCATAATAGGACAGCCTCTCAAAATGCAGATCCAGAAACACTAATGAAAGACTTAGAAAAGAGATTGAAGATTACAAATATCGGCATGGATGGCTACAAGATAGAACCGGTACTTTCATTAGTTTCTCTCCCTCCATCACCAAAACAGTTGGGTAAGCCATCAGAGGCTATGAGAACACAAACTTCAGCTCTGAATACCATAAATGATGGTCTCTTTGTATAGTCTTCTACCTCCTTGGTGGATGAAATAGAAGAGGATGTTGTTCTTAATTGGCTCTTTAAGGAAGATAGTCAAAATGAGGAGGTACGACATTGTGAGATTTCCTCAAACCAATATGGTCCTAGCTACAAAATGATTCAATGCATGGGATATTCAGGTATTGGTCCTCTGGGCAAACAAAAGGAAGGTATTACTGAACCAATTTAGCTACAAATTAAATCCACAAATGATAAGGCTGGACTGGGATACAATCTGAAAAAGACATCAGACCAAAAATATGTTTCTAAGTCTAAGTGGTAGAAAAGAATATCGCCTTTAACATTATAGGAAGTAGACACTCAACAAACAAAAGCAAAGTGTAGAAAAGAGAAAGAGGAATCAATAGTCAAGAAAGAAGAAACAGTTAGTGCTCAAGCTTCGATGGTATCAACTACAATAATACAGGAAGTTGAGGTCCTTGAGGATATAAGAGATGAAGTAGTAAGAATCAGAGAATTGTTTGCACCACTAAAAGTTCCAGTCACATATACTGACAGGTAGCAAGTAGAAGATTCAGAGACTAATTCAAACGAGTATGAATGGGGTCCTGACCACCTCTCAGAAAAATCCACTAAAGAAACTCCAAAAGAGTCTAGCAATGTCATAGATGATGCTCAAGAGCTGATGCGCATAAAACTAGAGAAAAAAATATAGGAAATTAGACAAAAGAGACAAGCAAATTATGAATAAGGACTGAAAGAAGGAAGAATACCAGAAAGCTTCTCATCTATGTACCCCTATCCTAAAATAGAACAAATCAGGTATAGCACTACACAAGAAGAGTTGGAAGCTACATAACAAGAACCAATTATCAGCCCAGAAGAAGCTGAATGGAGTAGACAATAACAAATCACAGAAACATCAAGATCATGTCAATAGGTGTGTCAGATACAAATGACAAATGAACCACAACATGAAGGAACTTGTAGTATTAAAGATGTTGGTATTGATACCATACATACACTTATTAAATCACTTGAAGAAGACTCAAAAACTTCACCTGATGATTCTGATGACAGTCCTATTCAGGACAATAGCTACTCAGCCTCAAATTCTGAATCAGTTGATACAAACAATGAAAATCTGTCTACTAATCTTATCGCTGTTAAACCATGATATGACGTCTAGTCTGGTGTAGTGAACAACATTACAAGTATGTCTATCAGATTAGATCAACTAAATATTAATGTGAATTTTGATAATCAATATCTGACTCTTCCTGGTTTCGAGACACTTACGTAAGGTATTATTCTAGAACTCAACTTTTCGATCTGCCACTGTGATAACAATACCGTGAATGCTCTTGAACCTATCCAAAATTTATCCTTAGTACACCCCGAAATGATTGACTTTACTTTACAAAACCAGCCCATGAATATACCTACTTTTGCCAATGACTATATGTTAACCTATTATCTCAATGTAGTCGAACCTGTAGACTCTTCCACCAGTGAACAGAGTGAAAATATGACTGAAGCGGATATCAAGTATCTTAGTCACAAAAACAAGAAAATTAAAAATAAAAGATCTGATGGCAAAAATCACATTGTGGCGGTGTCAGAATCTAAAAAAGAGAAAATAGAGGACGTACCTAAAGGTGAAAACCTCTCTGAGGCGCCTGAAGGTGAGATACTTGATATGCTGCCAAGTCATTTCCAGGAAAGGTCCTCCATATTGATCAAGCCAACTCAGCCAGTGAACATTGGGAGTCAAGAGACACCACACATCATTCATGTAGCTCAATCACTATCAGCAGAAGAATTGAATGAGTTCACTCAACTATTCGTAGAAAAGAAAATTAAATTTGCATGGACTTACTGTGATATGCCAGGCTTGGATCCTGATCTCATTATGTACCATCTTTCAATTACACCATGAGTAAAACTAGTTAAGCAAAAACTCTGTAAGATGCACCCACATGTAGCACTATTAGTCAAAGTTGAACTAGAAAAACTTCTCAAAGTTGGATTCATTAGAGCTATAGATTATGCCGAATGGATTTCAAACATAGTACCTGTGTCAAAGGCAGACAAGTCTACCAGAGTTTGCACCGACTTTAGAGATCTTAACAAATCTTATCCGAAGGATGACTTTCCATTGCCAAATAATGATATGATAGTCGACATGACTGCTGGGTATGAAATGTACTCACTAATGGATGGATTCTCTAGATATAATCAAATCAAAATAGCTCCCAGAGATCAAGAAAAGACAACTTTCACCTGTGCATGGGGAACCTTTTGCTGGAACGTCATGCCATTTGGGATAAAGAATGCAGGAGCGACCTATCAGAGAGCAGTTACAACCATTTTTCATGATATGATGCATAAGAATATGGAAGATTATGTTGATGACACCTTAGTGAAGACTATGAAAAGATCAAAGCATATTCAAGTGTTAGGTCCTATACTTGATAGAATGGAAAAGTTCAAACTCTGATTAAATCCAAAGAAGTGTGCATTTGAAGTGACATCTGGTAAACTACTTGGCTATATCATTTCAAAAAAGGGAATCGAGGTTGATCCTGAGAAGGTCCAAGCCATAATGAAAATGCTGCCTTTGAAGAACATCAGTCAAATGAGAAGTCTATAGGGACGTCTCCAATCCATCAAACGATTCATTTCTCAGCTAGTAGACAAAGCTCAACCTTTCACAAAGGTATTGAGAAAATGAGTAATTTACAACTGGGATCAGCAGTGTGAACAACATCCTTAGCAAATCAAAGAGTACCTGTCGAATCCACCAATATTGATGCCACCGATTCAGGGTAAACTACTAATCTTATATATATCAGCAACTGATTTATCAATGGGGGCACATCTGGCGCAACAGGATGACAACAAAAAGGAATGAGCTATTTATTACATTAGTAGGACATTGGTGTCTTATGAAATGAACTACACCATAATAGAAAAAGCATGCTTGGCATTAGTCTTTGCATCACAAAAACTGAGACACTACATGCTAGCACATTCAGTCAAGCTAGTGGCCAAAATTGATCCACTCAAGTATCTTCTCAATAAGGCAACACTTACAGGAAGATTGGCGAAATGGGTCATGATCCTTACAAAGTTTGACATTGAATATGTGGAATGCAAAGCCATAAAAGGATAGGTAATTGCTGATCAACTTGTTGAAGCTCTTCTTGAAGACTCTCGACCACTACACATAGAGTTTCTAGATGAATCTATAATGCACCTTACTCAACAACCTTGGAAAATGTTCTTTGATAGGTCATTTACTCAAAATGGTTCAGGTGTTGGCATATTATTCATTACTCCTCAGGAGTATTCAATCCCAAAGTCTTATAAGATTATATTCCCTTGCACGAACAACATTGCAGAATATGAAGCTTTGGTGAATGGGATAAAACTAGCTATTGAAAGGAAGGTTGCAAAATTGTATATCTATGGAGATTCTTAGCTAGTGGTTAATCAAATCAACGATACATATCAGACTCGAGATGAGAAATTGATGCCTTACAAGAGGATGGTTGATGATCTTAAGAAGTATTTTGCTTTTGTATCATTCTAGCAGATTCCTAGATCCACAAACAGAGCAGCAGATGCTATGGCTACCTTGGAATCTATACCTGAGTTACAGGAGTCCAATTTTCGCTTTGATTTCCTGGTGGAAGAGTTATATTACCCCGCTTATGATTCTCCTGAGACCCAAATAGTTTTTTCTATTATTGGACATGACTCATCCCGATACAACCACATCTACTCCTATCTATGCGACCAAATTATCCCTGGAAATCTTACCCAAAATGAGAAAAGAAACCTAACTCGAAATGCTTCGTGGTATGTTATCATAGCTAACGATTTATTTAGATGAGGTTTGGATAGTATATTGCTTAGATATCTAGAAATTGAAGAATCTAAACGTGCCTTATCAGAATTTCATGAAGGTATTTGTGGATCTCATTCAAATGGCCTTACTTTAGCTCAGAAACTACTATGGGCTGGCTACTACTGGCCATGTTGGGACTGATTAAAACTGAGTCAAGTTTATAGGCCCATTTCAAAATTTTGCCCTGCATTTCCAAATGATTAAAATAAGTCAGTTTGAATGGCTTAGTTAGCAAAGGGGTAAAATGGAGCCAGTTGATTTTCAGAGGGTAAGGCTAATGATTCATGTCCCACACCTTTCATTTGGCCTATTCAGTGATGTGCAACTTTCAGATTTCAATTTGGATAAGTTTATGAGGTACTCAGTTTGAGGGGTGAGTTGGAAGTGCATTTTAGGCACAAATGCAGATTTTATTGAGTAGCCTACTTTGAGCAATTACATCTTTTTCCCTGTTGATTTTCATGGATAAATTCAAAATGGATTCAATTCTATGCATAAATGTGATTCAGCCTGCAAAATTTCAGGTCATGACGAATGCATTTGCTCAGTTTTCATAGCCAATTCCGTTTGCAGTTTGTGTGTGTTGGCGAGTCCCTGTTTCGACAGCTAGTCAGAGCCCTGTTTCGCATAAGTGTAAAAGTTTCCTCCGTAAGCGTCATGCAATAATGTTTGTTTCGGGCTGATGTTGGTATAAATGATGAGCTATGTTTCAAATTTCAAGGCTCTACCAATCCGTTTGATCGGTTTTCAAAAGAGCTCATTTTGCCATCAAATTTAGTTATCCGCACTCCAGTGTTAGATCAGTTAATGTAGCCATTTTTGTGTGCGTGCCATTTGCATCCTGTCAGTCTGGCGATCGAACTGAGAATTCAAAGATTTAATATGTACTCAAAGGTGCCTATGTTCCAAATTTGAGGACCCGCGGAGGTCATTTGATATTTTTGAGAAAGGCGTCATCCTTGTATATCAGAGTACACGCCTGTCAGATGGCGAGCTCCAAAAAGGTGTTTTGACAGGTTTGAAAATTACATCTTCGCGATTAAATGCGAAAATTGTGGCGTAATTGCCTGAAAGTTGTAAATTTCAGTCTGATGATCCGAAAACGATGCCGATCATTTCCAGAGGTATGTTTGAGGTCCATGAAATATTCCACGGGTCAGTTGCGTGAAAACGAAATTTTTTTTAGTCGGACCCACTTTGGGGCCCGACCTGGCTCATGCCCGCGGATTTATTTTATTGGCGACTTTGTTCACTAAGAGATTTTTAGAATATTATGAATGATGGATTGTAATCACAAAACATGTCATGCAAGTTGAAAAGACTGTAGACCTCCAGGCAAATTCCGATTGGTGATTTTTATACCAAATCCTCCTTCAGCGACAGAGAAGAGACATTTTCAAAAAATCTTCCTGGCAGATGGCATCTAATCTTCAGCAAATGCTATTTGGGGATTTTCAGAATGTAGTGTATTGGCAAGCATGCTCACGTGGAGTTGAAGAAGGCTGCCAGAAACAAACCAAATGCAATTGGTGAGTGTTTAAACCAAATTCAGCAACAAATAATGAAGTTTTTAAACAAATAAAATTGGCTGGGCTTGCATAGTGTTTGGTGAAGGCCATTAAATATTTTTAAATCAAATTGGTGAGCAGCAGGCAACGCGGTCTTAATATTAACCCATTGGTAACAAGTGAAGAGGCTACAACAACTTCAGAGAATGCAATGTGGATAATGGAAATGACATATAAAACATCTACCAAATCCAACGTTTGCCAACATCCTTTCATCCTACGTGGAAAGCAATGTAAGTGTTTGAAGTTACCAGCAATCTCAGAAGATGCTATGGCAGATCACGTGGCATGTAGTATGTTTTTTAAATGCAGAAATTTTTTAAACAAAAGATCTCCCATTCCTTCCTCCACATGATGGGTAAGCTGCAGAGCATGCTAATGTTGAGTTTTGGAAGCAAGAACAAAATCAAAATAGCAGCAACATAAGCTTTCAAAAAAATGTTAAAGGAGTTCGTGGTGAATGTTCAGAGGTCTTCAAGCAATAGCTGTTGGCAAGTGTAATTGAAACCTTCAACAAATTAAACAAATAGCAAGATGTCATTGGCCATTGTAAAGCCCAAATTCTACAACCTTTGCTAGGTCTCCCTACGTGGTGTGAGATGGGAAAAGCATTAATCAAACAACAAATGCATATTGGCATATGCATTGCCTCCTCCCCATTGTGCTTCTGTTAGCAAACCTCCCCCCACGTATGGCATTTGGAGCAGCCATAGGAAAACTTAAGGCTGCAAGTGAAGGAGGTGCTTGGTCTGCGTGGGTGCTGGGCACTAAAAAAAAATTTCAAAGAAATCTCCTAGTAGGTGTAATGCCATTAAAACCCCTCTCACATGCCTTTTTCATCCTCCCTTGCAGTGTGGCATGGTTGGAAAGACCATTGAATTCCAAGAAAAATCTAGAAATCACCATTAAAACTCAAAGAGAAGCTCCAAAGTGCAGCTACAGGCAAATAGCTTTATCCCACATTGACTGGGAAAGGGACGTTTTTAATGTTTATATGCAAATCCTTACTGTAGTAATATGTCTAAGCCATAAAGGCTTTTGACGGATGGTGCCTATGGGTGCCCAAGGCGGACCCACGCACGAGCACGCTTCCCAAGGTGACAGAGGAGATGATTGAGCAGTGACCAGGTGGACCCCATGCAGGCACATTTCTCAAGGCAGATAGGCAAAATTTTGAAGAGGAATACCGAGTTAATGAGTGAGCAAGTTCAAAAGAGATCAACGGCTCGTGCTATTTCATGAAAGGAAGATGCACGTAGTTTAAAACTAGCGAAGTTGCAAAAGCCAGGTGGCGGGTACAGTCAGCGGTCCAGCAGGTGGGTTCCAGTGAGGTGGCAGTGACGTGGCACATAGTTGGCGCACAGGTGGCAGTCCAGTGACGATGACGTGGCAATGAAGTGGCGTACAAGCAAGCAGCCCAGTGGCGGTGACGTGGCCGACAGGTGGCAAAAGATGAGGTGTCATCCCAGCTGGCATCCGGTCAACCCCATCGATGAACTAGAGGCCGCCACGTGGCAAGGTGTCAGAGCACATCAGAGTTGTAGGGGTTCCAATTTTTGAGAGATTTGCTCCAAGGGAGAAATCCGAAATTGCAGGTTCCAGTGATGGCATCCTTTTATCAATGCAAATGACAGTGTGTTCGTCTATGTTTTCATTGTTGTCTTTACTGTAGGTTTAGTTTCTGTTTGCAGGTTCACACATATGCAAGGCATGTGTGAGTTTACATGAAATTGTCTCCAAAATGTACTCAGATTCATATAATTTCATATTATCAAGGATAATTTGAGTTGTCTCTTTTAAATTCCTCTAAGAGTTTAATGTTGTCTTTTGGGTATTCTTCAAGGAAGGATTTAAATCCTAAAACCCAGCATTAATGATTTTGAATGCATATTGGATATCTACATATAAGTATGGTTTTGTGACAGAGCAGAGGATTGTATTAATGTAAGGCATTGATACATGAAAATTTAATGTTGAAAAGAACTTGCATCTGAGATTTCTCATCCAGTTTTATGCATGACTCTGTGGCCTGGATAAGGCACTGGTCTCTTGTAATATTGAAAGGTTGTCAGAACACCATTTAAAAATCCAAAATCAGAATATCTTTTATATTTTATGTTATGTGGAAGTGTCCCTCCATCTCATGATTCAAAATGTTGAGTTGCAAGTGTGGATCTAGCCCATCTGTAGTTATCTCTTAGTTTTTGAACCTTTTGAGATCCATCTGCTTTTGATTGATGCAGTCTTGTGTGTAATAGGTCTGATTAAATGCATCAAAGGTATACCCGCCTAGGTTTTGCAGAGCCTGAAGAGTAGAAGGATTCATATCTTTGTCATGTTGTCCAAGCCCTGAGGTGTTTCATTGATTGAGATTGGGTATCTCATAGATAGATTTGCAGGTATACTTGGGTTATCACTTTTGGTGAACAACAAAAATGGCGACTCTGCTGGGGAAGCTGAATAGAAATTGCCTAATTTCATCCAGTTAGTCAGTCCATTGCGTATGCACAGAGTTGAAAGTGGTTTTATGATGAAGATAATAGTTCTTGTTCTGGATCTGTAACACGATATGTTTTACATGTCATATATTGTGTGAAGGAGTAACAAATAAAAGTTATATTGCTTAGTTGTGAGCAAGTCCTTGCAGCTATATGCAAATTTTTCCCCAATTCCTTATTGGGTGGCGACTCTAGTCTTTGTACCAGTGCTTGAAGGAAGTTTGTATTCTAAGACTTTCACAAGATTGGTTGATAATCTTATGAATCATATTAAGATGCAGATGGATCTAAGTAGCAGATGCTCAAACATGGTGCTTTCATCATAAAAGTGTTATAAAGAAGATGCAGTAAAAGATTTCATTCACACATAACTCTGTGGTTCATACTAGTATTGAGCATCTTGGAAGAGTGTTGATTGCAGCGAGATCGAAGGAGTAACAAAGAATTTAATAAGTGTTGAGTGGCGTTCTGTTGTTCAAAATATCCTCTGTGCAAGAGGTGGCAACTCTGATGTAAGAGACAGTGCTAAAGTGTGAAGTAAATCTCAAGATCTACAAGTCTTACAGCTGCAAATCTCCAGGTATTTTCAGAGGATTTAAATGCAAGACATCTCTTCTGAAAGTTTGAGTGTGTAATGTCGTTTTCCCATTTAGTGAACAACACTAGTTTAGAGGGAAAGAGAGAATCTCAAAATTGATTTGCATATCTATGTTGCTAAAATATCCTATGTATGTTATCCTCCGTAGTATGCAAATGTGGAAGAACTTTATGTCAAGTAATGTTAAGGAATAGATTTGAATGAGGATATGTGCTTGAGGTTTTTATCCAAAGTTATATAATCATTTGTGGGAGTAAGAAAAATGAGCAGTGAAGTTTTTCAACCTTGTGTATTTCCACATAGAGCCACGTCTGGTGAAGTGTCACAACCATATAATAGGAGAAGTTTCATCATGAATCATTATGCTACTCTAAACTTTGAAGGTATTCCGAGTTACCCAAATCCCATACCCACAGGAATTAGAAAGTATTTGCCTATATTCAGTGGGAAGAAATCAGAATCAGCATGCCAGCATGTAAAAAGAGTTTCAGATTTGATAGGAGAGTTCAAAATTTGCCAAGAAGATGTATGCATGAAGTTGTTTATTCAGTCATTAAAAGAGGATGCAAGAGATTGGTTCTCTTTTTTGCCAGTGAATTCTATTACCTCATGGGAAGAATTGGTTTCAGATTTCATGGATCAATTCGATGAAAAGGTGAGTGATTCCGACTTGCTGAAAGAATTCACCTGTATACAAATCAGGGAAGATGAATTGGTACCAACGTTTAATATCAGATTTTTACAAGCTTTGTCCAAAATTTCCAGAAAGTATAAACTTGATGATAAAGTATGTCTGGATGTTTATATGAGTGCATTTGATGAGAAGATGGGTTTCCTATTGAGAAACAAAGAACCCAAAACCTTGTATGAAGCCTTTAACACAACTAAGAATATGGAAAATAACTTGAAGTTTGGAATCTCGAAGAGATTCGTGTCTGCTGTTGTTTCATACCAAAGCACCTTCAATGGTGAAATACCATGTGAAGCTAAGAAAATCATTCCTTGTCTAGGTGCATCAAGCTCTACAGTTCCAAATGGCTTTTATGATGCATGTGTTTCAGATTTAAATGAGAGTCAAGAGCCTTTGCTGTTAATGTCGGTTGTCTCTTGCAATAGTGATGGAATGATCAGTGGGAAGTGTTGTGAAAATGTTGATACGGAGATTGATATATACAAGGGATATGTACCATTTGATTTGTATGCTGGTTATGCTGACTATGTGGCTTCCAACTACCAAGTGAATCATGCATCTCTTCAGGATAATATTAGTGAAAATAATGATGGTGATGACCATCAATCTTTACATGCTACTGATGTATTTGATGTTGAAATACCAAATACAGAGGGATTACTAAGTGTTGCTGTTTGTGCAAGTGAAAGTGTGCAATATGATGAAAATCAGAATTTTTTGGTGCGAACAATAGCTGATCCTCTTTTAAACATTGATGATGTCAATTGTGTTGAGGATGAAGTAAATGTTTTTTCAAATTTCACTTCAGATTTTGCTTCTTGTAATCATGTTGATAATCTTTCTTTTTTGAAAGATATGCACAATGTTAATTCAAAAAATTGTAATGGTACACATGATTGCGATGAAGATATAGCACACATGGATGGACAAAAGTTTATGGAATCTCACATGGAACAGCAAAGTGCAATGCAAGTCCAAAAGATTGCAAAACTTAAGAAAGCTCTTGAGGTTGTGGATAAGAAGGTTCAAATGTTGGAGAGCCTTCGAGCTGTTGATGAAGACCTTCTGAAATATAGTGAAGAGGATTCTTCGAAAAAGGACTGTGAATTGAATGTTTGTATACTTGATGAACATGCTGATCTAACAGATGGTTTTATGACAGAAAGATTTAGTGAGCATGCTGAAAACTCATCAGATGAAGTAAATTGCAAAGATGTTCATTTTCATTCTTTGGCTGATGACGAGTGTTCAATTGGTGAAGAAGATCAGTTGTGGCAAGATAAGTTTGACTATCTTGATTTTCATAATGATAGTAATAGGATGAAATCTGATGGATGTGAAACATGGAAAACTAATGATTGTTCTAGCCACGTTTCAATTTCTTCTTTGTCCGATGAAGATGATTGTGATGATCGAATGGATGGTGTCTTTAGCAATTTTGCTAATGTTCTATTCAATGCTGATATAGATACGGACCAGCCACTTCAGTGTCATAATGTTCATGAGGGGATTCTTCATTTTGTTTCTAACCCTTTGTATGAAGAGATAATTGATCAGCCAGATGTTATAGATGCTGAACCAGTCCATAATACTGATGAAACTCTAAACAACAATAGCATGGGTTGTAAAAAATTATTTCATGATGAAGGTAAGAGGCATGGATTATGTGATGATCATTTAAAACCACAAATGAAAGTGTTTCAGGTGGATGTAAACCTGAAAGAGAAAGAGTTAGCTGAGGATTTGCTTCAGCCAGAGGTATGCATTCTTTTCCATGAATGGGATGCTGAGAATGCAGAGGTTTTCAGTTTGATAAGCAAGGATAGTATGAGGTGTGATCAGCGTAGTCAAGTATCACATCCGGATGGTAATGTTCATGTTCCTTGTTTGCATCAGTTGGTTAGTAGTGCCCCTCATTCTATGAATTTAAATGGTAATAAAGCATGTGCTGATAGGAATTGCAATGTTGAAAATGAGTGTTTTATTTTTCAAGTTCAGCATGATGATGTCCTTGCAAATGATAGAGTTGAGTGGGACAGTGAAAGGTATGATAGCTTGTGGGAATGCCTCTATGGTGAGTTGTCTCATGGTTTCACTTGTGTTGAATTAGTGTGTGACCAGAAAGTTCAAAATCAAACAAAAGGTAAGCACACCAGTTGTTACAGTAATGAGACAACAGAGGTTGATCATAAAAGTTATGCTCACCTGTTAATGAAAGGTGCCTTTGTTTGGATCATGGTATCAAGTGATGAAAATTAGATTTTTGACAGAGGTAAATGTTGATGATTGTTTGAGCAGTTTGTAATCAGTTGTCATTAATAAGTTGTATATTTTGTATAGTTGCTTTGCTTACAGTTGTGTGGTTTTCAATAAAGTGCCCTGCTGTTTGGGTAGAATAAGGAAACCTTGTTTTGAGAAGAGAAGAATTGAGGGAAGAATGATCCGTTTTTGTGTGGTCTGCTTAACCAAAGATATCTGGATTCTTGTGTTGATCTCGCAATCAACCATCCCCAGTCAGAGCCACTGTTGGGACTGATTAAAACTAAGTCAAGTTTATAGGCCCATTTCAAAATTTTGCCCTGCATTTCCAAATGATTAAAATAAGTCAGTTTGAATGGCTTAGTTAGCAAAGGGGTAAAATGGAGCCAGTTGATTTTCAGAGGGTAAGGCTTGGGATTCATGTCCCATGCCTTTCATTTGGCCTATTCAGTGATGTGCAACTTTCAGATTTCAATTTGGATAAGTTTATGAGGTACTTAGTTTGAGGGGTGAGCTGGAAGTGCATTTTAGGCACAAATGCAGATTTTATTGAGTAGCCTACTTTGAGAAATTACATCTTTTTCCCTGTTGATCATCATGGATAAATTCAAAATGGATTCAATTCTATGCATAAATGTGAGTAAGCCTGCAAAATTTCAGGTCTTGACGAATCCATTTGCTCAGTTTTCATAGCCAACTCCGTTTGCAGTTTGTGTGTGTTGGCGAGTCCCTGTTTCGACAGCTAGTCGGAGCCCTGTTTCGCATAAGTGTAAGAATTTGCCTCAGTAAGCGTCATGCCATAATGTTTATTCCGAGCTGATGTTGGTTTAAATGATGAGCTATGTTTCAAATTTCAAGGCTCTACCAATCCGTTCGATCGGTTTTCAAAAGAGCTCATTTTGCCATCAAATTCAGCTATCCGCACTCCAGTGTTAGATCAGTTAATGTAGCCATTTTTGTGTGCGTGCCATTTGCATCCTGTTAGTCTGGTGATCGAATTGAGAATTCAAAGATTTAATATGTACTTAAAGGTGCCTATTTTCCGAATTTGAGGACCCACGGAGGTCGTTTGATATTTTTGAGAAAGGCGTCATGTGTTGCCAGGACATTGACTTCATCAGGTCCGCAGTGTCGACAAAGCCAGTTGGCCATTTTCAGAAATTAATATCTCTTCGCTCGGGACTCATCTTGAGAAACCGTTTGGTAGAAGTCATCCTTGTATATCAGAGTACATGCCTGTCAGATGGTGAGCTCCAGAAAGGTGTTTTGACAGGTTTGAAAATTACGTCTTCGCGATTAAATGCGAAAATTGTGGCGTAATTGCCTGAAAGTTGTAAATTTCAGTCTGATGATCCGAAAATGACGCCGATCATTTCCAGAGGTATGTTTGAGGTCCATGAAGCATTCCAGGGGTCAGTTGCATGAAAACGAATTTTTTTTTAGTTGGACCCACTTTGGGGCCCGACCTGGCTCATGCCCGCGGATTTATTTTATTGGCGACTTTGTTCACTGAGAGATTTTTAGAATATTATGAATGATGGATTGTAATCACAAAACATTTCATGCAAGTTGAAAAGACTGTAGACCTCCAGGCAAATTCCGATTGGTGATTTTAATACCAAATCCTCCTTCAGCGACAGAGAAGAGACATTTTCAAAAAATCTTCCTGGCAGATGGCATCTAATCTTCAGCAAATGCTATTTGGGGATTTTCAGAATGTAGTGTATTAGCAAGAATGCTCACGTGGAGTTGAAGAAGGCTGCCAGAAACAAACCAAATGCAATTGGTGAGTGTTTAAACCAAACTCAACAGCAAATAATGATGTTTTTAAACAAATAAAATTGGCTGGGCTTGCATAGTGTTTGGTGAAGGCCATTAAATATTTTTAAATCAAATTGGTGAGCAGCAAGCAACGTGGTCTTAATATTAACCCATTGGTAACAAGTGAAGAGGCTGCAGCAACTTCAGAGAATGCAATGTAGATAATGGAAATGACATATAAAACATCTACCAAATCCAACGTTTGCCAACATCCTTTCATCCTACGTGGAAAGCAATGTAAGTGTTTGAAGTTACCAGCAATCTCAGAAGATGCTATGGTAGATCACGTGGCATGTAGTATGTTTTTTAAATGCAGAAATTTTTTAAACAAAAGATCTCCCATTCCTTCCTCCACGTGATGGGTAAGCTGCAGAACATGCTAATGTTGAGTTTGGGAAGCAAGAACAAAGTCAAAACAGTAGCAACATAAGCTTTCAAACAAATGTTAAAGGAGTTCATGGTGAATGTTCAGAGGTCTTCAAGCAATAGCTGTTGGCAAGTGTAATTGAAACCTTCAGCAAATTAAACAAATAGCAAGATGTCATTGGCCATTGTAAAGCCCAAATTCTACAACCTTTGCTAGGTCTCCCTGCGTGGTGTGAGATGGGAAAAGCATTAATCAAATAGCAAATGCATATTGGCATATGCATTGCCTCCTCCCAATTGTGCTTCTGTTAGCAAACATCCCCCCACGTATGGCATTTGGAGCAGCCACGAGAAAACTTAAGGCTGCAAGTGAAGGAGGTGCTTGGTCTGCGTGGGTGTTGGGCACTAAAAAAAACTTTCAAAGAAATCTCCTGGCAGGTGTAATGCCATTCAAACCCCTCTCACGTGCCTTTTTCATCCTCCCTTGCAGTGTGGCGTGGTTGGAACGACCATTGACTTCCAAGAAAAATCTGGAAATCACCATTAAAACTCAGAGAGAAGCTCCAAAGTGCAGCTACAGGCAAATAGCTTTATCCCACATTGACTGGGAAAGGGACGTTTTTAATGTTTATATGCAAATCCTTACTGTAGTAATATGTCTAAGCCATAAATGCTTTTGACGGATGGTGCCTATGGGCGCCCAAGGTGGGCCCATGCATGAGCACGCTTCCCAAGGCAACAGAGGAGATGATTGAGCGGTGACCAGGTGGATCCCACGTAGACACGCTTCCCGAGGCAGATAGGCAAAATTTTGCAGAGGAAGGCTGGGTTAATGAGTGAGCAAGTTCGAAAGAGATCAACGGCTCGTGCTATTTCGCGAAAGGAAGATGCACGTAGTTTAAAACTAGCAAAGTTGCGAAAGCCAGTGGCGAGTATAGTCAGCAGTCCAGCAGGTGGGTTCCGGTGAGGTGGCAGTGATGTGGCACATAGTTGGCGCACAGGTGGCAGTCCAGTGGCGATGATGTGGCGATGAAGTGGCGTACAAGCAAGCAACCCAGTGGCGGTGACGTGGCCGACAGGTGGCAAAAGATGAGGTGTCATCCCAGGTGGCATCCGATCAACCCCATCGATGAATTGGAGGCTGCCACGTGGCAAGGCATCAGAGCACATCAGAGTTGTAGGGGTTCCAGTTTTTGAGAGATTTGCTCCAAGGGAGAAATCCGAAATTGCAGGTTCCAGTGATGGCATCCTTTTATCAATGCAAATGACAGTGTGTTCGTCTATGTTTTCATTGTTGTCTTTACTGTAGGTTTAGTTTCAGTTTGCAGGTTCACACATATGCAAAGCATGTGTGAGTTTACATGAAATTGTCTCCAAAATGTACTCAGATTCATATAATTTCATATTATCAAGGATAGTTTTAGTTGTCTCTTTTAGATTCCTCTAAGAGTGTAATGTTGTCTTTTGGGTATTCTTCAAGGAAGGATTTAAATCCTAAAACCCAGCATTAATGATTTTGAATGCATATTGGATATCTACATATAAGTATGATTTTGTGACAGAGCAGAGGATTGTATTAATGTAAGGCATTGATACATGAAAATTTAATGTTGAAAAGAACTTGCATCTGAGATTTCTCATCTAGTTTTATGCATGACTCTGTGGCCTAGATAAGGCACTAGTCTCTTGTAATATTGAAAGGTTGTCAGAACACCATTTAAAAATCCAAAATCAGAATATCTTTTATATTTTATGTTATGTGGAAGTGTCCCTCCATCTCATGATTCAAAATGTTGAGTTACAAGTGTGGATCTAGCCCATCTGTAGTTATCTCTTAGTTTTTGAACCTTTTGAGATCCATCTGCTTTTGATTGATGCAGTCTTGTGTGTAATAGGTCTGATTAAATGCATCAAAGGTATACCCACCTAGGTTTTGCAGAGCCTGAAGAGTAGAAGGATTCATATCCTTGTCATTTTGTCCAAGCCCTGAGGTGTTTCATTGATTGAGATTGGCTATCTCATAGATAGATTTGCAAGTATACTTGGGTTATCACTTTTGGTGAACAACAGGCCAGACATGGAAAAAGAAGCCATCCAATTTTCTAAGACTCGTGAGAAATGTCAGCTTCATGGAAATATCATACATGCCCCAACAAGGGACCTCATACCATTTATTACACACTGGCCTTTTCAGCAATGGGCCTTTGATCTCAATGGTCAGATATATCCTGGTTCATCTAATGGACATAAATTCATCATAACTGCCACTGAGTATTTCACCAAGTGGGTAGAAGCGGTTCTGCTCATCAAAGCAACCATTAAAAAAGTTGCCTTGTCCATCCTAAACTATATCATCTACAGGTATGGGATACCTTCGTCCATTGTGACTGATAATGGAGGACAGTTTAAGAATAAAGATCTGGATGAGCTTTGTGAGAAATTCAAAATAAAGAAACACTGGTCATTAGTATATTATCCTCAAGGTAATGGACAAGCTGAGGCATCTAACAAAAACCTACTGACTATCTTGCAAAAAATAGTGAACAAATCCGAGAAGGATTGGCATCTGCAGCTCAATCCTGCACTATGGGCTTATAGAACAAGTATCAGAACACCTACTGGGGCTACACCTTTCTCTTTGGTTTATGGGTCTGAAGCAGTACTACCTATTGAAGTAGAAATACCATCTCTAAGAGTTTTTTTGCAAGGTCTTGTTACTGATGAAGATCATAGAATATCTAGATTGCAAGAACTTGAATTGTTGGATGAGCATCGACAAGTGGCATTTGATCATCTCAGAGTGTATCAGAAGAGAATGTCCAGAGGATATAACAAAAAAGTTCGACAAAGAGAATTTCAGGTTGGTGACCTAGTTCTGAGAGAAAATCTAAAAAATCAATAGTTTCGTGACAATAAAAGGAGTCTGAACCCAACTGGTTGGGTCCCTACATTGTTATTGCAGTATTTGGCTCTGGTGCCTATCAACTCTCAAACTCGGAAGGAGAACAACTTCATGGATTGATTAACACCATCCACTTGAAGAAATTCTTCACTTATCATTCTGTGTGCCACCAACTTGTACAGCTGAAAAAGTCCTAAAAAAAATTTAAAAAAATAAAAAAAAACATAAAATAAAATAAAAAAGAGAAAAAGAAAGAAAAAAGAAAAAAAAAATATAAAGAGGGAAAATGCCCTGGTGAAAACCTGGTAAATAGGCACCTTGGTTAAAATTTAAAATGAATCTCTGCCAAGCAGGTGAAAACTTGGCAAATAGGCGCCTCTTGTACTCAAGCACTCCATCTATCAACGCAACATGGGCATTTCCCGCTTTCATGCATCCTTGTTTTCGCTTGTACATATTTTTCAGTCACTTTTGTGACATCCTGGTTTGTTGAAACCCTCATGACTTGAAACTGATCAACATCCTAGTCTTAGGTTATTCGACAGAGCACATTACATATCCTAAGCAGTGTCAAACAAGTCATCTTTCCGTCAGTGAATCGTGGTCATCCACTCCGAGTCAGTCACCTGTCTCCTATCTACCAAAGAGTTTTTATCACTGAGTAAACAAGCAAAACAACATAATGGAAAATAGTCACTAAACAGTTTGAGCTATGAATGAACAATTTTCTTTGTGTGTTGTCTTTTATATTGGTTTTTGATTATTATCCCTCTGAGTAACTCGAGGAAGTCTATTGTGACTAAGAGGAGCAAGGATTGGGGGCATAATATTTTCTTTGTTTTCTGATTGTAAGAATGATCCCAATGACCTGAAAACATATAAATTAGCTGGGTGTCTATGATAAGAGCCTTCACAACAAGGTGAAATCGCCTCACATACCTTGACTCCACTTATTTGTATGCTACAAGGAGGTCCATATCATTTCTTTGTCTGTTTTGAGGGAATTTCTTTATGATGCAATTTGGGTCCCTGTGAAATCTATCCAAGGATATGAACAAAAAAAGGGTCATTGCGGACAAGATAATTAATATTGCACATTGAAAAAGAAAGGAACTCTAACCTTCCTGTTGTGTTCGTTATGCTCAATGATGAATCTTAAGTATTTTAAATCCAGTGACTAGGTTTAGGTTGCATTTCGCATATCATTTTGCATTTTTGTGAATTTAGAGTGATTTCGGTATGGTAATAATCTCTTTATCTTCTGAATGAGGGCTGAAAACATCATCATTTCTTACGCTAAGTGGTCTATTTATCATCTTTTCTTCAATCGAGTACTTGTGTTTTGAGATGTTTTAGCTGCATACATCACATTTAATATAGCTTCATACATTTCATTATTCACTCATCTGCATTCATCTTATTGCATAGAAAAAAAAACATTGCATTATTCATTACTTAGTTGCACATTCATTTATTTGCATATGAAAAGAAACAAAAATAGACATCCATAATCATTTGCATTACATACATTCTGTAGCTAGGAAATCGGTAATCATCACAAGCAAATCAATACTAATCTAGCTCAATCATGAAAGCTCAAATGCAATGATCAATCCTAAAAACACTCAATAAAGATATGAAAACAAGACATTCAAGATTGAAAACTAAGCAAACCAAATGTAGACTTGAATGTCTCCTTCATGTGGCTCCATTGTCCTTCTTTCTCCTTCAAATAGCTTTGTTTGTGGATCTCACCTACAAGTGCATACACATGAGATGAAAGCAAGTAGACAAGATAGTAGCCCAAGAATACTCGAAGCGTGATTGATTCGACAAAGTGATTCGAAAAAGTGATTAGCTCGATAATGTGATTATTAGATTAGGATTGAAGAAATTCATCCTATTTATAGATAAATTGGATAGATGATCAAATTAGCATGAAGAGATTCAAATGGAAATTGCAAATCAATTATGTCAATTATGACAAATTTATGACAAATTTGCACATTCTATGCAAAATTGATTGATTGATAATTTATGACAAGATTATGACAAATTTCTATGTCAAAATTGATTGATTGTCAATTATGACAAATTATGACAAATTTCTATGTCAAAATTGATTGATTGTCTATTATGACAAATTATGACAAATTGAAATGTCATTCCCATGAAATTAGGAGAAAAATAGGAGGAAATTGAATTAGAAATTAGGAAAATTAGAAAATGAGAAAATTAGGAAATTAGTGAATTAATTAATAATTTTTCATTTATTAATCAATTCACAAAGAGGAAATTTAGAAATTGATGAAAAATTAGGAAATTAGGAATTAGAAGAAATTAGGTAAATCAATTAATAATTTGTCATTTATTAATTAATTCACAAAAAGAGGAATAATTAGTTAGCCAATTAAATTAAACATTTAATTGTGACACGAAGACCTAGGATAAATAAATAAATTATTTAACCTAGAGGGAGAAATGACAAACAGGGTTAAATGAATAAAATCATGAAACCCTAAAAGATGAATCAGAAATGCAAGGACGACAATTAGGTCTTGACAAAGAATAATTGATATCGATTCAATTTGATCATGATTCTGACTGACAAAGGACCAATGCTGACAAATGATTTGATTGATAAATGCGCCAATTGACGAGGAACAATGACAAATTGATCCAAATTGACATGATTGAGAAAGACAACGATCGATGACAAATCGATTGCAAAATGACAAAATTGACAAGAAGACAAGGATCGATGACAAAATAGATCACAAGATGACAAGATTGATGACAAATTGATCAAAAGACAAGAACTGATGACAAATCGATCACATGATGACAAGATTGATAAGAGGACAAAATCCTAATTAGGATTGACGATGTCCAAAATGATGACAAATGAATACGCACATAGATGCGACATGATAAGATCGACCAAAATCATGACAAATATTATTGTCAACAAGACCAATTTCGAAAAGGAGACAACTGAAGAATGCAGAAGGACTCGATGCTCGCAAATGATAAAGACCAAGTGCGTGACATAGGAGAAAATGTTAATGCGACGCAAAAACCTAAAATAAGGCAATGCGCAAATGTTAAAGTATGATTCCGCAAGCATTGACCATTTTTAGACGTCTACATTTTGCCCCTCTTTGAGACAATGCGATTTTAAGCGTTGTTTCAAAGAACAATAATGAAAATGCCCCAGACAATGACAATGACATATGCATGCCCCCTCGAGGAATTGGCTGGAAAAATCCAGAAAAGAGGCCAAGTGATCAATAAGAATGACAAAAGACGATAGGTTCGGATGGATAAAACGGACTGCCAAGACTGATGGAAGAAATGTTAGTAAGAAGAAATTAGACAGAGGACAGTTAGAGATGAAGGAAAACTTGCTTTCAGTAATGCACTTTGTAGGTGAGAACCTTTATTTTAATGTAGCAAAAATGGATGCGTAGCATCATGGCATTGAAGGCCAGAGCTGAAATGCAACCCTTTTTGCAAAAGACAGACATATCGCAGACAAACAGCAATCACAACAGAAAAAAGAAAGGAAAAGGACCATGAACCATCCCAGTCACTCTAAATCACTCAGTGACATCATCGAGCAACATAGGAACATGATCGAAAATAAATCAATAAATGATAAGACTCGCTAATTCCAACAAATGAAACAAACATCTTGATCTTCATTGTCAAAAGTTGAAAGTGCTGATAGGACGATCATGCTGTCTGGTTTCAGGACATGCGGTACCCCATCTAAGACAGGACACAGTTTGGTTTCGAGTATACCACACCCTGTATAAGACCCATGATAGAAGTGACAAAGACAAATGATTTTGAGGTTGATTGATATGACAATTTTGATCAGTTTGAATGTCTAGTTTGATTGAAAAGTTCATCTGTTAACATGTGATTTCATTAAAGCACAGTGTTGGATTGCGTGTCGTTGGAGGGATGCTTAGGAATCTGTCTTATGCACAGAGGGGTTATATTCTTGTTTTTCTTTTCGAGTTTTTACAATTTTTTTGTGTTCATTTTTTCAAGACTTTATTTGATGTTTAGGGATTTTTTTCAGGACATTTTTTGATTTTTAGAGATTTTTTCAGGACATTATTCAATTTTTTAAAAATTATTTCAGGACATTTTTCAATTTTTATGATTTATTTCAGGACATTTTTCAATTTTTTTGAATTATTTCAGGACATTTATCAATTTTTAATGATTTATTTCAGGACATTTTTCAATTTTTTTGAACTATTTCAGGACATTTTTCAATTTTTTTTGAATTATTTCAGGACATTTTTCAATTTTTTTGAATTATTTCAGGACATTTTTCAATTTTTTTGATTTTTTATGATTTTGCCCCCAGTGTCTAGCAAGGCAAGGAATATGACAGGTGAATAAATAGGCTTTCTGAAATGTTGGTGGATAGAGGGAAGACAAAGGCCTTTTATTATGGAGACAATGCAGATGCAATTTTCAAGGGCTATTGCATGATGGGACAAGAGACTAGATATGACAATGTAAAGCAGGAACATGGCATGAGGGACATGTCAAGAGGTTTTTGAAACCATATTTTGCATTTCACATCCTTATGTCAGATCAAGATCAAGGGATAGAAAGAGTGTATGGATAGTGATAAGATATGGATAGGATAAGCAAGACCAAGAATGGATAAGGGACATGGACTAAAGATCAGGATTGGCTAAGGGATAGTGGCAGAAAGCTGCAATAAGCTAGGGAATATGGATGAAAGGTTGTAATAAGCAAATGGATAAATGACCAAAAGCTATGATGGACTAAAAGCTGCAAACAAGATGCATGATGCTCATGAAGATCCTCAGCCTTGTCAAGATCAAAGGTGGAAAGGGAAAATGGACATGAGGGACAATAGGATAATGGAGGGGTATGACATGGTATGATAGGATAATGAAGGGCAATAGGATATGAAGGAGGAAACCTGCCCCCAAGTGTGGTGTGCAAGAAGTTCATAAATTATGCATGACGCTTGTTTGCCAGGTTTTCATCATGGTACTTTCCCAAGGCGCCTGTTTGCCAGGTTTTCACCAGTGGACAAATTATTTTTTTCTTTACTTTTTTTTTTCTTTTGTCCTTTTTTTTTCACTTTTTTTTTTTTTTTTGGATTTTGACATTTTCAAAAGAAGATGGACACATGATAGGGGATGGAAGAAGGACTCAAGCATCTTTTTTGTTTGGATAGTAGCCTTGAAAAAAAATGGACCATGACCTTTAAAAGTATGCTCAAAGATCTTGGTAGGATAAGGACATGGAATCTGAGATGAAACTAAGGCAAGGATTTATGCAAAGGATGGGATCAAAGGGATCGAAGGATGGAAAATATGCATTGGATAATGGTTAGGGTATTGGAAGAATTGGGCTTCAGTGGATGGAAATGAAGGCAAGATCAACATTGGAACACACCTTGAGGGGTGATGGACTAATGGAGGAAGAGTGGATCTCAGATTGTGAGATTTGGATGGAGGAATGGCTTGGGATTTTGGGACATAAGGGCCCAAAATGGATGAAGAAGGCGGTGGAGGAACAAATTTGAGAGGTTTGGATGGAGGAATAGCAATTTTAGATGCCAAGTTGGATGTTTCTTTAGGCTTTTGTGCTTCAAGGAGCCGCTTAGGGATCCACATGGTTTTTGATTTTTCATGCTTTTGTGGTTCCTTGGAGTGCATTGCTCGCACAAGGGATTTAGGAACCCATATATATTTTGACTTTGCTTTATTTTGCTCAGTGGGCCTTTGTGACCTTTTGGATATTTCTTTTTCTTTATAGATCATATTGTTCTTTGTTTTGACATGTCAATTATATTGGACATGTTGATCCTTGAATACATGTGGATTGCTAGACTTATGACGTTTATACTTGGCATCCAAATTGCTTAGAGGGGGAAAGGAATGCATGGATGGATATGAATGAAATGGAGTTCTTTTGGATGGATGAAATTTACTCAAGGATGTGTGCCTTTTCTGACCTTGCATAAAGGATGAAGGGATATAAGGACCTAAGATGGATGGAAAGTATGATGGGGAAGGGATATGTTTGGATTGTGATGGAGGGATACCAACGTCTTGAGAGTGAGTTGTGTAGACATGACCCTTAAGATCTTCTTTAACATGAAGGGATGCTTGCTTATGGAGATCTACTCCTTTGCCTTTATGAATATCTTGACTTGTAGGATACTCTTTTCTTTGGGAAGAAGACGCGAGTCCATTATGAGGTGGATATGATATGAGAGAAATAATGAGATCTTGAAGTGGATCGGATTGCACCAAAGTGGAAGAACCCATTGTTAATGTCAAGGGTTCATGAACATCTTGCACTGACACGTTAGAATCATGAGGGGGACTAGGATTGTGTAGTGGACATGGTTCAATGACAGGCTCTTCAAGAGATGGAATGGGAGAAATAATGGGATCATCAAAAGAAATGCGATCTTGGAGTGTATATGGAGCATTAGGACAAGGAGATGGAGGAACAAAAGGATCTTGTGGAGGATTTAAAGGAATAATTTGATCTTGACAAGGAGGAAGATCATTGGAATCCTCTTCAAAGGTGCTTTGCTCTTGACTTTTAATGGGATCATCGGAAAGGATGGAAGGGATATCTTGATCTTTCTTAGAAAGTGGAATGTCAATGGGATTTGAAAGGACATTTTTTTCATGAAATGGAAGGGGATCGTTTGGGATTGGATGGACTGGGATATCTTGATCTTGCCCGGGAAATGGAGTGTCAATAGGACTTTGGATAGGATGGACAAGAATAGGGGAATCATCATGAGTGTTTAGGAACATGGGGTCCTGGTCAACAATTGGATGGGATGATAAGGTTTCAGGATCTTGATCTTGATTTGTTTCAAGACACGTTTCTTCATGCTCTAAATTATCCTCTTGACATGGGGTTGGACTTTGGATATGCATGGGGGATTCTAACAAGGAATCAATGATTTGGCACGAAGGGGATGCACTTTGAACATTTATGATGGATTTTGGCAAGGAATCAATGCTTGAACATGAGGAAGAAGGACTTTGAATGGGGTCCTCTAAAACAAGTAATGGCAATAAAGTGCATGGTGGCATTGGGTCTTGTATTTCTGAAACATGACAAGGATGTGCATCATGAATTGGATTATCGTGGCAATCAATTATGGATAGCTCTTGGATAATTGCATCCTTGGGTGTATTGTTTGATGAGGACAATATAGAAGGTTCTTGTGAAACTTCTAAAGGTGTAGGGATAGATGCCACTGGAGAGTCAATTTGTTTGCGGGGGGATGAGGCATTGCTAGACATAAGTGTATTATCTTGATCTTCCTCAATAAACTCACTTGGTAATTTCCTAAAGAGCATTGCAATAAAGCCACCTTTCTTTCGAGGTTTTGACATGGTTGTATCTGGAATTTGAACTTGTTTGGCAAGGAGTTGGTTCTGATCTGATGTCATATTTTGATTTTGAACTTGGTTCAATTGTTCTGACATGTTTGAAACTTGGGTTGGTGCATGTTTCAAGTTTTGTTTTTGAATGTTTGATTGTGGTTGTTGACATTGATATTCCACCATTGGTTGAACCATTTGTGGACATTGTATAGTTGGTTGGACATATTGTTGAAATTGGACCATTGGTTGTATTGGTTGTATATGTTGAACAATTGGTTGAACCATTGGTTGTACTGGTTGAAAATTTGATTGATAGTAAACACCTTCTTGTTCTTGTTGTGGAGACACATAATGTTGAAATTGATTTTGTCTCTTTTCTTGAATTTGTTTCATCATCTCTATTTGCGAGAGGAGGGCTGGTATGTCTGATCATTCAAGAAGAGATCTTACATCAATTGGCTCAATCTTTGGATTTCGACCTGGAAATTTTTGAAACATTTTGGACATTTGTGATCTATTCTTCTCAATGTTTTTCACTCTTTGTTCTAATATCTCCTCTTCTTGAGCTAGTTTCTCCTCTAGTTTTTGTATTTGGAGACTTGTTTCATCATAAAAAGTTTGATCAATGTTGCTTTGTTGTTGGGTTGGATAGAATTGTGATTGCATTGTCGGTTGATATGTCAAACTTTGTTGTATCATTGGTGCTTGGAACCTTGTTTCAATAGACATGTCACTATGCAATGTTTTTGGGATTTTTGATTTTAAAAGGATGATGTATGATATGCAACTAAATGCAACCTAAATAGGTGAAAATGCAATCTATGGCAAGAATGCAACCTATGTTTTTAGTTGTTTTTCAGGATTTTGACAAACTTTTTGGAATGCAAATCTAAAAGAGACCCTTAGGAAATTGAAATGATGTCTAGACCTCAAAGGACAAAAGGACCAAGTGACAAAAGGACAAAATGACAATGTCTCCCCTATATGCTTGGATACTAAGCTAGGTTTTGACGAAATGACATTGATGACAAAAGACATAAGGTTTGATAAGGTCTAGACTTCTTAACAATGACTTAGGGTTTATCAAAGATTTGGATTACTCAAGTATGACAAAACCTAGTTTTGACACTATATGCAAAGGGACAATTACTATGCAAATGACCCTAATATGATATGATAATGACCTAAGCTTAATGAAGAGACCTAGGGTATGCAAATATGAATGTATGGCAATGGTATTACTCTAATGCAAGAGGACACATGCAAATGGATGACCCTTATTGATATGCAAAGGAGTATGACCTAGGTGAAACTTAACCTTGGTAATTGACAATGACTTTGCAAAATGCAAACCTAGGATGAACCTAAATCTAAGTGACATGAATGTTGAGACAAGATTTTGAACAATGTTTGACAACCATGTTTGAAGGTGTTTTGAACTTTGTTGGATGAAATACTCTTGTGTTTAACCTTGTTTTGAATCAATTTGTCTTGTTTTTGAAATGAGATGCAATTCAACTTTTGACAAACAAAGAAGACAAGATATTTCAACTTAGACTCAATACAATCATGCTCATTCGCACATTTCTTATGGTAGGCAAGGACATTAGGTACTTGAGAGGTAGACTCGTTATGGGATTCAAGGAGAATACATAGATGCTTGACCCCACGGGCTCCCCTCCACGGCACTCACTTCTCAGGGCAGCCAAGCATCAGTCCCCATGGAAATCTCCCCATGGCGAACTTAGTATCTCTTCCAAGTATCCGAACTTGTCCTTCTCAAGCAACTAGAAGGATTTTTGGCCTCTAAATACAAGGTGTTTAGTAAGGATTTATGTTAAGCGTTACTCCTTGGTCTCGTGCAAGCGTGTTTGAGACATTAAGCCCACCAAGATACCAAACAAATGTAGTTGCGCAAGCACGATTTAGACCGTGAGGTCCTACTTAGATGTTGATATGAGAAAGAGTTCAAGGGTCATCACTTCCCAAGTAACTGCAATTCCCACGTAACCCTTCCTTCAAAGCTTTCACCCATCAGGTATTTGTTTATAGTGAGTTAGAATGCCAAGGTATTCTAGCCGTACTCACTTTGGGTCATTCCCTTCTCACAATTATCACTTGCTTGCAAAAGCAAATGGTCGGGAAGGCAGGCCCTCTAAAGGTGACACACAAAAAACATGAGCATGGTATTGAAGATCTGGATTTCTGATCACCCTAAGAAGGATGAGAGCATACTCTCCTACTCCAATGTCAAACTCAACAATCAAAGCAAACATATATTAATTCCATCCTATTTAGAAATCATACTAGGTGCCTCAATATTAATTTCAAACACAAAGTTTAGTTGTAGTCCAAGGCAACCTACAAAACCACCAAGTTAGAAGTTTGATATGTTTAGTCTTTGACTATCGAACCTGCACAAAAACATATTAGTAGTTTCATTTGTTGTCTTTGCCATGCGTATGCCAAGGTTCTGCACAGAGAATCAGTACCAACAAAACCAAAAAAGCAGAAACAGAATGCAAAAGAAAACAATTTGCAAGTGAAAAACACTATCTTTTACCTTTGTTTCTGGTCCTACACAGGCACGAAATGTATGACATAGGCGCAGAATGCTTGACACAGGAACAAAATGTCCTTGACACAGGTGCAGAATGCTTGACACAGGCGCAAAATGCTTGACAAAGGCGCAGAAGTTCCCAGAAAACCCTGCACTACCCTGTTTCTTGAGTTTTTGACCTGCAAATCATCTCAAAAGCACTCAAAAGCATGGTTAAGTGGTTAGTTCATGTCGGGTTCACCAATTAATGTAGCTAGGAAATCGGTAATCATCACAAGCAAATCAATACTAATCTAGCTCAATCACGAAAGCTCAAATGCAATGATCAATCCTAAAAACACTCAATAAAGATATGAAAATAAGACATTCAAGATTGAAAACTAAGCAAACCAAATGCAGACTTGAATGTCTCCTTCATGTGGCTCCATTGTCCTTCTTTCTCCTTCAAATAGCTTTGTTTGTGGATCTCACCTACAAGTGCATACACATGAGATGAAAGCAAGTAGACAAGATAGTAGCCCAAGAATACTCGAAGCGTGATTGATTCGACAAAGTGATTCGAAAAAGTGATTAGCTCGATAATGTGATTATTAGATTAGGATTGAAGAAATTCATCCAATTTATAGATAAATTGGAGAGATGATCAAATTAGCATGAAGAGATTCAAATGGAAATTGCAAATCAATTATGTTAATTATGACAAATTTATGACAAATTTGCACTTTCTATGCAAAATTGATTGATTGATAATTTATGACAAGATTATGACAAATTTCTATGTCAAAATTGATTGATTGTCAATTATGACAAATTTCTATGTCAAAATTGATTGATTGTCAATTATGACAAATTTCTATGTCAAAATTGATTGATTGTCAATTATGACAAATTATGACAAATTGAAATGTCATTCCCATGAAATTAGGAGAAAAATAGGAGGAAATTGAATTAGAAATTAGGAAAATTAGAAAGTGAGAAAATTAGGAAATTAGTGAATTAATTAATAATTTTTCATTTATTAATCAATTCACAAAGAGGAAATTTAGAAATTGATGAAAAATTAGGAAATTAGGAATTAGAAGAAATTAGGTAAATCAATTAATAATTTGTCATTTATTAATTAATTCACAAAAAGAGGAATAATTAGTTAGCCAATTAAATTAAACATTTAATTGTGACACGAAGACCTAGGATAAATAAATAAATTATTTAACCTAGAGGGAGAAATGACAAACAGGGTTAAATGAATAAAATCATGAAACCCTAAAAGATGAATCAGAAATGCAAGGACGACAATTAGGTCTTGACAAAGAATAATTGATATCGATTCAATTTGATCATGATTCTGACTGACAAAGGACCAATGCTGACAAATGATTTGATTGATAAATGCACCAATTGACGAGGAACAATGACAAATTGATCCAAATTGACATGATTGAGAAAGACAACGATCGATGACAAATCGATCGCAAAATGACAAAATTGACAAGAAGACAAGGATTGATGACAAAATAGATCACAAGACGACAAGATTGATGACAAATTGATCAAAATACAAGAATCGATGACAAATCGATCGCATGATGACAAGATTGATAAGAGGACAAAATCCTAATTAGGATTGACGATGTCCAAAATGATGACAGATGAATACGCACATAGATGCGACAGGATAAGATCGACCAAAATCATGACAAATATTATTGTCGACAAGACCAATTTCGAAAAGGAGACAACTGAAGAATGCAGAAGAAGGACTCGATGCTCGCAAATGATAAAGACCAAGTGCGTGACATAGGAGAAAATGTTAATGCGACGCAAAAACCTAAAATAAGGCAATGCGCAAATGTTAAAGTATGATTCCGCAAGCATTGACCATTTTTAGACGTCTACACATTCATATTGAAAAGAAATGCATACATATAGAACAAAGCATATAAAAGACATCTCATAAACGAATCAACACAAGTACGATGAAGTCAAATCGGATCTCTCGTGTATATATATATATATATATATATATATATATATATATATATATATATATATATATATATATATATATATATATATATATATATATATATATATATCAAGTCTAAAGGTACAAAATGATGTTGAATGACATATACAAACTCCCATCAGAGCAAGAATCGTATAGGCTACAAAAAAATGGGTGTGGCTACAAAAAAAATATATCCGAGCTACAAGAAGAATATCTAGCTCTGGGCCTCTCCCTCATCACCTGGTGGAGGAGGAGGAGCTTGATGACTGGGATCTTGTCGAGGTGCCCGAGCTCCCTCAGAACGTACCATATACTGAGAATAAGGAATCACCTGCTGTGCTACTGGAACTGCCATGCTATATGCTGCAACATAGTAGGTTGCCCTGCTATTCTGATGCACAACCTCCTGCTGAAGGGTGTCTCGCTCCACTCTCATCGTCGTGACCTGACAATCACGCTTTTCTCTCAGCTCCGTAAGCTGACGATCTCACTCCGCCAGCTGAGTCTGAGCCACTATCAATTGTGACTGCAGCTCTGCAAGATGTGCTCTCATCGACCGTCCTGTGTCTGTCCCTTGCTCTCTCGCTGGCTCTCCACCCCCATCTCCACCTCTAGTACCACCCTTCTCCTCTCACCACTGCCAGACCTGTCTCGGAGCTGCTCGCTCTTCCTCAGCTCCACCCAATCTCACTCCTACTCTCCCAAGGGATCCGCCCTCACCCCTCTGCTGTCTACCCTCAGCTAGAACCCTATTGCTACTAGCACCAGGATCCCTACCTATCTACCTCGGAGCCTCAACTCTTTGTCCCTGTCCCTGTCTCTAGCCCTGTCTCAGACCCTATCCCTGTACTTGTATAGGAGCATCATCCTCAATATCCTCAATGCGCGGTGCCTGCTCACCCGGATCAATAAACCTAGGAAAAGGATGCTACTAGAACCACTCTCTGTACTGGGGTAATACCCCTGCATCTGCAACATCATCCATATAATCCCATCTGAGGCACTGTAGACCAGTCAGCTCCTACATGGCCAAAACATAAGATAATCATGGAGACCATCCCTATCTCTCCTCATCCGCGTAACGCACATACACTGTAAACTCCTGCGAGATCCCCTAAGGCCAGCCATACTGCCTCATCACTCGAGAAACGATGAACCACTCCACAATAGTCTATGATCTCCCAATAAGTGGATGCGTGACAAAAAGGTCCCTGCGAACTAGCCGCCAGTCATCGCATGGCTCCAAACCTCTATAAGGTCTCCACACTACGGCTATCAAATCATCCAGCTGTCACCACCAAAAATTTGTCTTGCCTAGATGGGGTTGCATAATATAACCAACATACCTGTATATAATCGGCTGCCCAAGCTCTCTACTATCATCTACCACCGACCGACAAATGGGAAGATGCTCCCAAGCCCAAACCTGTAAAATATATACACCTGCGGCCATGCTTCGACCATCTCTATACATGATCTCATGCATCTCGCGATACATGTGAGCCAGCAAGCAAGAACCCTAGCCAAGCCTCTAAGGGGTCTCCATCAATCTCATCAACATCCTGCCCCAACCACATTGGAAACCCTGTTGCCCTCTATCTAGCATCAAAAACCATGTCAGAGGAAACTCCTCGCTATATCTGCTCATCAATATGTCCCAACTAATGAAACGAGTCAAAATGTCAGGATCTCTGAAGACATGCCTCACTGCCTATAATCCTGGAAGGTGCCCTAAATCGTAATCTGCCTTATCCCCAATAAAAGGGATATAGAGGATCCTATATACATCCTTAGGAGTGATAGTCAACTCCCCCACTGATAGATGAAACGTGTTATGCTCTGATTGGAAACACTCTACCAATGTCGTGAGCATACTGTGATTCACATGGATATCTGGCAAACTAAGAAGATGAGTCAAACCACATACATCAATATGAGCCTGCTCAACCTCAGTTAAATGTTGAACTAATGCCATAGTAGGAGGAGGGTAAACGCATCTAAAGAGCATAGGAGGTAATCGAACCTGCAAAAACCCAACAACGAAGCATCAGAAAACATTCCAAATGAGCCTACAGAGAAGTAAAACATCAAGCAAATCCAACTAAGTCAAATGCAAAATAAAATTTTCATGTTTAGACCTTCAATAATGCTCACTGTCTCCCGAATGACAAAACACAGAGAGATAGAATCTTGTACGAGTCAGGAATAGCTCTTGTACGACAAAACAACCCCAAACGACAATTTATTAGACCTAGCATGACAAAATGGTCTTCTTACAGACCTGTCGTACGATACAAGGGGGCATCCCGAACAATAATTATAATGGCTTCATAGGACAAAAAATAATTTACCAGTTACTCGTACGAGACTGAATCTTGTCTTGCATGATAAAACATGAAACCCGACCCCAAACATGCGAAAAACTTGAAAAATGAACAAAAAAATTCAAAATTGAAAACATAAAGAGGCTTAAGATCAATCACTTACTGTTGGCTCATAGTTTTAGGGTCGATTATGACATCTTTGGTGCTCGAATCGATGCTGATGAGTAGGGACCACCATTTTCTTCGTAGAAGGCTTTTTGAATTTTCAAAGTTGGAGGGTTAAAATGATCTGAAAATGACACTTTCGTCCCATATATAGCCGAAAACCTAATTTTTCAACTTGCTCCGATGGACATGAAAATTGTACCCTTAGCTGACTTGACTGTTCTGATTCCATTTTCGGGATCGAAATTGAAATTCAAGATCATTTTGCTAGTCAGTTTCATAATTTTGGACCAATTAGCGCTCTTTTCATCAAATGCTCATTTTTTCTTCAAATTGCACTCAATTTCAACGCTGAATATCAATTTCAATTCCACACATCAACTTTATGATCAACTCTGAGCTTAACTCATCAATCAACGCCGAATTTTTCAAATGTTCCTCAGAATCAATTTGCGCTCAAATAACTTATTTTCGCCACACAATTGCCTATGATCAAGTACCCTCACTATTTTTTTCGATTTCGTTCCCGAGGGGACATACTCACGACCTTATGACCTCACATCTTCAAATGTCGAGAACATTATTTTTTCAAATCTTCATCAAAAGTCGAGAAAAATCTTTTTAACTAAAGAAAATCAATTCTTATTGCTAAGGGGCATCTCAACTTCATCGCTTCACATCAAGTTGACATCTCTCGATTATCTGAATCGAATCAATCACTAGGGGCATATCAGTTTCATCGCTTCAAATCAAGCTGATATTTGTCTTTCATCTGAATCAATCTCTTAACGTTAATCAGTTTCATTGCTTCAAATCAAGTTGATTATTCGTTTAAACTCAATCAAAAGTTTAAAGAGTATCTTTGATCACACTCAATCTAAGCAGGTGTTCAGTATTCATTTCTTGATCAAGCTGAACTGTTTATCTTCATCGTGTCTTGATCAATCAAGTTCAAGATCAATTTTTATCATCACTCACTGTGTCTAGATCAATCAAGTTCTAGATCAGTAAGATCCGCTTCTTGATCAATCAAGTTCTAGATTAGTAAGATCCGCTTCTTGATAAATCAAGTTCAAGTTCGGTATCATTTGTTTCTATCGTTCCTCAGTTCAATCAAGTTTGGGAATGGTATCACTTTAATCAGACTTCATTCAGCTTTGTCACTTCGAATCAAGATAAAGACCTTGCTCTTCATCTAGTTCATGATCATTCAAGTTCAGAACTGGCATCTCCTAGACATCACACATTCTTTGAACCAACGCACTGCTCGCACATTAATTCAAAGAGGGGCAAATGTAATACCCTAAAAATGGTCATCTAAACCATGGGCCCCTAATCTCTACAACATCACCAAGGTCCTAACCAAAGGCAATTAAATCAATCTTGAGCACATTATTAATTCCTTAATCATCAAATATCACATGGCAAATCAATTACTCAATATTAATTAAATATTCATTTAATTAATTGAATCATTTCCAAGAATATCATTTTGATCAATTATTCTATGTTAAATTATTAAATATCCTTGCATATTTAATTAATTAATAAATTTGCCATTTAATCATGCCAAAGGAATTAATTTATTACAAAAGAGGAATTAATTACAAAGAAAGAGTTGAATTGAAATTAAACAAAAAGAATTGAATTGAGAGAGAAATCAAACTTGAGATATTATTTCTTTTTCTAAATTTAGAACTTGAAATCATAAAAGCAATTAAATTGAATTATTGAATTATTCTCTAAAATTGGAACTCAAAGCTTTTCAGAAAAAGAAGTTCAGTTGCATTGAAAAGACTCTTTTCTTGAATAAATAAAAAAATTATCTATTTTTATCACAAATGCATGGAATTAATTTATTATTATTTCCAATGCAACTTGGACTTCTAATTTGAATGCATTTCAATTAAACTATAATTGGAATCTATCTCAAGGTTAACTAAACCTAATTTCTCAATTATTTTCAATTAATCCTAAATTGAGCTTTTCTCTTGGTAATTCTCTATAAATTCAGTCTTCAGCTCTCATTCCAATTTACTCCAGAGATTTTTGAGAACACGCTTGGAGATTATTATCACACTAATTTCGCTCTGGAGTCATTGAAGATCATTGTGCTTTTTAGATTATTTGCATCCATTTTACATCCATTATTGCTTGAATTGATTATTTGCTTAAATTATTCATCCATTTTGCATCCATATAGTTAATATCATATAGATTAAATTCTTCATCTTTGTGTAGTCTAGTCACTGGTATTGCTTATAAAAATTTGAGAGAAATCTTATACTCGCATCTTTTAGAAGGCAATTAGTCGCTTTGTTATGGTTTATTATTTATTGATTATTGATTACTAACCATACATATAATGACTTAATTGAAGTGTTGTGCTTGCAACTACAGACCACTTTTTCACACACACAACTGCTACATTGAAAATTCAAATTTTTGTCAAATAGATTTTTTTATTTAGAAAACAACTAGTAGCTTAGAAACTACATTCAATTTTCTACAATTTACATATTTTTGAAATAATGTTGGTAACTTAGTCAAATTTTAACGTCAAGTTGCCTAACTTCGTTTTTCTGATTTTTATTGCCACTTAAGGGTCTGTTTGGCCCACCATGATCTTGCACATACCTGAGAGTACATAATTCAACTCTCTCAGGATTGAGTGGAATCTGAACTACCTCCTTTTGTTTCTCTTCCTCCTCTGATTGCAAATCAACTGTGGAAGGTTTCAACTCATAGAAGATAACACTTCTACTGTAGAGCACCTTCTCTGTAACTGAATCCCAAAGCTTGTACCTCTTCTCACCAACACCATAACCGATGAAGATACAATTAGCCACCTTGTTCTTTGATTTAGATATATTTTCATTAGGCACATGAGCATATGCCTTACAACCAAAGACTCTAAGATGTCTCATTGAGGGCTTTTTACCAGACCATGCTTCCATAAGGGTCTTTTCAACAAGCATCAAAGTAGGAGATCTATTTATTAGATAACATGCAATGCTACTCCCTCATCCTACAAATTTTGTTCAAGACCAACACCACTCATCATACCCCTAGCCCTCTCCATCAATATTTTGTTCATCCTCTTTGCAACTCCATTTTGTTGTGGTGTATATGGAATTGTCTTATGTCTTTCAATCTTGTTGTCCTTACGGAACCTATTGAACTCAACAGAACAAAACTCACCACTGTTATCCATCCTCAAACACTTAATTTTCCTACCAATTTTATTTTCAACCAAGGACTTGAATTCCTTAAATCGATTGAAAACTTCAATTTTACTTCTGAGGAAATAAACAAATGTCCTTCTAGAATAGTCATCTATGAAAGAAACAAAGTACATAGATCTATTTAAAAAAGGCACATTAACATGACCAAATACATCAAAATGAACATAGTCCAAAACCCCAAAAGACTTATGAGAACTAGAATAAAAAGAAACATGATGTTGTTTTCCATATATGCAATGTCCACAAAAGTCAAACTCGAGATTACAATCATCATGGCCTTCAACAAGGCTCTTATTTTTCAAGGCTCGTAAGCCCTTTTCACCTATGTGACCAAGTCTTTGGTTCTACAACATTGTCTTCTCAACTAGGAGCTTCATCTCCAAAGAATTAGCACCCTTAGGTACCCAGAAATCATGACTATTAGATGTTGATACAGTAGTTTTATTCTTTTCTTGATCTGATGGTGAGGATGAAGAATCCAAAGCCCTTTGTTTGGACTTCATAGAAGTGTTATTGCACTGAACCATGCATGCATCCATCTTATACATAGTGCCTAAACGAAAAAACTTAGCAAGTACCATAGAACCTTTGGTCATCTTGCATCCACCTTGTAAGAAAATAATCTGAACTCCCACTTCTCTCAGCTTGCTAACTGAAAGAAGGTTTTATGCTAAACTAGGAATGTATAGTACACCATCAATCCCCTTCACTCTACCATCAGGAAATTAGATCTTAACTCTTCCACAACCAATGATTTCAGGTGAGAGTCATCACCCAAACACACCTTCCCACCATCATATTATTCATACTTTGAGAACCAACCCCTATGAGAGGTCATGTGGAAAGAAGCACCCGAGTAAACAACAATACATATTTTGATGCATGGGTTTCCAAGGTAGTGACAAAAACATCCACGTCATCTTGAGAGGATCGGTCAGAATCAAAATAAGAAGCTTTCTTGTTTTTCTTTTTCTTCTCCTCTTTACAATCTTTTTGGAAATGATCGGATTTGCCATAGTTCCAACATTTAGCCTTGGACTTTTTACCAAGAGAATTTTATCTCCCTAAAGATTTTGACTTGCCTTTGTTGTCCTTCTTCTTGCCTTTCTTTGTTGATCCACCATGAGCAACAAGGGCCTCCTTGGCCATCTTAGAAGACTTCCTCTGCATTTCTTTAGAAAATAGTGAAGCAACCAGATCTTCCATCTTGAAAGTGGTTGTTGTGCTTCCAACAGCCATAACCAAGTGGTCCTAAGAATCAGACAAATAACATAATAGGAGCATGCAACGTTCTTGATCATCAATTTTTACACCAATAGAGTTTAGTTGGGAAACCAACATGTTGAATGCATTCAAATGATCTACAACATATCCTCCTTCCTCCATTCTTATATAATACAACTTCTTTCTCGGAAAAAGTTAATTTACTAAGGATTTACCTTGATAAATGTCACCAAGCTTTTTCAAAATCTTAGCTGCAGTCTTCCGAGGTCATGAACATTTAGGAGCATAGAGTCAGCCAAATAGAGTCTTATCAGACCCTTAGCTTTCTGATCCATTATATCCCAAGAATCTTGGGCTATAGTATGGGGTTTTTGACTAGATATCACAAGCCAAAGGTCTCTGTCAATGAGCATGTCCTCTATTTTGAGTTTCCACAACTCAAAATTGTCGCCATTGAATTTGTCCATTTCAATCCTTCTAGATATGCTTGCCATCTCAAATGTACAAGAAAGTTAAGAAAATTCTAGTTGCAAAAACTCTCATTAAAAAGGATATGCCCAAAAAACCCTACAACCCACCAAGGATAACAAAATTGGCCAGACTCTAATACGAATTGAAAGGAAATGAGAGGAGTAGAAACAACCTTCCTAATGCAAACCTCCAAGGAGAGTGAATGCAAATTTCTTTGTAAACCCTTGAACAATGTTACAAATAAAAGAAAAACACACAAATAAATTTCATATTTAACATAAACACATGACACAAAAGATTTAACGTGGGAAAACCCTTTCAGGAAAAAACCCACCACACCAAAGTACAAATCAACTGTATTGCAGTAAAAAGCTATTACAAACAATATGCAGAGTCTATGCTCTTGTAGGTGTCTTCAACTATGATATCTGAATCCAGAATAATTCCAACAGCATAATGACGTCTTTCAAAAACAATTCACACTTCTTCTCTTCTACAACACATTCTATTTTTAGAGTTTACACTAGTGCATTCGGAGCTAATTTCCGATGACCGATTGTCAGAATTGCGACTAATTTTCGTCGGAGTGCCGACAAAATTAGCCGTCAAAAACTCATCGTCGGACTTGTCGACAATGCCTCTGACCATCAGAAATACGACAATCCCATGGACTCTGCTGACAGTGGGCATGATCGCTCTTCCAGTCAAAACAGTCATTGGACATGCAGCATCCCTGTCGGATGCTTATGTAAAATTCGTCAGAAAGTTGACGAAAGTTTGGAACTTTGCACTGACGGTGATGCTGTTTTTCTGACGCTTGTGTCGTCGGTCCATTAATATGCATCGACTATCATCAGACTACGAAGTGTCGTCGCACGTACAACATCCTCGTTGGATGTTTGTGTAGTTTGAGTCGAAAGTGTGACGACTCCAAAACCTTTGGACCGACAAGAACGTTGTATGTCCGACAATTTCATCATCGATGGAAAGCTTGGTATCTATCGTAATTCTGATGATAATAATATTTTTATCAAAAAAATTATTATTATCCAGTCATTGATATGTACAGCGAATGATATTCTATCCCCACCACCTACCAATAGGGGGTATAGGTTTGAGGCTAATATGAGGTGCACTGGTTTCAAGCTAATATGATCAGGCACACCATGGTTGAGATGGTCCAACTCCTAAGAGGACTGTATGAACCACTAAGTACTGGTAAACCTATTAAAAATGGCACTGATAGGGAATTAGCTAACCCAAATATAAGAGCCTTTAAAGCCAATCAGGGAGATGAAATGACTTTATCTACCTTATCTAAGTTAGTTGTTCTTGGGAGCTACCAAAACTTATCTACTATATATATACATGAAATGAATTTATCTACTATTTATGTAAGTTAGTTGTTCTTGGGAGCTACCCTTGGTGTTGTGATAGCCCTCAAGGCGTGCTCAAGGAACCAATTTTCTTGTTATTTGTTTTAACCCAAGTCTATTGTTATGTTATCAGTTGATTACAAAACTCCCCAAACACGAATGCCAAGCATACCAGGTACACTGATGGATGAGGGATAGGAGTGGGAGCCACTCCCTAGTCTCACTCTACGACTAAGCTCATGCCATATCTAAATGAAAGACATCTCAAATACATCATCGGTGGAAAGCTGCAAAATGCAATTTTCATACATAAGCAAGACATACTCAATTGGGCACAATCACCAAGAGAACGGTAAAAAGTGTGTTTGAGATCATTGTCCTAATTGTGGTGTGGTCACTAAGAGATCACCGTAAATTTGTCAACCTTTCCTTAATTTAAACCAAGTAAACCTTTATGTTTATGTATATGTATATGTGGATGGTATAATCAAGAAACATATCATCACCCTCACCAATTATGCTCAACTGATTTAAGTACAACCATTTGATTGTTAATAATTTTTAAATTAAGGGAGTACTTTTCAAAATAGAATTGTTGAATTATTGATTTTTTATATATATAATAGTATAAGACTTTTATGGATGGTATAATTAAGAAACAAACCATCACCTACACCAATTATACTCGATTGATTGAACTACAACCTTTTGGTTGCTAATAATATTTAAAGGAATGAATTACTTCTCAAAATAAAATTGTTGGATTATTGAATTAGTATATACAATAGTAAGCTTTCTATATTCATAAAAGATTTTCATTTAATTTTGAGTCTTTTGTGGATGGTATAATCAAGAAACATACCATCACCCTCACCAATTGTGCTCAACCAATTGAGCGACAACCCTTTGGTTGTAAGTATTTTTGAAAATAAAGAAGTACTTGTCAAAATAGAATTGTTGAAGTAAATGAATTAGTATACATGGGAATACGTTTTGTATATTTATAATAAAATTTCTTTTTGTTTTAAGATTTGTATATTTGAACAAGATTCATACATAAGCAAGACATACTCAACTGGGCACAATCACCAAGAGAACGGTAAAAAGTGTGTTTGAGTACATTGTCCTAATTGTGGTGTGGTCACCAAGAGATCACCATAAATTTATCAATGCAACTTTTGTTGCAAAGTTGTAAAAAGTGTGTTAGTTTTGTTTCTGTTGGCAAATGCACACTCTAATGAGACATTGTAGGTGAGACATTGTAGGTTTTGTCATTGATGGCAACCTTACAATCCTATGACACTGGCAAGGCAACCCACCAGCACCAGCAAAGTCAGATTCTACACCAGCACACAGACCACTGACACCGACAGTGAAAGGAAGCATACCAACACAGAAGCCGACAAGAATTTTGTTTGTAATTTATTTTGTTTATTATTGTAAAATCATTGTAAGCCGACTTAGAAAATTGTAAAATGACTCGTATATATAAGAGATCATTGTAGAACCAATATGTAAGTATGAAGGAATGAAAATAGGCGAAATAAGGCAGACCTATTATGTGAATTATAGGTTAAGGGTCTATGTATGAAGCAGAGCTATAAACCGGTACTGGATCTGGCATAGTAGATGCTATTTTGAAGCAGTACAAGACATTGGATTTATATAATCCATTTTGTAAGTCAGTGAGACTTCCCATTTTGTAATTGAGCAGTGAGTTCTAGGCACTTGGCCTTCCTGCATGTGCAGGCCCCTCTTGTAGCAGTAATATTCTCTTATTGGCCAGTAAGTGAATATTGTGGGTCACAAATCCTACCAAGGTTTTTCCCACACCGGGTTTCCTTGTTAAAATACTATGTTATGGTGTGTTTCTCATGTGGTTGTTGTTATCTTTGCTTACTGCATTATTTCTTGTTTACCGGTATACAATATTAATATGCTTTACATGTTTTAAGTCAAGAAAATATTATCACCGGTTAGATACTGATTCACCCCCCCCTCTCAATATCTGTGGGAATCCTAACAATTGGTATCAGAGCTTGGTCCTCTATTTTTAGAAGTCTAACAACTTGAGGAAGATCTTGACACCGATAGCGATCGAAAACTTGATGAAGCAATTAGAAGGAGCTCTCTCAGACTATGATGCAGAAAAATTGAAAAATATCAAACTTGAAGATGATCTAAAAGCTACACAGGATATTATTCAAGCACTTAAAGAAAATATTACCATTTCAAGAAACAAGAGAAGAGAACTTTGTGAAAATATGCAAAATGAGAATGATGAAAAGGAAACTCTTAGTGATCTGATGAATAAGTTGAAACAAGAAAACATGACAACAAAGAATGAGATGCAGGATATGACTATGAGATTTTGTAAAGAAATTGAAGATAGAAAGAAGAATGAAGAAGACTTGACTAGAAGACTGAATGATGCTGCAAATGAAAACACAAGACTTAGTTATGAAAATGATATGTTGAGGACAAATTTGATGCATGCATAGAATGACTCAAATGAACTCATGAGACAAAATGGTATCTTGGAAGGAGAACTGGCTGCTGCAAATCAACATAAAGAAAAATTCAAGAAAAGCTCAGAAGAACTTGGTGACTTGTTGAAAAATCAGAAACCTAATGGTGACACTAATGGTCTTGGCTTTGAAGCTGGTGAAAGCTCTGGTACTGCAAACACACGGGATCAAGGCAAACCGGTAAGACAACCTACTACTTATAAATTTAATGGCAAATGCTTTAACTGTAACAAGTATGGTCATAGAGAAAATCAATGTAGATCTATAAATTATCAAAATACCAATACACCCACCGGTCAATGTTCAAAATGCAACAAAATTGGTCATAATTCTGAAAATTGCAGAGTGAATGTGAGATGTTATGTTTGTGGAAGATTTGGATACTTATCTAATCAATGCAGAACACAACCCAACATAGGTTATGGGAAAGCTATTTAAAACATAATGTGACTTGTTATGCCTGTAACAAAATTGGACATATTGCTAAATTTTGTAGAAGCAAGTCCTCACCGGTAAACAACAATGGTGCTAGTTTGAAAGGTAAAGAAAAGGTTGAAGAAGTAAAGTAGGAATTCTCAAAACAATGGATCAAGAAATCAGAACTGAATGTTGATAGGAATACTCCTCCACCGGCAAAACAGAGTAACACTCCATCGGCAGAAGAAAGTAACACTCTACCGATAGGAGAGTCTTCATCTAACTGAAGAAAATTTCTTTGAGGGTTTGGCAATCAAATGTGAAACATGTTGTTATTCCCTCGGTTGATGGTGAGAATTTGAAATTACTTCTATACCAGTAGATAAGTTAAGTGGTTACTTAACTAGCAAGCATTAAATGTGGTGGTTGGCAAAATTAACATTATAAATTAGTGTTTTTGGTTCCATTCTACTTCACCGAGCATTCAAACATTCGAAGAGCGCAAAAAATCCGAGCAAAGACATTTCGAGCAAAGTAGCAAAGCAATTCAACAATCAATCATTCCTAAGGCAGAGAAAGGTATTTATAATCATGGCATCTTCTTCTGTACCTGAATTCATAGCAAATCCTACTGTAGTCGAAGTAATCAAACGCCCTAGGCTCGTATTTCAGTTAGCTCCTGAAATAGCTAAGAAGGATGATAATGTTGGTGCATTTTCTCAAATTCTCAAAGGAGTAGTTTTTGCAGAAGACCCTAGAATGTACATTCATTGTCACATAGAAGAATTAGGTGATGAGGAAATTAAGAACATGTATAAGATTGTAATTTGTGATGATTCCGGTAATGTGAAACCTAAACATAAAATAGTCAAAACCCTAGGATTCACTGAAATCCTTAGTATTCCGGAATTCGCTAAGGATGTTATAAGGATAGTTTTAAGCAGGGTTCATGGTGAATTTTTCTGGTTAGACTAAATTCAAAAAATAACTAAAGAGGCAGTAAAGGCTGTGACAGGGTTACCCTCCACCAGTAACAGACCTGATAAGACAAAGAAGGTCTCAAATGACCTAGTGACTAACCTAACAGGTGCAACATCTGACAAGAGATCTTTAAGAGTGAATGATGTAACCGACATCAATGTCAGATTCATTAGCATGATTTTAGGGTATAAAACAACACATGCAAATAGGTTAAACTTAGTTTCTAGTTTATGCATAAAGAGTGCTCATGATATGATCAAGGATAATGCAAAAATAGATGTGTGTGAATGGTTGAAGGATGAACTGATTGATAATCTTTGAAAAATCAAGAAAGACAAAAAGGGGACATTTAGATTTGATAACCTACTTGTCTGTTTAATGCTACACATAACAAAATAGGTTCTCGGTATTGGTAATAAAAATCTAGGTTTTGACATACCAGTAGGCAAACAACTGTCTGATTTACTACACAACATGGGTGAAAATAGAGAAAAGAATATAAATGAGTACTTTCAGGCATTAAAGGCTCGGATGAATACTAGAGTCAGACTTTCATAAGCAATTGTAGATAAGTATAAGGATGAAATATGCTTTGTTATTAAGAAGTATGAGATTTGGATGGAGGCAATTGTCCCAAGAACCATTTGGGTTACTGAAATGGGTTATGAGACTGATGACAACATAATTGAAACATATGCAAAAGCCCTTCTGGAAGCACCTAAGGAACCAAAAGAAGAGGTATTTGGCAGTGCTGAGACTATTGAGAATCAAATTCAATCAAAGAAAAGAGTAAAGAAGGTAGAAGCAACAGTAAGAAGAGGATATAGGAAAGCAAAGGCTATCAAAGAAGATGTACTTAAACAAACCAGTATCACTAAAGATGAGTTACAAGCACAACAACCAGAAACTCACCTTTCACCGGTAGCAACTTCTTCGGAAAGTGACATGCCAGCTGCATTTAAAAGAGTTGTGAGGAAAAGAGAACCTTCACCGATATCCACACCTTCACCTAGAAGAACCAGACAAAAACAACAGGAAGTAAGGCCCCCAGCTAAGAAGACAACTCCAAAGAAGAAAAAGTTAACACCAAAGAAAAAGGCTCAACAAAACATTGCTCCAATTGACAAACTACTAGATGAAATAACAGAGGATGGACAGCTGAAAAACATCAACAAATTATATGATACATTATTAGTTGATGACAAGGAGAAAGTTGAAAACAATGTAATTCTACACTTGGATATCTATAAGAAATTTTTGATGCAAGTTGTAGATGAATTACCGGTAGAACTATTTAAGAGACTTGAAACTAGAAGGCAAGCTATTGTAGAGCTTGACAAGAAAATAAAAATTGAGAAACTACTTGTTGTTTATCCTGTTAACTCACCAAAGGAGATAGATGATATGATCTCAGAGGCTAACTAGATAGTATTCTCAACTGCACACCGACATGTAGCACTTATGGTTGGTAGAGTAAATGAGGTTACAAAGGAAACTGCTAATGCATGGGACATATTCCTTATTGAGAAAGAAAAGCAGGAAGAGTATAGAAATCCTAAACCTATCAAAGTATATCAGAAAGATAAGAATAAAAGGTAAGGCTAAGGATCTTAAATGGAGACTAAGTCCACAACTGGACTACCTCACCACCTTAAGGAAAGAACTATCTAATGCCCTGGTTCAAGGACAGAAAACACCAGTAGAGCAAATGCAACACCTCACCGGTACAGTTCAGAGGACAAAGGCTGCAATAAAAGACAACAAAAATTTCATTGAGAGCTTGAATCTGGTTTTGGCAGATCTTTTTCAGATTGTAACCAACCGGTTACAAGGATGAAGCTCGAAACCACACTCAATTGACACTTTGACAACCTTTGTCATTGATGCCAAAGGGGGAGTAGTGGTATGAGAAAAATCAAATAACTTAAGGATCATCTGCTCAGGGGGAGCACACATTTTTGGTAACAATTTTTGGACTTCAATTTTTTGATACACTTCTGAATTTTTCTCATGAGTGTTGCCATCAATGGCAAAGGGGGAGATTGTTGGCAAATGCACACTCCAATGAGACATTGTAGGTGATTGAAGGTTTTGTCATTGATGGAAACCTTACAATCCTATGACACCGGCAAGGCAACCCACCATCACCAGCAAAGTCAGATTCTACACCGGCACACAGACCACTGGCACCGATAGTGAAAGGAAACATACCGACACAGAAGCCAACAGGAATTTTGTTTGTAATTTATTTTGTTTATTATTGTAAAATCATTGTAAGCCGACTTGGAAAATTGTAAAATGACTCATATATATAAGAGATCATTGTAGACCCAATATGTAAGTATGAAGGATTGAAAATAGGCAAAATAAGGCAGACCTATTATGCGAATTATAGGTTAAGGGTTTATGTATGAAGCAGAGCTATAAACCGGTACTGGATCTAGCATAGGAGATGCTATTTTGAAGCAGTACAAGACATTAGATTTATATAATCCATTTTGTAAGTCAGCGAGACTTCCCATTTCGTAATTGAGCAGTGAGCTCTAGGCACTTGGCCTTTCTGCATGTGCAGGCCCCTCTTGTAGCAGTAATATTCTCTTATTGGCCAGTAAGTGAATATTGTGGGTCACAAATCCCACCGAGGTTTTTCCCACATCGGGTTTCCTCGTTAAACTATTGTGTTATGGTGTGTTTCTCATGTGGTTGCTGTTATCTTTGCTTACTGCATTATTTCTTGTTTACCAGTATATAATATTAATATGCTTTACATGTTTTAAGTCAAGAAAATATTATCACCGGTTAGATACTGATTCACCCCCCCTCTTAGTATTTGTGGGAATACTAACAGTTTCAATGTTAGTTAATACTCAAATATCGGTTATGGACATTGGAGGGTTGATGAGACACATAAATAGCCTTGTTTCATCGACCATAGGATCTTTTGTTGGAGCTATCAAAGGAAAAGTCAATAAAATTTGGAGATTTTCTGCAATTTTCACTATTTTTTTAGAACGTTACAGTCTATTTTCCATCATTTTTTAATTGTAAAATTATTTTTGTTGGTATTATAAACCTATTGGGAATGAGAGAACAATGAATTGATGAACTGTTTTCTTTGGTTTAATTGAATTTAATTTTGATTTGAGCAAGTTATCATAGTTTTTCTTAAAAACTATCATAAACCCTTGTTAGGGTATCCAGTCATAAAAATAAATGTATAAATCATATCCCCACTAGTGAAAAGTCACCCCAATGGGTGGGAACATGTATGTTGGTATTATCTTTCATGTTTTCATTCTTTGTAGGTCTCCAAGATTCATTGGCACGTGCAAATGGTAACTGTTGGTATGATATTGGTCATGTATCAGACCTAGTGCAACATCGAGGGTAGATTTGAAGTTGTGAGTACAAGATAGACCCCCTTTGTGTTTGGAGGAAGATAGTGAGGGGTGCAGAGGGTTAGTGAAGACCCTTTACAAGCTATTGTGGCCCTTGGGTAGGGCAAATCATCAAGAATTTTATGACTGTCCCTAGATAGTGTGTGGCTGTCCTAGTGAACAAATGAAGACTGAGATTTGGGGAGTATGATGAAATGAATAATCTTATTATGTGGTGGACATCTGAGATAGGGTTGTAGTGATCCTTGTCAAGTAAGAGAAAGTGATAACTTTGGGATTACAAAGTTGATTTTGTGGCATTCTCTCGTGTTCTCAAAATAATGTAATCAACATGTCCAAGGTGATATCCAAGGTCCAAGGGATTTCCAAACCTATGTGTGAGGGCTCAAAGTTGTAGCGGTTTAGGATGGAGACTAGTAAGTATGCCCTAGTGAGTTGTTGTGTATGTTGAGTTTTCCATTGTGACTTACCCCCTACCTCTACATCCTGCTATCATGGTTATGCTAGTTTGAAGAGAAGCCCACATTTCAAGCATTCAAGAAAACATCAAGAAACAATTGAGAAATCTACGGTCTTTGCTATGGTATTAATTTTTATCATTTGATTTTATGCATAGGTCTTAGGCTTTATTGGATGAGTGTGAATGTGAATTTGGATCTTGCATTGCACTTTTTTCTACTTTATTTAGATTCACATCTTCATCCTTCACAAGTATGAAGACAAGTATGATTAATTGTACCTAGCTTTGAAATCAGTTTTCAATGGTAGAATTTTAACACTAACAACCATGAGCTTATATGTCCTTAACAAAAAATTTGTCCCCCTTTTACATGCACTTAGGGACCCTCATTGTTCCTTTATGGGTATGTCATATTTTATGACTGTCAAGGGTCTAGGGTTTCAATAAAAGAAAGAGAACCCTTTCTAAACTTTGTAATACACTAATACCCAAAAATTCTACCCCAAGCATGTTCAATATCTTCGTAACCTCATCTTGCTCCCCATCTAGTCTTTATGGTCTTGAACTGCATATCTGTTAGAGCATCTTTAAAGTATTGAACTTAATTGCATATTTGGCTAAATTCATACATGTGTTCTTATGAGTCTTAATCCCCATCTAGTTTTTACACTGCATATCTGGAGGAGCTAGTCCTTAAGGTCTTGAACTTAACTGCATCCTTCACCTCAACTTTAAAGTCACATTCAATGTTTTTTGATACAATGCATGCTTTATAAATGTCTCACCTATGCTATCTCTAAAAGTTGAAACGTGATTATTTGTTGATTTTCTAATAAAACAACTATTTGGCTATATTGATGTGTGTTTTTATTAGAATTTCTCCCCATCTATTGCACACTACATATCTAGATAATCTAGATTTTAAGGCCTTGGCTTAACCACTCCCCTTAAAATTAGAGTCATATTTACAGTGGCTTGTAAAAGTAAAACAAGACTTCTAATTTATGAGTGCCAAATTGAGGTTTACCTAAGCCATAGCTTAACTATTTTATAGAATTATATATTGATGTATAATTTATTGTCCACTTTTAGACTAGTTAATTCAAAATAAAATGTTGGTGCCAAAGTCACTGCTTATAGGTTCCCACTTCCCACTATTGCCACTTTGAAATCCTAAGAAGGAGAATAGGTGTGCTCCCAAATTACAATTTTTTGTTCCTGTTAATCTCTCTTGAAGAAAGAATCTACTTAGTTCATTAACATCTCCTTGCCAATAATGTTAGTTCTCCAATCACTAAATTTTGAGTAGGAAAGATTAGGGAGAAGGTTGTTGAAGCCATACATTAATGAATTGAACTCTCAAGGAGGGGGATGAAATGAAATGCAACACCACCATGAGTGCCAGTGGTTTTGTGATGTACATACTCCATTCCCAGTAGTATGGTTAATAACTTTTTCTACCTTCATGCTTGAGTAAGATTTGATGCATAAAATCATTCTTGTTGATTCTTTTTGATGTGGGTATGCAAGTAGATGGAAGACAATCAATAATAACAGGTATCAAAGTTGAATTAAATCCTTCCCTACTGACATAAAAAAGTTTAAAGTTGTGAGAGGGGAATTTAAACTAGTAATAATGGCTCTATAGTCACATGATATGCAAAATATTTCTGCTCTCTCATCCTTGCATGCTGATATATATTTCTAGCAAACCCCTTGGCACAAGGCCTAATTTGATACACGAGTTTTATACTCCAAAGCTACAGTCAAGTGGAAATTCCTTTTCAACCCCCATAAAACTTGTTTAAAAGGATCTAAGAATGAAATGGTCTCTAACTCTTAATACACTGTCTATATAGTATATACTCACCCAAAATCTAAATATTACAAAAAGACCAAAGCAAATCCAATCTAGTTCCAAATGAACCTATACAATGAGGACCCCTCCAAAGCAATAGTAGCATATAAACACTAGTAAAAATATTTCTTAGAAATATAGTAAAGAAAACAACAGATGCCTTCTCATACAGTTCATATTCATTTCCTTAAGATTAATCAAAATTTTGTTCAAATAAGGAAGCAGTTGTGGTATCATAGTAAAGGCATACAATAAAGAATACGTGTGTAGTATTTGAAAGTAACTTCAACATGCTTCCCCAAGCTTGAAATACAAATTCATAGAGCTGCACAACTATTACATAAGTTTTCACTTTCTAGCTTTTCAAATTTCAAATATCTGAACATAATAACTTATGCTTTTGAGGTTTTGCAGGAAACATACAAGTTGTGATTTTCACATTGCCATACTAGTCTACAATGAAACTGCACTACTTTGAAAGGTTACTTCTATGGATTTACTACTAAAACCAATCTGTGTACATTGTGATTAACAACACTTCATATTCTCCAAAGCAAAATAACATGTATATTGGTGTTATCTTTCATGTTTTCATGCTTTGTAGGTCTCCAAGATTCATTGGCACGTGCAAATGGTGACTATTGGTATGATATTGGTCATGTATCAGACCTAGTGCAGCATCGAGGGTATATTTGAATTTGTAAGTGAAAGATAGACCCCCTTGGTGTTTGGAGGAAGGTAGTGAGGGGTGCAGAGGGTTACTGCAGACCCTTTACAAGCTATTGTGGCCCTTGGGTAGGGCAAATCATCAAGAACTTTATGACTGTCCCTAGATAGTGTGTGGCTGTCCTAGTGAACAAATGAAGACTGAGTTTTTGGGAGTATGATGAAATGAATAATCTTATTATGTGGTGGACATCTGAGATAGGGTTGTAGTGATCCTTGGAAACTTTTAAAGGGTTTTGGAGGTCCTAATAAGTGGAAACAAATCATATCTTACCGATTGTCTTAAGTGACTTGGCTATCACAGTCATTGTTGTCAATAATCTGTCAATTCTCCCAACATTATTATACAACCTTCATGCACTACCATACATTCTCAAAATAATGTTACACAGCCTTTACTAGAATTTTTCACTTGAGAAGGTCTCTCACCAATGAAATTAGGGATTCTTGGACTATTAAGGTTTAACAATTTTTTGATAGTTTTTGAAAGCAATTCCTACAATCCTTTGTGTAGAAACAACAATGTTCTATATGTCCATGCATCAATAAGAGAGGTTTAGGATTTTCATTTAGTAACATGATTGATAGAGATACCAAGAATGAAATTGCAAGGAAGATCTAATATTTATGAATGAAATTGTAAATCAATCTAAGTTACATGTTTGATATCTTACTTATATCATGGCAACATAAAATGTATATATGCACTCAACATACCTCTTTGCTTGTTTATTTGAGAATGTTGATAGGAATTAATAGGTGAATGATACATTGATCTACACATGAATCACTTGTACTTTCCTGATACTTTCATCCCTTGGTCAAGGCTGCATACCCCCTTACACTTGAATATTGTTTCCACCCTCATGATTACTTGAAGTCCATTCTCAAATCACACTAAATGACAATAGTTATTACAAAATAGTGACCATAGCCAAGGAAGCCCAAATTTACTCATACTCAACATAATAAGAAATATCTAAATCATCTGGACCATTATTCATAACATAACCTCTTTTTCACATCATGGAAGGCCAAAATTACAAGGATCATGCTTCTTCGAAGGAGCCATTGTTCAGAGCCACCAAACTATCAACAAGAGTAGAAGCTATTAGGCTCATACAATTTTAGGACATATAAAGAGTTGAATCAGAAGCGAGATCATGAAGCATACAATAGAGAGGTATTCATGGAATAGACATTTGAAAACATCTCATTCATGAAGTAACAAAATGCTAAAGAAAATGACAAGTAATAAAAAAACTTACAAGGATGAGGCATTTTCATAACTTTTGCAATCCCGCCTTGGATATCAACACTAGAAGCAACTCATATTGTTCATGTACATACAAGACAATATGGGAGTTCATTATACACAACAACTTGTCATGTTGTTGTTCGTGTTGGCTCTATTGGACCCTGCAATTAAGATTCAATATACATTATTTAATAAGATTAACTATGCAACATAATGAAATATTGAAAAGTGTCTTATCTTGTTGAGCTTCGCTTGGTTTCGAGAATAGTTTAATATTATCTACTTAATAGGGCCAACCATGTGAAGGTGGAAGCTCATTTGGCCCCTCCCACCCCCTAACATCACTCTAAATTCCCCGTTAACATCTTATAACATTCATTCATTCATTCATTCATTCTACCATTAATAAAATATAGCATCCATTCATTAATATCACATAATGTTTATTAACACATAACATTGATTAACATTATATAACATGCAACATTCATCAATATTAATTAACACATATCATCCATAACCATTAATTAGCACATAATTACATTCACTAACACATAAAAATCAGTCATTATCAAATAAGTTAGATTACAATCATTTCTTTTTTTGTTTTTTCTTTGAAGCTATGAAAAGACTAAGTTCACCAACAACAATACATCAGAGAGAAGAGTTGTTTGTGAGCCTTTGTAAAGGGCCTCAGATGCCTTCTCAAGTAGAGGGACATCATGAACAACATCAAGGTCATCTTCATCATCATGATCAGTTGCGCGAGTACTAAATGTGTCATGGATCAATGTATTTGTACCATCATCTTCAATTATGTTTTCTGGCTCATGATCATTATCTTCCATGGGATCATTATCTTCAACTTCGATATTCACACCTCCATGTTCACCTTCAAGTTCACCAACAACAATACAGCGGAGAGAAGAGTTGTCTGCGAGCCTTCATAAAGGGCCTCAGATGCCTTCTCAAGTAGAGGGACATCGTGAACAACATCAACGTCATCTTCATCATCATGGTCACCTGTGCGAGTACTAAATGTGTCATGGATCAATGTATTTGTACCATCATCTTCAATTGTGTTTTCTGGCTCATGATCATCATCTTCCATAGGATCATTATCTTCAGCTTCGATATTCACACCTCCATGTTCTTCCACTTTGAAAACCATGTTCTCCGGGTTGTGTTGATCCATACCATGTGCTTCGAGGTGCGCGACCTATATAAAATTGATAAACATAAATAAACCATGATCATGATCTCATCATCAAGTGATTTATTATGTATATAAATTGTTAAAACGATATAATGAAAAACTTACCAATGGATGATAATCATGTCCACCTTCAATGTGACCATGCAACCTACAATGTTTCTTAGTTGTTTTGATTAGAAGTCTTCTAGTCTTTAACCCCTTACAAATTTTGCAGGGACAATAACATTTTCCATCACCTTTTCTTTTCAAGTTAGACCACAATCTAGCAATTGTCTCCTTATTTTGTTGTTCGTTGATATTGTCTGACATGGTCTTTCTTCACAGGCAAGAAAATCGGGCTATATAACTAGTTATATAGAAGTTGAGATGTTAGTTATGAAATCACGTTTCAGTATAATATACCAAATTAAATTACTTGAAAATAGAAATTATCATCATTGAACCAAAACCATTTAACTCTTCTTTTTCATCTCAAAACATATCTAATGGCTTTGTGGTATGCAATCCTTGTATAATATAATAAGTTAACTAATGTCTAATTGGGGTAATCCATGAGTGTCTAATGTGAATTCAGTATCCTAAACATTGGAGAGACCTTATCTAACTTGCCTAATCAATGTGGTTGTTGTCCTAATATGAAATACTGAGTTCTACCCTTGCCTCTGCATCAAACTTCTCACATCATGTTTCTTCAACAAAACACACTAATATGAATTGAGCCAACACCATGAGGATAGGTTCAAGTATCATGGCAACTAATCATAATACGTGAAGACGAGGTTCACACATAAGTGTTGGCTCTCAACAATGCCACACTTCCAAAATTTCAATCTCAAGACTTCTCCTATGGGGTGAGCACTCATTGATGGCCATAAGGCCAAATCAATGTATGTAGGCTTCGAACTCCTTACTCTAGGCTAGGAGGACCCTACACAAGGTCTATGAACACTCACTTGGTATTACAATAGAAAGAGCCTTCCTCTAGAACTTTGTTTGCAACACACACATCAATATTGGTAATAATTGTTATGATGGATGGTCTATTAGGACGGTAAATAAAATGCTTATTCTTTTTCCACCCTTTGAAACTACAACAAGGTATTTGACTTGGCAGGGTCCCCACACATCACATCAACAACAAACATTAGGCAATTCAACCTTTTGCCTTTACAATGCATTTTTTTTTGTGTTTCACTAGTTTTCTCAGTCTGATACATAGGGATATCAGACCTTTCATGGCATCATCACACACGCCTTCCAATATGTACTCCTTTCATATTTTAGGTGCCTACACACTATGTTGTTGTTAAGTATTGATGTAGTCTTAAGACATCTCATGACTCCATTACATGTCCACACTTGGGTTTACAAACACAACTCTGTCAAAACAAAAACAATATCACTAGTAAAACTATGACTGTGACAATCAATACCCTTAGGACAGTCATAGAAATTTAATCTATTTCATTTGGTTTTGATTGACAAACCCTTCTGAAGGTTGCATAGGGTCCCCTCACCCCTCTCTCTATCATCAACCACTTCAAAATACCAATCGCTTGGTCTTCCCACCAAATTATTTCCCGATATGATACATAGCATGAAAAAAGGTCTTCCCACACATTTGGGTGAATTTATGTGCATGGGAGACCAAACTATACATTATTTACTCCTCTCGGTAAACACTAGGTAGGGTTTTGACATTTTTTGAAAAAACTATGATATCTAATTTAAAAAACAATGAAATTCAATGTCACAAAAATAAAAAATGAAGTTAACTCACTGCTCTACCACATCCAATCAACTTCCCATCAAATTATGATGATTTTCACAATGAAAAATGAAGAGAATCAGACCGAAATGTCAAAAAATGCACATAAAACCCCAATTTCATTAAGAAAAACTCTTGGATGGCATGCCAAAAGCCTATTTATTCCCATCCAAGTGGGTTACAACCTCAAACCACCATAAACTAACTTTCCAATCATATTTTTAAGAAGTTTCTACAAGAAATGCAAAAGTTGTCATGGCAATATGACAACTTTTTTCCCAATGGACCTCAAACTTTCACAATTAGGTCTCTATTTGTTGTTAGAATGCGATCTATGACTAAGTATTAGAGGATCTTACTAACTTGGGTATCATGGTTTTATGTCTCTCTGACATGACTCCTAGTAACTATATAAGGATCTTACTAGTCCTAGATCTATGCCTTGTCTTTTTGATATGGTTCCTAGTGAGAATATTTGAATCTTACTAGTTCTAAATGTCATAACTTTGTGTTTTGCATGCTCCATGTGTGTTACCAATGTTACCCATATTACTCACTTTGTACTTCCCTTTTATCTCAATACTGTATATTGACAATATCATAAGTCTTGGGAGCTACCACCTTTCCAAACTTGTAGTCATCTTGACTCTTCAATATCTTGGTGAAAGAATATTTGGTTTCTCCATATTTTCCCAAGAGTACATGAGCATAATTTCATATTCTTGCTAAGAGGGGGCTAAATATTGCATCATAAGTTGTATCTCTTTAAACATATACACTAGGTTTGGACTCAATTTAAGTGGTTGTGCCTTATTTATGCCTAATTGTACTTAGGTTTGACAATGTTTCCATAAATCTGGTTCATTCCCTTATTCATGATGTTTCTCATGGCTCATTTTATAGGACTAGGGTCTTGGGAACCCTTATTCATGGAAATTGGACCTAAAATTTGAAAGATGAATGTTGGATTCGCAAATAGTAGGAATTTCCTCTCCAAATTTTGACTTTTGCAAAAGTTCAATTTGAAAAGGTGCAAGGACCATCCATATAAGGTCCATCTTGAAAATTAAATGATAATACCATCCATGCATATTAAATGATATAGTCAAGTAATAAAGAAGGAAAACCATTTCCTGAAGTTGTCAAATGATTTTAAAGATGCACAATAGTCCACTAAATGCAATTCACTAAAAAAGAAAACAAAGTATGCTACAAGATAGTGGGTAAGATGAAAGGAATGAAGTTAAATAGACAAAGAAAAACCATGAATATTACCAAGTCAAAAGGAGTAGCTATGAGCTCTTAGGTGTTTTTTCACTTGCATAAATTAGACTTCTTAAGGATAGAAACACATGTAGATAGTAGTATGAAGTCTTTTTGACGATTTTTGAAGTAGTTGAAGGAATGACTTATTTTAGTTATATCTAGCCCAAAAAAATTTCAACTCAAAGTAAGGAATAAAACCATATGTCCTATAAGTTTGGTAAGCTAATTGAGTAGCTGGATAAGGTAGAGCATGACTATAGGGTAGTCTTGAGACTCTTTTAACTCAATTAGAACATGTACCAAGTATCTAGGAGCTTACAAAGCAAATTCAACCATATTTCAAGTGAAAATGCAACAAAAGGAGTAAAAGCTTTGAATACACCTCAAAAACCACTCCTAGGTGGCCAAGTAGGTGGAAATAGTCTTTTCCAACATTTTTTTCTTTATAGATGCAACCCTATATTCTCTTTATTATTTGAGATGAGATATAGGACTCCTAGGGCTTAGTTCATCTTAGTTCTTTAAATTCTATGCCAAGTTTTGTAACTAAAAAAAATCTTACAGCAAGAGATATTATTTAATATCATTTAAGGTTGCAGTAGTGCAAGGAACATCAATATGAAAAGAGAAGGGATGAAGAAGTCAGGGACCTTGAAATTATACATCAGAACTATGATACAACTTGTTGGGATAGAATTTCCCCCTCATTGGGATAGCCATTTGACTCCTATCAGGATAGCTGAACAAAGCCAAAGAAGGTGGATAAAGACAAGGGCAAGAAGAAGGTTAATGAAGAGGGAGATGTTAAAGAGGAAGAAAAGAACCAGAAAGATCAACAAAAAGAAAATGAAGAAGATTAAGATGTGTAACCTAGTTTGATGTTTTATCTAGTTTTGGACTTGAAAATTATTTATGCCTTGACAATATTTTATGTTTTATGGCTCATGGAAACTCCCAACAGTTAGAAGATCATCAAACCAAGCACTTAATACTTGATAAGGCACTGAATATAAAACAGATTGATTAATTAATACTATTTGGTATGAATTCCTTTGTATATAATAGAATGGATGTTGGATTAATGAATATACTTCTACACACTAATCATTGAGAAATACATTGTTGGCGGTTCTGTTATCACCCAGTCTAGTATCGATCTGATCTTGTTGGGGAAGCATCTCGCGATCAAACCAGAAGGTCTCACTGCCGATTAGTCTACTGTAACTAGGGTTCACCCTCTAATTTGTGAAATTTTGCAACTTATTTATTTTATGCTAAGTATATGTCTGATAGTTTTCCTCTTTCATACAATTGAGTACTTCCAACCATGGTAGAAGGGAAGTAGGCTTGCAAGAGAGGTACGGTGATGGTTCTGTGTGGGTAAAGGGTTACAAAGCATACTACCCTTGGGCGTAGAGGAGGTGGCTTCTACGAAAACCTATTGTAACCTCCTTTCCCTATCATGGTAAAGATTTGAATCCGAAATTCCAAAATTCCTCATCCAAACATTATGCAAATCTAAAATTCCTCATGCAAATAGTATGCAAATATTATGCAAATCCGGCATTCCTCAAATGCAAAGATTCAATAAATGAAGGTGAAGATTAAACAATTCCGCATATTATGCAAATCCAAAATGAAAGTGAAGTTCACCAATTCCTCATATTATCCAAATCCAAAATGAAGGTGAAGATCCTACCTCGAATGGTGAGTGTGTCGTTTTATCTTGCCAGGGGTTGAGCTCGACGCCGAAGCCTGCACGGGATGCAACACAAATGACTTGCCCTCTTTTTTCTTTTTTTTTAAGTAATGCCTATTGCCATCGAAATTTCGACGAACATAGGCACTTTTTCAAAAAAAATTCAAATTTGGTCACAATATACCTTCTCCGTCGGAAACCTCCGTCGGAATTCTAGACCAAATGTATTAGTGTTACAATGCAAAAGGAAGTGGCTTCTCAAAAGCATCTACATTCAATGTATCCAACATATAATTAGAAACTTCCTTTGTGCACAACTCTCTCATAAATAATATTTAATACAAATATTATTTATTCCACAAATGCAAGGTGTCCAAGAAAATCAAGCCTTTTTGCCAAAATAGAACTTTCTAAATTTTACTCCAAGGCTATCATTGTCGCAAGAAGGGAACTTTTGAGAGCTTCCTCTCAAAAAATTTCCAAAAACTTCCCTCTTTGTGATACATGGCACACCTCTCTCTTTCTCCTCAATATTAGTTACCTGCAATTTGGAAATCTATATTATAACATTAAATTAATTAAAATCAGCACGTAGGACCAATTAAATAATTAATTAAATATCCACTTGGGACTCCTAAGGTTGAGGCACCTCAATCCCAACAATTATGTGGTATAAAATTTCCATATATTTGTAGACTTGATCTTGTAGAATTATACTTTTCACTTCACTTGGTATGTCTTTGCTCCTTCTACCCTTTTTGATATTTGAGTTGGTTGTATTTGGAAATACCTCTGAGGGTTGTCATTGTGTGCTATAGAATAATATCTCAAAAGTTAAGTTCTATAAATGTGTGTACAAGATTCAAATAACACTCTTCAAACATGTATACGCTTCTATAATGATTGTACAAATCTAGATTTCTTTGAATATAGCATTTTAAATTGTATAATACTTATAAAGAAGAAGTCGAATATTTTAGATATAAATACATTGAATATCTATAAATATAAAAATTTAAAATATATCATATAAAATCTATTTTAACTACCCTTTAAAATATTTTAACCCAAAATTATTTTGCATTTAAAAATATATATAGATGATAATATAATAATTTTACCATTATACTAATAACAATGGTATTTACACCCCAACTTTGATAATTACATTGTTCAAAATTATATCATAAATTTAATTGGAAAGTAAATTTTACTTTATTTTGCAAAATCTGCACTATTCTTCAACCCAATTGATCATATGACCATCAATTTCTTAGAGACAAATTATCTTGAAGTAAAAAATTGGAGTTAGGAAAGAAAATAATGATCATTAAGCAAACTTTTAGCAAAAAATTATTTAGGATATACCTATCTTTTTTATCCTCAGTTTCAATATCAAAACACATAATTTGAAATTGCAAAGATTGCATGGTAACAAATTCCCTTCATTAATGAACTATCTAAATTGTAAAGCACATTACATGATAATTGTGAATTATTTTGCCTTGAGAAATTGAAACAAAACAAATACTAACATAATTTTTTACATCAGGGAGATGACCAACTCAAAGTTTCGTTAGATATTTTGGATCATTTGATACAAATGTTGGATCATCTGATAAAGAGAGATATTTTCCTTTGGTTATCACTAAAATTGGGCATGCAACATTATGAGAGCAGTAATTACTCACACTTCCCTTGATTGCCCTAAAAAAAAAAAAATCTTTAAGCCAAATATCCTTCAAACTTTTGATTTCATATAAAATTCACTCACTAAAGCTTTGACAAATGATAATTTATCAAGTTTCATCATCAAGATGATTAAGTAGACTATAGAATTGGATCTTCATATGCCTTACAAAGTGTGAAATGTAGGGACCACCATAATATTAAATTAACATAATTCACATAACCAAACATACATTAATGCCATGTGTTCAATATACAAGATTAGACTCATGAAATTATGTTTCAACATATAGATTTAATACATAAGCCAAAATCAAGGCTAAAACTAAGGAAACATATACCTTTACAATAGAGCACATGGTTGAATACAATGAATACATAGAGAACAAATCATGAAGACCATCCTAACAAGAACTCCTACAATCTGTCTCACTTGAGTCAACCATGGGTGAGAACATTGTTGGAGCATATTTCCACCCTACCATGAAGTATTTACAGTTCCCCACAATCTTTCATGACATGAAAGATACCCATCCCAACACAAGGAAGACTAGCAATGTGATACTAGCAAGAGTAATTGAAGTTGTGTAGCATGATATATCCACATTCTAACTCTAATGTAAGAATATCATGAGCATACAAGATGCATATAACATACGCATATAACATACATTTGAAGATAAAAGCAACATTTTTTGTTTAATTATCTAGAACCATTTCAAGATCTCAATTCCATCTCAATCACTTTTTATTTCAAGAGGTAAACATAACACAACAATGCATTTACACAAAGTTTATTTTAGTCACTCATGTCATTTTAAACAAATACATAACCATTGATATAGGTAATGAAACATTTCCTTTACAAGTACATACATGGCATCTATTTCGTATGCTAAGTCATATATATTGTTATAAGAAATATACAACATCGAAGCCATGATTTAGTGATAGATACCAACAAAAATGTATATTCATCACTTCTCCAATCCTATTCAAGGGTTGCAATAAATATCAATAATTTATAGAAATCATCTATGATCCAAAATATCATCAATTTAATAATGAAAAAGAAGAATATTAAGCATAACACACAAAGATAATCTTCAACAAGTCATAGTTTGTTAAAGATCAATAACCAAAAGTTAATATTATCTATTTGTCATAACTTCCTATAATCTAGACAAGCCCACTCAAGTTGGCTCCAAAGACTAATTTCTTACCCAAATTTAGGAATATTCCTTAGCCTAGGTTTAGATCCTTTTCTAATCTTTCTCCAAATAACAATACCACTTTATCTATCCTCAAATAAGAAAAACTAATTACATATTTTCAAATGATAAAAAAATTGCTATATCTTGATAACCATCCTAAGAACCCTAGAATATTAAGATAAAGGAATATTTTTAAGGAGATCAATCTTACATAGCACATGTTGTTTACTAATCTATTGTAATGAATAATCCTTCTAAACTTGACCATAATCTTTATACTTGATCATTAAGGAAGTGAGATTTCACTAATCAATTGACAAGGCTTAAGTGAAAGGCACATCTTTACAAATATGATCTTGTCCTACTGTGAAGAATAATCCTTCTAAGCTTGACCATAATCTTCATACTTGATCATTAAGGAAGTGAGATTTAACTAATCAATTAACAAGACTTAATTGAAAGCCACATCTTTACAAATATGATCTTGTCCTCTTGATTGTATCCTCTCGATTTTGTAGTTGATAATCTTAGGTGCAAATACCCATCATCCTTTCTTAAATTCTCTTTGAGATTCTACTATAAAGCTTAATAAATATTCCATATTTCATTCATAAAGAAGATAGGATTCTTCATTCTCAATACTAACCTTTATTCTTATCTAAGGATAATATTTCAATCCACAATCCTAAAGAACTTATCTTTACTTTTATATTATGCATGTATCCCTATCTAAATAATTGAGTCATGACAAGTGCCAGATTCAAAGTAGTGGTTCTAGTCCTAGACGAATTGACAATAGCCTCATTGAATGAAACTTGTAGTTCTCTCCCTGTGTAGAGAAGGGGAAGTATAGAAGCATGGCCTTATAATTCCTTCATAGGCAGCCCCAGAGACCAATAAGGTTTCTGTAAGACAGGACCATCCCTCCAGCCTCCAAAACCAGCTTATAGGACCCTTTGGCAGGCACTTGTTGCAGAATAATTGGATACCAACTTATAGCCTATATTTAGGCAAGAGGGTGTGTGTGGGATGGTCCCAACTCTGTCATACAAGACTAGAACTTGAGAACAGTGAAGAATTTGTAGAATCATGGATCTGGAAATTATCTGACATCTCCATTGCAATGGCCTTGTTTTGGGTCTTACCAGTGCTATCTGATATTCCAGGCCACTGTATCTTCCAATACCATATCCCTACTCAGCACTGCACCTTCTCCAACAGTCCTCTTCCTATTTGCTGTCCAAATCTCAGTTCCAAAAGATGAGGATGTGCTATTAACGACAAAAAAAAACAATGGAGATAATAAATTCACCAGAAGAATGAACATTAATGAATCCAAACTGAAATCTCTTATCCTCACTCATAATGGGGTTCCCTCGCATACTATTATAACCAAACATGGGCTACTATTATAATCAAACATTGATGATGCAGATCGGAGATAAGAGGCGTCAAAGGCCCGAACAAAATGTAAGGAGAAGTTGCATTGATTGGGCCAACAGTGAAATGCAAAAGAGAAACATTCAGATCAAATAATTGAAGGAGAACTAATCCGATTTGGAGAGAGAGAAAATCTAAAACTTTGTGACTATAGCGGACTTCCTTCTTGTCTGCGCAAGTGTTGAAAGAGGTAAAAATAATGATGGGAATAACAATTTTGTGCATGCAAGCGAGAAGCTTGAAGGGCAATTCACCTAACAAGTTGGAAACATTCATAAGGAAAGAGACAACTAATCGGTTCATAGATTCGAGCAAAGGAAAATCATGCAAGAATAACTAGTCTTCGTTCTTATTAAGATTTTGCCCTATTGGGCTTTGCATGCAACTCAACCCAGTCTTGAATGCTTCGATTTGTTTAACTTCACTCAAGTTTTTATAAATCTCGCACCTTTTCATGCAAATTGGCCTTAGATGGGTTCGAAAATAGTTTGTAGTATAATGGAAAAGCAACTTTTGCATGTGAATATGCTCTATATTAAGAGCCAATTATAATCAATTAAATTATTAATGTGGCTTAAAACTCGATTTAAAAATCTTTCAATTGTGTTCAAACTTATCTATTGAAAAAATTAATCTAAACAAATTTGTTTGTATGTTTTGTAATCAATATTTCAAATCACATTCCATGATCTAGAAAAAGGAAAATGATTTTAAATAGAGTTTGCAAAACATATGAAATTAAAACAAAAAACAATTATATATAACTTGTTTATTGAAAATCATTGAAAATGAATTAATCACCTTATGAAAGCACAATGTCCATGGCTCCCCATTACTAAAAGATCCGCCCCCAATTGCTGCACAGCTTCACAAATTTTCTTCTTTGGTTCTCCAATTACAAAGCGACCCATTGCCTTCTAGTAGATGCGAGTTTAGATTGCTCTCGGATTGCTAAGCTATCCAGTGACTAGACAACACTTCAACGAAGGATTTTTAAATCTATGTGAGCATGGATTTAAGCTAGATGAATGCAAGATTAATCTAACATGATTTAAGCAATATATGAATATTTAAGCTAAATGATTTAAGCAATATGAAATAACTAATATGCAATATTTCAATGCAAATTATCAATGAACCTAGAGCAAAAATAACATAATAACAATATATTATTAATGAACATAGAGATCTAAACTTGATATAACTAATGTGTGTGTCAAAAGTAGACCTGTTTCTGTATCTCGAATACACAACACTTCAATTAGGTCATTAGATGCATGGATAGTAAATCAATAATCAATGAATAATAAACCATTACAAAGCGACCCATTTCCTTCTAGTAGATGCGAGTTTAGATTGCTCTCAGATTGCTAAGCTATCCACTAACTAGACAAAACCTAAATGAAGGATTTTTAAATCTATATGCGCATGGATTTAAGCTAGATGAATGCAAGATTAATCTAACGTGATTTAAGCAATATATGAATATTTAAGCTAAGTGATTTAAGCAATATGAAATAACTAATATGAAATATCTCAATGCAAATTCTCAATGAACCTAGAGCAAAAACAACAAAATAACAATATATTCTCCAGGATTTTTGAATGAGAGATGAGAGCCTGAATTTATAGAAAATTCAAAAAGAAACCAAAGTCTGAGATCAAATGATGATGAGTGGTCAAGATTTTCCAAGAGGAAGCACAATCCAGGTGAATTGATGTGACTGGATGATTTTCTCAGTTTTAAAGGAAATTGAACTAAAATTAAGATAAAATCAGGAAAACTGATTTATTCTCTATTTCATTCAATTTTAATATTTAATTGTTTTAATTGCTTTCTTTGAGATTATTTATCAATTTTTAATTTGTTTTTCAAGATTATCTCCAATTGATTTCTTTTCTCAAATTTTTAATTCTTTTTTTTTTGTCAATTAATTATTATTTTTATTTATTTCCTTTTTTGAAGATTTGTGCTCATAATTTCCAATTCCTCTTTCTTGATTTGTTTCCTTTTTTTGAAGATTTGATGGCAAATTGATTTATTTAATTAAATATGCAAAAGATATTTAATTAAAATAAATAAGATAATTGTTTTAAATGATTTACTTGGAATGGTTTAATTAATTAAATAAATATTTAATAAATATTGGTTGATTAATTTGCCATGTGACATTGATGATTTTAGAATTAATTGTGTCCTCAAGATTTATTTAATTGTCTTTGGTTAGGACCTTGGTGACGTTGTCAAGATTAGGGGCTTATGGTTTAGATGACCATTTTTAGGGTATTACGTTTGCCCCTCTTTGAATTAATGTGCGAGCAACGCGTTGGTTCAAAGAATAGTTGATGTCTAGGAGATACTAGTTCTGAACTTGATTGATCACAAACCAGATGAAGAGCGAGGTGTTTATCTTGATTTGAAGTGATGAAGCTAAACAGAGTTGATTAAAGGGATATCGATCCCAAACTTGATTGAACTAGGAATGATAGAGAGCAAAGATACTGAACTTGAACTTGATTGATCAAGAAGCAGATTTTACTGATCTAGAACTTGATTGAACTAGACATAGTGAGTGAAGATAAAATCGATCTTGAACTTGAATGATCAAGATACGATGAGCGAGGATAAACTGTTCAGCTTTATTCGATGTGATGAAACTGAACACCTGCTTAGATTGAGTGTGATCAAAGATACTCTTTAAACCCTTGATTGAGTTTAAATGAATAATCAGCTTGATGAAAAGCGATGAAACTGATTCACGTTAAGAGATTAGATTTAGACGAAGATAATATTAGCTTGATATGATGCGATAAAACTGATATGCCCCTAGTGATTGATTCGATTCAGATGATTGAGAGATCTCAACTTGATATAAAGCGATGAAGTTGAGATGCCCCTAGTGCTGAGGTCTTATTTGATGTTTAGAAAATATTAGCTACTCGACTTGCAATGAAGATTTTTGAAATAAATTCTCAACTTTGAGGTCATGAGTATGCCCTCTCGGGAGCAAAATCGAAAGATAGTGAGGGTACATGATGATAGGCAATTTGGAGTGATGATAATGAATTGAATTGAGCACAAATGATTCAGAGGAATTTTTAAAGATTAAGCTTGATGAGAAAAGTGAGCGCAAAGTTGATTTGTAGAATAAATTGAGATTCAGCATTGATTTACGAGAAATTAAGTGCAAATTGGAGAAAGAGTGAGTTTTTAATGAAAAACACTAAGTGGTCCAAATTTGATGAAATTGACTAGCAAAATGATCTCAAATTTTGATTTCGATCCCGAAAATGGAATCAGGACGGGCAGATTAGCTAAGGGTGCGCTTTTCATGTCCATCGGAGCAAGTTGAAAAATTAGGGTTTTGGCTATATATGGGTAAAAAGTGTCATTTTCAATTCATTTTAACCCTCCAAGTTTGAAAATTCAAAAAGCCTTCTGTGAAGAAAAATGGTGGTTCCCACTCATATGCATCAATTCGAGCGCCAAAGATGACATAATCGACCTCAAAACTATGAGCCAACAGTAAGTGATCAATCTTAAGCCTGTTAATCATTTCATTTTTGAATTTTTTTGTTGATTTTTCAAGTTTTTGGCATGTTGAAGTCGGGTTTTTACGTTTTGTCATGTGAGACAGGATCCTATCTCGTACGACAAACTGTTAAATTTTGTTTTGTCATTTAGAGTCATTAGTTTTGTCGTTCTAACCCCACCCTTCTATCGTACGACAACATTCATAAGAGACCATTTTGTCGTCCGAGGTCTAATCTTTTGTCGTATAGGAGTCTTTTGTCATACGGGGCCTAATCCTGACTCGTACGAGTTGCTGCCCTTCTATGTTTTGTCATTTGGAAAACAATGAGCATTTTTGAAGGTCTAAACTTGAAATTTTGATTTTGCAATTGACGTAGTTGGATTTACGTGATGTTTACTTCTCTTATAGGCTTATTTAGGATGTTTTCTGATGCTTTGGTGTTTGATTTTTGTAGGTTCAATTGCCTCATGTGCTCTTCAGGTGTGTTTATCCACCTACGTTGACCTTAGTTCGGTAGCTTTCAAAGGTTGAGTAGGCACATATTGATTTGTGCGGTTTGAAACACCTTCTTAGATTACTAGATATCCATGTGAATCACGGTATGCTCATAGCATTAGTTGAACGATTTCATTTAGAGAATAATACCTTTCATTTGCCAGTTGGGGAGATGACCATTACTATATCCCTTTCGTCGGGGGTAGGGTGGATTACGATGCAGCGCAGCTTCCTAGATTGCAGGCGGTCAGGCATGTATTAAGGGATCCTGATATCTTGACACGTTCCATCAGTTGGGACGTCATGATGAGTAGGTACAGTGAGGAGTTTCCTCTTGCTTGTGTTCTAGCAGGTTTTATCGGCTGCTTTTTGATGCTCGATAGGGGACAACAGGGATTCCAGTGTGGATGGGGCAGTATGCTGGAGAGGTTGATGGAGACCCCTCAAAGACTAGGCTGGGGTTCATGTATATTAGCACACATTTATCGTGAGATGCATGAGATTGTGTATAGAGAGGGGAAGAGAATGGTTGCAGGTGTCTTGATCTTACAGATATGGGCTTCGCAGCACCTCCCAGTATGCTGACCGATTATAGATGATAGCAGAGAGCCTGGTCAGCTGATTGTGTACAGGTATTCAGGTTATGTTACACAATCTGAGAAAGACCAATTCTTGGAGACGACAGCTGGATGAATTGATAGTTGTTGTATAGAGACCTTATAGGGGCTTAGAGCCATGGGATGACTAGAGGATCATACGTAGGGATCTTTTTGTTACACGCCCACTCATTGGCAAATTGCAGACTATTGTGGAGCGATTTGTGGTATCTTGAGTGATGAGGCAATATGGTAGGCCTCAGGGGATCTTGCAGGAGTACACAACATACATGAGATATGCTGATGAGGAGAGGCGGGGATGGTCACCGAGGTTATCATATGCCCTACGTATGCAGGAGTTGACTGGATTGCAGAGACTCCAATGGGATTACATGGGTGATTTTGCAGATGTGGGGGTATTGCCCCAGTATAGGGATTAGTTTCAGCATCATCAATTCCCTAGATTGTCTGATCTGGTAGAGCAGGCACCTTGTATTGAGGAGGTTGAGGATGATACCCCTACACAGGGGCAGGGATAGGGATAGGGATAGAGAGTCGAGGCTCCGAGGCGGGTAGGTGGTGATCTTGGTGCTAGTAGCAGCAGGGTTCCAGCTGGGGGTAGGCAGCAGAGAGGAGAGGGTGGATCCCTAGGGACTGTTGGAGTGAGGCTTGGTGGAGTGAGGGTGTCGGAGGGTGGAGGAGAGGAGGAGAGAGCAGTGTCAAGACAAGTCCTGCAGAGGAGAGAGGAGCAGGAGGGAACCAGAGGCGGAGATGGAGGCGGAGAGCTTGCGAAGAATGAGGGGGCCGACATAGTGCAGTCGATGAGAGCATGCCTAGCGAGGTTACAGTCACAGTTAACAGTGGCACAGACTTAGCTGGCAGAGCGAGACCGATAGCTAGTGGATCTTAGGGTTGAGCATGATCGTTAGGTCACAAAGATGGGAGAAGAGAGGAGGGCAGAGACAGATGCTTTGCAGCAGGAGGTTTTGCACCAGATGAGTCAGGTGGCTTATTACGTTGCAGCTTACAACGTAGTTGTTCCTGTAGCGTAGTAGGTTGTACCGTACTCATAGTATATGGCACGATTAGAGGGAGCTCAGGCACCTCATCAAGATCCCAATTAGCAAGCTCCACCTCCTCCACCAGGTGATGAGGGAGAGGCTGAGAGCTAGATATTCTTTTTGTAGCTCTAATATATATTTTTTGTAGAGACACCCATTTTTTTGTAGCCTATACAATTCTTGCTCCGATGGGAGTTTTGTATATGTCGGCTGACATTATTTTGTACTCTGAGACTTTATACGATATATATATATATATATATATATATATATATATATATATATATATATATATATATATATATACGAGATCTGATTTGACTTCATTGTAGTTGTGTTGATTGAATTATGAGATGCTTTCTATATGCTTTTTCAGTATGGATGAATGAATGTAAATGGAATATGGATTTTATTTTTGTTTCTTTTTATGCAAATAAATGATGATGCAAATAAATGAGGAGGATGAGTAACTACTAATGCAAATAGTTATTTTTCTTCATGTAATAATATGAATGCAAATAAGTGTAAAATGAAATGTATGGATCTATATAAGATGCTCATGTATGCAGCTAACATCTCAATACACAAGTACTCGATTAGAGAAATGATGATGAAAAAAGAGACCACTTAGCTGAGAAAAGACAAATGCTTCCAACCCTCATTCAAAAGATAAAGAGATCATTGTTATTATGCCGAAATCACTCTAAATTCATGAGATGCAGAATGAAATGCAAGATGAGATGCAACTGAAACCTAGTCACTGGATTTGAAAAGCTTAATTTTCATCATTGAGCATTTTACAAACATAGCATGTAGATTAGAGTTTCTTTCTTTTCATGTGCAATATTAATTATCTTGTCCGCAATTACCCTTTTTTCGTTCATATCCTTGGACAGATTTCGCAAGGACCTGGATTGCATGATAAAGAAATTCCCTCAAAATAGATAAAGAAATGATGGGAACCTCCTTGTAGCATACAAATAAGCAGAGTCGAGGTATGTGTGGTGATTTCACCTTGATGTGAAGGCACTTATCAAAGACACCCAGCTGATTAGATGTTTCCAGATCATCAGAATCATTCCTACAAGCAGAAAACAAAGAAAATATTATGCCCCCAATCCTTGCTCCTCTTAGTCAAGATAGACTTCCTCGACTCACTCAAAGAGAATAATAATCAAAAAACAATATAAAAGACAACACACAAATAAAATTTCATGCATAGTTCAAACTATTTAGTGGTTGTTTTCAGTAATGTTGTTTTGCTTGTTTACTCAATGATAAAAACTCTTCAGTAGTCAGGAGACAAGTGATTGACTCAGAGTGGATGACCAGGCTTCACTGACATAAAGTTGACCTGGTTGATACTACTTAGGACATGTAATATGCTCTTGTCGATTACCTAAGACTAGGGCATTAATCAGTTTCAAGCCATGAGGGTTCCAACGAACCAGGATGTCACGAAAGTGACTAAAAGATATGTACAACCGAAATCAAAGATGCATGAAAGTGGGAATGCCCACATTGCATTGATAGATGGAGTGCTTGAGTACAAGAGGTGCCTGTTTGCCAAGTTTTCACCTGCTTGGCAAAGATTTATTTTTTTCTTACCGAGGTGTCTATTTACTAGGTTTTCACCAAGGCATTTTCTCTCTTTTTCCTTTTTTTTTTTTTTTTTTGTATTTCTTCAGGACTTTTACTAATTTTTAGGATTTCTTTAGGACATTTTATGATTTTTAGGATTTCTTCAGGACTTTTTAGCTGTATAGGATTCTGGAATAGAGAATATTTAGGTGAAGAATTTCTTCAGATGGATGGTGTTGATCGATTTGCGGAGCTGTTCTCCTTCCGATGTTGAGAGTTGATAGGCACCAGAGCCAAAAGTTGTAGTAACGATATAGGGACCCAACTAGTTGGGTTCAAACTTCCCTTTGTTGTCTCGAAACTGTTGATTTTTAGGATTTTCTCTTAGAACTAGGTCACCAACCTGAAATTCTCTTTGTTGAACCTTCTTGTTATATCCTCTAGACATTCTCTTTTGATACACTCTGAGATGATCAAACGCTACTTGTCGATGCTCATCTAGCAATTCGAGCTCTTGTAATCTAGATATTCTATAGTCTTCATCAGTAACAAGACCTTGCCAAGAAACTCTTAGAGATGGTATTTCCACCTCAATTGGTAATACTGCTTCAGACCCATACACCAAAGAAAAAGGTGTAGCCCTAGTAGGTGTTCTAACACTTGTTATATAAGCCCACGGGGCAAGATTGAGCTACAGATGCCAATCCTTTCCAGATTTATTGACTTTCCTTTGTAAGATAGTCAACAGATTCTTGTTAGATGCTTCGGCTTGTCCATTACCTTAAGGGTAGTATGCAGATGACCAGTGTTGTTTTATTTTGAATTTTTCAGAGAGTTCTTGTAGATCTTTGTTCTTGAACTATCCTCCATTGTCAGTTATAATGGATGAAGGTATACCATACCTGCAAATGATATAGTTAAGAATAAATAGAGCTACTTGTTTACCGGTTTCTTTGATGAGCGGAACCACTTCTACCCACTTAGTGAAGTACTCAGTGGCAGTGATAATAAATTTGTGTCTGTTAGATGATGTAGGATATATTTGGCCAATTAGATCAAACACCCACTGTTGAAAGGGCCAGTGTGTCACAAAGGGTATGAGATCCCCTGCTGAAGCATGGATAAGGTGCCCATGTAGTTGACACTTTTCACAGGTTTTAGCAAATTTAATAGCTTCTTTCTCCATGTATGGCTAGTAGTAGCCAGCCCTTAGAAGTTTTCGTGCTAAAGTTAGACTGTTCGAATGGGATCCACAAACACCTTCATGAACCTCGGATAATGCGCGTTGGGACTCCTTAGTTTCTAGACATCTAAGCAAAGTATTATCTAAACCTCACCTAAATAGGTCGTTAGCAATGATGACGTACCGTGATGCATTTCGGATTAGGTTCCTTTTTTCATTTCGGGAAAGATTAGCAGGGACAACTTGGTCACACAGGTAAGAGTAAATGTGGCTATAACGAGATGATTCATCTCCAATAATAGAATAGACCATCTGGGACTTGGGAGAATCATAGGCAGGAAACTGTAACTCTTCCACCAGGAATTCAAAGCAAAAATTAGATTCTTGTAGCAGTGGTATAGATGCCAAAGTGGCCATTGCATCCGATGCTCTATTTGCTGATCTAGGGATCTGCTAAAATGATACGAAGGTAAAGTATTTCTTGAGATCATCCACCATACTCTTATAAGGCATCAGTTTCTCATCTCTTGTCTGATATAGATCATTGATTTGGTTGATAATGAGTTGAGAATCTCCGTAGATGTGTAATTCAACAATCTTCCACTTGATGGCCAACTTGATCACGTTTACCAAGGCTTCATATTTTGCACTATTGTTTGTGCAAGGGAAGAGAATCTTGTAATCTTTTGGGATTGAATATTTTTGGGGAGTAATAAAAATTATTCCGGCACTAGAACCGTGTTGATTGATTGTTGAGTAAGGTGCATGATTGATTCATTCGGGAATTCCATATGCAGAGGTTGTCTGTCTTCAAGTGGAGCATCAACAAGTTGGTCTGCAATAACCTATCCTTTGATGGATTTACGTTCCACATATTCAATATCAAATTCTGTAAGAACCATGACCCATTTGGCCAGTCTTCCTGTAAGTGTTTCTTTACTGAGAAGATATTTGAGTGGATCAATCTTGGTTACCAGCTTAATAGAGTGTGCTAACATATAGTGCCTTAATTTTTGTGATGAAAAGACCAATGCCAAACATACTTTCTCTATTATAGTGTAGTTCATTTCATAAGACACCAATGTTCTGTTGATATAATATATAGCTCTCTCTTTTTTATTTTCATCATGTTGTGCTAGGAGTGCTCCCAGTGAAGTATCTATAGTTGATATGTATAGAATCAATGGCTTACCTTGAATTGGTGGCATTAATATGGGTGGATTAGAAAGATAATCTTTGATTTGTTTTAAATGTTGTTCACAATCTTTATCCCAGTTGTATTGAACTCCTTTCCTTAATACCTTTGTGAAGGGTTGAGCTTTATCTGCTAGCTGAGATATAAAGCACCTTATTGACTAAAGACGACCCTCTAAACTTCTCATTTGACTGATATTATTGGGCAGAGACATTTCCATTATAGCTTGGACCTTTTTAGGGTCAACCTCAATTCCTTTTTTTGAAATTATGTAGCCAAGCAATTTTCCTGATGTTACTCCAAATGCACACTTTTTAGGATTTAACCAGAGCTTGAATCTTTCCATTCTATCTAGTATGAGGCCCAGTTCTTGAATATGCGTATATCTCTTCATGGTTTTTACTAGGGTGTCATCAACATAATCTTCCATGTTTTAATGCATCATATCGTGGAAGATAGTGGTTACTACTCTTTGGTAAGTTGCTCATGCATTCTTTAGCCCAAACGACATAACATTCTAGCAGAAGGTTCCCCATGCACACGTGAAATTTGTCTTTTCTTGATCTGATTGTAACCAGAGAATCCATCCATTAATGAATACATCTCATATCCAACAGTCATATCTACTATGATGTCAATGTTAGGCAATGGAAAATCGTCTTTCAAACATGCTTTGTTGAGATCCCTGAAGTTTGTGCAAACTCTAATAGATTTGTCTGCCTTTGATATAGGTACTATGTTTGATATCCATTCTGCATAGTTTATAGCTCTGATAAATCCAACTTTTAGCAATTTTTCTAGTTTAGCCTTGACTAGCAGTGCCACATGAGGATGCATCTTACGAAGTTTTTTCTTGACTGGTTTAACTCCTAGTGTAATAGAGAGATGATGCATGATGAGATTGAGATCTAGTCCTGGCATATCTGAGTATGTCCATGCAAAATTGATCTTCTTTTCTAAAAAAAGGTTGCTGAAATCTTTTAACTCATCTGCTAATAGTGATTGAGCTAGATGAATGATATGTGGTGTTTCTTGACTTCCAATATTGACTGGTTGAGTTGGTTCAATCAATATCGAAGACCTTTCTTGGAAGTGACTTGGTAGCATATCACGTATATCACCTTCAGGTGCCTCAGAGAGGTTTTCACCTTTAGGTACATCTTTTATTTTTACTATTTTTGATTCTGACACCACCACAATGTGGTTTCTACCATCTGATCTCTTATTTTGCTTTTTTTTATTTTTATGACTGCGATACTTGATGTTTGTTTCAGTCATTTTCTCGCTTTGCTCACTAGTGGAAGAGTTCATTGGTTCCACTGCATTAAGATAGAAGGCTAGTGTGCAGTCATTGGTGAAGGTGGGTATATTCAAGGGTTGGTTATAAAGAGTACAATCAATCAGTTCATGATGCATTAAGGATAAGGTTTGAATAGGATCAAGGGAGTTCACGGTACTATCATCATGGCTTTGGACCGACTAGTCGATTTCCAGAAGACTACCTTGCGTATGTGTCTCGAGACTAGGAAGAGTTACAACACAATTATCAAAATTTATGTTAATATTTATTGGACCTAACCCAACTGACCTACTTCTAGTGTCGTCACCTACTTCAGACCGGATTACATACCATGGTGTGATAGTAATAGGGTCAGCATACAACAACTCAACATTCATGACAGAGTAGTCATAATGCGTTGTTGAATAGTTGAATGGTGTGCTTTCTATGTTTTCTTTACTATTCTTATTTACTGCATTAATTCTTGTTTACCGATACACTGTTTTGGAATGCAAAATACTTAATAAGGTAAAAGAATCTGTTAACTGATTAGATACTGATTCACCCCTCCCTCTCAGTATCTTTGGGACTATCATCAATCCTAACAATTGGTATCAGAGCCTGGTCCTCTATTTTCAAAAGTCTAACAGCTTGAGGAAGATTCTGACACTGGTACAGATGGAGAATTTAAGAAAGAAATTAGAAGGAGCTCTTGTGGACTATGATGCAGAGAAATTGAAGAATATCAAACTTGAAGATGATCTAAGGATTGCTCAGCAATTCATTCAAGGACTTCAGGAGAATCTCACTATTGCTAGAAATAAGAGAAAAGAACTTCATGAGAAGATACAGAGTAATGATGATGAAAAGGAAACTCTTAATGATCTTGTAAGCAAGATGAGGCAAGAAAACATGACCTTGAGGAATGAAATGCAAGACATGACTATGAGATTTTGTAAAGACATTGAAGACAAAAAGAAGAATGAAGATGACTTGACTAGGAGACTCAATGATAATGGAAATGAAAATCTAAGACTCAGTCATGAAAATGATATGTTAAAAACAGATCTGATTCACATGGAACATGATAAAACTGAACTTATGAGACAAAAGGAATTTCTGGAAAATGAGTTGGCTACTGCAAATCAACATAAAGAGAAATTCAAGAAAAGTTCAAAAGAACTTGATGGTATGCTGAAAAGTTAGAAACCTAATGGAGACACTAATGGACTTGGATTTGAAGTTGGTGAAAGTTCTGGTACTGCAAACAATCATGATCATAGTAAACCGGTAAGACAACCTAATGCCTACAAATTTAATGGGAAATGCTTTAACTATAACAAGTATGGTCATAGAGAAAATCACTGTAGATCTAGAAAAAATTAGAACATTAATGCACCCATCGGTTAATGTTCCAAATGCAACAAAATTGGTCACAATTCAAAAAACTGTAGAATGAATGTAAGATGTTATGTTTGTGGAAGATTTGGGCACTTATCTAATCAATGCAGAACACAAACCAGTATAGGAGATGGAAAGACTATTCATAAAAACAATGTGACTTGTTATGCTTGTAACAAGATTGGACATATTGCAAAATTTGTAGAACCAAGACTTCACCGGCAAATAATAAAGGACCTAGTTTGAAAGGCAAAGAGAAGGTTGATGAGGTAAAGCAAGAATTTTTAAGACAATGGATTAGAAAGATAGATCAGAAAGTTGATGAGACTATTCCTTCACCGGTAGAACAGAGTATTACTCCACCGGAATGAGATTCTTCATCCAACTGAGAAGTAACCCTTGGGGGTATTGCAGCAAATTGAAAATCATGCAAGTTTACCCTCAATTGATGGTGAGAAGATGGACTTCTTCTCTACCAGCAAATGTGTTAAGTTTCACTTAACCGATGAGCATTTATTGCAGTTGTTGGAGGAAAAGACATTATAAATCTTTGATTTTCCCTCTTTTTCATTCACCGAGCATTCGAACTTCCTAAGAGTGCGAAAATCCGAGTGAAGGCGTCCATAGAGAGAAGTGAAGCAAATTCTTTCAAGCATTCAAACCTATCAGGTAGATTAAGGTATTTATCAATGGCTTCCTCCTCTGCTCCAAAATTTATTGCAAACCCTACTGTTATATAGGTAGTTAAATTCCCTAGGCCCATTTTCAAGATTATCCCTGAGATAGAGAAATAGGATGATACCCTAGGAGCTTTTTAAAAAATCCCAAAAGGTGTTGCATATGCAGAAGATCCTAGAGTCTATACTCATTGCCATATTGAGGAATTAGGTTTAGAAGAAATATTGAAAATGTATAAAAATATTTTATTATGATGAAAGTGGAAATGTAAAACCTGAACATACGGTTATTGAAACTTTAGGTTTTGTGGAAATCCTTGACATCCCAAAATTTCCTAAGGAGGTAGTAAGGATTGTGCTGAGCAGAGTTCATGGTGAATTCTTTTGGCTAGACTTTGTTTGTAAAATCACTAAGGAAGCAGTTAGGGCAGTGACTGGCTTACCCTCCATCGGTAGTAGGCCAGATAAAACTAAAAAGGTTCCTAATAACACAGTGATAACATTAATAGGAGCAACCTATGATAGCAGATCCCTGAGAGTGAATGATATAAAAGATGTGAATGTTAGATTCATAATTATGATTTTAGGTTATAAGGCCACCCATGCAAACCAACTCAACTCTATTTCCAGTCTTTGTATTAAAAGTGCATATGATATGGTCAACAGTGATGCAAAGATAGATATATGTGAGTGGTTAAAAGATGAGTTGATTGATAATCTAAAGAAGATAAAAGGAGACAAGAAAGGTACTTTTTGTTTTGGCAATCTCTTGGTTTGTCTGATGTTGTATCTTACAAAAGAGGTTCCTGATATTGGTAAGAAAGACTTTGGTTATGATATACCCGTAGGCAAACAACTGTTAGATATCTTCACTGGTATGGGCACAAATAAGGATAACAATATCACTGAGTACTTCAAAACATTCAAAGCAAAAATGAAAACAAGAGAGAGATTACCACAAAGCATTGTAGATAAATATGAAAAGGAAATTTGTTTTGTAATCAAGAAGGATGAAATCTAGATGGAGGCAGTTCTTCCTAGAACTGTATGGGTAACAGAAATGGGATATGAGGCAGATGTAAACATAATTGAAACTTATGCTAAAGCCCTACTAGAAGCCCCTAGAGAACCGGAAGAAAAAGTTTTTGGTAGTGCAGAAACAATAGAAAGTGGTGTACAGACTTTGAAACAAAGAAAGAGAAGAGAAAAATACATAATGAGTGCATCTAAGAAATTTAAGGAAATAAAAGAAAATATCATGAGCATAACTAGTATAAAGGAAAGTGACTTGGACAGACAGTGAAATTCCTGTTGAGTTTAGAAGAGTTGATAGGAAGAGAAAACCCTCACCGGTACACTCTCCTCCTCCCAAGAAAACAAGGACAACTAGGCAAAAGCAACAGGCAGTGAGACCACCGACAAAGAAGCTGACACCTAAAAAGAGAAAGCAAAAACAGGTCATACCACCACTAGACAACTTGTTGAATGAAATAACAGATGATGGTAATTTATCCAATGTAAGAAAATTGTATGATACATTCACAAATGAGGAAAAAGAAAGTATAGAGAATAGCATCATTCTACATCTTGACATTTATGAGAAAGTCTTAATAGAAGTTGTAGATGATTTGCCTAGTGATTTATATAGGCAGTTAGATGCTAAGAGGTTAGCAATTATGGAGCTAGATAAGAAAATTAAAATTGAGAAAATTCTGGTTGTACATCAGGTAAAATCTATTTAAGAAATTGATGAATTGATCAGTGAAGCAAACAGAACAATCTTTTCAAGCGGACACCGGCATGTGAGCCTAATGGCCGGCAGAGTTAATGAAATTTTGGAAGAGATGGCTGACAAATGGGACATTTTCTTTGTTGAGAAAGAAAAACAAGAAGAATTGAACAAACCTAAAACTTTCAAAGTGTATCAAAAGGATAAGGACAAGGGAAAAGGCAAGGTAGGTGGACTACCCAATATAAAAGTGACTGATAACCTACCACCACCTTCAATTACTCCACCGGTACAGACTGATAGTACACCAACTACTGAGAATGTGGAAACACCACATAAGGATACAAACCCTGAGTCTGAAATTTTGTACACTATGAACATAGACACTCAGGAGGTTAATATTGTAGTTGATAAGGAAAGAACTGAGGAAAATAAAATTCATGTTGCTACTGAGCAACCAGCTGAAAACATTGAGATTGGGGTTGAGACTCAAATAGAGAGGTCAGAACAAACTGAACATTCAGTTGATCCCTTAGTTAGTGGCATGGTTATTGATAACACTGATGCAAGCATTGAGAAACCAACAGAGACAACAACTAAGATACCGGTAGTGGACAATGCAGAAAAACAGATAGAGATACGGACAAATAACACTGTAAAACAAGAAGAGACACAAGCAGAGAAACAGGTTGATTCACAGGTACACACTAACATAGTGCCACCGACAACCACTGAAAAGTCAAAACCTTTGCTAGTGGAAATGCAAACACAAACTAACCCACCAGAGGTCGATTCAAGCAAATTGGTTACTCCCATCGGCAACACAAAGATTGTGAAGGTAGTTGGGCAAACATCCAGTACTTCAATGACAGAATTTAGACCCACCAATGTGACTGAAGTACTCTTGGATTCAATAAAGAAAATTACATATTGTAATGAATTGGCCTATAAGGCAATAGATGATACAATTCCTATTCTTAAGTTGATTGCACCAAAATGCAATTTAGATCAGGTAAAGGATTCTTTAGGTCAGTTAGACATATTGTCTAAATACATTACTGGTAATATACTGACTATAGATCAAATAAATGAAGAAACATTTAAGGAGAAAATGGAGAAGGAAAAAGAGAAATTCTTTTAAGAAACAATAAAGAAGTGCACGGAACACATTGACACTCTTTCACCGACACTAAATAAAACAATTATGGAGTTTAAGGAACTGTACAAAGATAATTGCAAGACAAATCTTTTGACAGTGGATATTGACAAGGAAATCAGCAAAATTCAAAAGGAGATTAATGACATAGCTGATAATATCATTGGTTCATTTGAAACTATATCAGTTATTGAGCAAGAAATTGTTGGATTTGAGGAAAAATTGGAGAAGTTAGAGAAAGAGAAGGAAAGATTAAAGGGAAAAGCCAAAGAGCTAAAATGTGGACTTAGTCTAAAGTTAGATAACCTCATCTCTCTAAGGAAAGAGTTCTTTGAGGCACTAATTCAAGGACAGAAGACACCGGAAGAGAAAATGCATCATCTCACTAGTACTATTCAGAGAATAGAGGCAGCTTTGAAGGATAGTAACAGGTTTACTCAAAGCTTGAATTTGGTCTTAGCAAACTTATTCCAGATTGTAACCAACTGGTTACAAGGCTCAAATTGAAGACTGCACTCATTTGGAAATTTTGACAACCTTTGTCATTGATGTCAAAGGGGGAGTAGTAGGACAAAAAAAAGATTACCAAAGGAGATCATCTGCTCAGGGGGAGCACACATTTTTGGTAAAATTTTGGACTTCATTTTTGGATACGATTTTTGGATGTTTCTCATGAGTGTTGCCATCAATGCCAAAGGGGGAGATTGTTGGCATTACACACTCCAATGAGAATTGAAGGTGATTGAAGGTGTTGTCATTTATGGCAACTTACCGGCAACCTTATGGATATCAATAGGCACTGGTAGGCACTTCACCGGCAGTGACAACAATGTTCACCAGCATCCCAGCCAACAAGAATAAAGTTTTGTTTATTGTATTTAATTGTAATATCTTTTGTAAGCCGACATGGCATATTGTAATAGACTCATATATGTATGAGGTCTTGTAAATCATTTTGTAAGAGAGGAGAATAGTGATGGATGGACATATGATGGTAGAAGTGATGAGTGAATATTAAGGCAGATTTTGTATAAGGGTTTATGATTATTGTATGAGCTTAAACCGGTATTGAACCTAGCATAGCAAATGTTGTTTTGTAGTAGTACATTATATTGGACTTTCATAATCCATTTTGTAAGTCAGTGAGACTTCCTTTTGTAATTGAGCAGTGAGCTCTAGGCAGTTGGCCTTCCTGCATGTGCAGGCCCCTCTTGTAAGTAATATCCATTCATTGGCCAGTGAGTGAATATTGTGGGTCACAAATCCCACTGAGGTTTTTCCCACCTGGGTTTCCTCGTTAAACATCTTGTGTTATGGTGTGCTCTCTATGTTGTCTTTACTCTTCTTATTTACTACATTAATTCTTGTTTATTGATACACTATTTTGGAATGCAAAATACTTAATAAGGTTAAAGAATTTGTTAACCGGTTAGATACCGATTCACCCCCCCCCCCCCCCCCTCTCAGTATCTTTGGGACTATCATCAATCCTAACACATTAATTTGTGTAGGGAACATCAAAACTTTGTGTGCAACAAGAGACTTATTGGTGATGAATTTGTTATAACTTTCATCTTTTATGCTTAATTTATTCAAATCTTTACAATTATGCATAGAATTAATTTTATTTGATAGATTGGATCCTCCTTTTTGTGCTCTATATTTTCTTGTTCACGCTATGAATTGATTAAGACAACTTATTATTATTATTTTTGTTTTTTCGATTTAGATAGTGCATGCAAATATAATAATTTAAAAGGATTAAAAAATAGATAAACATTTTTTTTTATGTTGCTTAAAAGAGGTTTGTTTACCTTTTTCCTTGATTTGCATTTGCTTATTTGAATATGATTTTGTTATTGATTGATACTATTGATAGTGTTTGTTTCTAGATGGGAATGTTTGACTAAAATGAAACTAAAATTTTCAATTTAATATACACTAACTAAATATAAAAAAAAATATCTAACTAAATGCTAAATTTGAGATGTTGTAATAAAAAATGTAGATTTGGGAAAGATGGTTGATTAATTAACTATTCTATGTACTATTCTACTCTATTCTTTTAAAAGCAAATTATTCTAACAAATTGTAAGAAAAAAATGGAACCTCACATGTAGGAGATTGACAACTTCATATGATAATAAATATCCTTATGTTGTGTGCTCTAAATATTTCAACTTATATAATATTCTTTTATCTCCAACTTGGGCTACTCCACTTGATGGGAGAAGGAAATATGATATGGAACTAGATTCAAAGGAAAATGAATATGAATGTTGTAGTTATTGTTGTAGGACCTTGGAAGCTCCAAAATGATTATTGGAGAGCATGAATATTGTAAGAATGGATTGGAATTTTTCTTGGAAACCTCTAGAATTGTCCTTCTAAGATACTCAAATAGCTATGAAAAGAGAGCCAAAAAATTAGAATTATTTGCAAAAGATAGCCAAGAAGAAACAAAAGACCCTTTGTGAATCTATTTAAGAGATTATACATATATTTATATTAAAAATAAGGGGGAGATTTGAAGGATTGATAAAGATGTGTAAATCAAGACTAGGCTGGGCTCAAGGCCAAGACCAAAAGTGGGTGCAAATGGAAAAACTAGAAGTTTCATGAGTTAATAAGAAATACTAGAAGTTACCTTTTTACAAAGTTTATTAAGTGACCTAAAAGAATCTCAAGTGACAAGAAAATATTGGGAAATCTAGGTGAATCACCTAGGTGACCATAGGTGAAATGAGAAACCCTTGTCAAAAGGGGGGAAACATACATTTTTGGGAGAGTGAGAAGCAATGTGAAAAAAATTAGGTAGGATGAGAGAATAAAAAGGGAGGGTACTAGAGACTAATCAAATGCTTCCATCAAGCTCAGAAGTTGAGAGAGAGTTTTATCTACACCACATGTATCATGTGCATCATCATTGCACTACCATGTATTCCCATACAATTTTTGCACTTACATATTTTCCACCTTAGGTATAGTTTTCTACATGGAAGGTAGGTGTAATTTCCTACAATTAAAATCTAGGACCTTGGAATTTAGTTGTACAAACCTTCCTTGATATCCTATGTTTGGAGCTATGGAATTGCAAAAGTATTATCTATGATATGTATACAAATTAAAAAATATGACTAGATAATAAGAGATGACTATGATGTAATAAAAAATATTTATTACACCCGAAATCCAACATACATGTGCTTGATTTAACATCATAAGTCGGTAGTTCTCGACATTTATTACTTGAATCTTATATAATATTTACATTCGCTTAAGGGTTCCAAATTAGTGCAGACTTTAGGCAAGGTGCAGTTGCAGTTGTGGAATGCTTCCTATTGACGCAGGGGACATGTAGAGTAACAACGCATTTCTCACTTGTAGAAGAGAGCACATGGAGTATATGTCATGCAACTTCAGAGTCAACATCTTTGTGGAAAAATGGGAGTGTCCATTCATAGATCATATCTCAGATGACCAACTTGGGCAGGTTTTCTTCACTCATAGTTATCAGGTCCGAAAGAGCATCAAATGTTTAATTGGGGAAGAAATTGTGTTTCCCCAAGCAAGGAGGCTCATATTTCATTCACATTTGGTTTCAATCTTCCTCTCGAATTCTCTAGATATGTTACAATCTCTTTCATTGTTGGAGATCATTGCTAGTAAAGTTGTTAAAGAGGTTTTTCTGCCTAATAATAAACTCCTTCTTGCAGTCCAGAAGTACGACCTCTAGGAGGGTCAAGCACATGTTGGTGGCCTCTTCCCACGTCAATTTCTCCTCAACCAGCTTGAGTTCCTTTCAATTTATGACAATATTAAAAAAACTCTAGAGTTGCAGAATTTTACATACATCCAGAGGGCTTTGGATAGACACCACAAAGTTGTTGGGCATGAGATGACAAGCATGATTAAGAAGAAGGTGAATGCACTTCTTATTTTACTTAGTGCTCCTCATGTAGATCTCGGGGTCCCTCCTCATCAACCTTCAACCTCTCAGGTCATTCAGTCTTCTCTGTCAGATCTCAATTCTCTTCCAGTGATGGCAACAACACAGGGAGATGTTGAATTTGCCTCCACTTCTCAAGATCCTATTGTTCGTGTAAGCACTTCGTCCTTCGAGCAGCTAGATGAGCATGAGATGAATCCAAAAGCAATGGTGGAATAAGCTCGTGTCTATTCCCTTTTTTGGATCTCTATGAGTAAATTGATGGTCATTTTTCTACAACTTTTCAAATCTTTGTATGGATTTCAATGGCCAATTTTGGCAATGTAGCAATTATCGGTCAATGAGTAGCAAGATTAGGTGATAGAAATGTTTTAGATTCCTATGTTGTAATTTGTATTTCTTTCTCAAGCTATAACCAGAGGTTTTCTTGCTAGTTTTTTCCTCATGGTATGCTCTTTGAACCAATTTTTGTAACCTTTTAAATATATTAATATATATCAGTGGTTTACCACTTTTGCCTAAAAAAAAAAAAAGAGATGATAGGAATGCTCACCTTTAACACAAGGATAAAGAATACTACCTTCACTATTCACTTCCATTTTTTCTTTATAACTTTGAAGAAAAACTAACATATTTTTTTTAAATGGTTGGCTCAAAATATTAGAAAGTAAAGAAAAGAGGAAGTTATTTGGTTTTAAAGTGAAATGTATACCAATATCAGCTAGTTTGACATAGATTACCTACAAAACAAAAAATAACATATGTGCCAACAATTGACTTAATTTAAACTTCATTTGCACAAGTTGTAGTGGAGGAAAAAAATTAAGCTCTGGATCGATCCAATGATGCATTAACATAAAATCATTGTTGATAAAGAGGTAGTGATAAGAGGATATTGATTATGACTACAACTCAACCTTATCAATTATATAAGAAACTACATGAAGGAAAAAATCATGGCTTCCAATACCCTTGAAGATGATCATTCAAGGAACTGAATGAACAAAAAAATCATACCTTATCAATTATATAAGAAATACAATTCAAAGAAAGCTACCACACCAAAAGAGCCAAATTCTTATTCTAGCTCCTATAGGAATTGCTACATTTAACATACATGCAACAACTGAATTAAATCAAAGAAATGAAACCATTGCATGGATAAACACTAACAATATTTCAAAAAGAAATGAAACGCATAAGATACATCCTTATTGATGAGATGAGCTTCATAGGGCCAAAGCTACTACTAAAGATAGATAGTAGACTATGTTAAGAATTTCCACACCAACAAAATATATTCTTTGGTGGAGTATCTATAATTCTAATAGGTGACCTAGAATAACTAACACCTATGATGGACAAACCTATCTATGCATTGCACTCAAAATTCAAAAATTTATGGGAACAAATTACTATAGTTGTTATGTTAGAAACAATGTTTCGTCAACAAGGTGACATTATTTCTTGAAACATTACAAAACATACATAATGCACAACCAACACAATAGGATTGGGTGATGTTCATATGTCAATGAAATCAACTATTTACTATAATTGAAAAAGAATAATTCAACAACTCAATGCACCTTTTTTGTGACAAATTATTTAGTCAAATTACATAATAAAGGAATGTTAAAACTACTGTATCTTCTAGTTGCAATAAGTATATAAATAAGAACAAAAACAAAATCAAATATTGAAGCAGACGACGATCAACTTCAAGATGAAGTCATATTATGTAAAGGACAATGAATTATGTGTACAACAAACTTATGGACTCAAGTAAGACTTATTAATGGATCTCTTGGGGAGGTTGCTGATAATGTTTACAATCTTGGCTCTAAACCGCTAGATGTTCCAATGTGCATTATAGTAAGGATTGATAACTACAATGAGTCAACTTAGGATCAAAATGACCCCAAAATTATACCATTATACCTGTATCACTGAGCAACCGTAAGCAAATTTACCATTATCTATTGCATGGGAAATAACTATATACATAAATCTCAAGGTACGATCCTATAAAAATAAACAATTGATATTGGTAAAATAGAAAGACAAGGATTGAAATTTATAGCTATATCCACAATCAAATCATTAAATACCATTCATATTCAACCAGCTTTCTTTGTTAAGAAATAATATAAAATGCAAAACAATCTATGCACAATTATTAGAAATAAAGAGGATGTTTGATTACAATTACTCTTACTATAAAAAAAAATGAGGTATTCAATTGTCAATCCAATTCTCTTCCACATTGGCTTTGAATTTCAAAATACAAATTTCACAACATATGTCTTCAAAAATAATATTTCTCAAATAACTCATTCAACCCTTTTTGGTGTGTAAGTTGACGCTACAAAAGGTCAACATCAATGATAAAGTTACAGTTGTTTCAAAAAATACTTAATGATACAAATGTTGAAGCGATTTCATTAAAATTGATAAATATCCATTTAAATTTATGCAAATCTTCTTGTATATGAAAACTCAATTACTTGGTTTAAATTATATAGAGTCACTATCATCATATTGAATTCCTCTACACTTACTGTTGGCAATTTGGAGGAATTGATTATGTGTTGCATTGATGTTTGTCATTGATGTTAACACTAGCTTCTTTGGTTGTCTATCAAATTTTGGTAGAGTGGTTGGACTTTGATGATGATTAGAAGATTTATCTCTGGTATACTTCAATTGGTGGAATTGGTTTGGTTTGGTCATTCATATTGTTCAGATGCATGCCACATTCCTTTGGTTCAGGATTTGGTGATCCGGAAGCTATCATATGTTCTAGTAAGCCTTTTGGTTACCGGTAAGGGTTCTACCGGTAGAGCTTCATTGAAGATCTTTTGATGGATTTGATAAGTGGTGTTGGTGCAGCTTCTAGAAGGTTTTCAGGATGCTGATGGTTATCATGTTCGCGTTCTAGTTGATTGGTGGTATTTAATTTGGTTTATGCATTCTGGTAAAAGGTTGTGTGCTTAAAGTTTCATAATCTATTAACAACTGATTTACCCCCTCTCCCCTCTCAGTTGTTCACCGATTATCCTAACAATTGCTATCATAGCAGGGAAATAGAAAGTCAGAAGAATCCTAGGTATGTAAGGTTGAATCATTCAGAAAATCAGATCATTGGAGACAAGAACAAAGGAGTGATGATAAGGAGAAGGTTAGTAGCTGAAGAGGTAGGTTTAATTTCTCAAATTGAACCGACATCAGTAGATGAAGCATGTAAGTATGAACGTTGGATGAAAGCTATGGAAGAGGAATTGGATCAGATAGAAAAGAACAACACATGGACTTTAGTTCCCCGACCTAAAAATAAGAATGTTATTGGAACTAAATAGGTTTTTAGGAATAAATTGAATGAAGATGGACAAGTTATGAGTAACAAGGCTAGATTGGTATGTAAAAGATATTCTCTGAAGGAAGGAATTAATTTTGATGAAACTTTTTCTCTGGTAGCTAGGATTGAAGTTGTGAGATTAGTTCTTATTTATGTTGCCCATAAGAAATACAAGGTTTATCAGATGGATGTTAAGTGTGCATTTATAAATGGAGATCTTGAAGAGGAAGTCTACATTGAGCAACCTGGTGGATTTTCACTTTCAGGTGACAATAACATGGTTTGCAGATTAAGAAAAGCTTTATATGGATTGAAGCAAGCACCTAGAGCTTGGTATGCTAGATTGGACAAATATCTTTTGAAGCTTGGTTTCACTAAAGGTAATGCTGATAGTATTTTATATTATAAGATCACTAATGATGACATATTGATTATTGAGGTCTTTGTGGATAATATCATTTTTGGAGGTGAGGAAAAGCTATGTATGGAATTCTTTGATAATATGAAGAATAAATTTGAGATGTCTATGATTGGAGAAATGAGATTCTTATTAGGTTTGCAGATTAATCAAACTGATAAAGGTATTTTCATCTATCAAACTAAGTATTCTAGAGAGTTGTTGAAGAAATTTGGTATGGAAAATTCTAAACCAGTTGGTACTCCTATTGTTACAAGTGAGAAATTGACAAAGAAAGATGTATCAACTCCAGTAAATCCTACAAGGTATAAATCTATGATTGGAGGTCTTTTATATTTGACTTAGACTAGACCAGATATAATGAATATTGTTTGTATTGTATCAAGATATCAGAGTGATCCTAGAGAGAATCATGAGAGTGCAGTGAAAAGGATTTTCAGATATTTACAGGGAACAAATGAATATGGTTTGTGGTATCCTAAAGATGATGACTTACACTATGTGCATATATAGATGCAGATTGGGCTAGAGATATAGATGAATGGAAAAGCACATCCGGTGGAGCTTTCTTTCTTGGAAAGAAACTTGTTTCATGGGTCAACAAGAAATAGTCATGTACTTCTTTATCTACTGTTGAAGTTGAGTATGTTGTTGCTACTACTAGTTGTACACAAGTTCTATCGATGAATCAAATGTTGGAGGATATAAGGGTAGATTGCAATGAACCAGTAGTTATTCACTATGATAACTCTGCTACTATTGACATATCAAAGAATACGGTAAGACAAAGCACATATCAATCAAGTATTGTTTTTTGAAGGAAAAGGTGGAAGAAAATGAAGTCAGATTGGTTTATGTTAACACTAAAGAGTAGATTGCAAATATATTCACTAAACCTTTGCCCAAGGAATCATTTGAGTACTTTAGAGATAGATTGGGGTCTCTGCCCCTCCGGTTGAGACTTGAGTGGTGTTGATTGGCATCAGTACGGTATGCATTATCAGAACTATTATTTATTTTGGATTGATGAGTTGGTGCTACTACTCAGGGGGAGTAGTCAGTTGTGTGGTTCAGAGGTTTTATGATTTTTCTTTGATGTTTATGTCAGATTTTTGGCATTGATGTCAAAGGGGGAGAGATATACATGCAAAAAATAGAGCTTAACAGAGATATCAATCACAGGGGGAGTTTGGTCTTTGGTTTAGTTATTTGGTTCAGAACTTAATTGTTATATCATTTGATTGGATGTCTTCCATTGGGGGAGACTTGTTTGACACTTCTTGACACTTTGATGTTTTTCACATCTAATGTTGCCATCAATGCCAAAGGGGGAGATTGTTGGAAATTTGGAGGAATTGATTATGTGTTGCATTGATGTCAACACTAGATTCTTTGGTTGTCTACCGGATTCTGTTAGAGTGGTTGGACTTTGATGATGATCAAGAGATTTGTCTTCGGTATATTCTGATTGGTGGAATTGGTTTGGTTTAGTCATACTGTTCAGATGCATGTCACATTTAGTTGGTTAGGGATTTGGTGATCTGGAAGCTATTATATGTTCTAGTAATCCTTTTGGTTACCAGTAAGGGTTCTACCGACAGAGCTTCATTGAAGATCTTTTGATGGATTCGATAAGTGATGTTGGTGCGGCTTCTAGAAGGTTTTTAGGATGCTGATGGTTATCGTGCTCCAGTTGATTGGTGGTATTTCATTTGGTTTATGCATTTCGGTAAAAGGTTATGTATGCTTAAAGTTTCATAATATGTTAACAACTGATTCACCCCCCCTCCCCCTCTCGCTCTTAGTTGTTAATTGGTTACCCTAACACTTACATATTGTATATGTGGTCAAGTGAATGTAAATGCAATTAAAGTCACACATGTGGGAAAACAACTTTTGCCTTGCCTATTTGTAATGAGTCACAATTCAAAGGTAATGTTTCTCTCTTTTTATTATCAACGAAGATTAAAATTTTCTATTTATAACAAAATATTTATCATAAAAAAAATGAATTATATTGCCTCCTCTACTCTAACTCTAATATTACTTCTTGTTGTAGAAGCGATTCTATAACAGTACAATGACATCACTAATCTCTAGACTCAACACTTACTCTTCTATGAAGACATGTACAATATTACAACTTATTATTAAACACTTATAATATGTTGTATAAAAAATTCAAAAAATATACTTAAAAGTTCAACGCATGCCTCCTCTACTCTAACTCCAATATAATTCTTGTTGTAGAAAAAATTCTATACTTAATGAAAACAATATAGAAAACATCATTGTCCTCACATCAAATATTGCTACAATGATGGAGACTTACAATTTGATTTTCTATGAAGACATGTATATTATTACAACTTACTATTACAAATTTATAATGTTGACAATGCTTTTTAATAAATAATACTTATAATTTCAAATATACAGCTATTTCCAAATACATTTTATGTAAAATACAATTGACTAAACATTACACTTCCTTTTGATACAAGTCATAGTATATATATCTTTAAAATATGTAGAAAGATATGTTTACCCCAAAATATCTTGATATGAAAAGATTTATTTTATATAGATATTTTTAAGATATATATGTTACCCAAAAATATCTTGATATGAAAAGATCTATTTTATATAGATATTTTTAAGGTATATATGTTAATTATAATTTTAATGCAATTTGTATTTCCCCTTGTAAAAGGCAAAGAGCAGTGAGAGATAATTTAGGTTACCCTACACACTTCGAGAATGGATGAATCATTCAACTTTACAATAATTTATAATACTTTGTTGTCTGCAATAATACATCCCAGCTGGAAAGATGTTTCCTCACGACTCTATGTCTATACCATGTTTGGATTCTATAAATTGGCAGGGCCATCAATTATTGAAAGGAATACGGTGAATCGCCCAAAACAAGCGGCCACAGTTTGGTATCATTACTAATTTGTTCAAGGCACCCAGTTTTGTAGGTAGTATGCACTGAATCTTGAAAGAGAAATCCCCTTATATATACACATCTCATCAGTCCTCACATTCTTAAAAGCCAAAACCATAGATTGCTCATACTTGGAAATCTATGGGCGACCAAAAACAGCAAGAAAAAATGGTGAATATTGTGGTTGCAGTGGATGAAAGCCAAGAGAGTATGCGTGCCTGTGAATGGGCATGTAACCATCTTTTGTCTGCTCACACAAATGTTGGTCAATCTTATAAATTCACTCTCCTTCATATTCAGTCCTCTGTTTGTGTTTCATCTGGACCTGGTAAATTAGGCCTCTTTCTTCATTCTCAGTTTCCTTTCTCTTCATCTTGAAGGGCTGTCGTATTCTGCTGTTAAAATGCATTTTTGTCTACTCCATTAATTTGATCTTATGATGTTTATTGTTTTCTGCAGCCTACATTTTGAGCAGCGAAGTGGTTCATCTTCTGGAGCATGATGAACTTAGAACTACCCAAAAGACTTTGAAGAGAGCTATGGATATCTGTAGTTATTATGATGTTAAGGCAGAAACCCATGTTGTAATTGGGGGAGCGAAGGAGAAGATCTGTGATGCTGCTCACAAGTTGGGGGCACATTTTCTGGTAATGGGTAGCCATGGCCGTGGTCCTTTTCTCAGGTAACACTTTGTTTTTATCTGTTTCTTTTCCATTTGTCTACCCATTTAAGATTCATATTGAACTGTGTATATGTTTGATCATAATGTGCAGAGCAATCATGGGAAGTGTGAGTGATTACTGCTCACGGAATGCTATGTGCCCTGTTGTTGTAGTTAACAACAAGGTTGTGTAATAATGGAAAAGAAAAAAGGTTTTGCAAGGATGGAAAAGAAAATCATGCCCTTCTTGAATTTATCTGGATTGTGTAAGATATGTATATAAACCAGAGGTTTGAAGAAACAAGACTGCAGCACTTTTCAAATGGGAAACATGGCGGCGCCACGGCACTTTATTTTTCCCTGAAACACTCTGATAAAAGCACTTAATCAGGCTTCAAGTTTTCCTGCATAGTTTGAAGGACCAGCTAAATGAAAGTAAATTTTCAGTTTTATCTTGTTGGGCATGCATCACTTTGAATCTTCCAAGTAGGACAACTACACAACAAATTGCATGCCTAATGGATGAGTCTTTTGCTTCCAAATCATTTAACTCTTAGATTTATTATATTGATGAGAGAATAGGGAATTGAAAATGGAGGGATCTGATCTGGTCCAGTGCACCAGACATTAAAATTCAGTCAGGTCGTGCAAGTTTTATATCTAATGAGAACGGAAAATGATCTTCCAGCCTCTAGTCACTCGATTCTAATTGGAAAAGACAGGCATTTACATCATTTAAATAAAAGATGTTTACAAATTTAGTGAACAGATCATAAGCTTCCAATACCATCATAGCAGAAACAGTCCGGAAAGATTTTTAAAGTACAGAAACAAATCATTCCATTAAGATGACTGCAGTGTGTGGAGATAGGAATAATATTCCATAGCCTCGTGTAAAGGCACCTTCAAATGTGCAATGCCACAAAATCATACAGCAGTTGACACCATTTCGGGACAAAGAGCTCATTACAGAGCATACTGCTTATTACCCAGGAGTCGGTAAAAGCTCATTTCATCGACTAACTTTGGAATACATATAATATAAGGGCTGCATAAACAATACCTGGTCCTACCTGACATTTTAAACCAACATTTAATCATAAAATCGACAAAAGCACTCAAAATCTTTTAAGGGAAGTGGTTGAGCTGCCATGCATAAAAAATAAAAACTGGAATTCACAAGGAGGTTGAGTCAATTGATCCATATTTTATGAATAGTGATATGCATAAACCTATCTTTTATCGAAATGAATAATCCACTTATCCCTCAATGCATTTGGATAATGCTCACGAAAATTCGTATTCAATTTCATAATTGAAATGCATCAAAATTTTCATGATACTAACATATAAATATAAAATTGTATCTCTGACTGTTTTAACTCCCCCTCCTGTTTACAATCATTCATCATATTTACAGCTCCAAAGGCCTAAGTAAAAGCCCTAGTTTTACTCTACTCTAAAAGTAGCACGTAAACAAACAGTTTAGGCTGGAGTGGCATGTAGGGGGGCTTTCAAAAATATTCAGTTGGTGGTGTTGAGATTTTTTAAGAGTATTTTAAAATGAGTAGTTCAATGAATTTGTAGTGCAGTTTTGTAAGTTTAACAATGAAAGCTTTAAAATTTAGACAATTGGTGGTCTTATGAATTTTATTATTTATAGTCTATATAAATATAAAATGATAAAAAATAATAAGTGAAAATCTCAAAACTTCATATGATCTTGACAAGTGGCAAAATAATTTCAAAGCTAACAGGAAGATTTGTAATCCCATCCCAAATGACCTTGCGTAAAATTACAAACTAAAAAATAGAGATTCCTTATCAAGAAAATATTCTAGTTAATTGTGTGAGATTTTTTTTTTTGGGCCTTGTGAGTCCATTTGCTCCATTGAATAGTTATATACCTGTCCATAAGACTATAGCCTAATTCCACAAAAAATGAATAATTACAAACAACTACTAAAACTAGTAAATACAATTTATCCTAAATTCTAAATATCTAAGCACTTTAACACAAAATATCCACTTAGATCCAAATTCAATGGTGAATCAAAAAATATTTTTATAATGAAAATGTATTGCAATAATCAATTAATCCAGTAACATTGATAAAGCTAAAAGTAGAGGCCAAATGAATGACAACCAAATCTTTGTACCCAACACCAAAAACACAGAGATTCAATAACCCAATACTAACACATGCAACAACTCAAATTCATGTTTATACAATAAATTGACAAAAATAGATCTGATTTTATTCAAATTACAAGATTGACATACACACGTGACAAAAGACTATTATATTCAAGTACTCACATTTCAAGGATTTAACAATAAAACCCAACCTATGACACTACATGCAACCCTTCTACACTAGGTCTCAACAAAAGATAAACAAACCACTTTACACTAGATCTCCTTGTAGACGTATAAAAATGACCACATTCCTAAATGAATATTTTATGTTCATTTTTCTATTTGATTAAATCCAATTTAATTAAATCATCCACATTCTTCTATTTTATTAAATAAATTATTCAATTTATTTAAATAAAATTCACTATACCCATTTAATGAATAAATCATTTTATTCAATTAAATCCCCTATCCACTTTTAATTAAATTCAAATTTAATTAAATAGTTATCCTAAATTGAATAAATTAAATTTATTTAATTACAACCAAATTGAATGAAAATCAAATAATTCAATTAAATCCTATTATCCCCCATCCACTTGCAAAATCCCAAACCCCTTCCTAATCCCTTCTAGAATCTTCTAATCGATTCTAATTAACCTAACCCTCATCTAAATTTTGTCGCATCCCTAAGCAAAGGGAGGTCACTTCTCAAATAGCCCAAAGTCTTGGATAACCATTGAAGGTTTTCAACCTTCAACCACCAAAACCCCCAAAGTCTTTGAAAACCATTAAAGGCTTCCAACCTTCAACCACTTAATCCCTAAAGTCTCCAATAACCATTAATGGTTAATTCAAACCCTCCCACATGGTTAAAACATTTGTTTTGACTCAACCTCTATCCAACCCAAGGGTCTCATCAGGCCATTAATGCTTTGACCATGATTATCCTTTAATCATTTGCACAAAGGTTTATCCTTGGATCAACTCTTAATCCAATGGGTAATCCTAACTTAGACTTGACCCTTAGCCTTTAGATAACCATGAAGTCTTCTCAGGCATTCAATGCCTCCAACCCCTTCTTTCAACCCAATCTTATGTTGACACTTGTCACCATTTCATTGGTGCCAATTGTGCACATGGATCCCCAACTTTCAAGCTTGGCCCTTGATTAAACATTTCAATCCTGACCATCCATTGCCCTGTTTGTGCTATAAATAGAGCTCTCATTCCTCCATCTAAAACAATCATCTTTCAAATTTGAAGCATCACACTTATGCTCAAATTCTTTCAAGCTTTCATATCATCTTTATGCTCATCATTTAGCCTCTTTTAGATCATAAATTAGACTAATATGCATGTTTAGAGTAATTTATTTATCATTTTAGCTCAATCATAGAAGAAATATAGTATGCTAGGATAGTATTCATACTAATCTCGTCATCTTATTATCTAGTTTACTGCATTTGGGAATCATACCTAGCTTAACATCCATCTCATACTAAAATCTAAAAAAAAGCATCTCTCGTTCTCATATTTGCCATCCCTAAACCATTTTGCTCAGTAATCTGAGAGCAAAAATGTTGGTTTGAGGGACATTGTGAGATAGAGAACCATGGGACCCTCCTTGGGAAGCTGAGTAACACTACGTTACTCCATAGCTTGCATCAAGAAGTCCTCTGTGTGTGTGTGGACTAGTATTTCTCGTAATTTTCACATTTTAAGTTTTATTCGCCCACTTTTCCCGCATACATTTCTGGCGCCCACTGTGGGGCACGACCCCCAATAACACATCATTTTTTGAATTTGATGACTTTTGCAGGTACACGGGAAACTAGAATTAGCACGTCGAAAAGATATTTTAGCGCATCCGCTTAACAGTTTAGCGCTTCTAGCCTACTGTTTAGTGTGTGTGTTTTCTGTCTTAGCACGTGAACACTGTTCCTTAGCGCATGATACTATTTAACAAATTTTCCTGTAGGTGTCGACGCCGGCGAAACACACATTAGCGCATAAACCTAACAGATTAGCGCATCCGCCTAATAGTTTAGCGCTTATAGCCTACTGTTTAGCGCGTGGGGTCTCTGTTTTAGTGCGTAAAGTCATTCCTTTAGCGCATGATTTTATTTTAAAAAAAAAAATTCTTGTAGGTCTCGACGCGGGAAAAACACTATTTAGCGCATCCAGTAAACAGAGTAGCGCATCCAATCCACTGTTCAGCGCGTGGAGACCATCATCTAGCGCGTGTAGTTCAAACATTAGCACGTGACCTCCATTAAGTTTTTCCTGTAGGTATCAACGTGAAAAAAAAAAAATAGAATAGCGCATCGAAAGAACAGCTTAGTGCATTGGGGGCACATAATAGCACGTGGGAGCTTTTTCTTAGCGCATTCGTGCGATAGTTTAGCGCATAGAGTTGGCAGAGCCAAAAATTTATGACAGAGTCAAAAATTAGGCTTGTGGGAGACATAATATATATGGAATATAACATTTCCTCTTCTCTTTTCTCTTTCTTATACTTTAAGTTATATTCCATATATACTTTCAGGATGTTTGAGAGGGGTTTCAGACCTCTAGGAGTTATAATGCAAAATCTAGTTTTTGGAAGATCTTCCAAATTTCAGACTTAGTCAAATTTCAGGGCATTTTAGGATCAAGATTGTAAAATTTGTAACCAAGATCAGAATTTAGGCTTGTGTAAGCCCACACTAACACTTGATCACTGACTGTGTGCAGGTTCTAATATTTTTTGTGCAGGGGAAGGAGCAAGTTTAGAGGCTTTAAGTTTCTTTTTTTACTTTCTTTCAACAAAAGTTGGTTAAAAAGAACTCACTCTCCTTTTTTTGCACAAATTAAAATAAACCTCATCATTTCATTTGGATGCATAAAATGAACTTCATGCCTTCCTTTTTGGTGTTTTAAAATAAAACTTCATCTTTTCTTTATTGCAAGATAAAAAGAACAACAATTTCATATTTGTTTTCTTGCAAGATTAGAGGAAAAACACTTCATTTTGGAAGCTGTAAAAAGAACCAACAATCTTTACTTTGGCAAATGTTTTAAAAAAAACCTCACCATCCTTTGGTGTTTAAAAGGATTCACTTCATTTTGCAAAGTAAAAGAACCTCATCTTCATTTTGTGCAAGGCAAAGAGGGAAAGTTTTCCCCTATCGACTTTAATTTTGTTGACCAAACATCACGATTTACTTTGTTGACCAGGCTTGTTTTACAAAAGTTTTGAAAATACACACTTTGCTATGAAGGGTTAAAAAGAACATCATGCTTGTTGGAGCAACGTCTCCAAATAGAAGTTAGCAAATCATTGTCTTGGAGGCTAAAAAGAACAAATTGATTGCCTTGTCTTGAAAGTGGAAGGTATATGCTCTTCCCATAACTGGGTGATCAAAAAGCCCAACCACTCTTAAGCTTTATGTACTTCAAGCACTTACATCCTTTAGCAGGCCTGCCTTCCCGAGGGGTTGAAAAACTCTTAAAGCCATTCTTTGGCCGGTGTGAAGGGAACGACCTAAGTGGGGAACGGCTTTGACGCCAAGAATTCCAACCCACTATAATCAAATGTGGAGAGTGACGAAAGTCCTTTTCAACGGTTGCGCGCAGTGATTAGCCTTCCCCCAGTATCTTTACGATACGTAAAGCCTTTGTTCTAAAGGTTGGGAAGCCTCCTGAGGGAGTTTATCAGTGACGGCCGAACGGGAAGCCTGATTACGAACCATAGAATTAGAAACTTTGAGCCGAGTCAGTATCCAAACATTGGCAATATCATAGTGCAAGGGTGGGGAAGAATCCGCCCCCAAGATTACTCACCATATATCTCCTAAGATAACTACTCAACTGTGAAGCAATTCACTTTGGGTTACTTTCTGGCAAAAGGCAAAAAAACGAGCGCCCTCTAGGGGGTGACAAGGCTGTTTGAGCTGACGGAGTATCGAGACTAGTGGGCTATGATATTGTCAATGACCTTTGAATAAAGAGTCTATCTGATGTGTCCTTTGTTGTAAATCAAACCAGTGATAACATCGAGGATTTGAACACATCCTCAAAAGAATATACACTCAATGTATAGCATTAGGATGATCATTGTCTTCATGCGTGCTATGTATTCTTGTCACAAATGTTAAAATATCTTGCAAAGTATCCAACAATCAAACTCAAAAGTCAGTTCAAACAAGGAAAAATCATAAAGTGGAGAAGATTTCCATATCCAACAAAACATCTTTTGAGATGGTTATCAGCATTTCAACTATCTTTAGGAAAGACTTTCATCCAACAAGATTCGGGGAATACCAAACCAAGTAATCCTTTCTAGAAAAAGTTTTCAAACTTCTTGAGTATCCTTTCAGGTCCAATATCAAATGCGATTACAAGAAATCAAATCAAAACACCAGAGAAATCATTTCCAAATCAAACAAGTCAGTCTTAGAACAAAAGTTGTCAAATCCAAAACTAGCTAAAGATAAGACTTTATCCTATCAAAATCAGGTATTATCATCACCTTGATCAAAAGGTCCATCATTTAAAGGATTCTATCAAACAACATACCAAGTTTAAACCTTAAGTTGTCAAATCAAGTTTCTATATCGAGAGACTTTATCCATATCATTTGACACACTTTGTCGTGAGGGGGCATCTAAACCTTCATTTGATAAAAGTGGACTTAAGTTTCCAAACGAAGTATCTCAATCCAAACATCGAAGGAAACCATTGATCATTCGTGTATGACCACTCCTCATATTTTGAGACGAACAAGTCTTCATCACAAAACTAAGTTAAAGAAGAGACAACCTAGTCCTAGGACCCTTATCAACAGGAGTAAATTTCTCTACATCAAACTATCAAAAACATCAACTTTTATCATTCGTATGACCATTCATCATCAAACCGAGAAAAAGGAAACTCAGTCAAAGGAAATGAGTCCTAGCCTAAATCAAGATCACAATATCATGGCTCTCCAATCTGATCCCATCTTCGATCAAGATCCTACCTGTCAAGAATCTTATGATGATCCCCTAAAATTTTGGTATTCCATCCACAATGACCCTCTTTCATCTCAAGAGCAGAGTCCCATTCAACATCCATCTCTTAAGCAAAATCATGATATTCCTTCCATATCCTCCACTATTCTAATTCAAAATCAAGAGAAAAGCACAAACTCAAATGATCCTACTCCAAGTCAAGATCAAGATCAAGGAATCTCTTCATCCTCCAAATCTATCTTAGGTCCTTTCATTCCACAATCGAATTCTCCATCCCTTCCATCCATCTTGGGTCCTTACTTCCCTCCATCCACAAATCCATCACCTCAAATGATCCATAAGAAAGATCAATGAGGAGCACATCTTTGAAATTCTTTCAATCCTCTATCTAAACATCTTTCCAAAACTTCTTCTATCATTTCCTCTATCTATTTTGGGTCCTTTTGTCCCAAAATTCAATTTTCCTCCATCTCTTCATCACTTCTCAAGTACCAACACTCATCCTGAATACATTTCCCTCTATCCTTGCACAAATCTTCAAACATTCTATCTATTATCCAACACCTCTTTTCTATCTTTCCATCCCTTTCATTCAATCATTTGCATAAATCCTTCATCTGTGAGATAGGTGTTTGTGTCATTTTGTCACATACTTTCCCATGCTCGAATCTCATGTTCAGTCCTTTTCCTAGATATCTATTCATGAAATGCTTCAGAATCCGAGGTTGTTCCTCTTTAACATTTTCTTTGGTTGGGATACACACTCAATCCAGAAAAGAACCACTTATCGTATCTTGGTACCGACATCTTTTGATTACTATATCTCATACACTTAATCGATTGCTCTAAAAATCATTGTGATCTCTTAAATTGAAGACATGGCTAGTGAAAAATCTAAAATCTTGCTTCAGTGCCACTGTAATTATCAAACCCATGTAAGTTTCATCACTTACAAGCCAATGCAAGAAAAATAAAGAAAAAAAAAAAAAGAAATATCAAAAGCATAAGCAAGAAAATGAATATCAAGAAAAGCAAAATGCAATGAAATGCAATATCAAAATGATTGGCTATGGGAACATGCAAGTAACTCCATCGGGGCTATGGACGCCTGGCTGGCAATGGAGCAATATTTGTGAGATTACAGCGATAACCTCGTCGGGGCTATGGACGCTCGCTGGCAGCGAGGCTCTATCCAGGATGCTTTTGAAATCAAGGTAACTCATGTAGCTAGCCATGTTGGATTCTGAAGATTACAATGATCATATGAGCCAGAATGAACCCACTTACACACACATGGGTAATCAAAGAACTAAGTACCTTGATCCAGTTTGGGATTCTTCTTCCCTTTTGAGTCTGCTTCCTAGTTGCTAGAAATGTTCAGTTGAATTTTCCAGAGGTTCTAAGTGTCGGTTGGGTCTCTATCTTTGAAAAGTATGAGAACACTTATTCAGATGGTGCTAAATACTATGACAATCTTACATATCACCTTTTTGCAAATGGAAACCTCTATGCTTGGGGGCAAAGTTCATCTACTCTATTCTTCCTACCATATCTCCCAAATCCTCTAATCCATATCCCTTATCCTATATATTCATTTCTTCTATCATCCAATTCTTTCTACAATCTTGCTTCACTCTAATCCATATCCCTTATCCTATATATTCATTTCTTCTATCATCCAATTCTTTCTACAATCTTGCTTCACTCTAATCCATATCTATCTATCATATCTATTCATTTCTTCCATCATCCAGTGCTATCTATATCTTATCTCTATCCATATCCCCTTTTTCATCCTTGATCTTGATCAAAACTATGGACAACAAATCTATTTCCACCTCAATGGTTCAGTCATTCATTCATCCATTCCTCGTCTTGATATACATTGGGGCAACCCAATACATCTTTCTTCTAATCCAAAAACTCAAAAAAAATCAAAATATCCAAAAACTCAAAAAAATCAAAATATCCCAAAACTCAAAAAAATCAAAATATCCAAAAACTCAAAAAAATCAAAATATCCAAAAACCAAAAATCGACAAAAATCAAAAAAATCAAAACAAAAAAAATCAAAGCATGAACACATGGACCATCCATCAAATCAGATCAACAACAGGAAAACTCTCAAAGTCTGCAATGAAACTTATCACATGTCTTGTTAATCAATTCATTACTCGAAATCAACATCAACATCAAACATGTCTTATACAGGGATAGGTACACTCGAAACTAGACAGATCGGTCTTATACGGGGTACTCACTCTTTGAAACTAGACATTTCTATCAATCATAAGTCTTGATAATCAATCCATACATCAAACATCATTTTTCATCAAAGCAGAGTGACAAACAAACCATTAAAACTATTTCTCGAGCTAAATTTGTGCTAAAACAAAAGTTGTCAGAATCCTAAACAAATCGCACGATAAAAGATGTCTCTCTTATCATAATTCGGAGACCTCATCATCAGTATCAACAGAATCCTTTACCATCTTACGGATTTTTATCTCAAAAACACTTGTTTAAAATTTTCAAATTGTCAAATCCAGTTTCCAGATCGGGAGGCTTTTATCCATATCATTTGACAGGCTTTGTCGTGAAGGGGCAGCTAAACCTTCACTCTGATAAAGTAAGATTTGAAATTTTCAAAAACAAGAATCAACTGAATCCAAACCAATCAAAGGAAACCATTGATCACTCATGCATGACTAATCTCCTTATTCTGAGAAGAAAGAACTTTTATCGTAACATCACGTTGAAGAAACAACAACCTAGTTTTTCCAAATTCATCAAGAGAAATAAGTTTTTATACATCAATCATCAACCAAATCATAACAATGACATCAATCAGTATGATTGCTGGGTTTTGTTCTAGTTAGCCTTATCTTTATCAATTGATGGTAGTATAGGGTTCACAAATCATATTGTACATATCATATCCACCCATCTGAGACATCACCAGAAATTCACAAATGCTTATCAATCTTGGACATACTTAGTGTAGTCACTGTCCTTGGTTTATCTGAAACAATTATCCAAATAATATCCCACCATGGCTTGGTGATCAGTATACATATCCATATCAAAGTAGTATCAACGACAAGGGGCAAAATCCTGACCTCGCTTGGGGCATTTCGCCTTCAAGATTTTCAACATCAGACCAAAAACGTAGCAAGACAACAAGGATCAAAACAACCAACAAATGACAAATGACAATGCAAGAAGGCTAAACATCACAAACTTGAACTGATTTCAACTGAACAAAGATCTATTTTGCAAGATGTTTTAATTGACAAGAATACATTTCCAATAGCATGCATGATTACTTATGGTTGTTAATTTTTGCTTATCATATCTCCTGAGCACCTCCAGGATGTCTTACGACTAGAGAAGAAAGGAAGGAGTGTGATGTTTTATTTGTCTTCTATCTCTAAGTGAAGTCTTTTACCATGCAAATTTGTCCTATGAAGAAATCCGGTGGCATATCGCTGAGGACATTTCGAATTTGTATGGGACAAAGGTTAACTCTTGTATGTTTACGCAATACGCACTCAGGTCGTCCTGGTTCAATTATACCCTGACGCTTGTGCTATCTTGCAAAATCAAATATCATGTAAATTTTTCTCAGGTCATTATGGTTCAATTATACCATTATGCTTGTATAAATTTTCAACATATCCTAAACAAATCAATGCTCAATGATGATATCTACAAAGAAAGCAAACAAATGGCTATATCGGATGGCAAATGCAGGATGAGGATGCTCCAAAAAAAAAAAATGCATTAGTTGCATATCATTTTAACACAGTTGCATATCATTTTACAATTAGTTGCATATCATATCATACATCTCATTTTCAAAATATCATTCATCATTCATCATTGCATCCCTCGCATGCATATCTATCACATCATCATGGAATCTTTCTTCACTTTCATATCTTCTATCATTCTTCCAAACTATCTTCCATCATTCTTCTAAACTATCTTCATCATTCTTCCAAACTATCTTCTATCATGTCTTATACAAGTGGTATCCTTCTTGAAACTGGATGCTTGATCATCCATATCTTATACAGGTGGTATCATTCTTGAAACCAAATGCTCGATCATCCATGTCTTATACAGGAGGTGTCATACCTAAAACCAGACTTGCTCTCATTCCAATCAATCTAACCAATCTTATCAAACCCATGCATGCCATCACTATCTATTCTTCTATCTTTCAAACAACATTCTTCTTCTTTCGAGAGATCATTCATGCTTTGTGTGCACGAACGATCTCCCGAGGGGGCATTATCATATCAAATCTCAAAACAAATCCAATATCAGTTTCCACATCAAAACAAAGATATCAAAATCAAACTCACATCAACAACATGAAACAAATTTGCTCATCTACATCAAGTTCAAAAACCTATCATTTCATATCAACTTGTAACACAACTCAAGTTCTCAAAAACCATATCAAAACTTGTAAAACAACTCAAGTACCAAAATCACATAAACTTGTAACACAACTCAAGTTTCCAACCCATATCAGCTTGTAACACACATCAGGCTTCACACATCGAACTTGAAATAGAACACGCAAATAAATCATATTTTGATCAAAACAACACATTGATATCTACATAACTTGAAATATCTCACATCAAAACAAGTTATACCGACACTCATATTGGATAACTACATAAAATCATGACAGCACGATACAAATATCGAATCTAGGACAACACGATACAAATATCGAATCTGGGGCATCACACATCAAATATCAAATCTGGGGCATCACACATCAAATATCGAATCTGGGGCATGACTTGCAAATAAAAGAGTGACACAACAAAAATTGCATTTGATCATAAATCATGATAAAGCATCATTTTCTTTGAAATAACATGTGCACACACGTCACTTCAAAGAGGGGCAAAATGTAGACGTATAAAAATGACCACATTCCTAAATGAATATTTTATGTTCATTTTTCTATTTGATTAAATCCAATTTAATTAAATCATCCACATTCTTCTATTTTATTAAATAAATTATTCAATTTATTTAAATAAAATTCACTATACCCATTTAATGAATAAATCATTTTATTCAATTAAATCCCCTATCCACTTTTAATTAAATTCAAATTTAATTAAATAGTTATCCTAAATTGAATAAATTAAATTTATTTAATTACAACCAAATTGAATGAAAATCAAATAATTCAATTAAATCATATTATCCCCCATCCACTTGCAAAATCCCAAACCCCTTCCTAATCCCTTCTAGAATCTTCTAATCGATTCTAATTAACCTAACCCTCCTCTAAATTTTGTCACATCCCTAAGCAAAGGGAGGTCACTTCTCAAATAGCCCAAAGTCTTGGATAACCATTGAAGGTTTTCAACCTTCAACCACCAAAACCCCCAAAGTCTTTGAAAACCATTAAAGGCTTCCAACCTTCAACCACTTAATCCCTAAAGTCTCCAATAACCATTAATGGTTAATTCAAACCCTCCCACATGGTTAAAACATTTGTTTTGACTCAACCTCTATCCAACCCAAGGGTCTCATCAGGCCATTAATGCTTTGACCATGATTATCCCTTAATCATTTGCACAAAGGTTTATCCTTGGATCAACTCTTAATCCAGTGGGTAATCCTAACTTAGACTTGACCCTTAGCCTTTAGATAACCATGAGGTCTTCTCAGGCATTCAATGCCTCCAACCCCTTCTTTCAACCCAATCTTATGTTGACACTCCCCAACTTTCAAGCTTGGCCCTTGATTAAACCTTTCAATCCTGACCATCCATTGCCCTGTTTGTGCTATAAATAGAGCTCTCATTCCTCCATCTAAAACAATCATCTTTCAAATTTGAAGCATCACACTTATGCTCAAATTCTTTCAAGCTTTCATATCATCTTTATGCTCATCATTTAGCCTCTTTTAGATCATAAATTAGACTAATATGCATGTTTAGAGTAATTTATTTATCATTTTAGCTCAATCATAGAAGAAATATAGTATGCTAGGATAGTATTCATACTAATCTCGTCATCTTATCATCTAGTTTACTGCATTTGGGAATCATACCTAGCTTAACATCCATCTCATACTAAAATCTAAAAAAAAGCATCTCTCGTTCTCATATTTGCCATCCCTAAACCATTTTGCTCAGTAATCTGAGAGCAAAAACGTTGGTTTGAGGGACATTGTGAGATAGAGAACCATGGGACCCTCCTTGGGAAGCTGAGTAACACTACGTTACTCCATAGCTTGCATCAAGAAGTCCTCTGTGTGTGTGTGGACTGGTATTTCTCGTAATTTTCACATTTTAAGTTTTATTCGCCCACTTTTCCCGCATACACTCCTAATTCTCCCTCAATAAAAGATGAATAAACATGTACTAAAAGTATCCTTAAATCCAACACATACAAACATCCAAATAATGAGTATTCCTTAAATGTTGAGCATTTAGTGATTTACCTAAGTAGATATGAAATGATCCTATTTACATTAACAATTTTAACGTAGTTTTCCCTTGCAAATTCAAACTTGTATAATGACGTACAATTATAAAAATCCTTAAATCCAACACACACAAATATCCAAATAATGAGTATTCCTTTAATGTTGAACATTTAGTGATTTACAAATGATAAAGATAATTACACCCTTATTTTAACTTGTAATAAACCTTTTTGGAAGCTAACTACTGATTTTTTTAGTGGCGTATCTTTGTCAATTGATGAATGGTTATATAAATTCAATTTGATTTTTAAGAATATAATAACAATCGTCGAGGGTCCAAATCACTTCTATTGATCAAGTGCATGTTAAATCACCACCATTTTATTAATGAGGCATTTATAAAAAAAAAATTCCAACATAAAATGTGTTGTAATAGGGAATAGCCTTAAATTTTGAAGGTATGTTTAAATTTATTGACATATTTGCCAATAGCATTAAAATTTCACCATTTATCATGACCAATTTTAATAATAGCCTTATAATACCATCCTAAACATACAATCATTATTGTCTTGAAAATCATAAAATATGTTTTGGATCATGGTTTGAATCACCCCACATTTACATTAACCATTTCATAATCATGAGGGATTCACCAAATGTGAATTCATATAAATACAATCAAAACTTTAAATTAATCTTTAAATGTATCTTGTTCTAATCTTGATTTCAATTGACTCTAATTATTAAATATTTACATCCTTCAAAGACTTATGTTTTGGACTCCTTTCTTTGGTTTCTTTAATGCCTAATGCTTGGCTTGTACCTTGAATTCTATTTACAGCGAGTCATAAACAAGCTACAAAGATTAGCAAGTCAACAAAAGGAAAGTGATAATTTTATTATTATTTTATAATATAAAATTCCTCATATTCAAATAAAATGGTTTAGATCATTGTGATAAATGATATTGATTGTAAGACACCTAGGACCCTATTATCTACTTTCTATGATACTTTTTATTGGTTTTGTTTATTAGTTTTTAGTCTTTGAGAACAATTTGTGACCTTAAACATAATAACATTTTTTATAGTTTTTAATTGATGAGAGATATTGAGGGAGCCATTTTTTTAAAGTAATAAATGACACTAATCAAAATTTAGAGACATAGTGTCATACTTCGACAATATTTGTGATCCATTAGATCAAGCTTCAACATCAATATTTGTACCATCTATTAATGACACAAAAGAATACTTCACAAGAAAATTTTAAGAGTTGCATGAGAATGATAGGGATGATGTTCCATAAGTTGATATCTTTACTTTTACAAGTAATCCTAGAGTTTATAGCTCTTACATGGTACTAGAGTGAAGTACGAGGAACCAACTTTTTGTCGATATCTCATTTACAAAATTTTGATATCTTAGTGAAAGTTATTCCTCATTGAAAAAAAGATCCTATTTGGGCACCTAGGGGGTAAATAAGAACCCTATTAACCTACCACTAGTAGAATGATGTATGGGTAGTAGGGTGGTCAGAGCAAGGTGGTATCATTGGTTGCAAGGGAGGTGTGGCAATGGTTTGAAGCACTATCATTTACTGGATTACATGGTTGTTGTTCTTGCCCAATAGATATTGTATATAGTGAAAAATGATGATGAAAAACTATTGTAAAACCACAAAGATCCAACCACAATAAAAAACCTAGTTCTACAACCAAATATTCACCATACACCAATTAAAATACCTAAAAACATACAAATTCACAAAATGAACAATATTACCATTCACATGTCAAGTAGGGTTTCAATCTCCATTGTCTCCTATCTCCATTGATCTTGTTTAATATATTTGCTCTCAGATTTTATGGGTACACAAGAGCTCAATAAAGAACAGATTATGGTTGAAGATGCTTGATCGCAAGAAGGCTTGATTGCATAAGATTGATTAGTTGATTAGGGTTGATAATGAAGGAAGTATACTCTTATATAGAAGACACTTTAGGAAATGGAGGGATAAGATGAAAAGGTGAAGAGGATAAATGGTTGGCTAGGATTATAGGGTAGGTAGAAGAAATAATAAAATGATAAAAGGGGTAGGTAAGGGAGGATTAAGAGATAAGTGACATGTGTCATATAAAAAAAAGCTAATAAATAAATTAAATAAATAAAGATTTATTTAATTAATAAAAAAAATGGGACCAATTAATATTTATTTAATTTAGGAAAAGGATAATTTAAATAAATAAAAGTATTTATTTAAATTTGAAAAGGGCTAGAAGAGGCTAAATGAATTAATTAAATAAATAAAGATTTATTTAATTAATAGAAGACTTAGGATAAAATAATTAAATAAATAAAATATTTATTTAATTATACAAGATAATTTTAGGTGTCTACATTTTGTCCCTTTTTGAGACAATGCAGCTTGTCGTGTTGGCTCAAAGAAGATAAACTGATACAAAGTTGTCCTAAGAAGAGAATGATATGCCCCCTCGAGAGATTGGATGGAAAAAAGGCAGACAATCTCTCGATAAGAGAGAAAAACTAGAAAGACTGACAAGATAAGGACTAACTCGGGAAGAAAAGACTGACACAAGAGACTAGGGCGAAGCAACCTATATGGACGGGCCACAAGGAAAACATCCTCATTGGCATCCACAACATTTTGAAGATCATAGCACTCAGAGCTTAGAGAGCAGTCAGCAGAGCAGGAGAGATGGCATATAAGCTACACAGTTTCGGTCATGTCTAATGGTTCTAGAGACCAGATGACATGGGTGAAACAATATGTACCTCAACCTTGCTTTCTACATTCTCTCATGTATTGCTTCAATTAATGCACTTTAGGGTAGTTAGACAAAAATGCGAAATCGATATTTTGGTTCAAAGTGCATCTATGCTAGGGTTTACCCATGTCTAGGATAGATGGTCACGTCTAGGTCGTCTTTGGGTACATCTATAATTGTAATTGTGTCTACGCATAGGTACAGGCACGTCTGTGATAAAAAGGCATGTCTACATCTAGAAGTTGCATTTATGCATAACAAAGCCACATCTGTGATAAATAGTCGCATATGTGAGGTCAAAGCACGTATGCATAAAACAGTGTTGTGTATGTGCTAAGAAAGCACATTTTTGCTGTCAAAATGCGTATAGTTAGGGTAAAAGCATGCCTGCGTAGCAAAAACACATGTGTGTCTAGGATCGACAAAAATTGATAGTTATGTGATGAACATACACTGTTAATTGGATAAACTATTGAGAGGATTCACTTAGACAGATGCCCTAGGGAAACAAACTGAAAGATAGGCTAGAATTGACAATTCTATGATAAACATACATTGCCAATTGGATAAGCTGTTGAGAGGATTCACTCAATAGGTTCCCTAAATAGGTAGGTTTGCTAAGCTAATTATAGGATAAGTCATCGAATTGATAAAATCTAGCGAGTGCTCTAGCAAAATAGGATCAAGTGCAATGTGATAAACATATACACTAGGATAGGATTCAATGCCATGTGATAAACATAAGCACTAGGACAGAAGTAGCACTATGTGATAAACATGAGTACCAATAAGATTGACATGATTGGTTTGACTAGATGTGGGACTATTTGCCCTAGATAGAGTCTAGAGAGAGATTCCCTCTGACTCAGAGATTGTGTCTAGAGTTGGCCTTTGAGGAGCGTGCTGCTATTGAGTATATGGGCTTGAGATATGTTCTATACATGCCAGAGATTAGGATGAATACTTGATTGTTGACTTCTCTTGTGGAGAGATGGCACTCAGAGACGTGCCCATTTCATTTGCTGACTGGCGAGATGTCAGCCACTTTAGAGGATGCATACATGATACTGTGACATCTGATCCATGGGGAGCTTGTAGTTTATGACCGACGGGGAGAGAGGGATGTACTCTGATGAGTCTTCGCAGACCCAGAGCTAGAGTTGATCCCAGGACATCTGAGTTGGGATGTTATGCAATTTAGCAGACAAAGGCTAGCAGCTGTGGTGGGAGGGATGGTCAGTGGGTTCTTATGTCCCGACAGGGCTACATGGGGGCTAGCTATCGGATGGGGGAGGAATTTGGAGATCCTTGTCACAAAGAACATGAGATTTGCATGGGGACCATGCATTGGCGCATCTATACCATGAGTTGCACCATTTTTTTTACCTCAGTGGCTGCGGATTGGGATGTGAGGTTACTCTTCTACAGGTATGGGCATATGAACATATTGTTGTGACTAGGCCTATTCACTTCAAATTCATACTTAGATTACTGGCAGAGAGTTATAGATGATATTGACAGCATTATATGGAGGTCATACTTAGACTGCGAGGCCTAGGAGGAGGATGCTATAGAGCTACAATTTTGTTTCAGGAGAAGATATCTGATTGGGCGGACTCCATACATTTTGGATAGACAATTGATTGACAGGGTATGCAGGCAGTTTGGTCATTAGTAGAGGATGCCTCAAGGTTCGAGTGAGTTTGCCTGGACAGTTAGGGAGCGAAGCCATTGGGGACCGATTTTGTCATATGATGTGATAGTTACATAGTTTGAGCAGATGGTATTGATGTCATGGGATATTTAGGCATATGTTATTGATGTGGGTATGGATGATGAGTATGTGGCCTATTTTGTAGCTCATCCTTTTCCTAGACTCACGGATCCAACAGAGCCCATTCCTGTAGCAAAGGAGGAGGTTGATGATGAGGATGGGGGTGGATGATGATGGAGGAGGCAAAGGAAAGGGAAAGCCATGAGGATGGTGAGAGGGAGAGGTGGACCCAGGGATGGAGGAAGGGTAGAGGGTGCTAAGGGAGGAGGAGAGGCAAGGCAGGAAGGCAGACCACTAAGGCCACACAGGGGCTGAGGAGGACAATTATTATAGGTTGCAGTCCTGGCACATGGACATGGACAGGGACATGATGCCCCACAATAGGGTAGGTAGGAGGAGGGTGCATAGGGGGGAGATGAGGAGGAGGATTATCTACTCATGGTTCGAGAGATCACAACAAGACAGGCCGATGAGATCGAAGATCTCGAGAGGGATGTGACTTGGTTGAGGCGACAACTAGCAGATTTGCAACGGGAGAGAGATGATGCCATACATAGATATATGTCCACTAAGGAGGTCGTATGGGTTGTTAGGGCTACAACTGTAGGTGACACTACAACATGATTGGATTTTCGCCTCCAATTAGGTGATGAGATAGCCTACTAGAGGAACCTCTATTACACAATAGTACCTCCAGAGCTAAGGGCAGGGAGCTACAAGAGAGCTTCACGCTCTACGACTACAGGCCAAGATAGGAGGGGAGCATCTAGTGGTGGAGTCATGGGTCTACCCGCACCACCAGGGAGAGGAGGAGACAGACGAGGTGATCTAGGGGCAAATACTTCGAGTGCTCAAATTCCACCAAGGCCAGCAGGCTCCAAGGGAGGATCATCATCGTAGCTCTCAAGGATCCCATTTTGTATTAGTTTTTTATATGATGATATAGACACCTTTGAGTGATTTTGTAGCCATATGAGATTTTGACATCATTGTATCATGACACTAGTGTATATATATATATGAGATGATCCATCCTTGTGGCAGCTATATGCATGTGTTCCTATGTGATGTTCTATATGATTTATGATGATATGATGTGATACCATGATTCTATATGATTATGCATGTTACATATTTTATTATAATTCTATAATGCTTGTGATACCTAATGAGATGGATATGTACATGATGAAATGTACTATATTTTTTATTCTTTTGTGGATTTTATATGCATGCTATGCATGATGCAAATGTAAAATGCCAATGGGTATGTGCTTATGATTTATTTACATGTTGATATGCATGATGTATATTTTTTTATCTTTTTTATGTTCTTATATGAGAATGCAAATACTAATGTATGCAGGATGTGATGCGATCATGATATCTAGATATATATGCATGGTGTGCTAACATGTATTGATGCAATTGACAACTATATGAAATGCAGATCTTTTTCAAATGGCATGTCATTATAATTAGTCATAAGATAGCAAGCTACATAGACTCGGGAAGGGACAATGAAAGAAAAGGGATGGAAGGTAGAAGATATGGAAGTGAAAGAGCTTCTTGTGCTTTATCATCATTGAGATTTATTATGACAAATAGGTTATGACTATCTAGGTATAAGTTCGACGCAGAAAGTCATTGTACCCATTTGCATGGAGATCAAACAGTCACAAACAAGGAATGCCCCAATTCACACTAGACTCATAGCGTCCTCATATCCTTGGACAAGCCATAGTATTATTAAGAGACAATCCACAAACAACAAAAATAGGTGAACATATCCCATCCTCACCTTTCTAGTCAAAGACATCCTCGAGATAGAATCTCTAGTCGGATACATCTCGGAAAAGCTAAAAGACATGTCACCAAAAGATAAAATCAAAAGAAAACCAAGACTTGACACCAACATACAATCAAATCCTCAAGTTATTTCTGTTTCTTGCCACATATGTTAACATGTTTGATTTGGTCACAATGTTGCTATCCAGATAAAGGATAGATAATGTTGAAGAACCCTGTTGTTGCCAAATTCTATTGAAAGATTTAATTTGTTGAAAGCCCACTGCTACTTGTGTCATGTCTGAAACTGACTGAATCCATGAAACTGATATCTTTATTGTGGAGAAGCATAAAACTTTATTGTGGATTGGTGATGCAAGTGATCTTTTATTACAGATTATGCGTGAAAGTAGGAGGAATAAAAAGACGATGCTCCTCAAAACATGTGATGCTCATGGTACCACGTCCTTCACTAGATTTAGGATTTTGCCCAAGTTGCTGATTGGACCTGATTTATTATGGAAGTAAAGAGTGAAAAGGGAGGGTTTATCATGAATGGCTAACCAATCTTAGGTAGATCAAAATCAAGCCATGATGGGAATGGGAAAATTTATTATGGAGGAGTAGATTGTGAGTGTGTGCAAGGTAAAAGGATGAGATTGAATCCTATACCGGGGCTTCACTGGATAGGCAATATTATATCATGTGCATTCATATTGTGGGGTTTAATATACCAAAAATGAGGGTGCAATATATTGCTTATCGGTGAAAATAGGGGGTTTTTAAAAAAAAATTCTATGAAAAAATACAATATCTGGTGAAAATAGGGGGGCTTTTAATTCGACGTGTGTATTGGGAGGGGGTGACAAAAAAGGAGTTTAGGGCAACATTTTTTTTAAATAGGGGGATTCTTTAGTATTCCATGAACACACGTGCTATAACATAGGTTCACTAAGTGAAGACCCCATGGAATCCTAAAGGAAGGAGGAGCAATGTTTCTACACATGGCACTGGTAACCCGGTTTTCACCATGGCATTTGCCCAGGGTGCCATCGAAGTGGTTTTCACTGTTGGACGAATTTATTTCTCCCTTTATGTTTTTTTTGTCACAAGGCACCTATTTACCACGTTTTCACCAAGTAACAATATTTCTATTTTTATGATTTTTTTGTTTTTATTTTTTATTTTTTTTTTGTATTTTTTTTACAATGGGATATTCTGAAAAAACTATGTGTAAAATTTGCGAAGGTGCATGCTATTGATAGGATCTTCCAAAGGTTATCCATCTGGTGTTGAAAGCTAATATGCACCTAATCCATAGACTGTTGTAATGACATCAGGACCAAGCCAATTTGGTTAGAACTTGTCTTTCTTTTCTCTATCTTGCTTATTTTTAAGATTTTCTTTGAGAGCTAAGTCACCCACCTCAAATGTGCAAGGCTTGACCTTATGATTGCAATTGTGACTTACTCTTTGTTGATATGCTTTGAGATGATTGAAAGTAGTTTGTCTACGCTCATCCAATAATTCTAGATCTTGTAAGCGAGAACCCTGTAATCTTCATCATTGATTAGATTACACAAAGAGACCATTAGGGATGGTATCTCGACCTCAATAGGCATGATAGCTTCAACACCATAGACAAGTGAGTAAGGTGTAGCTTCAATAGGTGTGCGAACACTTGTGTGGTAGTCCCAAAGTGCGGGGTTGAGTTGGATATGCCAGTTATGGCCAACATCATCAACTGTCTTTTTAAGGATTTTGAGGATAATTTTATTAGACACCTTAGCTTGACCATTACCTTGGGGGTAGTATGGGGTGGAAAAGCGATGATGGATATGAAAACGATCACAAATCTCATGAACATCCTATTTCTTGAAAAGATGCCCATTATTTGTGGCAATGGAAAAGGGAACACCGTAGCGACAAATGATATAATTAAGGATGAAAGTTTCTATATGCTTTCTGGAGACTTGGGTGAGAGAGATAACTTCAATCCATTTCGTAAATTATTTTGTAGTTGTGATAATGAATTTATGGCCATTGGAAGGAGGGTGAATCTTACCTATAAGGTCGATTCCCCAATGACAAAAGGGCCATGGAGTAGCAATTGGTTGTAGTTCCTATGCTAGTGCATGAATAAGGTCTCCACAAATCTGACACTTCTTACACTTTCTGACAAACTGATATGAGTCTTTTTCCAAGTAGGCCAATAGTATCTAGTCCTCATCAATTTCTTGGCTAAGATTGGACCACTAGAGTGAGCACCACATATACCTTCGTGAACCTCACGCAACTCAATTTGAGCTTTGTCACTTTCTAAGAATCTAAGAAGAGTGCCATCTAGACCCCAACGATAAAGGGTATCAGCTAAGATGACATATCAGGAGGATTGGTGAATGAATGTACAACATTGATTGTTGGAAAGGTCAGGTAGAAGGATATTGTCGCAGAGGTAAATAAAAATGGCACCATACCAAGGGAATTGGGACCGACAACACATATCATCTTGACAGGAGTGATCTCATACGAGGGAGCCAAAATATTATCCACCAAGAACTTATAGCGGGTCTCATTTTGAGGCATATCAATCAATGAAGCAATGGTAGCCATGGCATCTACAACTCGATTGTTATCCCTTGGAATTTGTTCAAAGATTATCTATGTGAAATATTTCTTGAATTCGTCCACCATTCTCTTGTATGGCATTAAATTTTCATCTTTAGTTTGATAATTATCATTTGCTTGATGAATTACAGGTTGAGAGTCCCCAAAAACATGAAGTTCCTAGATCTTCCACTGAAATACAATTCATAGTCTTGTTCTTAATGCTTCATATTCTACTATGTTATTGGTGTAAGGGAATGAAACCCGATATGATTTAGGAATGGAATCCCCTTGAGGTGTGAAGAAGAGGATACCAGCTCCTACGCCATGTTGCGTGTATGAACCATCAAAATATAATTGCCAAGGTTTTGTACTTATCACCGTGAGAATGGATTCATTTGATAATTTTGAGACAATAGGAGTGCCATCAATCATAAGTGCATCTGCCATTTGATCTATAATAGCTTGTCCTTTAATTGCTTTCCTATCCACATATTCAATGCTGAACGTGCTCAATATCATAACCCATTTAGCTAATCTGCCAGTGAGTGTTTCCTTATTGAGAAGATATTTTAGTGGATCTATCCTTGCAACGAGCTTAGTTTTATGAGTTAGCATGTAATATCATAATTTTTGTGAGGCAAAAACCACATCAAGACATGCACGCTCAATCGGTGTGTAGTTAAGCTCATAACCAACTAATGCGCGACTGATATAATATATTGCTCTTTCCTTGCCTCCATTGTCCTGTTGTGCCAAGAGTGCCCCTAGTGTTGTTTGTGTAGCTGATATGTAATGTAGTAGGGGCTTTCTTGGGATAGGTGGCATCAATACTGGTGGATTCAAAAGATAGTCTTTGAGAATTTGAAAATCCTGTTGACATTTATCATCCCATTTGAACTTGATATTCTTATGAAGGAGATGATGAAAAGGATGACATTTATCTACAAGTTGTGTGATGAATTTGTGTATCGATTGAAGTCTTCCCTCTAGAGACCAAAGTTGACTAATATTCTTTGGTGTCAACATCTCTAATATATCTCTAAATTTAGCTGGATGTGCTTCAATCCCTCTCTGTGAGACAATGTATCCAAGGAGCTTCCCGAAGGTCACCCCAAAGACACATTTCTTAGGATTTAGCCTGACTTTGTATTTTTCCAAACATTCAAAAACCATTGATAGGATATCAAGATGTGTTTCCCTTGTTATTGACTTTCCCAAGAGATCATCAACATAATTCCACAATGACGTGCATGAGATCATGAAAGATTGTCATCATTGCTCTTTGATATGTAGCACCCACATTCTTTAATACGAAGGGCATAACATTCCAGCAGAAAGTACCCCAAGGACAAGTAAATGTTGTTTTATGTTGGTCTTCAGGTGCTATTTGGATTTGGTTATACCCGAAGAATCCATCCATCAATGATAACATTGCATGACCAACTGTAAGATCTAATATCAAATCAATGTTCAGCAAAAGGAAATCATCTTTAGGACAAGCTTTATTGATGTCTCTGAAATCTGTGCATATTCTAATACCGTGATCTGGTTTACTGATAGGTACTAAGTTAGAGATCCACTCAGGGTAGTTGATTGGTCTAATGAATCCCACATCCAATAATTTATCCAACTCCACCTTAACCAATAGTACCACCTTCGGATGCATCTTTCTCAATTTCTATTTTACAGGTTTAGCTCCTGGAGTAACTATCAAATGATGCATTACCAGATCAACGTCTAATCTAGGCTTATCCACATATGACCATGCAAAATTGATTTGTCGCTCTATGAAGAAACTTATGAACTTCGGTCTTTCTTGTTCTATTAGAGATTGTGCTAAGAATATGTTGTGCGGAATCTCCTTTGTGCAAATATTTGTCTTGATAGTCTCTTCCACCATCATTGATGATTTCTCTTCATATGATGTCCTAGGGAGAGTGTCAAACCTTCCATCCCCGGGCACCTAGGAGAGGTTTTCACCCTCGGATACGTCCTTTCTTTTTACCTTTTTAGAATTAGACAATGCCACAATGTGGTTTTCACCATAAGATCCGAGGTTTGTTTTTATTTTTATACTTTTGTGACTAGAAGGTTTGGCGTTCTCTCCAAGATATGTCGCGCTATCAATTTCTATGATGTATCCTGCTTTGTGGTCCCCGATAGGTAGATCATTTCTTATGCCAAGGTAATCAATAAAGGCCTCGTCATTTTGAAAAGTGTCTAGTTGTGGAGGCTCTTGTTGATCCCAATCAATGAGTTGTGGATGAATGAGAGGAAGGCCATCAATGTTCTCAAAATCAATAGGGGAGAGGGTAAAGACACAAGAGTCTTTGGGTATTTCAATGCAATCATCAGGGTCAGCGCTAGAACTCTCCTCATTTGCCTCGATCGTAAACAAATCTAACTCGACGTCACTAGAGGGACACTCAGCAACATGAGTCTTCACTCTTCGTGGTTTTGACCTAAAGCCTTGAGATGTTGAGGGTTTGGGATCCCAAAATGTTTTTATCCACAATTCTCCACTGTCATTCTTTTCTTGTGATGTAGACACTGATAAAGTTACTTGACCAACTCTGAATTTTATATTAAACTCTTCTTCTTATGTCGGTTCACCTAGTTCTCTAAATGTTTTGGTGAGCTCATAATCACTAAATGAACTTATCTAAACCCCATTTCCATTCATTAGAGTCCATGTAATAGAATTTATTTTCTTGTTGGTTGTTAGAGTCTATGATTTTCAATGCTTCTTTATAATTGTGTGTGCCTATCCTAAGGGGTATGAAGCCAAGTCCTTTGGAGCGCTGATTTTTTAATGTTAACTCTGGTTGCAATGGTTCAAATCTTCTTTTCTTTTGTAATCCAAGAGGGCTCTTTCCATCATATCCATATTTTTGCAAGAACTTGAATCCTTTGCCATACTTTTCACATGGTATTTTGATGTTATCTTTTGTAGATTCCTCTTCAAGTTCTTTATAAAACATTTTGTGGAGATCTTCTTCTTCCATCTCACCCCATCTGTAGAATATAGTGGGATCCCATTTTCTGGTAATGGTGGATACTTTTTTAGAGGGATGTGGTCATTTGTAATATTTCGGTGAGTCCACTATTTGTCTTAAATACATGGTTTGATTCAGAGTATATTCTCCCATGCCTTTGTACTTGTATTTACCTTTAAGCTCACCTTGTTTTGATGTAGAAGGTTTTAGTGACTCCGGATCCACATATGTTGATGATGGAGTTGCTTCTCTGTTGATTGGAATTATTATTTTTGATCCTGATCGCAGGCTATTACAATACATGAATGGATTTGGATCACCTTTTATCGTTACTTCAACTCCATTATAAGGGAATTTGATACATTGATGATATGTTGATGGAACTACTCTCACCTCATGAATCCACAGACATCCCAAAAGTATGTTGTATTTGAGATCGAAATCAAGGACTTGACAAACCACATCCCTCGTGACTGACCCAATTCTCAAAGATAAGGTGACTATTCCCTTGGATGAGCGTTCTTTGTCATCATATGCTTTTATGGTGATCTTGCTCTTTGGATTCACAGTTTGTTCAGAATATCCCAATTGTTTAATAGTGTTTAATGTACAAATATTTAGACCTGCTCCTCCATCTATCAAGAATCGTTTGATACATTTTTTTATGGAGAAAGGTTTTGATGTAGAGAGGTGCATTGTGTGGTTGGCATAGGGATATGTCATTGGCTTATGTGAATGTAATGCAATGCGGAGTGGAAAGGTATCCCACCATAGCTTGAAACTAGTCCATGTTCAGATCAATGGGAACAAAGGTTTCTCTCAAGGCTTTGTCAAGAATGGCCTTATGTGAAGGGGATATACGCAAAATCTCAAGAATGGAAATGAGATCGTGTATCTTCCCTAACTGATCTACAAGGTCATACTCATTTTTGGTAGATAATGAGGCTGTAGTCTTGGATGGAATACCTTGCAAGGTGACTTCACCTCGACAGGTTGTGACATTATATTCAGAGGTTTCGTCTTTGGAGGATGAAGAAGATGGTCCAATGCCTTTTAAAACAACTTTACTCCTTTGGGTAGAACCTTCAGGATTTTTGTCCTTTATAATAATGGTAGAAACATAATTGTCCACTAAAATGTGGTTAATAGTCGAGTCATAATCATAGGACATTTTAGTGTAATTGGATTGATTATCTTTTTTTGCTTTTCCTTTATCATGTTTAGGGTATGGCTCCTTAAACATCGCATGTTCCTCTTTGGAGCTATGTCACCTTTATTGATAAGATCTTGTATAACATCCTTCAATCTATGACAATTGTCAATTGTGTGTGCTTTGCTCTTGTGATACTCACAATACTCATCACCATTCCACCATCCAGGTTTTACTTTTGGTTCATAACATGGATTATCTGGTAGTGTTATGAGCTTGTTTGCAACCAATTTCGTGAATTTTGTCTCAATTGGCTCTCCCAATGGAGTGTATTTCCTTTGAGCCTTTGATGGCCTTTGTGTGTTCACCTAATTGTTCATATTGGATGAGCTTGCACCAAGGAAAGTCATTTTTGGTTTTACAACATTTGCATCTACTACCCTGTCTTTGACTGTGTTCTTATTCTTGTTCCAAAAGCGGGTCTTATCTTTCTCATTTGATTCCTCTTTATTCTCTTTGAATATCTATATGAAACCTTGTTCAATAAGGACTTTCTCAGTCACCAATCCTTTTTCTATGACTTGTTTGAAGGTAGACAAACAATCCTTTCTTAGCTCATATCCAACATCCTTGTTGACATTTTGAGTGAACATTTCTACCATTTGTTTTTGTGGGATATCACAAGAGCATCAACTAGTAAGACCTCTCTATTTATGTAAAAATGAAGCAAAAGATTCCCCATTTTTCTACTTAGTATTGCACAAGGTAGTCACTGATACATCTTTTTCAATGTTGTATGAGAAGTGTTGTATGAAAGCTTCTGCTAAATCACTCCATGATTTGATTCCAGGTGGAAGTTGGGAGAACCAATCAATAACTTGTCCACCTAAAATTTGTGGGAACAATCTCATCAAGAAGTAAGTTTCTTCTCCTGCTACCTCAATGCAGGCTGTAAAAAATTCTCTTATGTGTGCCTTAGGATCCCCTTTGCCTTTATATTTGTCAAACTTTGGTGTCACAAAATGTGGAGGAAATGGAGGCATTGGAATACTTCTATCAAATGGGTAAGGACACATATCCTTCATTGTATATTATTTCTTTGGTGTATTCATATCCACCATTTGCTTTTGCAAATCCTTGATTTGTTATTGCAAGTAATTCTTGGGTGGTATCTTTTCCCTTTGAGCTAGTCCCATGCCTGAGCCACTGGGTGGAGGAGGAGGGATATAATGCATGTATGGATGGTCTTGATCATAGATGTGTTCATATGGAGGAGGAACATAGTTATAGCTTGCATATGGACCACTTGGTATGGTATTATAATGAGGAGCACTAGACATAGGTCAATACATGTCATGACCATGAAGATGGGAAGTATCATAAGAATGATCTTGGATATTGCCTCCAAATTTGACACAAGGTCTCCTCGTGTCATGATTTTGAATGTTTTCTTGAGTGTAGCTGTATGAATTGGTATGATCTTGGGTATTATTATCTTGGTCATTTGTATCAACATTTATTCTCAATGGGAAAGGGTGATGACGAGGTTGTTCATGAGAGTTCTTTAGTAAAATTGGCATGAGCATAGATATTGGGAACTACTAGTTTTTGAAATAAGGATGAAGGTGACTTAGGCACAAAACACTTTCTATTACCACCATTATGTCCTCTAGGATTTTCTTTTGTATGATTTCCTTGATTAGGGTCCTCCTCTATAATTTGTGACGCATCAAAATCACGAGGTAGCTTCATCCCACTTTGCACCATGACTTGAAAGAAATATTGTCTATCTCTTCTCATGATTTCCTCAATCATTCTATTGAGTCTAGGTCCCATGATAGGTTCTTCAACATCTGCGAAAGTGATAGATGTATTGTCATTATCATTGTTGTTCTTATTGTCATTGTCTAGTATATTACTGTGGTTGTCAAATGGGTTGTAAAATTCGTCTCCATCAAACTCATAGGTACTCATGCTAATAGATCTTAGAGCTTCTTCAACTTCTCTTCTAGACCTTTGTGAATGAGTTTCAACCATGAACTTGACCTTGGCTAAAATAAGGAATGGAAGGAAATACGAAGATTATGGAAGATCAAGAAAGGATATGAGATGGAAAGAATCTAGGGTTGTCTTGCAATGTCCAAAAAAGTAAGTCCAAGATATGTGTGATCTAAAGCAAGGTGTGGCTTCCAAAGAGATGATAGATATCTTGATGAGGTAAGTTGACCTTGACTAAAGAGGACCAAGTGGAACCCTAAGATGATAGATCTAATGCAGGAACCACTTAGTGATATGTTGTAGTAAGTTTGCAAAATATAATAAGGACAACAAAGCAGCCTTTTGACTCTAGTTTGGAAAATGTGTATGAGGGATTGCAAATAAAGGCAAATGATGTACAAATGTAAGACCAAGGTTGGTTGACTGAAAATGATGAAGCCTTATGGGAAATTCCTTAGAAGCTCTTCAAATCTCAAAACCTAAGCACGTTTTGTCTTTTCCAATTGTTGTAAATTTTGGTATTGAAACACAAACGCGGAACTGTTCTGCACAGACATGATTTATGATCAAAAACACAATTTTAGGTGACACAAATGCAATTTTAATTGTTGTTCTGACAATGTTTTTTTTGCTTTCTGACAAAAACGTGATTCCATTCTACGCAGATGCAGTTTCCCAACCTACAAATGATTTCAAGGAGCAAAGATGCGATTTTAATCTATTGCACTGATAATGTTGATTATGTGAGACAAAGATGCAATTCTGCCCTACGTAGATGCGATTTCCCAACCTAGACATGGTTTAAACTATCACAAATGTGGTTTCTGATAAAATGTCTGATTTTGTCCAAATGTGAAGTTGTTGAATGTGACCAAATCTTAATGTTGAGTGTTTTTGTGGCAAGAAAACACAACAAACAATGAAGACACAATGTCTGAAGGTGTGTTTGTCCAAAAAAAATTGTGTCTATTCAAAAGATTTCCACTAGTATAGCACAAATTGAAGGCACTTGAAAACATGCACAACCTAGGCTTGTAAGAGGAACCATTCAATGGGGCCCCCGCAACAATAAAATACCTCAAACAAGAAGACAACTAGAGATTTTGGTAGCACTGGCTCCCCCACCATGACACTCACTTCTCGGGCATACTAGATTCTCTTACCTCAAAAGATCAAAGATCAAATGAGGGATTCTTGTCTCAACTTGAAAGGGTACATGAGGGGTATCTACGAGGTATGATCCGCACTCCCTTGACCATCAAATGTAAGGATTTTTGGCCTCTACAACAAAAGGTGTTTAGTGGGGGAACTTATGCGGTCCTTGGTGTCTACCCATTCGGCAACTCATTTAAGAACCTACTCCTAATCCCCAAAGAGAATTTTTAATGCATCCAACACCAGTGTGGATACTAGGGAGAACCATCGGTGTAGATACACATCACCAAGACATTGTGGCTTTCACCTAACGTATTAATTTATATAGCGAGCAAAATAAGTACCGCTTGGGTCGTGCTCTCACACTTGGTCTTATGGGCTACCCTAGAGATAGGCCCTCCTACCTAAATAGAAGATGATAATAATTTCTCTTACACCCAAGATCCAATGGAAGGTGAGGGGAGATGATACTTTTGTTATCAACTCTAGGGTTATAAACATAAAATGTGCAAAGAGCACGAAACACTTCAAACAAGTTCTTTAACCCCAAATGAAAAAGACATGTGACCCAGATTAAACTAAAAATCTAAAGACATGCGGAATAAATTAGAATCGTCGCAAATCCGACTTGCAACTTCACAAAAAAGCTAGATCTACAAACAAAATGTTAGAAATAAAAGGGACAAGAGACCCACCGGGTGTGCCAAAATGTATACGATGAAAAATGATGATGAAAAACTATTGTAAAACTAAAAAGATCCGACCACAATAAAAAACCTAGTTCTACAACCAAACATTCACCATACACCAATTAAGATACCTAAGAACATGCAAATTCACAAAATGAACAGTATTACCATTTACATGTCAAGTAGGGTTTCAATCTCCATTGTCTCCTGTCTCCATTGATCTTGTTTAATATATTTGCTCTCAGATTTTATGTGTGCACAAGAGCTCAATAAAGAACAGATTGTGGTTGAAGATGCTTGATCGCAACTGCAAGAAGGCTTGATTGCATAAGATTGATTAATTGATTAGGGTTGATAATGAAGGAAGTATACTTTTATATAGAAGACACTTTAGGAAATGGAGGGATAAGATGAAAAGGTGAAGAGGATAAATGGTTGGCTAGGATTATAGGGTAGGTAGAAGAAATAATAAAATGATAAAAGGGGTAGGTAAGGGAGGATTGAGAGATAAGTGACATGTGTCATAGAAGAAAAAGCTAATAAATTAATTAAATAAATAAAGATTTATTTAATTAATAGAAGAAATGTGACCAATTAAATAAATAAATATTTATTTAATTTAGGAAAACAATAATTTAAATAAATAAAAGTATTAATTTAAATTAGAAAAGGGCTAGAAGAGGCTAAATTAATTAATTAAACAAAATATTTATTTAATTAAACATGACAATTTTAGGCGTCTATAGATATCTCAGAGGGTTACTTGGACATATTGATGAGTCCTCCATATATTACTCATTCTATCATTTGTACATGATTGTTTGTTTGCATTCTCTCTTTTGGAGAGGAGTTTTTCCCAAGTAGTTTTTTTTTCCTTTTCTCCATTTATGAAAGATCATTTGTACATAGGTACCTAAAATGACCTTGTAGTCGTGACCCATCTTTGCATCTTGCATCATTTGCATAATAATTCCTTCTCACTAAGTTGCATGCACTTAAGGGGGGGTGGGGTGTTAGTGTGAATACTGTCTTGTACCTAGTAAATTCTTAGTTGTGAATTAATCACATGTTAACTTAGGTCCTAAAGTTATTTCTAGAAATCTTAGTTGTCTAGATAGGAGCTTATCCATATCTTATCTTTTTTTTTTTTTATTTACTTCTTGTCATAGGTCATTTAATATTGGTGTCATGTTAGTTGGTCATACTATATCACACCTTGTCTATATTAAAAATGTTATTGTACATCTGTAACATATTCTCATTGATAATCATTTGATCATATCTCATATATCAATATTCAAGAAATCTCATTTCTTGCATACTCTTTTATGAAAGGCATCTTTTTTTTTGTAGGAGATCATGGAGTCTATATCTTTTACATAATATAGTAGTGTTTGACATGTCATGTCATCTCGTGGTCATCATGTTAGGTAGAGAAGCATCATACTATTTTCTATAGAAGTTAGATCTTTTTGTTTAGACTCCCTCCTCCTCTCTTCTCATGATCATTGATAATACAATTTAGCTTGTAGATTGATTTTACCTTTACTTGTTTGACAAAAGCTACTCATTGCATATATTTCCTATGTTTTATAAGTTTACATAGAGCATGCATGTTAAAGGATATACAAGCATAATGACATCTATAAGGGTCAATTCCTTTATATAAACATGATATTATTTTTTGTGTAGATGTTTACTTTGCATTCATGTTTTCGAGTGCTCACATACTTTGAGATACACAAGCATTCTAAAATTCATATGCACATAAATATGGGAGCAAAATGTAATGATGAAATTTGCATACTCAAGCCAATTTATTTTGGTTTTGGGCTCATTTTGATAGAATGGATTAATATAATTTCATACTAATAAATAGTGCATCTTTATATACAAATTTGGCTCATTCTCTTTTGTTGTTACTCATCCCTATTTGCACATTCTGCCACATTCAACTCCATCTTATTCATATCCTTGTGCATATTTCCACAAATAACATTTATTATGTCAAACATTTTGTCCCCTATTCCAAAAAAAAATTCCCACCTTAATCCTACCTCTCCCTTGTCTTGGGTCAATCCTATATGAACAAGATCAACCATGCACATAGAGATTTGACACCTAATTTAAAAAATAAATAAATTCAAACTTGATCAACTCTTACCCATTTCTTTCCCACCATGAGTAGACTTGGTACACACTTCTTGCTATTTATTGGTATGTCTTAATATTTAAAGGCATTACATGCACATTCATTCATCATTCTCTCACATTTGAGCTTTATTTAATCAATCATTTGCAATGTCATTCTAGAAACAATTCAATTAGAGTCCTAAAAGAAACCTAGATTTGTATAATCATTTTTAAAGCATCTACAAGTGTCAAGATTGTTGTTAGAGACCATTCCTATGACCATAAATTTACTCCTATCAAACAAATTACATAGAAGAACACAATTAATGCAATTAGATGATCTTCCCTAGGTGTTTATGAACAACACTATTCCTCAATGATAAGAGCATAGCAATAAATTGAGTGAATAAGGGGGTAGGTATGGACAATTGACCTAGTCATAACCGCAAGCTTGAGAAAAAATCCACTCCCATGACATTAAATCGAATTTACAATTTTGTCCCACAACAAAATGAATAGACTACTCAAATTTTAGAGAAAAAAAAAACAAAAAAAAACAAATCATTTTAAATTTCCAAAATTATGAAATTTAGTACAACTAAATTTTTTTTTCCCCTACCTAAAACTTAATATCTTATTTCTAATATTTAATTATTCAATTATCACTAGCACAACTATCATTTATTTAATTTAAAAAAAAAAATCATTTACAATAACATAATATTATTTTGTTGTTTTAAATATCCCATCTTTTATATTTAATTATTCAATTATCACTTACCCATCCATGTTTGATTTATATTAAATTATATACATTTAATTAAATTAATCTAAATTAAACATTAAAATTTACTTTTCTTTTAAAGAAAAAAAAAGGCTTCACAAACATATATTTTTATTACATGTATTATATATTAAGATTCTTTCAAAACTTCTTTGAAGAAATATAAAACATAATATCAAATTTTAACATAATATTAACTTAAATTTTAAAGATATAATTTTTTTTAAAAATATTTTAAAACATAGAATAAAAACCCCACACACAAATAACATAAAACAAATAAAAATATTATAAAAATGTGTAGTCTTCTCCTCCAAACACGTGTAACGTTGCTTGTTTTGCAAGATAAAACTTTGGTGGTGAAGAATATAACTCTTCAATTCAGCAGGTATTTACCGGTAAACGCTAGCAAATGAGATTCTAAAATTTGGAAAGGTTAATCTAAATTAGGTACTCTATTTTGTTTTATTTTTATTTTTTAAATTCATTTTAAAAACCCACGCTAAAAGGAAATGCGGGACACGATCTAGACTACTTAAAGATCCAGCGAAGGAAGCATGAACATATGCTAATACCAAACTCATTCAAGATTTCCATCTCATCTCTCACAAATTTGAATATTCATAAAAAATACAGCATTACCCTTTCAACTAATTGAACTACAACACTCTCAAATTATTAATATGACAAACATTAAAATTATTTTGTTTTAAAATATTGAACTTCCCCGAAATGGTTACATTCTTCACATGGCTAGGAGATTCGAGAGAAGAGCCCCCGCCAAGATGGACCCTCCGAATTGAGGAATAGTCATACAAAATTTCGAAGGGCTTCAATAATTGAAGGAATCCCCAGCAGCCACGCTACATAGGATGGTTTGATTAGTGACAATCATGTGAAGACAAATAATAACAGATCATCTATCTATATATAGATATCTCTGTCTCGCCCTCATCAGTTCTAAAATTCTTTTGAGGACGAAAAACGCCTAAGATTGCCATTAATTTGAAATCTATGGCCGCCCAAACGGAGCAGGAAGAGGAGCCTGTGGTGAATATTGTGGTTGCAGTGGATGAGAGCCAAGAGAGTATGCGAGCCTGTGAATGGGCGTGTCACCATCTTTTGTCTGCTAACCCAAATGCCCGCCACTCCTATAATTTCACTCTCCTTCATGTTCAATCTCCTGCTTGTGTTTCATCTGGCCCAGGTAAATTAGCCATCTTTATTCGCATGCATTCTTGCATGTTTTTATTTTTTGGGGGGTTAAATGTGTATGATTTCATGTCGAAGAGGTTTCAAATTCCTGTTGTTGGAGTATATAATTTTTTGTTGTGATCTGTATTATATTATGCAGCTTACATCTTGAACAGTGAGGTGCTTCATCTTCTGGAATATGATGAACTTAGAAATACCCAAAAGTCATTGAAGCGAGCTCTGGATATCTGTAGTTATTATGATGTTAAGGCAGAAACCCATGTTGTAATTGAGGAACCAAAGAAGAAGATCTGTGAAGCTGCTCACAAGTTGGGAGCAATTTTTCTGGTAATGGGTAGCCATGGCCGTGGTCCTTTTCTCAGGTAATACTTTGTTTTTATCTGTCTAAGTCTCTGCTTCTTTGCCATTTGTCTACCCATTTAAGATTTATATTGACCTGTGTATGTTTGATGATAATGTGTAGAGCAATCATGGGAAGTGTGAGTGATTACTGCTCACAGAATGCCACATGCCCTGTTGTTGTTGTGAACAAAAAGGTTTTGTAAGGATGGAAATCAAGATCATGCCCTTTCCGAGTCACTGTAATAATGTCTGAAATAAGAGATTTGAAGAAGCTAACTGAGGCCATGCTGAGGCTTTTCAACTGGGAAACATGTGGTTGCCACGCTACATTTTCCCCCTCTTAAACACTGATAAATCCCATAATCAGGTTTCAAGTCATGAGTATGGTTTAATGGACCAGCTGAATGAGAGTACTTTTTCAATTTTGCTTGTTGGGCATGCATCATCTTGAGCCTTCAAGATGCAGCAATCAAGCATGTTGCATAGCTAGTCATCAATCTTTGGATCCAATCTATTGTAATAGGTATCTTAGGCACAAAAGGAAGATCAGATATATTACTGATTTATTATTTTCAGTACTAGAGATCAATGGAGAACTGAAACTAATAGAATCTGTTCTGAGCCAGAGCACCAGACTTTTACATGCAGTCAGGCCATGCGAGTTTTATCTAATCTCATCATTACAAAAGCATCATGCCATCAAACACCCTTCCATCATTCATTTATTATTGCTCCTGTTTACACTAAACACCCATATGCCAATATCATTGTTTACCATAAGCTATTCCTGAATTTGCAATTTTCAATTTTATGTTTAACCCAAGCGACAAAACAAATATGCTATTAAAACTAATCAATCAGATAGTAGCCACTCATTGCAGACTGGAAAAGAAAAACTGTTCCTGCAATTGAAGAAACATGGTCAAGAGAGAATAACTTTCACTGAAAGTTTGTGGTTTGTTAATCAAAGAAAATACCCTATAATTAAAACAACAGAACATACGCTTCAAATCCCCTAATGACAGAAATATTATCCAGAGATTTTATAAGGTTGAAGGACAGAAATTAATCATTATTATTTCATAAGATGACTGAAAGTTTGTGGTTTGTTAATCAAAGAAAATACCCTATAATTAAAACAACAGAACATACGCTTCAAATCCCCTAATGACAGAAATATTATCCAGAGATTTTATAAGGTTGAAGGACAGAAATTAATCATTATTATTTCATAAGATGACTGCGGTACAAAACCACAGAACTAGATTCCTTAGCCTTACATAAAGCACCTTCAATAGTGCTATAAAGGAACCAAAACAACAAGCGGAGAGGGTGTGATCAGGTGCAAAGATAACAAACTGATGCAGAAATCTTCTCCTTTAATGATGCAACTGATGCAGAAAATTTCCCATTTCTCTTGTAATCCTGCAACCACTCTTGTTGGCAGTATATGCACAAGAAAGGACAGGAGAATGGAGTGGGAGACAGTGAAACAAACAAAGGGGAAAAATCTATACACAAAACCTGCAAACAAGGTTCTCTGCCTTATTAGTACCGTGTGCACAAGAAAGAATAGCGAAACCAGACAAAGCCGCTTCATAAATGCTATGAAAAAAAGAGTTAGAAACTTAGAAATTCCACATTCAAAGTCGAGTAATAACAAAAACACACAGGAGCTCACTGAGTTGGAAAGGATTTCAAAGTACAGAAAGCTTGACAGCAGTTTTGTGTTGCTTGGAAATAAGCTACACTCCGACTAATGATGGACTGGCTAGTAGTTTGGTAGAGCACTCAGAGCAAAATGAAAGGTCTTTAAGTTCGAATCCTAACTGTTTGATGTAAACATTCAGTAAAGCACAATTTTATTCAATAGACTTATACAACTACAGCAGTCTCAGAAGTAATTGGAGGTTGGGTGCACAAGGAATGCACGCTATATCTTTGTGTGTGAGAAACAATAACCCTAGCATCTCTTCACAGGTCTCATTTGGGGAAGCGACCCTTATAGTGGTTCATTCCATGCCGAATGGGACTGCTAACAGTGTTAGAGAATAGAGTATGACTGTGTGAAAAACGGTATCATGGAGACCAAAATTGATATTCTTCTTCTCCAAGAGGTGAAAATGACTTCGCAGAGATTGTATTAGTGAAGGTGCTGGTGCTTCAGGTGGTGTTGTTACAATGTGGAATCCCTCCAAGATTAAAGGTGATGTCTTTGTGCTTTCCCACAATTTCCTTGCTATTACTTTTTCTAGGGGGAGTTGTGTCTAGCACCTATTTAATGTTTATGCCCCAACACTCGTTCTAGTAGGAAGGCTATTTGGGATGAGATTGCCTCTTTTATCCTTGATTATTTGAATTTGTTTTGGATGGTTTCTACTGACTTTAACACTCCTTTGTTCCCGTCAGAAAAGTTGGAAGGCTTAATTGATTACTCTGACAACATGACTGATTTGTCAGACTATATTTGTAAATCTGGACTCTTTGACATTGAATTGCTAGGTCATCCATTCACCTGGTCTAACAATAGGAAGGGCGACCATCTTATTCAGGTAAAACTTGATAGATTCTTGGTTTCTGCTAAGTGGGACATTGGTTCTAATGCCTCTCTCAAGGCTCTCCCTAGAACTCTCTCAGACCACAACCCTATTTTTTTGAATTGGTTTGACAAACCTCTGTGTGGTCCACTCCCTTTTAGATATGAGATTATGCGGGCCTCTCACCTTGACTTCAAAGCCTGCATCCAGAGCTGGTGGAACACCCCTATTCAAGGGACAACAATGTACAGTCTCTCAGATTTGATTAGAAAACATGTCAAAGGGTGGAATATATCTACTTTTGGGGATATCTTCATACAGAAAAAATAAATCAGCTCTAAATTGGATACTTTTCAAAATCTAATGGTTGTTGGTAACTACTCCCAGGCCCTTCATGAGGAAGAAGAAGATTGGAGGAGGAAGTGGAAAGATAATTTGAGAAAGGAGGAGATCTTCTGGAAGCAAAGATCAAGGGTCCAATGGCTCAAAGAAGGGGATATAAATTCTACTTTTTTCCACTGATCGACTAACAAACATAAGAAAATGAATTCTATAAAGAATCTGATGGATGACTACAACTAGGAAGTTACAGATGAATCTAAGATTGGAGAGATGGATGTACAATATTTTAAAGAAATCTATAGTGAAACTATTGGCTTGAGACCTCAGGCTCTTGATGACAGGCTCCTAAGTTGCCTTCCTCACTCTTTGAGGGAGGAAGATAATAACTATATTTTAGCCCCCATTTCTGAAGATGAAGTCAGGACTGTTGTTTTCTCCATGGGTGCTTACAAAGCTCCTAGTCCAGATGGGTTTCCTCTTGCATTCTTCCAAGAGTTCTAGGACATTATGAGCTATGATGTTACCATGGCTGCCAAAGACTTTTTCTGGATAGGCAAATTGCTCAATAAGTTGAATAACACTTTCATTGCTCTTGCCCCTAAAGTTCAGGAACCTAAAAATATGAGTGACTTTAGGCCTATTAGCCTTTGTAATACCATTTACAAGGTGTTCTATAAGGTTTTGGTGAACAAACTTAAACCTTTTCCTGATAGACTGATCGATTGTAAACAGAAGGGTTTTGTCCCTAGTAGACAAATCCTTGATGCTATGGTATCTACCCATGAGATTATCCACTCAATGGAGAAATGTCGCTTGCTAGGTATAGCTTTCAAACTTGATATCTCAAAGGCATACGACGGAGTTATATGGGATTTTCTCCTTAAAGTTCTAGCTAGACTAGGATTCAACAATAAACTCATCCTTCTCATAAGGAAATGTATCTAAACTATTTGATTCTCAATCTTAGTTAATGCGGTACCTTGGGGCTTCTTTAATGCTGATACAGGGATTCGATAGGGTGAGCCTTTGTCGGTGCCTTATCTCTTCATTTAGCTTGCTGAAGTCTTGGGGAGGAACTTTCGAAATATGATCAACTCCAGAAAGCTTTAGGGAGTTAGACCAACTTTCAAACTTGATATCTCAAAGGCATACAATGGAGTTATATGGGATTTTCTCCTTAAAGTTCTGGCTAGACTAGGATTCAACAATAAACTCATCCTTCTCATAAGGAAATGTATCTAAACTATTTGATTCTCAATCTTAGTTAATGCAGTACCTTGGGGCTTCTTTAATGCCGATAGAGGGATTTGACAGGGTGAGCCTTTGTCGGTGCCTTATCTCTTCATTTAGCTTGCTGAAGTCTTGGGGAGGAACTTTCGAAATATGATCAACTCCAGAAAGCTTTAGGGAGTTAGACCAACTTCTACTCCACCTCCCTCTATTCTGCAACGGTTTGTGGATGACACTATCCTATTTAGAAAAGCTTTTGTTGTGGAAGCTAGGAAGTGGAAGAGTTTCCTAATGGATTATGCTATAGTGTCAAGTCAACTTATCAACTATGAGAAGAGTAAATTTTATACTTCTTTAACACTAAGGAAGATTTGTAGACCAAAATCAAGGATATCTTGGATTGTTAGTGTGCTTCATTACTAGGTACCTATTTGGGCCTCCCCCTCACTGTTAAAGAGGTCACTCCATCTTTTTGGAACTCTATTCTTGAGAGAATGCAAAAGAAGTTGGTTGGCTAGAAGGGTAAACTACTTAGTAGCATTGGTAAATTGTAGCTCCTTACTGCCTCCCTCCAAGGTATTCCTGTTTACTTTCTCTCCCTATTCAAAATTTCAGGGAACATGGTGGACAAACTAGAAAGAATTCGAAGATCTTTTCTTTAGACTAGGATTTAAGAAAAGAAGAGACTAGCTTTGGTCAATTGGGACATTGTTTGTAAACCAAAACACTAAGGTGGGCTTGGAATAAGGAAGCTATCAATCTTGAATAAGGCTCTATTGGCTAAAATGGGATGGAAACTTGCTCTTGAAGAGGTTGATGGGTGTAACTTCATGAGGGCAAAATACCTTAATTTTGATAACTTCTATAGTATTCTTTCCTCAAATGGCTACCCCTCGGGGTCGAAAATTTGGAATAACATCCTTAAGAGAAATACCATAATTAAGGAGGGCCTAAAATGGCAGATTGGTAATGGAAGGAAAATCATATTTTGGCAAGACAATTGGATTGGGGATAAGGCCCTAATTAAGAATTCGTACTTTGGAGGCCTCCAAAAGATTTTTTGGATTTGAAATAGCTGATTATATTATTGTCCCATCAAAGTGGAATGACCTTACTCAATGCTTTCACAACAGTCCTGACTTGCTTCGTAAAGCTATCGAACTTCAAAAAATTATATGCAAAGTTAGATTCCCTCTCTTCCAAAGAGGTGATAGGTTCTCTTGGGTTAAGGATCATAAAGGGGAGTTTTCGGTCAAATCAACTTACAAACTGCTACTAAAGAATGATTGTACTGCTAGAAAAGAGTCTAGATACCACAATTCATCCCGAAGATCAATTTATTTTGGTGGACAACCATGCACAACAAAATTCTAACTCGGGACAACCTAGCCAGAAGAGAGTTTCAACTCCCTAACATATGTATTTTTTGTAAACTTGAGGAGGAATCTATCCACAATTTAGTTTTACATTGCCATTTTGCCAAACAAATCTGGCAGTTAGTGTTGAAAAAGTTGGAACTTCCTTGGGTTTTTAATGGGGATATCAGTCAATACATTCTTGAATGGAAGAGTCCTTCCCATAACCCTCTAATTAGGTAGTTATGGTGGCAATTACCCTTGCATGTCTATTGGAGCTTATGGAAGGAAATGAACAACTGAATTTTTAGGGAAATTGAAAACTTTATGGATGGTGTTTTCAATGGTATGTTCAAGTTGCTTACAAAGAATTTGTCAATTGTTACTTGGAAGCTACCAAACTACCCCCCTTCTCAATGGGATAATAAGATTGCTAAAAGTTGGAACCTCCCAAGGACCTATGCCCAGTTTGATAACACAAAGATTCTTGCTAGGAAAAGAACCAGATGGTGTTAGGAATCCCACAGATACTGAGAGGGGGGGGGGGTGAATTAGTATCTGACCAGTGTATAGAATTTCTTAACTTAAAATATACAAAACATATTATAACAGTGTACCGATATGCAAGAAATAATGCAATAAACAGAATCAAGAACATCCACATGAAAAGCACACCATATCACAAGGATTTAACGAGGAAACCCGGTGTGCGAAAAACCTCGGTGGGATTTGTGACCCACAATATTCACTCACTGGCCAATAAGAGAATATTACTTACAATAGGGGCCTGCACATGCAGGAAGGCCAACTGCCTAGAGCTCACTGCTCAAAGGGAAGTCTCACTGACTTACAATGAGGATTATACAAATCCAATATCTTGTACTGCTTTACAATAGCATCTATAATGTCTGATCCAGTACCAGTTGCTGCTCTGCTTCTTACGTAAACCCTCAGCCTATATTTCGCATAATAGGTCTGCCTAATATTTTCCTTAATTGTTCCTTTTTCTCTTTAAATGTCTACAATGATCTCTTTTATATATAAGACTCATTTTACAATTTGCCAAGTCGGCTTACAAAGTTTTACAATAATAAACAAAATATAATATAACAAAATCCTATCAGCCTCTGTGCCGGTATACTTCTTTTCTTTGTGCCGGTGTCGGTGTCTTGAGTGCCGGTGTAGAGTGTGATCTGCTGATGTCGGTATAATGCCTTTGTCGATGCCATAGGATTGCAAGGTTTCCATCAATGACAAAACCTTCAATCACATACAATGTCTCATTGGAGTGTGCATATGCCAACAATCTCCCCCTTTGGCATTGATGGCAACACTCATGAAAAATTTCAAAAAATGTATCAAAAAATGTAAAGTCCAAAAATGTTACCAAAAATGTGCGTGCTCCCCCTAAGCATATGATTCCTGTGATATTGAATTTTCTCATCCCACTACTCCCCCTTTGGCATCAATGACAAAGGTTGTCAAGATGTCAGTAGAGTTTGTAGTTTCAACCTTGTAACTGGGTGGTTACAATTTGAAAAAGATCTCCCAAAATCAAGTTTATACTGTCCATAAACTTCTTGCTATCCTTAATTGTTGTCTCTGTTCTCTTTATTGTACCGGTGAGATGCTGCAAATGCTCTACCGATGTTTTCTAACCCTGTTTTAGTGCCTCAGATACTTCCTTCTACAGTGATGCTAGATAGTCCAATCTTGGACTCAATTTTAATCTCAGATGCTCTGCCTTATTCACAATTCTCTCTTTTTCTCTTACCAATTTAAGTAATTCTTCTTCAAAATTTGTTATCTTCTCCTCAAAAACTGATAGTGTATCCGGTGAGTTAACAAAATTATCTGCAAGTTTATTGATCTCATCCTGTACCTTTCTCATCTTCTTGTCTATATCTATAGTCAAAAAGTTTGTCTTACAGGTGTCTTTGTACAAAGTTTTATACTCTTTCAATAAATTACATAATTCCGATAGAAGTGTGTCAAAATCTCTGTTACACTTCTTTATTTGCTCATCAAAGAATTTCTGTTTTTCAATTTCTACTTTATCCTTCAATGACTCTTCCTTTATTTTCTCAATGTTTTCAGTGATATATTTACATAGTGTATCAAGTTGTCCTAAAGAATCTTTATTGTCTATATTACAGTTGGGAGCAATTACCTTCAAAATTGGTATGGAATCATCAATTGCCTTGTAAGCTTGTGAGCTGCAGTCTGTTATCCTTTTGATTGAATCTAATAGTACCTTAGTCACATTAGTTGATTTGAAGCCTGATGATGAACCAACAATCTGAGTACCGGGAGAAATAACCAAGCTTGTATTGACCTCTGGTAGGTCTATTTGTGTCTGCATTTCTTTAAGCAATGGTTTTTCTATTTCTCCAGTTGTCGGTGGCACTGTTTCCTTATGTTCCTGTTCCTGTTGTTGTTGTTCCTGTTCTGATTGTTGTTGTCCCTATTACGGAGCCTTTTTCTTTGTTTGTTGCATTGACTCAGTTTGAGTCTCTTCCTTTTTCTCTTTGTCTTCTACCGGTTTCTCTTGTGTGTTTTCAGTTTGCGCAGCTACCGGAGGTTCACTAGCCATGTCAGTCTTATTAGCTATATCTTTGTCTACCACTATGTTGATCTTTTGAGTATCAACATCCACAGTATATAAGACTTCAGGTTTAGTATTACCATCCTCTACATCCATATTCTCAGCTGTCAGTTGATCTTTTGTAGCTGTTGTTTTTACCGATGGAGTAATCAAAGGAGGTGGGGGTAAGTTGTCTCTAACCTTGATACTAGGTGGTCCACCAATTTTACCTTTACCCTTGTCTCTATCTTTCTGATAAACTTTTATGGGTTTGGGGTTCCTATATTCTTCTTGTTTTTCTTTTTCAACTAAGAATATATCCCATCCATTTTCTATTTCCTCGGTCACCTCATTAATTCTTCCAACCATTAAAGCAATGTGCCGGTGTGCAGTAGAAAATACTGACCGGTTGGCTTGAGCAATTAGGTCATCAATTTCTTTGGGTGAGCTTACTAGATAAATAGCAAGTAGCTTTTCAATCTTTATTTTCTTGTCCAGTTCTATTACTGCTTGTCTTCTTGCTTCCAGTCTCTTAAATAGTTCATTTGGAATTTCATTTACTACTTCTATCAAAAACTTCTTATACATATCCATATGCAATATAACACTATTTTCAACTTGTTTTTTTCATCAGCTGTTAAAGTGTCATATATTTTCTCTATATTTTTCAATTTACCTTCCTCTATAATTTCATTCAGCGGTATATCAAGAGGGGCCAAGTCTTTGTTTGTCCTCTTCTTCTTTTTGGGTGTCAGTTTCTTCTTCTTTGGTGTAGCCTTTCTTACCAAAGATCTCACTGCTTGTTGTTTTTGTCTTGTCCTCCTGGGTGAGGGTGTGGTTGTCGGTGAGGGATCTCTTTTACTTATAACTCTTTTGAAAGTTGTAGGCATGTCACTCCCCGAAGAAGTACCTACCGGTGATAGGTGAGTTTCAGGTTGTGGAGTTGCTAACTCATCCTCTGTAATACCGGTTTTCTTCAATACATCTTCTTTGATGGCCTTTGCTTGTCTGGAACCTTTCCTTACAATTGCCTCAACCTTTTTCACTCTTTTCTTTGATTGTATTTGGCTTTCAATAGTTTCTGCACTACCAAATATTTCTTCCTTAGGTTCTCTGGGGGCTTCTGGAAGTGCTTTAGCATATGTTTCAATTATGTGATCATCTGTTCAATAGCCCATCTCGGTTACCCAAACTGTCCTAGGGATGACTGCTTCCATCCAGATTTCATCCTTCTTGATTACAAAGCATATTTCATCTTTGTATTTGTCGACAATCTTTTGTGATAACCTGATTATTTTCTTCTTTTTGGCCTTTAATGCTTGAAAAAAGTCACGAATATTGTTTTCCTTGTTTTCTCCCATGCTATTGAATAGTTCTGTTAACTGTTTACCTGCCAGTATATCATAACCAAGTTCTTTGTAGCCTATACCGGGAACCTGTTTTGTTATATGTAGCATCAGACATACTAACAGATTTCCAAATCTGATAGTTCCTTTCTTGTCCTTCTTAATCTTTCCAAGGTTGTCTATATTAATTCATCTTTTAACCATTCACATATATCAATCTTTGCATTTTCTATGACCATATCATAAGCACTCTTAATGCATAACTTGAAACTGAATTGAGTCTATTTACATGAGTAGGTTTATACCCTAATATCATGCTGATAAATCTCACATTAATGTCTGTTACATCATTAACTCTTAGGGACCTTTTGTCAAAAGTTGCACCAGTTAGGTTTGTAACTAGGTCATTGGATACCTTCTTGGTTTTATCTGGCCTTTTACCGGTGGTCGATAACCCTGTGACAACTTTCACAGCTTCCTTAGTGATTTTGTGGACTGCATCTAACCAAAAAAATTCACCATGTACCCTGCTTAAGACTATCCTAATCACATCCTTGGGGAATTCAGGAATGCTAAGGATCTCTGTAAATCCTAGGGTTTCAATGATCTTGTGTTCATCTTTTACATTGCCGGTTTTATCACATATCACAGTTTTAAACATAGTTTTAATCTCTTCATCTCCTAGTTCCTCAATGTTGCAGTGGATGTAAATTCTAGGGTCTTCAGCATAAACAACTCCCTTAGGCATTTGAGAAAAAGCACCTAAGGTATCATCTTTCTTTGCTACCTCGGGAACTAACTAAAATATGGGCCTAGGTCTTTTTATAACTTCGATAATAGTAGGGTTTGCTATATATTCAATTGCAGAGGTGGATGCCATGATTAAATAACTTTTACTACCTTTAGGATGGATGAATGCTTGGAGTGTTCTTGTCTCTTGCTTGAAATGCCTTAGCTCAGAATCTTTGCGCTCTTCGTAGGTTTGAAATCTCAGTGAAATGGAATGGAGCCAAAACCTCAATTTTATAGTATCTTTTTGCCAGCTACCACATTAAATGCATGCCCGTTAAGTATTCTTTTAACATTGTCTGTTGGTAAAAAGTTATTTTCAACTTCTTATCTCTAACCGAGGGAATAATAGCACGTGTCATCAGATTGCCAAACCCTCAAGGAAACTTTCTTCAATTAGATGAAGAACTTCCTGCCGGTGGAGCACTGCTCTGTCCTGCCGGTGAAGCATTGGTTTGTTCTACTAGTGGAGGAGTATTACCAATATTTAGATCAGCTTTTCTAATCCATTGTTTTGAGAATTCTTGCTTGACCTCTTCAAATTTTTCTTTACCTTTCAAGCTAGACCTTTTGTTGTCTACTGGTGTTTCTTTACTTCTACAGAATTTTGCAATATGGCCAATCTTGTTACATGCATAACAAGTTACATTATCCTTCTGAATAGCTTTCCCATAACCTATGCCAGTTTGTGTTCTGCATTGATTAGATAAATGTCCAAATCTTCCACAAACATAACATCTCACATTCATTCTGCAATTTTCAGAGTTGTGACCAACTTTGTTGCATTTAGAACATTGACCAGTGGGTGTGTTGATATTTTGATAATTTCTAGATCTACATTCATTTTCTCTATGACCATACTTATTACAGTTAAAGTATTTTCCATTGAATTTATAAGCATTAGGTTGTCTTACCGATTTGCTGTGATCCTAAGTATTTGCAGTACCGGAGCTTTCACCAACTTCAAAGCCAATTCCAGAAGTGTCACCTTTAGGTTTTTTATTCTTCAGCAAGGTGTCAAGTTCCTCTGAGCTTTTCTTGAATTTTTCTTTATGTTGATTTGCAGTTTCTAGTTCTCTTTCTAAGACTTCTTTTTGTCTCATCAGTTCATTTGAGTCATTTTGAGTATGCATCAGATCTGTCTTCAACATGTCATTTTCATAGCTAAGTCTTGATAGTCATATCCTGCATCTCATTCTTTGTTGTCATGTTCTCTTGTTTCAACTTGCTTATCATATCATTAAGTGATTCCTTTTTATCATTCTCATTTTGCAATTTTTCACAAAGTTCTCTTCTCTTATTTCTTGCAACAACAAAATTTTCTTGAAGTGCCTGAATGATATCCCAAGCTGCCCTTAAATCATCTTCTAGTTTGATATTTTTCAATTTCTCTGCATCATAGTCTGTAAGAGCTCCTTCAAGTTGCTTCATCAAATTCTCCATCTTTACCGGTGTCAAGATCTTCCTCAAGTTGTTAGGCTTCTGAAAATAGAGGACCAAGCTCTGATACCAATTGTTAGGAATCCCACAGATATTGAGAAGGGGGGGGGGTGAATCAGTATCTGACTAGTGTATAGAATTTCTTAACTTAAAATATGCAGAACATATTATAACAGTGTACCGGTATGCAAGAAATAATGCAATAAACAGAATCAAGAACATCCACATGAAAAGCACACCATAATACAAGGATTTAACGAGGAAACCCGGTGTGGGAAAAACATCGGTGGGATTTGTGACCCACAATATTCACTCACTGGCCAATAAGAGAATATTACTTACAATAGGGGCCTGCACATGCAGGAAGGCCAACTGCCTAGAGTTCACTGCTCAAAGGGAAGTCTCACTGACTTACAATGAGGATTATACAAATCCAATATCTTGTACTACTTTACAATAGCATCTATAATGCCTGATCCAGTACTGGTTGCTGCTCTGCTTCTTACATAAACCCTTAGCCTATATTTTGCATAATAGGTCAACCTAATATTTTCCTTAATTGTTCCTTTTTCTCTTTAAATGTCTGCAATGATCTCTTTTATATATAAGAGTCATTTTACAATTTGCCAAGTTGGCTTACAAAGTTTTACAATAATAAACAAAATATAATATAACAAAATCCTATCGGCCTCTGTGCCGGTATACTTCTTTTCTTTGTGCCGATGCTGGTGTCCTGAGTGCCGGTGTAGAGTGTGATTTGCTGATGCCAGTATAATGCCTTTTCCAGTGCCATAGGATTGCAAGGTTGCCATCAATGACAAAACCTTCAATCACATACAATGTCTCATTGGAGTGTGCATATGCCAGCAGATGGAAACCTCCTATTGCAGGATGGTTCGAGCTTAACTTTGATGGAGCTGCTAAACAAGGCATTGCTTCTAGTAGAGGGGTGATTAGAGACTCCAATTAGGAATTCACTACGGCCTTTACTGAGAATTTGAATGGACAAACTAGTAATCAAGATAAATGTATGGCCCTATTATGGGGAATCAAGATTGCTCTATCTATTGGGATTAAATGTCTTGATATAGAAGGTGATTCCAAAATTATAATTGAAACTGCTAAATGAGTTTTCAAAGCTAGTTGCTCTATAGAAGGATTAATGGAGGACATTTGTGTCCTTATGTTGGGCCTCCACTCTTTCACTTAAAATCATATTTTCGGGGAAGGTTTGAGAATTTGCCAAGATTTAGAGTCCAATTGGTAACACAAATAAGAGAGAATAAAATATGACAAGAATAAATTGTATTCCTATCAATGATGCAAAATACTGATCAATTGGATCATCACAATTTACATACAATGTATATGAGCTTTCTTATAAAGGCAAGGCCATATGGATACGTGAGCACACAATCATGATAAGTGGCTCAATGAGATACACGGGTAGATAAGGGTAGGTAGGAGTAGGCAGGAGAAATAATAAAATATTTCACAAGAGGTAAACATGTTTTTTTTTTTTTTAAAGAATGGGGAGAAGGAGTGGGGGAGTGGTTCCCCTGCCATGGCTGTAGTTTTGATCGGCGAGACCATCCATCCCATGACCCACTAGTACATTTGGGCCTAATTTCCGACAGCTAATTGTCGGATTTGCGATGACCAAACGTCGGACTTCTGACCAACTTTGTTGTCGAAAACTCATCGTCGGGCTTCTTGACGATGCCATTTGCATCGGTAGTCCAACGATGTAATGAACTCATCCGATGATGGCTATATTTGCACCCCTCACCACAAATATCAGCAGATTTCTGTCGGATTTCCGTTGGATTTCTGATGGATGTTATGATTGCTCCTCGACAACCATCCGACATGGAAGTGATGTCGGATATACAACATCCTTGTCGAACGTTTCATTAGTTGTCATCGGAATTACGATGACGCGAGATGATGTGGGTCAAATGGCTTTGCCATCGGTGAATGAAAGCATTGAATGAGTTCTATTTTTAAAAATTGCATTAAACATTTATTATTTATTTGATTCGATGTTATTTGCAAAAAATGATTATCAATGATGTTTCCTTTCTCCAAGAATTGTCTAGGATCTTTCCGTCAGATAATATGTAACATCGAATGACTAAATCTTTTCTTTACAAATGCTTATTTTATTTAATTATTATCTGATCATGAATTAAAATTTATATCTGTATAGAAGCAAAACATACAAGCTTTAGAGTCATGTGCAAGCAAATTTCCTAAAAGAAAGCAAGCAAGCATTATCTTGAATGACATGGAAACAAGCTCATTAGCTGCCTAGAAGAGAGCAATTGGAGAAAAGCAGAGGAAAGTGTTAAAGGTTGATAAATAGATAGAGATTATGCAATACAAACAAACAATGTCTGGAGTGTCTGATGTGATGTGTCTAATTTATGTCCGGAGGGACTAATTGGTTTTGGAGTTCCTGCGAAACCTATTGGGCCACGCTTTGGAGGAAATCAATTTGTTCATGCAAGGAGCACCTTTTTTCTATTATGAGAATGATGCTTTTGCACCGAAGGATATTTGGAAGTCAATATCCAAAAGTTTCTATAGTGTGGAACCAGAGTTGGCGGACTCGAAGTAATTTTTAGCTTTCAGAAGACCAAGAGGTTATGTACACAATCTTCCAATAGAAGGGCGATTTCAAGCATTACCTCTGCCCCCCATGACTATTCAGTAAGCACTTCCTCAAACAAAGGACTATTGGCCTCCATGGGATCAAAGAAAAAAATTGAAGCATAGACTCTAGATGATGTGGTGGTGTCCTTCGTGAAGAACTCTACACTATAATTGAAAATTCATGAGGGAAACTACAAGATAGTGAAGAGAAATACAATCTTGAAAAGTGGGAAGAATGGATCTTGGTTTGGGTGGGGCCAAGTCAGGTGGCTCCTCTAGAGGTTGATGAGATAGAAATCATATTAGGATTTGAAAAAATCACACTCATGGAACTTCGTGTGCGAGTGATCAATTGTGGTGTTTGGGTAATGCATTCCAAATAGATACAGTTGCATGCCATCAGGATAAAAGTCTTTAATCAAGACATTACCCATTTGGAATGCATTACCCAAACACTGCAATCGATCACTCGCACACGAAGTTCCACGAGTGTGATCTTTTTAAAATCCTAATATGATTTCTATCTTGTCAACCTCTAGAGGAGCCATCTGACTTGGCCCCACCAAACTAAGATCTATTCTTCCCACTTTTCAAGATTGTATTTCTCTTCACTATCTTGTAGTTTCCCTCATGAATTTTCAATTATAGTGTAGAGTTCTTCATGAAGGACACCACCACATCGTCTAGAGTCTATGCTTCAATTTTTTTCTTTTATCCCATGGAGGCCAATAGTCCTTTGTCTAAGGAAGTGCTTCCTGAATAGTCATGGGGGGCAGAGGTAATGCTTGAAATCGCCCTTCTATTGGGAGATTGTGTACATAACCTCTTGGTCTTCTGAAAGCTGAAAATTACTTCGAGTCCACCAACTTTGGTTCCACACTATAGAAATTTTTGGATATTGACTTCCAAATATCCCTCGGTGCAAAAGCATCATTCTCATAATAAAAAAAGGTGCTCCGTGCATGAACACATTGATTTCCTCCAAGCGTGGCCCAATAGCTTTCGCATGAACTCCAAAACTAGTTAGTCCCTCTGGACATAAATTAGAGACGTCACATCACATACTCCAGACATTGTTTGTTTGTATTGCATACTCTCTATCTATTTATCACCCTTAAACACTTTCCTCTGCCATTCTCCAATTGCTCTCTTCTAGGCAGTTGATGAGCTTGTTTCCATGTCATTCAAGATAATGCCCGCTTGCTTTCTTTTAGGAAATTTGCTTGCACACAACTCTTCGGCTTGTATGTTCTGCTTCCGTACAGATATAAATTTTAATTCACGCTTAGATAATAATTAAATAAAATAAGCATTTTTAATGAAAAGATTTAGTCATTCGATGTTACATATTATCTGATAGAAAGATCCTAGACAATTCTTGGAGAAAAGAAACATCATTGATAATCATTTTTTGCAAATAACACTGAATCAAATAAATTAAAAATGTTTCATGTAATTTTTAAAAGTAGAACTCGTTCAATGCTTTCATGCACCGACGGCAAAGCCATTTGACCCACACCATTATCCATAATAGAACAATCGATATAATAGGCTATTATAAAGAATATATACAAAAATATGAGAGAACATTAAATTACCATTACAAACCCATAAACCATTAAATAGTGAAAATAGATATAAATTTGTAAATGTCTCCCTACAAACACCACAACCATAACCAAAACAAAAAAAATTCTTACCCACAAAAACTAAGTCACTGGTGAGTTGCAATTTTGAACATCTCTCAGATGATCAAACCGTTTCTTAATTTTGTTCTTCTGATTAGTCAATGGATTTAGTTGCATGCACAAGTTTTCTATTTGAAGCCTTTTGTTTCCCTATATTTGAGACTTAATAAAATTCTTGTGAGTAGGAAATTGATTCAAGAGTTACATGTGAAGAATTTGGCAAAGTAAATGATGACAATAAAACTCAAATTTTATCTGTCTTGAAAGCCTTTTATCCTGATGGCATTAAATTAAAATTCTTTCTCTATTTTTTGGTGATCTCTGAAGCAGAGGTTGCTTTGCATCGACCTAGGATACATTTAACTTGTGTTGTATCTACGGAAATATGTATCCTAGGACGATGCAATGCAACCTCTGCTGCACCAATACTAGATAGAAGAGAAAGTACTTTAATTTAATGTCATCAGGATAAAATGCTTTCAAGATATATATTAGGTATAAAAGGAAGCCTACCCTATCATTTGAAGGGGTTTACCTACAATTCAAGTGATCTCTTAATTATAAAATCAATTCAATTCCAAGTGAACAGGCAATCAAGCATTCATCAAGAATTGAAGGAGAAATCAAGTTAATAAAGATATTTAATAGAGGAGATATTTAATAAAGATGTCATCTTTTAAATTAAGAAATGGGGAGGAGATTAAGAATACAAACCTTCCATATTGCACACTTCAAGGTATCTTAAAATCAGTTTAAAGTGTATTCATTTAGGGACCTTTCATAATATATTCTCAACTTACACATCATAAAAGGATCTTAAAATATTCATTGTTTATAATGATAAGAATTTGGTGTTCCATACACCTTCCTTTACTATTTTAAAAATATCATCGACCAAAATATTGTGCAGCAGTAGTATGGAGTGCATTTCATCTATTTTATGCCTAAATATTTCATCATACCACTTTCTTTTCAAAGGTGACTGATCGATTGCGGTGTTTGGGTAATGCATTCCAAATAGATCCAGTTGCATACCATTTATCTGTCTTGATTAAAGACTTTTATCCTAATGGCATTAAATTAAAGTTCTTTCTCTATTTTCTAGTGATCTCCGGAGCAGAGGTTGCTTTGCATTGACCTAGGATACATTTAACTTGTGTTGTATCTCTGGAAATATGTATCCTAGGACAATGCAATGCAACCTCTACTCCACCAATACTAGATAGAAGAGAAAGTACTTTAATTTAAAGCCATCAGGATAAAATGCTTTCAAGATATATGTTAGGTATAAAAGGAAGCCTACCCTGTCATTTGAAGGGGTCTACCTACAATTCAAGTGATCTCTTAATTATAAAATCAATTCAATTCCAAGTGAACAGGCAATCAAGCATTGAAGGAGAATTCAAGTTGGTGTAGGTGCATTTGGAAGACCAAAGGACTCAATGAAGCCATTAAAGACTTTTGAAGGTCTTAGGAGTGAAGAGCCAATCAATTATGATGTCTTAAGGGGGCAGCCTTAAACAACACACACTAAGCTTTGACTGCTAGGTGTGTTGTGGGCCCATTCCTTCCCTTGACGTCCCTTCCTGTCCATTTTCGTTAAAAAGACAATCACCATTAGCATTTGAATTCAAATAGTGTTCCCGCGTTTGACTGCATAGAACAAAGAAAATGGCATAAGAAACTCTCATCTACCTCGCAGCTGTCATAGAATACCTCCCTAAGGAGATATTCTCGTGTCCTTTCCTACTTTATGTTGTCGATGAAATACATAAGCGTCCTCACAATACCGTCAATGCAACAAATAGATTTCCATTTCAATCAGTTTTATTTGCCAACGTACTCTCTACCTGTGCTAAAATGGGAGCTTTGGAACAGAGTATGGGCTTCCATCAAAGCAGAAGGTAAGGGCAATTAATATCAAATGCTTACGGTTGGAAATGCTCTGTTTGACATATTTGGAAAATGTGGAAGTATAGACATGAAAGCACATGAACTGTTTGGTGAGATGCATCATAGAAACACGATCTAATGGAATGTTATGATTGCAGGATATGCACAAAATGTGTTTGAAATGGATTTAGAAACTTCCAACCAAATGTGATTAGTGAGTATAGATGTTGTAGTGCAACTGCCCAGGTACACATGCATGCAAAATGTGTAAGCTTAGATAAGGCACATGAACTGTTTGACATAATGCCTCAAAGATTACCCAATGTCCAATGACGGTTGGGAGAAAGAAAACATCAAATTTTTGAGAATCTTAAATATTTCTTTATTCATCACTATAAATCTATTATGAATTTAGTCTCAATATTGCAGAAATTTATTCTATTATGAATGTAATATTTAGGGATGCAATCTTTATATATTTTTTTAATTAGGAAAAGGTCCTAATAGAATCCCCAACTAATTAATCTAGAGAAAGATACCACTAAAGAAAGAAATTCAATCCTCACCACTATGGTCTTGAAGGCTTTTAAGACACTTGGATTCCCATTTTGGCTTGCTTTTCCTTGACCCTATGTTAAGATAGTAAACTAGTTTGAGAGAATCTATTGGGTGGGAAATTGTGTATGATTGCAATTATTTTCATGCATGGAAAGTGATTTAAAGTTTGGACCAATAGAGGATAAGTATTTCTTGAGCCTTCGAGGACATGTGTAGAGCACCACATGGATGTTTCTCCGTTATTGAACTCTTTCAATATGTAAGTAAATTATTTTTGGTTGATGACACAGTAAGTGTGGTATTTGTCTTTTCGATATGTTGTATTAATCAAATATGGAATATTTTTGATGCTATATACACTATGTTTTGGATTGAATTTAGGTAAGCAAAGAGGTAATGGAAGAATAAAAGAGGTACACAAAGGAAGAAGAGTGAAATAGGTGGTTTGGGATGGAGGTTACAAGTATAAATGAAAATTTGTATGGATAATTTGTTGTCTATAAAGAGGCAAATAAGCTATCACAACTTCAACATGAATGAATGCCTCATCTACAGAAGCAAAAGGTACCTCTAATGGTTTCAAAATTTGTCAAAATAGTTATGATATACCAAATAATCAAGTGGAATATCCTTTAGGTAACTAATATTATCTTCAAACTATTTATTTTGATTTTCATCATATATGGACCTAATTGCCCCACCTTTAGGAGATAACTATAGGAGATAATTTATTACATTTAAAAGTCCATCATAAATTAATTAATTATACATGCTATGTGAATGTTTACTATCACAAATTGATTTTAATTCATTTATCTACATGAATACACTCTTTATTTATTAGTTCTAGGAATGGAGCACTCACATGGGCAAACAAAATGCTAGGTTTGAGAAAAATAGTTAAGAGATTGGATATATTTTTTTATATTTTCCAAAAGGCTTGAGTATAATGATAATATAATTTTTTAAATAGGTTTATATCACTTTCCTTTGACTTGGTCATGGAAGATCATCTAAACCCCGAATGCTAAAAACATGTAGTTTAAGGTCAATCATTCATATCTATCTTATTAAAAATTAGAGGAGTGAGCTTCTAAAAGTAATAAGTACCAAGATGCATGCTCTAGTAAAAATTTTGTAGTCCTAAATATCCACAAAATTTGGAACAGTAATACCATTTTTTAATAATATTTAATTGTAAAAGAAAGGATTAAAATGGAACTAAACACTCTAAATAAATTAATCAGGGTTAAAGGGATAAACTAGGATCAATTCATGAAGGCAAGATCTGTTATCTCAAAATTAATAGATTCATGCAAGAAAAGAAATATTAAATCTAGAGATAAAATTCTTGAAAAGTTTAGCTAGCTAAAAGTAAAAGAATGTTATCAAGCTCTCATTTTCACACAGACTAGAAGAATGCTGGCAAAGGTTGTAGAGGGTAAAGGCTGCTGGCCGTTGTAGGGTTCGACTTTATACCCAACGATCAGATTTCATTGGAATTTTGTAAATCCATTTCAACAAACATTGTTTGTGCATATCCTACAATCATAGCATTTCATTAGACCACATTTCTTTGAGGCATTTGACTAAATAGTTCATTTCTTAATTATAAAATCAATTCAATTCCAAGTGAACAGGCAATGAAGCATTCATCAAGAATTGAAGGAGAAATCACTATTGAACTTACCTCTGTCTCATATAACCCTATGTTGGCTAGGCCCCACAATAATTAGAAGATCCTAATTACCACTGTCCTAAACCTTGCATTGACCATCATAATTTCATAGTTAATTGAGTTAATTAGTCCATTAGAGAGATTGGGAAAGAGTTTGGTATTGAGTTAGGTGTTGGTGGAAGGTTTAAGGAGGTACACTATCATCATAATTAATGTTAGAGAGTGTTGTGTGAAGAATAATGGCCACGAAAGGAGTGACTGTCCTAAGTGCTTGAGACTGTCACAAAAAGTGAGCGTTGCAGTAGTGAATCTTCCTTTGACTTTTGTGTGTTTGGGAGGGTAAAGACCCATGGTGGTATATGTTGAGTGGTTGGGAGGGTAAAGACCTACATATCAACTATCTACTTTGACATCCTAGGATGGTGTCCACCTACTCTAAAACCTTGTGGGCACTCTCTGCCTGATACTAACATATACATAACATGTGCCTCTCATATAACCCTATATTGGCTAGGCCCCACCATAATTAGAAGATCCTAATTACTAAAAACACTAGATTCTCCCCTAAAAGGTTGTTGAGCCATAGAAGGCCTAGCTTGATAGCCCTATAGTCTCTCATACCTAAAATGAGAGACTTTGCCATAGCTGGTTACAAACTTCTCTCATGCCTTTTGTTTCCTCCCATGTACCTCCTTTTCCATAAGAGACTTTTCCATAGCAACCCTAAAGTCATTTGGATTGGCCATGTGTAGGAAAACTGAAATTTTGGGCTTTCCACCCCTAATGAAATAATTCACAAGTAACTTGTCTTGAATGTAATATACAAACTACAAGAACTCCAAAAACTAACTCTCATTTTGAGCCACTATGAAACCTTATTATGCAAATTGTGAAACTCAACTCATCTATGCATCTCTGTCAAAAATATTTTGAAATAGAACACACTTTGAAGCACTCCAAAATGGTATTTGGAGAGGGTTTCCAGTGTGAGTTGGTGCATTTTATCCTCCCTGTACCACAAGGTGGAATCAAGTCCTCTCAAAAATTGCATTGAAATTTATGCCTTTAAGTTGCTCAAATATAGATGCAACCCAAAGCATAAGTCCAAGCTAAGTAACCAAGACTTAACCTCAACCCCATTTGTGGATCTTAAAAATGTAGAGGATTGGAGATGAAGCAACTCTCGAATATGATCCTTTGGCTCATGATATGTGCTTGTTATAGTCTATACCTCTTGTATTTATGCATGATGAGACTAGGTAATGTGTATTGATAATTATTCTATCTCCTCTATGTGTATTTCCCAAATTCAAGGTGAACTCCTAATAAGCTCCCAAGATGCAAGTATATGCTCCTCTACTACAAGTGGATCCTCATGGCTTGTAAGATTTGAGGTCCATACTCGGGCTACTCATCTTGGTAAAAACTCTCAAAGTGATATAACCCTTCCTTCCATTTCCTACACCCTATTTTCTAACCCACACCTCATAACCTTTACCTCACTTCCTATCATTATTACCTTCCATCTACCTTTCATATCCCCTATCTTAACCTCCTCCACTTTCCTACATCCTATCCTAAACCTTAACCTCATACACACTTACTTTTACTTCACCTACCTAACCCCATTCCATCCTTCACATCCTTAATTTATCTCCCCCCATTCACTTTCCTACCTTCCAAACCCCTAACATATCCTAACTTACTCTTTCCCCATTACATCCTTCATCACTTACCTCCCTATCTTACCTCCCTATCTTATCATCTTTCACCATTTTATACCACCTTCCTACCGGTACACTTGATCCCTTCCAAAACACCAACAAAAAATAGCACTCGATCACTACACAGTGGGTGAATTCACAAAGTTGGTTCCCACTTTCATCAACGAAGGAATTTGGTGAAAGTGGGAAGTTTGATTTTCTAGGTGTTCGAGCGAAATAGGGGTGTTCGCTCGAACTACACCTGGGAGTTCAAGTGAACCACGTTGCAGACCTAGGTTCGCTTGAACTGCGGGTGACTTTTGGGTTCAAGCAAACCCCCCTTTCACTCGAACCCTTTTTCAGTTAGGTTTTTTTAAAACATTTATAAATAGTGAAAGTGACAGTTAAAAGGTCATTATCAAACTTGTTTTTTTCTGTCTGGTGGGGGTTGGATCGAACTAGTTGTCAGCATCACGTCACCGAGCTTTGTCTGTAGTAGCTAGCGTCTTTCATATTTCAGTTTTCGACCTTTATTATATCAGGTGCACAAAATAACCCTTTGTTTGGTTTAATAATGTCTTTTTTTATTAAATTAATAAATAATTTGTTTGTTAATATATTTTTTTTATTAAATAATTGTATATAGTTATTGTTTTTCAACATTTTAGAAAAATGTTTGATAATTTATTGTTTTTCATTATTTTAGAAAAATGTTTGATAATTTAATGTTTTGACTGAAATGTGTCAATTTGTTTTTAAAATTACATAATTGTATATATGTATATTTTTTTCAACATTTTAAAAAATTGTTATGAAAAGCATAGAAAACTAAGGTAGTAAATTAGAACTTAGAAAAACATTAGCGAAAAAAGAAAATTAGAAAAATGTCGCAAACGTAAATATAATAAATTAAACGTTAGAAAAATTATTAAATTTTAATTTAAATAAACATTAGAAAATTTAGATAACAAATTTAAACAAATTAGACAAAATAAATCCTCTACAATGTGAACCATTTTCACATCCTATTACACGCACAACATGACCCCTTAAGACCACATATGCCCTGATGACACTATATGTTCCCTTAGGAGGTCATAGAGGATCATGTATAACATACTAGTGTACATATGACATTCCCTTTAGGATCACATAGTGTCCTAAGGGGTCATATGTGGTCCTAAGGGGTCACACATGTGTTATAACACATGCGTGACCCCTTAGAACCGCATATGACCCCTTATAAAATTCTAGTGTGAATGACATACCCCTTAGTCCATCAAATAGTGTCTTAACACATGCGTGACCCATTAGAACCGCATATGACCCTTTATAAAATCCTAGTGTGAACGACATACCCCTTAGTCCATCACATGGTGTTTTAAGGGGTCGTATGTGGTCCTAAGGGGTCATGCATGAATTAACACATGCGTGACCCCTTAGTAGGTCACATAGGACCCCTTATAACATCCTACTATACATATGACATTCCCCTTAGGATCACATAGTGTCCTAAGGGGTCATATATGGTCCTGAGGGGTCATGCATGTGTTATAACATATGCATGACCCCTTAGAACCGCATATGACCCCTTATAAAATCCTAGTGTGAACGACATACCTGTTAGTCCATCACATAGTGTCTTAAGGGGTTGTATGTTGTCCTAAGGGGTCACGCATGCATTAACACATGCGTGACCCCTTAGTAGGTCACATACCTGCCCCTACCTAAGATCCTCTGATCTGCTGCTGATCCGATAAATGCCTCACATCCGAGAAACACCGGTCAAATAAAATCATCCTAGCACATCCGCCTCACATCGATCTCATGAGGGAACAGCCCCTACTATTTATAAGGGTAGTGGGCGTCATTAATTGAAAAAACTGAACACAACAGACCCGGGTAGCGAGCTGATTAATTTAGGGTAGGTGGGAGGAAGCCCCCTATAATTCCCTCCCACTGCCATTAATAAACCTGCGGTGAAGAAGAACTAGAATTCCCCCCCTATAGTTGGTGGGAGGGGCTCGATAGCTATCCATGGTAGCGGCGGGTTCAGTCCTTGACCAAAAGGCTTATCTACCCTTTCTCGACTCTAGTATCTCATCCTGGGGAGGGGGGGACTATAGGGCATCCCACCCACCCACGGGCCGCCCTATCTCCGGGTTGGGTGGGAATAGAAGGTGCTTAATCGAATCAGTCACTATAGTCCGGATTGTAGGGCGAGGTTTCGAATTAGCGACTATATATAGTGTACCCCCCATACAATTTGAGGGTGAGAAACCTGCTAGTTGAAGCTATCTCGAAGCGCCGCTATAATAGGTGCTAGAATCGTCGACTGACATTCATGTTACGTACTGGGTCGGTAGGTTGGTAGCTAGACTGGGAGTAGGGGGTTTGCGTTTTAATGATTTGTTGGACTAGGGAATCATTGGCATATTACATAGTATAGAATCGTCAGCCCTTAGAATAGTAGGGCCCACCCATCCCAATCAACTAATCTACCTCAACTAAAATTACCCCCCCACCCCCTCCTTACTCTAGCAGGCGCCCCTTATCGAGAGTAGGGCAATTTCGGGTTGGGTGGGAAGATCTAGTTGTAGCAATCGAATCGGCCTTATTCTGTAGCGCTAATGGCATCAGCTTGCTACCCTCTTCCAATTCTAGTTGGGGGCATAGTTATTAAGTGGGAGGGACTCGATAGTCGGCCCCTGAGCTTCCTCTAATCAAATAGCTGATCTAGTTTATAACTCATTTGCTCTGGGTATGGAGGACCATCTTCTAGATATTTTTGGTGGTCATGATACTAAAGAAATAATATCCAAATCATTGTCTACGGATATAGGCCTAATTTGGAATCCTGAAAGTCGACTAGAATTAAGTAAAATTCCTCATTTTGCTAGAGAAAAGGTAGAAAGAAATACTGAGAAATTTGCATGAAAAAAGGGGATTGAAACCATTATTGTCGAAGTAATGTACGCAGCTAAAGAAGCATTGAATACCTATATATATATATATATATATATTCAAAATGTATTATAGAAATTGAGTTAATGACTATTCATAATTACATATCCATTTTGTATCAGATCAGAGATCTATCTTATCATAAAAATTAGTCTAAAAGCATGTGGTAGAAAGCAACGTGAAACTTGAACGACATGATTAGTTCTGTGGATTATGGCATCCGCTATTTTGACTCGAAGATGCTCTTAGTTCAACATTTATCTCCTTAAAAAGATATGTTTAATAGACCAGGTATCAATTTTTTTTATTTTTTTTCAATTAGGGGCAGAATCTAGGGTTAATGTAAATTAAATCAACGAGCTATAACCACTTTGTAAGTTTACATCGAGCTAAAAAAAAAAAAAATAGATGAAAGACGGCAAGTGGAGAGAAATATTCCACTATATTAGTAATATTATCTTATTATTTAAGATAACTCAAGCATACTTGAGCTAAGAATACAGATTTTATCTGTCATTTTCCTTTTTTAATAATTAAAAGGAATAAGATATCTAATATTATCTATTTGTTCTATAATTAGGGAGATCCTAATTAAACAATTATTTCAATTACTCGAGCCGTATGAAGATAAACCTTCATATACGCTTTCCAAGGGGGGGGGGTAGAAGGAGGTATTTTGTTTATCTAGCCCAATGAGCTACCTATCGAATTGACATTAAGTCTCGAAGCGAACGAAGAGCTCTTCAGGAATTGAGTTTTTAGAATCCAATGAATAAGAATGAAACTCATTTAATTTATAGTGCTATTGTTCATTTTCTTGAATTAGGAGCTCAACCTACGAAAACTGTTCATGGTATTTTTAGGGAAAAATTGATCATTTTAAACGTGCTTTAAATTTATTAAAAAAAGGGAGGGGGATATAAATAATGCGTCTACATCTAGGTCCAATAAATTTATCAATAACTTTCAATCATATAAGATTTTATTATTATACACGTTTTGTTTCGTGGTTGTTTTCTTATTATCCATTTTTATTTCTCTTATTATATGTTCATTTCATGTATTTTTTTGCCTTGCGATCTTATATAGGGAAGCAATATAACATCCTACTGTACATATGACATTACCCTTAGGATCATATAGTGTCCTAAGGGGTCATATGTGGTCCTAACCCATTAGAACCGTATATGACCCCTTATTAAATCCTAGTGTGAATGACATACCCCTTAGTTCATCACATAGTGTCTTAAGGGGTCGTTTGTGGTCCTAAGGGGTCACGCATGCATTAACACATGCATGACCCCTTAGTAGGTCACATATGACCCCTTATAACATCCTACTATACATATGACATTTCCTATGTGTCCTAAGGGGTCATATGTGGTCTTGAGGGGTCACGCATGTGTTATAACACATGTGTGACCCCTTAGTAGGTCACATATGACCCCTTATAACATCCTACTGTACATATTGACATTCCCCTTAGGATCATATAGTGTCCTAACATATGCATGACCGCTTAGAACCGCATATGACCCCTTATAAAATCCTAGTGTGAACGACATACCCCTTAGTCCATCACATAGTGTCTTAAGGGGTCGTATGACATTCCCGTTAAGATCACATATTGCAGATTTAATACTTTTATAATCATATGGGCCCAAATATAATCATATGGGCCCAAATGTTATATATCAAGTTCTTGAATTTTTTATGTATGTCAAAGATATAAATATACACGTGTTAGATCTCTCTATCTCTCTGAAATATATGTTATCTCTCTCTCTCACTGAAATATTTGAAATTTTTACATGTATTTTTTGAAAATGCAAATGATCTCTCTCTCTCATGAAGATTTATATGTATAATCTCTCTCTCTCTCTCATGAAAATGATCTCTCTCTCTCTCTCTCTTTGCTTACGTATTTATTTTAACTTTATGACATGTACCTAGATAGATGGCATCCCAGGATATACCTTCGTAGACTCCTGATCAGGATCCACCTGTGCAGGCTCCACATCAAGAGCCACACATTTATGATGTTGATCCTCCACAATAGGATCCCCCCTTGCCCGACATTGCTACTATTTTTCAGTACAGTGATCAGGAGTTGCATAGGTTGAGGGCCATATTAGATGACCCTCGTACTGATGGCATGTACAAGAGTACATGCACACCCATTTTTGATAGTTTGCGGATATTGAGGGTCCGCTTAGTTTCTCATACCTCATTCTCACCTGAGGTTATAGAGGATATATATATAGATAGTTGAGGAGTGAGGTGAGGGGTCCTCATTCTTTTGCTGATGTGGTGGGGGTGGTCTCGAAGGAGACCATCAAGGATAGATTCTTTCCACAATATCAGGAGAAGAGTAAGGTGAGGGGATATCAGGTTACCAGATGTATCGACCCACAGGTTGCATCACTAATTTACCCATGCTTCTTAGCTGCCCATGGTCGTTATCCTAATAACAACCAGATACCATTATACTTTGCACAACAGGTATTTGCTAAGGTTCATTGTCAGATGAAACCAAACTACCTTGATATTCCAAGATATTATGGATAGGGGAGGGGCAGGATTGCTGATAAAGATGCATATCGTAGGCGTGATAAAGCTCCGCCTAGACACAGGGACCTTGTTGGCTAGAGATTTCTTGCAGTAGTCCCAGCCATGGCACCCATAGCGGATCACGTTGTGATTGCTTCTTGGAGAGAAGCAATTGATAGGATTGGATAGATTGTATCAACAGCAACCATCATATCTTCTGGCAGGGTGGGCAGATATATGATGAGTCGACCACGTTCACGATAATCCACAGATCATGCATCTTCTAGTCATGGGGGGCTTCAGATTCAGATGATTGGTATATTTCTACTAGCATACCCTCCCTAGATGAGGTAGCAGCTATAGTTGGAGGTAGTAGACATGTACAGATGTCACAGTATTTAGCGGAGGACCTACTACATGCTTATAGTTTTATTTCATCTCGACTTGGGATACCATTGGCTGGTGTTAGAGAGGAGATTCTCAGAGATGGTCAGACTACAACGACATCGACGCATACCCCGAGGTAGTCACAACATTCTCATCACTCTACGCATGCTCCAGGCACTAACCCACCTATAGATCACTCTGTTGTTGTAGAGGAGGAGCTACGAGCTGAGCCATACTGGATTTATGGACATGCTACTATAGTCAGACACTTCATCCATGATGCCCACTCATCTAGTTAGCCCCTTGCACTCCTCAGTGATACGTACAGCTAGAGAGAGATATGCAAGCATGAGTGATGTTGTTGATATGATCATGGGACAGGATCAGACTATACAATCTACTCCAGGTGATACACAGGTATGTACATGTATATGCGCATTTAAATTTTTAGAAGATATGGATACATGTTGCAAATTTGTAGGATAAATCTATATATATATATAGATCATGTTTAATAAATAATCTAGAGTTCTAAGTTTTAATTTGTAGATCATTTAAATTGATCGTGGACTAATCCTTAAATTGACAGTTAGCTCATGTCACTCCTTCCTTGAGCTCTGAGAATGTGCGTAGGAGAGATTCTTTAGATGCTGTTAGTGTACAGGTTAGTTATGGTTTTTGGTACATACATGTACATGTATGTATACATGCACGTTACAATTTATATTTAAATTTTTATTTAACTCTACTTGGATTTGATGTACATGCACATCTAGAGAGATAGATATATTATATTTAATATTTAAATAAATTCTACTTTTGCAGGACTCCCCCTCAGATGGTCGCTCAGTTCGTAGCCGACATGATCCCTGTTGATTTGCTCCAGACTTTATAGCTCATTTACATTTATCTTTTTATAGACTTTCATATTATATATATTCATGCACGTACATAGAGTTTAGACTAGATTATACTTTATACCTGGTTTGTGTTTGATCAGATTATACATGTTTGATTATATTAGATTTATACATGTTTGATTAAATTAGATTTATACATGTTTGATTATATTATATTTATACATGTTTGATTAGATTATATTTAAATACATGTTTGATTAGATTGTATATTTAATGCATGTACAATGAAGTTTAGACTAGATTATACTTTATATCTCCATTGTGTTTGATCAGATTATATATATTTCCACTGCATCATGTGATATAAAGTTTAGACTAGAGATTATATATATTTCATGCACATGTACATGTGTTAGATTATATATTCCATGTGCACATGTACATACATGTTAGATTATATATGTACTTTATGTTCAATGGACTGGACTAGATTATATATATATCATGTGCACATGTTAGAAATACAAGTAGATATGCATTAAAATTTAAAAGAACATGTTCAAACAAAAGAGTATGTATGAAATGAACAAACTAAACTTAATAGGTCATGTATTGGATAGTTCACATGGTATGTGAGCTTCTAGGTATGTATCTGTAGTTAAATAGTTCACAACATGTACGTGTCCTAATTACAAATGTCCTAATTCCATATTATATCAATTTTACAAATGTACATATTACATTCTAATTTAAATATGCATTTTTTAATTAAATTATTTTAACTAGTGGTCCTTACAAATTACATGCATTTAGAATTAGATACAGTACCTTATACATACAAATTAAACATGCATTTAAACATGTACATGTACTTGAATTAACTTTGAATACATCCTAATTTGATATAATGTATTTAAACTTAAAAAATATTTATCCTTTAGTTTCAAAACAAGTTAAGAGATCTAGAATTTATCTTGAGTATTAATTCAATTCATGTGGGCTGAACCACATGTGTACTTTGGATTACTAAATATATATATAGTTCATATGACATCAAGTGGTTCAGAACGCTCTTCAATAACACTTAATATTTTGTCATGATCTTCAATATCCAGTCTCCACTTTTGAGACTACCCTCGACATGGAACTTTTTGAAGAATTAGGCCAACAACAATGACCAAGTGACTATACTGATATACCTTGTTGTCAATTTGGTATTCAGTGAAATGAATCCCATGTTGAACAATTTTAACTTGTTTGAAATATGTCCCTTGCACTACAACTGATCCTGCATGTACATGTATATAAGAAACGTGAGAAATTAAAAATTTCCACGTAAGCGATTTGTACATGTACATATTCAAATCAGAACTTAAACCTATGGGAAATGACATTCCATCACTTATCTTAGATTTTGATAACTTCTTTCTCTCTTCTATGCAACGCAATAAATAATAACTAACACCTTCTATATTTCCATCTTCTGCTATGACTGCAAAAATATCTCCTGCAATTTGACACAAGTTAAATAAATTCTAAGTTATATGTCATTTTTAAGGAAATATTTACATGTGTACGTCATGCATGTACCTTTTTTAATCAATCCTAAAATATGATCATAATCACAAAAAATCAAAGGAATGTCTTCAAATTTTTCATCCTCATTTGAATCCTCGTATGTGTCAGAAACATCTAGTGGCACCATTTTCCATTCACTAACATATCCAAGCTCTTGGTTCTTGCAATCAACATAGTTTTCGAAAATGCATTCAGAACAAAAACATGAATAATCCCTAGTGTATAATGTCCATGGGTGATTATCTGTACTCATGACACAATGCAAAGATCTTGTCCTCTCCACGCTCTTGCATCCATGCATTGATTTTCTATCCACATTTGCAAAATGTACATGTGTACAAGAATGTACATGTAGATCAAGTTGTTAAATTGAAACATTTGAACTAGGAACATTTTTTTAAAAATTAAATAAAATTAAATAAAATACTAAAAGAGAACACGTACTGGTTATCTCCCAAAACACTCTATATGGAATGGGTCTGTATGTTCTCGATGATGATTCCCCAGGATAATTAGGTTGCTCAAAGTGTTTCTTACACCATTCAACAACATCATGTGCATATTCTATACATTCTCCTGTGTACTTTATTTGATGCTTTCTTAGAGCATGTTTGATACAAGCTCTTGCACCATCATGTTCACCCTTTCCATGACCACTCTCAAAAAAAATCCAAACATGTGGTATTTTGTCATTTCGATGATATCTACATAGTGCATAAAATGGCCTCGAAGATTTGAATTGTGTCGCACATCCATCAAACCAAACAAAATGTTTAACTATTGTTATGCCTTATCTTTCAAATATTCAAAAAACTTCTTAAAGCAATGTTGTACAAAAAGTGTGTCATGCTCCTTACCATCACTGATATAGAAGTGGTACTCTTTCTTAATGACACGATTTTAAAATGTACTATCAACACCATCCAAATTCATCTGTGCATGTCGATAACACACATGCACCAAAATAGTGATTTGCTTTGAAAAGTAATACTCTGATTGAATCTCTTTTTGATGTGCAAAAGAGTAATTCTCTGTGAAGTCAACTACAGATAGAATAATTCCAAGTGGGAAAGTGTCTCTTAATCTTTTAAATTGAAACCATGGCATATGTATGGTTTTATCAACTTACAAAATTTTTTCCATAAATGTTCCAATAGGTATTTCCTCTTCTACATAATCTAGCCTTGTAGATTCCTTTCCAAATTTTGTTTCAAATTTTTTGTACTTGTAACTCTTGCAATTTACCATCTTCCTCGTGTCAGTATCTTCATCTCTCAAAGGCAATTTAGCCAAGTCCCCGCATGTTCCACAAATTCCTCTTATGCAATTTATTTGACCGATTGCATTATCATCTAATTTATCACATAAGATGGATGCTATGAATTGACTTGTTTGTTTAGGAGGAGCATTTTCATAACCATCACTATCTTCTCTAATCTTTCAAAACACCTGATAGTACAAGTCAAATTCGATGTGATAACGACAACAACAAGTTTCAAAAAATTTGTTTAACTTCACATAATATGGCCTTAATCGTTCAAACATGGTTTGTCCAATATTTATATGAGGGTTTGTTTTAGTAAACAATACATACAATTCATGTTTTGTTGTGTCTATATAATGTTTTACACGGAGATCATAACGATCAAGACCAATCCTTTGCTTGATAACATCTCTACTATTTGATGAAGGATGAGTATTATCATTCCAAAAACTTGTCACAAAATTCCTAACAACATCTTCAATTCTATCAGAACGAGGAGCTCTACACATAATTGCCCAATTCCCTTCTTAGGTAGTATCATCCAAAATCTTTCTCTTTTTAACATATTTAGATATTGTCCATCTACTAAAACCAAACTTAGATGGCAGTGAAGAGATTGATCTTTTTTGAGGCAATCTTTCATTTACTAAAGATGTCAACATCACTCTTCTTGAAATGGTCTTATCTAGTTTTCGAGATTTTTTACCAATGTTCACCAAACCTTTCTTAACATTATCAACAATAGATTTTTGTAGCTGAGAAGTTTTCCACTTTTGACTTGTTGTATCTATACCCAACAATTTCATTGGATCTATTAATTCTTTATGAGTAAGTACAATTGATAACAATTGAGCTTTTTCTAGTGTAGTATCAAGATTGTTGAAATGAGACATTATTTCTTTTCCACTTTTATTCATTGACCTCCTTTTAGTATGTCTAGGTTCTTAACTGAGATGTTTCAACTCATCCACATCCATTTCAAGTAAATGATCTAAATTTTTATAAGAAATATTTCTCTTCACCTGTTTAGCTAGATCCATAATATGCTCATCCATATCAGTGGTAGGAGGTAAGGAGCCTGACCCCTCTCCTTCAAAGGTCTCCATTGGTTCAACTTGGACAATCTCCTCCCTATGTTCATCAACTATATTGTGTTCTTCAACAGGTTTGTTTGCCTCGACTCTCGCTTCAGAATTCCCTTCTTCTCGAGCCCATTCTGCACATAATTTAAGAGTTTGTGTAAGGTTCTTGAATTAATCAGAGATTATTCAATTAGGTTTAAGAATAGGGGTGAATTTCCCTTAAAGCTTTACATGTTAAAATTAGCCCGTTCAATTTGGTTTATTAAATTTAATTACTTTCAGGACCTTATTATTATAACTCTAATTAAATTACCTGTTTAGGTTTAAAGTTCAATTTGTTCTCAGGTTAGGATTAAAGTTCAATCTCTAATTTTGAGCACTAATTTAACACATAAAATAAAATTTTGATAAATTAGAAATTCCAATTTTGAAAATTAAAAGTACAAATATTTTGATGCATGCATACGATAAAGGTGACCTCATATTAATTTGTTATGGACCATAATGTAGGTGTACTATAATTTGTCACATGTGTGTATATTTAAGACCTATTATTGCATAATAGACCTCCTAATCTGAAATGTTTTTGCATGTACGTGAAGTCATATAAATAGTTCACCTAAATTATTCAACATGTTTAATAGGTTATAAATTTATGTCACATTTAAGACCTATAATCAATGTAATAGTCCTAATAGGCCTTATTATTAAAATCAATATGACCACGTATGAAAAAACATTTCACAATTAATATACTTAACTCCCCTTAAGACAGATATATTATGTGATATTAAAGGTCCACCTATCACATGAAATTACTTGTACATGTAGATTAAATATTCAATATATATAATTTAGAACCTAGAAATTATGACATAATAGGTCTTATTAATTTTATGACTTACTAGGTCTTATCTATTATAAATGGACTTAATTATATAGCAGAAAAATGCAATTACACAAGAAGCAAGTTGATGGAATTTGAAATTTGCAAATACACATGTATTATCTCCAATTAATTATGCTTTCCAATTAAAACAAGATTATTTTTAATCCTATTATTTCCAATTAATTTTCATTAAAAATATTAGATAAAAAATATTGACCTAATTAATTGTTGCGTAATACATATTAAATTAAATAGAAATAAAATTAAAAATACATACTTGCATCATGATATCTTTGTATTCTTTGTTCTCGATATATTTCTTCCATTTCGGGAGAATAATTCCTTGAAGTCTTATTTTGCCTTCTCTTCTTGTTCCCCATGCTTTTACAAAAAACCTTCAAATTATTGCCCTCAAAATAATTTTCAAATGTCTTCTCTCATCCAAAAATACGAATTATTTTAATCATAACCCTGATAAAAAATGAAAAAAATTATGGACATTTATACGACTCCACAAACGAAAAAAAACAAAAAATGTGTTGGCCAGAGTTCGAATGAAACCCGACAGTTAAAAATGGTGGGGTTCGTTCGAACATGACCATTACAAAAAAGTATGGGCCAAAATCAAGCCCATTGGTTCGAACGAATGGCAGTTCGCACGAACCCCTTATGGTTCAAGCGAACCACATTCGCTCGAAGTACTGTTCATTTGAACCCTCCAATTAGAGGTTTCTCCCAAAAAATTTCAGAGTTCTGAAGAATTAATGACTTCAGAGCTCTGGTTCAAAGCACAAATGAAATAATATTGATAACCCAAAAATATTAGATGGTAGTACTTGGAGCAAGCTTTCCAACGAGTATAATTTTGTTATATTTTGAATTTATTATGTTCTTGTTTTTTTAATTTTATGGAAAATTGGTTTTTCACTGAACATGAACTTCTCTGTTCAACGCATTGGGAAAAATAAGAAACTAATTCAAAATTTTTTTGAAAATAATCTATGCCCCTGGTATTGATGTCTTCTTTCTAACAAAAAAAATAAAATTGAATTTCGATTTATATAGAACAAGTTATGTGTTCAAACGTAAACCTATGCCTGAATTATGACTAGTCGGACTTCAAAACTTTATAAAATGAAAAATATTGACCATATCACTATAAAACCAAATGCAAGCCCTGGATATTGATGTTACAAACCAAAATTCGAAATAATTGAGTTTTTATCATTTATAGAAAAAAAGTAATGCGTTTCGAGAGGCACATCACTCTTAAAAAATGTAGTTTGTTGTAAAAAACTACTTTTCGAGGGAGATGGAAATGTATATAGAATCTACAAACAAAATGCTAGAAATCATTAATTTACATCATCTTCAAATTTTTAATAGTTTAAAAGTTATGGTTCTCGAAAGTTGAAGATTATTTTAAAAATGTACATCTCAGTGTCAAAAGTGGCAAAAAAGTGGGAACCATTATTGTGAGTTCACCCCAGTGCTCTCACAGTTTTGCAGCAGGGATATCACCTCAATTTGTACATATTCACCTCAATTTGAGTAGTAGCAGATATCGGAGCATAGAGCAGTGAAGGACAACTATAGTAGTAGTTGCCCATAGGATCACGAGATGGATCTATCACCGAGGTTGCTTTCTTTGTTGCCTCTGTCGGACGAAGGGAAGCAGTGAGGAACAACTAACACCTCTCCTTGCAGGGGTTCCCCGTTCCGGATGGAGGCTCACCTTCACTACTTTAGATTCTGGGATAACCTTCATTCAATGTGCGGTGTAGGTTAGGGTCATTGATTTCGGTCACTTCACCAGTCATGTCTGTGAGAAAAATGATAAATTGGTCGATGGTTTATTAGTTAAATGGACGTTGGTCGCTTCTACAGTCATGTTTGCGAGAATAATGATAAATGGAGAGAGGGGTTATGTCGGGGCCCCTACTATTTTATGGTGGAAGAAGATATATTCCATCTGATTTTTTTTTGGTCGGATGATCGATCCAAAGTTGTTACGCTCCATCCCGGGGAAGAGGGATTGAAGCTGGTCCAACGGATGGAGGTAGTTCACCCCTGGTTGAGGAAGTTAGATTCTTGATAGTTCAGTTGAAGGGAGGGAGGCTCTTAGGCAACCCCACTTAATTCTATTTTGTTACCCTACTGGATTGTTCTCCCTTGTTACCGAGGGTGAGGCTATCCTTCATACCTAACTAATTTGGATGGTAACAGTAGACTAATCGAAGAGGTTGGGTAGTTCAACCGGTGCTTGGAAGGAAGCTAAACAAATGAGAAACAACTTTACTGGAGAGCAATGTTACTAGGGGGTGTGGGTAGGCTTTCATTGCCATTGGATTGTTCTTCCTCGTTATCGGTTTAAATCCTAAACCCATACACCCCTAAAAAAATGCCAAACAGCTTACAAATGGGCCCAAAACATGCCCTTATTACATTAAATAATGCCCAGACTTGAAAATGCCCCTAAACAGACGGCAAACACAAAAACATAACAAAATTCCTACCATGAAGCTAGAAAGTTTCCCGTCGCCTGGTATCCTGGTATAACTGCTCCTGTAGCACCACTTCATTCCACAGTTGGTTCCCTACAGAGGCAGGATTTTGTAATGGTAGAGGCAGGATGAAGAGGTGAGACGAAGTAATGGCAGAGGTCGACAGGACGAAGACACGGGATTTATGAAATGACTTGGTCTTTTTTTTTTTTTGAAGTAATGCACGCGGTCGTCGGAATTTTGACGAACGCAAGCACTTTTTCTAAAAAAACCCAAATGTCATTTCCAATTCCTTCTCCATCGAAACCAAATGTTGCATTATCATCGGAATTTCGATGAATTCGGGCATTTTTTCAAAAGAAAATCAAATTTGGTCACAATATACCTTCTCCGTCGAAATTTTAGGCCAAATGTATTAGTGACCCTACAGACCTGTGTGTCGCAGGGTACAGTCAGTACCTTGTGGTATCGTAGGTACCACAAAAAATAATTTCCTTTTTTTAAAAATAATAAACAAAACAAATAAAACCCCTCAATATTCAAAATTTTTTAAAAGATATATTTTTTAAAAATTCTTATAATTTAACAGAAAATAATTTTTTTAAAAAAAAACTTGTGCAAGTCTGTACGACTGTCGAGGGAGGGGGATTTTTTCCAACTCGAAGTGCGAAGACTAATTTTTGTGAATGGACAAGCAAGCTTGGGGTTTTGGGGCATTTTGAGCATGATGGTGATGTCAGATTTGACCCAAAGTGCTCCAAAATTGCAAATCGTTGTCAGGACAAGTCACCACCCTCCACCTTCAAATGGCTCTAGATTTGGCCTCGGATGTCGGATTTGGATGAAATAAAAGACAATTTTGACTTTCTCAAACCTCCTCAATCCAATGGTGATTGTAGATTTGACCCAACATGTTTCGATAAAGACCTGCAATAGAAATCTCCAAAATGCAAAACCCCAAATTACATCAAATTTATCTCAATTGCTAAGCCAATGGAACTCTAATGGCTCCGATACCATGTGATAATTTTCCAAGATCTAGAGTCAAATTGATAGCAAAAATAAGAGAATAAAATATGACAAGAATAAACTATATCCCTATCAATGATGCAAAGTACTGATCAAATGGATCATCACAATTTACATACAATGTAGATGAGCCTGCTTATAAAGGCAAGGCCATATGGATATGTGAGCACACAATCATGATATGTGGCTCAATGAGATACAAGGGTAGGTAGGAGTAGGTAGGAGAAATAATAAAATATTTCACAAGAGGTGGATCACCCACTGAAGGTGGAGTGTAACAATAATATAAGACCACAAAAGGTGAATTTCTCCTACATACATCATCCCTATGTGCACACTTCCCTAAGTGTCTCATATCTAAACTACTATGAAATGCATTATCCTAAGTCAGGTTAAGTAAGGTGTAATTATGAGAAGTAATTTACACCAACATAAGGCAATTGTGTAGTTGATGCCATGGCTTCTTTTGGCCTTCCCATTGAAGGAATTAGATGTTGGCGAAAAGTAGATCACCTCCCTTTCTATGTGAAGACCCTAATCAGGAGAGAAAAATATCCTATCTTAGTGTAATGGGGAATGTTTCTAATATCCTCTAGGGAATTTTAATTATTTTAGCTCTTTTCTACAACTTGGAAAGTTGTACTCCTCCGAATCTTAATACTGCTTTGGATAAGTTGTGTCCACAGTGGATGCTACCTGGAGTGCCAATAGGGTAGTCTAGAAGGGGTGACCATGTGAATGAAGCAAGTTTTTTTATTAATCATGGGATGATGGCATTTTGGGAAAGGTTCCAAGGATTATGAGATATTTTTTTAAATATAAGAAAATCTAAAAAATTCGCTAATTTATTCCCAAAATAATTTTTTTATGAAAAAACAATCATAAATAATTCAAAACTGATCCAAAAAAACTATGTTTTGGACTGAGCACTCCTAATACCATTCCAAACCTTTAAAAATAAATTCATGCAAAAATTTATAGCCTTTTCTGAGATATGATCAAATATTTTGAAAACCCTAATCTTGTGTCCAAAACCCTAGCTGCACAAGATTAGTCTTGAATTCTTTTTACAAAACAACAACATAAGGTTAGATAAACCCACAAAAACACATATCTTAATAGAAATTAATGTCCCACCAGGGGTACCAAAATGTGTATGGTGAAATAGAGAATTCAAAATATCGTAAAACTGAATAAGATTCAACCACATAAAACCGTAGTTCTACGATGAAATTCACCATACACCAATGAAGAACCTAAAAACATGCAAAACACAAAATATGAAAGACTATACCATTCACATGCTTATTAGGGTATGATCTCCATTGTTTCATATCTCCATTGATCTTGCTTGATTTTGATTATGGTTGCTCTCAAATTTTATGTGTGCATAAGAGCTCAATAAAGAATGGATTGTGGTTGTGTAGTTTGACCATATGTAGATGCTTCACTTAAATGAGTTAGCTATATATTATTTTATTAGGGTTGGATAAAGAGAATTTATCCTCTTTTATAGAGTTTACCCTAGAAATGGAGGGCTAGGATTAAGAGGTGTAAGGATAAATGGTCAACTTAGATTAGAGGGTAGGTATAGAAAATAGGAAAATATTAGGGAGGTGGTTAAAGGTAAATTAAGAGATGAATGACACTTGTCATGGAGGAAAAAAGATAATGAATTAAATAAAAAAATAAAGATCTAATTAATTAATAGAAGAGGTGGGGTCAATTAAATAAATAAAATATTTATTTAATTTAGAGAAAGGATAATTTAAATAAATAAAAATATTTATTTAAATGGGGAAATGATAGATAAAGATTAGTGAATTAATTAAATAAATTAAAATAAATTGATTAAATAAATAAAATATTTATTTAATTAGGCTAGGACAATTTTAGTTGTCTAAAGTTACTTATCCTCATTTAGACATATTCCCACATTTAACTCCATTGTATTCAAATCTTTACATATTTCCACATAGATATCATTTATTATGTCAAAAGTTGTATTCCATATTCTAAACATTTATTCCCCACCTTGATCCTACTACTGCCTTGTCTCAAGTTTATCCTATATGCAAGAGATAAATCTTGAACCTATAGATTTGACCCCTAATTTAAAATAAAATAAAATTCAAACTTGATCAACTCTTACCCATTTCTTTCTTACCACGAGTAGACTCGGTACACGTTACTTGATATTTATTGCTATATATTCGTACTTAAAGGCATTCAATGTGAATTCATTTATCATCATCTCACATTTGAGCTTTATTTAATCATTTTCATATTATTATGGAAACAATTCCATTGGAGGACTAAAAGGAACCTAAAATTATATAATCAATTTATAGCATCTACAAGTCTCAACATTGTTGCCATAGAGGTAATTCCTATGACCATAAAGTTGGTTTGTAAGGATTAGGGTCCCTTTTCCCTACCTATATGATTAGAAACATAGAGAACACAAATAGTGCAATTAGATGATCTCTTCTAGGTGTTTCTGAACAACACCATTCCTTGACAATCATAGTAGAATGATAAATTAAGTGAATAAAACAACGAGCATGATAATCAACCTAATCATATCCACAAGATTAAAAAAAAATTCACCCCCATGGAGTTAAACAAAATTTACAATTTTGACTCACAACAAAATTGATAGACTATTCAAATTTTAAGGAGAAAAAATAAATAAAGAGAAGCTATTATAAATCTCCAGATATATAATATTTAGTACAACTAGAGATTTATTTCTCACATACCTAAAATCAAATTTCTCATCTCTTATATTTATTATTTAATTATCAATTCCACACACACAAGATGCTACGTAGAGGATAACACCCTTTGTATACAATAACTCTAAGAGGGAGAGACTAGAAAATTACGAAATAAGGGTTTATGTCTCTTAATTTTCTAGTATTCTAATATCTAATAGATTACGAAATGTGATTTGACATCTTATATAAAAATTAATACACAGTGTAATCCAGAAATTTAATGACAAATTATCTATGAATTGTGAAAATCTTAACACAAATATAACGCTACAGCAATAGTAGGGCATTATGTTTTATAGAAGAAAATAGTACATAATTGAATCTTTACACAAAGAGTAGCAACAGTTTTCAGCAGCAATGACTCCTACCAAGCCACACAGTCCATATACAGCAGTTGAAAGTAAAATGATATTATAAATAGTAAACAGCTTTCGACCAAAACACAGCGAAATAAGCAGCAATGAATCCTCACAAGTTACAATCCATATGCAGTGGTTGAAAGTTAAATGATTTTCTTATAAGTTGTTTCGATTGTGGTTGATGGACAGAATGTTTCAAATCAATGTACAGTTTATTTGCCACTGAATTTTTAGTGGAAAAGAAATCAATTTCCAACGGTTTGTCGAAACTTTCTTCTACCTGGTCTATAGTCGATAATGTTTTACACTCTGGGTTGTTTTGATGCCATGGAACTCTTAGGAATATAAGGATTTAGTGGAATTTATATTGTAAAATAAGATCTCTGATTTTCTTTGGCAATTCTATCTATTTGTAAAGCTGAAAATCTCCATATTGCAAGCCGATTAATTGAAATCGCAAAGCAGGAAGAAAATCTAAACGGGAAATATTTGAATAAGATACGCGGCATACCTTAACTCCCTTAGTAAGACTGGATATTATGCGAAGCCGTTGCCGTTTTCTCTTCGTTTCTACAGTTTCAGCTTTTCTTCTTCCAGCTTTCCCTATTTCCTGCGAATGCGCGCCAGTTGACCTCTTTCGTTTGCAACTGATAGTTGTTGCGCTTCCTACTGCTGTGTCCATCAGCACCATGGTTTTCTTTAGCTTTAAATTAGCTTTGGTTGAATCCGAATCCGCCGATGTGTCCATCACCAAGTTTTCTGATGAATCAGCAGGAATATTAACTGGTAGAGCAGCCGCACAAATATCAACTATTGACCACTTCTTTTGTGCCCTTGATTTCTGTCTTTGAAGTTTACCATGCTTTTTCTGTGCGTTAGATGCTTGTGCAAGGTAATCATCCATGTGAGCATTCACGGCTGTTACAGTGGTAGAGGTAAATATTTTGCAGACCGGGCAAACTTTAAGTCCCGAAACATCATTATTGCTAATGTCAAAAACGTTTACCGACTCTGATTTAGTTCCCTCAAGATTCAGGTGATCAATTTTGTTTTTCTCAGTCTGCGTTAAATTTGATCCCGCCGATACCTGATCTCGCGCCATTTTTCTAGCCTTCTTCGGCCTTTCTATTTCATCTCCTAAACCTGCATCCGTGACAGACTTCGATTCCCCCTTGGTAGAACCAAACGTAAAATTGATTACGCATACTTGGAGCGGTTACAATGCTTCACTATGGTTAATATTCTTCCTTCCTTCCTTCCTCCAATCGTTGCATTTAACTGTTGTGTATGACAGTTACATGCAACGATTACAATGCATATCTTTGGAGGCATAGACAAGGCGTGTGAACGTTACAATGCATGGCCGCCATCAGTTTTCAGTTTTCTTTAGTGTATACACAGATGCCTTCACTCCCCCCCTGCTGCGACTGTAGGAACGCCTCTCGGCGTAATAATCCCCCCCTGCTGCGACTGTAGGAATGCCTCTCGGCGTAATAATCCACACCCTGATCAATGATTCGTTGGTCATAGAGTAGCCAGTAGTTCAATTGGTAGAGCATTTCAGTAGTAAATGAAAGGTTTTCAGTTCAAGTCTTAGTTGATCCATATGAGTTGTAACTCAAACACGTGGTATTGGAATCAGATACAAGTTCTAGCCAAAGAGAGGCCAATAGCTCATTTAGAAGAGCACTCCAAACAATGGGCTGGCCATAGAGTGGCCAAATTCCAACAACAAAGGGAAGGCCTTAGGTTCATGACCTAACTGGTCCATATGAATTGTAACTATATAATTTGTGCAACAATTCTTCTACTATAGCTTCAAGCAGTCCCCCTATCCCTATCCTACTTTCCATTGAGAACTCCCCCTATCCCTATCCTTTTCACAAGATGCATCAAATACTCCAAAGCCCTCGTGCCAATAATATGTGTGTAGTGCTTGTTTAGGTAATTAAATCGTTATTATGATCAAGTCTCCTTAAAATTTGGCAAGGGCCAATCTTTTTGGGTTTTAGCTTTCGTGGTTACCTCGAGGGTATCTCATTCTTCTAATGCACCATAATCAATCTCCCCTCTTGAAATTCTTTTTCTTTAATGAATATTAGTATGTTTTTATATTGCTTATTTACGGGCAATTTGTCCGTGATCTTTTGATGCATAGGTCATAAATATGTTCAACAAAACTCTCCACATCACAAACACTGAGGGTCTTCATAGGTAAATCAAGCAGATCAATTACTTCTAGTTCTTTTAGATTTTCAACATATTTAAACTAAGTAAAAAGGAAATTATCTAAGATATATTACTCTTGAAGTTGTATTCAAATTCAATATATGCTAAAATTTGATTCTCCTACTTGGATGTCTGCAAAGCAAACTTACAAAAAAAACTTAAAAAAATGTAATGGTCTTTGGCGATTTTCGCAAGTTCAAAAATTCTTTTGAAAAATAAATTAGCAATTTTATTTATGTTGGCAAAAAAAATCTATTAAATTTTTTTAATTTTAGAGAGAATATATACTCTTTTTTAAAGAGAAAATTTCACTTATTTAATTAGATAAGATTGACTATAACTGTTATCTGGAAGATGATATATCTTTGTAGCCATGAAAAATGAATCAATTTTGTAATAGCAACTGTGTGAAAATTATAATTTTTTCTTGAGAAATAAGAATACTCCACCTTTGTCCCAAATTTGTGCCTTGTTGAATGTGATTATGTTTTTTATTAAGACGAAAACAGGTTTTGAAGGGACTTGAAACCCTTTACAAAGAAGTTACACATGATATATCATTAAAGCCCCTCAAAACAGAGTAGACCAAAAAGATAACAAAACTGACAGGAAAATAAGATAATCAGAGAAACACACAACCCAACATCAACAAAAAGCTAGCAGAAGAACAAAGCAGCACCAACAAAAGGAACAATACTAACCCAGGTTCTGTAAAGTTTTAGCAACTTCAACTTCCAGTCAGTTCATCTTCTGGGTCGTATCCTTCAACTCCAGGATATCTCGAGGTAGGTTAGCAGACTTGTTTTTTGTACTTGCCCTAATTCTCTTGCTCATACCCAAAGTGTCCTCAGTTCCCAGATCCTTATCCTAGTCCAGGTCAACAAAGATCTTGTCCCGGTGAAACTTCTCAAGCTTTGCCACCACAGTTATCATATTTTCTGCCGCAAAATTAACAATTTTATGACTATCCTCCATAATTTTACGTAGGGTATTCTCACATTTGTTAATCCTCTGTTCCGCTTCTCTGAACTTGTTATCATACCTGCCCTTCATTTTTTCAATAGTCTCCACATTCTTAGTTATTAATATGCCATCATTTTCTTCTCATTTTCATTCCAAATGGCACAAACAAAGGACCCTTGAGGCTTATCCTTCACACCACCAGATTGCATAGGCTATTCAGTCACCTGCAGCTTCTCCCCCAAAGCCTCTTTAGCCTGTAAATATTCAAATTTCGAGGAAAGGGCTCTCTATTTAAGGTTGGGGCTTTTAATCTCATGAAAAACCCATCTGAAAAAGTTTGAAGAGATACATAGAGCTATTTTTGGTGGTCTCCAAAACCCTAATAGCCATCTCTTGCTTGAGTTGAAAGTCTTGAAAGCTCAAATCCTCAGACTCCTGAGAATTCCCCTCCTTCTCATGAGGAGAAAGAGAGTCCTCAGAGTCAAAAGGGGAGATATTCATGCTCCTGGGAGTTTTTATAAATCACAAGGGCAAAGCCTTTCCCTTTCCCCTTGGATTTCTTAGCAGACTTAGCTCCCCCCATCGAAGGAGAGCCCAACAAACAAATGCTTTGGCTCCCTTTTAGGTGGGATGACTTCTTCCTCCTCATCCTCAGTATTCCATCCCCCGTTCTCAAAGCTACCACTTCCCTCCCCATCATAATTAGAGGTCAAGAGAGCCTTATTAGGGTTCTCAGAAGTGCTAGTCTTAAAATGCTCATAGATCAACAAAATTAACCCTTGATGCAAAACCGGATTAATGTGGGGATTTTCTCTATGTACATTAATGTTGGCATTCAAAGAAGAGAGCAAGTAAAAGGGGAAAGAAATCTTCACCTTATGCCTGAAGTTGTTGAGCAGAACAAAGTGGTATCCAAAGATCTTTGTGAACCTGTCATCCAGAGTGAAGAACTCCATAATACTCTTCTTTTTTCTTCACAACTAATTTGTGTTGTAATATCATTTGATTTTGTGGGCTCATATTTTCTTAACAAGTGGTATCAAATCTTTTAGTTTTGCACCAACTGTATTAGGAATTGTTGTTTGTTCTTGGGTCATCTTCCACTATCCTCTCTATATGAAAATATCTTTCTCTCTTAAACCTAGTTTAAAAAAAAAAATTGGGTTTGACTTTCCTTGGAATCCAAGCACCTCTACTCTTCCTTTCATTCTTTGTTTGGTCATAGTTTTCTTTGTCCTCTCCATAGGATCCCAAACTCCAATGTGAACTCATACAATTTAGTTTTATCCTTAGAATGTTTAGGCTACAATCTAGTCTGCTTCTAATTTAAATAAAATTATATAATTTCTTCTCTCTATTCTACCTCACTAGATTTTGACTCCTCTTTGCTCCATTCCTCTAGCTATTCCTTGAGACTCTTCGATATCAATATGCAAACAAAAGGGGAAATATATATGCAAAACCTCTAAGAAAAATTATTTTCCCTTTTTGTAATATTCTATAGTAAGAAAAAAAAGAGAAGAACAAGGAAAAACCACTTCACTAATGCTACACAAAAATAAGTTAGAAACGTAGAAAAACAACATTCATATATACATATATAGTTCCTCCCTATGTCCAACCATTCTTCTACAATAGCTTCCAAGACCTCTCCTATATTTATTCTACTTTCCTTTAAAAAACACTTGAACTAGAATATATTCTTTCTAGCTAATCTTTCAAAATTGAAATCCAACATAGATTTGGGGAGCTCTTCCTTCAAAATTACTCCTCCAACAACTCCTAATAAAAAATACACAAAGTATTTACGCATCACAATACTCTTTAGGAAAATAAATTATAAGTGTTTCTAGATTCCTATAGTTTGGTCAATGTAGGTTTCACAAAGAGTATGCAGCAATATTTATCTAACTACTAGCAACAAAAAACCAAATGAACATAGCATGAACAACTAATGCATATTATTTCTCCTCTTGCTAATATTGACAAAAATATGGCTTTTTTAATTATACAGTGGGAGAAAAGTCCAGTATGTCAACTAAATTTATCTTATTTCTATCCATAATATGCTACAACAAACTTATACAGTGAAGAGAACACGATCCTTTATTCACTAAATAGATTCTTTGATATGTGTAATGGGCAACATATTGTTTTCGTTTTCTTGATCAATCACAACACTTGACAATTAGAAAGACATTCATAAGTTGATAATGTACACTCCTCCACTCCTCTTTGCTAAAAATAGTTTGGGTGTATGTTGTGTCCTATTAACCTATATATCATGGCAATATGAACATAGGGGCATACATGATGGAAGAGAAAACACTATCACTATTGATAAACGGGGTAAGAAGTACAATTTGATTCCTTTGAAGGAAAAATAAGATAAAGTGAGTAGTAGGGGAAAATTCTCTTAGTAGTCGATAAAGACTTCTTTTAAAGACAACAAAGAGGGCAATGGAATGTTATGCTCTCATTCCTAAACCAATGAAGGTTGGAAAAACAAAAAATGACAAGTTCAAATCACTTAAGTGAGTGAGTTGCTTGAAGAATACAAGGAAATCATCTCTAACGATCTTTTGGAAGGTTTTCTACTAATAAGAAGCATTAGTCACTGTTGGGTCTCAAATCAACAGATTGGATAGGTTCTAAGGAAATGCCAACTCCTATGATCAAACCCTCCAATTGACTTGGCCAACTTATAGAGAAAACCTGTTTAGATGTTAACTCTCTCACTTTAAGCTCTGTAGGGACCTAGGCGGGTATACCTATTCACTGGTTGTTTCTAATAACCAGTGCTTTTTATAGCAGATTTATTGTCTTAATCTGATATCTCCTAGTCTCAGAATGGCATAGGTTCCTAAAATGGAGATATAGCAGATGAGTTCAAGATTGTTTTTGTAGAAGCTATTCGATCTATGTTTCCTAATTACTTCTGTTGCTTTAAAATAACATATGATGAATATAGTGATAAGTGTAATCTGAAATTAACCAGTGTCTTCTTTGCTGTTTGGGCTACAGAGTCATTATACTTTCTTTAGGACTTATCATGCGAGCTTGTGAGACTGTTTTTTAATCCACCCCTTTATGGACCTATCGGTTATTATTTCTTTTGGGATCAATTGAATGCTTATATCATACGTTGATTGAATGAATTTAACCCTACCTTTAAGGGACCAATCAATGAAGTACTGTGAGGAACAATTACAATTCGCAAGCAAAACTCTTGTTTCAACCTTATAACATGAAGCACAAATTTGATTTCAAGAATATGAATAACCTTATCACTTTAGATAATATCACAGATGATTGCCAGAACAAAGTGAAATAATCCACAACACATACACAAAGAAAAACAACAGTTCATAGCATGTATTCCATAGAAGTTTGTACAAAAAAGACTTACAAGCTATCATACATTGCTATCTTCTTCTTATGTATTTCGTCCCTTTTTATTACAAAAACCATTCTCATATATATATGAGAATGAAAGTTATTCATGAAAAGACATGTCTTTTCAAAATGCTAATCGTTAGTTTGAATGTTCTTAACAAATTTAAGCAAAAAGAGATTAAGAATTCCTAAATGATGAATATAATCATCATCTTTGAAGGTTTTGATTTTAGCACTTTGTTTCTTCAATTCTTCTCCTTGTGATAGGTATTCGAATATCATCTGGTTGATGGTAGGGGCCATGTCTTTGCTTCGATCCATTTTTGATAAAGCCCAATCCTTGACGCTGACAAGCTCATTCCGCAAATCCTCCAGAGATATTACATCTCCTTCTTTATAGACCGAGGGCATTCCAATAGGTCTCCCATCATCCAATTCCTTAAGATCTCTCCTTAGCGCATCTTCGAGTTTAACATGATTTTCCATGTGTGCAGTCCCTTCAGCCTTCTCCTCTGGCATCATCGTATCAACACTGTTTAGTACTTCGTGCAATCGTGCTTTTAATCTCTCATGCTCTCTTAATGCCTTTATAGTTCCAGTGTACACCTTCCAATATTGTTCAATATGTGAAAGCATGGTGTTGAATCGGTGTCCGATGATATCATTAACCATTTTATCCATCTTTTGCTGGATGCTATTTGCCTGTTTGGTAGCCTTATCTGCTTGATACTTCCAGTACAGAGCATCAGAAACATCATCCAAGCTACATCCTGTGGGATATGAGGTATATTCATTTATGGGAGTCCTTGTCTCAAGTTGCAATATTTTTGCTTGTAACTTTTGATTCTCCTCTTTAGATTTTTCATACAACCCCTTATAAGTGATGTTTTCCCTGACCAAAAATTCTGTCTGGTCCAAATTTAATCTGGCAACATCCAAGTTTAATTTAGCAGTGACCCTAGGGTCAGTCTTTCCAACCTGATGAACCATGAGGTGTCCAAAGGTTTCTTCAATATCCATAATAATAGGCCTTTTTCCCTTTGGATATAACGCCCACTGCAGGAGAGCCTTTTTATCAGGATCATATCCGGAGCCTAAGAATAATTTGTCTATCTCCTGAGGCAACACCTGTTGATTCAAGTCTTGCCTCTTCAAGAATCCGTCAAACAGAAGTGCTGAATTTATGTCCCAACCAGAAAAGATGATAATACTAGCCTCTTTTAATAATCTTCTCCCTTTCTCAGGGGTCATATCTTTCATGAGGGTATCAATTTCTTCCCCTAGTCTTTTCATCTATTCCTCTTCTGGTCTTCCAGCCATGCTTCATTTCACATGTGCCCCTTTATACTGGTACAAGAATGAAAGGAATTCCCTTGAAGAGGCGAATCCGTCGTCAGCAACAAAATCTTCATGCTCTGTCATCCTTATATCAACAACATCTTTAATGTTAATTTCACCAGTGTCCATATTCATCTCTGCTTCAAAACCAGGAGGATAATCTTCTCTAGGAGAATCAGCAGGGATACTACTAGCAGTTGATTTTGGTGACATGTGAGCCAATGGTTGACTATCTTTTTCAGTGTTGATAAAATGAAGGAATTGTGGGGGCACTCTATGCATGATTTCTACTTCATGTTGGAGTAGCCTTTTGGCTATTTCTAGAGGATCTTGGAGGTTTCCAAGTAAATCTCCATCCACCATCCCCCTTGCCCTTTTCCATTTGAAAGCCTCCCAAGTCATTTCACTTCTTTCTCTCAAAACCCTGGCTTCCTCTCTTTCAAGGTTCTTGATCAAATCATCTGGCATTTTAGCCACATGTATTCCAGCCTTTAGTTTTTGTGACGCCCTGGCAGCTCTTATATATCCCTCAGGATCAAAGTTCTCTCTAGGTTCACCCAGAGTCATGCCATAGTAGTCTAATTTATTTTGAAGTAGATGATAACTTTTTGAATTTTTAACAATAAAATTAGAAAAAACCAATAAACCTGGAACAATGGACCGTTTACCGAAATCCGTAAGATGTTTGGCATTGATAGTAGATAGTTGTCTCACAATCTCCAGGCTAGCCACCCTATTTGGTACTATAATTGGAAGCATGTGTGGCTTTCCTTCATACCCAAATACCCTGATTTCTGTATGGTTATTGTGGCAATACCAATCACCCCAATTGTGATCAATTTGTGACTCCGGAGAGAAGTCTTTTGGCCTGAGAAATCTCTTAATTTCAGGGGACAGAGTATAATCTCTATGTTGCCCAAAGGCCGCACTAAGGGGTTTCACAAAATATTCCTGAAAGTGCCAGTACTGGTTGTTCATGAATCTCTGATCCCATGCAGAAACCCACAACTGAACTGGTTTTCTCAAACCATTCTTATCATAAGCTCTGATGCAGAAATCATCTGACCAGAAATTGATTTCTTGTCCACAATAAAGAATAATATGCATCAATAAAGAGTACAATGAAAAATGGATATTCACAAGGTCCTCTTTTAACTTCTCCAACCCATGATTTAGGGCATCTGCAACATAAGTGGCATAATCAAATGACCTAGGGTCTTTTGATTGTAAATCAGCACACAAAACCATAACCCCAATATCCATGAGAGGATGAGCTTCTAAACCTAATACTTGAGCTGCAGCATAATATGTATACTTAAAATATGGATGGAAATGGTTGACATCAAATGGCACCTTGTCATCTTTGATGAACGGAACAAAGGACCCACCCACTTTCGGCCAGTGAATAGGTAATCTCCATGTCCTGTAGATGTTTTCCAAGCTAAAGAATTCTTGCGACAACTTCTGCATATCAATTTTCTCCTCTACTTCCCAGTCTAGATCAAACACCATATCAATAGTCTGTTTGTTAATCACCACCAAGGGATTCCCTCGGTAGTCGCATATGGTTTTGGTTCTCGGATTATAGCAATCTACCAGGGCTTTCATTAGTTCAACATCCACAAACACATTTGGGACTACCAATTTCCCTAAGTTTTTCTTCCATAGATTACTTATGGGCTCAGGAGCATCCCTTCTTTTGTAACTAAATAGGAACAATTCATGTCCCCTGATTTCGGTCCATATGTCTCCTAGATTTTCAAATATATCCTCTAATCCTTCTTCTTCACTCTTGATCTTTTTAGACCTCACGCTGGATGCCGGGCACTGGTCTAGCATATCCTGAGTCAAAGCTCTACCTTTCTTTTTCTGTCTTTTGGGCTTCTCCTCAGGATTTAATTCTTTCCCTTTTCTACTCTTTTTAGAAGAAGAAGAAGATTCCATAGTTTCAGTAAATACGAGAAATCACACTTACTTGGAGAAATGTCTAGCTCTTCAGATTGTCGTTCACGAAACTCAGCAAATTCCTCGCAATTGTCAGTCTTTTGGCATCAATCTGGTTCTTATGAAGATTTGATCAGTTCAGCTGTAATTGCATGGGCAACTTGTGCACAGTTAATGTCTCTGCGTCTACAACGGCTATTCAAATGTTTAAACTTAATTGCAGATGTGACATTCTTCACTTGGGCCTTTAACTCTTTCACGGGAAGTACAGTTCGACCAAAATGATCGTAAGTAAAGTTTTCGATGAAACCCTTGTCTTCGGCCGAATGTTTTGATCTTTCATCGAAAGCTCACTTTCCTCGATATCACTTTTTCGGTGAATAGCCCACGTCGAAAAACCATTTTCAAGACTCATCGAAATCATCTTTTCCTCGATGAGCTTTCTTTCAATAAGTTATTTGCAAGTTTCATCGAAATCATATTTTGATGAGTTCTATTCTTCGGTGAAAGTTCATGCAAGCTCCTCGAAAGTCTTTTTCCTTCGATATCCCCTTTATCGATAAAACACCTCTGTTCTTGTTCGATATAATGTTGTCGATGGGATTTGCATTTCGATGAATGCTTTATGAATTTCTTCGGCAGTTGTATTTCTTCGAAATCACTTTTTAGTTTTTGCTTTTCATTTTTCGATGAAACTGGAGTATCGATGAGCGGCTTCCTTTATTTATCGACAGTGATATTCTGCCGAAAACACTTCTGCGTAGTGCTTTACACGTCATGCTCTATTTCGATGAAAGTATCCTTTCGGTGAAACTCCTTCTTGCCGATAATCTTTTACTTTTCAAGCCTATGGGAAGATTTTTTTTTATTTCAAACATAGTGATCAACAGTCACCATATGCAATTGATATCAAGATTAGTTCTTCTAAATGAGGCAACATATTGGTTCACTCAATGGAAAATGAAGAGATAGATTTGCAAGTGAGAGAGTTTATTGACAAAGGTTTGAAAAGGGATAGCCTTAGTTCTTATGTTGTACTAGCAAAGTTGACACTAAAGAAAAGTGGTGAGTGGAAAATGTATAACTATTCTCATGTTATTAACATAATAATAATATAATATTGGTTTTCATTGCCTCACATAGATGATCTTATGGATTATATAAGTGGATCCAAGTACTTCTCTTAGATAGATCTAAAAAGTGGATACTAACAAATATAAATTTGGGAAGGTAATGAATGAAATACCTACTTAAAAACAAAGAAGGGGTTGTATGTGTAGACACATAAAAAAAATTCATTAAAATGGACCCTCTTAATTAAACTTAATTTTTCCTACATCATTAGGTGGATCCATATTATATAATGCTCTTATTTCATTATTCCATTCTTCATTATATTATAATATTCATTATTCCATTATTCCTCATTATATCATGATAGTCATAAAATATTATTAATTCATTAAAATCCACTAATATATTCTATTATTAATCCATTTTCCAAATATCATATATATCAACTTCATCTTCTATTTATCATCTCCCACTCCTATCAATCTCACTCACCTAATGCATGTGGGACCAACATCTCTAATCCAATGCTTTATCCCACATTTATCCTATAACCTGGATTCACCCTAAGGACGACTATAAAAACCTTGCTTCCTCTCATCTTTTGGCATCCATTGTTTAAATCCTTTGATATCATTCATGCATTCTTGCATTTTTATTTCTTGATCAATCTCACATCTTTGATTACTTTGCATTCATCTTTAGCTTCTTGTGCACGTGCTTTCTGAGAGCACCCATATTTCGAACACAAGATCTTGATTTGGTAGGAGAACAATGGAGGCAAATCCTTGATTAAAATGCACGTGTGTGTGTTTGCTTGTTTTCTTTTAGCTTTGCATGTGTGTTTTATTGCAAGTACTTCATTGTTGTATGATTAATCTATCTGAATCTTCTCCCATTAGATCTCAAATCAGATTTTTGCATCTACAGTATGAATGGTTGGCAATTCCTTTTAGCTAACCAATGCACTAATTATCTTCATGTGGATATTGAACAAAGTGTTGAAATCATTCTTGGGCAAGTCTACTATTGGCAATTGACACTCATCCAGGTTATAGGTGTTGTCATTGCTGGCAACACACTTCATGGGAGATCCGGCAATCAAGGTAACCAACATTCACTACACCGACACTCAAGGAAAGGCGTATAACTAACAAACTTGGAACTGGTATTCTAAGGCCAACATAGGAGATTGATCTGGCAAACGTGGAAGCGACAATGATCATATTTTTTTATTTTTATATTTTATCTGGGCCGACATGTGTCTTATCTTTTGTTATATGTTTGTAAGCCAACATAAGGCATTTGTGTTTATTCATATAAATGGGTATATAAGTCAGTTCGGGTTGGGTCATTTGATATGATGATAATGGTGTGGATATATGGGAGAAAAGTGATGTGAAAGGTTTTGTGATGTTATCTTGATTGATAGCATGTGAATGTAAAGATATGCAATCACTCTTGGTATTGGTATAGAGAATTGGGAAGCGATCTAAGATAGCGGTAAGGGAGGTTACAGTTTAACCGGTACAGACAGTGCTTTAACCGAAACTCATCTAGCATAGAAGATGCACATTCTGAGTTTAGTTTTTGTTTGTAATCTAGTATTTGGATCTGTAGTAAGTGAGGCTCCTTTTGTGATGAGCAATGTCCTCTAGGCAGTGTGCCTTCCTGCATGTGTAGGCCCCTCTTGAAGTATTTATTCATTTGGCCAGTGGATAGATATTGTGGGTCGTCAATCCCACCGTGGTTTTTCCTCTTTGAGGTTTTCCACATATAAATATATGTGTTATGGTGTTGACTCATGTGGTTGCATTGATATTACTTTTTGTTACTTTCTTTTATGCATACTGGTTAATAACTGGATTTGTTAATAAGGTTAAAATTACTCTATCCGGCATAACACTGATTCACACCCCCCCCCCTTATTGTTCTTGGATTCTAACAATTGGTATCAGAGCATTGTGCCTCGGAATAAGTCTAACAGCTTGAGGAAGATCCTGAATCTGGAATCCATGGAGATGAGTTTACAGAAGGAACTTGAAGTAGCACTTGAGGACTATGATGCTAAAAGGTTGAAGAACTTGAAGCTGTAAGATGAGTTGAATTCTGCAAATGAATTCATTCCTACCTTGCAGGAGAGGTTTTCATTTGCTCAAGCTAAAAGGAAGGAACTTTTACAAAATCTGGATGATGAAGAGAAGAATGCCCTTAAGGAATTATGTTAGAAGCCGAGTCAGGAGAATAATGTTGCGAAGAATGAAATGCAAGCCATGACTACGAGGATGTCCAAGGAGATTGAAGATCAAAAGAAGAATGAGGAAAATATTGCTATGTTTGTGAAAGACATATATGAGGAATGCATTAGGTTGGCACATGAGAATGATGTGTTGAGAACTGAGTTGGTGCAATCACAGAACATTGAGCAAGAGTTGGAAAGAATGATGTCAATCCTGAGAAGTGATCTGGATGCTGCAAATGATTACAAAGAAAAGTTCAGGGTCAGTTTTGCAAGGCTTGATGAATTATTGAAGGATCAAAGAGACAGTAGAGACACTAGAGGTCTTGGATTTGAGCATGGAGAAAGATCTGGTGCTACAAATCAAGGGAATCCACTAGACAATCAGATTAAGAAATCATTGGTAAGACAACCCAATGCACATAAATTTAATGGTAGATGCTTTGTTTGTAATAAGTTTGGTCATAGAGCAAGTCAATGCAAAAATAGAGAAAATCAGAATAATAATGTTGTTCCTAGTTAGTGTTCAAAATCTAATAAGTATGGTCATAGGACAGGAGATTGTAGAATGAATGTGAGATGTCATGCATGTGGAAAGTTTGGACATATGGCTAATCAATGTAGGTCGAAGAATGGTCAAGGACTCAACAAGGAAATTTAGAAGAACAATGTTACTTGCTATGCATGCAACAAAATATGACATATTGCCAAATATTGCCGAAGCAAGAATACACCAGAAGGGAATGGTACATCAAAAGAGAAAGGAAAGAAAAAGGTTGATGAGATCTGGCAAGCTCATGCTAAACAATGGATTAAGAAGTCTAAAGATCAATTAACAGAGGTAAATTCTTTGGTTACCCAACCAGCAGAGAAAAATGTTCCTATACGGGCAGGATACTTATCTGGTAACTAAGGCTTTAGCCTTAGGGGGAGGCAAATTAATGTCAGATCCTGCATTGCCCCCGATAGTGGTTTGAAAGCTTGTTTCAGATCTTGGTGAAGACAATCTGATTAAAAGGGAAATTAGGGTTTCACAGATTAAAAGGGATAAGTTGCATCATTTCTGACCACACAACACTCAGAGAGAAGCATAGTGAGTTTAAGGCGATTAAGAGCGATTTCCTGTACTCTCAATGCATATTTTTTAAAGGTTTTCACCGGCTTAGGTTGTGAGGTATTTTCTCTGTTTTCACACTACTTTTTTGAATTCGAAAAGGCTTTTGGATCTTCTCCCTCTCTGGAAAATGTGGTTGTCCCTATTGTGGTAGATATTAAGGATTGTCCATGTCCAGAATTCAAACAATGCCCTCAAATTGCAAAGGTCGATCAATTTATCGACACATTTTCTAGGGTCCATGACAAAGTTATTTATGTTGAAGATGTAAGAACATATATTCATTGCACTCTGGAGGATTTGGGTTCATCTGAGATTAAATCAATGTATCTGTCTACTTTGTTGAATAAGGATGGATTGCTTAAACTATAATTTCAAATTCTGAAGGATTGGGGTTTCACCGACATTTTGGAGATGCCCGAGTTCAAGGATGAGATGATTCGGTATGTGCAGAGCTAAGTCCATGGCGAGTTCATGTGGCTTGACTAGCCCTATAAAATCAACAAGGAGATGATTTGTGCTATCACCGACTTACCCCAGGTTGGACAGACACTGGGTAGCCAGTGCCACCTCTGACAACCAGTCGAGGCAGATTAGTACTATCAGGGACAAAGTTCAATTTACATGCATGGTAATTAGATATACGGTAACTCAATCAAACCAATTGAACTCTGTTTCTAGTTCCTATATTTTTTGTGCACACAAGATGGTGAAAGAAAATGAGAAATATGATCTTTGTTAGTGGATGTGTGATGAGTTGATTTTAAATTTGGGAAAGATTAAGGGATAAGAAAGGTACATTCTAGTATGGAAATCTCATTGTTGGCTTGATGCTTTTCTTTTTGAATGAGATACCGGGATCTGGTAAGAGGCAATGGGCCTTTGATATATCGGTAGGTAAACATATCAAGGACGCATAGAGAAACTTGGGACAAGACATAGACTCCATTTTGTGGGGTTATTTCAAGGCATTTCAAAAAGCTATGAAGAAAAGAGAAAGGATCCCTAAGCATATCATTGATAAAACTCTACCAACATATGCTTCATGGTGAAAAAGGATGAAACTTTGATGGAGGAATTGCAACCTAGGACAATCTGGGTTACTGAGATGGGCTATGAGGTTGATGCACAGATCTTGGACCTTTATGCCAAGATGCTTATAGATGCCTCGATTGATGAGAAGGAGAAAAATTTTGGCACAGCTAAGTAGAAGGAATCTGAGGTAAAGATTGGTTTCGGCAAGAAGAAAAGGAAAGGACAAATCAAGAAGGTTGGACAGGTTGTCCAGAAGATATCCTCTCAAATCAAACAAATCATTTATTTGGTAGAGGCATCTCCTCTGATAGTTGTTCAAGATTCTCCAATAGTAGGAACTGGTAATTGTTAATCTAACAAGAAGAAACCGGAAACATTTATTGCTCCTATTGAATCTGGTTCTAAGACTGAGGAAGAAATCCCGAAGATTCCTAAGATCTATATGAGGATTCAGAGGAAGAAGCCCGAGGAAGGGAAGCTGCACAAATCCACAATCACTCCTCCGGTAGCTTAGAAGATAATTTTGAAGGAGAGGAAGCCTACTAAGAAAAGGAAACCAACCAAGGAGTCTGCTCCCACCCCGGGTAAGAAGAAGAAATCATATTTTGATATTGCTCTTGAATCTGGTAAAAATGTAAAGGTTATTGCTCCTCTTTCTATTGCTAAATTGATTGATCAGATCACAAAGGATGGTATTTTGAGTAACACACAACACTATTATGGTGATATGAATGATAAGGAACAAAAGGAGATTGAGGAATTAGTTTTGTTATATTTAGACATATATAAGAAAGATTTACTTGAAATTGAGACTGAAATACTGGTAGATTTGTATAATAAGTTAGATGCTAGGAGGTTATCAGATATTGAGGAGGACAAGTATATTAAGATTTAGGAATTGATAACTGTTTGTGGTGCTATAACTAATGAAGAGATGCATCAGTGTCTAGACTTTGCAAATAAAACAATTTTTTGGAGTAGACACCAACATATAAGTCTTATGGTGGGAAGAGTAAATGAAATTGTGAAGGAAACTCATGAGGCTTGGGTTAAATTCTTTGTGGATAAACCAGGTTTCTTTACATCATCGAATATTCTGCCTAACTATGAAATTCCAGGCATCTTGTTTGATGCTAAAGGTAAAGGTATACTAGGTGGAGATCCATCGGTTTTGGAATGAAAAAAAATTGAGGACATTCCTCTGGCAGTTACACTTGTACATGATGTTGAGATCAATAAATCGGTAGCTAATCCTTCGGTAATTGATGTTGATACAATTGAAGTTTATGAGGTTGAGGCAGTAGAAATAACTGCACCAATTGGCAAAGCCACCGATGCCAAGGAGGTAAAGGATAAAGTAGATCAAAAGGCTGAAGGTCAGGTTGATTAGACTAAGGTATGGGTACCGGCACCTTCACTAGTTGTTGGTCCCTCATTGTTGGCACTTGACTCATCTAGTCAAGAAGATTTTGGTCGCCTTGGGAATAAAAATATTGAGTAGCTAAGCAATTTTGAATTTATGTTTGTTGCAGCTCAGAAATTAAGGAAGGGTTAGAAGACAAGCAGGTTATTGAGCAAGCTATTCCTATTTTGTAGAAGCTTGCACTGGGATGCAAGATTGATCAGGTAGCTAGTCCATCTGATAATTTGAAAGGTTTGACTAAGCACATTGCCAAAGAGTATAAAACTCTTCAACAAGTATCAAACCGGAAGTTGGTGGAAAAGTATAATGCGGCTAGGAAGGTCACTTGTGATAACATGATCACATCTGACAAGGCTAAGCTAACAGATGAGATGACAAGGATTGATGAGGCTCTTCATCAATGCAGTCGAATACACTGGTCTTGCACTAACACAACAAAAATAACAACAGACCTGGATAAAAAGGTTAAGGAGAATAAGGGAAAGTTGGAACAACTTGTGGTAAGTTTTGGTGGTACTGACTCATTAACTAGCATGGTTGATGGTCAGATTTTGCTTTTAGAGTCTGAAATTTCAGCCCTAGAGAAGGGAAAAGATAAGTTAATTCGGCAGGCCAGAGAGTTGAGAGGTTTGGTAAGTCCCTGACTAAATTCTTCGTTACTTCATTAGTGGGAATGTATGAAATAGATGAGTTTTCCCACACCGACAACCCTAACAGAGGAAGAACTGCACACTTACATTCTAAATGGGTTTGTATCTATTTTGGGAACTTTGAAATCCAGCTGGGATACTTATTTGACATTTTTGAAGGGTGCTTATCCAAATATTTTCAAGTGTATCTAGATCCGGTAATAACATTTTGGTTTGTACAAAATTGCATTTCTTATTCCTTTTTGCCCCGGTCTTTGGCATTATTGTCAAAGGGGGAGAGGTGGATGTGAAAAATTTCTAGGGACATAAGTGTTGGAATCCAAGAACACTGAGAGGGGGGGTGGGGGTGAATCAGTATTCTACCAGAATGATCAATTTTAACTTTATTAAAGCATGCATAAACCAACTAGTATACTGGTACATATAGAATTGAAAGAAGTAAAGAAACCAATAAGCCAATCACATAAATGAATACCATAACACGGAGAGTTATATGTGGAAAACCTCAAAGAGGAAAAACCATGGTGGGATTTGTGACCCACAATATCAATCCACTGGCCATATGAAGAGATATTACAAAATATAGGGGCCTGCACTTGCAGGAAGGCTTATAGCCTAGAGCACACTGCTCAATCACAAAAGGAGCCTCACTGAATACATACAAATCCATACTACAATCCGAAGAAATAATTGAACTGCAAAGATAACATCTTCTATGACTAAATACAGTTTTGGTTAAGCTCTGTCTATTCTGGTCTAAAACCCTAAACCCTTACCGAAAAATCCCTTACATAAATATCCTCACATACATGATCTCTCTCATATGTTTCACATTACATAAAATTATCATATTCTCCTATCCATCCATTATCTTATCCATATCCTATTTCAAAATGATCTAGCCAACTGACCTATATACCCTTCACAATTTATCATGCCTTATTACGACTTACAAAGATAATTACAACATGAATATACATGTCGGCCAGATAACATAAATACATGAATATAAAAAACAATTGCCGATGCTAGATCCAAAAGATGTCGACTTTCAATATCGATAACCTAATTTTAAACCATATCGACCTACATTGTTGGTGACCAAGGAATTCCTTCCAACTTGTTGGTGCTGGTGCCGGTGCCGGTGAAGTGTCTGTGAGGTGCCTACCAGTACACAACTAACCCAAAATATGAAGCCGGAATAAATTACCATGTTTCCATCAATGACAACATAGTGAAACCAACCAATTAAGTGTCAATTGCCAACAATCTCCCCCTTTGGCATTGATGGCAACACTCATGTGAAAAATGGTCATGGTTTCCAACTATTGGTTTCATCCTGAAGCTGCTCCCCTTGAGCTGAATATTAATCAATACAAAATACTCCATACTTCCATAGTTTTCCACCTATACTCCCCCTAATGTATACAACTCCCTTTTTCTTTTTCACATCTATATCACTTCCCCTTTGACATCAATGCCATAAAAAAGTACCAAAAAGCCAAAAACTAGGATGAAGAATGAAAGACTGTACAATGAATATGTCCCAAAATACCTTACCGGAGTTGAATGTATTTGAAAATATCCAGATAGGCCTTCTCCAATAGCTCAAGATAAGTATCCCAACTTGATTTGAAAGTGTCGGAAATAGATACAAGTCCATTTAGCATATGGGCAAATGACTCTCTCCCATTGAGCTTTGCTAGTGTGGGCTTACCAACCAAATCTATACACTCCTTCTTATGTACACTAAGTGAATCCAATTGGGGACTCACCAAACCTCTAAGAGTTCTGGCTCTTCTTATGATTTTACCTCCCATTTCAAATTCAACCAGTAAGAGTAAAGGGTAGGTAAGGTAAATATAAAATGTATTTATACAACCAAGTGGGGGAATTATATTATTATTTTATTTTAAAGTGTTTATATACCCCACTTCAATAAAGGTCAAACTTTATAAATATGCATAAGCTATAAACATAAATAATCAAATGGGGAAATTAAATTAAATAAATCAAAGGCTCATAAATAAATAAAAGAAGCAAATTAATATTAAGTATCAAATAAACAATTAAACCATAGGCAATTAAATAATCAAATACAAATAAAAGTTAAATCACAAATATTAAATAAATATTAAACAATCATAAAGGTTAAACAATTAAATATTAAATAAATATCGAATAATCATAAAATCGATAAACATTAATTTTCAAATAAATATAAATATCAAATAATTAAATACTCAAAACTAATAAATTAAATATATTAAAATAAACATTATTAAATGTAAAACCACACATCAAGAGCCACATAATTAATCTAAACATACTCAAATAAATCAACCATCTCTAACAAACTCACAACACCAAGAAGACCAAGCTTACTAACTGACATGGTGAATTACACCAAGACACTGACGACTTATAGTGAACAACTTAGACCTAGAGTATGTGAAGGGAACTCATGTCATCTTCGAACCACATAAGCCATTGGAATTAAAGACACGCTCGGACCTGTGAAGCTAGGTGGAGTCGATGTCTGGTACCTGCAAATCCTACGACCACAAAGCAACGATACAACATATGCATATATCATAGCAGACATGTGATAGGGAATCGCGATGGCACATATCGCTCACAATGAGTGATGTGACATCGTCCCTCTCACAAAGACAATCATACAGTATCAAACACATCTCATAGACATCTCATCATATTTAATCATGAAATAGGGTTAGTGTAACCATAATCAAAACCATGATAAATCTAATCTATCAATAATCGATCGCATAATAAGCGTATAGAATCCATCAAATCACATAATCAATAATCATAGAGTCATCGTCATATAGATCGTCCAAATAGCATATATCCAATAATGTATAGCATCATAATGAGTAAATGAAACACATGAATAATCATCATCCATATCATCATAAATGATCTAGATAAGTCTATCATGCATGAAATAAAAGTCAACTCTAGTCAAAACAAGTCAAGTCAAGAGTGGACATTACACATTGAGGAGATCATTAACGACATCCTCCAACTAATAAGTAATTACTAATTTATGCCTCATTTTTCACTTGGTGTTCAATGTGATCTTTGAGTGATAAATAATAATTCCAAGTTAGGCTCTGACTTTAATTTGAGTTCCTAGGTTGGCCAACCCATCGACTGAGAAATTGCCCTCCTTATACACACATCAAACTTGGATTTCTTCAAAGTAAAACCAATTTTAGTTTAATTTCATCAATTAAATCTTCCTAGGACTATCATAAATAAGGAATCCTATGGTTATTTAGGATTTGGGTGTTCTCTTCAAATATTTCTTTTTGATTTTGTGTTGTGATTATTAGTCTATTTGAAATTGGTTTTTTATTTATTTGGTTTAAAGGAATTCTTGTTATTTATGGCAATATGGAAACTTATTTGTGTGTGTGTACATATATATATGTATGTGCACACACACACAAGCGCATATATATATATATATATATATATATATATATATATATATATATATATATATATATATATATATATATATATATATATATATATATATATATATATATATATATATATATATATATATATATATATATATATATATATATATATATATATATATGTATGTATGTATGTATGTATGTATATGTATGTATGTATGTATGTATGTATGTATGTATGTATGTATGTATGCACACACACACACAAAATATGCTAAATAGTAACATCCTTTGTATACAATAATTCCAAGAGGGAGAGACTAATAAATTGACAACAATATCCTTCTTTTACTTGTACTTGATGAGGAACCTATGTCCCTCACATACATAAAATGTACAAGGATTTATTGAGCTCAAAAGAGAGAAGGGGATCCAACTTCATAATAAATAAATTAATGCTTCAAGGAACTTCCAAAGTTTTGGTAGTGTCCTTATTTTAGATTGGAATGCCTTCCCACCTATATTTATTGTTGGTAATGGTTTCCTCTTCTATTTAATAAAAAATCTCTACTAGCAAGAAAATTTGTGGCATGATAACCTTCATAGATGTGTCTAATTGAGGTGTTGGCCATTTCATCCATGAGCTCCCATATAGACATCAATGTTTTTTAACTTCTAGCTTACAACTCTCCTATTTTTGATAGTGTTGATGCATATTTGTGAATCATCCTCAATGTGAATATCTTTGATATTCTCCTTTTTACTTAAGATCAATCTTATGAGTAATGCCAAAATTTTGACTTCATTATTCATATTTTACTTGAGTTTTTTATGCTATATTATTTATATTATTTATTTAAATTATTTTTTATTTATTTTTAATAATATTATTTTGTATCTTTAAATGCCTCATCTCCTATATATAATTCTTCAAATATTACTTCCATGAATATTATTTATTTGACTTATAATAAATTATATAAATTTTATTAGATTAAAAATTTACTTTTTTTTAAAAAGAAAAAAACAATTCTCGAACATATATTTTTTTAAACAATAATTAAGAATTGAAACCCTTTATAAAGTCCTTTGGTCTAATATAAAACATAATTTAGACACCTAATTTGACTAATCAATTTAACCAAATTTATTTCCCTTAGCTAATTGAATTAATTAATCCCCCCTCCCAATCCTTTGAATTAATTAATCTCATTAATTAATGCCCCCTTCGCAATCCTTTGAATTAATTAATCTCATTAATTAATTGCTCCTTCTCAAACCTTTTGAATTAATTAATTCCCCTTTCCAAATCCCTTGAATTACTTAATCTAATTAATTAATTCTCCCCTTCCATTTCCATAAATTAATTAATTAAATTAATTAATCTCTTTTCTAATCTCATGAATTAATTAATTCCCTCCTCTTCCCTTTTTATTTGAATTATTTAAATTCAAATATCCTATTTAGGACGCATGGCTCCTAACTTTTAACCACCTAACCCTCCTCCTAACCAACCCCAAACTAACCTTATCCTATCCTATCCTAATCTCTCCTCGCATGTGTGTGCACACACATAAATCCCTAATTTCCTTATTATTAGGAAATTGATCCTATTTTGGGGTGGCCTCCTCCCAAAATGGACATGTGTCCTTGAGGACACATTTCAAGCCCCTCTTTGACATGTGTCCCTCTTGAGGACACTTGTCAACCCTTGTTGAGCCACTTGTCCTCTTTAAGGACAAGTGTTGCCTTCTCCCATCCCCTCCCTTTCCTCTCAAATCATATTTAATCCTCCCTCATTTTGGAGAAAATAATCCACTTTTTCATACATTCATAGTACCATAATGCAAAATTCCATACACCATTTAGCATCCATATTTTCACAATGCAAGTTTTCATCCTCACATCCATTCATCTCATTCTTGCATCTTGAATCCAATCAACATATCAGCATCATAGAACACACTTGAGCACGAGCTAGCATCATGAGCACACATTTGAATCAGGGATAATAAAATCAAAGTTGGTTTTCATTTACTTGTTTCATGTTTTTCTATTTCGTTTCCTTCTTTCTAAGCATCCCAATCTTGATGTGTATTGAGTTAATGGCCTGCTTGATTCTCTTCTTTGTTATTTTGATCAATTTAGTATAGTACGCATATTTACCTCACACATTTTATAGAACACCCATTGGGACCCCATTCATGGGTCAATATAATCTTTTTCTTGTTTTTTAAGTGCTTGTAGGTTCAATCTTGCCAATTTGGGGCTTTTCAGGGCAGTTTTGGGGCATTTCGAGGCAATTTCAGGAATTTTGCTCCTATGTCTTGAGAAATTGCACCTGTGTCTTTTAAAATTGTGACTATATCTTGACTTTTTATGCCTATTTCAAGAATTTTGGTGCCTGTGTGGCCCAAACCTATGCCTGTGTAGGGTTTTTGGGCTATTCGTCCTAGTTGAACAATTTGACAAAATTACTCAATTTTTCATGCTCTTAAGGATAAAATAGGACTATGCATGGGTTAATTAGGATAAAATGGTCTCATATAGTTCCAATCAAGATTTTGGGAATTAACAACAATCTTTCATGCTTGGTTTTATTGCAAATTTGGCTTTAAAAGAGTAAGAATTGTCAATTTGGGGCTATAAAATGAACACTAAATCTTGTAATCTTGCTTCAATTCAATGGAAATTAGTTTAATTAAGGTTTATAAAGGTTAACTCGATTCATCTAGGCTAATTAAGGTGGTCATGAACAATGAATTGCTTGCATTGAGTCTTTAAGGTTTCTAGAAGAGTCAAGTTCTGCATTTCATTCTAAAAGGCCTAGAACTTCTGCATTTCTCATTTTGTGAGTTGCATTTTCTTTGTTAGGAATGAATATATCATGGAATGTTTTAATTTGAGTGAAATATTGATGGAATGGTAATTTTTGAGCTCTAATAGGGCCTATTTTCTCAAAATTAGGGTTTATATGCTCATTCTAGGCTTTATTTATGCAAAATTGACCTCTGATTGGCTGAATCTCACTGTTTTACATAGGCACTGCACTCATGCGCCAATGTCAAGATAAATTGCATGTTTTCTTGATTTTTTTGCGCTTGTGTCAAGACATTTTGCGCCTATGCAAAGTTTTGAGACACTTTGTCCTAGATGCTCTAACTTGCAAAATTGATCATTTTTTTTATATTTTTAGTGAAACAATAGAGTTGTTTACTGAAAAATTTGGTTTAATGGAATTCACATAGCACTAATTAAAATTTAAATGAACAACCATTTATTGCATTTAATTCATTAGGGTTTCTAAGTGGAATATTTTTGCATTTCCTCCTAAAAGGCTTAGAAATTCTGAATTTTCTCAGATTAGGGTTTGCAATCATATTCCTAGTCATGGATGCATCACATGGTAATTGAAATTTAGTCAATACATTTCAATCATAATTAATTTTAGGCTCGCATAGGGAAAATTTCTCAAAATTAGGGTTTGCATGCTCATTCTAGGTCTCAATTATGCAAAATAGGTCTCTATTTGGCAAAATTTCACTGTTCTGCAGAAGCACTTTACTTATGCACCTATTCTTGAGTTTTTTGTGCCTATTCTTGAGTTTTATATGCTTTTGTTTGAGTTTTTTGTGCTTGTACAATATGATCTTGTACTTGGGTCATCTATGTCCTACACCTGTGTTTCTCTGTTTTGCACCTGTGTAGGGGTAGATAGGCTGGTATAATCTTGAAATTCAGTTTTAAATCATGTCAATTTCACTTCATTATCAAAGCTTAGGTTTTTTGTGTTACTGATAATTTGTGTAGCACATTGGCAATCATTGGAAGAAGACTTACTTTGAAACTACTAACATATTTGGTGCAAGACATTTTCAAAACTATATATTCAAACCTGAGTATCTTTAATAGTTAGACAACATTATCAATTTGGGATTAAAATGAATCATTTGTATTCCGTGTTTGGCACACTTGTGCACTCATAAGGTGGTTCGATAGTTACACCTATTATCCTCTCCCCTCACCTTTGCGAAACTTGGGTGAAAAGAAAGGTGGTTAACGATGCCCATTTTTATCTTTATTAGTGAATCACCTCTTGGGGGCCTCATCACCTCAAGGGAGTGTTTCAAAACAGGGGCACATAGGGGATATCATCTCTCCCAATGCGACCTCAAGTGGTGTCTTTCTAGCCATTATACAAATACCTGGTCAAACAGTTGAAGTGTTGAGTGAATTTGTCATATGTGGAAGCCTTCTTTGCATCGATAAGATCAATTAGAGCCTTAAGTGGCTTGCTTCGCGGATTCATTGTTGGACTGGACCCGTCGAAAAATTACTATGAACCATTGTCATAGTGGCCCCAATCCTTCTTCTTTTTGGTTCAGGCGTTGTGATACATGCATGTCTAAGATACCCCTCATGTACCCCCCAATTGAAGAAAAAATTTCTCTAGATCCTCGGATCTCTATAAATTCAAAGCTTGGCATGCTCGAGAAGTGTGTATCGAGGGTGGAGCCAATGCTACCAAGCTTCTATCTATCCTATTGGATGTGGCATTCTGGGCTAGGGGATTCAACAAGTATCGTCTTTGACTATCCTAGGAAGTGCATATCTTCTTTTCATTATCATACTTGCGTGTTTTTCGTGTTTGGTGTCGAAATAATCTTTTTTAAAATATCAACTCAAAACATCAAACAATGTCACATCACTAGGTCCTAGCTTGGCCTCATCCTTCAAAAATTGTCATTTTGATCTATCAATTTTGTGTCAGTTATCCTAGCTAGGTCAAGTGTCAAATTAGTTCATCGTGGTCTCATTTCAAATCTTGCATCGTTACTATCATCCTCTAAGGTCTTTTGGCTTACATAATCAAACTTTTGTCATCACAATTTATAAGTCATTACCTTGTCATTTGTTTCAACTTGCATCATTACTATCGTTTACTAAGGTCTTCGACTCCCGAAATCAAACTTTCATCATTGAAATTGCCAAGTCATTACCTTGTCATATATTCCAAATCTTGCATCGTTACTATCATCCTCTAAGGTTTTTGACTTACATAATCAAACTTTTGTTTCCCAATTTGTGTCATCATTGCCTTCTTCCTAAGTTAGAGATCGAACATCTGGTGGGGGCTTTTTTGTTTGTTGACAATTTGTCCTTGATCTTCTGATGCACCTCATGAATATGTTCAACAAAACTCTCCACATCACAACCAATAAGGATCTTCATAAGTAAAACTTAGCAAGTCAATTATTTCCAATCCTTTTATATTTTCAACATAAATTGTGTGAAAAGGAAATTTACCTACAAGATATATTCAACATATGACAAAATTTGATCCTCCTACTTTGGATGTCTACAAAGAAAACTTACACAAATAAAAATCAATTATAACGGTCTTTGGAAATCCATGCAAGTGCACAAATTCTTTTGAAGAAATCAGAAATTTAATTAGTGTTAGATTGTGACAATAATATAACAAAAAAACTTTTAGAGAGAATATATACTCTTTTTTAAAGAGAAAATTTTTGTTTTTTAGATAAGATTGATGATGACTATTATGTGAAAGATAATATATCTTTGTAGCCTTGAAAGGAAAATCAATTTTGTAATAGTAGTCGTGTGAAAATTGTAATTTTTCCTTTGAGTATTCTTATTACCATGTAAATTCATGTCTTGTTGAATGTGATTATGTTATCTATTTTATCTCTTCTTTTTTCTTTGCAACTAATTTGTGCTATAATATCATCTGATTTTGTGGGCTCATATTTTCACAATAAGTGGTAGCAAAGCTTTTAGTTTTGCATCGACTATCTTAGGACTTGGTATTTATTCTTGGGTCATCTTTCACTATCCTCTCTATATGAAAATATATTTCTAATTCTTGAACCTATTTTAGAAATAAATTAGGGTTTGACTTTCCTTTGAATCCAAACAAATCTACTCTTCCTTTCATTCCTTGTTTGGTCATAGTTTCCTTCATCCTCTCCATAGGATCCCAAACTCCAATGTGAACTCCTAGAATTTGGTTTTATCCTTAGAATGTTTAGGCTACAATCTAGTCTCTAATGCTTCTAATTTAAAATTACCAAGTGCCCTCCAATTTACAACATTTCTTCTCCCTCTTCTATCTCACTAGATGTTGACTCCTCTTTGTTCCATTTCTCTACCTATTCCTTGAAACACTTTGATATCATTATGCAAACAAAGGGGGAAAGATATACACAACCTACAAACACACTTCTTTTCCTTTTTTGTAATATTCTATAGTAAGAATAAAAAGAGAAAAACAAGGAAAAACCACTTCACTAATGCTACACAAAAAAAGTTAGGAATATAGAAAATCAACACTCAAAATTAGAAAATCTAACATACATCTAGGGAGATATGCCTCCAAAATTACTCCTCCAACAACCCACAATGAAAAATATGCATACAGTATTTACACATCACAATAATCTTTAGGAAAATAAATAAGTGCTCATAGATTGGACTATAGTTTGGTCTACCTAGGTTCCATGAAGAGTCTGTGGGACTAGATAGTGTGGAAATATTTATTTAATTACTAACAAAAACCCAAATGAACATAGCATGAACAATTAATGCATCATATTTCTCTTATCTTGCTAATCTAAATGACAAAAATATAGCTTTTTTTTTTTATACAATGGGACAAAATTCCACTATGTTAACTAAATTTATCTCATTGCTATCCAAACTATTCTACAAAAAAAACTTATACATTGAAGAGAAAAAGATCCTTTATTCTCTCAATAGATTCTTTGATATCTGTAGATAATTTTTTTTTCTTGATCAATCACAACATAAGTTGATAATGCACCTTCCTCTTTTTTTAAAATAGTTTGGGTGTATGTTGTGTCCTATTAATCTATAAACCATGGAAATATGACCACAAGGTCATAGATGATGGAAGAGAAAACACCATCACTATTGATAAAATAGGTAAAAAATACACCTTGATTCTTTTGAAAGGAAAATAAGATAAAGTGAGTAGCAAGAGAAATTTCTCTTAGTAGTTGATAAAGAAGTTTTTTAATGACAACAAAGAGTGCAATGAAATGTTATGCTCTGATTCCTAAACCAATGAAGGATGAAAAAATAAAAAAAAGGATGAGCAAAGCATTTAAGTGAGTTGCCTCAAGAATACAAGGAGATCATTTCTAACAATATTTTGGAAGGTTTGCTACTAATAAGTGATATTAGTCATCATATGCAATTGATATCAAGATTAAGTCTTCCAAATGAGGCAACATATTGGTTGACTCAATGAAAATGAAGAGCTAAATTTACAAGTGAGAGAGCTCCTTGACAAAGGTTTGAAAAGGGATAGCCTTAATTCTTATGTTGTACTAGAAAATAAAGGTGGTGAGTGGAGAATACCTATTCTCATCTCATGAACAAAATAATAATTAAATATTAATTTTGATTGCCTCATGTATATATGATTTTAGGGATTAATAAGTGGAGCCTAGTACTTCCTTTAGATCTAAAAAGTGGATGCATCAAATCTAAATTTGGGAAGGTAATGAATGGAAGACTACCTGTTCACATTATTTTTAGTTGAAGTCCACAGGCCAAATGTCACCTCGGCATTGCCCCTGACGGCCCATGTTTTATGTTCGAGGTTTGGAGGAATGCGGAGTTGCCAAGTGGATCAGTTTTTGATGACTCGGTTTTCTATTGGACCCACCCTGTATCTTGAGAAAGATGATGACACATGGCATCTCCACGTTGCCAATATTATTTTTGTTTGGATGCCCTTCTGTGGGGGTACCCCTGAGTTGCCACGTGTTATTTAGGGTGCGTTGTCTACCAGGTTGCGGTTAGCACAAACTATTTTATGTTCGGGAAGGTGAAGATCATCGCAGCTAAATGGGAGTAACGACCTCCGGCACCGTTTTGCTGGGTGTGTTCTTACGGGATGCCACGACAGTTTTTTCTCTTTCAAAGGCGGTTGTGCATGGGTGGCGGATGTTTGAGCTATTAGTAGAGTTGTGGGCTCTATTTATGCTTTATTTTTCCCCATTTTGGGAGTTCAGAACTTTGAAAGAACAATTAAGTTTTCTTAGATAGAATTTTAGCCTTTTAGTTGTTGCTATTTTCTGAGGAAAGGTTAATCAAATTGTGCCTATGGCCTTTATGATGCCTCTTTTCAATATGCTTTGATAATTTTTTGTGCTTTTCCCTATAATTCTGATGACTTTAGAAATACATATCTAAGACTTTGCCGATTAAACTATGTTTTGCACTTGTTATCTAGTAGATGTGTGATTGATATTTCTTTATGTTGAAAAGGGATCTTAATTTTGTCTTAATTGTGGTTTATGTTTGGATATGCAAATTGTTGAATGGGCTTTAAGATCTCATATTTCTAGGTTTTATATGTCGTTAATGCTTTCACAGAATGTTCTAGAGTATCGCCTAGGTAGTTTAGATCATTTTGCTTTAAGTTTCTTCTTTCCCTTTTCCCAAAACTACTAGGAAGAGTCGCCTTCTTAACTCCGGAGGGCATTCAGTGAGTCTCTCACAATAGGTCCCCCATCACTAAATTTCCCATAAGGTTGTCTTCTTTCAAAGTAAAATTTAGAGTCAATAGTTCTTTTTCTGGCACGCCCAGTGGGACGTAAATTTTGAATAAACTCTGAGTTAGTTTATGAGTCACAGGCCCGTTACCAGGAGTCAAACAACCCTAGATCCTAGTTTACTCTTGCCACCCCTGGTAAACATTCATTCGACTGCATCTTCATCTTCTCAGAGCTTGCATGTCTTCCCTGTAGTCACCCTTGCATAAATGGCACACATTCCCCCTAGAAATTTTGTGACCTTGAATAACGGGAGCCCTCTCATTTCCCCTACTCTGCCTGTGGTCTGGGGACCAATCCCCACAGCTACATTGAAAGTCATGCCTAAGTTTACTAGAGAATGTCATAAGACCCCCAGGGAACATTTACAAGATATAGACAATGTTTGCACTATCCAATGTGGTATTACTGAACGACATGTAGCCTTGGGATTGCTAGTACCCTATTTCAAAGGAAGAGATTTAGACTGGTTCAGGTCCTTGGGCCCTAATACCATAGGAGATTGGGATCAGCAAGGTGACCGTTTCTTCCAGAGATTCTCTGACAAGGTCGACAGATCATATTTGATGCACCAGTTGATCATAATAAAGAGGGCCCCTCAGGAAGTGCTGATGGAATTCAACTTAAGATTCCAGAGGACCTAGCAAAGAATACCTCTATGTGCCCGCCCTCCTATGGATATGGCATTTTTCTTCTACTTAAAGGCTTTCAATTCTGATATATCAGTGATGATCCAATCTCTAGGAGGCAATACCCTCCCGAAAGTAGTCGACATAGCAGTCCAAGCAGAAAATAATTTGATTGACATTGGGAAGCTCGCCCCATCATGCTAATTTTTCTTGAGATATCTCACCAAACTCTTGAAGAGGCCGCTCCCATCACATCTACCCCACAATCTATGTACATGTACCCCGACTCCCAGCAAACATACATCCCTCCGCAATCGTCTCTAGCTGCGGAGGTCAACGACATGAAGGACTTGTTGAGATCTTTCTCGAATGAAATTGTTAACCTGAAAAGAGCCCAAATCTCACCCGCTAAACCCCCTTTTCAGCAAAACTTCCAAGGGAATAGACCCCCATACAAGCATAACTAACATGCAAACCACTGTACCGATAAACCTACCCACTCGAATGGTCAAATAGTCCCAGTCCCAAATCCATTGCAGACCGTCTATCCTAGCATCGGTAAGGAGATGGCAGTAGGTCAAAATAATATTGTGGATGATACCAACTCTTGGTGTTTTCCATGTAATAACGCTCACACTCCAAGAAATTGTCTGAGAGGGAATTTACAATAAAACATTGCAGAGCAACAGCATCTGGGCATAACATTGGATGAGTCTGTTTATGCATCCCCCTGTATGGATAACGCATCTCTCATCGCTCAAATCTAGGGAATGTAGATGCAACAAGAGACGGAGATAGCCCCAAATCATGCATTATTCTCTTAGATGGAAGACGAAGATGCAGTGCTAACCAATGGTGCAACTACTTCAAAGGAGGGAGTCCCCTTCCTACTATCAGATTACAACCTCCACTCTAAAAGGTGTTTCACTGGGGAAAAGACAAACACATCAGGAAAATCGCTCGTAGATAAGGCTCCTGAACAACCTGCAATTTTCCCTACATATCCAAGGAAAGAGTTTGTCCCCTATAAGCCAAGGGAGTCGAAAGCACCGGTGCCTACAATAGTGTACATGGTGGAACAACTCAAGAAAGCTCTGACTCATGTTTCTTTGTGGGATCTCCTTAGCATCCCTGAGCAAAAGAATTGGCTAAAAGAAGCCATGTCTGATGGCGGGAGAAGTGCAAATGAAAGTGCCACCAAATCTCCACAGACCAATGAGTTGGGTTCCCAACCCGCTACGGACAAGTCATTCTCTCTGACTGTGTTGACTAATGAAGTTTCACCTCCCAAGTCTCAAATGGAAGGTAAGCCCAAACTAAACCCATTCTATTTGACCCTTATAGTCGAGGATAAACTCTTGCATAATTCTATGATAGATTCTAGAGCTAGCACCACTGTTATGTCTAAATAGATCATAAGCCCAAACCAAACCCATTCTATCTTACCCTTATATTCAGGGATAAAATATTGCATAATTCTATGATAGATTCTGGAGAAGTGCAAGCAGAAGTGCCACCAAATCTCTATAGACCAGTGAGATGAGTTCCCAACCTGCTACGAACAAGTCATGCTCTCCGATTGTGTTGACCAATGAAGTTTCGCCTCCCAAGTCTCAAATGGAAGGTAAGCCCAAACCAAACCCATTCTATCTGACCCTTATAGTTGGGGATAAACTCTTGCATAATTCTATGATAGATTCCGGAGCTAGCACCACCGTTATGCCTAAATAGATCACCGAGGTCTTGAATATCAAGTATGAACCTTTAAGTAGAGGAGTCATGCAGCTAGACGGGACCAAGGTCCAAACCATAGGTCTTATCAAAAGTCTCTCGCTGACTTTATTCACATGTCCCAGTGTTACTGTATCCCAAGAGGTAGTGGTCATTGACATCCCGCCTATTTTCGGGCTCTGCCTTTCTCGGGATTTCACTATAAAAATAGGAGGCTACCAATATTTAGATTGGTCCCACCTCATCCTCCGCACTCAGTGTGGTGCCAAGCTCAAAATACTTTCAAAGCCCCTTCATGCTGAACATGTAGCAGATCAGGCCATGATTAATTTTGAACCAACTCATACTTCCATCTCAAATGAAGAAAAGAAAGTCGTAGAACTCCTAGAGGATGAGGAAGTGACTGAGGAAATCCCACCTAATCGAGAGATTTTCTTGAACGAATTCATAGATTCTGATCCTTTCTCCAACTACCACTCCACTGGCCTAGGTACCTATTGCATCTTTTACGAAAACCAGGTCATCCCAAAGCTTACCAAAGAACCATTTTCTAAAGAAGAGTTTTCATCAGCACTCTGGACCCTGCACTTTGATGGTGTGAGATGAAAGGTAGCTTTTGAGGCCAAGATTTTCCTTACTTCACCTTCAAGCGAGCAAATCTTGAAGTCTTTCCATCTATAATTTGCATGTTCTAACAACGAAGCAGAGTATGAAGGACTGATCCAGGGTTTGAGCTTGGCAGAAAGAATGGGTATTAAGCAATTGGGTCTTGGGTGACTTTGAACTGGTGGTTCACCAAGTTTGAGGAACTTCCAGTGCCAAACATGTCCGCATGAGATCCTACCATGCCAAGACGTGGAATTTAATTGAAAGTTTTGATGGTTTCAATATCCAGAGCATCCCCCATAAAATTAATGTTGCTACTGATCAGATGGCTACAATTGGATCACAATTCGACCCTACCATGGACTTACTCACCAGTTCCCAAATGGTTTGTGTGGTTGTCCAGCTGGCTATCCCTGATAATAACACCCACTGGAAAGTTTTCAAAAGTGATGAGCAGATTGCGTTGTTCATTCAAAACTCAGGAGAGTTTGCAGATCAGCTGCAACCTAAGGTGAAGGAGGCTTATAGAGACCAAATCATCTAGCTGAAATCCAACAAGCTTCCTAATGGTCTGATCATTCTAGAGAATTTGTTCGACCATAATGACGCCAAAAATGATAGGCGAAAGCTTATGGCCAATAAAGGAGATTATACCAAAATGTCGGTAGGAAATGGAAGGATACTCAGAGTAGGAAAAGATGTTACTTCGGAGGACCGAAAAAGATTGACTCGGTATTGTGTTGAATACATGGGTGTCCTGGTATGGTCTTACAAGGATTTGAAAGGTTATGACCCCGACATCATTTAACATACTATCGAACTCACTGATGGAGCTAAACCAGTCTAATAGAAGCAAAGGTCAGTCAACCCAAAGATTGATTCCCTCATGGCTCAAGAGTTGAGGAAGCTGAGTGAATCACGGATTATCTACCATAGCACGTGGGTGTCCAAGTTGGTGCCCGTATGGAAAAAGAATGGAGACATCCGACTCTATGTAGATTTTAGAGATCCAAATCAAGCATCTCTCAAAGATCACTACCCCTTGCCGTCAATGGAGCATTTGTTGAGCACGGTAGCCAGATTAGAAATGTTCTCAATGCTTGATGGTTTCTCAGGATATAATCAAGTCTTGGTAAAGCCAAAAGACTAACACAAGACAACTTTCACCACCAAGTGGGGAACGTTCGCATACCAAAAGATGCCTTTCGGGTTGTCAAATGCTGGAGAAAATTTCCAAAGAGCTATGGATTTGGCCTTTAAAGAACTCATCAATAAAATTATTCTGATATACTTGGATGACCTAACAGTGTTTTCTAAACACCGAGAAGATCATTTCGATCATCTCGAGCTAGTTTTCCTCGAGTTTGGGATTTCCTTAAACCCAAAGAAATGTATCTTCGGCGTCCCTCAAGGTAAGCTACTAGGACACATAGTGTCCAAGGAAGGTGTCTCCATCAACCCTGATTAAGTCAAAGCAATAAAAGATCTTCCCCTTCCGGTAAATAAAAAGGGAGTTCAGTCTTTCCTAGGAAAGATCAACTTTTGTCAGCCATTTCATTTCTGATTTTGTCAAAATAATAAGGCCCATCACCCTAATGCTCAAGAAGGAGACACATTTTAAATGGACTCCCAAAGCCAAAGGATCTTTTGACAAAATCAAAGACGCCATCTGTTCAGCCCCCGTGTTACCTAACCCAGATATGTCAAAGGACTTCATAATGTATGTTTTTTTAGGTTAGTATAGCATTGCCATGGTCCTGACACAGAAGGATGACGAAAAGGTGAGTGAGCATCCTATATCCTTTTATTCAAAGAATCTCAAAGAATATGAGCCTAAATATAAATTTGTCAAAAAAAATCCTTGGCTGTGGTGAAGGGATTGAAGAAATTTAGGCACTTCATTGCCTACAACAAGACCACCGTGTATGTAGCCCACCCTGCAGTCCGAGAATATATCATGGAAGGTGACATCACCGAAAAGAGGGCTAATTGGATTACTAAGATCTTGGAATACGATGTTGATGTCAGGCCAACCAAAATAGTCCACGGCAAAGGCTTATGTGAATATATAGTTCAGGAGTGTGAACCCCGTGAAGACGAGATGGCCACAGAGGAAGTCGTGATGGTTTCCCTTGAGTCTCCAAACACATGTTGGATGGAGGCACGAAAGCATTTCATAAAGACAGGGATTTTCCCTGAAGGTCTCCCTCTGAAAAAGAAAAGGTTCTATAGACTTCAAAACAACAATTTCCGCTTGGTAGATGGTGTACTTTTCAAAAGGAATTTTGATGGGGTTCTACTCCACTGTGTAGATCAATGCCAAGCTGATAAAATCCAACATGAATTTCACTATGGCTCGTCGGGAGGTCATTTCTCAGCACAAACAACTATCATCAAAATCACTCGTGTCAGATATTTTTGGCCTTACATGTTCAAAGATGTGCACACTCTGGTGAGAGAATGCAAGGAGTGCCAGTATTACACTGGTAGAGGCAGAAAAGCAGCAATGCCACTCAGACCCATAATGTTAGAAGAGCCTTTTGCTCAATGGGGACTTGACTTCATAGGGATGATCAACCCCCCAAGCTCGGCCAAACATAAGTGGATCCTGACCGCTACTGATTACTTCACCAGATGGTCTGAAGCCATCCCCTTAAAGAATTCATCAGAGAGTGAAGTGTTGACATTCTTGGAAGATCTAGTGTGCTGATATGGTCCATCGAAGACCATTATATCAGAAAACCCACGTGCATTCACCGATTTGCGAATCACCCAATTTTCCCTCAGCAAAGGTATCTATCTCAAAACCTCCTCTAACTACTACCCTCAGGGGAATGGGCTCGCCGAGTCCACTAATAAGAACCTTATCAGGATCATCAAGAGGATAGGCTCAGAATACAAGAGGGAATGGCACCACCACTTGAGGAGCACGTTGTGGGTGGACCAAATAATGCCCAAGCAGGTCTTCAAAAATTCCCCATACAAGTTGGTCTACGGGAAGGATGCACGGTTTCCCCTCTTTAGAGGTCCCAACCCTACATCTAGTCAAGTCCATTGAAGTGGCAAAGAATGGCTCCATGGCCGTGAGGTTGGTGGAAATTATGGAGCTCGAAGAAGCTAGAGAGATAGCTTTCACATCTCTCCAAGACCGACAACAAACCATCAAGAGGTGGTTTGATAGCAAAAAGAGTTCCAATCCATTTTTCAGACCAAGGGACCTCGTGCTGAAATATAATGAAAGAGAGGCCAAGCCTGGTCAACACGCTAATTTCGATGGCTTGTGGGAGGGGCCTTTCTGCATTGTGAATTGCAAGGGTTTTCATTCATTCGATCTTGAGGATACGCATGGAGACTCTCTCTGGATCCCAGTCAATGGGTTCCACCTCAAACTGTTCCATTAAGGTTTTCCCTCTCTAAATGTATATATTGTAAATAGTTCCTTTGTGTGCCTTATTTATTTTAATTATTCTCAGTTGTAATCCAAGCAAGGTAATTGAAATCACAAGATATGCCATGATTAAGCAAAAGGAAAAAACTATCATATTATGGACATTTTGTTTTTTCTTTTACATTTCAAGGGGGGACCTTTGGCCCTGTTTTACAAAAGTAATAAGAAAAAGCGCTACAAGATGGGCTACCACTTTCTCATTGATCCTCCCTATCTTCATCATCCTCCATTTGTAATTCCAGGTCTCTAATATCATCTAGAGTGTCATCTCTCTCTGTCCACTCATGGCCATGATTGCCATCAGGCACCCCAGCCATATAGATAACAACCAAGTTCGGTTGTATGTACAACGTCAGAACCCGAGGGAAGATGTAGTCCCTAAAATCATAATACCATTCAATATCGTCTGGGATAGGGACTATCGTGTGAACCCGCAAGAGGAATTTTGTAGCAAGCTTGGCGCGAAACCGATGGGAGGACAACATCATCATCCTCAAACTGCCAACGAGCGGGTGCCAAGTTACTTTGTCACCAGAAGTAATAAAGCACCTCAGATCAGATGATAAGGGGAGGCCCCTGAAGGGGACATGGTATGCCACTACATCTTCCAACCCACCTAGATAATCTTGAGAAAGAGTGCCTTGGTGAGCTATGAAGCCAATAGCCCAGCCAACCCAAAATCCAGCAATGAGGCCATGAAGCATGAGCAAATATCCATGTTTACACGATACTGATTTGCATTGTCAATGAAATCCTCATCGAGCACCCATTTGATGACAGCGATTATCAAGGGATTCTTCTAACATGTCATCATCTGCAGCCTCTGGTCAGAGATGTTCCCAAGGAAAGCGACCTGCGCTTTGCTGGTGACAAGCCTAACATGACTATCCATCTTCTGAAGAAAACTTCGACGTTGAGGCTAGTACTATGCAAAGGAATGTCTAAAAAGACATATTTATAATGAAATTACAGCTCAAGGTGATTAGTGGTTGAGATGCCAATGCTCCTGAACTCCAACGCTCTTGTCATTCTCCATTAATTCGGAAGGGGGAATGAACTTTGATTCAGAGTTAGCGATGTCCTGCCTGGTACCTCGAAGTAGGAGCTTATGCAAGAAAACACCACGTGTATGTGTAGGTACATCGCGTTTAAACCAATTCCTCCGTAGGCCTGTCTCAACTTGTGTGAGCCTCGCTGTCTGTCGATCTTCTCAGTTAAAGAGGAGATCCGTTCCGACAAGATTTTCCTCTCAAGTGGCTTCAAGCAATGATGGGATAAATAAGTCCTCTCTCGAAAAGACAGGATGGCGGCGCTCGTCCTCATCAGAAGTTAATTTCAGCTGCAAAATGAGCTAGCATGTGTGTAAACAGACGCTTGCCATTAAGCATCCGCTTTTGCAAAAATCTAGGCACACAACGCATTAAAGGAATGTGGTTGCCCTTTTTTCTTCTTATTACTCTTTTGTAGCCTAAGTGTTCAGTTTTCTCTCAAGTTTGAAAGGTTGACAGAGAAAAGGCCTCAAGCTAAAAATGGAAGCTGAAGCCACATCTTCAGGCTCTGCTCAAGGAGGACTATGGGTGGATATTTTTGGAGAGATCTCGTACTCATCACATTCCATTCCTCCCAAGGCAAAATACCTGAGAACCAAAATCAAGACAAAGACGGTCACCCGCAATACGTCCGTTGTGTTAGATTCTTTTGAAAACTTCTTCGAACTTGAAATCTACAAGCAGCCCAAGAGCCTCAGAGAGGCTGCATTCAATAGAATGCTCCACCATAGAGTAGAGTCACAATCAATGGCAACTCGGTTCTAGGGTAGTGGTGCACCTCAATTTGTGGTCCCCATGGTTCCATATTGTCTAGAGCTCGTAACGGTCTGCACCGACGATTTTGACCCCACCTCCTGTTCAATCAGTGACTCATCTTTGAGGGTGGTGATCTCCCCAGAAGCTATTAGGACTATGATGTGCTGTCCCATTTTCGAAGGGATAGAGGTATTCTCTGAGACTATAATGGAGGAATTTTGGGGCACCAAAAGAGATGCATTGTCTTTTTGCCATAGTATGCTCAACCAGAATCTATCTTCCGGGCTCTCAAGGTTCCCCCTGTCCTACAATGACCTAAAGCATGAGGATCTCAAAGATTATTCATCCACCCTTTCTTGGTTATTCGGTCATGATAATGACCGAGACATCACGACCACAATGATGGGTTTTATTTTTAAATGTGGAAAATAGAGGGAGTCCTTCCATTTTGACTTCTCAGTTTTTATAGCTAGAGCAATGGTGAAGCAATTATTAGAATTTCAGCAGTTGTGAGGGTTTAGGTTTTCCTCAATCTTGGTACATCTACTCTTGTACCAGAATGAGGCCTTCTTCAACCAACACATGTGATTGGTAACCTGTGATGAGTCAGGAAACAAGATGTCGGTGTCGGCTTGGAAACCCCTCTTGCTAGCTTCCTTTGATGCATACTAGTTTTTTGATTTTTTCCTAACTCGCGTGCTTAAAGATTTTGGTTCAATCCCTAATGAACCATTGGCCCATTTCTCTCATGTCCAAATGAACTGGATGCAAAATGAGTGCCCTCCCTATGATTGGTTCATAGGCAGTGATTTTTCTTTTGTCCGAGTAAATGGTTTCTCCAAGGAACCTTTTTGCTTGCCCGTTTATGTGACTGAGAGGGCCCTTGCTCTGGAGATCGTGCAGAAGTGGGTGAGGATTGAGAGGGCCATTGGAGCAGGAAAGCATGATACCTCTATTTCTGAAGACCATAGGGCAATTGGTCCAATCACTCTGGTATGGAGAATCATCACATAAGAGGTCCTAACATCCAAGCTAGTGCAACTTGGGCTAGTAGTGATTGATGATTCCTGGAGCTATTACCCTGATGGTTGCCTCAGTAAGAGGAAAAATGCAGTAAAGAATGAGCCGTGGAGCTTGTGGGAGGGGCGTACAAACCCTCGGGCTGATGACCCAAATTTATATGTGGGTCTCGATGACTTTCCTGTCCTCAAGCGCCCCCATGGTTGAGCTTTTATACAGTCTTGTAGAGGTACAACCCCGCGAAGCCTACTCCCTGGGCGATGTTAGAAACCATGACTTCGGATGTCTGGCCTAGGAAAAAGGGAAGATTTTTGGATCTATCGGCAGGAAGTAAGTCAACCTAGAGCTAGAATGGCGTCAGTTCAATAAATCAGATGAAGAGACAGGTGATAGTTCCCCATGTGGGAACTCATCCCCTGAGGTGGCCCCATGGCAGGATGTAGAGGTTATAAGTATCAAAGAGGAAGATCTAGAGCCCCATATCCTCCTTCCTCTAGCTAGTTCCACTCACAGGCCCCGTTCCCAGGCTAGTAAGAGACAAGCTGAGAAGCAGGCGCGTGACTCCCCTCCAAGAAAAAGGCAGCATCTGAGTTCAGAAAAGAAGAGTTCTCCCTCTCAAACCCCAAGGGTCCTCTCAGATCTGCAGTGGTTGGCGACTTCTACGGTTCAGGTACACCCTTCTTTGCCCTTTCCTTCTACTCAAGTCATTTCCTCTGTTGTCCCTCTTGTCACAATGTAAACCCAGGTCCCCACTGCCCTTACATTGGCACCCGTCGGGATGCCAGTTGAGCCCAAAGATTCATTCCCATAGGCTTCCATTCCTTTCCTGGCCCTCGCTTTTATCCCCACGTTATTTTCAACGCAGGTGTCTGAAGCAACCTCTGTTTCATGTAGGCTTAGTTTTGGAGAGTCCACTCCTCCCTCAATTATGGGGGTAGTGTCCACGAGTCCTTTTCCATCTAGAACCTCTCCTTTCATCCCATTGTTTTCTCCATCAACCCTTTCCCATCCTATTCAAACCACTTTTGGTAGGCCTATTTCCTACTTCCCCTTTGCAGTTCCCCCTGGCGTAGGGTTTGCAGACCAGGTTATTGATAACCCAGATGATTTCCAACAGCAAGTCACCTATTCCAAGACTGCCTGCATTGGTAGAACAAGCAAACGAAAAGAAAATGAGGGTGCCCATCCAGCTCATCCACATCTACCGACACATTTCAATGAAGAGAAAGATTGTCTTTTCTTTGCAAACCTTTTCCCCAAGGTTGATAAGCCAAAATCCCAAATGAGGCCCAATGATTATACCTTACATGCTATCGACGTCAACCTTCTGAATGCTACGACATCTGATAAGGTTGAAATGATTGAAGAGACTTCAAAGGTCATGTGTTTAGACTTCATCAAAAAGAGTCATCGCCTGGAGAATGTACATCTCCAAGAATCCCTGATCCAGCAGAGGAAAGAAGACAAGGCCCGGAGTGTAGAAATCAATCGCCTCCAAGGTTTGTTGATGCAGGCCAATTCAGAGAAGGGAAAGCTGCAGTCAACCCTTAATAACGTGAGCTCCCAGTTGAATGGCCAGGAGGCAACAAGAAACGTGGCCTTAAAAGAATTGCAGGAGAAAGACCTGGAGATCCAGCAGCTGAGAGAAGCTTCTAGAGATGCCACCCAAGTGCAAGTTCAGCTGCACGAAGAAGTCTATCTAAAGGAAGAATACGCCCAGCAACTGAGTGATGCATAGGTTATGCTTTTAGAGGAGAAAGTGGGATTCAAAGAAGAGAAGCGAGACAGGGACGATAGTCTAGAATTATCCAAAAGGAAATTTCTAGACACATAGGTTTTGTTGCAACAAGAATGAGACCGTACATTGCAGCTCCAACAAGCGGTGCAAGATGGAAGTGCCAGGATCCTCACTCTAGAAAGCCAGGTGATCATTGAGAAAAATAGGTGCAAGGAGTTGCAACATGAAGTAGCTTCAAAGAGCGAGAAGATCTCACAGTTACTAAGTATTCCTCCCCTCGTCCAGGTTTCTCAGGACTTTTCAACAATTCTGATAGAATTGTATGTTTCTCATTGAGAGAGAATTAAGCAATATAGCCCCTCATTGCAACCCGTGTTCAGATTCATTCGGGAAGTGCAATTCCTCTGCATTGAGGCAGGAGCCCTTGTCAACAGCTCTATGGTCATCCTGGGTCCCAAGATCCCCATGGCTCAGGACCTAACCCAAATGTTGTATGCAACCCAAGATGAAGAATTGAGAGAAAAAGGGATTGCAGACCACCGACAACTGATCAAGAGGATGAATGTTTTCATCAATCATCATAGAGTGGTCATGTACGTATCAACAGTGCTTGAGCTTTTGCAAATCTCCCTCCCAGATATCAAGCAACGTATAGAGAGGTTTATTTCGTTAGGCTTGCCTTCTCCATTCCCTATTGATGGTTCTTTACTGGGGCTTGAACAAGTATTAGGTCAGGTCAAGCATTTGCAATAGGACAGGACTTTCATCTAGCACCTGAATGATCCCCTCTTTGTAGAAGAGGTTAAACATCTCCTGCACCCCCTAGCTCAGCTCTATGTGCTCTTGAAGTTGGTCAATGATGAACCAGTAGGCTTTCCTTTTGATGAAATTATTTGCTTGGATTAGCATTATTAGAATCTGGAAGCACAAGTATTGCCCCCCGAGGAAGATTGGTCCTCATTGCAGCAAGTCTTTGACCTACTCCGCCCCATCCTAGCATGAAGTCTGGTCTCCGAACCAAAAATTTTGGGTTCTTGCATTCCGCAGGCAGAATTCCCTTGTTTAGTCACCAAAAAATGTTCACATTATTTTCAATTGAATTGCACAGGCCAAATGTCATCTCGGTGTTGCCCCTAACGGCTTGCGTTTTATGTTCGAGGTTTGGAGGAACGCAAAGTTGCCAAGTGGATCAGTTTTTGATGACCCGGTTTTCTGTTGGACCCACCTTGTATCTTGAGAAAGATGATGGCACATGGCATCTCCGCGTTGCCGATATTATTTCTGTTTGGATGCCCTTCTGTGGGGTACCCCTGAAATGCCACATGTTATTTAGGGTGTGTTGTCTGCCAGGCTGCGGTTAGCACAAACTATTTTTTGTTCGGGCAGGTGTGAAGATCGTCGTGACTGAATGGGAGTAACAACCTCAGAGGCCGTTTTGCTAAGTGTGTTCTTGCAGGATGCCACAACAATGTTTTTCTATTTCAAAGGCGGTTGCGCATGGCTGGTGGATGTTTGAGTTGTTAGTAGAGCTATGGGCTCTATTTATACTTTGTTTTTCCCTGTTTTGGGAGTTCAAAACTTTGAAAGAACAATTAAGTTTTCTAAGATAGTGTATATGGTGAAAGTGAATAACAATAATAACGATATTGACAGGCTAAATGAATTCAACCACAAAACTCTAGCCTAACAACAACAAAGATCCACCATAACATATGAAGATTACCTAAGACAATGCAAATCAAATGAAATCACAAAGATTATACCATCACATGTCCAATAGGGTTTGAATCTCCATTCTTCCTATCTCCATTGATCTTGCTTGATATATTTGCTCTCAGATTTTATGTGCACAAGAGCTCAACAAAGAACGGAATGTGGTTGCAAGTAGGATCGCCTATAGAGCACGAGGTGCATAGATTGATTAGGGTTGATAATGAAGGAAGCATCTCCTTATATAGAAGACACTATATGAAATGGAGGGATAAGATTGAGAGGTGTAAAAGGAGGTCGGCTATGATTAGAGGGTAGGTAAAAGAAATAATAAAATAATGAAAGGGGTAGGTAGTGTATGAATTAAGAGATGAATGACATGTGTCATGGGTAGAAAAGGTTAATGAATTAATTAAATAAATAAAGATTTATTTAATTAATAGAAGAAGTGGGATTAATTAAATAAATAAGATATTTATTTAATTTAGAAAAAGCAAAATTTAAATAAATAAATGTATTTATCTAAATGAGAAATAAGGCTAGAAGAGGATAAATGAATTAATTAAATAAATAAAGATTTATTTAATTAATAGATGAATTAGGATAAAATAATTAAATAAATATAAATAAATAAAGATATTTATTTAATTAGACATGACAATTTTAGGTGTCTACATTTTGCCGCTCTTTGAGGCAATGCAGCTTGTCGCGTTGTTTCAAAGAAGATAAGATGAACTGATACAAAGTTGCCCCAAGATGGGAATGATATGCCCCCTCAAGAGATTGGATGAAAAATGTCTGAAAAGATCGCAGACAATCTCTCGATAAGAAAGACGGGATAGAATGGACTGACCGGATAAAGTGACAAAGTCACGGGATAATGAAGACTGACTTGGGAAATGAGGGCTAGGGTAGTCTATAAGATAGACCACGAGGGAAATACATCCTCATTGTCATCTACACCTCCAAGAGATTAGAGTGCAAAAAAAGAGCAGCAACAGTCAGCAACGATGGCTTTGGTTCATAGATTCGACCGCGTTCACCAACTCCAGTGGCTAGCAAAGGCAAGAAAGCCAGTAAGTACCACAAAACCTCCTTGTACTTTGTTGCATTTATTGTTGTCATTAATGCATGCTAGGTGATGTAATAAATGCATGTTTATGTCAGGAAAACGCGTTTGTGTCCAAAAATGTGAATTTGTGTCTTCTAGGTCAAATCGACAGTTCTGTGATGATCATACGCTATCGATTGGATAAGCTGCTGAGAGGATACACTCAAGCAGGTCCTCTAGGGAAAACTAGGATAGCAAATAGGGCTAGGATTGACAATTCTATGATAGAACATACGTTGCCAATTAGGAAACTACTCAAGAGGATTCACTCAAGCATAGGCCCTAGGATAAGATAGATCAAGGCACTTTGTGATGAACAGTGAGTACTAAGATATAGTACTTTGTGATGAACATGGAGTACTAAAATATGAGCAGCACTTTGTGATGAACAGTGAGTGCAAAACACATAGTACTTTTTGATGAACAGGGAGTACCACTAGGATAGAAGCAACACTTTGTGATGAACAGTGAGTGTCACTAGGACTGAGATGATTGATTTGTGTGACTGCAGGAGTATTTGCCTATGCTAGAGTCATGGGAGAGATTCCCATCAACTCAGAGGTTGCGACCTGAGTTGACAGCCAAGGACCGAGCTGCGATTGAGGTTATGGGCTTGTGATATATTTTGTATGTGCCTGAGTTTCAAGTGAACATGGGGTTGCTGACTACATTGGCTGAGAGATGGCACTCTGCGACTTGCACTTTTCATTTACCAATGGGGGAGATGATAGTCACCCTGGAGGATGTATACAGGATTTTGCGGATACCGATCAATGGCAAGCTGATTCCATACGATCCAGACGGAGATAGGGAGGCCCTAAGATGAGTGTTTCAGGATCCAGGACTAGAGATGAGGGTGGGACATGTGGCATGGGATACCATGACATGGACAGGATTAGCACTACCAATAGTGTTGGCAGGAGTTATCAGTGGGTTCCTCTGTCCGGATAGGGTGACACGAGGGGTGGCTGCAGAGGACACAGGGGCTAGCAGAGATAATCTTGGGGCAAGTCCTTCCAGGGCTCAGACTCCGTCGAGGCCATCTGGCTCCAAGGGAGGGAGTTCATCATAGCCGTAGAGGGCTCCCTATGTATCAATTTTGTACCATATTGTATGATGATGTTGACACCTTCGGGTGATTGTAACCATATGATTTTGACATCATTGTATTATGACACTTATGATTATATATATGAGATGATTCATCTTTGCGGCAGCTATATGCATGTGTACCTATGTGATGCTTATGATATGGATGCAAATATGTATATGATGCAATGCAATATATTTTTGTGTTCTTTTATGTTTTATATGTGTATGCATGATGCAAATGTGAATGTATGTAATGCAGATGAATATGATAATGCGAATGTAAATTGTGCTAACAGGTGTTGTGTGTAGGATGTGATGCAGTTGTGATATCTATATGTATGTATGAAATGCTTATATGTGGTAATGCAGGTGCAACTACATGAAATGCAAATGTTTTTGGTGTGTCATTATACTCAGTCATGTGATAGCAGACTACGTGGACTCGAGAAGGACGATGAAAGTCAATCAAGAATGGGGGATGAAAGATATAAGATATGAAAGTGAAAGAGCTTCTTGTGCTTTATCATCATTGAGCTTTATTATGGCAAAATAGGTTATGACAATCGAGGCATATGTTCGACCCAGAAAGTCATTGTACCTGTTTGCATGGAGATAAGACAGTTGCAAACAAGGAATGCCCCAGTTCACACTAGACTCTCAGTGTCCTCATATCCATGGACAAGTCATAGCATTACTAAAAGACAATCCACAGACAACAAATACAAATAGGTGATGATACCCCATCCTCGCCTTTCTAGTCAAAGACATCCTGGAGATAAAATCTCTAGTCAGAGACATCCTAGAAAAGCTAAAAGATATGTCACCAAAAGATAAAATCAAAAGAAAACCAAGACTCGACACCACCATCCACTGTAGTTCTCAAATTTAGTGTCTCTTGTCACTTTTATAAGTCTTATTTGATTGTGGTCACAATGTTTACTTTCACAGAAAGGATAGATAGCACTGAACCATATGTTGTCTGAGTCTGTTGAAAGATTTGATATGTTGAAGCCCATTGCTGCTCCTGTGTCTCATCTAAAACTGGCTGAATCCATGAAATTGATACTTTATTGTGGATCTGGCAATGCAGATGTTGCTTTATTGCAAATTGTGCGTGGATAGATTGAAGAAAAGTGGAAGAAACTGTACTCCTCGAAACATGTGATGCTCTCAGTTCCACACCCATTAAGAGACGTAGGATTTGCCTTAGCCATAGATAGGAGCTGATTTATTATAGATGGAAAGAGGGGGGAAAAGGGAGGTTTATTATGAATGGCTAACCAATCTTGGGTAGATCAATAACAAGCCATGATGGGAATGGGTAAGTTTATTATGGACGAATAGATTGTGAATGTGTGCAAAGTGAAAGGATGAAAGTGAATCCTGAAGAAGGGAGGAGCAATGTCTCTACACATGGCGCTGGTGACCCAGTTTTCACCATGGTACTTTCCCAGGGCACCACCGAAGTGGTTTTCACCATTGGACGAAATTATTTCTCTTTACTTTTTTCTATTTTTCAATGTTTTTTGTGTCACAAGGTGTCTGTTTGCCAGGTTTTCACCAAATAATGATTTTTTTTGTTTTATAATTTCTTTTGTATTTTTGAAATTTTTGAATTTTTTTGTATTTTTGAAATTTTTGATTTTTTTGTATTTTTTGAATTAGGATATTCCAAAGAGCTATGTGTAGAACCTATGAAGGTGCATGTTGTTGATAGGATCCTCCAAAGGTTCACCTTCTGTAGTTGAGAGCTGATATGCCCCAGATTCATATGATGTTGTAATGATGTAACGACCAAGCCAATTTGGTTCAAACCTGCCCTTCTTCTCTCTGTCTTGTTGATTTTTGGGGTTTTCTTTGAGAACTAAGTCACCTACCTCAAATGTGTGAGGCTTGACTTTATGATTGTAGCTGTGATGTTCCTTGACTGAATGATGTGTAGCATGAGTGACTGTCTTCCTTGATGAAGGAACTGAGATAGAATTACTAATGTGTGGACTATGTTTTCCCATATGCGTGTCACCTAAAGAAGTTTGGGCATCCTTGATAACAAAGTCCTTCAAGGAAGTTCCATTAAAGGTCCATGATGTATCGCCAAAAGGGAATGGATGGGTGGAACAAGTGGATGAGTGATGAAGGCTTGTGATTGTGAAAAGAAGTGAAAGTAGGATAGCATGATGGAGACTGAGGATCAACAAGTGTGCTTTTTGATTTAAAATTGTAGAAATTTGGCCCCCAATTATTTTGATATTAGGGCAGATCAACTCTTGTTCTTTTTTCTTCACATGATTTTTATCCTTGACTTTGATTTTCATAGAGTCCAATAGCTTTTGATTTTGATTTGGACTAAAGGACTTTTCTTTATTTTTCACTTTTAGATTTTTCTTTTCAAAGCTTGATTTTTGATCCCTAATAAGTAAGGGCTTTTGTGATTCTTGTTGATCCAAGTTTGGAAGTAGAGTGGAAATGGAATGAGTGGAAGAAACGGTAAGGCTATATGAGCTCTCAAGAGGGTTGGCGATATTCTCAATAGATTCTTTGTTGGAACCACTCTTAGGACTGTTGATATCAAGAGATGCTTGCACCACTAGAGGAGATTTGCATTCAGACTTAGTAGCCACAACACTAGGTGGTTCACACTCAATTCCTTGGCATTGCAAATTGTTTGTAAGTTGTTCCTATTGAATGGATACCTTAGGAGATAGTGGGAGTTGATCAACATGAAAGATATACTCACCACATCCCATGTCTTTAACCTTGAATTTTTCTCTTAGCTCTGTTTGTTTTGATGTCGAAGCTTTCAATGATTCTGGATCCACATATGTTGATGAAGGAATAGCTTCTCGATTGACTAGAATTGTTATTTCTGATCTAGGTCGCAGATTGTTGCAATATATGAATGGTTTTGGGTTAGCATTGATGGTCACTTCAACTCCATTGTGTGGAAAATTGATACATCGATGATATGTAGATGGGACTGCACTCATCTCATGAATCCATGGGCATCCTAGAAATATGTTGTATGTGAGATCCAGGTCTAGGACTTGATAAACCACATCTTTTGTAACTGGCCCAACTCTAAGAGGTAAGGTGACTGTGCCCTTGGATGAATGCTCTTCATCATCATATGCTTTGATGGTAATTTTGTTTGTAGAATTCATAGCTTTATTAGAATATCCCAATTGTTTAATAGTGCTCAATGTACAAATGTTTAGACTTGCTCCTCCATCTACCAGGACTCGTTTTATTTGATCTTTGTGTATGAAGGCCTCAATGTGTAAAGGTGCATTATGTGGCTGACTTACGGAGGCGTCATCGGCTTCTGTGAATGTAAGGGAGTGTGGAATGGAAAGGTATCCCACCATGGCTTGAAACTGGTCCACGTTCAAATTAGTAGGAATGACGGTTTCTCTCAAGATTTTGTCAAGAATGGATTTATGTGCGGGGGATATGCGTAGGAGCTCAAGAATGGAGATGAGCATGGGTGTCTTCCCTAATTGTTCTATAAGGTCATACTCAAGTTTGGTTGATGAGGAAGCGGTGTTCTTAGCTAGAGCACCTTGCAAAGTGATTTTACCTTGACAAGTTGTAACATGACATTCAGAGGTAGGTTCGGAAGAAGATCCAATGCCTTTTAAGACAATCTTGGGTCTCTGGGTAGAATTCTCAGGGTTTTTGTCCTTGATGATAATGGTAGAGACGTAATTGTCCATCGAGATGTGATTGATAGTTGAATCATAGTTGTAGGATGCTCTGGTATAGTTGGTTTGATCATCTGTGACTTTAGCTTTTCCCTTGTCATGCTTTGGGAATGGTTCCATAAATATCTCATGTTCTTGATTGGATGAGTGTCCTTCAATCTCAATGTCACCTCTATCAATGAGATCTTGTATGATGTTCTTCAGTCGATGACAATTTCCTGTCTTATGACCCTTGCTCTTATGAAATTCACAATATTCATCAACATTCCACCAATTTGGTTTAACCTTTGGTTCATATGGAGGAAAATTTGGAATAGTGATTACCTTGTTTGCCACTAGCTTTTTGAAAACTGACTCAAGTGGTTCTCCCAATGGAGTGTACTTCCTTCGTGATTTAGAATTTGTTTGAGTATTCACCTGATTTGATCCAGAAAAAAAGAATTTGGGTCGCACTGTATTGGCATCAACAACACCATCATTGACTATGTTCTTGTTTTTATTCCAAAATCTTGGCTTGTCTTTTCCTTTAAAGTCATCTTTGTTTTTCTTGAATATCTTAATGATTCCTTGTTCAATTAGGACCTTCTCTGTTGCTAAGCCTTTTTCAATGATGTCCTTGAAGGTGGACAAACAAGCTTTCCTTAAGTCATAACCAATCTCTTTGTTAACATTTTGGGTGAACATCTCTACCATTTGTTTTTCTGGAATTTCACAAGAGCATCTATTGGCTAGATTTCTCCATCTTTGTAAAAATGATGCAAAAGACTTTCCCTCTTTTTGCTTGGTGTTGCACAAAGTAGTGACTGATATGTCTGTCTCTATGTTGTAGGAGAAATGTTGAATAAATGCCTCTGCTAAGTCACCCCATGACTTAATACCAAGTGGAAGTTGGGAGAACCATTCCATAGCTTGATCACCTAGGCTTTGTGGGAATAATCTCATCAAATATGTCTCTTCTGAAGCTACCTCAATGCAAGCTATGAAAAACTGTCTTATGTGTGCCTTAGGATCCCCTTTTCCTCTATACTTATCCAACTTAGGTGTCACAAAGTATGTAGGAAAAGGAGGCATTGGAATGCTCTTGTCAAATGGATAAGGACATATGTCTCTCATTGTGTATGTTGGCTTCGGTGTATTTATGTCCTCCATTTTCTTTTGTAAGTCCCTGATTTGTTGCTCCAAATTGTTCTTAGGTGGAGATCGACTTCTTGGACCATACCCTATGCTTGAGGCACCAATTGGAGGAGGAGCATGTTGCATATATGGATGATATCAATCATACACATGTTCATATGGAGGAGGTCTATAGTGATGCTGCATATATGGACCACTTGGTATAGATTCATGTTGAGGAATGAAATATCTATTTTGTCCATGTATACCATACTCTACAGGCATGTCATGTTCTAATGTGTTGCCCCCAAATTTGACACGGGGTTTCCTTGTGTCCAAATTTTGAGCATGCCTTTGAATATCCAATTGCTTTGGTGGTTGATCCTTAGCATTGATATGTGATTGAGCATATTTCTCTGCATAAGACTTCCATAATGGTCTGCGAATGTGAGTATCATATGCTTGACCATGTGTATGTGGGACCTCTAGTTTTTGAAACAAAGATGATGGTGATTCAGGCACAAGATGTGGTCTTCTATTGCCTCCACTATTAGGCCTCCTTTGATCCATGTTGGAGTGAGGTTGTTGCAAAGGTCGATTTTCCATTATTTGAGACATGTCAAAATCATGAGGTATCTTGGCTCCACTTTGTGCCATCATTTGTAAGAAGTATTGTCTATCCCTCCTCATTATTTCCTCAACCAATCGAGTGAAACGGGGATCCATAATGGATTCTTCCACATCTATTGAATGTACTAAAAAGTTGTCCATATCATCATTGTGTGTATCATTGTTGTTTGTAGTGTCCATGTTCTCAACATTTGGAATGTTTCTATAGGCATCCATGTCAGGTAATGTAGTATGATCAGAATTGAAAAAGATATCATTGTCATACTCATAAGAACTCATGTTTGCGGACTCTTGAGCCTCTTTAGTTTCTCTCCTAGATTTTTGAAGACGGGTTTCAACCATGAACTAGGTATTGATCGAGATGTGTGAGACTAGATGAAAATGGAATAAGTATGGAAGACCAAGGTTGGATGGAATGTAAATGAATCTAAAGTGTACTTGCAATGTCCAAAGTGTAAGACCAAGTATGTATGTAGTAGAGTAGGTGTGACTTCCAAAGAGAGGATAGTTTCTCTTGATGAGGTAAGTCGACCTTGACTCTAAGTAAGACCAAATGAGACCCAAAGGTGATAGACCTTGATGAGGGACCACTTAGCAAAATGTTGTTGTATGTAGTGTGTTGACAAAGTATGATGAGGACAGGCAAGTGACCTTTTGATTCAAGCTTAGACAAATGTGAATGTGATGTAAGGTGTAAAGCAATGATGGAGTTTGTGAGACCCAAAGATAAGTTGAATGCTAGATGAAAACCTAGAGAAACAACCTAGGAAGCTCAAGAATTCCGAAACTGATTGCTCTTGTTTGCTGGACTGTAAAATTTTTCTAATTTGTGAAGTTGTTGGTTGTGACCAAATCTAAATGTTTGACTATTTCTCGTGACAAGAGGACACAATGTTGATGAGGACTCAATGTTTGCAAGTGTTTAGACCCAAAATGACTCCAAGAAAAGTGTGTTGTTTGATGTAAAAATGTTTTGCATACACTTGAAGACACAAAAGACACAATGTTTTGCTGTTTGGTCTTGAATATTTTGAATGTTTAAAATAAGTCAAGCACAATTCTTATGGTTGGCCAAGACAATAGTTGTTGATCCCACATGAGGTTTTACCCCCGAGGCTATGCTATTCAGAGTTGATACTTAGATGCTTGACCTCACTGGCTCCACCCTCGGCACTCACTTCTCGGGTCAGCCAAGCATCAGTCCCCATGAACCCATGAAAACTCCCCGTGACGAACTTTGTATCTCTACTAAGAACCGTATGTGTGTGGGCCGTTACTAGAGGTCCGACCTCCTGCCTCAACAACTAGAAGGATTTTGGCTTCTAAAACAAAAAGGTGCTAGTAAGGGCATCCACTCGTGTGGCCATACATGCAGCACTTTCAGCTCTGTAAATACAGAAGGCTCTCAGCTGGTAGGCGTTACGCCCTACAATTGATCAAATAAATTTGATCAAACGAGTTAATGGGGAGACATAGTGTCGATATGAACTAATCAGCACACTTTATCCATAGTTTTCACCATGAATACAGTTGTTTATAGTGGTTTGGAAGAGGTGGGTTTTCCTCACTACCACTTGGGTCGTTCTCTTCTCACTAGTAGTCCTAATGACCACATGGGAAGACAGGCCCTCTAAAGATTAAACAAAAAGAGTCTATTACTCAAGACACAAAAGACAATGATTCAATTTTAGTGCACCAATTGAAGTGTTTGCTAGTCTATGAAAACAAGGCACACAATAAAAATCCAAAAACCCTTGCCAAGGACCTGCAACAAAGATTTATTAGTAGTTTGGATTGTTTGAAATAATCACCCCTTCCTGCAAGCACACAAGTTAGGTAAATTTTAGATCCAAAAGACTTTGTGAAATAGGGGCCTTCAACAATGCATTTTGTTGACCAATTCAAAGATATGATTCATCATTAAAAAAACCACCTGTAAAATTTCAAGAGATTTCCAGAAATGTAAGAAAATCCAAAAAATTTGCTAATTTGCTCCAAAAATTAATTTTTTATGAAAAATCATAAAAAATTCATATAAAATGCAAACAAGATCTAAAAAATCTAAATTTTTTACTGGAGAGTCCTGATGGTCTTCCAAACTTGTATAAAAAAATTTCTACAACAAATCCAAGCAGTTTGTGAGATATGAGTAAAATAATGCAAAAACCTAATTTTCAAAGATCTGATTTTTGAGGAAATATTTTGAATCAAATTTAAAATCACAAAGAATAGATCCTATGTATAATTCTGAGATATTTCCAAAAATGTAAGAAAATCAAAAAAATTCACTAATTTGCTCTCACAATTAATTTTTTATAAAAAATCATAAAAAATTCATATAAATTGAACAAGTGATTTGAAAAATCTGAAATTTTTACTAAATCCTTCTGATACTTTTCCTGACCTGCAAAAAAAATTTTATGCCAAAATTCAAATTCGTTTGTGAGAACTGATCAAAATAAGGAAAAACCCTAATTTTTAAAGATCCGATTTTTAGGGAAATATTTTGCATCAAAATTAAAATCACAAAGAATAGATTCTATGTATAATTATGAGAGATTTCCAAAAATGTAAGAAAATCCAAAAAATTCTCTCATTTGCTCTCAAAATTAATTTTTTATGAAAAATCATAAAAAATTCATAGAAAATGAAAATGTGCTCCAAAAATTCTGAATTTTGGATTAAGAGCTCCTAATACTTTCTTCAACTTGCAAAAACAATTTGGTGCAAAATTTCCAAGCCGTTTGTGAGATATGATCAAATCTCTCCAAGATCTTCATTTTGTGTCCAAAACCCTAGCTGCACAAGATTATTCTCCAAATTGTTTTACAAAACAATAATATAGGGTTAGAAAAATCTGCAAAAAACACAGATCTAACAAAAATCCATGTCCCACTGGGCATGCCAAAATGTATATGGTGAAAATGAATAACAATAATAACGATATTGGAAGGCTAAATGAATTCGACCACAAAACTCTAGCGTAACAACAACAAAGATCGACCATAACATATGAAGATTACCTAAGACAATGCAAATCAAATGAAATCACAAAGATTATACCATCACATGTCCAATAGGGTTTGAATCTCCATTCTTCCTATCTCCATTGATCTTGCTTGATATATTTGCTCTCAGATTTTATGTGCACAAGACCTCAACAAAGAACGGAATGTGGTTGCAAGTAGGATAGCCTATGTTCAAAAGCGTAGTGTAGTCAAGTAGTCCACGGGATGCATAGATTGATTAGGGTTGATAATGAAGGAAGCATCTCCTTATATAGAAGACACTATATGAAATGGAGGGATAAGATTGAGAGGTGTAAAAGGAGGTCGGCTATGATTAGAGGGTAGGTAAAAGAAATAATAAAATAATGAAAGGGGTAGATAGTGTATGAATTAAGAGATGAATGACATGTGTCATGGGTAGAAAAGGTTAATGAATTAATTAAATAAATAAAGATTTATTTAATTAATAGAAGAAGTGGGATTAATTAAATAAATAAGATATTTACTTAATTTAGAAAAAGGAAAATTTAAATAAATAAATGTATTTATCTAAATGAGAAATAAGACTAGAAGAGGATAAATGAATTAATTAAATAAATAAAGATTTAATTAATTAATAAATGAATTAGGCTAAAATAATTAAATAAATATTTAATTAGACATGACAATTTATTTAATTAGACATGACAATTTTAGGTGTCTACAGATAGAATTTTAGTCTTTTAGTTGTTGTTGTTTCTTGAGGAAAGGTTAATCAAATTGTGTATGTGCCCTTTGTGATGCCTCTTTTCAGTATACTTTGATAGTTTTCTATGCTTTTCCATGTAATTCTGATGACTTTAGAAATACATATCTAAGACTATTGATTAAACTATGTTTTGCACTTGTTATATGGTAGATACGTGATTGATATTTCTTTATGTTGCAAAGGGATCCTAATTGTGCCTTAATTGTGGTTCTATTCGGATATGCAAATTGTTGAATGGGCTTTAAGATCACATATTTCTGGGTTTTATATGCCATTAATTCTTTCACAAAATGTTTTGGCGCATCGCCTAGGTAGTTTAGATCATTTTGTTTTAAGTTTCTTCTTTCCCTTTTCCCAAAACTATTAGGAAGAGCCGACTTCTTAAATTCGGAGGTCATTCAGTGAGTCTCGCGCAATAGGTCCCCCATCTCTGAATTTCCCATAAGGTTGTCTGCTTTCAAAGTAAAATTTAGAGTTAACACTACCTTCAAAACAAAAAAAGAGTTTGTATGAATGGTTGGTAATGCCTTTTAACTAACCAATGCACTAATTATCTTCAAGTGGATTATGAACATAGTGTTGAAACCATTCTTTGGCGAGTTTGCAATTGTGTACCTTAATGATATTCTCGTATTTAGTAGGACAAAAGAAGAGCATGTTTGAGGCAAGTACTAGAAAGGTTAAATGAAGATAAATTTTTGATCAAGGATAAGTGAATTTTCTAAAAGATGAATTGATTCATTTGGAGTTTGTTGTATTCCATAACAAGTTGAAGATGGATTTGGAAAAGCTATTAAAATCCATAAGAGAGTAGCCTGCTTTGAAATGTACCTTTGAAGAAATAATTTTCATGGTTCGGCAAGCTTTTGTAGGAAGTTCATTTGCAATTTTAGTAGGTTATGTGCATCAACCACATGAACTATAACAATATAAAAAAATCATATGGATAGAAGCAACAAAATGACATTTTGATGCATTAGAGAAAACAATCACTAAACAACCCATACTTGCATTGCTAAACTTCAACAAAGGATTCCAAGTTGACTATGAAGCAAGCAATACGTCAATAGGTTCAATTATTAAGGAAGGAAGAGAAACTTGTAACATATTTTAGCGAGAAGCTCAATGATGCTAAAATGAAACATTTGGTTTATGACCAAGAACGATATACTGTTGTGCAAGAATTTGTTGTACAATCAAACATCAAGCCTTGTAGTATATCAATAATCAGGGTAAGTTGAATCAACAACATTTAAAGCACATGAATTTTTTCAAATCTAATAGTTTATGTATAAACATAAAAGTAGGAAGTCCAATATAATAGATGATGTATTAAGTAAAAGATTTATTTTATTGCATGAGATGGAAGTAAGGTAGTTATATTTGATTGCATGAAAGAGCTAGGGGAAAGGACCCAGTAGTTGTGCACCCTAACTTCGTGCTTCTCAAAATCTTACTTGGAAATTTCAAATCATTCCGATTTTTTTACAGCAGCTTACTTGGCAAGTCCCCTGCTTATAACTAAGGTTTCAGGGCCACATCATCAAATATGATTCCACATCAGCATGCTTTTTGCCAAGGTGTCCAAAACAGCCCCCCAAAAAAGTGAAACCAATAGGCGTGCAAAAGAGACCCCAATAGTTGTGCAGTTGACATGGCATCATCTGATTGGTTACTTTTTACAATATTAGTACATTTCTTAACAACTATTGGTACATTTCCTAACAATTGTTGGTACATTTCCTAACAAAAATTTATATTTTTTGTTTCAAACAATAGGTTTTATTTGTTCAATTTTTGGAACAAAAGGTATCAACAACCCTCACAACAATTGGTACATGCTCAACTACTGGGTCCTTTCCCCTATATCAAGATGGAGTAGATTTTAAAGAAGCATGGGCAATGCATAAGAATCTAATTAGCATGGATGTGATTTCACGGCTAAAGTACTTTTAATAGGAAGGTGTGTTATTTAGAGGATACGGATAGTACTTTTTCCAAATTTCCATCAGAAAACTTAATCAAAGAGATGCTTTGTGGTAGGTTGACACGATATTTTAGAATTGATTAAGAGACTTGCAAAACTAAATCAAAGATATTATTCGGCCAAGATGACAATGAATTTATATAAATGTTGGAGAACATATCACGTTGTAATAGGAAGACCAAACCCAAATAATGATTTGAATAAACCCTTGTCTATTACAAAGATGCCTTGCGAACATATTAGCATGGACATTGTCTTGGGCTTATCTAAAACACAAAAGGTGAATGATTCTATTTCTGTCATAATTGATAGGTTTTCAAGAATGACTCCATTTAAAGGGATGATTTCCTGAAACCTTAAAAAAAAATATTCAGATGCAAAACCAGTTATGGATACTTCGATAAAAATTATTCACATCTTAATTATATTCTCAAATCCGGACAATACATTACTCTTTTCCTGATAAGAAAAAGTTTGAATACCGTGTGTAAAATTGTATTGAAATGCAATTAAGCATGGCGAAATTCAGATGCGAAAGCACATAATTCTAGCAGATAAGCACAGCTTAGTCAAGAGTAAAAACATCTTATTTTTCCCTAACTTGGTGTGAACATGCGAATGGGGAAAGAGATTAAGTTCATCAAGTTCCTGAAACCAGTACATTGTAGGAATGGGGAAAAAGCAGCGATGCCGCACACCCATGCAATTCGCCTAAAAACCCCCAATTCTGGCTCCTGTTCCGTTTCTCAAAAACTCCTCTGCATATTCATTTCTATCCTCAGAAAACCTTTTTATTAACAACGACAACAGGACACATAGCATTTCGAGAGCAGTGATCACTCACGCTTCCCTTGATTGCCCTGAAAAATTCCATCAAACAATCAATCGTCAAATTATCTGCAAAATATCTTCAATGGGCATTGGAATGATTAGACGGACATAGAGGGAGAACATTACCTGATGAAAGGACCATGGCCATGGCTACCCATCACTAGAAAATGTGCTCCCAACTTTTGAACAGCTTCACAGACCTTAACTTTTGGCTCCCCAATCACAACATGGGTTTCTGCCCTCACATTGTAACGATTGCAGATATCCAGAGCTTGCTTGAATATCTTGTGGGTAGTCCTCAGGTCTTCACATTCAAGAAGATAAAACACCTCGCTGCTCAAAATGTATGCTGCCGGAGACAAACAGTAAAACATTACTCCTCAATTCAATGTATAGTCCAATAATGTATTCTCACACAAATTGACTAAATCTCACTCTATTGAATTGGGGATAGCTTACCAGGGCCAGAGGTAACAGAAACAGGGGGCTGAACATGAAGCAGCGTGAATTTATAGCTCTGTTGAGAATTTGTGTGTGAAGCCAAGAGATGGTTGCAAGCCCATTCACAGGCGCGCATACTCTCTTGGCTCTCATCCACAGCAACTACAATATTCATCACTTTATCTTCTGATACTTGTTCAATTTTCTCCATTACTATGCAATCTAAGGCCATGAATTTTTCTGTATGTATATATAGGATGTTGGTTTACAGGGCTGCCCGTGGTTACAGAGCAAAACTAGTTATGGTGAACGGTGGCTGCTTGTTTTCCACTAATTCGACTGCCATCGGCGTCCAACGACTGTTTGTTGGGATAGGTAGAAGTAGTGGGTAATAATTCCCTCGTTTGGAGCATTTGATTTAACCTGCCCCTCCATATATGGTCTACTTCACTTAACTGCCCCTGCATTTGATTTGATTGGCGTTTGATTGTTCTTACCTTTTTAAACTGCTATGTGTTGAATTTTCCTGCTCTAGGTAGCACCCAGTCATGTTTCATGAAAACTCCCCCCCAAAAAATGAATTGTTTTCATTAATTTTTATATGGGTGCTGATTTTTGGTGTTATCAATACCTACCAACATAAAAAATCAGTAGCTTTCAAACCATAGTTTCTTACTATTAATGTTAAAAAAATAATTCAGGAACAAGCATAGTGCAGTACAGGCAGTCCTTTGAATTATGTTTGATATCAAGGATCTCCAAACTCAGTCAGCTACAGCACAATATGAAGATTCATTTGTATTATGTTTGATATGAAAGATCATTTGTACTATGTTTGATATATAGATTCATTATTGAAATATGATTAGGATACATACATCTATCTGAAATGTGGTAATTTCATTGATCATAAATACTTCAAGTCTTGAAATGCCATGATTCCTTGCAGTTTATGTGGTAGCAATTACTATTTTAAAGGCGTCTTCTTTTCTCTTAGTTACACCGCTGTCATTCTGCTCTTTTGCTATTTGAGTGATGTGGTGAGTGATCTCCTCTTTATTCTTTATGAATCATCTCTTTATTTTCCACAATAGCTTACAACAATTTGGTCGTGCCCACCAGTTTTATGCTTGATTTTCTCCACCGATTTCAACATCACTTTTTATGGTTGTTTTTTCCCACCGATTTCAACTTCACTTTTTATGGTTGATTTTTCCCACCAATTTCAACTTCACTTCCTCCATAGTTTTCTCCTCCACAGTGGAAGATGGCGGATAATGCGATGAAAGGAGTGTGATGTTGGATTTCTAAAGATTTATGCAGGGAAGATCAAACAATCAATTCCCTCACTATAGAACAGTCTTTTCCCAAATATATTATCACAACATGTTTTACACAAGAATGAAGAAAAAGCACATTGCACTGCATATGTTAAGGATAAGTTTGTAGATAGATGATGGAGGAAAGTAGCATCTGTTTTCTATTTGTTTTCTTCTCGATTGACTGTCCCTCACAACCTATCGAGATGACTTGTAGAAGACAAATTAGGCAGCTGGGATTTAGTCTTATGGAATCTAAACTTGTCTATAACAATTCAGTTAATACGATCATTGAAATGAGACCCCTTCAAATTGTTTATAAGTGTGTGGAGGTATATTCCAAGGGGAATGACTGGTCAGCAAGACATGATTGATTTGAACATGTATAGTGTAGAAGCGGGAGATTTTGTAGAATACGTGAACGAAGTGCATGAACAATTCAAATAAAGTGTCAGTAAATTCAAGCAATATGCTAATTTGAAGATGAGGAAAGTGAAATTTTAGGTGGTTGTCTTGGTTCTCCTTCATTCGAAGAAAATGAGATTTTCAATAGGGATTTATAATTAGTTAAAATGGAAGAAGATGGGATGACATAAGGTATTCAAGCAATTTTTAGAATGTATATGAGAACAGATTATTACGTGGAGTGGATATTTCACCTATCTTTAATGTTGTAAATTTGTTCATTTTCGATGAGGGCCAACCAATTGAAGATGATGTTGGTTCGTATACAAAACTTTCAAATTAGAAGCAATGATTACTTTAAAAAAAAGAAGAAAATAAAGGTGGTCCCAATTATCAACTCCAAAGTGGTTAAGAAAACAAAGGGTAAAACATGCCAATAATATTTGAAGTATCTAGCCAAGTGAAAGGACAAAGCAACTAAAGCCCATCAAAGACTAGTCATTAGATGTTCACTCATTAAAAAATTCATGAGTTGGAGCTCATGTTTTTTTCTACCTAGTGTGTTCAATGCAAAAGCATCCTTAGGTTAGTGGTTTGCATCACCAAATATACTAAGGTTTTAATTTCTAATCTTTTGTTTTTGTTGGTATGTAGGTTTTCACTTTTTCAAACAAACTAATTTCCATGATTCTTGAAAGCATTAACAACCATTTTAAGTATCCAAATAATCTTGTCTCTCTCCACAAGCATCTACCATACATAATTAAGGGTGTGACAAACAACAACCTGTTATTTTTAGAGGAGAGGCAAACAACATTCTGAAGACATTCCAATACCTCTACATGTTTGGATAGAAATAACTTCTGAGTATCCTATACTTTTAAGGAGATCCCTGAATAGAGGAAGAAAATCCTTGAAAGAGCTAAACTATCTTGATTCCTACTCCAAATGTCTATCTATTTGCATTGGTTCTAGTTGTTTTGCTTGTCTAAGCATTTGTCAGTGTTTTTGTTGATGACCCATATAAGTAAGAGTCATTATGTCATGAAGCATAACCCTACAATGGCAACAAGACTGTCTATTGGAGGCCAGTGAATCTGTGTAAGAAAAAAAATGTCAGTTGTCAGATAATATTCATCTTTGGTCATCTTTTGAAGAGAAAAGTTGCAACTAATAGTGGATTTAGAATGAAAAATGTAAACCCAATTAAAATGTAGTTGGACAAGATTAACATGTTGGCAACAAGATATAGTGTGCAAATTTCTATGCTTTTTTATCTTTCGTACCCTTTTAAAATTGCTATTCAAAATGCATGTTCCCATTTCTAATGTGATTGAAGTTGCCAACAATGCCATAAACATTCTATTTCGAACTATATAAGCATCTATACATTTAAAAATAATGAAGCATTAAATTGATGAGTGCAAGTTTGTTCACTCTTGTAGAAGAGCAATAGGAGAAGTGTATAGAAGTTCCTTGCAAATAGTGATTTGTAAGTATTTCAAACTAATTTGTGAATTCAAAAAATTTGCAAACAATATTTGAAAGTATTTTCATACAAAGTTTGTACTAGCTTATTGCCTCTATTTTCAGGTTTAGATAGCTTTGCACAAAAATATTGTATAAGCTAAACCTAAAATTAGAGGTGGTGAGCTTGAAAAACTTAGTTTAAACTTTGTATGAAAATACTTTCAAATCTCTATTTGCAAATTTCAAATTCACCTTAGTTTAAAATACTTACAAATCACTATTTGTAGCAAACATGTATGCAATTCCCTTGTTTTTCTTCCATAAGAGTGAACAAGCTTGCACTAAGTATAGAGAGATTGATTTAATGCTTCATTATTTTCAAATTTATAAATACTTATATAGTTTGAAATAGATTGTTTGTGGCATTTTTGACAACTTCAAACACATTAAAAATGGGAACTTGCATTTTGAGTAGCAACTTTAAAGGGTACAAAATCTAGAAAAATAGAAACTTGCACACTATCTCTTTTTGTCAACATGTTAGTCTTGCCCAACTACATTTTAATTGGGTTTTACATTTTACATTCTAAATCCACTAATAGTTGTGGCTTTTCTCTTCAAAAGATGATTGAAGATGAATATTATTCGACAACTGGCCTTTGTTTTTTCTTATTTATGGATTCACTGACCTCCTATAGACAATCATCCTACCACGATAGGGTTATGCCTCTCAATGCAATGTAATTGTAGGAGAGTTAGAAATACTATGTTAAATGTAAATGTACTTGTTAGGCATGTAAATCAAGTAAAATATTAGTTGCAAATCAATACATTGTGTATCAAGCAAGCAAAGTGTGTCAAATAATAACCATGGTAATCTCATAGGTTGGATATTTTATCAAAGAACAAGATTGCCCCAAGCATGACAAAGTAAGAGTGGTGATGTGTGTTGGAGTTGAGAAAATACAACACCACAAGAGCCCAAATGATCTCTGCAAGCTGAAAAACTTGTTACAAGGAGAAGCAAGGAAGCAAATCACAGAAGAAAGAAATACATAGAAAATATGCTAAAAAGAGAGAGCTCAATATTCACAAAATGTAATGTAATAATCCTCCTTCTTCATACAATGAAAAGAATGAACTCAACCTTTAATAGGTCAAGAAACCCTAAAAGGGAAAACCTAGGTTTGCACATAATAATTAATAAAAGAATTAATTATTATGCACCTAAAGTTAGCTTAAGTGTAAAAGAGATAAAGGAAACTTAAATAATTAAACAAATATTGTTTAGTTAATCAAATAAATACTCGAATACTCTAACACCCCCCCTTAAGCTAGACTTAGGGAGAAGCTAAAACCTAGAACAACTATTGAAAGCAATAAAGATGGGTCCTGGCAACAAGGCTTGATCAGGTACCCAAATACAATGAAATCCCTATGAACTGGAGAAATAGAGAAAACCACATGGGAACAAAACTCTACTCCAAAAAGAGATGGAAAAGAACACCACTGAAGCATGAAGAACCTGCAAACTCTGTCGAAGAATAACTGTTGATATGAAGAACCTCCACTGAAATAGAAAATGACCAGGTAGAGAAGACTATAATCTATATGAGTGCCCTCAAATGACACTACTCAAATCAAAAGGCAAACACGACAAACAACTGAAATCAAAGATACAGATGGCATGAAAACACCAAAGCCTGAAGAGCTGATCAATCGAACCACGAAAGCATTAGAACCAACAGGACAAACCTCCTCATAATGTTGAAAAGGGAGAGGGATAGGAACACTGAAAAGGATAGCCAAGAAGAATTGCATGACAAAGAACTAGGAACATCAAAGGTGCTAAGACAAGTACATGGTGTCGTGGAAGGAACACTCACTTGACACACATCATGAGGCGAATGTCATGGAAGGAACACTCACTGGACAAAGGTGGATGGCAAATATCAACCCCCTCATGGCACTTTATAAGTAGTGCATGTACAACAAGGCACAAGATGTGCAAGATCCCAAGTAAACAATGCATGATGGTACTTTATCTCAGTGCGTTTTCATAAATATAATGCTACAATGATAAGAAGACTATAAATAGAAATGACAACCAAAATAGAGACATCCTACCTAGAGAAGAGATCCCAGGACCTGAAACAACCAAGATATCCACCAGAGTGCTGAAAAACAAAAAAAAACTGAATAAAATATGCATGGAGTAAAATCTAGAAATAAAATTCATATGGCTGGAAAGTACATAACACACGCTTTCCAAAAATATCAACTTTTCAATAAACTGAGTTCGAATGCTCATTCTACGTCCCCTGGAGTGCAAAACAGAGACCTCACTTTGACTGGAAAAAAATAGTCAAAAAGAAAAATTGGAAAAAATTACCAACATGACGAGGTCTAGCTTGGAACCAGCTTTCCGACGCTTATTCATTTTTGAAAAAATGACTCTGTATGCCCAAGATATGGCCAAAAAACCAAACCCCCCTCCAAAACAAGAGGAAGGGGTAGTCTAGTGGCTATTCGGGCGGAGATGGCCAAGGAGCGGTGCTCCGATGGCTAGGCACTACTGGCCGGGGCGGTTTCCGGCGATAAGGGCCAAGCGGCGGTGGCAAGGGAGCTGGCAGAGGCCGCAGGGCCAGCGGGGGCCGAAGGGAGCAGCCGACGGTGGCGGGGCTGCAAGGAGGTTGGCGACGGCACTCGGCCAGGCGGCGGGGGCCGCAAGGAGACCGACAACGGCAAGCAGGGCTGGGGGCTGAGTGCGGCGGCGGGGCCGGAGGGCCAACGGGGGTCAGGGAAAGCTGCGGGTGGGGGCCGGAGAAAGCTGTCAGCAAGGGCCGGAACAGTGCCGACGACAACTGTACGGGGCTTGTAGCATGGCAAGGGCCCCACGGTACCGTGCGTACTATGGTAACCCCCCCCCCCCCCCCCCCATTTTTTTTTTTTTTTAAAAACACTTGCTTTTCACGGTTGTGTTTGATTTTTTATTTTTATTTTTTTCAAAAAATCAAAATCCGGCCTGCATGCCATAAAAAGGCAAAAATATATTTTTTTTGAATTTTTTTTCTCGAACTGTGTGCCAAGGTCGTACGGCTTGGATCTAGAGAAAAAATACTCCCAGAGGCTCAAGAACCAAAATAGGTCAATTTTTTTATGACTATAGGGGTTTTCAGGCCTTCTGAGCACAATGGTGAGGTCCATTTAGGGCCAAAGTGCTCAGAAAAAAGGCCTATACCTAAGTGCATAAAAAAACTTTCTAAAACCCCAGATCTGCTTCCAATAAACAAATTCTCAAAACAAGAACAGGTAGCTACAGATTTGAAGCTCTGATACCATGTTGGAGTTGAGAAAATACAACACCACAAGAGCCCAAATGATCTCTGCAAGCTAAAAAACCTGTTAAAAGGAGAAGCAAGGAAGCAAATCATAGAAGAAAGAAATACATAGAAAATATGCTCAAAAAGAGAGAGCTCAATATTCACAAAATGTAATGTAATAATCCTCCTTCTTCATACAATGAAAAGAATGAACTCAACCTTTAATAGGTCAAGAAACCCTAAAAGGGAAAACCTAGGTTTGCACATTATAATTAATAAAAGAATTGATTATTATGCACCTAAAGTTAGCTTAAGTGTAAAAGAGATAAAGGGAACTTAAATAATTAAACAAATATTGTTTAATTAATCAAGTAAATACCCGAATACTCTAACAATGTGGACCCTTGTGGATAGGAACACCCATGTGTAAGACACTAGAGTGGTATATACTTTTGTAATGGTGAAAAAGGGGTGATGAGGAGATCAAGTGGAAAGCTTTACCCTCCTCAAGAAAGGAGTGAAAGTTTCACAAAGGATCCTCTTCAACCTCTTTCACACATTACATTTAAAAGAGGGGGTTGAAATCACTAGATCCAATATCAATGGAAAGAGATTGAATGCTAAGTGAATTGACAAAACCCGGTTTTAAAATTAACCAAATGATGAAAAGTACTTGCAAGTAAATGAAAGGAAATGTATGAAGTAGAATTCACCTCAAGAGAGGATGCAATTGAAATGTTGATAGAGTTATTTGAAAGGATATGTGAAGTTGAATGCTTTGAATGTTGATAGGGATCTTATCTTCAATGGTTGAATCCTTGACTTGAATGCAATACCTAGCCTTGAAAGGAGACTTGAGATGCTCAATACTTGAAAGGATGCTCGAATGCTTGAATGCAATTTCACTTAGGATTGCAATTTCCACTTGTTGAGACTTATGCATGCCTTATTGACTTATTGATCTATGCAAATAGGAGGGGGAAATGTGTCTTATATACTTGCTAATTAGGGTTATTTGACTGATTTTTCGTCTTAGGCTGACATAGAAAACCTTTTCCGGCTTCTCATTTGACAAGCCCAATGCATGATTTAATTTAATTTATGTTGGGTTGATTTTATGAGTTGCGGTAATTAATTAATTAATTATTATGCATAGTTTATTTGGGTAAAATCAATAATGACGGTAGGTGTAGGTATATATATATATATATATATATATATATATATATATATATATATATATATATATATATATATATATATATATATATATATATATATATTTATTTATTTATTTATTGAGAGTTTATAATAAATTAATAATTATTTGGTGGAAATATATTGGTTGTGCAGTTATGTTATTTGTGCATTTATTTCTCTATTTGTTTCTTATTTATTGACTTACCTCTTTTTATTATTGGTCTTTGGGAATTGTAATTGGTGGTTATTATTTAATTTATTTTATTTTCTCACAGATTTTGAGAAGGGTTAATATTATTATTATTATGCAATTTTTACTGGAAATGGGTTTTTGCCATGAGGTTTTCTGAAAGAAGCTTTTAATCTTGATGTTGGTTTTGGAAGATGATTGTTGCATATGTTTTGGGAGATTGAATTTGTTTTCAAATCTACATTTTGTTGTGATATTGTTGGAAGGAGCATGTGGGGCTGCATTTTCAAACTTATTGCTCATCTTCTTCTTCAAACTTCATTTATCATTCTTTGTGTTCCACGTCGGTGGTTCTAAATCTCATTTTGTTTACGTATTGTGTTTTCAAAAGGACAAAACATTGTTGTCATTTGTTTGAAACCATCTGTTGTTATTCTAAAAGTTGTGTATTTAATTTAATGTTTAAATTTGTGGGAGATAGGGAGTTCTGAGTTTGCATTTTGTCGAGAATTGTAGTTGATGATTGGAGCTTGTCGATTATGTTTTATGATTTCTAAGTTATGCTTTGGATTGTTTAATATCTTTATTTGTAATTTGGTTAAGTTGGATTTTTTGTATTGTTCAATTGTTGAAGTTAGTTGATAATTTGCTTTGAGTCTAAGTCATATTCTACCTTTTGTCACAAATGTGCTAAAACGGGGGCCGAATGCGCTAATATACCTATCGTATGCACTATTTTGGTGAACATGAGTGCCAGACTATTTGTGTTGTTGGCAGTGGGCCAGCGTCCCTTGCGGGGATTCGCAACATGGTTTAACAGCCTCCTGTGGATTCTATAAGTCTAGTGGTTGTATCGGGCATTGACAGGTCGATCTTTTGGTGCAACGCCAACCCTAGCTTCTAACAAGTGGTATCAGAGCTTGGTCACAAGCTCGAATCACACAGGCCACAACGAGTGGCGCGGGGAGGGGGATTGTTGGCAGTGGGCCAGCATCCCTCGCGGGGATTCATGTCATGGTTTAACAGACCCTTGTGGATTCTATATGTCTAGTGGTTTTATCGGGCATTTACAAGTCGATCTTTTGGTGCAATGACAGCCCTAGCTTCTAACATGTGTAGTGTCATAAAATTGCGACCCTAGCAATTTTCAACTGCATTATGGTCCTCACGCATGAGAGATCGAATCATCTAGCTTGATCAAAGACCGGAGACTGCTCAACCCTCGGAATCAACTTCTTTCTTGGCCTCCGCACTATCCTGTCTGCACTCTGCCCTAGAGAAAGGGGTAGGATAGGGGCGTGACACCCCTATCCCCCTAGGATAGGAGTGTGGTTCCCTTTTCCTCCTAGGACAGGGGTGTGGTGCCCTTGTCCCTGCCCTATTTTAGGGCAGAACCCTTCTTAGGGTTACAATGTAGGTTGTGCAGTGAGCGTGGAAACTCCCCCGATGTTGGCCTGTGATGAAAATCAAATTCAGTAACATGTATTTAAGGGGCATTTTCCCTCTCATTTGCATAGGTTCAATAAGGTGGAATTTCAATAAGGTCAAGTTGCATAAGCGATTGAGCATTCAAGAGCATTCAAGCATTCTTTTCCAGCATTGAGCATTCTCAAGTCTCCTTTCAAGGCTAGGTGTTGCATTCAAGTCAAGGATTCAACCATTGAAGAGGAGATTGATTCCAACATTCAATTCTACACAAGCATTTCTATCAACATTGCCATCACAACCTCCCTTGAGGTGACTTACAATTTAGTCTTTCATTTACATCTACTTGCAAGTACTTTCTTTCATTACTTGGTTAATTCCAAAACTGGGGTTTGACCTAAAGGAAAACCCCCAATCCCAACCCATTTTCCTCTCTTTTCTGTGTGTAGGTTGCAGGTGTGCAACTGTACTTTCAGATTCGGGCTCCATTTGCAGAGGCGGAAAAACCCTTTTCATTTCGCAAATTTTTCGGAGGGCCGTGTACATTCGCGCCACGGTCTGAGCAACTTTTCCTTGAATTCCCAGGGCAACTTTGTCTTGACATATTACTGCTAGATCCAGGTGCACAAATTCATCCCATACTCCGATCTCAAGTTATAATCAGTTCTTTGTCACTTTTTCACTACATAATTCAATCAATTCCTTTCCATTTCAAATAAGGAAGAGGGGATCAACTTATCATTCCCATTTCATTCATAATTTAATCTTCATCTTTGAAGGTTGAATCTAGTGAATTTTGACCCTAATGAGACCATTAGATCACCCGATGGCCCTTTATACATAGTTGCAAAGGTTAAGGATATCCCTTGCCGTGGTGCCCTTATTGATCCCTCTTGCACGGTTAATGTCATAACTGAAGAGTATCTTTTCTCTTTACGATTGCATAAACCAATATATGATGCTTCTACTATGGTTGTGAAGTTATTTGATGGCTTCTCTTGTCCTGCCATTGGTTCTATCACCCTTCATGTTGAAGTTCATACTAAATTCATGGATGTTGACTTTGTTATCATACCTTCTTCTGAGAAATTCCGTGTGAAGTTGGGCTATCCTTGGCTATCTTCCATGAAGGTTGTTGCTTCTCCAATCCACAAGTGTCTGAAATTTCCTCACAATGGAGAAATCATAACCCTGAACCATAGCTTATTTCGTCCATCTGAAAGAAGCCTCGGTGTTGCTATTGATCTCTTTTGGCCTAAACAATTTCAATCTCTTCCATCAAGGAGAGATGCTCTTTTTCAATCTTATAAAAAATGGAAGAAAGATATGATCTTATCCTTAAGTCAACCTAGATCTCCAACACTTGGCATTCCTATTATTCTTCAAGACGAGGTTCTTCCCCTCATAGATAGAACTAATCTCCCTCCTAAGGATGATCGTCAACCTATTCCTATGGATGTGCCTTTACCTTCTCTTAAGGAGAACAACAATATTATTCCTAAAGTTACACCTATGCCTCCTCCTCATGATGGACCTTGTATCCTTCCTACACCTAATATTCCTCCTTTCTATGGCGCAGTTCCACCTCCTTCCTCTTATCGAGAGAAGAGGCATGCTTCTCCTCTTGTTCAACCTAAAAGACCTCAACTTAAACCTTCAACTATTAAGGAGAGAAACATGCCCACTTTTTTAAATGTTCCTTCTCCTTCTCAGCCTTCCACTAAGACCTGACGAAATCATTGTGCGAGAGAATGCCAACGGAGACGCCATGTTCGAGCTCGTGAAGTTGTCCTTCAAAATACTTAATCTCCTCAGACTTTGATAGTCAACATGATTCCCTTTTCTCCCAAGCAAGATGTTCAACCCACATCTCCAAATAATAAGTTGCACAAAACATGTGATGATTTTACTCCTATTCGTGTTCTTGCTCCTCTTTCTCTAAACTTTGATTAAGAAATGGGTGAAAATGTTATTCATAATGGCAATACAACTCCTAATGCTTTTGATAGTGAGTATTAATATGTTGATGTGGAAAAGCATTTATCAGATGAGTTTTCACAAACCCTAATCCTAGCTCCTAGAATCGAACAAAGTGACTTACAACATGAGCATAGTCCTTGTTTGGATCTTGTGATAGCTCCATCTGATGTGCTCGATGTCGCTCCTCTGGCTTGTTTCTTGCCTTCTCGAAATAGTGATCAGCAAGATCAGGAGGTGGATGTCGTGCTAGATTAGCAATATTAGCTCTGTAGATCTTCTCTCTCCTTCCTTGCTCTTTTGTGACCATTCTTCTATGTGTATCCCTGTTCTTCTATTATCCCCTTAATGTCTACTTGGGGACAATGCAAAGCATTGAGATATTTTCTTGGTCTCTTTCATGTTGACTCAAAAGACATCATCTCTTCCCTTTCTTCTACGGTAGTGTCCTTCTTTGGAGAATGACGATTATTATATGTATATACATACATGATATACATGAGTTATCATACAACATACTGACCCTGAGGAAAGCGACACTACCTTGTGCTTTGTGTTCATTACCCTTGGGTTTATTCCTTGATTGGGGGCTAAATCCTTGTGATAACGTGCTCCCTACTTCTCTCTCTCTTGGGTGTATCCTACCTTAAAGCAATCGCTCTCGATAAGGCACGCATGATCGCTTTAACGTGGGGGCATACACTCCACTCATATTTTCCTTCTTTGATACTTAGAATTACTTAGTGGGCTTTGTTTTTCTTTGTAATCTTTGGTATCCTTGCTTTCATGACTCATAGTGAAGAGAACTTTGCTACTTGAAGTCATGGTTCTCTCCTTCTCAATCTTCCCTTTTACTTTGTCAATTGAAGTCATAAGATCTTGAGTCCACTGGGGGCTTGGTGCATCTTGCCTCCATGATGTGGTAAAAGTCTTTCAATCTTGTTTCCTTGTACTTTACTGATAGTATTGGCATATGCTTATACTCCCACTAAAGTGGGGGTTAAATGTAGTTTGAGTCTAAGTCATATTCTACCTTTTGTCATAAATGCACTAAAACAGGGGCCGAATGCGCTAATATACCTGTTGTGTGCACTATTTTGGTGAACATGAGTGCCAAACTATTTGTGTAGTGTCATAAAATTGTGACCCTAGCAATTTTTGATTGCATTAGGGTCCTCATGCATGTGAGATCGAATCCTCTAGCCTGATTGGAGACCAGAGACTGCTCAACCCTTGGAATCAGCTTCTTTCTTAGCCTCTGCACCATCTTGTCTGCACTATGCCCTGGAGAAAGGGGTAGGACAGGGGCATGGTGCCCCTATTCCCCCTAGGACAGGGGCATGGCACCCTTGTCCCCTGCCCTATTTTTGGGCAAGACCCTTCCTAGGGTTGCATTGTAGGTTGTGCAGTGAGTAGGAGAACTCCCCCGATGTCGGCCTATGACGAAAATCAAATTCAGTAACATGTATTTAAGGGGCATTTGTCCTCTCATTTTCATAGGTTCAATAAGGTGGAGTTTCAATAAGGTCAAGTTAGTGATCGAGCATTCAAGAGCATTCAAACATTCAAGCATTCTTTTCCAGCATTGGGCATTCTCAAGTCTCCCTTCAAGGCTAGGTGTTGCATTCAAGTCAAGGATTCAACCATTGAAGAGGAGATTGATTCCAACATTCAATTCCACACAAGCATTTCTATCAACATTGCTATCACAACCTCCCTTGAGGTGATTTACAATTTAGTCTTTCATTTACATCTACTTGCAAGTACTTTCTTTCATTACCTGGTTAATTACAAAATTGGGGTTTGACTTAAAGGCAAACCCCCAATCCCAACCCATTTTCCTCTCTTTTATGTCTGTAGGTTGCAAGTGTGCAACTGTACTTTTGGATTCAAGCTCCATTTGGAGAGGCAGAAAAACCCTTTTCGTTTCACGGATTTTTTGGAGGACCGTGTACATTCCCACCACAATCCAGGAAACTTTTCCTCAAATTCATAGGGTGACTTCGTCTTGACATATTACTGCCAGATCCAGATGCACAAATTCATCCCATACTCCGGTCTCAAGTTATAATTAGTTCTTTGTCACTTTTGCACTACATAATTCCATCAATTCCTTTCCATTTCAAATAAGGAAGAGGGGATCAACGTATCATTCCCATTTCATTTAAAATTCAATCTTCATCTTGAAGGTTGAATCTAGTGAATTCTCCTCTCCACTTCCAATGTAACTAGGTGAAAAGTGGTTGAAGGGAAATCCATAGTAGAACTCTCATCTCTCCTTGGAGGGAAAGGGTAGTTTTCCTCTTGATCTCTCATTCACATTTCACCACATTACAATCTGATGAAAGCATTGTTCTGCATGGTCTATGTGCCATTTTATGTTGTACATGCACTATTTTGGGTTGTAAAAGCGCAAAAAGATAATTTAAAGGCATCAGATGAATGAGAAAATGTGTCAAAAGATTCTTTAAAAGCGTTGATTCTCTATTTTGAATTTTTGGATTGATTTTTGCAGTCTGTGTCGAGTTGGGTCAGGTCAAAGGCTTATTTTTTGAGTTTTTGTATCTTTTTGTGATATCTTTTTCAGTTTTGGATATTTGCATCTTGAGGAATTTATAATTTATTTGTATAATTGTATCATTGGATTTATGTTCTTGATTGTTTCGATGGATTATTTGGAATATGGTTTAAAGGATCAAAAGTTATTGTGTTGATGATTAGAAGTTATTGAGAATTCAGATTTTGATATGGATCATTTGTGATAATGTATTTATGATTTTAATGAGATTCATAATATTTATGTTTTCACCTTAGTTTTTAGGAGCATGATAGGGGGAATGGCTTCCAGGTGGGTGTCGAGGCCCTCAAGTGGTTGCCAGGATATCTCATTGGAGATTGTTTTGACAAGTGATAATCCTAATAAATTAATCTAGGGGGACAAGGTAGTTTTCTCACATTAAACAAGATAATTTTGGTGCCCACTCGTGGCCTAGAGTGCTAGTACAAGCTCAAGATGAGATTGGTAAGGTCTTGTTGGTATGACTATACTCCCTTGTCCTCACAAAAGGTAAGTCGGTTTTGCATGCACACCAAATGGGGACCAGGGTCTAGTTTTTGGAGAGGGTTGGACTAACAGGACAACCCATGTTGGTGGCATGTGATGGTCCACTCTTCCCTATATGTGTCCTACTACCTTAGTCCTTGTGTTTTATGGAAGCCTCTGGTGAGTTGTGCATTTTGGTTAAGCCTATATTTTATGGTTAGGCCATGCTTTGTGATTTAGCCTAAGTAATTATGTTGTAATCTTTGATGTGATTTGGCCTATGGTTTTATGTTTCCTTAGAGGTTAGGTGTCTGTTGGGAGTATTTACAATTGAGTCAAAGTTTGTAGGCCTATTTCAAAATTTTGCTCTGTATGTCAAAAAGGCACCTAAATAAGTCAGTTTGAATGGCCTAGTTTGCGAGAGAGCAGAGTGGAGCCGGCTGATTTTCAGAAGGTAAGGCTCGAGATTCATGTCCCACACCTTTCATTTGCCCTATTCAGTTATGTGCAACTTTTAGAATTCAATTTGGATAAGTTTATGAGGTACCCAGTTTGAGGGGTGAGCTGAAAGTGCATTTTAGGCACAAATGCAGATTTTATTGAGTAGCTTTCTTTGAGCGATTACATCTTTTGCCCTGTTGATTTTAATAGATAAATTCAAAGTGGATTCAATTGTATGCATAAATGTGAGTCAGTCTGCAAAATTTCAAGTCCTAACGAATCCATTTGCTCAGTTTTTGAAGCCAAATCCGTTTGCAGTTTGTGTGTTTTGGCAAGTCCCTGTTTCGACAGCTAGTCAGAGCCCTGTTTTGCACAAGTGTAAAAGCTGCCTCAGTAAGGGTCATGTCATAATGTTTGTTCCAAGATAATGTTGGTATAAATGATGAGCTACATTTAAAATTTCAAGCCTTTATCAATCCGTTTGATCGATTTTCAAAAGAGCTCATTTTGCCATCAAATTCAGTTATCCGCACTTCCAGTGTTAGATTAGTTAATGTAGCCATTTTTGTGTGCGCGCCATTTGCATCTTGTCAGTTTGGTGATCGAACTGAGAATTCAAAGATTTAATATGTACTTTAAGGTACCTATGTTCCGAATTTGAGGACCTACGGAGGTCGTTTGATATTTTTGAGAAAGGCGTCATGTGTTGCCAGGACATTGACTTCATCAGGTCCACAGTGTCGACAAAGCGAGTTGGGCATTTTCGAAAATTAATAGCTCTTTGCTCGGGACTCATCTTGAGAAACTGTTTGGTAGAGTTCATCCTTGTATATCAGAGTACACGCCTGTCAGATGGCGAGGTCCAGAAAGGTGTTTTGACCACTTTGAAAATTATGTCTTCGCGATTAAATGTGAAAATTGTGGCGTAATTTCCTAAAGGTTGTAAAATGCGGATTAATGATCCGAAAATGATGTCGATCATTCCCAGAGGTATTTTTGAGGTTCGTGAAGCATTCCAGAGGCTAGTTGCTTGAAAACGAAAAAAAATTTAGTCGGACCCACTTTGGGGCCCGACCTGGCTCATGCCTGTGCCGTATTAGTTTATTGGCGACTTTGTTCACTAAGAGATTTTCAGAATATCTAAATATGGATTATAATCACGAGGCATGTCATAAGAGTTCAAGATGTTATTATGAACTTCAGGCAATTTAAAATTGGTGAGTTTAGAGCCAAATCCTCCTTCAGCGATAGAGAAGAGACATTAAAAATGCAAATGCACTTGGCAGCCGTGGTGTTGAGAAGACCATTTAAAAGTTTTAAACCAAATGCATTGGCATGTGGAAATTCATTAAACCTTTCAACCAAATGTAATTTGGGAGGTTGAAAGCCAAATTCCACAACCTTCCTAGCATTCTCCTTGTTGTGTGTGATGTCTGGGAGTGCATTTTAAAACTCCAGCCAATACAAACAACAGTTTAATCCTTTGTGTGGAGTTTTGGGGGGTAGATTTTAACCAAATGAAATTGCCTCTACCAGCAGCCTCCCCTTACGTGGAGTGAAGTTTAAAATGCAGAAGCTTTCAATTAAATGCAAACACTTAATGGCAGCCCCTGCGTGGATGGGTGTGGTTAAGTTTTCAATGGAACTCCAACGAATGCACATTGGCAAGGCTAATATCCTCTCCTCTTGCATGAGCTTGGTGAAAAGCCATTAAAACAAGAATAACAACAGTTTAGTCTCTCACGATGGTTGGAGATTAGGCAGGTTGAAGTCTTCCAGCAATAGCAAGAGGCAATGTGCAGCAGTAGCATGGATTGGGCACATTGAATTTTATAAAATGCAAATGGTGTATAACCAATTTCCACAGCACCCCTGACATGAAACCTTTGAAAAGAGGTGTTGAAAGCACAAGATAATGGAGAATTAACAGCAATTAGAGCATTCAGCAAACAATAGCAATATTTTTTTTTCCTTCATAGAGCTGGGATGTTTCCATGTGAGTCTTCTGTTAGCATCTACAGCAGTTCAAAACCTCAAGCAATTCCTCACGTGGCTGTCTAAACCAGCAAGCAAATCAAAATTGGCAACCATGGCAATTTTCCCTCTTTGTTGTAGCTAATCACATGGCTGTATGGAAGTCAATAAACTTCAAATTGGCAGCAATTGAAACCATTCAAGCAACATTCTCCCTTCACGTGATCTCGAAAGGGAACAAAGGACATGGTGAGTGAAGAGGAAAACAAAAGAAATTCCAAGCAAATCAATCAAGCGCCATGAAAGTCTCAGGCAAATCTCCAAAAACGCAGCTCCAGGCATAAGCCTTAATCCCACATTGGCTGGGAAATGGTCTTTTTTAATATTTATATGCAATGCTCCACAATAGTAATATGTCTAAGCCATAAAGGCTTTTGACGGAGATGCCTATGGGCGCCCAAGGTGGGCCCACGCATGAGCATGGATCTCGAGGCGATAAAGGAGATGACTGAGCGACGACCAAGTGGACCCCACACAGGCACACTTCCCGAGGCAGATAGGCAGAATTTTGCAGAGAAAGGTCGGGTTAATGAGTGAGCAAGTTTGAGATGGATCAATGGTGCACGCTATTTCGTGAAAGGAAGATGCACGCGAGTTACATCCCATGAAGTTGCGAAAGCCAGGTGGCGGGTACAGTCAGATGTCCAGCAGGCGGGTCCCGGCGAGGTGGCAGTGACGTGGCACACAGTTGGCGCACAGGTGGCGTCCGGTCAACCCCATCAACCAATCAGATCCTGCCACGTGGCAAAGCGTCAGAGCACATATGGAGGCAAAAATTAAAATTAAAATTGTAAATGATATAGTTTAAACTATATCAAATAATTCAAAATTTTAAATGACTGAGTAGAAATGGAGTTAATTCGCCCAGGACTCAATTTTTGGCCAAAATATAAAGTGTTATATATTTTCGGAAAGCTCTCGGAGTGAGGAATCTGATTATGGGGTTAATTTTGATAAATGTGGGATATTTTGGAAGCAGTTTCCATGGGAACAAAATTCAGTCAGAGAGGAGACACTTGGCAATTCAGTTGAAGATTTGATTTGGTTCCCTCTCCCTTTTTATTCCCAATTCTTCTCAGTTGTAAGGGTTCTAGAATTCTGTGAGGAAGTGCTCCAGTTTTCGTGGCTTCCATTTTCTGAAATTCTTGACCCAAACCTGTAAAGTTCTATGGATCTATTCAGGGTATAGAGGCTACATTGCGGGATGACAGATTGTTTTCTAGTTGCAGGTCTTACTTGTGTCAGGCATGAGTAAATTTCCCATGATATTGTCTCTATGTATGCATTTAATTGTTATGAATTGAATCCTCAAGGAGGCTTATAATTTGTCATCTCAAGGAGATTATATGATTGTTTGTAGGCATTCTTCAATGAAGAGTTTAAATTCTATAATCAGTCATAAACAATGGAATGTGTTCCAGATCTGATAATTTTATGAATGGATTGAGTAATGCATTAGTACAAGGTATTAATGCAGGGATATGTTGTAAGGAAAACCAATTTGCAACTGTGATTAACATTTTGTAGTTCTGTGTGTGTGACTCTGTTGCCCAATGAACAAGGCACTGGTTTTTGACAGATTTGGGAATGGTCTCAGATATACATTTTAAAAGATAAATCTATTTCCCTTTATGTTTAGGGGTTAATGTTCTATCCTTCCAAAGCTCTATTTCACCTATTATTTGTATAAGATCCAGCCCATCTGTACATGTTACCTAATTTGGTGAGCTTGTGGAATGGTTTGTCTGCTCATTGTTGATGCAGTCTTATGTTTGTGATTGTTGTATTCAATGCATCAAAAGGGTGTCCCCCCCTAGGTCTAGTAGAACCTAAAGTGCAGGAGGATCATTAGGATCCTATGTTATGTTGTCCAAGCCTTGAGGTGTTTCATTGATTAAGATTGGCTATCTCATAGATAGATTTATAGGTGTCTTGGGTTATCACTTTTGGTGAACAACAGTGTCAACCTAGGTTTAGAGTGTGTGTGGGACCTTATGTCATTCTTTGGAGCATAGGGGGTGGACCTTTATGGTTCCACATGGTTGGGTGGTTTGATGTCTTCTTCCATTGGGATTTTCTTCATTGGATATTCATGTGCATGTTTGAGGATTCTTCATCTCTTCAACTTTTGTTCTATGGATTCTTGGAGCAGATATGATCTATTCTACATAATTGAGAAAATTCATTGTAATATGTAACTTGGGTACTATTCTTGTAGCTAGGGCATCACAATCTCCTATTTGAAACAAATAATATATATTCGTAGTTTTTATCTTGTATGAGATGTAATATAATGATGTTTTGTGTGATTTCTTCTATTCAAAAATGGCATTGATTATAAAGTAGGAATATTTAGAATGACTAGTATGTAGGAAATGTATTTTAATAACATTTGGCATTGGAGCATTAAAATGGACGTGTTGCACATTATAAGTGTTGTTTACATCATAATTCATGATTAGGTATTCAATGAAATTATTTTGTTATTATTACGAAATGTACATTGGTATTAGTAGAGGAAAATATTGTATCAATGTTAGTTAATGTTGTTCTTATTGTTTATATCATGTTTAAGTAATGACGTTGAGTTGCCCTAGGGAATATAATTTAGTTATTATAATATTTCCGCTTGTGCACTTTAGTTTATTAGATCATTTTTATTTATCGATATATTTCTTAAGTTATAAGAGATTGTGTATCTTTAAAAAAAAATCTCTATTTTCTAGATGGTTAGTTTCTCTAGGGTATTCTTGGCAGGCATTACATCTAGTATCAAAGTCCATGTTCATACGCTAGGTACTCTAGTTTCATTTTGATCCCATTGTGTGTAACAATAGAGTAACTTGGGTTAAACCTTTAAGTTATCCTTGCTAGTTTATTTCCTTGTAGTAGTGGCCCTAGACTTTACCTTATAGTTGTTTTATGCCTTGTCTAGATAGGATGCCTCTAGGGGTAAAGGTTGTAGGTGAGGTAGTCATATGGGCACCATACTATTTGGTGAATGAGTTGTTTTGTGTGGTATATGTGTCATTCTATTCTATATATGCGTCGTTTTGAGTCATAAAAATGCTAGAAGATTATGTAAACATGTCAGATGAATGAGCAAATGTGTCAAAAGATTTTGTAAAAGTGTTGATTCTCTATTTTGACTATTCAGATTGATTTTTGTAGTCTGTGTCAACTCATTTCAGACCAAAGGCTTATTTTCAAGTTTTTGTGTCTTTCTATGATATCTTCTTCAGTTTTGGATAATTTCATCTTAAGGAATTTATTATTTATTTGTATAATTGTATTGATCATTGGATTTATGTTCTTGATTGTTGTGATGGATGATTTGAAATATGGTTTAAAGGATCAAAAGTTATTATGTTGATGATCAGAAGTTATTGAGAATTTAGATTTTGATATGGATCCCTTGTGATAATGTATTTATGAATTCAATGAGATTCATAATACTTATGTTTTCACCCTAGGTTTTATTAACATGGTAGGGGGAGTGGCTTCCAAGTGGGTGTCGGGGCCCTCAAGTGACTGCCAAGATATCTCATTAGAGGCTATTTTAACAAGTGATAATCCTAATAAATTAATCTATGAGGGATGGGTAATTTTCTCACATTAAACAAGATAATTTTGGTGCCCCACTCATGGCCTAGAGTGCTAGTATAGGCTTAAGATGATATTGGGAAGGCCTTGTTGGCATGATTGCAATCCCTTGTCCTCACAAAAGGTTGAGTCAGTTTTGCATGCATGTTAAATGGGGACTAGGGTCTAGAGTTTGGAGAGGTTGGGACATGGGGGCTTCACTTAGTGAGCTTGGGTTGTATAGCATACATTCATGGAATACTAAAGAATCCTCCTATTTTCAAAAAATATTGCCCTAAATCTTTTTTTTCACCCCCTTCCAATACACATCCTGAATTAAAATCTCCCCTGTTTTCACCAAATATTTTATTTTTTCATATTCTCAATTAAACCCCCCCTATTTTCACTGAATGGCAATATATTGTACCCTCATTTTTGGGATATTAAACCCCCCAATATGAACATGCGTGATATAATATTGCCCAGCCAATGATGTTGCCATGGGTTGGGGCTGCCAAAATAACCCATGTTGGTGGAATGTGATGACACTCTTCCCTATATGTGTCCTACTACCTTATTCCTTGTGTTTTATGGAAGCCTCTAGTGAATTGTGCATTTTGGTTAAGCCTATGTTTTGTGGTTAAGTCGTTCTTTGTGATTTAGTCTAAGTAATTATGTTGTAATCTTTGTCGTGATTTAGCCTATGGTTTTATGTTTCCTTGGAGTTTAGGTGCCAGCCTAGGTTTAGAGTGTGTGTGGGACCTTATGCTATTCTCTGGAGCATGGGGGTGGACATTTATGGTTCCACACGGTCGGGTGATTTGATGCCTTCTTCCATTGGGATTTTCTTCATTGGGATTTTCTTCTTTGGATTTTCATGCACGCGTTTGAGGTTTCTTCATCTCTTTAGCTTTTGTGCTATAGATTCCTGGAGCATATATGATCTATTCTACTTGATTGAGGAATTTCATTGTAATATGTAACTTGGATACTATTCTTGTAGTTAGGGCATCACGATCTCTTATTTGAAGCAAAAAATGTATATTCGTATTGATATTCTTGTGTGAGATGTAATATGATATGTAATGATGTTTTATGTCATTTCTTCTATAAAAAAATGGTATTGATTATAAAGTAGGAATATTTAGAATGACTAGTATGTAGGAAATTTATTTTAGGAACATTTGGCATTAGAGCAATAAAATGCACTTGGTGTGTTAGAAGTGTTGTTTACATCATTATTCACGATTAGGTATCCAATGGAATTATTTGGTTATTGTTACGGAATGTGCATTGGTATTAGTAGAGGAAAATCTTGTATCTATACTAGTTAATATTGTTTTTATTCTTTACATTATGTTTAAGTAATGACCTTGAGTTACCCTAGGTAATGTAATTTAGTTATTATAATATTTTCGCTTGTGCACTTTAGTTTATTAAAGCATGTTTATTTGTCACATATATTTCTTAAGTTATATGAGATGGTGTATCTTAAAAAAAAAAATCTCTATTTTAGATAGTTAGTTGGTTAGTTTCTCTAGGGTATTCTTGCCAGGCATTAAAAAATGTTTCATTTTTAATATTTTATAATTTAATATTATAATTAAAATTTTGATATATTTAATTTTAATTTGATAACCATAATTTAATTATCCTTTATCAAGTAAATTGGTTTTGGAGGGGTCAAAAACCTTGATATAAGACAACTCAAAGCATATACAACAATCCTTAAAGGGATGAAAACACAATTGAAACTAAGTTGTCAAATGTGAATCAATATAATAGAAAATAAGTTGCTAGGCACACAATGAGGACCTAAGGATCTAGCCTTAACAATGCTAGATCCACGGGGGCTTCACTGGATAGGCAATATTTTTTCAAGTGCATTCATATTGGGGGGTTTAATATCCCAAAATTGAGGGTGCAATATATTTCCTATTGGTGAAAATAGGGCGGTTTTTAATTCAGGCTATGAAAAAATACAATATCTAGTGAAAATAGGGGAGCTTTTAATTCAGGCTGTGTATTGGGAGGGGGTGACAAAAAAGGAGTTTAGGGCAATATTTTTTTTAAATAGGGGGATTCTTTAGTATGCCATGAATGCATGTGCTATGACCCAAGTTCACCAAGTGAAGCCCCCATGGCTAGATCTAACCCTATTCAATCTCACACCCTTCATGTTGGTGTGTAATTGAGAGAGAGATTTGGGAAGACCTTTCTTTTGCCTTTATATTATCTCGAAATGTTAGCAACTAAATCTTTAAACCTAGGAGAAAGGGGGTTTCCTCCTCAAAAAGCGTATCCATGGGTACAATAGAAAAAACGGAACATCCAACCGATGTAGTCAATCATTAATCAACTACCTTAGGAGTAGGTAGATGATATGCCAAAGCTAAGAGAAAAATTAGAATAGAGGAAATGGGACACTCAACAACTGATCAGATGGTGGGTGGACCTCACTACTAGGAGCTAAAGAAGCTTAAAGAATAAGCCTCTCTAGAGTCACACCAATCATAAGAGAAACACCCCTCAAGAACATGACTCACTACAAAGGGAGAAAGAAGAGAGGAGCTAGCAACATTAGAGTCAGAAGCATTAATAGTGAAAGTATCTGCAAGAGTGTTTCTCCACCACATGGCCACCCTGTTACATCAAAAGAGTGGAAACATAGATGCTATGTAGTGAATGGCAATATTAAATATATACATTTAAAAGGGAGACCCTCATGATTAAGTGATTGATTCAATGACACGTTTCCCACCATCAAAACAATATCTTTGTGATACTAGAGTCAAGCTTAAAAAAATGACTAATAGCATTTCCAATAGCCTCACAATAGAAATATTCCCAAAAAGTGAGACCAATATTTAGAAGCCAAACCCAAATTGGTCTAACATTGAGAGGTTTAGAAAAGGGGTTGACGGAGATGGAGCAAGGCTTAATTAAGAGAGAGTGCTCTCCCCACATCTATAATATATTGTTGAGCACCATATCTCTTTCCTTCGAAGTTAAAAAATTAATATTAAAAATTTCATTAGCACAAGGGAATAGCTCAATCTTAACATAAAAAAAATGCCTCCATTATTTCAAAAACCATTTGTTGAGGTTAGGAAGAGAGGGTGACAATTTGTTAAATATGTATACCAATCCCCTAAGGAGATAGAAAGCCTAACTTTCAAGCACATCTTGTCCACAAACCACCATAGGGGAGGATTGTGAATAGGGAAGGGGTAATTTTGTCATGCAACAAATGGTGGGCATGATCCTTAGAGATAGATATCATTGCATATCAACACTAGCAATCAAAAACCAAACCACCAACATGATGCCTAGAAAACTCCCCAATTATAGGTATAGGAATGTCATTGTTTGCACAAAGGTTCCCCAAATTAGGATTAATGCCAAGAATAGTAAGGGTTGAGGACAATAAATAATTTATCTTGAAAGGCATTTGAAGGATGAGTGAAATAGAGCTGTCACCATTGAGTGACACAGAATTAGTTATAGGAGGAGAAGATGACACATGAACCTCATTAATAGGATGGTCATTTTCAAGCCTTGAATAGCTAGATTGTGAACCTTTTGCAAAGGCCATACCAGAAGCAAGGAAACTCACAAAAGGGACACAAACATCAAAACATAATATTTTATTTTTATGCTATTATTTTGTTAGAATTTTCCTTTTAATATCCTCCCTATAATTTTATTAATTTATTATTATCTCATTAATACAAATTATTATTTAAAGAAGAAAATAAATAATTAATAAAACATTTTAAAGTAAAAATTTAAAAAAAAATGTTTTCTCTTTTTACTTTGCATTTCATATGATTAGATTATGTAACCATATTTTGACAAATTAAAAAAATAAATCCAATATCATTATGCCTATATCTAAAAAATTATGAAGAGTCTACATCTATTATTTTAAACTAAAAATGTATTTAAAATATCTACATTAATAGTTATTCTAATGTATTTTAAACTGTTTTTTTTTTTAATAAAGGAGTAAAAACTATATTAATAATCAAAAACAAGAATTACATAAGAAACCTAGAACCTCAAAGCTCCAGAAGAGAACAACAAGCCCAACCAAAAATCAACTAGCTTCATAACTATCCATATCCTCAGCAAAGATCTTATGCAAGTCCTAACAATAATCCAGGTAAAGATGCTCCCAACCCTCAACTTTCCAATCATCACCATGTTCCGAGGCCCACTTAGCCAAACAATTAGTTTCTCTATTCTATTCACGAGGAATGTGGATGAAAGACACCTTCTCCATCATAGCACTAATTTGCAAAATCTGGTGAACAATCCCTGCCAGCTGCCAATTAATCCCACTCACCTTTTGCTCAATCAACAGGTTAACAATAATCTGTGAACCTGATTCGCAAATAACCTTACGCCACCTCAAGTAAAAGCACGCTCCAGGGCATAGAAAATTTCTAATCCCTCCATAAAATTATTAGACTAATGCCCTTTATGCACTGAAAAGAAGAAAACCACATCCCCCATACGATCCTTACCAACACCACCAATCCCAATAGGACCTGGATTACCCCTAGAGGAGCCATTTGTGTTAATCTTGATGGACTCATCCTGAGGGGACAACCATCTTCCCACCCTATTAACCTTCTTCATAGCACGTCTACCTCTCCTGACACAAGCTAAGACATGAGACATCTCTTGCAAACCCAACCTACTCACAATATCAACCTCACCTCTATCCAGAAGAAAATTCACCTCACATTTAGCTTCCACCGTCTCCCTGATCATTCCAATGATTCTATTCCACACTTGTTGAACTAACAGTCTGACTTCCCTAAAGATCCTCCTATTCCTCTCTAGCCAGATCTGCCAAAGTATGAAAATGGGCCCAATGTGCTAGACAGTTTGGAGGAAAGAGGACAAAATAGGAGGCCTACCCAAACTGCTCCAAAACTCCACCAAAGAATCTGCGTGAACACAAGGGTGCTTCCACACCCCCACCAGTAGTGCTAGATCAGCAATGAGAAAGGGCATATGAAGAGCAGGTGTGAAGAATCCTCCTCCCCATTACCACACAAAGCACAGATGGAAGGCCCATGGAACCCACACTTGTGAATATTGTCCCAAGTTAGACATCTATTCAAAGCCAAAGTCCAAGAAAAATAGTTACACTTCGGCCAAGAGAAATTGTTCCAAACATATTTCCACCTGTGCACCTCCCTTCCCTCCAATCTACGAGACAAAAGCTCCCGATACCCACTGGCAATAGTAAAAACACCCTTAGGATTTTAGGACCAAGCAAGTCTATCCCTATCCTTAAGGGAACTATAGTGTCTACTCACTAAAATTCCATGAAGCTCAACGCAGTCTTCATCCATACCAACAATTGGCCATTCATTAGGAACCTTCCACCGCACCATCTCCAATTACCCACACCTCTAAACAGACTTAAAGTCGCTCACTCTGGACCACCTTGACTCCAGGAACCTCTGGAAAAGATTCCCTAAGTTATGAAACTGATCAATAATGGGGGGTAGCTATCCCAAGAATCAAACCAAAAAAGCACCTCTTCCCCCCTCTTACAGATCCAAAAAAGTTCTTCTTTTATTAGTGCAACCCCTTTCTTGAGAGTACTCCAAATCGTAGATCTTTTTCTCGCAAGTGGATATCTTGGGATATCCTCCTTCGAGATCCTTTGTATATACTTGTAAGACAAAATCCTAGCCCAGCCTCGATCCTATTCAACACACCACCTCCAGTATAATTTTTCTACAAAAGCCTCCCCAAATAAAGTAGATTGCCTTAAGCCAAGCCCACCCAACTATTTCGGGTTGCACACCAAGTCCCATTTTACAAGACACCATTTATAGGAGGACAGGTTACCTACCCATAAGAATTGCCTTGCCAGTGAATCCAATCCCTTCACAAACCACTTTGGGGCCACTTGGAGCATACACCTATAAATCGGAAGAGCATGAACCATCGACTGAATCAGTTGAATCCGCCCAGCAAAGGATAACCATCTGTGTGTCCTGTTGGTGTAAATAATTATTCATCATGGATATTATTACACTTACTTAAGTTTACTTAGGATAATGCATTTCATAGTAGTTTGGATATGAGACACTTGAGTGTTTGTGCCACATTGGGATAGTGTGTGTAGGAGAAATTCCACCTCTTATGGTGTTGATCTTGTTATTACACTATCATATCCACTTATTGTGGAGTGATAATTCCACCTTCGGTGGGTGATCCACCTCATGTGGAATATTATATTATTTCTCCTACCTACCCACACCTATTTCCTACCTACCCTTGTTTCTTATTGAGCCACATGTCATATTTGTGTGCTCATACATATCCCTAGCCTTGCCTATATAAGCAGACTCATCTACATTGTATGTAACAAGTTGTTGATCATTTTCTATTGATGAGAATACAGTTTATTCTTGTCCTATATTGTGTCTCTATCTTGTACATTTCATTGACCTCTTGATCTTGGCAAAATCCAACATGGTATCAGAGCCATTGGGGCTTCATTGATTCATCTTGAAGAGGCATTATTGTGACGTCAAGAGGAAAATCTAAGGAGCAGCATCTTTTGGAGGCGTCCTAGACCAGATCCGACCTCTCCATTGCGTCCGGAAGGCCGTTTCCATGAATTTTGGTTATAAAGTTGGCCTATTTTGGTGAGAAATTTTTTTTCTCCATTTTTACCTATATCGTACGGATTTTCGGAATATTACTGTATTTTTCAGAAAAAAAATATTTTTATTTTCTGAAATTTTTTTTTCAAAAATTAAAAATAAAAAAAAAATTCAAAAAAATAAAAAAAAATTGAAAAGCAAATTAAAAAAAAAATCAAAAAAATTGGTTTTTGGGGGGTCCGCAGACCCCCCCCCGTGTCGATCGTACCTGCGCATTGCAGGTTTGTAGGTCTGCGCGCTGTACCTTCTGATAGCCGATTCGACGCGTACCACCTACAGCAGTGCCCACCGTACTCTGTCGCGCCGAGTGCGTCCGAACCGAGCGCCCAGTGCCTCCCTCTGCCGCCGCATTTTTTTGGGTGCCCGTGCGTTCCCCATGCCTGCCTCCAACAGTGGCAGCCAGCGCCACCCCTGGCAGCAGCACCACTCGGCACTGCCACCAACTGCAGACTCCGGCGCCCGAGCACAGCTCGGCTCCCTCCGCTCCAGCCTCCGTACCTGCCACCACTGCCGGACGCTGTAGCTCTATCACCGACGCCGCCGCCTCGCTCCCTGCTCCAAACGCCGCGCGCCACCAGCTGCAGCCTCCAGCGGCTCCTGCGTGCACCTCCCGTCGCCACCAGCGGCTCCTCCCACCGCTCCGCCTCCGGGCACCGCCACGCGGACATCTGACAGGTCACCAAACTGGCGAACCCGCGTCCGCCACGTGGCAGGCGGCCACTGGCCCGCGGGTACCTTCCGTACGCCAAGTCATCTTTTTCGTACACCCAGTCATCTGCCACGTGGCTCGCCCAGTCAGCAATTCCATACAGTACGGAATACATATTCACCCAGCCACGTAATTTGTCCGTACAGTACGGACGCAAGGTCAGCAGGGCGAAGTTTTTGCGACGGTCATACGGCCATCAAATTTAATCGCGTGAATTGCTGACGTCAGCGCCACATCAGCAGAGTTTGAAAATTTTTGGACCCCCTCTCATTTGCATTTTTGATTTTGCAGTTCAACTTCAAATGGCCATAACTTGCTCATTTTTGCTCCTTTTTGGGTGCAATTTTTTTTGAAATGGGCTAGAATTTTGTGCTCTCCGTAGTGGTGAAAGAATTTTTTAATTTTGATGCACGGATTTTTCAGAAAATACAGTTTTTGGTGACTGTCCCTGAGTAATCCCAGTTTTTGCAACTTTAGAGGCTTCGTTTGGGGTCATACGACCTCCTTTTTAGGTGCCATTTTTTTTGAAAGTGCGTATTTTTTTATCTACTTTCACATGATGCTATCAGATTGATGTCATTGTAAGTAGAAATTGTACTTTCAGATCTTAGCCATTTTTGGCTCCTTTGGTTCTTGTATATTTGCTTGAATCTCAGTTAGATTCATTGCACTATTGATTGAAGTCTCTTGTATCTCATTTGAGAAGTTGTAAAATTTGCATCATAAGTCCACTTTGCCTTGTTTTGCAAGTGGCTCATTGTAATCGCACTAAGTATAAAGTGCCAAAATCATCACTTTAGGGGGGGTACTTTGATTGAGTGAATTTGGGGGGGTGTCTCTTGTGCTTTTGTGCTCTTGTGTTCCTTCCTTTTTGCTGCTATGGGTTCTTCTAAGTTTCCTCTCTTAACTCCACATAACTATGCCACTTGGAAAACTGATGCATGGAGTAAACTTATGGAAAAAGGACTCACTCATTACATTGATGGAACTATTGTTGCTCCAGCTGATCCTAAGGCTGATCCAGTTGGTCACTTAGATTGGCTCACTAAAAATATCATGGCAATTGGTACCTTAAGAAAGTATGTATCAAAGGATCTCATTTTTCATATTGAGAAATGTACTCTAATCAAGGATGCTTGGCAAAAGTTTCAAGACTTGTATGGTCAAGTTGATGAGATTAGGGGATATCAAATTGATAGTGATCTCACCATGTTAGATCCCAAGAACTTTGATACTATACAAGATTATGTCACTAAGGCAAATGAGTTGAGGGCACAACTCAAAGATTGTGGCATTGATAAGAAGGATACTCAATTGATATTCAACTTGATAGGCAAGCTTCCACAAGAATATGCAGCATTTGTTTCTAGTTTCCAAACCCATAGGATGACAATGGGTTCAAGCTACACAATGCCTACATTTGATGCTTTCAATGAAATGTTGATGATGGAACAAACTAAGTTGATAAGCATGGGCATTCTTAAGGCTTCTAAGTCTCAAGCATTAGTGGCAAATCAAGGGAACAAAGGAAATCAAGGAAAGGACAACTCAAACAAGAAGAAATGGCAATCAAAGCCTAAAGAAAAAGCACCATCTTCTCCACAACAAGGAGATTCAATCTCTTCCAAGAGAGATAATTCACCAAAGAGGGAGAAACCTACTTGTGCTTATTGTAAAAAGATTGGTCATGAGGAGCATCGTTGCTATTCTAAGAAGATTGATGAGCTTACACATATCATCAAAAAGCATAACATTGATTTGCCTAAAGTCTACAAGAAGGATGATTCATCAACTTCCACTTCCTCACATTCAAAAGGAAAAGGGCAAGCATTCATGGCTTCTACAAGTGGAAAGACTCACTCTTTTGGAACAAGAAAAGGAAAAGCTCTATGTGCTACTATCAGTCATGATTCAGAGAGATGGCTTCTAGATTCAGGGGCTTCTCATCATATGGCCTCTTCACAGTCTATGTTCTCTACATTTGAGCCTTGCACCATGCCACAGATTTTGATGGGCAATCATACATACATGGATGTGATTGGGAAAGGATCTATTGACATTGGGGATAACTCCTTCAATGATGTGTTGTGTGTACCCCACTTGACAAACAATCTCCTTTCTATCTATCAAATCACACATGGCGCAACTAAGAGAGTTGTGGAGTTCACACCTGACTCAGTTTTCATTAGAGACTTGGAGACTAGAGCTATCATTGCGACTGGGGTGGTTGATCATGCATCTCGGTTATACTCCTTTTCAGATTTTGTTGATGATGATGATTTCACATTTGATGATTCTACACATGATGATCACACTTATTGTGATGGTTCAAATTTTGAGGAGAACTTTGGACACTTGAACATGGGGATTCTCACATGTGACCCCATTCTTGAGTCTTTCATTTCATCTCCTCATATTGATATCACATCACCTATTGCACCTGATGATGCAGATAGTGCAACAGTTTTGCCTTCATGTGATTCAGTGCAGCAGGATATTCATTGTCTTCCAGCTTCGGATTCATGGGATGATTACTTGATAGACATTGCAGGTTTATTTATGGAATCCTACATTGCAGATTTGGGAGACATCATTGATGACATTCATCTTCTCTTTGATGAAGGTGATCCTTCTTCGATTGTTGCGAGGGCATACTCTGACCCTCTTGTTCATTCTCTACATGATCATTCTTTCGAGGTTGATATGACTGTGGATACTTATGTACAATAGTTGGAGGAGGTCTCTTTATGTTTTGAGGAGACATATGAGTCTTTGGGACATGTTCTACATCCATCTCCACTAGATCTTGGAATGCCTTTTTCAGCAGTGTGGCACAGTTTACCACCTTTGGAGGGGGTATCTTTCAGCATCGACATGGGGACACTTGAGCAGTTTTCAGAGATTCCTTTCATCATGAGTTTTCTTCATACATCTTCCCTTCATGATTGGGGAGACTTCATGGATACACCTTTGGTTTTGTTTCTTCCTAAGGGGAGGAATGTTGTTCGACGTTCGTGGAGCAGTTTCTTCATACATCGAGCTTCTATCATTGGTGCAGATTCTTCATTGAGGGAGGATCACAGTTTGACGTCTCTTCTTCTCTCATATGGGGGGGACTTTTTCCTCACATGGGGTTTTGTTCCTCATATTCTTCTATGAGAGTTCTTTGTATGTTTTCATCTCTTTTTTGGGGGAGGGTTTTTTCCCATTGGGTTTTTCTCTCTTTCCCCACTTTGTGAGAGATTTTATTGCATTGGTTTGCATGCATTTGCATTTGTACATGGGTACCTAACATGGCCTCGTAGCCGGGACCCATCTAGCATTGCTTAGTTGCATTGTAGACTTAAGTGCATTCCCCTAAGTTGCACTTAAGGGGGGGTGTTGGTGTAAATAATTATTCATCATGGATATTATTACACTTACTTAAGTTTACTTAGGATAATGCATTTCATAGTAGTTTGGATATGAGACACTTGGGTGTTTGTGCCACATTGGGATAGTGTGTGTAGGAGAAATTCCACCTCTTATGGTGTTGATCTTGTTATTACACTATCATATCCACTTATTGTGGAGTGATAATTCCACCTTCGGTGGGTGATCCACCTCATGTGGAATATTATATTATTTCTCCTACCTACCCACACCTATTTCCTACCTACCCTTGTTTCTTATTGAGCCACATGTCATATTTGTGTGCTCATACATATCCCTAGCCTTGCCTATATAAGCAGGCTCATCTACATTGTATGTAACAAGTTGTTGATCATTTTCTATTGATGAGAATACAGTTTATTCTTGTCCTATATTGTGTCTCTATCTTGTACATTTCATTGACCTCTTGATCTTGGCAAAATCCAACATGTCCAATGTTCAACCTTCATGCGAAATTTGTCCAAAATACCCTGCCAAGAGTCTCTAGGAGGATTACTAGCAGAGATAAGAATACCCAGGTAAGTCAAGGGAAGATAACTGACTTGGAATCTCAAGATATGAGCAATCCTCATCTGAATAGTTACAGGTGTGTTGAAGAAGAGAATGGAAGATGTATCCTCATTGATCAACTGGCCAGAAGCAACAAGATAGACATCCAAGACTTTACGTAGATTTATAGCTTCTCTAATCCGAGCTAGTCCCATTAGGGTCGTATCATCCACAAACTGTAAATGGGACTAAGGAGGTATGTCATTACCCCAACTCCAACCATGAATAATATCTAGGCCCACATTATACTTAATCAACCTCCCCAGACCCTCAGCTAAAAGAATGAATAAGTACGCGGAAAGAGGGTCCCCCTGATCAAGACCCCTAGATGCACCAAACAACTCAGTATCATCTCCATTAATTAGCACAGAGAATGAGGTAGATGAAACACAACTCATTACCCATTGGATCCATTCATGAGCAAAACCAAAAGCCCTAAGAATCTTCTGGAGAAAGGACCAACGTACTCTATCATAAGCCTTTGCCATATCCAGCTTGATAAACATATCTTTTTCCTTGGAGTCTGCCATAAAATGAATGGGCTCAGTAGCAATGACCACTCCATCCAAGATTTGATGACCCTCCACAAACCCACTCTGCTCCTCAAAAATGATACCCCCAAGCCAATTCTTCAACCTTTCTGCTATCAATTTAGAAATGATCTTATAAATCACATTACAGAGAGAAATAGGGCGAAACTGGCCTAATCGGTCAGCCCCATCACACTTGGGGATGAGCACAATGAAAGTTGCATTCAAAGCCTGAAGAATCTACTTATTCCTCTAGGACTCTTGGACCACCTCCAATAAGTCCAATTTGATAATATCCCAAAATTATTGATAGAACTCAATCTGAAACCCATCCGGTCTAAGAGCTTTCCCCTTCTTCATGTGGAAAACAATCCTCTCAAGTTATTCCAACAAAATAGGACCCATAAGCTGCCCATTCATCTCCCTACTAACTAGAGAAGGAATACAAGCAAGAACCTTATTCTCCTCTTCAGATTCCCCTTGAAAATCCTCACTAAAAAGGGATCAGAAATACTGCATAGACTCCCTAAAAATCTCCTGCAAGGATAAACACTGCTCACCTCTATCATTAACCATAATAGGGATGGAATTTCCATGTCTCCTTACTTTCACTGAATTGAAAAAGAACGCAATATTCTTATCCCACGCTTGAAGCCAATCAATATGAGCTCTCTATTTCCAGTAGATTTCCTCCCTAAGCTCCCACTCCTCTAAATCCTTGGCTGCCCTATCTTCCTCCCTAAGCAAGGCTTCTGATAATCCATGCTCTCTTATTTCTCTGGTAATGCCATTCAACTCTAATTGAGCAGCTATCTTAGATCAAAATATTACCGAAACACTGATGATTCCACTGTTTACGCTGAAAATTAATAAATTGCAACTGCTTGGCAAAAGTGTACATAGCAGTGCTAAAGGCTGGCCTCCCTTTCCTCCACCACTCCACAACATGATCCTGCAAAGAAGGATCATGCAACCACATAAGCTAGAATTTGAATGAAGGAATGCAAGCAACCTGAGTAGAAGAAGACACCAATTTGATGGGCTAGTGGTCCGAACCTCTCCAATCTAAAATCTCAAAGCATATGGACCACCCCCCACCAACCCAAAAACTAGAAACCAAAAAGTGATCCAGCCTCTCCACAATCCAATACTACCCTACCCTCCTGTTGTTCCAAGTGAATAGACCATTATTGGGCTTGATGTCAACAAGATTCAAGGTTGACATACTATCCCGAAGAAGGAAGGAAGAAGGCTCCAACTGCATAACACCACCCTTCTTCTCACTCAACTCTAAGATGGCAATGAAATCACCCGCCATAATCCACAAATGGAAAGGAAACAACCCACACATAAAAGAAATATGAGACCATAAATTCTTCTTACCTTGAAGATCAGTGGGGGCATAAATGTTCGTAAACAAGATATATTCCCTACTCTCAAGACTAGAGGCAACCCCAGATAAAGAAGATTTGGAAGAAACCCACCATATAGGATGAATCCTCCAGGGGTTCCAAAGACAGGCCACACCTCCAGAGGAGCCAAATGCCCCAATACACTGACATTCGCCTCTCCCCCATAGCTTTGGCACCAGACCCGACATACTTTCCACATATAAGTTAGTTTTCTCCAAGAAAAGGACATAAGGAGAATGACTCCTTATCAACTCCTGAACAACTTTTTATCTAAGGCCACTGTTCAATCCCCTCACATTCCATGATAGCACAATCATTTCGAGGGATTAGAAAAATGAGAATCTAGAGTCTTTACTAACCCCAACTCAACCAAATTATCCCCCATCAATTTGATCTTATCCAAGTCCTTCTTTTTGCCAATCTTCAAACTCTTCTACGTTGCTCCTTTTTTAATGTCTTTCTGAAGAAGGCCCAAATGTAAGGAGATCTTATTACTTTTGACCGGGAGGCAAATTCCAATTTTTGTGTTGTAGGAGAAACATCCCCACCAACCAACTTCACTTTAGCACTAGAGATGGGTCCCATCTGAGCCACTACTTGTTGATTCATCTCCATTTGTCGACTCCCAACCACCTGTTGATCTTGGGTAGATCCATGTTCACACTATCAAGAACCAACCCTACTGCACTTTGATCCAAAGGAATCAACCCCAGATTCACCTCCTGCTGGCTAAGATCATCCAAGGCTTCAAATCTGTTAAAGGTATCCTCCTCCTGTCTCTCCTGCAAAGACCTTTTTTGACCCTGATTCTTGTTCTTTGTCTTAACTGGGACAAAACCATCAGCACCCACAACCTCATCAGGCGTGGAAGCTTTTCCTTTATCAGCCCCATCTAGGTTATGGGAAGGTTGTTGAGGTTGATGCACAACCGGTTTAGACCTAGGGCAACTGCGCTGCAAATGACCATACTCATGACATAGTCGACACCAAAATGTTAAAGTCTCATAATCGAGCTGTTGGACCCAAGAATAAGAGCCTGCACACATATCTATGGCATCTAGCAAAGGCTTATTAAGATCAATTTCAACACAGATAAGAGCGAAATTCATTATCTTTCTCCCCAAGGTTTGCATTGAAGATCCAACCGGCTTCCCAAGCAATGAGGCGATCATCCGCAATACATCCTCCTAACAACATTCCACCGAAAAATGAGGTAATCAAACCTACACTGGGACCCTATTCGAGAGATCCTCCGAAGAGTTAAATCCTGCATGCAAAGGTTTGATGAACAACCTATTGGCATTATGGATGAATTGATTATGTGTTGCATCGATGTTTTGTCATTGATAACACTACATGTTATGGTTAGTTATCGGTAGACAAGTTTTTGGTTACCGGCAGAAGATCTAGTGTTAACGATAGAAGAGTCTATCTGTTGGACACTTCTGGCATATTTGGATCAATGGTATGTTTTATTTTATGTGTTACAGGTTCCTGGAGCATGTTTTGGTCAATTGGCATTGACTTGGTAATCAGATGCTATCATACACTCTTGTAAACCCATACCGACATTGGTTTAAGGTTTAACTGATAGAGCTTTCACTGAGGAATATTGGCATGATGCATAAGTGGTGTTGATGCAACTTCTACATGGATTTTAGGATGTTGAAGATGTTCTTTGATCATGCTTCAACTGCTTGAAGACATTGATTTGGCGTGGTGGACCCAGAATAGGTCCGGTACCTATCTAGGTTATGGACCGATATCATGTTAATGTGTACTCCACACGTTACCGGGATGTTTCGAGATGTTCTATGGATTGGTTATTGTTCTTTTGGTTTTAAGCCGACAGGCATATCATTGTAATATGGATTTTTGTAATGATCTTATTGTAATATCTTTTAGGTGGCTGACCTAATTGGTTTAGACCTTAGGGTTGGCATAAAATGATGTAAGATCTCATTGTAGATCATGGGGAAGATGTGTCGTGGTCTTGAAATGCAATATCATATGCGAAGGAGATTTGGTCAATCATAGGTGATCGAATTGGGATTAAGGAAGAGGTTAAAGGCCTCCAGTATTGATCTTAATCGAGACTGTAATTAGGCATGGTAGATGTTATCTCTAGAAGTTCATTATTCTGGATTATTGTCCATTTATCTTGAGATGGTTATTACCTCTCTATAGTCAGTGAGACTCTTTTGTAATGAGAAGTATGCTCTAGGCAGTGTGCCTTCCTGCATGTGCAGGCCCCTCTTTGTATCACATACTTTCTATAGAAGTATCATCTGACTGTGGGTAAGCTTCCCACCATGGTTTTTCCATTTCTGGGTTTACCACGTACAAATCATGGTGTTATGTGGTATGGTTGCATTGTGTTGATTATCTACTTTATTGTTAAGTTTCATTACTTATCAGTATCTGTTTCTGCTATTCCAATACTTAATGTTTATATGCTCTTATTTAAGGTTATTAAGTGGATTAATTGATATAATCTGTTAACAACTGATTCACCCCCCCCCCCCCCCAACCCCACCCTCTTAGTTGTTCACCAATTATCCTAACAATTGGTATCAGAGCTTTGGTCCTCTTTTGCAGAAAATTAACCGCTTGAGGTTGATCCTATGGCAGCTAACACTTCAAATCCACCGGCAACTATTTTTAGAAGAGAAATCCCTAAGCTTGATGGAACAAATTATGGGATATGGAAAATTTGAATGGAGACTCATCAAATGTCCTAGCAAGGATATTTGGGAGATCACTCAGAAAGGATACAAACCTTATGATCCGACATCCGACAATCATGCTCTTGCAGACCTTGACAAGAATATTGAAAATGATTGCAAAGCTAGAGAAGCCCTCTTGTGTGCACTTACCGATCAAAAAATCATGGGATTGACTGGTAAATCATCGGAAAAGGTTATGTGGGATAAATTGCAAACTCTGAATGAAGGTGATCCTATTGTCAAAATTGCTAAACTTGATGGTTACCAAGTAAGATGTGAAAACTTGAAAACGGAAGATAATGAAAGAATTGTTGTGTTTATGGAAAGAGTAAATGAGATTCTTATGGGAATTCAATGTTGTGGAGGATCTCTGAGTGAAGATGAAATAGTTTCCAAAGTCTTGAGAGCCCTTCCACCAGCTTACAAGATGAAGGCAACTCCAATTAATGAGTTAAGAACAATGGAAAACACTTCAGTTAACAAAGACATTCTTATTGGGAAATTATCTGCATTTGAGCTTGAAAAATTTGGATCTTCTAGAGTTGTAAAGTCTAAACCTGTTTTTCATGCATCATCATCTACTGACAAAAGTGATTGGAAAGCCTTATATGCAAAAGAATTGGAAAATATGAGGAAAGAAGATGAAGAATTTGAGCAACTCGAAGCCTTATTTGCTAGAAGAGTACCTAAAGGACTGACGTGAAGTAAGTATGAAGGAAACACACTTTTTAAATGTTTTGCATGTAATAAGATTGGTCATTTTGCATCTAGATGTCCTGAAAAGAATGCAAGATTTGAGGAAAGAGTTAAGAAATAATTTAAGCCTAACCAGAACAGATATAGATTCAAGAAAAGTAAACAATGCTACATAGCGAATAAGAAAGGAGTAAGTGATGACTCTGGGGATGAACCGATAGAAGACTCTGCTAGTGGATCCGGCAATAGAAAGGAATGGATGTTCTATGCTTTAAAGGAAGATGAACCGGAACCAGCTATCATGAATCAAGAAAAGGCCCTAGCAGAAAAAGTTGACGATAAGGATGAATGGGTAATTGATAGTGGATGCTCACATCATATGACTGGAGATAAAAGAAAATTTTTGTCCCTACAAGAATACAATGGTAGTCAAGTCAAATTTGGAGATGACAAAGCATGTATGATCAAAGGTAGAGGTATTATTTCTCTAGATGGCAAGCATAATACTGATAATGTCTATTATGTAGAAGGTTTAAAGCATAATCTTTTGAGTGTTGGTCAATTGGTGGACAAGGGTTTCCAACTTCAGCTTAAAAATAGAAAATGCCAAATCATTAACAAGACTAGTTTGGAGATTGCAACCGGTATTCAGACTGGAGGTAACATCTTTCACTTGAACACTGGTAATAAGACATGTTTTATTGGTCATATTGATGAGAGTTGGTTATAACATAAGAGGTTGTGTCGTGTTAATTTTGATTGTATTGTTAAGATCAGTTCAACTAAGGCAGTTAGAGATATACCTAAGATTATGAAGCCTCATAATCCGGTTTGTAAGGAATGTCAATTAGGAAACCAAGTTGGAACTTATTTTAAGAGCATACATGATAAATCTAATGATGTGCTTGATTTGATTCATACTGACTTATGCGGTCCAGCAAGGACTAGAAGCTTTCAAGGTGATAGGTATTTCATGCTAATAATTGATGATTATTGTAGAATGATGTGTGTGACTTTTCTAAAGGAGAAGTCTAAAGCTTTTGAGAAATTCAAGATCTTTAAAGCAAAGGTAGAAACAGAAACTAGATTGAAAATCAAATGTCTAAGATCATATCAAGGCTATGAGTTCACTTCTCATGAATTTAATAGTTATTGTGAGACAAATGAAATTAGGGGACAGTTATCTGCACCTCGGACTCCTCAACAGAATGTAAAGGAAGAATAGAACCATTTTGGATGCAACAAGATCCATGATGATGGAAGCCAAATTGTCTCACATCTACTAGAGAGAAGCAGTGAGTACAATAGTCTACACATTCAACAGAGTTCACATCAAAGGTGAAATTGGTAAGACCCCTTATGAATTATGGTTTGGACATACACCAACTGTTAAATATTTTAGAATTTTTGGAAGTAAATGCCATATCAAAAGAGATGATTCAATTGGAAAGTTTGATCCTAGATGTGATGAAGGGATATTTCTTGGTTATTCAATTCAAAGAAAAGCATATAAATGTTATAACAAAAGATTGCAAAAAATTGTGGAGAGCACTAATGTGAAAGTGGATGAGCAGTACAGAAATCAATATATATATCATATGATAGGGAACCGACGGTGGAAATGATCATAACTAAAATGACAATGCCTCAACCAGTACAAGAAACTGAGACAGTTACACCGATACAATCAGAAAATTCAACTGTGACTAATGATCGGAGCAGTGAACCTGAAGTTTAGAAGACACCAAGGTATGTAAGATTAAATCATTCTGAAGATCAAATCATTGGAGATAGGAACAAGGGAGTTATGATAAGAAAAAGACTGACAAATGAAGAGGTATGTCTTATTTCTCTAATTGAACCGACATCTATTATTGAAGCTTGTAAAGATGAACATTGGTTAAAGGCTATGGAAGATGAATTAGATCAGATAGAGAAAAATGAAACTTGGACTTTAGTTCCCCAGCCTAAAAATAAGAATGTTATTGGAACTAAATGGGTTTTTAGGAATAAATTGAATGAGGATGGTCAAGTTGTAAGAAACAAGGTTAGATTGGTTTGTAAAGGATATTCTCAAATGGAAGGAATTGATTATGGTGAGACATTTGCACCTGTAGCTAGAATTGAAGTTGTTAGACTATTTCTTGCCTATGCACCTTATAAGAACTATAAGGTTTATCAAATGGATGTTAAATGTGTATTTTTGAATGGTGAACTTCAGAAAGAAGTATACATTGAGCAACCTGATGGATTTTCATTGACAGATGATAAAGATATGGTTTGCAGATTGAAGAAAGCTTTATATGGATTGAAACAAGCTCCTAGAGCTTGGTATGCAAGGTTGGATAAATATCTTTTGAAGCTTGTTTTTACTAAAGACAGTGCTGATAGTAATTTATATTACAAGATCACTAATGATGATATTCAAATTATTGAAGTATTTGTTGATGATATCATTTTTGGAGGAGAAGATAAATTGTGCATGGAATTTTCTAATAATATCAAAAATGAATTTGAAATGTCCATGATTGGTGAGATGAGATTTTTCTTAGGTTTGCAGATTACTCAAACTGAAAAAGGCATTTTTATCTGTCAAACTAAGTATCTAAGGGAATTGTTGAAGAATTTTGGTATGGATAATTCAAAACTGGTAAGTACACTTATGGTGACAAGTGAGAAATTATCTATCAAGGATACTTCTACATCGTTAAATCCGACTAGGTATAAGTCTATGATTGGTGACTTGCTATATTTAACTCATACTAGACCGGATATTATGAATGCAGTAAGTATTGTTTCAAGATATCAAAGTAATCCTAAAGAAAATCATGAACGTGCAGTAAAGAGGATATTCTGGTATTTGCAAGGAACAACAGAATATGGCTTATGGTATTCTAGAGATGATGATTTCACTTTATGTGCATATACTGACTCAGATTGTGCAGGAGATACTGATGATAGGAAGAGAACTTCTGGTGGAGCTTTCTTTCTTGGAAAGAAACTGGTGTCATGGATCAACAAAAAATAGTCATGCATTTCTTTATCTACTGCAGAAGCTAAGTATGTTGCAGCAAGAACTAATTGCACTCAAGTCTTGTGGATGAAGCAAATGTTGAAGGATATCAAGGTAAATTGTAGTGAACTGGTAGTTATCTTCTGTGATAACTCTGCAGCTATTGACATGTATAAGAATCCGGTATTTCACTCTAAGACTAAGCATATATCAATAATGTATAACTTTCTGAAGGACAAGGTGGAAGGAAAGTAAGTCAAATTGGTTTTAGTGAACACTAAAGAACAAATTGTAGATATATTCACTAAACCACTATCTAAGGAATCATTTAAGTATTTGAGAGACAAGTTAGGGGTTTCTGCCCCTCCGACAGAGACTTGATTGATGCAGTTTGTCATCAGTCCGACATGCATTATCAGAGATACTATTCATTCTGGCATTGATGAGTGGTGCTACTACTCAGAGGGAGTAGTCAACTTTGAGATTCAAAGGTTTATATTCTTGCTTTGATATTTGTGTCAGATTTCTGGCATTGATGTTAAAGAGGGAGAGCTAGTGATGTGAAAAATAAATTCAGAACTTTACAGGGATATTATTCACAGGGGGAGAGTTATTGATATTCAGGAGATTGTTGGTTGTCTTCCATAGGGGGAGACTTGTTTGACATTTTTTGGTACTTATATGTTTTTCACATCTAGTGTTGTCATCAATGCCAAAGGGAGAGATTGTTGGCATTATGGATGAATTGATTATGGGTTCCATTGATGTTTTGTCATTGATGTCAACACTAGCTGTTATGGTTGGTTACTGACAGACAGGTTTTTGGTTACTGGCAGACATGTTTTGGTTACCGGTAGAAGATCTAGTGTTACCGACAGAAGAGATTATCTATTGGACACTTCCGGCATGTTTGGATCAATGGAGTATGTTTGATTTTATGTGTTACATGTTCCTGGAGCATATTTTGGTTAGTTGGTATTGACTTCATAATCGGATGCTATCATACACTCTTGTAAACCCATACCGGCATTGGTTTAAGGTTTAACCAATAGAGCTTTCGCTGAGGAATCTTGACAGGATGCATAAGTGGTGTTGATGCAGTTTCTACATGGATTTTAGGATGTTGAAGATGTTCTTTGATCATGCTTCAACTACTTGAAGACATTTCTTTGGTGTGGTGGACCCAAAATAGGTTTGGTACCTATCTAGGTTATGGACTGGTATCATGTTAACGTGTGCTCCACACGTTATCGAGATGTTCTATGGATTGGTTATTGTTGTTTTGGTCTTAAGCTGACATGGTATATCATTGTAATATGGATTTATGTAATGATCTTATTGTAATATCTTTTAGGTGGCCGACCTAATTGGTTTAGGCCTTAGGGTTGGTATAAAATGATGTAGGATCTCATTGTAGATCATGGGGAAGATGTGTCATGGTCTTGAAATGCAATATCATATGTGAAGGAGATTTAGTCGATCATAGGTGATCGAATTGGGATTAAGGAAGAAGTTAAAGGCCTTTGGTATTGAGCTTAACTGGGACTGTAATCAGGCATGGTAGATGCTATCTCTGGTAGTTCATTATTTTGGATTGTTGTCCATTTATCTTGAGATGGTTATTACCTCTCTGTAGTCGGTGAGACTCTTTTGTAATGAGCAGTACGCTCTAGGCAGTGTACTTTCCTACATGTGCCGGCCCCTCTTTGTATCACATACTTTCTGCAGAAGTATCATTTGACTGTGGGTAGGCTTCCCACCGTGGTTTTTCCCTTTTCGGGTTTTCCACATACAGATCATGGTGTTATGTGGTATGGTTGCAATGTGTTGATTATCTGCTTTATTGTTAAGTTTCATTGCTTACCGGTATTTATTTCTGCTATTCCGATACTTAATGTTTATATGCTCCGGTTTAAGGTTATTAAGTGGATTAATTGATATAATCTTTTAACAACTAATTCATCCCCCCCCCCTCGTCGGTTGTTCACCGGTTATCCTAACACAACCCCACTTGGTTATAAAAATATGGACCTCCCTCAAAGACCTTATTGTGATCATCCATGCAATTAAAAGTGACCATGAAATAGTTGTTCAGCAACAACATAATCTCCATTTCTCCCTCTGGCATCCAAGTCTGTTGAGCCTACGTCTCCAAAAATTGTAACGAAACCCTCATCCCCATAAATTTGCAATACAGTGAATGCTTTGAAAAATACTCAACATCCTCAACAATCATCTCCGATGGAATAACCAATTTGGGCCTATCCTTGCATTTCTCAAGACAACCATTAATCTTCACAATCTAAGACCCTTTCGGCCTACGTGAACCAACAAGCCCAGAATCCAGAGCAAACAGATCATTAACAAAAGACTTGAGACCTTGGTTCGGAGACTTTGATCCTAATGTTGCGCATAAATTCATGCCAAGAGAAACGCCAACAGTCTCTCCCTAGGTAGAAGACATCACTCCCACCTACTAAAGCCACACCCCAAACAAAGGTGGGCACGAAGACCCCTCTCCCTAAAACCCACCCACCACACACACCACCCAATCGCCACCAAAGAGAAGGCCCGATCGCGACCTCTCCTCACACTGCAAACACCCCCGATGTTGTCGTAGACTTCAGAAACCCACCCAAACACCACCGTCGCTGCTAAGTCAAACCACCTGCCACCAACCACTCAATCACCGCCGACCCTTCCTCTATTTTAAACTTATTTAATTATGAAGAGTTGTTTTTATTTTATTGCTATCTAGTCTACCTTCTAATCAACCATTCTCATGATTTGTCTATCAACTAGACAACAAATACTTTTATTATAATACTAGAGAGGTAAGTAGTCCCCACAACATTACACTTGTTCTTAAAGAAAGAAAGAAAAAATAATTTGTATACTAGAAATGAATTATTCTATTTTTCTACATGAACATTAAATAATACTATTTAAATTATTGCAAAAATACAAATAGATGAAAAAGGATAAAGCTATTTTATTTACTTAAAATTATTTTATTTTATTTTTGTTTTACTCAAGAATATTTTATTCACTATACATATGAACATATTTAATTTTAATATAAGAATTATTTTATCTTGGTTATATTGATATATACCAGCATATTAGCATGGACATTGTCTTAGTAAACGGAATAGTCCACTATACTTGCTATGTGGGAGGACACAAGTTCAAATCTTATAGGGGATAGGTGTGTACAAGTTTCCAAGAATAGATCAATTTAAGAGTATGTAAGACGCAAAAGGAGAATACTTTAGTTTTTGTCATAGTTGATAGGTTTTAAAAATGATTTATTTTGCTGCATGTAAGAGGATTTAATGATGATACAAAGATAGCAAATTTATGTTTGAGAGAAGTGGTTCACTTGCATTGTTGAGCAAGAAGTCTAGTTAGATAGAGACAAAATTTGTTTGACATTTTTCAATGACTTTATAGATAACATTAAACACTAAGTTGCAAAATAAAAGCCTTAAAAATCTATTGAGATGTCTTTGTAGAAAATAAACCAAGCTGAGATTTAATCTTATGCAAACTAAATTTACCTATAACAATTCAATTAATTGGAACATTAAAATGAGACCCTTTCAAATTGAGGATGGGCATAATCCAAGGGGAGTGAATAAGTTGTGAGACATGGTTGAAATAAATATTTAGTACGGAAGAGAAAGATTTTGTTTGGGTTGTTCATGAACAACCCAAACAAAGTACCACCAAATTTAAACAATAACTGATTTGAAAATGAGGAAAGTGGAATTTTAGATGGGTGACTTGGTTCTCATGCATTAGAGTGATGCAATACGAAACAACCCTGCACTCAAACTTCAACACCTGGGAAAGGTGACAAATTTAGCAACCAAGCTCTGAATATTCATGGGAAAGGTGACAATGAGGAAGTATTGCAGAATCTTGTGAAGTGGGACGTGTGGTTCTTCTACCTGTTCCCCTTTTTTATGTGCAATTTCCATTCTTGTATTATGAGCTTCCTTCACTATGATTTTATGCAGATTGAGCATAGCTTTCATGGTGTAACAACAGTAGTAAGCGACCATAAAAATCAATCCTTCTTAGTGGTTTCGTGTTGGTGAATTGTTTTAGAATCTCCATATGATTATTCTAGGTGCTTGGTGCCTTATTTATTTTGGGAGGTTCTTTTAAAGGTAAACATTTTTTATCTGAGTTGAATAGGTGAGGTTTTTTTTAAAGGTACTTCATTTTCAATATGAACAATCAGTAATAACAATCTAGAAGAGATTTGAATCCTAGTAACAAGAATCACAATACCGTGAATTAACTATTATAGTATGTCATTTGAATTTTAGAGAGATATCAAGTTTGAAAATATGCAATATTTATAACTCAATGATAAAGTATGAGGTGCAAATAAATTCTATGATAGATGATGTTTTTGATAATCAAATTGAGATAAAGGCAGTATCATACTTTTTAGAGCTATGATAACAACATTTGTAAAAGATTATGCAAAATAAAAATTTGGAATTTATCAAAATGATATTTTATAAAGGGAAAAAAAATCACTTGGTTAATCACTCACACAATAGTAATAACTATTAATCAACATCTATACTATAATTTACGCATTGAATTTAATCATTGATACAACATTTAAATAGTTTTCAAAATTTGTAGGAAATTTTTACTTTGTTAACCATTTATGCACTGGTAATATTTCTTTGTTTTCAATATCATGAAGAAGAGTCAAAACTTTGATTGTTATGTTGGACTTTATGATATATAATGCAGGTATCCCATAGTGTGTATGTAACAACCTGAATGATGGCATGATCTAATGCGCGGTGAACCTGATTGAATAATTAAACTTAAAAGTAGGAAGCAACCATTCTTCAAGTGGTCTTGTGTGATAACTAATTTATGATTGTCCCTTAAGAAATCTCATGAACTTCATATTGATTTGCTCAGATAGTTTGTGCTTTTTAATTATCATTGTTGGCTTAATTTAGTGACCTTCTAGATACATCCAACAAGGTAAAGGTCTTAAAGTTCATGGTATTGAGAAATTGACTAGTCACATAAATGTATAATCTCGATTTGTAGATTATAAAATTTTACATCTAAGTTCATTTTCACCTTGGAACCATAGAGGAAGTTAAAGTATAAAGCATAATTATTGAATTTTCTTTGACTATTCTTCGGTCCATTTTTGTCAATTCTATTGACCATTTTTTCTCTCAACCCATAATAGACAATTAATTCCTCTATATGAAGGATGGCATTGAATGGAAGATAGTAGTGGTACTTTGTCAACCAATTGGACACTCATGCACGTGCTTTACGTGACATCTTGCTCACCTGCATGATTTTTTTTTGAGCTTTTAAATCAATATTGAATAGTAGAAGACAAATATTTAAAACTTAAAGGCAATATATGTTAAAGTGAGTTAATTAGATAAATTTATAAAGATTTTCTTCATTTGAAGTAAATGTATGCAATTAAATAGGAAATAGAATAGAACAACATATATATAGCATTTTTCTTTATCATAACAAAAAAAAATGATGCAAGGTTACATGAAGGTTACATTAATTTTATTTATAAAATGATGTAAGTTGTGAAATTGAAATAAGCAAATAAACTTGATTTTGGTCAATGTTAAACCAATTTTAGTTAAAGTTTCTTTCATAGACATTGTGAAAGCATATGATAAAGTATATTAAATGTTAAAAAGACTTATTGTGATAAAAGTATGATAATTTATTTCATAGTAGTTTTAATTTTTTTGATATTAGAAAACATAAAAGTCATGGAATCAAATTTGAAGAAAAATATATTTCATTAATTTTTGAGATTTTTGAATTGTCATTTTCTTTATACACGATGCAATGGATGATTATTTTTATATTTAATATTTTGAGAAAGTGCTATTATGTATGATATTTATATTAAAAATATTAAAAGTCATGGAGGAGATTTGGAGAAAAATATATTACATCAATTATGTTCTAAAAATTTCAATTTGTTTTCTTTAGCTTTATGCTTGGCAAGTTGTCTACCCTTTTCCATTTTTTCATAATGGTCATATGTGAATGCCGACGTTATTCTAAAACCTTCTAGAGACTTTACACGAGATATTGCAACAAATGTCAATCATGTTTTTTCTCTCAACCTTATATCAACTGTGGCTTTTGAAAGAGTCAATCCTTGAGATTTATGTATTGTCAATGCTCATGCCAATATTAATGGTAATTGATATGTTCTGCTCCTTTGGTAGTGACTCAAGATCCATATTATTTGAAGTTGAAAATCAATGAAGACCTCTCTCTTGTCAACATCTATTACATATTGGACCTTCAGATGCGCAACACACTCGTATTCCTAAATAACATTCTTGACAAATATAACATATGTTTGTCATTGTAAAGTTGTCCAATCAATGGTGAAATTATAGCTGGAATCTTTTGAAATCAGATTGAAGCATTTCGTTTGGGTTTTGTATGTTTTCAAAATTTCTTTCTATAGCTAAATTGATCCCAATTGGAGTTGCATGTTGAGGTGTTTCTTGTACAAGTTCTATTGATCTTGAATTTTCATTTTCAATATTCGATTTGATATTTGCGTTAGAAGGTTGATTGTAGATTATGTTGATGCCTTCTCTTTCAAAATGAGAGAGTTGTTCAGGGCTATTTCTAATTATATTTTTTTCTTCTCTATTTTATAATTCTAATTCTTGTACTATTACTTTTGTCCTTCTTCTAGCATATATTTGTCTTTGAGCTTCATTTTCTCTTATTCTTCATTCTTCCCTTTCAACTCCTAACATTTGTTCGCATTGTTGTCTTCAATACTCCCTTCCATATTCTCTTTTGTATTGTCATTGATATTGTCTCCTTTGCTCTTCTGATTCAAAATTCAATCTTAGGTGCACCATAGCTATAACAAAAATCATGTTTGACATAAATTAAATGTATTTTTTTTAGCATTGTTGTAGCCAAGAAGTTTGGACTGGGGAAATTTAAGTGGAAGAATGGTAAACCTATTTATATTTTAAGACCAGTTTTAAACAAAAATTGAATTTAAGTAAAATAATTTTATTAATTTTTTAAAATATAATAATATTTTAAGACCAATTTTTAAGAGAAATTTGAATTTAATTAAAATAATTTAAATAATATAGATAATACCTTTTTTTAATTGACATCCAAATGCATGTCAACTTAAATGACACTTGTTTTTATTAATGAAAGTTTTTACATCCGTCTTGAGTGTAATTATAAAAAAATACTATTTTAATTTATTATAAATTTGATAAATTATTGTTGTTTATGTTTATTATATTTTTTTTGATTTTATATTATAATATTAAAATAATTAGTTTTACTAAAGTAGACTTGTTTTACTTGTAATAGAATTTTTTTTATTGGAATAGATTTTATTTTTTATTGTAATAGAATGTATTTTTTAATTGAAAATAAATTTCTTCATTCTAATCTAGTTAGATATAGTGTCAGGTTCACAATTTATATAAAATTTAAGGTTGATTTTAAAACACTAATCTTAATATGATATGGGTTAGCATTCAATTTGATTAAGTGTTTGATTGGGTTTAGGGTTAGGGTTCAATATAGTTTAGTGTTCAATTTGGATAATTGTTAAGGTCAATGTTCAATTTTGTTTAGGATTAAGGTCCGAATTGGTTTTGTTTAATTGGGTTTAATGTTAGGATTTAAATTGGTTTAAGGTTAGGGTTTAATTTTGTTTAATGTTATGTCAAGGTTTAAATTGGTTTAGTATTAGCTTTAGGATTAACAATTTGTTTAAGATTTAGAGTTCACTTTTGTTTAGTGTTCAATTTGGTTTAGAGGTATTGTTGATTTGGGCTTTTGGTTTAGTGTCAAGGTTAGTGTTCAAATAAATTTAGAGTGAGGATTTACATTTTTTTTAGTGTTAGAGTTAGGATTATATATAGAATTAGAGTTAGAGGTTTTAACCTTTTGTATAAACATGATTTTTATATAGATAAAGAATATATAAGGTTATCTTCTATTGAATTGCGAGCTATTTTTGATTTATTTACATTATTTAATTATTTTTTATTTTTTATTTGATGTTTCTTTAGTGTATAGTTGTGTATTATATGTTATTTTGTTTGTATATTGATATTTTTTTTTAATTTTTAATTTTAGAATGCACCAAGATTTTAATTACCTTTCATACATTATTAATGCATTTTAATAGTTGGTGAATATTGTGCACTCTATAGCCATTTCCCCATTCATAGATGGAAATAGTTCATTAAAAGCATGTTTATGTTCATAGAAGGAAATAGTTCTTTGAAAATAAAAAATTGTATTTTTAATAATAGAAATTGATATTTTTAATATTTTCTTGTTTTTTAATTTTATATTCTAATATTAAATAAAATATTTTTTTCTTGTAATAGAATACGTTTTAATGAAAATAGAATGTTTTTATAAATATATATAATTTAACTATCTATGTACTATATTACATAGGTCTGATAAATTCCTATGATTAAAAACTCGTGCAAATTAAGTATCATGTACATGGCCATCACTCCTACATTTAGTGTGTGGGCAATCTAATGCAATACAAAAATTAATAAGGAAAAGAAAATATCTAAAGTTCAACTCAAAAATTGTAATGCTGAATTGATTTAGAGCAAATTTTATACAAAGAGGAAGGTGTTGGATATATGTTTTATCTTGTGAATGTTTTTAAAATATGTGAGTTTTTAATCATTTTTAAAAATGTCCAATAAAATTTCTAAATTTTTCTCAACACAAAATGCTTTTTAATTTTTTGGAAAGATACTTTTAAATTGATTTCAATAAAATAATTTCTAAAAATGCCCTATAGAATTTCTAATTTTTTTCTCAACACAAAATGCTTTTTAATTTTTTTGGAAAGATACTTTTAAATTGATTTCAATATTTATTGATTGCTAAAAACTTAAGGGAAAGAGAGGCAAACTCTACAAGTTGCCAATTAAAACTTTGGGGATTATTGAAAAAATGGAAAATTGATCATGTATGGTGTATTTTATAACCATTAATTTCAAAATGATTTTTGGAAAATGATTATTGTTGGTGGGGTTTTGGTTGTACTATGGTTTTCAAGTCTGCATTTATCATTTTACAAAATAGGAAAAACAATCCCATTCTTTTATTCATGATGTCCATACAGTGATTGCCTATTTCTGCAACATAGAAGCCAAAAAAAAAATCAATATTTTATTGTCTATTTGACTAAATCTAGTGCCCAAATTGTACCTTGAGTAAGACATGCATAGGATAACAATTTTTTGCCACAAACGTATGCCAGAGGATAAGAAAGCTAAAAAATAGAAAGATAGAAAATATATAAATCTATATATTTGATATATATAACATATAAAAAATATAAATATATTAAAACAATACAATGTGAAAAAATCTAAACTTTACTGTAGTCAAACAAAGAAATAACACACTTCCAAACTATCTTCAAATATTTATGCACACCACAAACTATAAAAAATATTTCTTTGTACTATCATTCAAAAAAAGTATGCCCTAGCATTCAACAGGGTGAATGAAACTATATATTTGTAATAAAATAGATCCAACTTCAAAATGATCATAAAAAATAATATTTAAATTCTTGAAAATAGAAATGAAAAATTATTCTTTATTGCCAATACAAAATGATCAAATTTTGATGGCAAGCCATAACCTGTTGTTTCTCACCATAAATATATAACAAATTTGTATACAAAGAAATACATATTCTTATTATGTTTGGCATTAATGTGGAAGAAAAAAATAACAAATGGATCAATAAAAACTTCTTTAAATTTGCAACAAAGAAAAGAAATAAAAAGAATTACACTTGTCATGCAAAATGAAATAGATAACGACTAAGAATATATCAAGACTCTGCATGATGCACCGAAACCCCAACAACAATCAAGTCTCATATAGACGCCAACAAAAACAACTAGTTTTTGAGAATAGTGTCTCTTCAATGAACATAAATATATGGCAAACATGACACATCTACAACTGATTTACTTTCAAAAGGGCACCATAAACTCTGAATATATTAAAATAATCCATCAAGATCTATTATTTTTTAAGTTAACAAAAATAACTATTTTTCCATAATAGTGTCTCTTCAATGAACATAAATCTATGGCAAACAAGACACATTTACAACTGATTTGCTTTCAACTGCGCACCATAAACTATGAATATATTAAAATAATCAATCAAGATCTATTATTTTTTAAGTTAACAACACCTTTAAACAGTGAAAACCATAACCATAGTACATTAATCTCTCAAAGACTATGCATGATGCTCAAGCATTCCAATAGACACTCAGAATGGTTGTCACCTTACAACTTGACTCCAACAAAGCTCCAACACCAAACTTAGAATAAGAGCATTAAAGAAGAATCATAATTAAAGATTAAAAAATTTCTCATTCGAAAATAGAATATTACCAACTCAATGATTTACCGTGTCATTAATTAACAAATTTGTTGATGCTCAAATGCATGTCAATTTAAATGACTTTAGTTTTTATTGCCGGAGAATCTTACATCTGTTTGTGAGCCTAATACTCCTCTCCGCATAACAAGAATCACAACACCATAAATTAACTATTATAGTATGTTATTATCAATTATTTTGAAAGAATTCTTTAATCACAGTATGCAATTATCTTGGAAGATTTTTTTTTTAAGTTGAACGCTTCTGTTCAAATTGAATGTTGGAATTATAAGATTGGTGAGGCCACAAATAGAATACCTTATCTCTAATATCCGTAATAACATGTAATAACATAGAGAAGTAATTTTGAGAGAATTTACTTGGGCTGCAAGAATTAAGAATACACATTTATAGGGTATTCAGTGCTCTTGGTCTAAAATATAGAAGGTTTAGACACAATAATGTAGAATTTGACCATATTATATGACTGAAGTAAACCGTAAATGAGAAAGACATAATCTATTTGACATTCAAATTGTTGGTAGACTAGATAGGTGCAAATTGTAATTGCAGTGCCATTAGTGTTTGTTGTAGATTCAATGTGATCTGAAGCATGGCCTATGGCCTAGGACTATAAGATAATCGGAAAAGGGATTAGCTTTCATTAACTAAAATTCCTCAATTCATCACATAATGTTCGTAGGAATGGAAAAATGCAGCGATGTGGCATTCTCATAACCCCAATCCTGTCTCCTCTTCTGTTTCTCAAAACCTCCTCTGCAAGTGCATATGTATGATGAAGTACAGCCTTACCTGCAAGCTGGGTATAGAATATTCATTTCTATCATCAGAAAGCCTTTTTATTAACAACGACCACTGGACACATAGCATTTCTAGAGCAGTAATCACTCACGCTTCCCTTGATTGCTCTGCAAAATTCCATGAAACAATCAATGCTCAACTTATCTGCAAAATATCTTCAATGGGCATTTGAAATGATTAGACAGACATAGAGGGAGAATATTACCTGATGAAAGGACCATGGCCATGGCTACCCATCACTAGAAAATGTGCTCCCAACTTTTGAACAGCTTCACAGATCTTGACTTTTGGCTCCCCAATCACAACATGGGTTTCCGCCCTCACATTGTAACGATTGCAGATATCCAGAGCTTGCTTAAATATCTTGTGGGTAGTCTTCAGTTCCTCACATTCAAGAAGATAAAACACCTCGCTGCTCAAAATGTACGCTGCAGGACACGAACATTAACACATCACTCATTAATGTACACAGTATTCTCGCACAAATTGACTAAATCTCATTCTATTGAATTGGGGGCAGCTTACCAGGGCCAGAGGTAACAGAAACAGGGGGCTGAACATGAAGCAGCGTGAATTTATAGCTCTGTTGAGAATTTGTATGAGTGAGCAACAGATTCACAGGCACGCATACTCTCTTGGCTCGCATCCACCGCAACTACAATATTCATCGCTTTATCTTCTGATGCTTGTTCAAATTTCTCCATTGCTTTGTAATCTAAGGCTTTCAACTTTTCTTTATGTTGGTTTACAGGAGAGGCCGTGGGGAGAGAGGAAAAAGAGAAAGCTATGGGATAATGGGAATCAGGGATCACTCAATTATTGATGGCCCCATTAATCATTTTGATTGTATTTAATGCACAATCGACATCAAAAGACTATTCGTTGGGACACTTTGGTTGCCAAATAGGACGGCAATGTCATGTCTACCCAGCGATGCTGATAAGACATTTGACCCTATATATTCTCAATCTCAATCATTTAATAAAATTTGTTAATAAAGTCAATTTTTTATGTTAAAAAAAATAATTATAATTTCACTTGAGGGTGTGATTTTAATCACATGAAGAAGAAAAATAGAGGGTGTGTTTTTTGGTTGAGAGATGTTTTTGATCTTGTTGATGTGTGGATAAAATTCATTCTTAGTGATATAGTTCTCGTTGTTTAGTAGTTTTATGTTTGATCAATAGAGATTTCTTTTAATTATTTCATCTATTTGTGATACTTAACCACATACATGAAGAGGAAAAAGAAGAGTGTGTGATTTTGTTTGGGATTAGATCATAAATATTTTCAACCTCCTTGGTGTATGGAGAAAATAAGATGATAGGAACCTAGTCCATTTCCTCCCAACTTTCAGTGCTTAGTATCTTTGTGTTTAATAAGTAGGAGATGTTTTTTTGTAATGTATCAAATTATGAGTATCTTTATATATTCTTTGGCTCTAAACCTATTTGAACTTTGAGAACCTCCACACACCCTTTTTTTAATATTTGTAATATTATTTTCTTTTCAATAATAATATATGTAGTTAAGAATTATTTTATTTTATTTTAGAAATAATTTATTTATTGCATACATTTCAATGAATAGATAAATTTTAAATTTACTTTAAGAATTAGTTTATCTTATCTATATTATTTACTTTATTAATAGATTATATACTTGGTTTTTTTTTTCTAGGAGGTATTTTTTTGTACTACACTTATTTTGTTTGTATACATAATTAGGATTTTACATTGGAAAAACCATCATTCATTCACAACAACGTATGCTTCTAGTCTCTCAACATAATTAGAATTTTGTTTTAGAATCTTCTCCGTGAAAATAAGAGCTTCTATTCTTTAGATTTAAGATTAACGTGCTTGTGCTCTTGGGTGGAGCAGGCTCATTTGGGAATCAGATTCACAGGTGATAGTTCATCTGCTGACTCGACAACATTCAAAGGATGTTAGTTGGCAGTTAGTCTTGGTTGTTAATCAGATTCTTAATTTGTGTGCTTCTTTGGATTATGTTACTTTCACTCATATTCCTAGAGTGGAATGGAGTTGCGGATTGTCTCGCCAAATGGGCTTTGGATCATATGCAAAACTGCCATATTGTGGATAAGGTTCAATTACCTTTGGGTTTGTCTCAACAACTAGATCACTTAGTGGATCTTGATAGGGCTATTTGATGCCCGTGATATGTATTTCTTCTTGTTTGAATAAATTTTAACCCCTCTTTTATTAAAAGATTTAAGATGCTTTGAGAATGGAGTCCATTTTAAAAGATTTTACTTGTCACATATATACTTTATGTATGATTTTTAAGTTTACATTAATGAAATTAAGGACAATTTTTTGAAGAAATTTTATATATTTTATCTTTTTAGTTGCAATTTTGGATAAACAAAATAAAGAAATATAAAAATCATAAAGATAAATTTATTTAATCCTTTCTAAATATTTCATTCATAAAATTTAGCATTAGCACATAGCAAATGTAATAATTAGTTATTTGGTTTATTGATTTTATTTCATGCATCAGTTGTTAGTTTTTAGGATATTAAATTTGAAAAAATTTGTGATAATTTTACTAAATATTGTAGTTTTCGATTAAGGAAAAAGCAGGTTTTGAAGGGGCCCCGAAACCCTTTACAAGCAGAACTTAAACAGCAAAGCTACGAGAAACAGAAAAGAACAGAACCACAAAAAAACCAGCGGAAAACCGAAGAAAACCCAAAAAAACCCCATAAAGCTAGCAGGCCTTCCAACATTCAGATTTTTTCCAGGGCTTTAGCCAGGGTGTTGTTGATTTCATACAGCTCTTTGATGTTGTCTTTGAAGTTAGGGGGATCCTTTGCTGAAGCAACCACAACTTTCTTGATACTGGCCCTGGTTCTCTTCGCTGTACCGCCCACCGGAGTAGCATCACCGCTTCCAGTTTGGATGGTCTCTTCCTCCAGGTCAAGATCCACAACCGGTTTTGGAGTGCAGGTATGATCAACAACCTTGGCGATGTCCTCCAAGTTTTTAGTGGCATCAGAGAGGATACTTGGGATAACTCCCATCAGATTTTTCATCGCTTCTTTTCCCTCTTCTAATGATTTTACCTTATTCTCCATTTCCTGCTTTCAATTAATCTGCTCTCTGTTTTCATCCTCCCTCTTTTCATCCATTTTTATCCCTTTCTTATCCAGGTTTTTCAGGGTCTTGTAGGTCCATCTATCGAAATCCATTCTAGCTTCAGAGAGCTTCTTGAGGTTATCTAGGATAAGCCCTTTACCAGCACTTTCCTTGTCCTCGCTATCCCTATCCTTAGTCAGGTCCTTCTCAGAGTCTTTGTTCATTTCCTTCTCAAAATTCACACCGGTTTCCTCATTGTCCTTGGGATTCGCTTCTTCCATCAGATGGTTGTTGTCCTTACCAGGGCAATCGCCGAGGGTAGGGCTTTCTTGACCAGGCTCATTATCGCCACTTTCTTCCTCATTACCCAGCTCCTCATCTTTCCAGCTGTCTTCACCGTTGGATTCGTCTGTCTCCATTCCATTGCTTTCCTTCACAATGTCCTCTGTTTCCAACCTAGGGACGCTTTTCCTTTTTTTGCTGGAGGACACCTTCTCCTTGCTAGTTTCTCCCTCTTCCATCTTTCTCTTGCCCGGAGAGGCAGAAATCCTCTTATTTTCCAGTAGGGCAAGGGATTTGCAATGCTCATAAATGAGCAGCAGAAGCCCGCAGTGGAGAATCGGGTTGGAAGGGTTATTCTTGTGTTTGTTGAGGGACCTGGAGAGGGATCGAAAAAGGTAGTAGGGCAGGGATACCTTTTTGTCGTGTCTGAAATGGTTTAAGAGCATGAAGTGGTAGGTGTGGGCCCCAGAGAAATAGCCTTCAACTCTGATGTACTCCATAATTGCATTTAGAACCCAACCCCACAACTTCTTGATGTTTGCAGCTTCGTAGTAGCCCCCAATAGCCTTGCCAATTTTGGCCCTCTCTTTCTCTTTTCGCGGGAACAGGTTAACTGCGTTGTTGGAGACTTTAAGGTCTCGAAAGAAATTAAGCCCAGTGTGGCATTCCGGTCACAGTGGAAACGAGCCCAACGTCCAGCTTAAACTTAACTCCATAAAGTTTAAAAGAGCTATTAGACCATTTTTCGGAAATCTTGGAAACAGCTAAGTTAACCCTACCTTTGTCATAGTCCTCAAGTTTCTCCATGAAGCTGGTAAGAGATCCCTTCTCCAATTTCGCCCAAACTTTTGGCATCGCTTTCCAGGTCAACGTATTGTCTGGTTCTTCTCGCCTTATGTCTCCTCCCATCTTCGGATATGGGCTATCTGCTCTGTTTCTCTGCAAATTATAACCTTCTTTCCCGATGTTGCGCAAGTTTTCGAACTGAGTAACCCACAAAGCATGCGGCAATTTATTAGAGATAATAGGAGATTTGTCGCAGCGCCAGGTAATGATGGCCTTTCCAGCAAGGCATAAATGATGCTTTTTACTTGTCATAATTAAATTGTCCTTCTCTCCCCGTATAACGGTCCTTTCTAATGAACTCTTTGATATTTGAATTGAGATCGTCCTCGTGCCAAATCATTTGGGAGTCAGAGTTAACTCCAGTATTCGCTAAGCAATCCGCAACATTGTTTTGCTCTTTGAAGGCATGTTGAATAATAATCTCTTTGAAACTGGCAATGATCTCCCTAGCTTTCATGATGATATTTTCAATAGACCAGGAAGGCTTCGTTTCCCCCTTTAGGCATTTTATAATATTAAGTGAATCTCCCTCAAGCCATATTTTATCATAATTTAGATTTTTGGCTATAATTAAGGTATTCAAGGCGGCAGAGGCTTCAACAAAATGGCTAGTTTGATTCCCCAGAGGACCAGCCACTGCCTTAAGACAACTTCTAGCAAAATTCCTGACAATGCCCCCATATCCAGCTTTACCCAGATTCCCTTTAGAGGCCCCATCAAAGTTAGCCTTAATCTATCCCTGCAGGGGAAAACACTAGACTAGACCTTCTCTTCTAGTCTCCTTGCTAGTAGTAGTGGTAGAAAGGTTCCACCTGTCTTTAAAATCATCTTTAGCAGCAGGTACCTGATCAGTGTAGTAGAGGCATTCAAAAATACTCCTGAAGATTTTATCTGCAACCACCTCCGGAATAGCCCTTTTATCCCTAAAAATCATGTTATTGCGCTCTTTGCAGATATTTCAGGTAACAATCGGAAGAGTAAGTTTCCAAGTCTCCACAATTTTAGGATTAGAATTAGGGCAATGCCATTGAAGCCAGGTGTCACCAAGAGAGTTTGGGAAGACCCAACTCAGGTTCCACCTAGTAAGGATGATTTTCCAGATATCCTGGCTAAAAGTGCATTGATTGAGAATATGGCAAGCTGTCTCTTCTTCCCTGCAGCAAGATTGTATTATGAGCTCTACTGAAGTGGAGCTTTGCTTCAGTATGATTTTCTGCACATTGAGCATACCTTTCATGGTGTAACAACAATAGTAAGGAACCATAAAATCAATTCTTGTAAGTGGTTTTGTGTTGGTGAATTGTTTTAGCAACTCCTTATGATTATTTTGGCAGTTGGTGTGTTGTTTTTATAAAGGATAAACATTTTTTATCTTATTTATGAATCAGTAAGGTCACGAAGGACCTCATCTTCAAGAGGAACAATCAGTAATAACATGTTAGAAGATATTCAAACTTTAATGACGAACCACAAATTAACTATCACAGCTATTTTGAGAGAATTTACATGGGCTGCAAGGATTAGAATATATATTTATATAGTGTAGCGTCCTAAAATTGCGACACTTGCAATTTCGACTGCATTTGGGTCTTCACGATGGCGATGCAACACGAAACCTGAATGGAGACCCCGAAACTTGTTCATGACACCAAAAACTGCATTTTTCAGCACCCTGGCCTGATCCTCCTTGCACCCCGATGTCCCTAGAGGTGGGACCATGGCGCCCAGCGCCCTGGTCCCTGGCCCTATTTTTGGGCCCGGTCTCTTTTGGGTCTCGGGTCTTTATGTTTGCAAATTGGAAAATAACATTTCCTGGTCGGCCTAAGGTCGGGAAAATCAGTCTATCAGCCCTAATTGACAAGTATATAAACTACATTTCCTCTCCCATTTTGGAGGAGGACATATGTGAGCAAGGCATGAAAGCGATATTCAAACATTCAAGCATTCAAGCATTCCTTCAAGCAATTGAGTATTCTAAGTCTCCATTCAAGGCTAAGTGTTGCATTCAAGACAAGGATTCAACCATTGAAGAGGAGATCACATACAACACATTACATGCTACATACATTACACCTTTGCATGTAAGAATACAAACATTCTTACAACAAGGTATCAGTACTTGTTTACATTACAAACATTTACATTTACAACATTCTCATTTCTTGGTTAATTCCAAAACTGGGGTTTGACCTAAAGGCAAACCCCTCATCCCTAACCCCCCAATCGTCCTCTCTTTTTTGTGTGTAGGTTGCAGGTACGCGGCTGTAATTGAAGATCTGGAATCCTTGTGCAGAGACGAACAAATCCACCTTCGTTTCGCGGATTTTTCAGAGGACCGTGTGCACGCCGGGCGCCATCGTCCCGTCAACTTTCGCTCAAATTTGCAGAACAGTACCGTCTCGACATTTTACTGCTAATTCCAGGTCCGCAGCTTCATATCATATTCCTATCTCTGTTTATAAGTGAATCTTTCCTACTTTACATGCATTCCTAGTTCAATCTTTCTATCTACATTTCTTTACAAAAGAGGGTATCCTTGATGTCTTAACCCTTGAAACTCATATAGAATCCAATCTTGCATTGCGTGGGATTGGATCTTGTGGGTTTCAACCCCTCTTTTGAATGTAAAGTCCCTCCTAAGTGAAAACCATCAACCCTAGAGACTCTCCCTTCTCTCTCCTCGGAGTTGGGGAGGGGAGAACGACGAGGGTTCGATTTTTCCGCTTTACATTTTGGTGAACCCGACGTGAACATCCTCATTCTGATTATTCATGGTTAGATCTGAAAAAATTTGCTTCCTTAATTGCATTTCCATGTTTGATCTTTTGCAAATTTTAGAGGTTGATTGCATAAAAAACCCTAAAATTTTCTTTTAGTAATTAAACTTGTGGAATCTTTAATTGTTAATGCTTGTTTCAGATCTACCCTTCTATTGCAAATTGTTAATTCATACTTGTGCTTTAATTCTGAAAATTAAGTGGTTAAGTGTCAAAACCCTAATTTTTAGAACCCTCTTGATTCAACCTTTGACTGATAATTTCATTGATCAAAACACCTCCAAATCGGCTGTAACTTTGGATTCCGCAATAAAATCACAATATCTTTCATCCCTGAAAATTTAGAAAAAAGTTGCGAGGACCATGTGCACCCCGAGCGCCATCGTCCCCGACATTTTTTCCGAAATTTCGGGAGCTAGATCTTACTGTATTTTTCTGCTAAAATCCAGAATTTTGGCTGATTTTATCAAATTTAACACTTTCAAAATTAAGGTCAAAGTTGGTCTAGGGATTGCTTGGATTAAGGCTTCTAATCATTCAAAAATTGTTGAAATTGAAATTCATGTCAAAATTGTGCTTCTGACTATCCTAAATCTGAAAAGTGTGTTGGCATTCATTCAAAATTTCAGTGCCTTATTCAAATTTTTACAATTTGTGACTTTTGAAATTAAGTGTTTAATTGTAACAACCTTGATTTCCACTTTCAAATTCGAATTTTGCACGAAATCGAGTCAACTTTTAAATTTCAAAGCTTACATTGCTTTCAGTATTCCCTCTAAAATCATAAAATTAAAAATTTCAGTTTCCCTCTCTTTTTCAAAATTCAAATTTTACATTTTTCAACAATCTTGGTAGGGTTCAATTTTGAGATTGCAACTTTAATTTGGCCTATCTACAGATCGTAAAATCACTCAATTTTTTCAGATTAGCTTTGAAATCATCATAACTTTCATCCCTGAAAATTTTGAAAAAATTTGCGAGGACCGTGTGCACTCCGTTCGCCACGGTCCCGGACATTTTTTTCAAAATTCCGGGAGATTGTCCTGATTGCATTTAACAGCTTAAATCTAGGAGATTGGCTGGTTTTATTGAAATTTGCTACCTCTAAAATTCAAAATCTTCTCTCTCTCTTTAGTACATGAGTTTTACAACAATAAACCCTACTTACACTATTCCCGTTAGACGAAGCCTTAGAATTAAGTCTTTCCAAGGTGTAATTACTGAGGAGATGGAACCTAATTTGAATGGCCTCTTTAATGAGGACATGGGTAATTCCTCTAATCCTCTTAATGATGAAGAAGCTCTCCATGAGGTTTCTGTAGAACAACTTTCGAAATTGGATAACCAATTTGATGATTTTCGACAATGGATGTCTCAAGAACACCCTGATAGTGAAGCTCTTTCCTTAATTGAGGGTCTAAAACGTATGGTTCAAAGTGATAAGAATGGAATTGATATTTTGCGTGGTATTGCACACATTGTGGATTCGAATGTGATGCCTATGAAGAGTTGTGCCGAAACTTTGGGTTATACACAACCTCCTACTCAAGTTAATCATTCTATTCCTTTGACAACTCCTATTGCTAGTATACCTACTTTTACATCAAACATAATGACTACTTCAACACAAGACATTCCTCCTATGATCACCAGTCATGGGGGCAATCCATCTTCTTCAATCAACCCTCTTCCTTCATTCAATCCAACTTCTTCATTCATTCCTTTAGTGAGTGTTCCTATTATATCTCCACAAATGAACATGACGCAAGAGGGCAATTCGTTTAATCATTCCATTCCTCCTTGTAGTGTTCCTCCTTTCCAATCATCTCCTATGACTAACTATCATAGTGTCCCACCACCTTATTCTCTACCTTCTTTCAATAACATAACACCTCCATCACAATCTAACACGTCTAATATGAACTCTTCGACTGAAGCGACCATTAACAATCTTGCACAAACTGTCTCTTCTTTACAGCAACAAGTTGCCTCTATGAATCAATCTAAGTTTAGTGTGCCCACATTTGATGTTGCGAGCCCACTTTCTCTTGACATTGTTCGAGCTATCCCCCCTAAACATGTTGAAATTCCGCATTTGGAGCTTTATAATGGTAAGGGTGATCCTCTAACACATGTTAAGACATTTCAAACAATATGTACCGATTTTGCTTATGACCAAAGGTTGCTTGCAAAACTGTTTACTAGAACATTAAGAGATAAAGCCCTACAATGGTATTGCTCGTTGCCTTCCTATTCTATTACTTCTTTCGAACAACTTGCAAATGCTTTCATTCAACAATTTCAAAACAATATAAGTCCTAAAGTTACTTTGATTGATTTAATGCATTGTAAACAAGGTGTTAAAGAAAAAGTGACTGATTTCATTGGTAGATATAAGCATTTGTATGCTCAAATTTCTTTTCCAGTGCCTGACAATGATATTCAAAGAATCTTTATTTCTAATTTACAAAAAGATATTAGAGAAAAACTTCTGTTTTCTGACTTTACTTCTTTCCAACAGTTGTGTGCAACTCTTCGCAATTATCAACTGACTGTGAGTCAAATGGAACAAGCAAATCCTATGGCTCTGAGTGATAAGGGTGATAGTAGTCAACAACCATTTGGGAAGTTTAAACCAAACAGAGAGTCCATTAAATTCAATGAAAACATCATCAACAACCATGTGAATGCAGCATCAGGTGTGCCACCTATTTCTAAGTTTTTCAGGAAAGAAAGAAAGTTTACTCCTTTGAATGAATCATTGCATAGTATTATGAATAAGTTATTGGAACAAAATGTGCTTACTCTCCCTCCTATAAGGCAAATAGATCCTGCAAAGATTAATTCACCCTATTTTGATAACAAATCTTTTTGTTAATTTCATCGTCATCCTGGGCATGATACTGAAAAATGTTTTGCTTTAAAGGGTAAAATTCAAGATTTGATTGATAATAATACTATCTCTGTTTCTGGTGTGAATGATAAAGGCAATACATTTGTAGCTCCTCCTAACCAAAATCTTCAGATTTTTACTAATCCATTGCCTTCTCATACCTCTAATGCGATTGATACTACTGATTCCTCTGTCTCACCTGATGATCTTGTGTCTATGACTCCTAATGTGATTAACTTTGTGGAGCAGCAGAAAATCCCTAAAGAACCTTCCATCACATTTGATTCCAGTGAAACTATCAGGGCACCTGATGGTCCTTTATATATAGTTGCAAAAGTAAAAAATACACCTTGCCGTGGAGTGCTTATTGATCCTTCTTGTATGGTTAATATCATTACTGAAGAATTTCTTTTTACTTTGCAATTGAATCAAGTAATCTATGACGAAACAAATGTGGTTGTGAAATTATTTGATGCATTTTCTTCTCCTGCAATTGGTTCTATTACATTACCTATTGAGGTCCATAACAAATTCCTTGATGTGGACTTTGCTATTATTCCATCATCCGAACAATTTCGTGTGAAGCTAGGCTATCCTTGGCTATCTTCCATGAAAGCTATTGCTTCTCCTATTCATAAGTGCTTGAAATTTCCCCATAATGGTGAAGTTGTTACTGTCAATCATAGTCTCTTTAAACCAGCTGAAAGAACTTCTAGTGTTCCTATTGATTACTTTTGGCCTAAACAATTCCAATCTCTTCCACCACGAAGTGATCATCTTTTCAAATCTTATCAAAAGTGGAAAAAAGATATGATCCTATCTCTAAGCGAACCTAGAACACCCAAACTTGACATTCCTATCATTCTTGAGAAGGAAGTTCTTCCTTTGAAAGATAAAACTAATGTCTTTCCTCAAGAAGATTCCCAACCCATTCCTATGGATGTGACTGTGCCTATATCTAATAAACTTCCTAAAAGTAGACCTATACCTCCTCGTCATGATGGGCTTGGTCTCCTTCCTAAACCAAATATTCCTCCTTTATATGGAGCAGTTCCTCCTCCTTCCTCTTATGGAGAGAAGAGACCTTCTTCTTCTCCTATTATTCAACTTAAGAGACCACAACCTAAACACCCAAGTGATAAGGATGAGAACATTCCTCCTCCTCACTCTCCTCAACTTCCTATTAAGACTAGATGAAATCGTTCTACACGTGAACGCCGACGAAAGCGTCGTCTTAGAGCTCAGGCAGCTGCTTCTCAAACTTTGCAATCCCCAAAAACACCTTCAGCCAGTATTATTTCATTTTCTCCTCAGCCGACGATTGAGCCGAAATCTCCTAAACATAAGATGCATGATGGTCTTGATCCTGTGCGAGTTAAAGATCCTATTTTTATAAATCTCGATGATGATATAGATGAAAATCTTATTCATGATGAAAATGTTATTCTTGTTCATTCTGATAGTGAATATGAATATGTTGATGTTGATAACCATTTATCTAACGCATTTTCTAAAGCACTTATCCTAGCTCCTAGACAAGAACACCGCGGCTTGGGATATGAACATAGCCCTTGTTTGGATCTTGTGATAGCTCCATCTGCTGTGTTGGATGTTCCTCCTCTAGCGTGTTTCCTACCTTCCTGAAATACTGATCAGCAAGATCGGGGGGTAGATGACGTGCTAGACTAGTTTCATTAGCATAGAAGATTCTCTCCTCCTCTCTTTTGTTACTTCTTCTATGTGTTATTCTCATTCTTCTATTTGTTGTCCTTAGTGTTGTCTACTTGAGGACGATGCAAAGCATTGAGATCTCTTTTGGTCTCTCTCATGTTGACTCAAAAGACACATGTGTTCCCTTCTTCTAGGTGACCTTCCTTGATTGGGGAATGAAGAACAATTATGCATACATACATATGATATACATGAATTATCATACAGCATACTGACCCCGAGGAAAGCGAAGTCACCTTGTGCTTTGTGTTTTGTGTCTATTATCCTTGGGCTTATCTCACACTTGGGGGCTAAATCCTTGTGATAGCGTGCTCCTTTCCTTTCACATTTCTTATATGTATCACTACCTTAAAGCAATCACCCCCGGTGAGGCATGTGCGATCGCTTTAACGTAGGGGGGCATACATCCCGTTCATATCTTTTCAAGATACTTGAAAATTTCTTGACAAATTTAGCTTTGCCTTGAAAATTTTTGATATCTTTCTTGCATGACTCATAGTGAGGGAACCTTACTACTGACAGTCATGGTTCTCCCTCGTGATCTTCCCTTTTACTTTGTCAATCGAAGTCGTAAGATCCTTAGTCCACTGGGGGCTTGGTGTATCTTGCCTCCTTGACGTGGTGAAAGTTTTTCAATGTTGTTTCCTTGTACTTTACCGGAAGTATGAGTGTACGCTTATACTCCCGCTAAAGTGGGGGCTAAATGTAGCGTCCTAAAATTGCGACACTTGCAATTTCGACTGCATTTGGGTCTTCACGATGGCGATGCAACACGGAACCTGAATGGAGACCCCGAAACTTGTTCATGACACCAAAAACTGCATTTTTCAGCACCCTGGCCTGATCCTCCTTGCACCCCGCTGTCCCTGGAGGTCCCAGGACCATGGCGCTCAGCGCTCTGGTCCCTGGCCCTATTTTTGGGCCCGGTCTCTTTTGGGTCTCGGGTCTTTATGTTTGCAAATTGGAAAATAACATTTCCTAGTCGGCCTAAGGTCGGGAAAATCAGTCTATCAGCCCTAATTGACAAGTATATAAACTACATTTCCTCTCCCATTTTGGAGGAGGACATATGTGAGCAAGGCGCGAAAGCGATATTCAAACATTCAAGCATTCAAGCATTCCTTCAAGCAATTGAGTATTGTAAGTTTCCATTCAAGGCTCAGTGTTGCATTCAAGACAAGGATTCAACCATTGAAGAGGAGATCACATACAACACATTACATGCTACATACATTACACCTTCGCATGTAAGAATACAAACATTCTTACAACAAGGTATCAGTACTTGTTTACATTACAAACATTTACATTTACAACATTCTCATTTCTTGGTTAATTCCAAAACCGGGGTTTGACCTAAAGGCAAACCCCTCATCCCTAACCCCCCAATCGTCCTCTCTTTTCTGTGTGTAGGTTGCAGGTACGCGGCTGTAATTGAAGATCTGGAATCCTTGTGCAGAGACGAACAGATCCACCTTCGTTTCGCGGATTTTTCGGAGGACCGTGTGCACACCGGGCGCCATCGTCCCGTCAACTTTCGCTCAAATTTGCAGAACAGCACTCGATATTTTACTGCTAATTCCAGGTCCGCAGCTTCATATCATATTCCTATCTCTGTTTATAAGTGAATCTTTCCTACTTTACATGCATTCCTAGTTCAATCTTTCTATCTACATTTCTTTACAAAAGAGGGTATCCTTGATGTTTTAACCCTTGAAACTCATATAGAATCCAATCTTGCATTGCGTGGGATTGGATCTTGTGGGTTTCAACCCCTCTTTTGAATGTAAAGTCCCTCCTAAGTGAAAACCATCAACCCTAGAGACTCTCCCTTCTCTCTCCTCGGAGTTGGGGAGGGGAGAACGACGAGGGTTCGATTTTTCCGCTTTACATATAGTATTAAGTGCTCTTGGTGTAAAATGTAGGAAAGGTTATTTTAGCGACACTGATATTGTGGCTGATGTAGAATTTGACCATAAAAGATGATTGGAGGAAACAATAAATCAGAGAGACATCTGAGATAAAACTTGCACGATCTATTTGTCATTCAAATTGTTGATAGACTAGATAGGATTAGATTTGTTGAATAGGAAAACTCTTATGCCCTCCCATGATAAATAGGAAAAAGGTTTGCCTTTCTTTCAATTGTGGATAAGAGTGTCATTAGATTTTGGGTGCACAGTGAAGATCAATCCACAATAGGCTCAAATTGTTGTATGATTAGAGTTTGTTGTAGATTCAATTTGATCTGAAGTATAGCCTAGGACTATAAGCAAATCAGAAAAGAGGTTAGCTTTCATTAACTAAAGTTCCTCAGTTCATCACATAATGTTCGTAGGAATAGAAAAAATGGAGTGATGTGGCATTCCTAAATGCCCCAATCCTGGCCCTTGTTCTGTTTCTCAAAACCTCCTCTGCATTACCAAGCTGGGTATAGAATATTCATTTCTATCCTCAGAAAACCTTTTTATTAACAACGACCACTGGACACAGAGAATTTCTAGAGCAGTAATCACTCACGCTTCCCTTGATTGCTCTGCACAATTCCATCAAAAAAATCAATGGTCAGCTTATCTGCAAAATATCTTGAATGGGTATTGAAATGACCTCTTTTTTCTAGACAATGATATAGGGAGTATTGATATGTAGGAAGTATTTTTTTTACAGCAAGTCAAATTATGATATTGCTATCAGGGTTCAACTGTGTAGTTTTTGAGTCAAACTCATTGACCCATATTTCATGAGTAGTGGTTCACAAGAACCCATCTTGAGAACGAATGGTCCACTTAGCACTCATTGCACAGGGGTGAAGCATTGGGACTTCCGGGGAGGTCACCCATCCCAATACTACTCAAACGCGCTTAACCACGGAATTCCCTCCAAAGTTAAACCCACTTAGCTTGCAACCCCATTATATAAAGAATATATTACCTGATCGACTCCCCAATCACAACATGGGTTTCTTCCCTCACATTATAACGATTGCAGATATCCAGAGCTTGCTTGAATATCTTGTGGTAGTCCTCAGTTCTTCACATTCAACGAGGTAAAACACCTCGCTGCTCAAAATGTATGCTGCAGGATACAAACATTAACACATCACTTATTAATGTCTAATCCAATAATGCACACAGAGAATTCTCACACATATTGATTAAATCTCCTTCTGTTGAATTGAGGACAGCTTACCAGGGCCACAAGTAACAGAAACAGGGGGCTGAACATGAAGCAGCACGAATTTATAGCAGTGTTGAAAATTTGTATGAGTGGGCAACAGATTCTTGCAAGCCCATTCACAGGCACGCATACTCTCTTGGCTCGCATCTACCGCAACTACAACATTCATCACTTTATCTTCCGATACTTGTTCAATTTTCTCCATTACTTTGAAATCTAAGGCTTTGTTCAATTTTCTCCATTACTTTGAAATCTAAGGCTTTGAACTTTTGCTTATGTATATATAAGATGATGGTTTACAGGACAGCCCGTGGGTACAATGGAAAACCAGTTATGGGGAACGACAGCTGCTTGTTTGGCAGAGAAACCTATGGGAATCGGGATTCTTCAATTATTCATAGCCCGTCTAATCATTTTGATTGTATTTAATGCACAATCGACATCAGAAGACTCTTAGGTGGCCAAATACGAGGACAATAATTCATTTGTTTGGACGACAATTTTTCCCTAGGCAACGTCTATCCAGCGTGACAATGTCTATCCAGCGTTGCTGATAGACATTTGACCCTATATACTCTCAATCTCAATTATTTGATAAATGACGTTAAGAAAGTCAATTTAAAATAAAAAATAAAAATTATTATTTCAAATAACTTATTTGTGATATTTGTCTTCGGACATGTAGTGTCGCAGTTAAAACATTTCGTTGGTGAAGCGACCACCAAGGTTCAAATCTTTGCTGGGCCACTGTGCTCGCAAGGCCAGCGCCACTGGTCACATTACATGAACAAGTAAAAAAGAGGGTGTGATATTTAATTGATTTTTTTATTATTTCACACATTGTGATACTTAATCATATGCAGAGGAAAAAGAAGAGAGTGTGATTTTGGCTCAAAGTCAATTCTAATTGTTCTTAGCCTCATTGGCATATAGAGAAAATTAGATGATAGGTACCTTACTCCACTTCCTCATATTATAACTTTTACTGCTTAGTATCTTTGTGTTTGATAAATAGAAAGAGTTTTCTATAGTGTGTCAAATTATGACTTCTTTTTATTTTTTCTTTACTCCACTTCCTCATATTATAACTTTTACTGCTTAGTATCTTTGTGTTTGATAAATAGAAAGAGTTTTCTATAGTGTGTCAAATTATGACTTCTTTTTATTTTTTCTTTATTTGAATTTTAAGAACTTCCACTCACCCTTTTTTTTTTATATTTGTAGTATTATTATTTTTTAAATAATAATACAAACATTTAAATTTTATTTTATTTTATTTTAACACTGTTTTATTTATTGTATAAAAATAAAAGCAAGAGCCAGAGCCAATATGAAAAGAAAAAGGAAATCAAAATGAAAATTTAGCAAATGTTTGGAGATGAATTAAGAGTCATATTTACATTCTTTTGGGCTTGATGTGGTAAAAAAAATGAATAAAGAAATCATTTGATAAGGGGAGGGGATTGGTTTTTCTTTGGCCACAATTAAGTAAAGAAAACAATTATTGATAATGCTAGATTGAGGGAACAGAAGAAGAATAGCTAGGGGTATAGCAAGAGAAATGGGGAAGTGTGTCACTGGCAGAGAAAAGACGAAAGTGAAAAAACATTTATGAATTTTGAATTAATAAAAATTATTTTATTTTTTTATTGAAATAAGTTGAAAGCAATTTAAAAAAATAGATCAAATTGTTGCCAAGCAGCAAGTGGAAACAGCAACAAAAATGGAGTGAGCTTTTAACAAAAAAACATATGACTGCCATTTATATTCAGTATACATGGTCACAAAGTAATCTATAGTAGCTAGAACAGATGACCAAAACAAAAAGAAAAATCATATCATAGAACAATGCACTCCATTCTAAGCACTGTTGCACTCCTATTGCCAGTTTGAATGTCTTGCACATTATTCTTTGCCTCAAAAGCACTAAGTTGAACTTGTAGATCTTCGATTGTCCTTTTGAGTCCAACATAGGTCTGGAGAGCAACTTGAAGAGTAAGAATGTGTGGTGAGATATTTGCACAAATAATCATAGACTCCACTTGAAGAGAGAGGAAAGTGTGAGAAAAAGTAGCCATGCATCTGAAATTGCAAAGTTGCTTAAGGATAATGTGTCTGAAGTTTGAGTAATGATATTATGCTCCAAGGATATACCCAACAAAGTAGTTTTCCAAGACCAAGCTTGGGGAAATAGCACGGGGAAAGAGAAGAAAAGCAAGCTCCAGAGATGATGAGCATGAGGGCATAGAGAGCTTTCCACGCTAGCAACTGGACTCGAGCCTCAACTTTAGATTTCCAAATAAGGGAGCTTAACTTATTCTATCTTTATCTACCGAGCCTGTATTGCCACTTAAGGTTGAGTTGGTGGGCTAAGGGAATAGAGGGAAGGAGTTGTTTATACACAGCTATGAGAGGGTAACATTGAAAATTATGATTGTTGAGTCATTTCCAGTCTTTAAGAAAGTTATCCACACATGGTGTGGACAAGAAGCGCCACAACTCAGGTCTAATTTTTTTGGATTGCAGCCATGTAAGCCGAGGAGAGTTTGAACTAAGACTTAATTTGATCTTGTGTTTTCTAGTCAAACTTCAGAGGGTCCTATGAATCTTGAAACACTTGAATGCATTTTTTAAAGAGGTGTCTACCGCTATTGTTTCCCCGGATCAGTCAATTCCACCAAATGGAAGAAGAGGCAAAACTTAATCCATGGTTCAAGGTTTGATCATTCATCATACCAAGTTAATTTTTTTTAATGTAATTTGCCACGCTCTTCAAATGGAGTTGAAGGGGGCTGAACCATGAGTTTTAAAAAAGGGAGCAAGAAGGAGCTTGTCTTTCCAACTAACCAAATTCCAAGATTGACGAATAGTAGCCATTTGAATACGGTGCCTAACAAGATATTTCCAAAGAGCATCTCCATGCAAAGTTCTCACAATCCATTTCCTAGTGGGCAGATTGGAAAATAAAAAGAAACCACGCAGAGAGGCCAAAGGCGTACACTTGCAGCATATTGAGTCTTCAAAATAGCTGGACAACAGGAAGAATGCGTAGGAAAAAGAAGCTAGCTGCGTGAGAAAGAAGGCAACCTTTGGGTAGAAAAAAATATGCACTGAGTGTAATTACAGCACTAGATTGGAGTAAGAAAGAACTAATTGTTGCCCAAAGTGGACTAGAAGAACAAAAGAAATTGGATAGGGGCATAAATTGCTGTTCTAAAAGAGACAGAATTTGGCATGGAATTGAAGAAATTCACAATTAGATGTGTGGAAGGCGTGGAGGAATAAATATTCTGACATCTTAATACACATTGACAGAGAATTGAACTCTGCAGCAAATTTGTATTTAAGCTCTGGCAAGCTTCAATAAAATCATTTGAAAATTCTTCAAGGTTTAAAATTTGTGTTGAGTGTTAAAATAAATTGAAGTCAAAGTGTGCTGCTGCATTTTACATCTTGCATCATGCTCTGCAACCAAGCTCTGAATATTCGTAGGAACCGTGACAAAGAGAGAGCATTGCAGAAAATGTGTACATGTTCCCCTTTTCTATGGGCGATTTCTATCTTGTATTATGCCCTCTAGCTAAGTGTTGAGCATAATTTTCATGGTGTACCAACAGTGGTAAGCAAACATAAAGTCAATCCTTGTAAGTGGTTTTGTGTTGGTGAATTGTTTTAGCAATCCCTTATGATGATTCTAGCATTGTGTTGGTGAATTGTTTTAGCAATCCCTTATGATGATTCTAGCAGCCTGGTGTGTTATTTATTTTGGGAGAATTATTTTTAAAGTAAATATTTTTTATGGTAGTTATAGATCTGTGGAACCTCATCCACAACCTTGATGATAAGAAGCACAACACCATGAATTATAATTACCACACTCTGCTATTATCAGCTTTTACTTGGGCTGCAAGGATTAAGATATATATATTTACATGGTATTCAGTGCTCTTGGTGTAAAATGTAGGAGGAGGTTACCTTAGACACTGATATTGTGGTTAAAGTAGAATTTGACCATAAAAGATGATTGAAGGAAACCATAAATCAGAAAGACATATCAGATAAAACTGTTGAATGGCAAAACTCTTTTGCTCTCCCATGATAAAAAGGAAAAAAGCTTGTCTGTGCTTCAATCGTGCATAAGAGTATCATGAGATTTTGGATGCACGGTGAAGATCAATCCACTATAACTGCAAACTGTTGTATCATTAGTGTTTTTTGTAGATTCAATCCGATCTGAAGCATAACCTAGAACTATAAGCAAATGGGAAAATAGATTAGGTTTCATTAACTAAACTTCCTTAGTTCATCACATAATGTTCGTAGGAATGGGAAAATGCAGCGATAACAATCTCATGGCATTCACCTAAAAACCCCAATGCTGGCCCCTGTTCTGTTTCTCAAAACCTCCTCTGCATTAGCAAGATGTGTATAGAATATTCATTTCTATCCTCAGAAAACCTTTTTATTAACAACAACCACTGGACACATAGCATTTCGAGAACAGTGATCACTCACGCTTCCTTTGATTGCTCTGCAATTTTCCATCAAACAATCAATGGTCGACTTATCTGCAAAATATCTTCAATGGGTATTGGAATGATTAGACAGACATATCGGGAGAATATTACCTGATGAAAGGTCCATGGCCATGGCTACCCATCACTAGAAAATGTGCTCCCAGCTTTTGAACAGCTTCACAGATCTTGACTTTTGGCTCCCCAATCACAACATGGGTTTCTGCCCTCACATTGTAACGATTGCAGATATCCAGAGCTTGCTTGAATATCTTGTGAGTAGTCTTCAGTTCTTCACATTCAAGAAGATAAAACACCTCGCTACTCAAAATGTATGCTGCAGGATACAAACAGTAACACATTACTCATTAATGTCTAATCCAAAAATGCACACAGAGAATTCTCACACAAATTGACTAAATCTCGTTCTATTGAATTGGGGGCAGCTTACCAGGGCCAGAGGTAACAGAAACAGGGGGCTGAACATGAAGCAACGTGAATTTATAGCTCTGTTGAGAATTTGTATGAGTGGGCAACAGATTCTTGCAAGCCCATTCACAGGCACGCGAACTCTCTTGACTCGCATCCACCGCAACTACAATATTCATCACTTTATCTTCTGATACTCGTTCAATTTTCTCCATTAATCTGAAATTTAAGGCTTTAAACTTTTTCTTTGTATATATAGGATGTTGGTTTACAGGAGAGCCTGTGGGCAGAGAAGAAAACCAGTTATGGGGAACGGCGGCTGCTTGTTTGGCAGAGAAACCTAGGGGAATTGTGATCATTCAATTATTGATGGCCCCTCTAATCATTCTTATTGTATTTAATGCACAATCGACATCAGAAGACTGGTGGGTGGCCAAATAGGAGGGCAATAATTCCTTTGTTTGGACGACACTTTTCCCCTAGGCAACGTCTATCCAGCGTGGCAATGTCTATCCAGTGCTGCTGATAGACATTTGACCATATTTATTCTCATTCTCAATTATTTAATAAATGACGTTAATAAATATAGACAATTTTTATAAAAAAATAATTATTATTTCATATACTTTGCCGCATTCAATCACATGAAGAGGGTGTGATTTTAGGTGTAGAGTTGATTCAAAAAGAAGAGGGTGTGATTTTAGGTGGAGAGTTGATTCTGGATGCTTTTGATCTTGTTGATTTATGGATAAAATTAGATGGTAGAAATCTTAATCTATTTTTAGTGATATAGCTCTCACGGCTTAATGTTTGATCAAATAGGAATTTCTTTGATTATTCTATCGATTTGTGATACTTAGCTACATAAAGATGAAAAAGAAGGTATGATTTTGAGTAAGAGTTGATGCTAAATGTTCTCCATCTAATTGGTATATGTAGAAAATTAGATGATAGGAATCATAGTTCACTTCCTCATATTATAACTTTCATTGCTTAGTATCTTTGATATAAAGCACTGGAACTGTGGAATATGATTTGATATGTTTTCTCAAATATTGAACTACCCCTAGAAAACTCCTTGCCTCAATCACAATGAAATTCTTGGATTACTTCAAAATGGATTCTTTTACTAAATTCCTAACAATAGCTGGATCATTGTCTCATAAATTTTGATCTCAACTACTTCATAGACTTAGCTAATCTTTTATCTCAAACTTAGACAACTATTTGGTGTGTTTGGTGGCTGCCCTTTTAAAAAGTTGATTGAATATTTGCCTACGTAAACAACAATATGAATATAAACAACAAAAATCTATTTTCTATAATTCATGGTTAAACTCTATTTTATTTACTCTCTATATCTCTATGCTATGGAAATGCCCTTAAGTTTAAAAAAAAAATAGTTTGTGTCTATTTTTCTACATTTTTTAATGATTTTTTCCCCAAACTATTTTTGTTGCTATGATATAAAGCATTGCAATTGTGGAATATGATTTGATAAGCTTTATAAAATATTGAATTAACCCTACAAGACTCCTTGCCTCAATCACAATGAAATTCTTGGATCACTTCAAAATGGGCTTCCACTTTTACTAAATTCCTAATAGTAACTGGATTGTTGTATGTTAAGTTTTGATGTTAGTTACTTCATAGACCTAGCTAATATTTGATTTCATTGAATATTTGCCTATGTAATCAACAATATGAATATAATCAACAAAAAATTATTTTCTACAATTCATGGGTTAAACTCTATTTTATTTGCTCTCTATATCTATATGCTATGGAAATGCCCCTAAGTTTTTCTTAAAAATATTTTTCTTTTTCTACAATTTTTATGTTTTTTTTTTAATCCGATTTTTTGTCAATTTTTTTCAAAAAATCTTATACATTTGGTTTGCTGATTTTTTTCCCAAACGTTTTTTGTTGCTATGATTTTAATAACATTCATTAATAAAAATAACATTATAATATAATAACAACATAGTATAATATGTAACGTCCTCGCTATGAGGCTTGAATAACTTAAACAAATAAATCAATCAAAATGCGAATAATTCTTTTTTAAAGGATAAGATAAACCATGCATATGCATTAGATTACATGCCACCACAAGATAAAAGAATAAGATGAACATAAAATAGCTAGCAATAGTCCTCAAGGCCCCATAACATCGTTACAATAGCATTACCAAAATTCATAAGAATCATCATTTAAACAATGCAACGTCGTTTATTACATAAGTACAAGATACACAATACAATGTCATACAAAAGTAGATATAACCATCAGTTACATTGCAATTTTATCCAAATGACATAATCTCCAAGAGTACATTAATGAAATGAATACATAAATTTGGATCCATCAAGAAAGTCTTCAATCTTCACCTGAGCCATCACGAACATGGTGAAGGATGAACAAGATCCAATGGGTGAAAGAGCAGTCCACCCAACCATGTGGTACCATTAGGTCCACCCCCTGTGCTAAGAGATACCAGCTAGACCCACAAGACGGAAGCAAGCAAACAAAGATGCACACATGACTCATATGAGGCTCACAAGACTGCTACCACAAGAGACTCATAAGAAAACCAACCAATTCCATAGGCTCACAACAAACCCAAAGGAAAATAACAATAAGAGACTACTAGGTATGCAATAGGGAAGAGTGTCATCACTAGGTTGTCATGGGTTATCCTAGTGAGTCTTCACTAGGTCTCGACCCCCATCCTGGGTTACCCTGGTGACCTCTACCAACCCCCGACCCCCATACAAACACTAGTAGACCACACCAACCTTTCGAAGGGACAAGATTGGTGGATTTCATTCCAGGCCTTCTCTACTTACCCCAAACCTAAACAAGCATCTGAGAGTAAGAGATACAACAATTAATCATTTTAATGTGATCTAGCTACCCACCCAAGTTCTTTAGTTTAAGTTACCACTTGATTACAAAACCCTCATTGAGTTACCCTAGCGACCTCTTTGGGTCATGACCCCCAATGAGAGCCACTCCCCCTTGACTTGCACCTAGGAAACCAATATACATCACAAGATCTATGATGCCCAAAACCACAACATGACAAGACCCATACCATAGCAAGGTTGACTCACTTGCTAGAAACAAGGTTACAAATCAAGAAATTATAGATGTAGACTAGGAAAGACTATTTAGCATTAAAAAACCTTTAGAGACTCGAAACAAATTACATCAAGAGAGAAAGACTAATCACACAATAAAGGATCCAAACACCCCCTTAGCCTTTGGAAACAAAATACATTTAAACGATATTCCCTTGTTGATTCCAAATTAATGATATTCAATCTTCACATCAAAGAAAAGTCTTAAAAGCAATGCAAAGGACACATCATGCCATACATTTGAGGACTAAATCTCAATTTTTGAATTATTATTAAACTATAACTTTTCTCATCTCCTCGTTTTAAATTCAGTTAATATTAATTCAATTACCTATATCAAAACCAACTATAAATCATCTCGATACTTCATAAAACACGCAACATAATTGATAATCCACCATTCAAACCTCTAAAGAATTATACATCATTTGTTAAATCCAAAGGTTATAACATATATGAGCATTCATGAAATTATATATATATATATACACACACATGCATACATACACACATTTACATAACTAAATTAAAAAAAAACGCAGTCGAAGGATACAACATATTGTTTAGGGTCGATACCCAAATAAAACATGATCATAGGTCGGTGAAAATAATAACTGTATGCCGAGTTAATAATTAGTCAACAAATGCATGATTACCGATTTTATATCAATCGGTAAATAAGGAGTGCAAAATGATAATAATTGGTTGATAAAAAACACATAACAATGATAAATTGATTGCTATAGTGCACATAGGCAGAACGACATTAGATGAGGATTGCAAATTGATTCTAATAATCAGATAACAAAGAAAGAACACTGATCATAATAATCAGTGAAACAAGAACCATACGGATTAAAGAACAATCGGTTGTATCACCACAATACGCCATATGACAAAAAAATGACCAAGTAAAGAGTTGGTTTACACAATAAATCAATTGGTTAACAAAAGGGAAAGAATATCGATTATATTGATCAGATACTATAGAATATCAATAATCGGTTAACAAAGGAAGCATGCCGATTATATTGATCAGATACTATAGAATATCAATCGGTTAAAACAGTATATCAGTTGACTTACACAATATATCGATCATTTAAAACAGTATATTGATTGGCATTACAATCGTAAATAAAAGGATAAATACCAAATTATAACAATGGGTAAACAAAAGAATGTAAACTGATCATAACAATGGATCATACAGAGATCTATAGGGTAATAATGTCGCAAAATGAAAATTTCGACAATTAAATTGGTTATCAAGATAGCATGTGGAGTTTTTGGTATTAAGAGGTAATGAAACCAGCTCAGTCGCAAGGACCGGAAATGCACATAATCAAATCGTGAGAAAATAGAAAGAGATTTGTGATTAAGACACGTGAGAGATGGAGACAATAGGGTAAATACTGCTGCATGCCAAAAAGAACAAAGGCTTTACATGAGAAAAACCAGGACCAAACAACTATCCGACAATACATTATTAAACCAATATAATTTCAACCTGGTTGAGGCAAGGGATTGGGGAAAAACAAATATAAACAAAAGAAAAGGGAAACTTGAACACAAAATCTTATTGAAAACATTAAATATATTAATCTATAGAAGGTAAGCAAATTCAAAGACAGTTCCAACCTGGAGTCCTACACTTGAGTCCTACGCTTGATGGAGAAATATTCAACGTTGTAGAGCAATCCACAATTATTTCTAAAACACAAGATTCGAGAGCTCTACAATTCCTTCTAATCAGACCCAGATTCAAAGCCCAAACCCCTAAAATCCACCATTCGTTTTCAAAACCCATACCCAAAATTTTTTAGAAAATTTTCATGGGAGCCATTTGTTCCCTCCTGCCTTTTCAAAAAAGTAGGGATGCCATTTCGAAAAAGCAACTCCATAATTCATAACTCCCCTCTCCAATACTATGATTTAAATTTATTTTAATTAATTCTTTTATTAATTTCTTGAGCACAATTAAATTACCAATTTAAATATTTAATTCCCATATTAAATTTATCCTCATTTTTTTTTAAAGGATAAAATGATTAAACCTTTTAATTAATTTAATTTAACGTTATAACAAGTTTCAATTTATTAATTAACATTAATAAATTTAATTCAATTAATGCATTAATATTAATTTTCTCTCAATATCTACATTAATAAAACATAAAACCACTCTCTCAAATTACGAACTACATTCTAACAAAACACGAAAGACTTACAAGATGACCAACTGATAGGACCAGATAACCACATGACTACCAACAAAACACAAAGATACCTGACTAGAATCTTGTTCTCGTAGGAACGATGGTTGCGTCAAGGGTCTTACTAATAACTCCCAATTTCAACATAACATTGGAACATACAACACACTCAGACCCGAAGATTTAGGTGGAGTCGATGCTCGGTACTTGCAGCAACATAAACACACTATCAAACATATGCATGTAACATATAACATCATACCGTGAAGAGGGAATGGAAGCGACGTAGCTTACTCATAAAGAGTAGTGTTGTGCTTTTCCCTTTCACCCAGACACGTCAAAGATAGAAAGCAGTGTACATCAGATCAAGTAAACATCAATAAGCATAATGATTAAATCATAACAAAACTCATATATAATCCATCTTAAGTAATCATCTAACTAATTGAACATAAATAGTTCATCATATAATCACATCATAGTTATCATCAAGTAAATCATCATCCATCAAACCAAAAGCATAATTCATAAACAACCACATGTAAATCTAGGTGACATAAAGTGATAGACTTATAAAGCACTGCGAGGGGGGGGTGAATCGGTGACACCAAAAACAATACTACTTTTAACAGTGACCGGTAGATATACTTAACAAGTTTACTCAACACTATGCATGCAATCCAAAATGATATTAAAGCATCCACAATAAGTAAAAAATCCACCATAACACAAGTGTTTATACATGGAAAACCCAAATGGAAAAAACCACAGTGAGATGGGACTCACAAGTTAACTATCTGCAGTAATAGATAACTGGCTGGTTAAGGTCTAGAAAGGTGCTTTACTAGGAGCGAATCCTGTTAAAGATCCCAAAGTTTTGTTAGGAGCTATACCTTATTAAAGGTAGTACCCTGTTAGGAGTAACCTCGATAGAGGATTTCAAAATCCAAACTAATGGATCACCTTGTTAAAGGATTTGCACAATGAAGCTTGTTAGAGCTTACTTGGTTAGGGGATTTGACTGTTGTAGTGATTAGAAAACAACAAGTGGTGTGATCTAGAAGTAGCACAACTTGCCTATATAGATCCTCTTCTGCGCACTCAAAACTGCATCACCAACATATTCTGCAATGCCTTCAACAACTTAACACCTCTATCTCGCATCATATCATATCATATCATATCTTCAAAATAGTTTCATCATAATGTCATTATATAGACATTTAGATTTCCTGTCAGGTTTAGAAATTATATCACAATTTCGTAGGTGCAGTGTATCTAGACAATCAAACATAACTCATCACAAATTACCACCAAAATCTGTTCGGCTAGGGTAACTCATCACGACCGGTGATAACTCATCACATAATCAATGAATACCGGTTGGAACACCAATATTGGTTAGAGTTAACCATTTCAACATGTAAACCGATTGTCCTCCATTTGCTTCTTTGATGGTCTCTGCTGAATCTTCAAGTTGGTGTCAAGTTATTCTTGCAAATACCTATTGTCTACATGAACCGGTTTGACACTCTTTAAACCATCATAAACAAAACTTCCAATACCGGTTGCAATACAAGTAACTTTAGAAGTAATACTAGTAGGCAATGTGAACATATGTGTGTGTGTACATGTTCCATCAATGACAACATATGAAGTCATTCATTACAATCATCATCAAGCCAACAATCTTCCCCTTTGGCATTGATGGCAACACCTAGAAAAATTTACAACTTTACAACTAAGTGTGCTTACAAATATTTGTACAAACATATTTCTACTCCCCCTTAAGAATACATAATTTTTTTTCACAACACATACATATTTCTACTCCCCCTTTGACAACAATGCCAAATTCAAAAGTAAAATACACACACACACACACACACACACACACACACACACACACACACACACACACACACACACACACACACACACACATATATATATATATAGCAAAATTTGCATCAAATGTTTACATATACAAATACTTAAAAGTCTGTATTAAGGAGTGTTCACTTCAATTTGCAAGAAAATGTCACTAAAAGTAATCTTCATTTGAGAAAAATCATTTTCCCATGTTTCCAGTAAAGTGTCAGAAATCTCAATGGTTGTCATAATCTGTGCAAAAAATTCTGTTGACAATATTACAAGGCTATTGAGAAGGTTGTTGATGATTATGGACATAACTGATTAAAGATGTTTTACTATCTTGATATTATTATTTTGTCATTGATGTCAAGAAATTGATTTTCTAATTCAGTATGATGTTGCCATATCTTAAGAAATATGATATGAAGATTATAAAGAAGTCGGTAAAGACACAGGAAAGAATATGATGAATAAAGGGATAAGTTATTCAATGGGCAACTCTACCGAGTCAGACAATGATGAGATCTTGATGTTTTAGATTGTTCTAACATCATACATATGTTGTAAAATGTAAAGGTTAATACTATACTATGTTATCAAGCAAAGAACCTAGTCGGTAAACCCTAAGGAACCTAGTTGGTAAACCCTAAGGTTATCGCAGTCGGTTAATAAAGACAAAATGTCTACCGAGTAAAGTTTAGTATTCACCGAGTTGTAACCGAGCTATAACAGAATGCATTAAATGTATACATGTGATATTTAATGAAAGATGCTGATGAGCTGGAATGGATCAATGATTGGCAAGCCGTAGAAAAAGTTTGTTAACGAATCTAAAGCAATGGAAAGTCGGCAAGAAGATCTATAGCTCAGATTGAACAACATTACCCTAACACAAGTTCCAAGATGAATGTGCAAGTTCCGAGGCGGGGTAAAACATTTTCAGATCGTAAGATACAATGAACCTGGACAAGATTGAAGATCTAATGGCTATGATTGATAATGGGAAATGTGATCAAGGAGATTAAGCGGTTAAAAGATTGTTTATAAATAAGGAACTGTTGATAGACAATGTATGCGGGCAAGTGTATGCACAGGGATGCTACATAGTGATTACCGAGCACAGAAGCTTGAAGACCTGTTAGAATAACAAAGTATTGATGCCCAACAGATAGACAAGATTAGTTCTATGTCTAGATTCTATTGAACAAATAAGAATCTGCTTTAGCATTTTAGATGTGAAGTTGCAGATAGAGTGTATTACTGTTATTTTGTGAAAGTGACAGGAAATCTCTTAATCAAGTGGACTTAACAGTCTTATATGTAAATCCTCTAACAAGGTGACATTCTAAATGAGTGTTTGAAATCCTTTGACAAGGTCACTTCTAACAAAGTGAAGATCCTAACAGATCTGAGGGAAATCCCTTAATCGGGTCACATCTAGCAATGTGTTTTGTAATCTTTAACAGGATTGGCTTTTAACCGGGCATACTCTATAAGAGTATATTTCTTAGTGGGTCCGAAATCCCACAGTGGTTTTTCCCTATTTGGGCTTCCACGTTAAATCTGGTGTTATGAGGTTTATATTATTCATATACTTTTGAGTTTGCATGTTTGACAATTTTTTATTATATGACTGATATATGTTACCGAGGTTGAATCTGAGGTTTTTATGGATAAATAAGTTTGTATGATTCACCCCCCCCTCTCATCTTGTTGGCTATTGGATCTGTACTTATATTAAGTATCAGAACTATCAATTGGTATCAGAGCATTGGACTCCGAAAGGAAAGTTTAAAGGCACTTGAGTTAAAGATCCAAAGATGTATAAGAGGGATGCACCTAAGCTGAATAAGTCAAGTTTCTCTACATGATAGAAAAAGATGAAGCTACATCTATCAGGAGTTGGAGAATATTCTTTATACTATCTGGAGAATGATTTTGTTGCACTGAGCACCTATCCATTGACTATGGAAGAGATAAAGGCAAAGCAAGAACACATTCAAGCAATGATTGAAATAACATCTGCATTGACCAATTCTGAGTTTAATGATCTAGAAGGCTGCAATGATGCAAAGGCAATGTGGATTAAGCTCATATTTGTATATGGAGGAGATGAACATGTTCAAAGAGCAAAAGTTGATAGTCTAAGAGGACAACTTGAATCTATGAGGATGAATGAAGGTGAGAACATAACCCAGTACAGTACAAGACTAAAGGAGATTGTAAATCAAATCAAAGGAGCAAGAGGAACTATTGAAGAAAATGATGTGACAAGTAAGTTGTTAAGAACCCTTCTACCTGCCTATGCAATCCAAGTCTTTGCAATCAATGAATTGAGGTCTGTACCTAATATGCCAGTTTCCTTGGATGCCACTATTGGCAAGCTTCATGCATTTGAGTTAAGTAATTTTGATAACAGTGGGTCATCGGTAAATAAAGTTGAATCTGCATTTAGTTCTTTTCATCTGAATGAATCTAATGATTACAATAAGAGAATGTATAAGTACTCTGAAGGAGATCACAGTGGAGCAAGCGAAAGATTTCGGAAGAACATGGAGGAGGTACATAAACTGTATGAAGAAATCAAAAAGCAAGAAGAATTTGAAGCACTATTGGCCAAAAGGTTACCAAGAGGCAAAGGTAAGTATAAAGGAAAACTACCTTTGAAATGTTTCAATTGTGATAAGATTGGACATATGGATTCTAACTGTCCTGACAAAGATTTCACTGAAAAGAGAGATTACCGAGATGACAGACAGAAAGATAATCATTATAGAGGTCACCGAGACTTCAGAAGAAGAGATAGAAAGACATGCTTAATTGCTGGTGAGGAATCTGAAGATGATAAATTAGATGAGACTGATACAGAGGAAGTTGTTTATGTGGCTATCAAGGATGGATCAGATGAAAAAAGGTATGAAGAAAAAGCCCTAATATCTCACATAAACACTAATGATTCTTGGATTATAGATAGTGGATGCTCACATCATATGACAGGAGATAAACACAAGTTTGTTATGTTAGAAGATTATGATGGAGGCTATGTTAGATTTGGTAATGATGCACCATGTCCGGTAAGAGGTAAAGGATCCATAACACTTCTTGATAAAGTAAGATGCAATGATGTTTATTGGGTTGAAGGTTTGAAATATAATTTGGTAAGTGTAGCACAGCTAAACAACACAGATTACCGAATAGAATTTCAGAAAGGAATTGTCAAAGTTCATGACAAAAATGGAAAGTTAGCTGCTACCGGGACACAAACAAAAGGTAATACATTTCTCCTTGACTCTACTCACAACAAGTGTTTGCATGCAAAGATTGATAATACCTAGTTATGGCATAAAAGGTTTTGTCATGTTAATTTTGATAATCTGATCAAGATAAGTAAGAAGCACAGAGTAAGAGGTCTACCGAGTCTTGAAAAACCTAAGAATGCTATGTGCCGAGGATGCCAGATGGGTAAGATGACAAGATCCAGCTTTACAAGTAAGTCCTACACTTCTAAGGGAATTTTAGATCTTGTGCACACTGATCTTTGTGGTCCTATGAAAGTTCAAAGTTATTATGGTGATAAGTATTTCATATTATTTGTGGATGATTATTCAAGGATGTCAGTAATGTTTTTAAAAGAAAAATCAGAAGCTTTTCAAATGTTTAAGTGGTACAAGGCTAGAGTTGAAAATGAAACAGGAAGACAACTGAAATGTCTTAGATCAGATAGAGGAGGAGAATTCACTTCTGATGATTTCAACCTATTTTGTAATGATCATGGTATTAAAAGACAAGTCTTTGCACTGAGGACTCCACAACAGAATGGAATAGCTGAAAGAAGAAACAGATCTATTGTGGATTGTGCTAGAACACTGATGATTGAGAAGAAGGTTCCACAAACATTTTGGAGAGAAGCAATAAGCACAACTGTTTACACCTTGAACTGAGTTCAATTGAAGAAAGGTACTTTGAAGACACCTTATGAAATCTGGTATGGCAAGAAACCTAATGTAAGTTATTTTAAGATCTTTGGAAGCAAATGCTATGTTCATAAAGATGATAGAAATGGCAAGTTTGATTAGAAAAGTGAAGAAGGAACATTTCTAGGATATTCTTCTAGAAGCAAAGCATTTAAATGTCTGATCAAATCATCTAACAAAATAGTAGAAAGTGCAAATGTGAAAATTGATGAATTTGCAGAAAGAATTGATGACAGGAATTCCAAAGAACCAGAAGACTATGATGAATTTGTCTATGTGCAACCGAGAAGTCCTACTGAGATAACTGTTGAAGGAAATGAGGAAGATATCCAGTTACCGAGTAATGAAGAGTATCATACAGAGCCTACCAAACCTGTATTAGCCAAATATGTCAGAAGAAACCATGCACCAAGTCAGATTATAGGAGATAAGGATGATCTAGTGATGACAAGGAATAAACTGAGACAGAACACATGTTTGATATCTGAATTTGAACCAAGAATAGTGAAAGAGGCATTCAACAGTGAAGATTGGATAAATGCTATGACTGAAGAGATTGATCAAATCAAGAAGAATGACACATGGACACTGGTCCCAAGACCAAAGGACAAAAATGTAATCGATACAAAGTGGATCTTCAGAAACAAGCTAAATGAGAAAGGTGAGGTCATTCAGAACAAAGCAAGATTGGTTTGCAAAGGTTATGCCCAAGAAGAAGGAATTGATTATGGTAAGACTTTTGCACCTGTTGCTAGACTTGAAGGAGTTAGAACATTGTTGGCATATGCTACTTTCAAAAACTTCAAGGTATATCAATTGGATGTAAAATCTGTATTTCTGAATGGAATATTAGAAGAAGAAGTTTTCATTGAACAACTTGAAGGATTTGTTGAAGACTATAATAAAGATCAGGTATGTAAATTGAACAAAGCTTTATACAGTCTGAAACAAGCACCTAGAGCATGGTATGAAAGATTGCACTCTTATTTGATTAAGATTGGTTTTATAAGGACAAGTGAGAATAGCAACATAGCAACATGTACATGAAGAATGATGAAAATGGAATACTAATCTTAGCCATATTTGTTGATGATATTATATTTTGTGGAAATGACTCTTTATGCAAGAACTTTGGTAATGAAATGAGCAAATAATTTGAGATGTCATTAATTGGTGAGATAAAGTATTTTATAGGCTTACAGATACTGCAAATGAAAAATGAAATTTTCATTACTCAATCCAAATACATAAAGGAAATCTTGAAGAAATTTGGAATGGAGGATTCAAAGCCAGTAAGTACTCCTATGACTACAGACTGCAAACTATCAAAGAATGATGAATCTGCATCTGTTGATGAGACACTCTACTGATCCATGATTGGAAAACTACAATATGTTGTTCACAGCAAACCAGATATAGCACATGCAGTAGGTATTGTTGCAAGATTCTCTGCAGATCCTAAAGAAATACACATGACAACAATCAAAAGAATTTTCAGATACTTGAAAGGCACTGAAGATTATGGCTTAGTATATCAGAAAGGAAATAATTTTGATTTAAAAGTTTATACTGATGCTGATTGGGCAGGCAACATTGATGACAGAAAAAGCACAAGTGGAGGAGCTTTCTTCTTAGGAGAAAGACTAGTGAGTTGGCTTGGCAAGAAACAACGATGTGTTTCTCAGTCAATAGCCGAAGCTGAATATGTTGCTGCAGCACTAAATTGTACCAACATTGCATGGATCAAACAATTGTTGGAAGGTATAAATGAGAAAGTTACCGAGCCAGTAACTATATTTTGTGACAATACTAGTTCCATTAATATTTCAAAGAACCCTGTTATGCACTCTAAAACAAAGCACATATCTATCAAATATCATTATCTTAGAGAAGAAGCTCAAGAGAAGAAAGTGGTGTTGGAATATGTTAACACAAAGGAACAAATAGCTGATATCTTCACCAAGCCACTACCAAAGGACACTTTTGATTATCTCAGAAATAAGTTAGGGGTCCTACCCCTATCTTTTACTCACTGACCGAGATCGGTGAAAGCATCACTTTGATGACTCTATTGAATATCTTTTAGGGAGCTGATGCTGGAGTGATACACTTTAGAATGTTTTTCTGAAAGTGTACTAGAAATAATACTAGGATAATACAGAAAATGATACAGAATTGTAAACAAATGCTTTGACCGAGACTCAGTTGATACACAACAACATGAAATAACTTCTTACAGCAAGAAATTATGTTTTAGTTCTATTCTTTTTGGCATTGTTGTCAAAGGGGGAGAAGACCAAGGAGAAGACCAAGGAGAAGACCAAGAAGGAGAATACCTACCCAGGGGGAGAAAACTGAGAAAAGACTACAGAAGAGAAGTCTGATGTATGGGGGAGAGCATTTCAGCATTTCAGAATCACATCAATCCGAATTGTTAAAGGTCAAATCAATTGGTTTTTCCATCAATGCCAAAGGGGGAGATTGTTGGCAATATTACAAGGATATTGAGAAGGTTGTTGATGATTATGGACATAACTAATTAAAGATGTTTTACTATCTTGATATTATTATTTTGTCATTGATGTCAAGAAATTGATTTTCTAATTCAGTATGATGTTGCCATATCTTAAGAAATATGATATGAAGATTATAAAGAAGTCAGTAAAGACACAGGAAAGAATATGATGAATAAAGGGATAAGTTATTCAATGGGCAACTCTACCGAGTCAAACAATGATGAGATCTTGATGTTTTAGATTGTTCTAACATCATACATATGTTGTAAAATGTAAAGGTTAATACTATACTATGTTATCAAGCAAAGAACCTAGTCGGTAAACCCTAAGGAACCTAGTCAGTAAACCCTAAGGTTATCGTAGTCGGTTAATAAAAACAGAATGTCTACCGAGTAAAGTTTAGTATTCACCGAGTTGTAACCGAGCTATAACATAATGCATTAAATGTTTACATGTGATATTTAATGAAAGATGCTGATGAGCTGGAACAGATCAATGATTGGCAAGCCATAGAAAAAGTTTGTTAACGAATCTAAAGCAATGGAAAGTCAGCAAGAAGAACTACAACTCAGATTGAACCGCATTACCCTAACACAAGTTCCAAGATGAATGTGCAAGTTCCGAGGTGGGGTAAAACGTTTTTAGATCGTAAGATACAATGAACCTGGACAAGATTGAAGATTTGACTATGATTGATCATGGGAAATGTGATCAAGGAGATTAAGCGGTTAGAAGATTGTTTATAAATAACGAACTGTTGATAAACAATGTATGCCGACAAGTGTATGCACAGGGATGCTACATAGTGATTACCGAGCACCGAAGCTTGAAGATCTGTTAGAATAACAGAGTATTGATGCCCAATAGATAGACAATATTAGTTCTATGTCTAGATTGTATTGAACAAATAAGAATTTGCTTTAGCATTTTAGATGTGAAGTTGCAGATAGATTGTATTACTGTTATTTTGTGAAAGTGACAGGAAATCTCTTAATCAAGTGGACTTAACAGTCTTATATGTAGATCCTCTAACAAGGTGACATTCTAAATGAGTGTTTGAAATCCTTTGACAAGGTCACTTCTAACAAAGTGAAGATCCTAATAGATCTGAGGGAAATCCCTTAACCAGGTCACATCTAGCAATGCGTTTTGTAATCTTTAACAGGATTGACTTTTAATCGAGCATACTCTAGAAGAGTATATTTCTTAGTGGGTCCAAAATCCCACAGTGGTTTTTCCCTATTTGGGTTTCCACGTTAAATCTGGTGTTATGAGGTTTATATTGTTCATATGCTTTTGAGTTTGCATGTTTGACAATTTTTTATTATATAACTGATATATGTTACCGAGGTTGAATCTGATGTTTTTATGGATAAATAAGTTTATATGATTCACCCCCCACTCTCATCTTGTTGGCTATTGGATCTGTACTTATATTAAGTATCAGAACTATCAAATTCTTCCATTACATCAATTGTACTCATCTCTGGAGTCACCAAAACCGCTTCTGCATCCTTGTATACTCGTTGTAAGATGTTCACTTTAGGTCTTAATTGGTTCTTTAGTTCTTTCAAGGATCGAAGTCTCTTTGCCTATTCAAAATCATAGACATCTAACCGACTTTGCAAATCATCGACAAATTTACCAAAAGCTAAGACCGAGTCCTGTAAAGGTATGCAGGCATTAAAAATCTTTGCCAGTTCCAATTCTGTCTTTGTTCACTTCTTAACTATATCAACATAGAAAAAAGAAACATTAGATGTGTAGGCTATAATTCTGCCTCCTGACTCAATAGTTTTTCTCAAAAGATCTTTGTTTAGGGATAAAGCAATCTTCCCTATATCAATATCTTTCATTATTTGTTCTCCTTTTTTCTTCTTGTAGTTTTTCTCAGCTATAGTCTGAGTTGCTTCCTCAAGTAGCTTGATTTGGTTAGAAGCATCAAGAACCAATTGGCAAAGTTTGTCAATAGGAGTTGACAAATTCCCTATAGCAGTCTCTGACAGAAGACTTGACGAAATCTCGATAATAGTTTGGATGGTTTCTGCTTCCTTCCTTTGTTCCTTAAGCCTCTTCTTATGTGCTCTGGATTGCAACACAGTTGCAAACTCCAATAATTCCGATGCACTCATGTTGTCAACATCTATAGGCCCTTTGATGCCAAATGAGTCATCATCATCATCATTCTGCTATTTAACTAATGCCTTTTCTAGTTCAGCAAATTTCTCCTTCTCAGTTTTCTCTTCCTCTTGTTCTTTCTCTTTTTCCTGCTCAGAGGACTTCTCTACAACTTTTGCAATGGGTTTCTCCTGGGTAGCCTTTAAAACTGGTGGGAGTTATGATTTCACTGGTTGATCTTTTACTGGTGGGGGTGGAATATCCACACTTGGTTGAGTTGCTGGTATATCCACTGTATTAACCTATGAATCAGTATTTACTGGTGGCTACATATCTGGTGCAATAATGTTTCTAGATAGATCAATGGTATCCTGTATTTCATCAACAAATATTACCGGTTGGGAAGTAGTATCATCCTTCTTCTTGATAGGATAGACAATATCAACTTGTACTATTTCTTCCTCATCCATTTCCGGTCCTTCCACACTATTTTGCTCATTACCATGTTGGGACTCTATTAGTTTATGCATTTTTAGAATGTCCCTTTCTATTTGATGAGTCTCAACTTCAACATATTGCATCTTTCTGTGTAGGAGAAAAAGTGACACTAAGCAAACATGCCCTAATCTCACTTTCAACCACACACTTGTGGAATACGAAAGAGCCTAGAGGTATCACACAATTGGCTACTTCTTTTTGTGGAAGAGAGAGCCATGGGCTACCTATTAGGATTTCTATTCCTTTGTTGCAATTGAAAGATAAAATGATGCAAGTTCAATCCCTAACCCCAAAGTGCAAGTATGAACTAATAACAAGATTGCAGAATTGAACTTAAACAATGGAAAGCTGTAAACACAAGGACAAGACAAGAATGTAAATGCGTACCCGGTGTTAAAATCTGAGTGAAAATGTTCGGGACGGGGGCGCGGGTGCCACTGTCCTGATTCTGCTCTTGAAACTGCTGTTTTGCAACCTGAAAAGCTGTTAGAAAGTTGCTGAAAGTTGCTGTCTGACAGAGGGACCAGGGCGCCCAGCGCCCCTATCCCAGGGACCAAGGTGCCCAGCGCCCCTATCCTGGCAAGACCAAGGTGCCCCACGCCCCTGTCCTGGTCTTTTTCTCTGAAACTTGGTGTGGAGTGCTGTCTCGGCCTGCTTCTTTCGGATCTGCAACTTGCGGCGTCGTCTGAATTCCGAAACCTGCACTTATATCTGAAAAGGTGTGGTGGGCGGCTATATAGGGTTTTGCCTTAGTCAAACCCCCACTTTGATGATTTCCACCTCCACGAATAGCCTAATTGTATTGTAAAAGTAATGTGTGTGCAGACCTTGTGTGTGTGCAAGATCCTAAGATGCAAGTAAGCAAACTAGAGCAACCTAGAAAGTAAACCCTAATTGCTTGTAAATGGTAATGTAAATGCCCCAAATCAAGATGCAAAGTGATCTAAAGCATGAATACAAATGATGTAATGAAGCTTATGCAAAGACATGAAAACAACATGAAATCATACCCAACCCCAAGGGAGGGGTACAAGCCAATCTTCAGTCGGTAATCCCCTATTGCTCTTCAATGTCTTCAAAGCCCTAAATGGATGAATGGAATTGATAAATGCTTGATAGAGGGATGTTGAATGTTGTTGAAGTCTTCAAAGATCTGCTCTTTCGCTGCATAGAAGGCCCCTGAAAACCAAAATTCGGATCCTTTCAAATGAAGAAAGAGAGCTCTTATATATGAAACCCTAGGTCTTAATTCCAACTTTTGGCCGACCTAGAGATTGAATATCCCGCCAATTTCTTGGGGTTAAGCTTTATTTTATTATTGGATTGCGCTCCTAAAATTTTGGGAAAAATGTCCAGGACCATGTGCATGCCGGGCGCCATGGTCCTCTCCGGGAGCCATGGTCCCGACAACTTTTCACCAAATTTTCAGGGCCATCGGATATGATGATTTTAGAGAGAATCCCGAAGTTACAGCTGATTTCGAGATGTTTTGACCCCCGAAATCAAGCCCCCAAGTTCAAAATAGGACCTAATTAGGGTTTTTGATTAAATGATGTATTGGAGGAATAAAATGAAAGGGGTACACTTTAATGAAAGGGCCCGACTTTATGATGTGGAAGATGATGAAATAGGACCTTAGACCCAATTAATTTGATTAATTAAGTGCTAAAGGGGAAATGCAATGCAAATGCAAAATGCGCTAAGGCGGGTGCTAAACTAGGTGTGAAATTGTACCACCCTAGCAAGTGCGTACAATTTACGACGCTACATTTAGCTCCCACTTTAGTGGTCATATGAACACTACGTGCATATGCAAGCTAAAGTACAGAAAAGTAAACATTATTTGAAAAAGGATATATCCATAAGTTGTCGGACGAAGCCCCCAGCGGCATCTGCAGTACACAGTTAGGAACCGCACCCTACAAAACACACGTTAGATCACAAAATCACCTAATGCTTACTAAGGAAGGTGATGAAAATTCGAGGGTAGCTATATGCCCCCCCCTGTTTCGGCTTGCTAATTTTAGTGAGTTGAAACAGGGTATCATGTTTACCACTTCGAATTGTTAAAGAATATTGATGACAAATGCTCACAAGAAGATTTGATATGAGATCAAAAACTAATGGAGAGTCATTTGGTAAGAAAGAGGACTAAATCTCAATTCCAACACAACAAAGAGTGTGAGGATTTGAGAGTTCTCTAACACAAGATGAAGGATGTAAATGGAAACAAAATGCAAAGAGAAGAAAAGAAAGGAAAAATCATGAATACACACATTGGTGATCCATGAGAGGAATAGTGAGAGAGAAAACATGGACTTCTCGCCCCTAGATGTTGTCTAGGTGATCCATGGGAAAAAGGACATGGAAAACTAGCCCCTAGAGTCTGTCTAGGTGATCCATGTAAGGGAGGAGAGTGAGAAAATCTAGCCTTATGCCGCTAGTTCCACTTAACCTCGTGCATGTGTGTGTAAGGGAGGTTAGAAGCACCTCATAGGAGTCTATGCCCGAGTATGCTACAACCTGTATATGTATAGTACAAAAGCATGACATCTCGCTCTAAGAGTCTGTGCTCTGGTTCCGAGAATAATCACCTTGCATAAAAGAAAAATGGAGACATCTTGCTCTAAGAGTCTGTGCTCTGGTTTCGAGAATGACCCATTGCTCAAAAAGTGTAATGTTTATGTCATAAGCAAAGTAGAACAAGGATACCTACCTTCATCACAAAAGAAGATACCCCAAAAATGCAACAATGTCATAGATCCAAGCAAGAGAGTTTTGCACTCTTTAAGCAAGGATAAGATAGTTGAAAAGGGATATCTTGTAGTATGTGTAAAGGAGATCCTTAGAGGAGAAGAGATCTTTGTACAAAAGACACCTATCCCCGAGAGGACAAATATAACATCTTCTAGAATAAGACAAAGAAGAGAATAAGAATGCAATACCTCCTTCTTTTGCGAGGTGAAAGTGATTCTTAATGAAGGATGACACTCTTTTTAACCCAATTGGGAGAGTGAATTCATTATGGATGTATTTTACCAAGTGCAAAAGAGGTTGTAGTCAAGGACTTACACCTCTTATGAGAGAGAATCCTTGAACAAACAACAACAAATGCATACAAGGAATAACATCAAGTAATAAAGTTCACACCATCCACGAAATAGGAAAAAGTGGATCCTTAGATAAAAATAAGGAAAGATCATTGCCTCCCAAGGATAAGGATAATGAGAAGGACTTACACAATCTTCTAGGGAGAGATTTAGACATAAGAAAAATGTACTACATACTCACATGAGTTCATGCAAGCAAGACATTAGTGTATGTAAAATGCTCCTCACAAGAAGTGGGTAGGATAAGAAAGAGAATACACATCTTCTCCCATATCTAGGAAAAGAGGATTCTAAAGAAAAGATGATCAATATTTCCACACTATTACCCCAAAGGGAAATTTTAACCATAAAAAGAAGAGATGTATGAAATCACTCTTGTCCCCATAGGAACAAGAGATAACATAGAAAATTAGGCTATTATGTTGCTTCAAAAATATGATTGCACTTGAAATTTTACCATCATGAATGACAATGAGCCCCCAGTAAATGAGCTACCAATATCACATAATGATGAGCAACATAATAGCCATTAATGTTATTTAAAGACATGACAGATTGAATGAGGTATTTGAATATGACATGCTAAATGCTCAACTATAAGTGAGATCAAAAACATGTATAAAATGATAAAAATTGAAGAAGAAAAGTCACAAGAAATCTTAGAAGAGGGATGAGTGTAATTTATTAGAGCGTTATCCCTGGAAGAAAGGACTTTATGATGAATAGGAGACAAAGATTCATAAGTGGATTTAGAAATTTGAGGGGAGTCATAAAGAGATTTGTTCATCGCCAAGATTTCCTTATGAGGGGAATGAGAGTTGATAGAAGTAGAAGATGATTTAGTTGAAGTGAGATCATCATCACTACTAAATATAGCATTCACATTGAGAGATGGTCTTTTAGATGCTTTGGTGGGCTTAGAAAGATTATATCCAAGTCCAAATGAATATTCATGCATGTTATGTTCTAAAGGAACTTTAATTCCTTGTTCATTTGCACCACAACCATTTCCACTATAGCCACTCTTAGCCAAAATATGAAAACCACGACCATAACGATTAGCCATTTCAGAAAGAAAAGGTGGTTTTTCATAAGACAAAGAATCAAATTCTTCAGAATTAGAGGTGTGAGGAGAAGAAGTTTGAGAAGCCGCCACAAAATTATTGCTCATAGGTTCAAGTAAGACTGATTGATTTCTAGTTTCTTCCTTCTTTTTAACTTTAAGCTCTCTAGGAGGAACCCTATACTCACCTACAAAGGTGGGATTGAAATCAAGAGATCCCCAATCGTCTTCTGTGAGAACCTTCTCAGGATCAAAAGCCTTTTCATGTGTAGATTCAAGTTGAGAAGAATCTTCTTCAGGAACTTCAGACTCATCCAAAGAATTTTGATTATCAGAGGGTAATGATTCATCCATAGGTATCTTGTTTAACGAGTCATCACTAGAAGAGGAAGGCTTAGAAGAACTCCCTTTGGAAGTAGATGTTTGCAAACAAGCTTGAAAATTAGTATCACCTATCAAGGTATATGTCTTATTATTATAAATAAATTTAACTTGTTTATGCAATGTAGAGGGGACAGCTTGCATACTATGAATCCAAGGTCTCCCTAATAACAAGTTGTATGTTAGATTTCCCGACATAACATGGATAGGAGTAGGCAAAGTAACAGGTCCCACTGTGATTGGTAAGGTGATAATACCTAATGAAGACTTAGCCACATTATCAAAGCCTTGAATGGGACGAGAGTCAGGCTCAATAAGGGATGTATCCACATTCATCTTATGCAATAGATTAATGCTACACACATTAAGGCCAGAGCCATTATCTACCAGTGTTCGTCTTATAGCAGTGTCATTTATGATAACCACAATCATCAAGGGATCACATTGATGTTGAATTTCGCTAGTAGGCAACTCATCTTGAGTAAACACAATTTGAGCTTTAGGATTCATCACAGAGTTAACCAAAGACACTATATTACTAGATGTATTAGGTGGAGGAACATTCAAATCTTTCAAGGCATCTTGTAACATTCCATGATGAGCGGAAGAAGTTTGGATCAAATCCCAAAGGGATATCTTAGCAGGGGTAGCTTTAAGTTGTTCTATGAGATCATATTCCTTACTAAGCATTTGTGAAATACAAGGAGCTTGCGGAAGAATTGGTTGAGGATTAGGAAGAGAAATTGGAGTAACAGGAGGAGGATTAGGTTGCCTATTGTTTCTAGTATTATAGGTGTGAGCAACCACATTATAACTCTCTCTAGTCAGTTGCTTAGCATACTCATAAGGGATCTTAGTAGAATAACCTCCTTGCATAGTAATAATAGGTTTCTTAGGAGTGCAAAAAGAATCATTAGCATAACCACCTTGAACCACTAAGATAGGCTTATTTAAAGGTTGAGAATTTTGAGAAGGACAAGCACCTTGGACAGTGAAGAGAGGTTTGTTAGGTGTTTCATTCACATGTATCAAATTAATTGAGGATGGTTTAGAGGAATGAAAAAAAGTGTTGGAAGAATTATTGATAGTCTTCTCTTGCACTAAAATCTCATCATGAATTAAATCAATTTTAGGAGAGAGACAAGGGGTAGGCATTGATGTTCTAGTAGGCAGAGTAATACTAGGAAAGGTCATATCATCCTCTATCATCAAAGGATCTATATGGGGAATAAACTCTCTAGGAGAAGGATCAACATTACTCTCTAAAGTCTCACTTTTGAGAGGGAGATCTTTGGAAGAGATGTTAACCATCTTGCTTTGAGCTAGGGTTTCCTTACGAGTAGAACCAAGTTGAGGAGAGGGAGAATAATTGAGATTCAAGGAAGGTGAGAAACTATCAAGGGAGTTTTTAATCTTTATTTCATCCCCTTTGGCTAGGGTTCTCTCACAGGGTAGAGAATAATCTACACCTTCTTCTAATGGTTCATCCCAAATAGTGAAGTGGTTGAAAGGAATGTTTGAAGTATTGTCAATTTCGGGAGAGGAGATAACATTGTTTATTAATTCCTCATCCTTAGGAGGAAGAGCATCAATAGATGTGTTAAACTCATCCTCTTTCCTCAAAATATGTTCAATATGATCTTTAGGGGATAGAGAATTAAGGAAATTGCTTATTATTTCATCTTCTTTCTCTAAGGGATGCTTATGGGTAAGACAAACTTTAGGAGAAGGGTAAGCATTTATCATTAATTCATCATCTCTAGTGGGAATTTTGTTGGAAAAGGAAATGCCATCACTAGGAAATGTAGGGATAATGTCATCTTCTTGCACAAAAGGATCCTCATGAAGGGAGTGTTTTTTAGGAGGAACATGAACATATTTCTCCAAAGATTCATGCTTAGGAAGGAGATCTTTGAAAGAAGTGTTCATAACCTCTTGTTGCACTAACATTCCCCCATTGGAAGGACCAACTTTAGGAGAAAATAAGTCAATGTCCATCAATACCTTTTCACTTAGAGAGGCATCATGTAGGGAAGGTGAAATAACATTAAGAAAGGTGTTTATGATATCATTCTCTTCCTCTAGGATAGCTAAATAGGAAGGGCACATTTTAGGAGAATTGTCAAGATCACTCTTAAAGTCTTCATCCTTAGAGCATGGGAGAGTCTCAAAGGGATTGGAAGCAACTCTTTTAGGCACTAAAATGTTGTTATAGATGGGGGGAGGTTCTTTAGGAGAAGGAAAAATTGAAACAAGGGAAGCTAACCCATTATCACATCTATGAAATGAATGCATCATGACAACAATTTTCTTCTTTCAAATGATAACACATGCAAAATAGAAGGAAATGTTTAATTTTAACCAATGCAAGCACTTATAATGTAGGTTTAGAAAATGAAATTTATGATTCAAATGAGTTCCTAAATCACATTTTAAATTATTGATCCCAATTAAGCTATCCACAAGTTCAACTTTGAATTGAAAAATTAGGGTTTTAGCAAAAATTTCCTCTAGATTTTTGAATCTTGCAAGAAATTAAAACTTGTAAATACAAATTTGAATTTGAAATAGCATAAACACTCAAATTTGAAAACATAAATTAGAATTAGAGAAGATTGGAGTTCACGTCGGGTTCACCAAAATGTGTAGGAGAAAAAGTGACACCTAGCAAACATGCCCTAATCTCACTTTCAACCACACACTTGTGGAATACGAAAGAGCCTAGAGGTATCACACAATTGGCTACTTCTTTTTGTGGAAGAGAGAGCCATGGGCTACCTATTAGGATTTCTATTCCTTTGTTGCAATTGAAAGATAAAATGATGCAAGTTCAATCCCTAACCCCAAAGTGCAAGTATGAACTAATGACAAGATTGCAGAATTGAACTTAAACAATGGAAAGCTGTAAACACAAGGACAAGACAAGAATGTAAATGCATACCCGGTGTTAAAATATGAGTGAAAATGTTCGGGACAGGGGCGTGGGCGCCACTGTCCCGATTCTGCTCCTGAAATTGCTGTTTTGCAACCTGAAAAGCTGTCAGAAAGTTGCTATCTGACACAGGGACCAGGGCGCCCAGCGCCCCTGTCCCAGGGACCAGGACGCCCAGTGCCCCTGTCCTGGTAGGACCAAGGTGCCCCACGCCCTTGTCCTGGTCTTTTTCTCTGAAGCTTGGTGTGGAGTGCTGTCTCGGCCTGCTTCTTTCGGATCTGCAACTTGCGGCGTCGTCTGAATTCTGAAACCTGCACTTATATTTGAAAAGGTGTGGTGGGCGGCTATATAGGGTTTTGCCTTAGTCAAACCCCCACTTTGGTGATTTCCACCTCCACGAATAGCCAAGTTGTATTGTAAAAGTAATGTGTGTGCAGACCTTGTGTGTGTGCAAGATCCTAAGATGCAAGTAAGCAAACTAGAGCAACCTAGAAAGTAAACCCTAATTGCTTGTAAATGGTAATGTAAATGCTCCAAATCAAGATGCAAAGTGATCTAAAGCATGAATACAAATGATGTAATGAAGCTTATGCAAAGACATGAAAACAACATGAAATCATACCCAACCCCAAGGGAGGGGTACAAGCCAATCTTCAGTCGGTAATCCCCTATTGCTCTTCAATGTCTTCAAAGCCCTAAATGGATGAATGGAATTGATAAATGCTTGATAGAGGGATGTTGAATGTTTTTGAAGTCTTCAAAGATCTGCTCTTTCGCTGCATAGAAGGCCCCTGAAAACCAAAATTCGGATCCTTTCAAATGAAGAAAGAGAGCTCTTATATATGAAACCCTAGGTCTTAATTCCAACTTTTGGCCGACCTAGAGATTGAATATCCCGCCAATTTCTTGGGGTTAAGCTTTATTTTATGATTGGATTGCGCTCCTAAAATTTTGGGAAAAATGTCTGGGACCATGTGCACGCCGGGCGCCATGGTCCTCTCCGGGCGCCATGGTCCCGACAACTTTTCACCAAATTTTCAGGGCCGTCGGATATGATGATTTTAGAGAGAATCCCGAAGTTACAGCTGATTTCAAGATGTTTTGACCCCCGAAATCAAGCCCCCAAGTTCAAAATAGGACCTAATTAGGGTTTTTGATTAAATGATGTATTGGAGGAATAAAATGAAAGGGGCACACTTTAATGAAAGGGCCCGACTTTATGATGTGGAAGATGATGAAATAGGACCTTAGACCCAATTAATTTGATTAATTAAGTGCTAAAGGGGAAATGCAATGCAAATGCAAAATGCACCAAGGCGGGTGCTAAACTAGGTGTGAAATTGTACCACCCTAGCAAGTGCGTACAATTTACGACGCTACACTTTCCACTTAAAAGATTTAATCTCCTTGACTTAAAAGGAAATTGTGTTTTGTGTTTATCAAGCAATGCAATTAACTCATCTTTAGACAAATCAGGAAAATATTGCATAAACAAATTATCAATAATTTCTTTTTCTTTCTTCATAGCTTCTTCCCATTTATTCAAAAGAATGGAATATAAAGAATCATAAATATCCTTCTTAAGATCATGAGGTAATCGATTGTAATGACACAAATAGCTGATTACCCGTTGAACAATTTTTTCCTTCTGATTTTCATCAAATGAATCAAAACATTCTTTAACATTATCAAATCTATTTCTTCCCAATGTCTTTACCGTTCTCTCTCAAAATCAGTCATAGGCTTGTAAGACAAAGCTTTAATAGGAAAACTCTGCTGAGAGGTGGCTTCAATTGGTTTGGCCTTCTTACCAGTTTCCTTTACCTTCTTTGGTTCTTCCTCAGTATCAGTATCATCAGATTCTACTTGAAGAATAAATTGCCAGCCTCTTTTCTTTATTGCAGTCTGCTTCTTTATGTATACCTTTGGTTCCAGTTCCTTTTTAACTTGGACACTTCATGTCACTCTAGTACTTGTTGACACCGGAGGTGCTTGCTCAGCCTTCTTCTTCTTCCCTTTACCACTACTGGTTGGAGCACTACTGGTTTCAACTTTTGCAGTTTTCTTTGCAGCAGTATCCAGTCTTTTCTTCTTCTTGTCCACTGGAGATGCCAACAGGTTATTGGCATAACCAATCAATAAGCCATAATTGACTTCATAGCTCATGTCTTCCATTTCATCTTCTCTAGGCTCAATAGCTTCCATCAGACAGAAATCAGTGGTGACTGTGAAAGTGGTGTTCTTAGCAAAGTTTCTCACCACATCCTTAGGTAGCCTTACCCTCATACTTATTTTCTTGTGAAATTCATTGAAATACTTGTTCATTGCATCAAAGAGAGTATTCTTAACAACCTTAATGTTGTTCTTGACTTGAGCAGTTACTGGTAGGTCTTTATACCATTCAATATCACCAATTCCCGGTAGGAAATTTTGAAAGTAAAAGAAAAAACCAATCAATAATTGACCAAATTTGAACTTCTGATTGCTGCCCTTCTTAATTGATTGAAGATTCAACATCAATTTACTCCTTATGGCCTCACATAGGTCATAATCTGTGTTCTCAACAATCATTTTATAGGCTGCATGCACTGCTGCAGATGGCACACTGTTCAATCTATTGGAATAGAATATCTTAGAGCCTATAACCATAGTAGCCAGTTTAACTATTGGGTCCTTAATGTTATTAATAGAAAATGCATGCCCATTAGAGGTAGATGAGGTTAAAGTGGTCACAATCTCTTTAGAAATTTGCCTCGGCTTGGGAACTTCACCAGTTGACCAAAAACCAATCACAACATGGATAGCCTCCTTGGTTATAGTGTGTGTCCTTTCCAGATACATGTTTTCACCATGAACATGACTAAGAATGATTCTTATGTGTTCCTCTTCAAAATTCTCAAGAAAATAAGCTACATTATGAAAACTCTTCTCATAAACCCTAATATACCCGGGTTGAATCTTTCCACTCTTATCGCAAGGGGATTTCAATTGAGAGTAAATTGCGAAAGATCCTAAATCTTCTATTTTATAGTCAATATAGCCAGACAAATCACCTTTTTACAATGACACCGTTGGGAACTTGAGATAAAGCATCACAAGACACTATTAGTTCTGATTCCACAACCTCCATAGGTTCTGATGTGATCATTAGCCTCTCTACTTGCTTAGATGACGAATCCATTTAGATAAACTTAATTTGAAAAGGGATTTACAAAGAAACGCCTTAATTCTCGCGCTTTGCCTCGGTTACTGGTTGATTACTCAAATACACACCAGTTCCACCTTCACTAATCTTTGAATCAGCTTCAATCACACAAATCATGATACAAATTCAACCAAGACCAGCTAGCAATTCTCTCTTCGCTCTATAAGTGCTCAAGAATTCTCTTTCAAATGCATTTAAGGTAAAAATAACATAGTAAAACTTTCTTTTATCCTTTTTACCTACTGCATTAAATGCTTGATCGCTAGGGTTATAAACCCTAATACACCGCTTAACGATGCATACAATATTAACAGGTGTAAAATCGGTTGATAAACTTTCAAAAAACTGATTGACAAAAGATATCAAGATTTCACACATAATAACTCAAAAATGCAATCTCTCTTACCACTCATCTTTCAAGGGGTCTGGAAGTAGATTTACCGCTATGCTCCCCTTAGCCCTATTGAAAGGCTCAATTCACCAGTGCAGAATTCTCCACATTGGGTGAAGAATTAGGTTCTTCTATAGGTATATCATCATTCTTCTTTTTCTAGATTCAGTTCATCTCTTCTCTGGTTTCCTCAACATTTACCTTTTTCTTACCTTTCAGATCTACATAATGATTAACCAGTTTGTTCTTTCTGGTTCTACAGAACTTCACCATGTGTCCCAATTTATGACAATGATAGAAAGCCATTCCAGATAATCTCCAGGGTCCTACATTGCCTCTTCCAGCTCTCCTTCTGCAATTCATAGCCACATGACCATAATTGTTACAAATGGTGAAAATGACATTAGTTACCTTTTCCATCTCAAATGGACTAAACTGGTTGACATAGGGTCTCTATCAGTTCATGTTACCCCGGTTGTCATAGGTTCTCCTCCAGTTACCATTAGGTCTTGGACTCATGTGAGGTGCTGGATCATTTGCTCCATATCTGCATTCAACTGATCTATGTCCATACATTTTGCATGTAAAACAATGACCTTCAAATCTCTTAGATACATACCTAGTATTTGTATTGTACCTTGTATTCTCATTGGGTTTGTTTCTACACACATTTGTAGTATGTCCAAGTTTATGACAGACAAAGCAAACATGTTTAAAAACTTTCTTACCGCTAGGCTTGTTAGCCTTAGGAGCAGTTTTGTCCTAGTGAATGTTACTCTTTGTATCAAAAGACTCTCCTTTCTCAGATGTGTTAAAGCCTAGTCCAGATGTATCACCTTTCATCCTTTGTGATTGGATCTTCTCATCCAACATGGTAAAACTTTTATTGAACTTTTCTAGCTTTTTATTAGCCTTAGTGAGCTCTCTGGTAAGATCTTCATTGTGTTTTGTAAGAGTCTTTCTTAGGGATGATGCCATTTCAAGATCTAGATGCAAAGCCTCTTTTTCTTCTTTTTCAACATGCCAATGCTCATGCAAGGTTGCATTTTCTTGTTTGATCTTAGCAATCTCATGATCTCTCTCTTTGACAAGGTCTTCAACTACCCTCCTAGCTTCCAGCTCTTGACTCATGCGGATAGTTAGGGCTTCTAACTCTCTTCTCAGATTTAGCTTCTCACCATTTAGTTTTTCAACTTGTTCAGCTAATGCATCAATGTTAGCTTCATCTGAAGAACTATTATTAGATATTTTCAATAGTTGTTCAGTTAGCTCTCTCCTTTTGACTTGTGAATCTTTAAATCTGACCCTTATGGTTTCAAGCTCATCCTTGGTAGCTTCAAGCACTCTAGCCATCTCAAAGTATCTCATATCCCCAATGGTGGCTTTAGGGTTTCCTTCCAAGTGATTAAGCCTTAAATAAGTTAGGCTCTGATACCAATTGATAGACTTATAAGGCACTGAGAGGGGGGGGGGTGAATCAGTGACACCAAAAACAATACTCCTTTAAACACTGACCGGTAGATATACTTAACAAGTTTACTCAACACTATGCATGCAATCCAAAATGATATTAAAGCATCCACAATAAGTAAAACAAACACCATAACACAAGTGTTTATACGTGGAAAACCCAAATGGGAAAAACCACGATGAGATGGGACTCACAAGTTAACTATCTGTAGTAATAGGTAATTGACCGGTTAAGGTCTACAAAGGTGCTCTGCTAAGAGTGAATCCTATTAAAGATCTCAAAGATCTGTTTGGAGCTATACCCTGTTAAAGGTAGTACCCTGTTAGGAGTAACCTCGATAGAGGATTTCAGAATCCAAACTAATGGATCACCTTGTTAAAGGATTTGTACAATGAAGCTTGTTAGAGCTTACCCGGTTAGGGGATTTGACTGTTGTAGTGATTAGAAAACAACAGGTGGTGTGATCTAGAAGTAGCACAACTTGCTTGAATAGATCCTCTTCTGCGCACTCAAAACTGCATCACCAACATATTCTTTAATGCCTTCAACAACTTAACACTTCTATCTCACATCATATCATCTCATATCATATCTTCAAAATAGTTTCATCACAATTTCATTATATAGACATTTAGATTTCATGACGGCTTTAGAAATTATATCACAATTTCGTAGGTGCAATGTATCTGGACAATCAAACATAACTCATCACAAATTACTGCCTAAATTTGTTTGGTTAGGGTAACTCATCACGATTGGTGATAACTCATTAGACAATCAATGAATACCGGTTGGAACACCGATACCGATTAGAGTTAACCATTTCAACATGTAAATCGATTATCCTCCATTTGCTTCTTTGATGGTCTCCGTTGATTCTTCAAGTTGGTATCAAGTTATTCCTGCAAATACTGGTTGTCTACATGTACCGGTTTGACACTCTTTAAACCATCATAAACAAAACTTCCAATACCGGTTGCAATACAAGTAAATTTAGAAGTAATACTGATAGACAATTTGAACTTATGTGTGTGTGCACATGTTCCATCAATGACAACATATGAAGTCATTCATTGCAATCATCATCAAGCCATTATAAAGTGCATCATATCTAGTGTCATAATCAACCAACACCAAATAGGGTCTAAGCCGATAAGAAACTCAAAAACCATAGAGTCTGGAAATCCAAAAAGAGAGCGAACACTACATAATATGATAATAATATTGTAATATTATATAACATAATAACAATTAATTACATGTATTTTAGTAATATTATTATTATAATATTAATATATATATATTATATTTTTTTACTTAAATATTTATAATGTATAATTAAGCTAAGAATAAAAATAATACTAAAATATAATATAACAATATAAAAATAATATTTGAGAATCAAAGAAGTGCTTTGATTATTTCATCTACTTATGATACTCAATCACAAAAAGAAGAAAAAGAAGAGGGAGTGATTTTCGCTGAGAGTTGATCTTCCATGCTTTCCACCTCATGACGTATCAAAAAAATTAGATGATAAGAACCTTAGTCCATCTCCTCATAATATAGATTTCATTGCTTAATACCTTTGTGTTTGATAAGTAGGAGGTGATTTCTATAGTGTCAAATTATAACTTATCTTTATTTTTGCTTTCAATGTGTTTGAACTTTAGTGTTTTTGGACTTTCACTCACCTTTTTTTATATTTGTAATGCTATTTTCTTTTAAATAATAATATAAACATTTAAGAATTATTTTAGTCTAGAACTATTTTATTTATTACATACATAAATCTGAATTGATAAATTTTAGTTTTATCTTAGAATTATTTGATTTTATCTATATTATTTACTTTATTACTCCCATATACTACTTATTTTATTTTATTTTTGTACTACTATTTTGTTTTATTTGTGTATACAATTTGAATTTTACATCTAAAAGTCATCATTCATTCACAACATATGTTTCTAGCCTCTCAATATAATTAGAATTGTGTTTTAGAATCTTCCCCATGAAAATAATAGCTTCTTTTTTTTTTGATTTTAGATTTTAGAAGATGTTTTGAGAATGGAATTAGAGGCTTTATAAGATTTTATTGTCATGAAGAATTTATTTATAATTTGTAAATTCTTATTATTAAAAGTTAAAGATATTTTTTGAAATAATTTTATCTAGTTTTATTAGTTTTATTTCTTTTTCGGACTTTCGTCCAATTGCCTTGTGTACCACCTTATATAAAATCTTTACTAAGGCAATTTCGGTTAGATTATCTAAACTCCTTCCTCAGATAATTTCGTTAGAGAAAGGTGGGTTTGTGCCTGGACGGGAAACTCCTGAAGGTGCCATTGTAGCTCACGAAATCCTGCACTCTATTTCTCAGCAAAAGGTATCAACAATGATTCTTAAATTAGACATGCTTAAAGCATATGATCATGTCAATTGGCAGTCCTTGCTCGCTGTCTTGAGCCGGTTTGGGTTTTCAAGGTGTTGGGTTAAGTGGATCTATTCATGTATTTCCTCCGCCCGCTTCTCAATATTGATTAATGGGTCTCCCTCGGGATTTTTTGCCTCCTCTCGGGGTATTAGGCAAGGAGATTCCTTATCTCCTTTTTTGTTTATCATTTTGGTGGAAGCATTAAGTCAGGCCATATCTAATGCTATGGCATCGGGTCTATGGTCAGGTATCAGAGTAGATGGCCTCCCTTCTTCACAATCTCATTGCTTATTCACTGATGATACATTTTTGTTTGGGAAGGCCACTATGAGGGAAGCCCAAGTTATTGAGAAAATTATCTCTGACTATTCAGCCTTTTCTGGCCAAAAGGTTAACAAGCAAAAGTCCAAAATCTTTTTTGTAAATGTCCCCACTATAGTTCAGGACAATCTTACCCACTTTTGGAGTTTTCAAGTTGGGTCTTTCCCCTGTATGTATTTAGGCATTCCTTTCTTTCTGGGGGCAGATAAGATCTCTTTCTGGGATAAAGTTGTCCATTCTATCACCTCCAGAATTTCCTCCTGGAATCACAAGTGGTTAACAATGGTAGGCAAGATCCTTCTAATCAAATCAGTTTTGAGTGCCATTCCTACATATCTCATGTCTATTCTACAGGCTCCCTCTCAAGTCGTTAAGAGGATAAATGTATCCCTCAGGTCCTTCCTTTGGAATGATAATTTAGGGGGGAAGCATAAGATTCCTCTTCTTGCTTGGGATAAAGTTTGCCGCCACAAGGAGCTGGGGGGGCGGGTATTTGCAATTTGACTATTCAAAATAAGGCATTGGGGGATAAATTGATTTGGAAGCTATACACAACCCCCCATAGTAAATGGGCCTCTGTCATGCTTGCTAAATATTTAAGGGGAACACCAAGAGAAAGGATTTTTACTGCAACATCCCTTCCAAAGGGTTCTGCGTTCTGGAATTTTCTAATTTCTTGTAGGGAGGTGATTTTGCCACATTTATCTTGGGTTGTTCATAATGTGAGAAAAGCCTGTTTTTGGGATGAAGTTTGGAATGGGCATCTTGCTCTCTCAACTATCCATGATTGGTCCCCTTTGCTGGATATCCTCTCGAGTCTTTGGGGACCCTTTGTTGCAGACTATTTTACCATTTACACCTCAGGGCCATGTATAGTGGTCAAATGGAGGGATATCCCTCCCCTGGCTATTAATATTAATATTGTTTTGGCTTTTATGGAAGAACTTCGGAAGAGACTTGTAGCTTTTCAAAATAGAGAGGATTCTTTGGTTTGGGTTAAAAATGCGTCAGGCTCCTATTTGGTAAAAGAGGGGTATAATTCTTTGATTCAGACCCCTGTATCTGTCTACTGGCCTACTAAGCTATTCTGGCATTCTGCTTGTCTTCCAAAAGTAGGGGCTTTTGCCTGGCTAGCAGTCCAAGATAGAATCCTCACTGGAATGCGATTGGATAGGCTTGGGATTATGACAGTGTTTCCTTGTGTTTTTTGTGGTTATTGCATGGAATCGGTGGATCACCTCTTCCTACTATGTCCCTTTGCTTCTGAGTGTTGGTATTGGCTGTTTGGTATGTTAGGGTGGTCTTTTGCTCTCTGCTCAAGTCTACTTTCACAATTTTGATCCCGGCCCTTGTTGTTTCTTGCTTTGTTTTATTCATCTCTTTGGATAGTTGCTCCATCTCTGGTGATTTGGAATCTTTGGCTTGAAAGGAATTCAAGAATCTTTAATCATAAGTCTACATCTTTGACAGACATTATTGGTAAAATCCAAGCCTCCATTAGTGAAGCGGTGCTTTCTTTCATTCTCAAAAATTTAGGGCATCTCACAACCTTTTCCCATTGGGATAACTGGGTTACTTGGAGATGGCCCTCACTTCATTTACTGCCCTCTCATGGGGCTATATCAGATGCTTTTTCTTCACGTCTTAAGCGAAAGATGGCTAAGTGGAGTCCTCCCCCTTTTCCTTCTTTCAAACTTCAGTTTGATGGGGCCTCTAAGGGTAATCCGGGGAAGTCTGGGATTGGGGTAATTATCTTTGACCACTCTTCAAAAATTATCAAGGCAATTGGTAAATATATTGGCTATGGCACTAACAACATGGCTGAATTTTAGGCTCTATCCTTTGGACTTGATTTGGCTCATTCTCTAAATGTCAAGGATATTGTTATTGAAGGTGATTCAATGCTTGTCTGCCAGGAGGTTGCTGCCAAAAAGTGTTTCTCTTGGCATTTGCAGTACCTTTTGGAGCACATTCTTTTCCAACTTAATGGCTTTTCCACTTTCTCGATTTCACACTGCTTTAGAGAGATTCATGTGTTTGCTGATTTTCTTGCAAATAAGGTTGTTACTGAAGGTGCGGATTGCATAGAACTTGCACCCTCGGACTTTCCTATCTCCTGCATGAAAATTCTATCTTAATAGTCCTTCTTGGTGTGGTTGTTTTATATATTTTGGATGGGTGCTCAGGTATGGCACATATTCGTCTATTTGTTGTTATTTGAGTATGAAATGCTTAGCAATATGTGGAATTTCTTGGGCAGAATTGGTGGGTGGTGGTTTTTATGAGATGCAGTTTATTGGGTGGGGTAAATGGCTTCTTGTTATGTTGTTACTGGTATGGTTGTTACTATGGATTATTGTATGGATTGGTTTCACCCTGTTTCCTGAAGGTTGTCTCCATCCTCCTCTACTTCTTATATGGATAGGCCTATGTATGCTAACCATTTTCATGCTGTCAGGTTTACTTCTCCTTGGTTCCCTCTTGGCTATGTTTTTTGTTCTCTGTAGGTCTTTGGACCCATGTGGTGCATAAGTGGATTGATGTTTTGGTGTTGGCACTGATCTTGGTTGCATTTTTGGGATGATAGCCTCTCCACTGGACTATTAATACAAGCTTTCTTAAAAGCTTCCTTTATATCTAATGTAATTGAGAATGTAGTCAGGGTATATTGGGCTGCATATGGGATATTGTAAAGGGTAGGTAGGCTTATGTTTCCGAGCAATGCTGAGGGGTTTTCTTACTGGTTCTTTCCCCTCAGTGCTCATTGAACCAGACACCATGTTAAAAAAAATAAAAATTAATATAATTTTAGTGGATCATCCACTTTTATCAAAAAAAATAAAAATATGTAACCCAAAAGAATAGAATATAAAATATTTGAGAAACAAAACAAACACTTGCATGAATAATAAAGTTAATCATTTCTTAATATTTCATTGATAGAATTTAGCATTAGCTCATGGCAAATGTAACACTTAAATTTGATTTTTTGATTGTACTTCATGCAATTGTTAGTTTTTAAGATATAAAATTTTAAAAAATTGTAGTAATTTTAATAAATATTGTCATTGAGTTCAATTTATCATACTATGTTTATAATGTTTGTTTTGATTAATTTTTAGTTTTACTATTAATTTGGCCATGAATAACTGGTAAACATTTCAAACTTAGATTTTTTCTTAAATTTTTTTATTTTAAGTATTCTTTGTTAAATTCAATAAGTATAATTTTTATTTTTCTCTAAAAGTAATTGGTTGTTGTTAAAATTAAATTTTTATAACGTATCTTAACCATTACAATTATTTTTAACCATAATTTCTCTAAATAATAGTTAGCCTCTACAATTGGTTGATAATAGTCAATAGATCAAAGTTAATGCTTGGTAAATTTATTGTTTCACTTTAGATTTGGACAACATGATCAAATATACATTACAAACAACACTTAAAATAATAGATTAAACTTTTATTTTATCAATATGTAATATTTTTCAATATAGAAATGATCTTCTCACAATTCATGTAATGAATAGTAAAGTTTCTAGTAGAAAATAGTGTATTGTTTTTAATACTTTTAAGAGTTAAAATTTGAATGTTGATTATCTATGTTTGTTGTCTACCTAATTAGTTTAGCTTATTATTTGTATGCAATGAAATAAAATTACAATACAATAATTGTCATGCTTTTATTAGAGTGGGAATGTTTCCCTACAATAATTGTCAAATTCAAAGCTAACACATCTATCTTAAATGCAATATTAGATATCTATTTTAACACACTTAATCTACAATGTTAAATATAGAATTCACAAAGAATTGAGTTTCAACTAATTCTAATTCTTAAACAATATATAACATAAAAACATTATAATAACTATTCAATACTATCATATTGAATAGTACAAGATTGCTACCATAAAAACATTATAAAAATGTTATTTTGTGTCCAATAAGACTCCTCTTATGGATAATAAAATATTCTTATTTAAGTATTAAAATCTTGCTACTTATTTTACATTCAAAGTAATGGATATCTTAAGTTTTAACCAATTCACTTAAAGTATAATTGTACAATTTAAACTAGTCTACTTATAAAATACCAACACACAATGAGGTTATGAAAGACAAACATGAAAATAAAATTATAACAAAGGTTAGTGAATTCTTTAAAAATAATATAAAGATATTATATTAGGTCAAGCCAACAAATTAAGGCAATATTAGAAATCTTGAATGCACTATTCCCAATAAAACATCTAGTAAGTAAGAGAGAATCACAAATATGATAAGGGTCTATTATTGCACCGATAAAAAATTCAAAAAATTAATTTTATAATACATATTTCATTCTCCTCATATTCTGCAAAGTTAGCTAGTCTTCTTTAATCTAGCCTTATTTTATTATATTAGAGATTTAAAATTTTACTTTATTTTAAATTATATTTTCATTTCTATATCCCATTCTTATAGCTTGACATTTCTTTATATAAATAAAGAGTATTCTTAATATTTATTTTATTTGTAGCATGCAATTTTTAGTAAACATGATAAATTTTAATTTAAATTTTGTGTCATTATCATAAATAGAAATTTCTATCATCTAATTTTTTTTTAAAATATGGTTTTAATAGATTTATCACAATATTTTCACGAAATGTCATCTTTATTCTATAGATGATAAGAAAAAGAGATTTTTTTACAGTCCACAATGTCCAACAGTCTGTATATGAGGCACCTAATTGTACTACAAATGAGACATACATACTTTACCTCCTGTGAAATTTGAACTGGCGATTCAAGAGCAATGAGCTCCCTAATTTATCACCCATAAGCATCCACCATGCATTCTTAAGGGCGTGATAGACAAAAGATTCTTATTTTTAGAGGAAGCGCAAACAACATTCTAAAGACACACTGATTCCTCTGCATTTTTGGATGGGAGATAGAATTACTATCATAGTTTTTGTCTTGGAACGCCCTTGTTGTTGTCTCTAGAGTTTTGCGGTTTGCAATTACAAAGGTGCTCTACAATCAAGCTTTGAATATTCATCGGAATGGTGATACTAAGGAAGCATTGCAAAAAAATTGTACATGTTCCCCTTTTCTATGTTCTATTTTCATCTTGTATTATGAGCTCTAGTTAAGTGAAGCTTGCTTCGCTATGATTTTCTGCACATTGAGTGTAGTTTTCATGGGGTACCAATATTAGTAAGCAACTATAAAATCAATCTTTTGTAAGTAGTTTTGTGTTAATCTTTCTTCCCTTTATCCCCCCAACTATATCTTCCCACCCAACCTAGGAGAACCCCTCCTCCCCCCCACCCTATTCTAGCAGGGACATATTCTAGAAAGCACCCATTGCCCCCCTTATGAATCAATGGGAGAAATCAAGTGGGTGGAATAGTTTCATTGCAGGGGAGTGGCCTAATTAATCAACCCGCTAGCCTCTACTTACTTTCCACCCCCCTCGGGTGGGGGGCTAAAGGGCCACCCACCCACCCTGTGGATGGATGGACCTTAACCCCCCACTACTATTAATCAGTCTCATATAATTGTAGGGTGAGTACTTCATTAATAAGTCTTCCATTAATAATAATAAGTAGATAATACAAGAGTCCCCCTTGCCAACTACCTATAGAATGGTAGGGGCCCACCCAACCCTTTTGATGCTTTGGCTCGATAAGCTCTTGAACCATTATTCTAGCAGGTTGATTAATAAGGGGTAGGGGGAATGGTAGGGATAGGGACCCTTGATATCTAGTTAGTGAACAACCCTTATGATTATTCTGGCAATTTCATGTGTTATTTATTGTGGGAAAATTATACTTTAAAAGTAAATATTTTTAATGGGAGTTATAGCTTAGTGAGGTCACAAACAAGGGACCTCATCCACAACATGAACAATTAGTAATAACACCCAAAAAGAATTTGAACATTTACAATAAAAAGCACATCACCATGAATTATAACTATCACAATATTCTATTATCACCTATTACTTGGGCTGCAAGGATTAAGATATATATTTACATGGTATTCAATGCTCTTGGTATAAAATGTAGGAGTAGATTACTTTAAGTTTAGACACTCATTTTGTGGTTAAAGTAGAATATGACCATAAAAGATGACTGAAGGAAACCATAAATAAGCAAGACATATCAAATGAAACTGTTGAATGACAAAACCATTTTTCTATAGTACCCCTCCCTCAATCAAACTTTTTCGATACTATTTTGACCATGGTTGAATTTTCTATGGATATTGTGGATACACTATGTGGTGATGTTTTTTTTTTATTTAGATATTATGGTATGTTGCATTATGCTTTGATTTGAGATTCAATGAAAGTTGCTTATGCTTTATTTCCTTATGGATGATTAGATGTTAATTTTATTATGTTTTATTGACCACGGACTAACACATTTACTTTACACATGAGATGCTTTATGTATATGCCATCATGTATGTGTGAGAAGTGTATGGGGTGCGAGGAGATGATTTCCCGTCACTCACTTCGGTGAGACACAGAAAGTCATGATTCTCCTTCACCGATGTGTTTACCATGTTTATATATATATATATATATATATATATGTATGTATGTATGTGTGGTTCAGTGATACATGAATTGTAGGTACAAGGTACTGACTTCACCTGGTTCCACAAGTCTAAGCGTGCCAAAATAATCCAATGGAAGTGGAGGAGATAGTCTTAAGGCCCTAAATGTTATTACTAGCCTTGCTCGATAGTGAGCATTGTCAGTCGTCTGTCAACCTTTCCTATGTTGGTATGTGGGTCGTGTCTTTGCTTTGTTAGTTGAGTTTACGTGTTATGCGTTTTGTGAATTTATTTATTCTCTTCTTGTGTTATTTAATGAGAAATTAATTATTAATGCCTTATGGTTATTAATAATTAATATGTATTGCATTTATTAAATTAAATTAAGAATAAATTGTTAAGGGCACTTTTGTGGTTAAATAGATAAATCAATTATTTTTAATTGGTGAGTTAAATTGATGGTTTTATGTATTAGTGAGATTTATATTTTTCCTTGTTCATTTGTTTATTTTGTAATTTGAAATATCTAATGGCTTTTGTGTGTGTGAGAAAAAAATTGAATTTTTAAATTTAAATCATGTAAATATTTTAATTAAAAAAAAAAAAGATTTTCAATTTTCATGAAAAAGGAATTTGACCTAAAAGATATTTTTTTGGAAAATTCCTTTATATTTTGGGATTTTTTCCAAAATAGGGAGTTCTCATTTTTATTCTGGAGCTGGGCATTTTGGAAAAAATTTCTTCTCCATTTTTTTTTGTTTGAAAGTGATTTTGGCTGGAGGTTTTGGTTCTGGAAGATTTTATTTCTTGTGTTGAAGGACTCTTGTGTTTGGAAGGGATTGGTGTGCTCTCAAAAAAATTTCTTCCAGGAAAGCTTACTAGGTTGGATTTTTAACTTCTATTTTAAAAATTATAATGTTGAAAATCAACGACAGATGGAGTGGATCAAGGGGAGCTGGACCTGGGCAGGAAAAAATTTTCAAACCTCATCCCAGACAAGGTTTCTCTATAGTGGAAGGGGATGGGGCAGATCTTGACACAAAGCAGGTGGAGGGTTTAGTCGTCACCAACAAGGAGAAAATGGATCTCGACACGGAGTAGGTGAAGGGTTTAGTGGCCACCATGGAAATCACTTTTATGGCCCCCATCAACATCTATCACCAAAATATTATCGACATGGAGCAGGTGGACCTAGAGCCCTGCATCATCTGTCAGCAAGTAACACCCACCCTTACAAGCAGTTGTCTAAGGAAAAACAACCGGTTTTTGACATATGCGAAGAGAAATGGCCCCTTATTTCAAAACAACCAGCTCGAAACTCAGGATTTTTAGATAATCTGCGTTCTAGGGTAGAGTCGGATTTAAAATATAGAAACCCTAATGGCTATCCTCTGAAAGGTCCTCCTCGACCCCCCTTTCTTGGCCTAACTGTATTCCTCTGCAAAACTCGATCTCCTCTTGGCGAAATTCTATTCCTCTACATAAACCTAGTTTTTTGACTTTTCCAAATAATATTCCTCTACATGAATATGATAAACTTCAGGCATCTTCTTCTAATCCTAGACCGCCCTTCAAATAAAACCAGACAAAGACTCTACAGAAGCCAAAAGGTTATAGAGTTTGGAGAAAGAAGCCGCAATATAAGAACATCAGGTCTAACGATGAGGTGCTGAAAGATGAAGATAACAAGCCCCAGGATCATCTGGTAGAGAAAGAGCCTAAGGGGGGTTTTATTACCAGCAGGCATAGTGTTCAACTTCTAGATGAGTTAATTTCCTCGCATATCAAGTTTTTAAAGGAGGCGACACTCATAGGTAAATTTTGGGATCAAAATTTACAACTTTCTAGGCAAATAAAATGTGGTTAGGGGTTAAAACTATTTCATTTTTAGATTCACACTCAAGCTACCTAATTTTTTTATTTGATTCAAAAGCCAATAGAGATGAAGGTCATAAGAACAAGGGATGGTTATGTATGGGCTCATGCTTGTTTACTTTTCCCTGGGTCCTAATTTTAAGATGGATCCAAATTTATGTCAATTCATGCCCTTCTAGATTTCATTCCCAGACTTACCCCTTGAATACTGAGACCCTGATATTATTGAAAATATGGCCAATAAGGTGGGAATATTTATAAAGCATGACTTGATCCCATTCGAGGTTATCCACTTGCAAGTCAGAGTGTGCCTCCTTCTTAACATCTCAAAGTCTTTTCCCTATCTAATGTCTATTCAGAGAAAATGGGGTACTTGGGATCAAAAAATAGAAATCCAAAATGATACCTATATAGATCAACACCAAAATGTCCTGGGCCACTACAACACACAGTGCCATGGTTCTGCTCAACAAAGGATTTTTGTGTGTAAAGATCACACTTCATATCATCTTCAATGCTCTCTACATTTGTGTGAATACAAAGGTATTAACTATGAGGAGGGTTTGGGTGTTGAGTTTTCAATGCAATCGCTTAAGGTGCAGGATGGGATGACTTCCAATGTCTCTTCCCAATCAATATGCAAAAATGCCCATCCAGATGATTCACTTGGTTTTCCTTACCAGAAAAACCTTAATGATATAAATCTTAAGATTATTTATAAAGCATTTCTAGATGCATTTCTTAAGACATTTCCTTCATCTAATTTGAGAAGGTACAAGTGTTTAGAGGTTAATAGAAGTTGGTCTTTTGACAAGACTATCAATGATAATTTCCCATTGAATGGAACATTTAGGCTTCATTTTGGTAAGCATAAATCTATCAGTATCTCACACAAAGGGCTCCAATCTTATTTCAAAAGGGAAAGCATTGTCCAAAATCTGATCTTACAGAATGATTTTGTGGATCCTACCCATATAGAGTCAAGCTCTCCCTCTATGCATTTGATTAAATGTACTAAAAACTTAGAAGAAGAAATTAAAAGAATGGGTGATGAGCTAGTTTTAAGTGTTGCCTCAAAACGGTTCGATGAAATTGCATATGAGGAGATATTGGGAAAGTATGCTAACTGTATGCAACCAATACGACATGATAGTAAAGTGGGTCCTTGTATGAATTGAAAAACTGACAACAAGTCTCAGTTAACTAAACTTGTGGGCTAGGAAATAATTTCATAGCCTCATTTTTATGAGTGGCTTGGGAGACATAAGAATCAGGTTTTTGCACCTAATCATATTTTGCTAATAGATCATGCCAATATGGAGAGAATGCAATCCTGTGTTCCATTTAATCCTGACCTAGATGAGGATGATATTTGTCATCATTTTTCTCTGGATGTGTTTCCTAGTATACCGACATCTATAGACCAGGAAGGGGCTATATAAGAAGAAGAACAATTAGATCAGGTACCTTGTAGTTCATCCATGACAAAAGATCTTTATAAAGGAACCTTTAATTTTTCTCAAACCCTTTCCATATCCCAAACACCTAATCTAAGTAAATCTGAATTTAGAACTTCTAAAAAACGAGGGGGAAAGTCGAAAAAGGTTAAAGAAAAAGAAGAAATTGATGCCGGTATTCAAACAACCCTTGATAAAAAAATTCAACTTCCAAAAGAGTAACAAAGAGAACTAAATGCAGTTCTCCTCAGTAGGTATGAAGGTCTTATCTTGGAATGTCAAGGGTATAAATGCCCCTGCCAAAAGAAAGAGAATCAAGTCACAACTTGATTCTTCTTCGACAGATATTGTGCTAGTTCAAGAAACTAAATTATCAAATGAGGTTTTCCAGAAAACAATAACCAAATGGCCTAATTGGAAGTCAGCCTATAGTCAAAGTATAGGTGCTTCAGGAGGTCTTGTGGCTCTTTGGAATCCAAAGTCGATCGTTGCTCAACTTGTAAAACAAGGAACCAATTGGTAACATATTAGCATAAACCATTATGATATATCTTTTAACTTGATAAATGTCTACGGTCCAACCTCTACTTAGGAGAAGAAGAATTTATGGTTGTCTCTCACTCGTATCATCCATCAAGTGGCAGGGCAAAATGTCATTATGGGGGGGGGGGGGCTTTTTTTCAATTACCTCTCTAGATGAAAAAATGGGGTATTTATCCACCCATAAAGATGATTGAGGATTTCAAAGAATTTATAAATGATAATGACTTATTTGATAGTCCTCCACATAACAGCTTTTTCACCTGGACCAATAGGAGAGCCGGTTTCTTACAAATTGCGGAGAGATTAGACAAATTTCTTTTCTCTCAAGAATGGAGGACTCAAAATTACTCTTTACAGGTTCAGATTTTACCCTTATCAGGCTCAAAACCCTTCCCTATCCTTGTGAGCATTGAAAAAAAGGCAGCCGCTTTAAAATATAATATTAGACCCTTCTTTAAGTTTGAAAGGATGTGGTTCCGACATCCTCATTTTCATGCTTTGATTCAGCAATGGTGGGTGAATGCCCCTGTGGTTAGGGGTACCAAAATGTATAAATTCCACAAAAAAATGCAGCATGTTAAAACACAAATTAAAGCATGGAATAAGGGTGTCTTTAAAAATATATTTGCTCAAAAAGAAATTGTTGAAAATCATTTGCATTTGATTAATGAACATATTATTTCTAAAGGACTCGACTCATAATTGTTTGCTAAGAAGAAGTAGGCTCAGATGGATTGGGAAGAACTATGTAAGAGAGAGGAGGAATATTGGAGACATAAATCTCATGAGCTTTGGTTAAGGGAAGGGGATAAAAGCACCAAATTCTTTCAAATTTCAGCCAAGCAAAAGAGGGCAGCCTCTACTATATTTTCCATTAAGGAGGCTTCCTCGAGTAAACTCCTTTGTGATGCTCAAGAAAATCAAGGTGAATGAGTTAATTATTTTAAGAACCTACTCACCCCCCCCCCCCCCCCCCCCCCCCTTCTTCTGACATTCCACTTGATGTGCAAGAAAAAGAGATTATGGATGCTATTCCCTATATCATTTTCCCCTTGGATAACCTATAGCTATTGACCCCTTTTACAATTGAAGAAATAAAAAAAAGTAGTTTTTTCTTTTCCGCCAGACAAGGCTCTGGGGCCAGATGGTTTTACGACTCTTTTCTTCCAAAAATGCATGGATGTTTTGGGCACAGAATTGCTGGCAGTAATGGAGGAGTCAAGAAAAAGCTCATCCATCCTTTGAAACTTCCACACTACAAATATTGCTCTTATTCCCAAAACAAAAGAACCAACAACTTTTGTAGATTTTAGGCCCATTTCGTTATGTAACACAATTTACAAAATCATTTCCAAAGCCATTTATCTGAGACTACAGAATTTGATAATCAAAATCATATCCCCAGAACAAGGTGGCTTCGTTCTAGGAGGAGAAACCATGGAAGGTGCCTTGGTTGCTCATGAAATATTGCACTCCATTCACTCAAACAACACATCTGCTTTTGTAGTCAAATTGGATATGATGAAAGCTTATGACAAACTCAATTGGTCTTTTTTGTTTAAAGTCTTGAGAAAATTCGAATTCGCTGAAAAAATGGTGTAAATGGATTAGGGCTTGTATCTTAGGAGCTCATTTCTCAGTGCTAATTAATGGAGCTCCTGCTGGTTTTTTTGCTACTTCACAAGGTGTGAGACAAGGTGAGCCCCTTATCCCTGTCTCTGCTTATAATTATGGCAAAATATTTTAGCAGAATTATTAAGTCTAAGCATGATCAAGAGCTCTGGAGGGATGCACATATTGAAAGTACATCTGTGTCAATTACACACTCTTTTTTCGTTGATGACACATTGTTGTTCGATAAAGCAAATGTTTAGGAGGCAAAGCAAATCAGACAAATTTTGGATCTCTACATGACGGTTTCAGGTCAAAGAATTAATGCTCAAAAATCTAAAATATATGTTTTTAATACAAATGATATAGTCACAGGAATATTGTGGATTCTTTGGGTTTTTCTTCAGAAAGTCTCCCTTCCACATATCTGGGAATTCCATTTTTTGTTGGTACCAATAAACCAACTTATTGGAAAGCTATTATAAATAAAATTAAGAATGCCATATCCTCATGGAAGGCCCACTAGTTGTCTTTATTAGGGAGATTACTCCTAATAAAATATGTCACATCTGCCATTCCTAATTATTTCATGTCTATCCTTAAAGCCCTTGTTGGAGTCATTCAATAGATTGAAAAAATTATTAGAGGTTTCTTATGGAGGGATAATATGTCAGAAGAAAACAAGATCCCTCTTATTTCAATTCAAGAAATGGCTCATGATAAGAGAGGAGGGGGTGCTGGTCTACATGATATGTCTAAAAGGAACATCACCTTTGGAGGTAAAATTGTGTGGCAAATGGTCTCCAAACCAGGCACCAAGTGGTGCAGAATCATGCAAGAAAAATACTTGGACTCCTTAAATCCTTCTCGAGTCATTACAACCCTTGATCCCCCGAAAGGTTCAATTGTTTGGAATTTCATGATATCTTGCAGGCAGATTATTACAAGATATGTCTCCTGGGAAGTCCATAATGGTGAGAGCATTCAATTCTGTTACGATTCCTGGAATGGCCTGCCTCCCCTAAAATATTCATAACTCTTTTTGGATGCCATTCCAATTATAAAAAATTGTTGGGGCTCCCTTTTGATAGATTATGTTAGTGGGGTGGAAATATTTTTTGGGAAAGCTATCTGGAAAGATCCTATTGATCTTCTGATTAGAGATGATCAAAGGTCAAGTCTTCAGGAAATCTTATCTTTAAGAAGAGTGTATATTTCAAATCATAATGACAAACTATTATGGGCTCCAGCCCAGGATGGCAAATATTCAGTCAAAGATGGTTATGTGGCTGCTCAACATATGGAAAACCAACCAATGAAGAGCCGAGCCTATTCATTTTGCTAGAATAGCATTGTACTTCCTAAAGTAGGCTGTTTTGCTTGGTTAGCATTAAGAAAAAGAATATTAACAAGTGATAAGTTGGAAAATATACACATTACTAACTCTTTCTCTTGTGTCCTATGCAAAGCTGAAACTGAAGCTTTGGACCATTTACTTCTTAGGTGCCCTTTTGCTCAGCAATGTTGGCTCCATGTCATGGAGAAATTAAACATATCTATGCCACCGCCCTATACTTTATGGGAACTTTTTCAATCATGGCCTACTCTTTTCACAAAATCTTTGTTTGCTAGTATCTGGAAATGTATTCCGACAATAGTCATTTGGTCAATTTGGTGGGAAAGGAACAAATTTTTTTTTAGAAAAACGGAGTGCCCAATTTATTTGGTTTTAAAAGGAATTGAGAAATATGCTTCAGAACAGGTTAATGCTCATGTCAAGAATATAAGTAGAAATTTTAATTTTTCATCTTGGGATGGTTGCATTAGCAAAATATGGAAAGATCTTACTATCCCCTCTTTTTGTGCCACAGTTGGTAGAGAAAGTCAGTCAATCAACATAAGCTTAACTAAATGGCAACCTCCCTCAGTTGGCTTTGTCAAGTTAAATTTTGATGGTTCATCTAGGGGAAATCTTGGTGCTTCAAGAATTGGGGTTTGTACTAGAGATCATTTAGGCTCTCTCTTGGTAGCTAAGTCTTTTTCCATTCCTCCTAGAACTAATAATGTAGTTGAAGCTCTTGCTTTACTATATGGACTGACATTGACAAAAAACTTAGATTTCTTAGGTTGTATGCTGAAGGAGATTCCTCTATAATAGTAAAGCTTACATTTCCAGATGTTCATTTAACTAGAAAATTTCCTACATTTTAAAGAAAGCATGGTCATTAATAGAATCATTTGAGGAATATCACATTTCTCACATATTCAGAGAAGGTAATAGAGTGGCAGATGTTCTAGCCAATTTGGGATGTGATAAGCTGGTAGTGGATTCTGCATCCCGAAATTTCAAGTTAGAAAAATTTCCTCAAATTGCAAGTATTATCAATGAGGAAAGGAAAATTATTTAAATAGTTGTCACACTCACCCTACCATCAACCTCTCACCTAAATGATTTTATTTTGGCTTTGTTGAGTGAGCATTTAATGAAGTTCCCCATAATGCAGCAAGTGGATTATAAGTATGGCATAATCAACCTTTTTTATGCAATTCCATGTTGGAAGTACGATGGCGGTTTCCCTTTGAACTTTGTGAGATCTAAATCATTTCCAGGATTAATTTCACACATGCGGCTTCCTCTGTCACCTTGCAAAATAATTAATAAGCTCATAATTAAGCATTTTCCCACCTCCTTCTATTTATTTCACAACAGATGAAGATATGAAATGATTTGCCAGAGTTTGAGAATTTAAGATAGACAGTGCTTCTTCTAGATTTCACTCATAACTGGCATACATTTGCTTTTGTAGTCTGCCCTGTTTATTGCATTATGGACTACTCCTTGAGAAATTACAGAGTGCCTGTGTTAATGACTGATTGGGAAAATCCATTCGAGGATCATATTTCTGAAGATCAGTTGGGTTTGGTTTTCAATACCTCTTGTCAACACTGCATACAAAGCATCAAGCGAATTATTGGGGAAGAAATTATGTATCTGTAGGAGAAGAGGTTTCTTTTTCCTTCACAATTGTGCTCTATATTTCTCTCCAATGTAGTGGATTTTCTGTAGTCTTGGGCTCCGTTGGTAAATATTGTTCATAAAATGGTTCGAGATGATTATTTGAATGATAATCAACTCTTGGTTGTCATCCGACAATATGATTTGTGGAACGGTCAGGCTTGTGTGGGTGGACTTTTCTCTAGCGAGTTTCTGCTCTTGCATGAGGAATATCCTAGAATATTTGATAGTATCAAGCAGTCTCTTTCCTTGCAAAATGTGAGACCCTTCCAAATTATTGCCCGTAATGTTGGGAGAAGCTTAAACCTAGAATTAAAAAGCAGGATTTTCTCTAAAATGCATGCCATCCTTGCAATTTTAGGTCATGATCATGAACAAACAGAGTCCTTTGTTATTCCTCCAGTAATGCTAGTGGGTGATGAAATTTCTATGCAGGTGAACAACATTTCTCCTCCTCCTCAACTCTCCTTTGATCAAATCAATGAAATCCATGGTTCACCAATTGGTGATCTGATTTCGGCCTTCACTGCACTCAATATCGATGATGGATTTTTCTTGAGATAACAAGGTTTGGGGCCTTTCGGTTCAACCCATTGAGTCTTTGCAGTACCAGTATGGTAGTCATATTGTTTTTCATCTCTGTATAACTAGATTTTTGAGTGCTTCTATAAGTTAGTAAATTACTTTGCATACCGATTCTTCCTGGTATAACATATCCGGTTACATCTGCATTCCAGTATTTAATTCTCCGATAACATAACCGGTTTTTTGTTTACTGCTTTCTCTGTGATCCGGTACTCCAATTTTCTATTGGGTATCGTCAGTATTTCGGTTTCACATCTCCACTAGTAGCAGGTGTCAGTCTTATGGAATCCAGTATCAGTGATGTACCGGTAAAGGTCCTATCTGCTATATGGTTTTGTCAGTGTTCTGGTTTCTCATCTCCACTGGTAGAAGGTGTTAGTCTTTTGGTATCCGGTATCAGTTTTGGTTATTTTGTTGTACTGGTAAAAGTGTATCTTCAGTTACTAGCTTCATTTTTGGTGGTTGTGATAATTTTGTACCGATATTTTAGTTCTGAAATATTTCATTCGGCTGCGTTCCTCTTTCTGCACTTTACAAATACTGGAATATGCTCTCTGGACACTGGTGATGGTTGGTTTGCAAAACTCTAGACTTCAGAGATGGTTGGTCTGCAATATTGATAACCGGTTGCCGGGCCCGATTCTAGGATTTCTCTTAGTTTATCCTCTTCCGCTATACTCATCTGTGGCATTTTTGAGGATTGCAGGGGTTCCTTATAGCTCCGTTTTATCTTTCTCCCTTGTATCTGAGCAAGGATATAGGGTTTTCTTCCTAATTCTTTCCCTATTGAGCTCTTGAATCAGTTTCTTATTTATATATATGTGTGGCTTGCCACTTTTGCCAAAAAAAAAAAAAAATGTTGAAAATCAACCCTCTGTGATTGTTTATGTTTTGTGTTTTGGAGAGGAATTTGTTTTAGAAATTTTGTATTCTCGAGTCTGTAGGAAAAATAAATTTTCAATTGATTATCTGGGGGTTATGCTGCCCAAATTTTCATGTTTTTAGCAAACCTGAGAGTTTGCTGTTGAAAATTTCTTGTTTAAAATTTGCTGGCTATTTTCATTTTAGAAGTTACTGTTTGAAAAAAAAAAATGAAATGGAGGAGAAAAAATTATACTCAATGTTCTTTTTATCAAACCCTATAAAAAAATTACTGCTAAAGTTTGTTGTTAAATTTTTTTGGGTATGTATATATTTTTTTAAGTTGTTTTAAAAAAAAAATTAAAATTTTTTAAAAAAAATTCAAGAGGGGGGTGTCCCCTGTGGGAGCCACGACTGTGGGACAGTCATGGGACCCATGGTTGTGGGGAGCCGTGGCTCTCCCACAAGCCATGGGGAGCCCACGACTGTAGGCAGCCACAGTCATGGGTAGTCCACGGGCTGTGGGGGACCATGGCGTGGCCCCACAACCCCGCCCCTTTCGTATGTTGTGTGGCAGCAATTAAAACAATTTTTTATTTTAATTTTAATTTTTATATTAATTAAAATTATATATATATATATATATATACAAATATATAAAAATATAAAAAAATCATATAAATCTAAATTTGGTATTTTCATAAAACAAAAATTACTTTATTTCATTTAAAAAAATAATAATTTTCCAAATATAATTCCCAAATATAAAAATATATATACTTATATATTTTTTTTATATTTGGGAATTATATTTGGAAAAAAAATAAAAATAAAGAAATTTCTGTTTTATGAAAATACCAGATTTAGATATATGTGTGTGTGTGTGTGTGTGTGTGTGTGTGTGTGTGTGTGTGTGTGTGTGATTCAAATGTGTATATGGAGGTTTTGGAATTTTATATTGATTTAGCGATTATTGATTCCAAAACTTTTATTGAACTTAGAAATTATTGTTAATGATAGAGTTATTTAGAAACTTAGAAGTTTAGAAAACTTGGTCAATTGTGAATTAGATGGAAAGAAAATAAATTTTTATTTTGTAATGAACGTTGGTGTTTGTTTCGTTTCTGATTGTCTTCATATTTAAGTTATATTGCAAGTCCTTTGGCTATATGTGGAATTGGACATTTTCATGTTGTCTTTCCTTTTGTGGTTGTGTCTTGTGAGTAGACTGATTTGTCCAAATGGTTAAACCTCTATGCAAGGGCTTGTGTGACCAAGCGTTTTAATCAATTGTTTTTTAATTCCCTTTGTAAGTTGGCTTTGGTATTTTTGCCTTGGAGTTCTTTTGAGAATTTTGTGTAGTGTCATAAGGAAGAGTGGCTTTCGAGTGGGGGTCGGGCCCAAAGAGGTTAGTAGGATAACCCCTCAAAAGTTGGATAATTAAGTGATAACCTAACAATATATTAGGGGTTTGGGTAGCTTAAACATTAATTAAGATTAATTGTACCCCACTCATGGTTGAGTGCTTGTACAGACTCAGGATGTAGTGGGAAGGTCTGGAATGGCAAACCAACAACCTTGTCCTCACGAAAAGATTGTTTGGGTCTGCATGAGACTTGGATGGGGTCGGGGGTTTAGGAGAGGCTACCAGGATAACCCAAGATGGGGGTCGGGGCCTATGGAGGCCTGCTAGGATAACCATTCCAAGCTATGCGATGACACTCTTCTCTTATGTTCACTAGTTTGTAGTCTTGTTGATATCACCTGGAGTTTTATTATGGAGTCATGTTTGTGAGTTTATGCTTTATGTGAGATTGCCCGATGTCATGTTCAGACCATGTGTGCATACCTTGTAGTTTGCTAGTGGGTCTTATTTCTATCTCCTAGCATGGTGGGGTGGTTCTTTTTGAGCCACATGGTCGGGTGGTAGTACCACTTTTCCATCGAGTGTTTTGTTTGTTCATTTCTTCTTGCAAGAGTTGGCTTCATAGGTGTTCCAGTTTCTCTTTTGGATTCGAGTATCTCATCTTTCCAATTAGATCCTATTTGTTCATCTTGGATCATCCTTGTAATTCTTGGACCTTATATGGTCAGTTGTATCATTTGTTATGTGTGCCTTCATGACAAGTTATAATTTTAATGTAATCATTATGTATTCTTATGAGATTTAGTGTTTAAGTGCAATGTAATATTATTTCAATCTTTTAATGTAAAGCTATGTATTTGATGAGAATTAGATGGTAGGATCTATATCTTTGATTAGAAACATTGATGTAATGTAATTGAATGAACTATCATGAATGAAACATAGAAATGTTTAAGATATCACATACAATTGTATGAAATAATCATTGTTAAGTGTAATCAAGTTCCTAATGGATAAATTCATCTTATACAGAATAATTAACCTTAAGCAATGTTTAGTTTAATTAAGAAAACCATGTTGGGAAACCCTTTAAGAGTTTAAGTTAAGTCTTCCATTTGTGCAAATTAAATGCAATGTTTATCTTAATGCATATTTTAGTTTATTAATGTTTAAAAAAAAATATTTACACTCTTTTTCAAGTGTTTTAGTTTAATCCTTTAGGGTTTCTTGGTGGGGCATTACATTTTCTCTCTTGTGATAAAAACGAAAAAAATTTGTCTATCTTTCAATCTTACATAGTAGTATCATGAGATTTTAGATGCAGAATGAAGATCAATCAACTATAGTTTCAAATTGTTGTATCATTAGTACTTTTGGTAGATTCAATCTTATTTGAATCATAGCCTAGAACTATTAGCAAATAAGAAAATAGATTGGATTTCATTGATTAGACTTCCTTAGTTCATCACATAATGTTCGCAGGAATGTAAAAATAAAGTGATCTTTTTTTCCTCCACAAACATATAGAATGCATGTTTACTCGATGAAAGGTCCATGGCCATGGCTACCCTTCACTAGAAAATCTGCTCCCAACTATTGAGCAACTTCACATATCTTCTCTTTAGGCTCCCCAATCACAACATGGGTTTTTGCCCTCACATTATAATGATTGCCAATATCCAAATATCTTGTGGATAGTCCTCAGTTCTTCACATTCAAGAAGGTAAAACACCTCACTGCTCAAAATGTATGTTGTAGGATACAAACATTAACACATTATTACTTTTCATGCAAAAATGAGATCTATGTGATTCCTTAAGCATAATGTGGTTTTGATGCCATATTTATTTCAAATGCACATGCTACATAAGTTCATATTTTTCTAACCATTTTCTTGATGTTTTGATAATATTAGTAAATAAATTTTAGTCAGATAGAGAAAGATACAAGTATTTGGCATACACACTTGGGTATATATTACCCTCATCACATGTGTGATAATATCAAAAGAAAGACCAATTAATGATTGCATGCCCCTAAACAAGATCCGGTTTCATACTAAAGGGTAAGTGCATCAAGATGCTAGACAAAAAGAGGGGTATAAGTAGACACTTTTTCTTAAATTAACTAATCCTGAACATGGAGGAGTAATTTGAGAATCAAGCACACAAAATTTTAAGATGCCAAAAGAACATGATTTGTAGTACTCTGAATCTCTTTTCTAAACTACTAAATTTTTTGGAAAATAAATAAGATTAAGAAGGTCAAATGATTCACACACACAAAAGTGTTCCTTTTTTTTAGCAAAACATAATAGTGTCAAGTGTGCACCCCCAATTTTTTTAGTTGCATTTAGAATTTTGAAAAAACCATTGGTAGGAATATAGTTAAGAGTGAGCACTAGGGGAGGGGAGCTAGAATATGTGCACCCTAACTTCGAGGGTCTACGTGGACCTCCAAACCCTTTATTTTTCCATCCACATAGATCCTCGAGTGGACTAACATAAAACATATTTAAAAAAAAAAAAATTGGCCTGTTTTCCACATGTTTAACAATGATTCATTAAAGGTGTCAAATGTTTGCTATTTTGTTGCGCCAACCAAAACCTACCATTTCCTACCCCATCAACATGCATGATTTTCCTCCTGAAATGGACATGGTGGCCGCATGGCATTCCATGACATGACCACCCTCGTATCCCACGTGTTCACATTTAGTAATTGTTGTCACCCTACACTCTTCCTTGCAGTCTCATTAACTTCGCATCCCTTGACCTTACATCCAATGCATAGATCATAAATTTTGAGCAAAAAAACATTCAATGCTCTTGACTCCTCACCATTTGAGCAAACTTTCCTTCCATTCTTTCCAACCTCTTCTCCATTGTTTGACTCAGTTCACAATGGAATGTGTTCACTTGGGTTTGAGAACATGCTTGCTTCAATTACCATAGAAGTGACACCTTCTGCAATGGGTACGGTTCATCTCTTCAATGATTATTACACCCTGCAAACCCTTTGGGTAAATGCGCATGTATACATTTTCAAAACATTTTCTTTCAGTTGTTTTTTCTATGCATGATAGGTGAAAATGCTGACACCTTTGCTGCATTTACTTCTTCTTGTTTTCCTCTTGCAGGTTTCAACATGAGGGAGCTTGCACAACCCCAGAGAGGAGGATTGGTGGGCATTTCAAGTACCTACATTCAACCCAGGTGAGGATTATTCCTCACTAAGGTCCCATTTATTTTTCATTTGTTTGTAATGTTTTGTGTGCTCCTATTTTATTTGGTTACTCTTGTGAACATTTGTGGCTTATTGCTTGGATTATCATTCTAACTAATTGTGAACTTGAGCGTTTTTTTTATTTGTAGCTCTAATGTTCTTGTCATTTGTGGGTGCTTGTTCTATGAACTGTTTGTGTATTTTGTGTTTATGAACACTATAATATGTGTTCATAAACACATGTATATCACAAAGGGAAAATACCTCTTCTTCTCAACCTTCACTATATTATCTTACACATTATATTTTTGTTGGTTAAAAAAAATCTCACTATTATTTTTGTTTTATGGGTTTACTTATGAAAACTCTGAAATTTGTTTTCAGTTTTTCAGGCATCATTGTTAATTTTAGGGTTATAGTTTACATTCACTTGTTTATTGTCTCTTGTTTAATACATCAAATTTTGTAGAAGAAACAATGTTTTTTTTTAATGAAGTAGGGTTTATGTTGATAGGCTTTCTATTTTTGCGTTTTATATAACTATGGTTAATCAATTGCCATCGCCCTACACTCTTCCTTGCAATGGAATTTACTCTGCATCCCTTCCCCTTACTTCCACTACATTGTTCCATTTCATAGTTACTCATAATTTGTCATAGTACAATCTCTCTCTCTCTCTCTCTCTCTCTCTCTCTCTCTCTCTCTCTCTCTCTCACACACACACACACACACACACACACACACACACACACACACACACACACACACACACACACACACACACACACAATTCCTCCTCAAATTTGTAAACCCTTATAGTTCAACATCCTTATGCTTTATTTAGTTTCTTAAACCCTTACTATTTTACATCGTCATACATATACATACATACATACATACATACATACATACATACATACATACATACATACATACATACATACATATGTGTAACTTTTAAATATTAACATGACACATACTGGGTGATTAGGTGCACCCCTGTGGGCCCATAATTGTCCCATTACCATTGCATGTTTTGGATCTCATGCACATATTGTCTCCTCTCCCCCAGAAGTTGTGCATTTTTTTGTTTAATATTTTTTTTAATGATTTTTCAAAATCTATGCATCCATAAAATGAGATCATTGAGTGTGCACATCAAATAAATTGTTCAAAAAAATGCATATTTTTTAAAAGTGTAACGAGTGAAGTGTAGAACAATAATATATAATTTGTTCTAAATTTAGACAAGTAGGTGAAAAGTTATTAAAAAATGGTACACACTTGTCTCTAATAACTATGAAAACACTAGTTTAAAAGAGAATAAAAATGAATAGGTTAATGTTGTTTAAATCTAATAAATATATATATGGTTAGAAAGCTTAGAAGACATGTAAAATTATGGTGGTAATTTCCCTACTAGTTTATAGTGTGTAAATTTGATGACAAGCAAGTTGAGAAATGATAATGGAAGGAAAAATCTCGAGAAAAGGAGGGAATGAAGCTCCCAAGCCTAAGGCTTATCCAAGGAAGAGTGTTATCAACAAAGAGCTGGTGGGTGCTAACATGCATGTTCTATGAGGTTTTGATTCCTTTCCAATGCTCAAGCTTGACATTATGAGCAATTCCCCTGTGTAGTGCATTAACCATTATAACAAATAGGAATAAGGAGATAAGATCTCCTTGTATGATGCCCCAAGCCCCTTCAAAAAACCCACATAGAGAGTCACTGATTAAAACTTAGTATTGAGTAGATGAGATGCATGTGTAGATCCATTTTAAAAATTTATATTTGAATCCAAATCTTTCTACATAATTTTCATTAAAAATATCCAGCTTACTTTGTCATTTGCCCTAGTGATATACAACTTTAGCATTATACCTTTCACATTTTGTGTACCACAATGATTCTATTAGTTATTTTTTCTCTTGAAATGAAGCTACTTATTTCTTGTGAAACAATAATTAGAATTTATTCAATCTATTTTCCATTACATTGGATATGATCTTGTAAATTATGTTTCATAAATATACTGGTCTATAATAAGTAAAAGATGAACAATCAATCTTGTTGGGGATGTTTTTTTTTGTCGCATTGACATATTTAAGAATCTCCCCTTATATGCCTAACTATTCAATTGTTTTACAATTTTATAAACCAATGAACTCCTAATGAAAGTAGTAGGAGGTGGGAAATCCATCAGGCCATAGGGCTTTGTTCAAGAGTAGCTAAAATATAGTAGAATTATTCATCCAAAGACATTAAAGAGATGAGAAAATCATTGTTGTCATCCTCAATTATTGGTGGGATTACCTTCAAAAACATATTATATAGAATCTTAGAAAAATGATTTCTTGATAGTATGTTTTGGAAGAAAGAAACACATTTTACTTGAATGTCTTTATTCTCTATTAGTATCCCACCATTGCATGTATCAATTTGAGAGATTCTACTTTGACCCCCTTTAACTTTCATGAATTGTGGAAGAAAATTGTATTTAGGTGTCTATAAGCCAACCAAGTTTAATGTGTCCTCCCAAGCTATAATTTCATTGTGTTTTTCTATCAATGATTTCTTTGAGATAGTCATTTTGGAACATTCTTTTTTTTGCAGTGCCCCTCCCTAATTCATCTTTCTTTTTTGTGCATTGATAGACTTGCTTATACTCTTGATGATGTTTTGATGGGTAATTATGGATTTATTTACTTATATCTTGGATGCTTATAGTTGATGCTAGATATTTTATATTGACACATGATACATTATGATTTATGTGGATGATGTTATATCCTAGACTATTATGATGGATGGACTTACATTTGGAGATCAATATGAATTAATTACTCTCATGTGGATTATATCATTTATGATGATATGATGGCATCTCGTTAGTACTAACTATTGGAATCCAAGAACACTAAGAGGGGGGGATCAGTGTTCTCCCAGTAAGATTAATTTTAACCTTATTAGCACAACAACTTAGAAACCGGTATGCATAAAAGAAAATAACAAGTAATAATGCAACCACAAAGATGAACACCATAACACCACAAATTTATACGTGGAAAACCTCAAAGAGGAAAAACCACGGTGGGATTAGAGACCCACAATATCTATCCACTGATCAAATGAATAAATATTACATATAAGGGTCCTGCACATGCAGAAAGGCACACTGCCTAGAGCACACTGCTCATCACAAAAGGATCCTCATTGAATACAAGAAATCTTCAGACTACAATCCAGAAAGAAGATTGAACTGCTACAATAGCATCTCCTATGCCTGACTATAGTTCCAGTTAAGTTCAATATCGAAGGTCTTAAACCTCTTACTCAAACCCAATTCGATCACCTATGATCGACCAAAACCTATGCATATGATTACAAATTTATTCGCACATAGATAATCCCATAACCCATGATCTACAAAGAGATCTTACATCATATTTATACAAACCCAAAACCTAAACAATTAGGTCGATCACCTAAAAGATAATACAATAAATCCATTACATAAACCCACAAACCAATGATAACCCAAGTCAGTCAGAGACCGAAACAACATTAACCAAACAATAAATCCAACCGGTAACACATTGGGAGCATCCACCAACATGTTATATAAACCAGTCCATAACCTAAACAAAAAAGCACCATACCTAAAATAGGTTGCGATAAGCCAAATGCAACACCACCGATCAGTTGGAACACGAACATGATAACCATCAGCATCTTGAGAACCTTCTAGAAGCCACACCAACACCACTTATCGAATCCATCAAAATATCTTCAACAAAGCTCTGCCGGTAAAACCCTTACTGGTAACCAAAAGGCTTACTAGAACATATGATAGCTTCCGGATCACCAAATCCCAAACCAACGGAATGTGATACGCACATGAATGACCAAACCAATTCCACCAAACTGAACGTACCAGAGAATACTGGGGATGATCTCTAGATAAACATCACAATCCAACCACTATACTGGAACCCGGTAGACAACCAAACAAGCTAGTGTTGACATCAATGACAAAAATCAATGCAACACAATCAATTCCTCCAAATTGCCAACACTAACCCCACTTCATGATTATATTGGATATATTGATGTTATGATTGTTGTGATTGTCTTACTGCTATATTCGTGATAGAGACAATGTCATACCACTCATAATGAGCATGATATGATGTTGTGATTCTCTTTCAATTGTCTGATTTTATTATTATACATGTGGTGTATATGTTGTCTTGTGGATATTGGTGATTGTAGGATTGTAGGTACTAGACATCGACTCCACTTGGTCTCACAATTTTGAGTGTGTCTTTATCTTGATGGCAAGTTGATCAAAGGTGACATGATTTCCTTCTACACATTCTAGGCTTAAGTTGATACCTTGTCAGTTTAGTGTCTTGGCATGAGTCTTCTTGTTAGCGCTATGTTGTATGTTGTTCGACCCTATGTCGATTTGTCTTGTGGAGTTGTGATTATTTATTTATTTATAATTAATTGGTTAATATAGTTTATTAATATTAAACTGATATAATATATTGTTTTGATATTTAATTATTATTGTATGATTTTAGCATTGAGGTTTATTAATTATTAATGTTTATTTGAGCATCATTATTATAGAGCCTTTGATTTATTTATTGTTTAATTATTGTGGCTTTATATTTAATTGGGTGTTTATATTATTGAGCCCATGGTTTATTTAATAATTGGGGCTATTCTTATTATTTAATTCCTTTTTACCCTTTTTATTTATTATCTATTTTACCTACCCTCTTTTATTATTGGCTGTGAGATTTGGGATTGGAGATATTAATATTTTATTATTTCTTACCTCGATTTTGGGTATGGTTGGTATGATTAATAATATTTTTGATTGTTTTTTATTGGCTGGGAGATTGTATATTTTTTGGCTTAATTTTTATAAATAGAGCTTTCTGAGAATTCTCGGGGTTCTTTTGGTTGGAAAATTATGTGCAATTTCTGAAGATTTTTTGGTTTCAATTTTGGATTTGGATTTGGGAGCTTGGCTTTGGACTTTGGATGGATTGTGGATTGGATATTGCAATTCTTCGGATTTATAAGACCATTTCTTTTATTACCAGGTGTCATGCCCAATTTTTACCAAGTGAACATGACACAAAACTAACAATTTTTTTCTCAAACTTTAACAAAACAACATAATTTTTCAATGGAATTGCAATTCCGAAAACGTAAACACTTAAGAGACACAACAAACATAAATGAGTTATACCATGGTTTACTATTTTTGCAAATTTCTTTTTAACCACAACATAATACATTGCATGCTTCAAGTAATAGTAGCAAATAACAAGTTACCATTCCAGTAGGATTAATTCATAACCATTAAATTAATGATTTCCTCAGTTCCCAACACAACATTCCTCCTTACCCAAGTTTCTCTAGAGCTGCATACTTTCATGTTGCAAATGTCTTGCCTTGTATACTTGCATTTTCAATATGTCTATATGTCTAGAAGTTCAAACATAAGATCAGAGGATAGTTAGATACATGATTTTCATGAATCATTACTCTAACTAGATCAATTTACAACAATCACTTACTCTTTACATGAATGAATAGATAATGCATAAGATTGGGAAGGAGTGTCAGGATCAATCAAAACTTAGACAAGCAAGACCTAAGGGCCAAACCTAGTTGTTAGACACAATGTACCACTGAGAGGGGGGTGGCTCAATGGTTTTCAAACTTTTCCATTTAACTATCCTATGTGTGTATACTGGTTATCAGATCTAATAGAAAGCAAACTTACTAGTTAGAGGGGAGACCAATACAAATGCGATCACACATGAAAGGAATATCACATAACACCAACATATACAAGGAAAATCAAAGATGGGAAAAACCTTGGTGAGAAATGTTGTTGGAGTCTATTGCTCCAATCCAGCCTCACAATGAATCTCTGATTACAATGTTTAGGGCACCAACCCAAGGAGCACCAACCCCTGATTTAGGGTACCAACCTAAAGAGCACCAACCCCAGATTTAGGGCAACAACCCAAGGAGCTACAACCCTTGCACCGAGCTCCAACTTAGTGGTCTTTAATAAACATAATCAATTACAAAAGTAATAGCCATGTTACAAATGAACTTTGTAACTCTTTTGCAAATCTCTCTGTTAGATCTTCTATCCAGTCCACTATAGGATCTTCTATCCAGTCCACTACCCAATCTTGTATCTAGTCCACTACCGGTTCTCTCCTCACCCACTCACTACTGTAGCCTTATCTCCTATTGCAACCTTACTGGTTCAACCTCTTCTCCTTTTCTGTCAGTTCTGCTCTTTGTCAGTTCTCTCTAGTACATTGCTGCTCTCCACCGGTACTACAATCTGTTGGTTCTATGTTTGCCTTCATTGCAATCTTCTGTAACTCTTCTCTGTTGGTTTGGTCACTGTCAGTTCACTCCTATGTCAGACTCAATGGCTGACTACCGGTTGCCTCACTGTTGCCGGTTGAACCCTTCAACCCGATTCTCTCTCTCACTCAGTCTCTCCTCTAATACTTGTTGAGCACTTGACTGATTTCTTATCACATGCAACAACACCCTCTCATCCAGTGGCAACCTTCATCAATTTTGGTTTGCATATTTATAACCTAGTTTTCCTAACAAAAACCAATTCAAAATTCAAGTGGTTAGGGTTTCCTCATCAGCCTCGAGGCAAACCAATTCCAATCAAATCTCATCCAATCTAATCACCTTGATTTGATGAACTATAACACATCAATCAACCTCGCCATTATCGTGCCTTCTTGATCACACCTTCTATTTTTAGAAATTTGCTTTTTAACCTGTCAGCGGATTTGTTGGTCGATCACTAAGAATGGTTTGGTGGTTCCCTTCACCTGTCTCGATCTAGTTAAAAAATTTGTGCTAGATCTCTGTTGTCTGCCTGACCTCGAGTCACAAACCTCTGCTGCAAATCCTATGAATCACGTAGTCAACATAAATGTTGACCTATCACCATCTACCTCACTACCTGATACTTCACCAACTTAACATGCCAACCTGTGCATGCATGCCACTTCACCTCCATTTGGCCCCTTTTTTGGCATCCACCTTTTCTAGGTCGGTTATGTCAGTCTAGAGAAGATCACCAAGTAACTCCATTACTGGGTTCTTCTATCAGTTCACAAGCCCTACCGGTTATACCCTTAACCGGTTTGTCATCACCTTACACTCAGCTTCTCTTTCAGTGGAACACTCAACCAGTTAGCACACTTGCGAACCTACCTTATGCAAATCTTCATTAGATGGGAGTCTTCTTCATCTACACTTTGTCTGCATTACCGGTGGACATACTTACCGGTAGGCACCCTTGATGATATCATATCATCAACCTTCAACTGTTTCCATCTGAGGCATCTGCATACCGATTGCACTCTCTATCTGTAGCTGCTCAGCCTTGCCTTCTTCGTCATCAACTCGAACCATATCTCAATTGGTTTGTTAAAGTGACAAACCCATCACATTTCAACTATCCCAACAACTCATCATGCCTTCTCTGTTGGTCCAATGCATATCCCTGATTTCATGCACTTGAGGCATCTTTGTGATTCACCGGTGGATCTAGTGTGAGCCTTAAATCATTTGCCTTGAACTCTTCTGTCTTATATCACATAACTATGATGCACACTTTGCATAATAGGAGATAAGATCCACTTACTGGTGGGAGTGGATCCTTGTCATCTTCATCCTACAATGCACCAATGTGGCTTCCTTGTTTGAGCAACATATCTTCAAATAGGCGCATGTGATCTGGTTGGGCACACTCACTATTAGTATTCTCTTCAATTGATGACTACATCTTTATCCAGTGGGAGTCCTGCTATTTTGCATCCACATAGCTTATCGGTGACCTATACATCCTTCTCCTCCCGTGTTGATGTGATTTAGATAACATTCCACCTCTTCATCACAATGAACAACTCAACATCTTGTCCACTCACAAGTGTCATCATTTACCAATTATTATATCATATCGGTCTCTTGTCCATGTCTTCCACACAAGTCAAACACTAACTTGTGTAGCAGTGATTCCAATGGTCATTGTACTGAATGACATTCTCTCCCTTACCAGTGGCCTGCAACACTAAGTGACATAAAATATATCACATCTGGTATGTATCCATGATAGTGCAACACATATATCTCTTATACTAGTAGCCATCCTATACCGGTTGACATCAATGACAACACAATGCCAACAATCTCCCCCTTTGGAATTGATGTCAACACATGTATTATTCGGCATACTACATATTCTCTCTCCCTCTTTGTGTGATCCATGGAATCTCACACATGTAGTGTGTAGTATACTACATAATCTTTCTCCCCCTTTGACAACAATGGCAAAGGGCACTGTCAGGGTCTCTCACCTCTTTGTATTTACCGGTCACTATCAGATATTTTTCTCCCCTTTTGCTCTATCATATGCTTCTCCTCCTTCAACCATCATTAGTTACATCTTCTCAAGTCACAACACTTGAGATGGAGGACTCAACCATCAACTAACACCAATTGCATACTAAACTAATACTAATTGTTAAAGAACTCAATTGCATCAGTGAATACTTCTTACCTGTCGGTCAGACTACATCATCTCCCACTTGATATCAAATTTTCTTTATAATCAAGTGTGACTATGCTATGAGTGCAACCACATGGAAAAGTAGATACCATTAATCATGAAATTCTCCTGGGTATTCCTATAGTAATTTCCATCATCTGTAGTTGAGGCAACCAATATCCTCACAAGTTCAAGCATCTCGGTTTAGTATTATGAACCCTTGAACTCCCCCTGAGTCATACATCTCAGGTCCACAATGTCGGTCAGGTCCAATACCAGAGTTCTGATCTTCACCATATATTGGTTGAGCTATGCAAATGTGATCATCAGATGATCTTTCAACTCCATTATATCCAACACAGCCTATGCCATGATCCTGGATGTACACAATGCCATACAATGTCATCATCATGCCATAAATCAAACTGGTTAGCCCATAAATATGCCTACATGATCAACAACCGGGCCATAATATGTCATTCAGGTCTTTTCCAATACCACCTGATACATAACCTCCTCACTCCATGCTATCGGGGCTAATGCACTGATCTCGAACCTCATTGTCTTATATAACCTGCAAGTACCTGTTAGCATTCATATCGGTAACATTTTGCACATACTGATTTCCTGTATCAGTCTATCATCACTGCCACAACACTTTTTTGTAACTCCTGACATCTTGTGTCACTTTGCATCTGATGCCAATTGTAAATGTGCCAACCATTGACACTTGCAGTAGTGATCTATCTCTGATCTACAGGTATATAGCCAAGGCATCTACTACACACACGTATCTTCTCATTTTCTTCCTTCATACTGGCAACAACTTGTTCTTCAATGTTTCCTTCTTCACTGAGGGGGTGAATGATAAGGTCAGTGTACTACTCCCCCTAAGGTCTTGCATCTCCTTTAAGCCTTAGGAGATATCACATGTGCATTGAATGCAAAGTGCCGATCCATGGTTGCATTTTCTTGCTTCTCCCTCCATACCTGCTTGGTCAAATTCTTCTTCCCATTTTCAGTCTTGGGAGTAGGTCTTACCTTCTTCTGCAGATTGGTCCTTACATTTCTAGATTCTACATCACAACTGGAAGCAGTGCTATAGTAGCACACAACATCCATCTCAACCTCATGATTAGGGAATCTTCTAACATACCGGTTTGACCATCTTCTTCTGGTCATGTTGTTGTGACTAGCAACCAAAACCAGTGGGCCTCTTGATCCTGCAGGGATATTTCTTCTTTGGTTCCATGCAGGTCTCTGAATTCTATATGCTCTATATTCATTTCTATGTTGAGCATAGTTTCTATGTCAGCTTTCATATGAATGCAAGTTCCTCTTCCTGCATTCAAACTCTCTATGGCCAAAACCATTGCAGTTATAACACTATTTGCATAACCAAGAGAGGAATTATGCATGTTTCTACTCCTTGAAACATTTTTCTCATTTGCATGATATCTATGAGATCCTAGATTATTCCTTCTAGATCCCTTTCTACATTCTTCTACCCTATGGTCATGACCATTACATGCAAAGCAATAACCAGAGATGAAGGTTTATAACTTACAAACTTATTCTGCCATGCATGGGGAGATCTTACCGGTCTAGTAGGTTGTTCATTCTTTGCAGCTCTTCCATCTGATCTCTTCTTTTCCCACACTTGCTTTGTCCTATGGGTGGTAGCATTTCCTTGTCCTCTACTAGTAGGAGGTCTTCTTTGCTATCTTCTCGTGTTCCTACTTCTGGTGAATCTATCTTCTCCCATCTTCCCTTTTCCTTTGGGATTTGCATTGTTCCTCCTTCTTGTAGCACCGGTCTTCATCCTTGTCTGCAAGTCTTCATCAGTTGTGGTTAAATCAATCTTCTTCTGGGGAGTATTCCCAATAGTGAAGGTCTGTCCCTTGTTCTCTCCATTTGAGGAGACAATCAAAATGTCATTGTGGGGGACATTCTTGCTGGTGGAGCATTCACTGGCACCACTTCCTAATCCTTCGGTGTTGTTGGCATGCTTTTGCTTTTTCAATATTTTGTCCAAGGCATCACTGCTACCATTAAACCAGATTCTTACCTTGAGCTCATCTTGACATTTCTCAAGGTCATTTCGGAGAATCTCCATTTCTCCAAACAACTTCTGATATTCTTTATCTTTTAATTCTGGCTCAGATGCTAGATCTTTACACCGGCATACCTTGGTGTCATCTTGTTGAGTCTTCAAATCTGAGATACACTTCTTAGATTATTTAAGGCATCTGATCAACCGATTCTCCTCCATAATAGCAACATTTTTGAATAACTTGTAACCATTCTCACTCTATTGAGTTCTTCAAGTGCATTTACAAGTTCTCATTCAAGATCAAATTCTGCTTCCTCTTCTTCTTCACCTTCACTATCACTGCCAAACACATCTTGTCGGTAGGAGTGATCTGCATGATCATTCTCAGATGTGTGCCTCTCATCTTCTAATTCTTGAGCCATGAAGAGATGGGTTCCTTCATTATCATTGTTGCGGCTTCTAGTAGATCTGCCTTCATCATCTGCTGATACATGAGATGCATTTCTCATCTTGTCTTCACAAACTGGTTCTATAGTGGTAGGCTCATTTCCATAGAGCTTCTTCAATCTATTCCATAATCTTTTTGCCAATATGCATTTGTCCACCTGTGAGGAGATATCATCTTATAACCCATAGAGTATAGCCTTCATTGCTGCATCATTGCATTGGTTTCTTCTTTCTGTATCCGAATCGGTGGGAGGACTGAGTTTACTAGGGTGGCCATTTATAACTGACATCCACACATCAAACCCTAGGGAGGACAAGTAGACTTCCATTCTACAACTCTAAATGGAATAGTTTGAACCATCAAATACCAGAGTAGGGATTGCCACTAAACATACCATTGTGTCCTTAAGCAAGAATCTACCCAAGCTAGAGAAAGCTTATCAACCAGGAACCTAGGCTCTGATACCAATTGTTAGACACAATGCACCACTAAGAGGGGGGTGAATGAGTGGTTTTCAAACTCTTCCCTTTAACTATCATATGTGTGTATACCGGTTATCATATCTAATAGAAACCAGACTTATCGGTTAGAGGGGAGACCAATACAAATGCGATCACACATGAAAGGGACTGATGAATAATGATGAACTGCTAAGGTCCTAACTGGTACTAAGAGGGGGGGTGAATCAGTATAGATAAAAAACTGCTTCAACACTTTCTCATATCAAAACACAACTGACCGGTTGTCTTCAGCACTGAACTTAACCATAGCTATACCAATTAAACAAAAATTCTTCAGACAACATTCAATAGATCTCAAACCTTGATAACTACTATACTGATATAATTATGCATGAGTTGTACCAATAATACCACAACCATTTAACAATGCATGCATATCTAACTTAATCAAAACCACACAATCATCACATGAAAATATCACAACCCATAACACACAAATTTTTCACGTGGAAACCCAAATGGGAAAGACCACGGTGGGAATGAATACACGCAATATATTTGTGGACTCTTTTGAAGTCCGCTCTGTTAGGAGCCTAGTCTAGTTAAAGACTTTATAATAAAGGTTCTGTTAGGAACCGATCCTGTTAGGGATCACCCGGTTAAGGGATGGCTATATACCTTGTTAAAGGTTGAAACCCTGTTAAGAGTTACCTCACTAGAGGATTTAAATAACTCAATAACCTTGAGCCACCTGGTTAGAGGATTTACAACAAAACCTGTTAAAGCTACCCAATCAAGGGATTTACCTTCTGTTGAAATGGTTAGAAGACAACAGGTAAAACACCGATCTGATAACAACACTTCTTGCTAAGGTAATCCTTTTCAGTTCCTCTCTTTTGCAATCACACTCTTTAGATTCCTCACTCTGGTTCGGCAAGTATCAAATCTCCAACATGTGGACACAAATACAACTTTTTCCAACCACTGCAATAACAAAATTCATCAACCTTATAGACAACAACTAGGTCGGTAGCATAAACCCTAAACCCTAAATATTTTAAGTTTACACTTACAAGCGGTCCAATCCTGACCATCCAAACACATTACATAGAATGAAATGATCTAAAATAGATCTCAAGACATTCTGCATCATCCAATCTTCACCGCATCTGAAAATCAATAACCCATCACACGCTCTTCACACACCACTAAGAAAAATGCTCATTCCCGAGGTAGGCATTATGCATTCAATCTTCATGCACAAGAACCACAAAGAAATACTTCACGTGCACACAACTGATGTATAATCTCAATCCTTATTCTTATTCCTTAACTAACTGGTCACAAAACATCATTGGTTGTACCGCACAAGCCAAACCGGTAACCCTAGAGCTGAACTGAGACTACCAACCGGTAGTCACACTTAGTGAACCTCGACACCGGTCCACTCCATCTCGGTTGACCATAACCACTTCTGATCTTCATACTAGTTCACCTACTTGAGTACTTATTGACATCAATGGCAACATACATTATCACCACTTCATCATATGCCAACAATCTCCCCCTTTGATATTGATGGCAATACTCAGTGTATCATTGCTCAGTATCTGAACCATTCTCAATAACATATACCAGTTCAACTTAAAAGATCACCACCACCACCTAGACTGGTCAATGTGCACTTTTCTCAATCACTTCTCACACCACTCATTTCATCTCCCATTTGCATATTGACCTTCAAACATATATCTTCTCCCCCTTTGACAACAATGCCAAAGTGGAGGCACAAGCTTCTAGGCTCCACTATGCTGCTCCCCCTATGGAGTAGCATCCTTCAACACATCAATCCTGTAAGATCTGACATGGTAGTACCTGACTGATGTGGAGCACACATCTTTAATTTACTTCATGAAGGGGCAGAACCCCTAATGCACCTCTCAAATAGATAAATGTAGTCTTCGGTAAGGGCTTAGTGAATATGTCTGCTAGTTGCTCCTGACTGGAAACATGTTCTAACACAACCTCTTTATTCTGAACCTTTTCTCTCAAGAAATGATACTTAAGCTCAATATGTTTGGTCCTAACATGCAATACCGGATTTTTAGAAATATTTATTGCACTAGTATTATCACAAAATATACTCACCGGTTTAGATATAATCACTTTGAAGCCATTCAGTACATGCTTCATCTAGATTGCTTGAGTGCAATTCATAAATGCTGCCACATACTCTACTTTAGCTATAGATTGGGAAATACAGCTCTACTTCTTTCTCATCCATGAGACTAGTCTTCCACCAAGGAAAAATGCTCCACCGGTTGTGCTCTTCTGGTCGTCCACATTACCTACCCAATTTGCATCAGTAAAATTTTTTTGATCAAAGTCGCCATTGTATAGATACCACAATCCATAATCAACTATCCCTTTCAGGTATCTAAGAATCCTCTTTACCACTACCAAGTGGGATTCTCTTGGACTCTTTTGAAAATGGGCCACTATGCCCACTGCATGAGCAATATCCAGTCTGCTATGCACCACATAGTGCACCTTACCGATCATTGGCCTGCACTCCTTCTCATCCACCAACGTTGTATCATCCTCCTTTGTTAGTTTGCAGCTGGTCACCATTGGCGTTCCAACTGGTTTTCTCTCCTCCATGCCAAAGGTCTTTAATACCTCTTTGATATACTTGGACTGGGTAATGAAGATACCCTCTTTCATATTTATGAATCTGTAGACCAATGAAAAACTTTATCTCTCCAATTATAGACATCTCAAACTCCTTTTTCATCTCATTTGCAAATGCATGACTCATATCATCATCTCCACCGAAGATTATATTATCTACAAATACTTCACATATCAAAATCTGACCACCTTCAGATCTCAGGTAGATGTTGTTGTCCTCACTTGTTCTCTGAAATCCTGTCTTCACAAGATGAGAGTGTAACCGTTCGTACCATGCCCTTGGTGCCTGTTTCAATCCATACAGGACCTTGTGTAGTCTGCACACCATGTCACTATCTTCTGACAAAGAAAACCCATCTAGTTGCTCAATATACACTTCTTCCTCCAGGATTCCATTCAAGAAGGTAGACTTCACATCCATCTGGTATACCTTAAATCCTTTAAATATTGCAAATGCAAGTAGCATTCAGACACCTTCCAGTCTAGCCACTGGGGCAAATGTTTCTCCATAGTCTTCTCCTTCTTCCTGAGCATATCCCTTGCATACAAGTCTTGCCTTGTTCCTTACCACTATGCCTTCTTCATTTAGCTTATTCCTGAAGACCCATTTGGTACTTATGACATTCTTGTGTTCTGGTCTAGGTACCAAGGACCATGTTGCATTCTTCTCTATCTGGTCCAACTCCTCTTCCATTTCCTTTATCCAATCTTCATCGGTAAGTGCCTCTCTAGCAGTCTTAGGCTCAAATTCAGAAATCATGCAAGAATTTTCTTTCACCTTTCTCCTTGTAAGTATTCCTGCATCTTTGTCTCCTATGATCTGCTTCGGATCATGATGCAGTCTTACGTACCTAGGAATGACCATAGCAGGTTTCACTTGCTTTTCCTCTTCTATTTCTGCTTCATCTTCTTCTTCACCCACTAAATCTTCTACTGATATAAAAACACTGAGGTCTTTGTAGTGTTTGTCACTTGTTTCTTTCTTAACCAGTTCCCAGAAGGCTAAACTCATTTCATCTTCTGCTTGCTTGCTGCCAGTTTCCTCAAGCTTCTTAGGGGATTCATCAACCCTGACACTCATACTCTCAACAATCTTCTGAGTCCTGCTGTTGTAGCACTTGAGAGCTTTGCTTTGTTTAGAATATCCCTGAAATATTCCTTCATCACACTTAGCATCAAACTTACTCAGGTGCTCACCTCTCCTGATATAGCATTTACTCCCAAACACTTTGAAATAACTCACATTGGGAGTTCTCCCATTCTAGTACTCATAAGGGGTTTTGTCTTTACCTTTCTTAATGAGTACCTGATTCATGGTATAGACTGCAGTGCTCACCACTTCTCTCCAAAATGGGTGAGCGACATTTCCTTGGATCAACATAGTTCTGGCTGCTTCAACCACAATCCTATTGTTTCTTTCTGCTATGCCATTCTGTTGTGGTGTCCTTGGGGCAGACAATTGCCTCTTAATCCCATTCCCCTCGCAATACTTATTGAATTCATCAGAAGTGAATTCACCTCCCTGATCGATCCTTAGGCATTTTATCCTTCTACCGCTCTCCTTCTCCACCAATGCCCTAAAGGCTTTGAACTTTCCAAATGCCTCAGATTTGTCTTTCAAGAATGTGACCCATATCATTCTTGAGCAATCATCGGTAAGAATCATGAAGTACCGATCTCCCTGAATGCTTCTAGTTTTCATCAGAACACATAGATTGGTGTGCACTAGATCAAGTAAGTTCTCTAATGGAAAAAGCCTTACCTTTGAATGTTGAGGAAGACATCTTCCCAAGTTAGCATTCTCTACACAAGGCATTTTCCAGTTTGTTCAACAAAGGCAATCCTCTTACTGCCTTGATCTTAGTAGCCTTTACAATATTGTCAAAATTTATATGACAAAGTCTCCTATGCCATATCCAACTGTCATCAAATTTCGCCATCAGGCACTAACTAATCTTGGCATTCAGCTAAAAAAGGTTTCCTCTGGTCTGCTTACCGGTGGCAATAAGTATACCACTCTTTCCAATTATTCTACAGACTCCACCTTTGAATTCCAGTATGAGTCCTTTGTCATTCAGTTGAGCAACACTCAAAAGATTATGCTTAGGGTCTTTCACCCAGTAGACATCATCCACACCTCTCTTTCCATTTAGTGAGATGGATCCTTTTCCTTTCACCATGCAAGGTGCATCATTGCCAAACTGGAAAACACCACCATCATATTCTTCAAGAGAGAAACTTTCTCCGGTCACTGGTCATGTGGTGAGAACACCTGCTATCAATGATCCACTTGTTAGAGTTGCCAATATGTGAGACAAGGGCTTTCTGGTCAGACAACTCTTTCTTGACAGCCACAAACACTATGTCCTCATTCTCTTCATCCTCAGATTCCTCATCGGTAACACCTTCATCCACTGCAACAAGATAATTTCTCCTACCTACTCCTTTATACTTCCTAAACCTCTCCGATTTATCCTTATTGTCATTGTTAGGACAGTTAACAGCTATATGTCCTATCTTATTGCAAGAAAAACACTTCAAAGGAAGATTACCTCTATATTTTCTAGTGCCTTTTGGAAGTCTCTTGGTAAGAAGAGCTTCAAAATCCATCAGAATCTCCTCATCGTCCATATCTCTGCTTGGCTTGGATTCATAACTGGTACTGACCTCTTTTCCTTTCCTGGTCGGTGCAAAGGAAGCAGATGCTCTAAAGGCTAACTCAGTCTTTTGAACACTACCAACATAGCCATTCAATTGATATGCAGTCAACTTTGCAATAATAGAGTCTAAAGATACCTTGGTTTTGTCGATAGACCTTAGCTCTTGAATAGCGGCAACCTTGATTCCATAGACCGATAAAAGTGATCTCAGAATTTTACTGACAACAGTGGCAACATCAATTGTTCGACCAGTGCTTTTGATCTCTCCAACCACTATCTTGATTCTTATGCCATACTGCTGAATGGTCTCTCCTTCAACCATCCTCATATCTTCAAATTTTCCACTAAGGCTTTCTTCCTTAGCCTGCTTAACATGTTCATCACCGCCATAAATGGATTCCAGTTTGTCCCATACTTCTTTCGGATTGTCCTTATCTTGTACATCAATGAACTCTACATCAAACTTTTGGAAAATGCACACTCCAATGAGAAATTGTAGGTGATTGAAGGTATTGTCATTGATGGCAACCTTACAATCCTATGGCACCGACAGGCACTGACATAGGCAGTGGCAGCGGAAAGATGATTACCAACACCCCAACTGACAGGATTTTATTTTGTATTTAATTGTAAAATCTTTTTGTAAGCCGACAAGGCGAATTGTAATAGGACTCATATATAAGTATGAGATCTTGTAGATCATTTGTGTAAGTATGGAATGTAATAGGCAAATGTGAACATGCGAATAATAAGGCAGATTTTGGAATAAGGTTTATGGAAGCTGTATGAGTTTAAACCGGTACTGAACCTGGCATAGAAGATCCTGAACTGAAGTAGTACATGATATTGGATTTGCATAATCCTTTTTTTGTAAGTCAGTGAGACTTCCCTTTTTGTAATTAAGCAGTGAGCTTTAGGCAGTTGGCCTTCCTGCATGTGCAGGCCCCTATTGTAAGTAATATTAATTTATTGGCTAGTGAGTGAATATTGTGGGTCACAAATCCCACCGAGGTTTTTCCCACATCGGGTTTCCTTGTTAAAAATATTGTGTTATGGTGTGCTTTCTATGTTGTGGTTATTGATCTTATTTACTGCATTATTTATGGTTTACCGGTACATTGTTTTGGAATGCAATTTGTTTAATAAGATTAGAAAATCTGTTAACCGACAAGATACTGATTCACCCCCCCTCTCAGTATCTTTGGGAATCCTAACAATTGGTATCAGAGCCTGGTCCTCTATTTTAAAAGGCCTAACAACTTGAGGAAGATTCTGACACCGACACAGATGGAAAACTTGAGAAAGCAATTGGAAACAACTCTTGCAGATTATGATGCAGAAAAGTTGAAAAATAGGAAACTTGAAGATGATCTGAAGGTTGCATAGGAAATCATTCAAGGACTTCAAGAAAATCTCACTATTGCTAGGAACAAAAGAAGAGAATTTCATGAGAAGATACAGAGTGATGATGATGAAAAAGAACCTCTTAATGATCTTGTAAGTAAGATGAAACAAGAAAACATGACCTTGAGGAATGAGATGCAAAATATGACTATGAGGTTTTTTAAAGACATTGAAGACCGAAAGAAGAATGAAGATGACTTGACTAGGAGAATCAATGATGCTGGAAATGAAAATCTAAGACTTAGTCATGAAAATGATATGTTGAAGACAAATATGATTCACTTGGAGCATGATAAAACTAAACTCGTGAGACAGAAAGATTTCTTGGAAAATGAGCTGGCTACTGCAAATCAACACAAGGAGAAATTCAAGAAAAGCTCTGAAGAACTTGATGACATGCTGAAAAATCAGAAACCTAATGGAGATACTAATGGTCTCAACTTTGAAGTTGGTGAAAGCTCTGGTACTGCAAACAATCATGATCACAATAAATTGGTAAGACAACCTAATGCCTACAAATTTAATGGGAAATGCTTTAACTGTAACAAGTATGGTCATATAGCAAATCAATGTAGATCTAGAAACTATCAGAACACCAATACACCCACTGGTCAATGTTCTAAATGCAACAAAATTGGTCATAATTCAAAAAACTACAGAATGAATGTAAGATGTTATGTTTGTGGAAGATTTGGACTCTTATCTAATTAATGCAGAACACATACCAGCATAGGATATGGAAAAGCTATTTAGAAAAATAATGTGACTTTTTATGCTTGTAACAAGATTGGAAATATTGAAAAAAATTTAGAAGTAAGGCACCATCGACAAATAACAAAGGACCCAGTTTGAAAGGTAAAGAAAAGGTTGAAGAAGTAAAGCAAGAATTTTCAAAACAATGGATTAGAAAGTCAGATCAGAATGTTAATGAAGCTATTCCTTCACTAGTAGAATAGAGTATCACTCCACCGACAGGAGATTCTTCATCTAACTGAAATGAAATCCCTTGGGGGTATGGCAACAAATTGAAAAACATGCTAGTTTACCCTGGGTTGATGGTGAGAAGTTGAATTACTTCTTTATCGAGAGATGTGTTAAGTTTCACTTAACCGACAGACATTTAATGTGGTAGTTGAAGGAAATGACATTATAAAGCAAGTGTTTTTCACTCTTTTTCATTCACCGAGCATTCAAACTTCCTTAGAGCACAAAAAATCCAAGCGAAGGCATCCACAGCGAGAAGTGAAGCAAAAAATTCAAGCATTTAAACCTAAAGGCAGATTAAGATATTTATACAATGGCTTCCTCCTCTGCGCCTGAATTCATTGCAAACCCTACAGTAATTGAAGTAATTAAATACCCTAGGCCAGTATTTAAAATCATTCCCGAAGTAGTGAAGAAGGATGATACCTTAGGAGCATTTTCTAAAATACCCAAAGGAGTTGCTTATGCTGAGGATCCTAGAAGCTACATACATTGTCATATTGAAGAACTAGGTGATGATGAGATTATGAACATGTATAGGACAGTAATATGTGATGAAAATGGTAATGTAAAACCGAAACACAAGATAATTGAAACCCTAGGTTTTGTGGAGATACTTAGCATTCCTAATTTTCCCAAAGAAGTTATAAGGATTGTATTGAGCAGAGTTCATGGGGAGTTCTTTTGGCTAGATTCCATTCATAAGATAACAAAAGAAGCAGTTAGGGTAGTGGCAGGCTTATCTTCCACCAGTAGCAGGCCTGACAAGACTAAAAAGGTTCCAAACGACATTGTAATGACCCTAACCGGTGCAACCTTTGACAAGAGATTCCTAAGAGTCAATGATGTAAAGGATATCAATGTAAGATTCATTAGCATGATCCTTGGATACAAAGATACACATGCCAACAGATTAAACTTTGTTTGTAGTTTATGTATCAAGAGTGCTTATGACTTAGTAAACAGTAATGCAAATATTGACATATGCGAATGGTTAAAAGATGAGATAATAGACAATCTGAAGAAACTTAAGGGTGATAAGAAAGGCACATTCAGATTTGGTAACCTACTTGTATGTCTATTGCTATATATTACCAAGGAAGCTCCCAGTATTGGTAGAAAGGATTTTGGATTTGACATTCTGGTAGGAAAACAACTTTTGGATATTCTTAATAACATGGGAGATGATAAGGAGAAGAACATAATTGAACACTTTCAGGCACTGAATGCTAGAATGAAAATTAGGGAAAGACTATCTCAAGCTATAGTTGACACATACCAAAAAGAGATATGTTTTGTTATAAAGAAGGATGAAATCTAGATGGAGGCAGTGGTTTCGAGGACAGTTTGGGTTATAGAGATGGGTTATAAGGAAGATGAAAACATGATAGAAACTTATGCAAAAGCCCTTCTAGAAGCCCCTAAAGAACCAACAGAAGAAGCATTTGGAAATGTAGAAACCATTGAAAGCACAGTTCAATCATAGAAATGAATAAAGAAAACATAACAAACAATTAAAAAGTCAACTAGACAGGCAAAAGAAATCAAGGAAGATATATTGAATAAAACTGGTATTGAGGAAAGTGAATTAGAAGGACTACAACCGGAAACACATCTTTCACCGGTTGGTACCTCTCTGATAGTGAAATACCTACTGAATTCAAAAGGGCAATAAGAAAAAGAAAACCCTCATCGGTACCCTCACTTGCTCCTAAAAGAACAAGACAAAAAAACAGGCAGTAAGGCCTCCGACAAAGAAAATAACACCCAAGAAGAAAAAGGTAAAACAAGTTGTCCCTCCCTTAGACAACCTTTTGAATGAAATAATTGGAGATGGTAACTAGTCAAATGTCAGCAAGTTGTATAACACTTTCACTAATGAAGAAAATGAAAGCATAGAAAACAATGTTATCCTACACTTAGATATTTATAAGAATTTTTTGATAGAAGTTGTAGATGATCTACCTAGTGACTTGTACAAAAGGTTAGATGCAAAAAGGTTAGCAATTATTGAACTAGACAAGAAGATAAAGATAGAGAAATTACTTGCAGTTCACCCAGTAAGATCAGCAGAAGAGATTGATGAACTGATAAGTGAAGCAAACATGACTGTATTTTCCACCGGTCACTGACATGTAGCATTAATGGCTGGCAGAGTAAATGAGATCACTGAAGAGACAGTGGACAAATGGGATATCTTCTTTGTAGAGAAGGAAAAGCAAGAAGAACTTAAACAACCAAAGACTTTCAAATTCTATCAAAAAGAAAAAGATAAAGCTAAAGGAAAGGTAGGTGGTCCTCCAAGTATAAAAGTAACAGATAACTTGCCCCTACCTCCTTCTGATACTCCACTGGCACAAACTATTGATACACCACTGGTAATAGATAATGTGGAGAGTATGGAAACTACACATGAGGATCCTAATCCTGATTTAGAGGTGTTGTATACCATGAATATTGACACACAAGAAGTCAACATTGTGTTTGATAAGGAAACAACTAAGAAGAAAGATGTGGCAACTGAGGCACCGACAGAAAACATTGTAGTTGAGACAAATATTGAGGATACAGTTGGAAACATTGAGATTGGGATTGAAACACACACTGAACTATCAACTGATCCCCTGGATACTGGAAAGACAAATACCACTGATGTACACAATGAAAAACCTTTTGAGCAACCGGCTACTGATAAATCTATTGAGATACCAGCAGTAGACAGTTCAAAGGTACTTACAGAAAAACCGGTTGAAAACACTGTCACAATCAGAGAAACTGACAATGGAAAGCACAAAGAAACCGACAGAGGTACATTCTGAGAAACATGAAGAGGAAAAGGTTCAGATAGAGACAGTGCCATCGACAACAGCTGAGAAACCCAAACCTTTGCTAGTAGAAATGCAGACACAAAGTGACCTACTAGAGGTCAACATAAGCAAAGAGGGTACTCACACCGGCAGATTGGAGATCGTTAAGGCAGTTGGACAATCTTTTGGTTCCTCCTTAACAAAATTCAGACCAACAAATGTAACAGAGGTTTTACTGGATTCCATTAAGAAAATCACAGAGTGTAATGAACAGGCATATAAGGCTATTGATGACACAATTCCTTTATTGAAATTGATTGCACCCAAGTGCAATGTGGAAAATATATATTCTTTGAGTCAATTAGACACATTGTCTAAGTACATCACCGACAATCTTTTGACAATTGAATAGATTAATAAGGAGACATTCAGTGAGAAAATGAACAAGGAAAAAGAAAAATTCTTTTAAGAGACAATAAAGAAGTGCATGGAACACATTGACACCCTTCTACCGACACTAAACAAAACTTTAATGGAATTTAAGGAACTGTACAGAGACACCTGCAAGACTGATCTTCTGACAGTGGATATTGACAAGGAAGTCAACATAGTACAAAAGGAAATAAATGATATAGCTGACAATCTCATTGGTTCATCAGAACTCATATTAGTTATAGAACAAGAGATAGCTATATTTGAGGAGAAACTTGAGAAATTGGAGAAGAAAAAGGAAAGTATAAAATACAAGGCTAAGAAACTCAAATGTAGACTAGGTCCGAAACTTGACATCCTCATCTCCTTGAGAAAAGAGATATTAGAGGCACTTGTTCCAAGACTTAAGACACCAGAAGAGAAAATGCACATACTCACCGGCACCATCCAAAGGACAGAAGCAGCATTGAAGGATAGTGAGCGGTTCACTGACAACTTGAATTTTGCATTAGCGGATCTATATCAGATTGTAACCCACCGGTTATAGGGATCTTGACAAGAACTACACTCAATTGACATTAATTGACAACCTTTATCATTGATGCCAAATGGGGAGTAGTAGAATGAGAAAAATGATTGATAGAAGAGATCATCTGCTCATGGGGAGCACATAGTTTTGGCAAGATTTTTTTGGACAACACATTTTTGGATACAATTTTGACTTTTTCTCATGAGTGTTGCCATCAATGCCAAAGGGGGAGATTGTTGGAAAATGCACACTCCAATGAGAAATTGTAAGTGATTGAATGTATTGTCATTGATGGCAACCTTACAATCCTATGGCACCGATACAGGCAGCGGTAGCGACAGTGACAAGATGATTACCGCTACCCCAGCCGACATGATTTTGTTTTGTATTTAATTGTAAAATCTTTTTGTAAGCCGACAAGGCGAATTGTAATAGGACTCATATATAAGTATGAGATATTGTAGATCATTTGTGTAAGTATGGAATGTAATAGGCAGATGCGAACATGCAAATAATAAGGCAGATTTTGGAATAAGGTTATGGAAGTTGTATGAGCTTAAACTGGTACTGAACGTGGCATAGCAGATGCTGAACCAAAGAAGTTCATGATATTGGATTTGCATAATCCATTTTTGTAAGTCAACAAGACTTCCCTTTTTGTAATTAAGCAGTGAGATTTAGGCAGTTGGCCTTCTTGCATGTGCAAGCCCCTATTGTAAGTAGTATTCATTTATTGGCCAGTGCGTGAATATTGTGGGTCACAAATCCCACCGAGGTTTTTCCCACATCGGGTTTCCTCATTAAAAATATTGTGTTATGGTGTGCTTTCTATGTTGTGGCTATTGATCTTATTTACTGCATTATTCTTGGTTTACTAGTACACTGTTTTGGAATGCAATTTGTTTAATAAGATTAAAAAATTTGTTAACCAGCAAGATAATGATTCACCCCCCCTCTTAGTATCTTTGGGAATCCTAACATAGACAAGCTGCTAATAAGGGCTTCCATGACTTGCCCATTTTCTTGTATCTCTCTTTTATGATCATCGGTTAGAGTGCCAGAGGGGATTACATAGGCATTCTAAACATAGTTCCAGTGTTGTGCTCCCAAACTCTTGATATATATCTTCATCTTGTCCTTCCATATTTTAAAGTTGTCCCTGTTGAACTTAGGACCTTCCCTTTTCATCATTAAAACATGATCTTTTGCCTCAAGTGGTTAAGCTTATATCACCAGGGACCTAGATGTGCTCTGATACCAATTAATGAATAATGATGAGCTACTAAGGTCCTAACCAGTACTGAGAGGGGGGGTTAACTTCAAGACTTTGTCATACCAAAACACAACTGACCAGTTGTCTTAACCACTGAACTTAACCATAGCTATATCGGTTAAACAAAAATTCTTCAGACAACATTCAATAGATCTCAAACCTTGATAACTACTACACTGATATAATCATGCACGAGTTGTACCAATAATACCACAACCATTTAACAATACATGCATATCTAACTTAATCAAAACCACACAATCATCACATGAAAATCTCACAACCCATAACACACAGATTTTTCACGTGGAAACTCAAATGGGAAAAACCACGGTGGGAATGAGTACCCACAAGCTGTTTGTGAACTCTTTTGAAGTCCGCTCTATTAGGAGCCTAGTCCGGTTAAATAATTTATAATAAGTGTCCTGTTAGGAACCGATCCTGTTAGGGATCACCCGGTTAAGGGATGGCTATATACCCTATTAAAGGTTGAAACCTTGTTAGGAGTTACCTCGCTAGAGGATTTAAATAACTCAATAACCTTGAGCCACCTGGTTAGAGGATTTATAGCAAAGCCTGTTAAAGCTACCCGGTCAAGGGATTTACCTTCTATTGAAATGGTTCGAAGAGAACAGGTAAAACACCGATCTGATAATAGCACTTCTTGCTAAGGTAGATCCTTTTCAGTTCCTCTCTTCTACAATCACACTCTGCAAATTCCTCACTCTAGTTTGGCAAGTATCAAATCTCCAACATGTGGACACAAATACAACTTTTTCCAACCACTGCAATAACAAAACTCATCGACCTTATAGACAACAACTAGGTCGGTAGCATAAACCCTAAACCCTAAATATTTTAAGTTTACACTTACAAGCAGCCCAATCCTGACCATCCAAACACATTACATAGAATGAAATGATCTAAAATAGATATCAAGATATTCTGCATTGTCCAATGTTCACCGCATCTAAAAATCAATAACCCATCACACGCTCTTCACACACCGCTAAGAAAAATGCTCATTCCCTAGGTAGGCATTTAATGCATTCAATCTTCATGCACAAGAACCACAAAGAAATCGTTCACGTGCACACAACTGACTTGTAATCTTGATCCTTACCCTTATTCCTTAACTAAATGGTCACAAAACATCATCGGTTGCATTACACAAGCCAAACTAGTAACCCTAGAGCTGAACTGAGACTGCCAACCTATAGTCACACTTAGTGAACCCCGACACTGGTCCACTCCATCATGATTGACCATAACCGCTTCTGATCTTCACACTAGTTCACCTACTTGAGCACTTATTGACATCAATGATAACATACATTATCACTGCTTCATCATATGCCAATAGGGACATCACATAACACCAACATATATGAGGAAAACCCAAGATGGAAAAAACCTTGATGAGAAATGCTGCTGGAGTGTACTGCTCCATTCCAGCTTCATAATGAATCTTTGATTACAATGTTTAGGATACCAACCCAAGGAGAACCAACCCTTGATTTAGGTCACCCAACCCAAGGAGCACCAACCCCTGATTTAGGACACCAACCCAAGGAGCACAAACCCCTGATTTAGGGCACCAACCCAAGGAGCTACAACCCCTGCACTAAGCTCCAAATCAGTGGTCTTTAATAAATATAATTAATTACAAAAGTAATAGCCATGTTACAAATTAACTTTGTAACTCTTCTGCAAATCTATCTACCAGATCTTCTATCTAGTCCACTGCCGGTTCTCTGCTAACCCAATCACTACTATAGCCTTATCTCCTGCTACAACCTTACCGGTTCAACCTCGTCTCCTTCTTTGTTGGTTATTCTCTTTGTTGGTTCTCTCTGGTACACTGCTACTCTCCACCGATACTACACTCTGCTGATTCTATGCTTTCCTTCACTGCAATCTTTTCCAACTCTTCTCTATCAATTTGGTCATTGTTAGTTCACTCCTTTGTCAGACTCAATGGCTGACTACTAGTTGCCTCACTGTTGCCAGTTGAACCCTTCAATCCAATTCTCTCTCTCTCTCACTTAGTCTCTTCTCTAATACTTGTTGAGAACTTGACTGATTTCTTCTCACATGCAACAATACCCTCTCATCCATCGACAACCTTCATCGATTTTGGCTTGCTTATTTATAACCTGGTTTTCCTGCCAAAAACCAATTCAAAATTCAGGCAGTTAGGGTTTCCTCATCGGCCTCAAGGCAAACCAAATCCAATCAGATCTCATCCAATCTGATCACCTTGATTTGATGAACTGTAACACATCAATCAACCCCGCCATTGTCGTGTCTTCCTGATCACGCCTTTTATTTTTAGCAATCTTCTTTTTAACCTATCAGTGGATTTCTTGGTCAATCACCAAGAATGGTTTCACGGTTTCCTTCACCTACCTCAATCTCATAAAATAGTCTGTGCTAGATCTTTGTTGTTCATCTGACCTCAAGCTGCAAACCCTTGCTACATATCACGTGGAACACGTAGTCAACATAAATGTCGACCTATCACCATCTACCTCGCCACCTCATACTTCACCAACTTAGCATGTCGACCTGTGCATGCATGCCACTTCACCTCCGCATGGCCTCTTTGTTAGCATCTAGCTTTGCTAGGTCAGTTATTTCGATCTAGACAAGATCACTGATTAAATCCATTAGCGGGCTCTTCTACCGGTTCACAAGCCCTACCGGTTATACCCTTAATTAGTTTCTTATTACCTTGCACTCAGCTTCTCTTCTAATGGAACACTCAACCAGCCAGCACACTTGCTAACCTACCTTATGTACATCTTCATCAGATGGGAGTCTTCTACATTTTCACTTTGTACACATTACCGGTGGACATACTTACCGGTAGGCACCCTTGATGATATCATATCATCAACCTTCAAATTTTTCCATTTGAGGCATCTGCATACCAGTTGCACTCTCAATCTGCAGCTGCTCAACCTTTCCTTCTTCATCATCAACCTAGACCATATCTCAACCGGTTTGTCAGTGAAAAACTCATCACATTTCAACTATCCTAGCAACTCATCATGCCTTCTCTATTGGTCTAGTGCATATCCTCAATTTCATGCACTTGAGGCATCTTTGTGATTCACCAGTGGATTCGGTGTGAGCCTTTAATCATCTGCCTTTAACTCTTCTGTCTTATCTCATAGAACTATGATGCACACTTTGTATAATAGGAGATAAGCTCCACTTACTAGTGGGAGTGGATCCTTGTCATCTGCATCCTGCAATGCACCAATGTGGCTTCCTTGTTTGAGCAACATATCTTCAAACAGGCACATGTGATCTGGTTGGGCACACTCACTATTAGTCCTTCTGTTTTGCATCCACACAACACACCGGTGACCTGTACATCCTTCTCCTCTTGTGGTGATATGATTTAGATAAGATTCTACCTCTTCATCACAATCAACAACTCAACATCTTGCCCACTCACATGTGTCATCATTTACCAGTTTTTATATCATATCGATCTCTTGTCCATATTTTCCACACAAGTCAAACACTAACTTGTGTACTGGTGAATCCAATGGTCATTGTACTGAATGACATTCTCTCCCTTATGTGTGGCCTGCAACACTAAGTGACATCAAAGATATCACATTCGGTATGCATCCATGACAATGCAACACATATATCTCTTATACTGGTAGCCATCCTATACCAATTGACATCAATGACAACACAATGCCAACACTAGTGTCTCAAGGGCTCATCATAGATGACCTTTCCTACATGAAGGCACAAAGGATTCATAGTTCATGAGAACAATTTAAAACCCACCTATTATGAAAGTATAAGAGTGGGTATGCAACCCTTTCTAGGGTATAGTGCCCCAGACGGTTTCCTCATCGGTTTCCACCCACATAGATGGAACAGAGAAGAAAATAATGATTAAGGGAATACAATACATATATTCATTATGACAAGATAATATAACCGAAATAAAACTTTCCTATAATGAATTCTAAATATAGTATTATTGGCATTATTTATATAATACAACGTGCTTCAAATCTTCTTACACCCACCACAAGGACCAACATCAAAAGTCACATATAAAAATACACCTCCATCTAACTCAGAAGACATTACCTAATTTTTTCTCAGCATTGTATGGTTATATGGTTATATGGTTGTCTTTTACCAATGTATTGAGTGTCACATAAATCAAAGATAATCACTTTTATTTATTTTGTTAAAGATATGTAAGTGGGTTTACTACTATTGGATATTAATATCATATTAAGGAGTCTATATATAAACCAAAGGTCATACTGAATCTATAATAAAAAGGTAGTTTATCATACTTAAAATTTGATTAACAAAGTTCATTTCTTAAGAATAATATACTTTGGTTTAACATTAGAAACTAATGGCTAATAACTATAAATTAGATAGGATTCTTACATTAAGCAATATTAATTTGGAGAGTCAGTTAGATAGTCATAGATGATGACATAATTAACCCATACAAGATAGGTTTTCTTCAAGAACAAATAATTCTATTAGGAATATATCTCATAATCATACCTTAGTTTAATATTCCATGAATCACTAAAGGATTTTTCCATTAACTTTTTGTATGAATAAACGAGATCTTTTAATAACATCCACTAATTATTAAGTAGGTAGTAAGGGATTTTAGGCTATAAAGCCTATCTATTTTTGTTTCTAATTATTTTATAACATAGAGTATTTATCACATAGCTCTAGTGCATCAGTTAGATCCATCATTAACTCATTGCAATGTCAAGAAGATATAAAGAATAGATACATATTTATATGTCTATACATAGATCTCACTAATTATTAATCAAATACCCAACTTCCCATAAACTATCCTTAACCATATGTAATACCATCAATATCTTTCCTATTTAACTTACTACTAAATGATTGGAGTATTTTTTATGAGTGTTCCATTCTTCCTAGTTACTATTACTATATTGCTATCATACAAGTAAATTTTAATAATTCATATTCAAAGATAATTAAGATTGGTTAGGTGAACTATTCAAAAGAATACATACCTCCCTTGTAGCTTTCATCCTTTGTCTAACCTTTACATAAATATCTCCTTTTCATATGAAGATTGTTTTATTCCTCACAATTTCTTCAAACTTGTGCTCATATCATTCTCAAGTGCATCGATTAGTAGAATATAGTAATATAACCAAAGAACCATGGATTTATTCATAGTCAGCATATCTTAAAATAACTAAATCATCCAAACCATATTATATTTAAAAGAACACTCTTCACGTCATAAAATTTATTTAACTCTTATTCAATATTTAGTCTTCACCTACACATTGATTTTACTATACAAGTATTCTTTCCATTAGAGTTATCACATATAATTAGCACTTGATCCTTACTCTTAATATTCTTTCAAAATAACAAAACAAGGCAATGTAAGAAGATTATGTACCTTAACATATATAGCTTTGTTTCCCACAACTTGCTTCTTACAGGTCTAAGGTTGAATCACCCTTAGTCACAATTGCCAATACAATATAGTAGCATAGTAAAAAAAACATGGACTTATAATCATCATATATTATCCTTTTAAATGTTTTCCCATTCTACATTAATACAATTTATCAACGAAGTCATTTTTACATTTCCAACTTTATCTTGACATATAAAAGATTCTATGAGTATAATCGAACCATTTTACTCATGCAACATAATCATAATGAAGGTCTTATCATAAGATAACTATTAGAATCATCTAAATCACGTAACCGAGCTAAAAGTGGCATCAAAACATATAGAATCTATTTCCATCTATAGTTAGGGTTGTAATACCCTAAAAATGGTCACCTAAACCATGGGCCCCTAATCTCGACAACATCACCAAGGTCCTCTATTATTCTATATTAATTAAATATTTATTTAATTAATTAAATCATTCCAAGAAAATCATTTTGGTCAATTATCCTATTTAATTTACTAAATAGCCTAGCATATTTAATTAATTAATAAATTTCCCATTAATCATAAAAAAGTAATTAATTTATTACAAAAGAGGAATCAATATGCAAAGCAAGAGTTAAATTGAAAATAAAATAAAATAATTGAATTGAGAGAGAAATCAAACTTGAGATATTATTTCTTCTTCTAAATTGAGAACTTGAAATCAGAAAAGCAATTAAATGAATTTAATCATTCTCTAAAATCAGAACTCAAAGCTTTTGAGAAAAATAGTTCAGTTGCATTGAAAAGACTCTTTTCTTGAATAAATCAAATAATTGCATAAAATTACCTATTTTTATCTCAAGTGCATGGAATTAATTGAATTATATCTCTAATGCAAACTCAAACTTATTGTATGTGGGAAAAGTGGGGCTATGAAACTCAAAATGTGAAAAATGATGTTCAAAGGGCTTGTCCACACACCCACATAACTTCTTGGTGAAAGTTATGGAGTCATGAAGAATGACTCAACTTCCCAAGGTAGGTTCCATGGTTCTCTATCTCACAAGGTCCCTCAAGCCAATGCCTTTGCTCTCAGATCACTGAGCAAAGTGACGTAGGGATGACAAATGCAAGAATGAGGGATGCTTTAGATTGATTTTAACATGAAATGCATCCTATTTATGCATGATTCTATAAATGAGTTAAACTAGATTATAAGATGACAAGGTTAGTAGCAATACTATCCTAACATGATATACTACTCAATAATTTAAGCTAATGATAAAAGAAATACTCTAAAATGCTTATTAGATTAATTCGTATTATAAAGAGAGGCTAGATGTATTGATAAAATTGAGCATAAATGAGATACTAAAAGCTTGGATCCTTTTTAAATGGAGGAATGTGAGCTCTATTTATAGGGAAAATAGGGCAATGGATGGTCAAGATTGGAGGAGTTAATCAAGGGTTAGGATTGAAAGTTATCAATCCATGTTTACAATTTTCACCAATGAAATGGTGACAATTGTCAGCATAAGACTGCTTGAGAGGAGAGGTAAGAAGCATTAAATGCTTGAGAAGACCTCATGGTTACCTTAGAAGGTAAGGGTTATCCAATGGATAAAGATTTTACCCAAAGGATAAACTCTTATGCAAAGGTTAAAGGGATAACCATGGTCAAAGCAATAAATGCTTGATGAGACCCCTGGGTTAGATGAGGGTTAAGTTAGGCAAAAAGTTTTTAACTAGGCCACTAAGGGTTTGTTAACCATTAATGGTTTGAAGACTTTGGGGACAAATTTGTAAGAGTCCTTCCAAATTTGGGGGTATTCAACAAGTTAGCTTGTTGAAGGCATAAAGGCTTTAATGCTTTTTGAAGACTTTACTCCAAATTTGAGAAGTGACCTCCTCAAATTTAGGGAAAGGGGATAATGGATGGGTTTAGGCTAATTGATTAGGATTAGATGGATTCTATAAGAAATTAGGAAGAGGGTTAAGATGCAAGTGAGAGATGTAGGAAAATGCAAGTGGGTGGGGAAAATAGAATTTAATTAAAATAAAATTAATTTATTTCAATTTGGTTGCAAGTTGGGAAATTAAATAAATTAGATTTATTTAATTGGGGTAAACTATTTAATTAAATGTTAATTTAATTAAAAAGTAGAGAGAAGGGATTTGATTAAATAAAATGATTTATTCAATTAAATGATGTAAAGTGCTTTCGTGAATTTAAATAAATAAATTGAATAATTTATTTAATTAAATAGAAGAATGTGGGTGATTTAATTAAATTAGATTTAACTAAATAGAGGAACGAGAATAAAATGAACATTAAATATTCATTTAGGAATATGGTCATTTTTATACGTCTACATTTTTCCCCTCTTTGAAGTGACATGTGTGCACATGTTGATTCAAAGAAAATGATGTGTCATCATGATCAGTGTGATGTCTTGTCGAGATGTTCATGTCATGCCCCTGATTTGATAACCGATGCCCCAGATTTGATAAATGATGTTGATAATGCCCCCTCGGGAGATGAATCAAAAATTTGAAAATTTAATTTGTATTGATAAATTTGATTGCATTATAAATTTTTGTCTATGTTGAATGCAATAAGTTGATTCATCTCCCGATAATAATGTTTGTGAGGGTTAGAAATGAGACCACGAGCAATTTACGTGTTCATCCATGCAACCCTAATTTTCATTTACCCTATAAAAAGGTAAAATGTGATTTATTTTGTCTCATTTGTGCTTGTTGACTTTGGAGAAAGTGAAACTTGGAGAAAAATTCAAAATGCCGATTCCTTTTGCTTCTCATCAATTCGAGCATGTTCGAAGGTATTGGAGGCCCGCCATGTATGTACCACCAGTAAGTCATCATTTTTGACCCCTTTTTGATTTTTGTTTTGTCATTTTTAGGCATGTTTTTGAATTTTTCCACATGGATTAAACGGTTTAGCACGTCGGGTAAAAACTGTAGCGCATATGATAAGTTGTGTAGCGCGTAGAGTTTAATTAAGTAGGGTAGCATCCAGGTAGATTAGGATAGCATAGGGGTGGGTTAGGGTAGCACATAGAACTAGGTTAGTGTATCGAGGGCACATGGTAGCACGTAGGGGAAAAAGGTCAGCGCGTAGGAAAGACCTAGCACATAGGGTTAGCAGGGGCTCGCATGGGTAGAGTAGGATAGCGCGGAGGCATGATCTAGCACGTAGGGTTAGGTTCACAGTGCAGGGACCAAGTAGGATAGCACATAGAACTAGGTTAGCGCATAGGGTAGTTTAGGTGGTGCGTTGATAGGACAGGGTAGTGCATAGGTGTAGGCTAGCGTGTAGGGTTAATGGTGTAGCACATTGATAGGACAGGGTAGTGCATTGGTGCAGGCTAGCGCATAGATAAGATTGTTTAGCATATGAGTGGAAATTTTTTGGGAAAGTAGGATTTTGGATGAAGAAAAATAGGTAGGTTTTTGCCAGTTTTGTCGGGATGGGTGTGAATTTTAGTCTGCATGTCTGCTATCATTGTTTTGATAAGTTGTCCAATATGAGTTCCGATATGGTTTTTGGATAGATAACTTGATTTGATTTGCAATGTGTCAAGTTGATGTTGATGTGGTTTTTGATATGGATGTTTTGATATGAACTTGATTTGATATGCTTTGTTTCAAGTTGATATATATGCAGAACTTGAGTTGTTTACAAGCTGATATGATTGTGGAACTTGAGTTGTGTTACAAGTTGATATGATTGTGGAACTTGAGTTGTTTTACAAGTTGATATGATTGTGGAACTTGACTTGTTTTACAAGTTCATATGATTGTGGAACTTGAGTTGTTTTACAAGTTGATATGATTTGATATGGAAATGGATCTGATATGATGTGGAACTTGATTAAATTTTCAATGTTTCAAGTTGATATGAAGTTGATTTTGGATATGAATTGATTTGATGAGGAAACTGATATTGGACTTGTTTTGTTTGTGACAAGAGCACATAGGGGTTGTTCAGTCATGAGAGCGATTTTTGAGACCGTGGTCATTGATACCATGATTGACACAGGCTGATAGGGATATCATTGAGAGGTGTGGTCTATCCTCTTTGTTAGAGATGCCTCGATTTATCATTAACCGGAGTTTATTGACAGCGTTGGCCAAGAGGTGGCATAGTGACACCAACACCTTCCATTTGACAACAGGTGAGATCATAGTGACACTTGAGGATTGCTACTGGATTCTGTGGATTCCTATGGTAGGTGCATTGTTACCTTATGAGTAGACAGAGGAGGGCAGGACAAAGGCACTTCGCCAGATTCTATAGGATGATACGGTTTGCGGATATGAGATCCCCTGGCAGGAGTTCATAGATTTGGATTATGCTCATCTACCATCAGTGCTAGCAAGATTCATAGGTGGTTTCTTATGTCCCGACCGTAGGTTGAAGGGATTGGCAGTAGGATGGGGGTTGGTCCTGGAGGACATGGTGACACAGGGTCGCCGATTTGGATGGGGGTCAGTGATGCTAGCCCACTTATACAAGGATTTGCATCAGGTGGTTTACTTGGGGTACAACAGTCTATCTGCTGGAGCAACACTGCTACAAGTATGGGTGTGGGAGAATATTCCCGCAACTAGACCACTTGCAGACAAAGATAGGCCTGCTGGGTGTGCTTATGCATATGAATAACGAGGGATAGTTGTCCAGCGTAAGCTTGGCAAACTAGAGCAATGGAGGAAAGTTTTAGATGATATTGATATGGTCGTCTAGAGACCATACATGGAGTGCAAGGTATGGGCAGAGGATGGGATGGAGATGCCCTATGTTTACATGTCCTGATTTTTGATAGGGCGGACGCCCTTTGTTATTGAGAGATTTTTGCATAGCCGAGTGTTGCGGCAGTATGGTCATCAGTAGGGAGTTCCATAGGGAGCATACTTATATGCTCGATGGAGATAGGATATACCAGAGTGGGGGCCCACTATTGATAGCGCGGCGACAGTTGAGGAGTTCTTTCACTTAGCCAGCCAGATATGGGACTACGCCTATGAGGTAGTGGACGCAGGGATGACAGAGGAGTTCACCACACTATTTGCGGCACATGTTGTGGCTAGGATATCAGATCCAGTGGAGATGATTCCCGCTTTTGATGATGATGAGGATGAGCAGCTTGAGAGGCTAGGGAGACAGGGAGAGGATGGAGAGGAGCTGGATGAGGGAGGTGGGGATGGTGGAGTTGATGATGGTGGAGATGGTAGAGGAGGTGGCCGAGGTTGGCGAGGGGATAGAGGGAGGAGAGGAGATAGGAGTGGTGATGGTGGTGACAGAGGGATTTGGGTGGAGAGAGTAGTGTGGCGAGATGTGGTGGATAGAGGGAGAGGAGGTTTGGCTATTGGAGTTGGAGGTGAGGAGAGGGTAGGAGAGGTGATAGCATTGGTGGGAGGGACTAACGAGTTTAGATGGTTGGCTTAGAGGAGGAGGTCTGACGTGTTACCCCCACCAGCACCGAGGACAGGGAGAGGGATAGGGGGTACCACTTCACAGGTACCCATCCAGATGCGGATTTTGACACACCGGGAGGACGCGCAGATTAGGTCGCTGCAGTTATCAGTGCAACACCTGCAAACACAGCTACTAGCGCATCAATGGCAAATTACATAGTTGACCACTGAGCGGGATACAGTTCTGGAGCAGTTGGGTCGATTTGAGGCTCGAGCAGAGGCTTTGGAGAGAGTGGCGGTGGGTGGCTTGATGAGAGATACCCTGAGAGAGGTGGCTTTGAAAGACAAGGATGTAAAGTATTACCAGAGGCATTATGAGGATGTGGTGCCCAAGGAGCACCGAGTTTTACAACTTCAAGATCTAGTCGATCCAGGGAGATTGGTTCGAGGACAGAGAGTAGAGGTGTGATAGGGCCTACTAGACAGGATCCACCTAGAGATCCATCTGCTGGGACATCTACTGCAAGACCGTCACCCTCAGTAGATAGTCATACCTGAGAGACATTGTCTCTATTGTATTTTGATTATTTTGTTGTTTTTGGTACAGACATGATATATATATATATATATATATATATATATATATATATATATATATATGACACCATTTTCCTTGATCCTCATGTGATGTGTTATGGATGATGCTTTCTATATGATTTTGACATTTCTATGATGAGGATGCAATGCTTAGATGTATGTGATTTGATATGTGATGAATATGATGTGTTAGTGCATGATGTTATGAGATGTATCTTGAAAATGAGATGCATGATATGATATGCTGTGAGATGTATCTTGAAAATGAGATGTATGATATGATGTGCTGTGAGATGTATCTTGAAAATGAGATGTATGATATGATATGCTCTGAGATGTATCTTGAAAATGAGATGTATGATATGATATGCTATGATATGTATCTTGAAAATGAGATGTATGATATGATATGCTTCTAATTGTAAAATGATATGCAACTAATTGAGCATCCTCATTCTTCCATTTGGCATCTCTGTATAATCACATGTTTTTGCTTTCGTTGTAGGTATCATCATTGAGTATTGATTTGTTTGGGATATGTTGAAAATTTATACAAGCATAATGGTATAATTGAACCATAATGACCTGAGAAAAATTTACATGATTTTTGATTTTGCAAGATAGCACAAGCGTCAAGGTATAATTGAACCAGGATGACCCAAGTGCGGATTGTGTATAAATAGACAAGATTAAACCATTTGTATGCGCAAAGTGGAATCATGTCTTCAGTGATATGCTATGAATCACATCTTGAGACAAGTATTTGTACAGTATAAGTGATCGCCTCACAGATAGAAAACTAAAAAATATTGGAGTCTGCATGACTTTCTCTAGCTTGATGCATTGTTGAGAAAATGTAGAGGATCCAATAGTTCAAAAAGTTTAAGCACAAAAAGAGTCAAAACTTCATGCAAGATGCATACATTTGATACTTTAGAAAATCATCCATCATGTTTTGTGAATCCTTGTAAGTGATCAATGTTTGTTTTTATGATTGTTGATTTATTTGCTGGATATGATGCTCTGAGTTTGCTGCAAGTTTTTGATGTTCGAAATGTATTGCAAGTTTTGATCAATGCTGCCCCTAGCTGAGTTTTCCTCTTAATGCGGATATGTACAATGATTACCAAGCCATGGTGAGATATGATGAAATGATATTTGGATAAACCAGGATAGTGACTACGCTAAGTATGTTGTGGATAATGCGATAAAATGTCGGGCGATGGCTGATAGTGCTTGACTATGGATATAACGACTTATTAAGATAGATAGATAGAGGAGATATCCTCTCGCAATAGCGCCTACTGCCAGGTTTTCACCAGTTACTTTTATTATACCTTTTTATTTGCTTTTTCTTGATTTTTTTGATTTTTTTGATTTTTTTGATTTTTTTTGATTTTTTCGTGCATTAGACTGCTCAAGTGTAGTATTTCTTCAGATGGATGTTGTTAGTTGGTTCATTGAGCACATCTCCTCCTAAAGTTGTTAGCTGATAAGCACCTAATCCATAGGCTGATATGATGACATAGGGACCTAACCAGTTAGGTTCAAATTTCCCTTTCTTTTCTCGATCCTGTTGATTTCTAGGATTTTCCTTAAGTACTAGATCACCAATTTAAAAAATTCTGGGAATGACCTTGTGGTTGTAGCTTCTGCACATGTGTTGCTGATATGCTTTGAGGTGAGTGTAGGCATGTTGGCATCTTTCATCAAGAAGTTCTAGCTCTTGCAGTCAGTTGACTCGATATTATTCATCTGGAATTAGGCCTTTCAAAGAGACTCTAAGAGATGGAGTATCTACCTCCAGGGGTAAAATTGCTTCTGATCCATATACCAATGAATATGGTGTAGCTCCCATAGGTGTGCAGATGCTAGTTCTATATGCCCAAAGTGCTGGATTGAGTTTTACATGCCAATCTTTGCCTGCATCATTCACTATTTTCTTTAGGATTTTCAATACTATTTTGTTGGATGCTTTTGCCTGACCATTCCCCTGTGGGTAGTAAGGTGTAGAGAAATGATGTTGGATTTTGAAATTTTCACATAGTTCTCACACATCTTGGTTCTTGAAAGGTCGTCCATTATCTATGATGATGGAACTTGGAATGCCATATCTGCAGATTAGATAATTAAGGATAAAAGAGGCAATTTGTTTCACAGTTACTGTGGTCATGGGGACCGCTTCAATCCATTTGGTAAAATATTCTGTTGCAGTTATAATGAACTTGTGTCCATTTGAAGATGAAGGATAAATTTTCTCGACTAAGTCCAGTCCCCACTGGTAAAAGGGCTAGGATGTTGTGAATGGCTGCAGTTCCTGTGCTGGTGCATGTATAAGATTGCCATGGATTTGGCATTTAGGACACTTCTTTGCAAAATGGTAAGAATCTTTTTCCATCATTGGCCAGTAATATCCCATTCTCAGAAGTTTTTTAGCAAGAGTAGGACCACTTGAATGTGTTCCACAGATACCTTCATGAAGATATTGTAAAGCGGAGTCAGATTCATTACGATCAAGGCAACGAAGAAGAGTACCATCTAGACCTTGATGGTACAAAGTATCAGTAGTGAGAGTATAACGGGTGGCTTGCCGGATAAAGTTGCATTTTTGGTTTCGGGATAGGTCAATAGGTAGGATATTGCTTTTAAGATAGTCATATATCAGTCCATATAATGGAGAGTCAGAACCGATTAAGGCATAGATAACATGGGAATCAGAATGGTCATAGGCTGGGGAGAACAGTTGCTCTACCAAAAAATCGTAATGAATCTATTGCTCTAGAATTTGTAGTAGTGAAGCGATAGTAGCCATTGCATCAGCTGCTCTATTGTCCAACCTTGGTATTTGCTCGAAGGTGATGTGTACAAAATATTGTTTGAAATCATCTACCATTCATTTGTATGGTAACAACTTGTCATCCTTCATCTGATAGTCATTGTTGATTTGATTGATGACTAGTTGTGAATCTCTATAGACTTTCAATTCTGTGATTCTCCATTCTACGACCATTTTGATGCCTATAACCAGTGCCTCATATTCATCAATGTTATTTGTGCATGGAAATATGAGCCTATAAGATCTTGGTATGGTGTGCCTGTCATGAGTGTTGAATAGAATGCCAACACCTGAGCCATGTTGAGTATAGGATCCATCAAAGTATAGGGTCCATTGTTTGGTAGAAATAGTAAGAACATCCCTATCTGGAAATTCGATCTCCATTGGTTGTTTTCCTGGTAGTGGTGCTTCAGCTAGTTGATCTGCAATTGCTTGTCCTTTGATAGCTCGTCTCTATGTGTAGTGGATATCAAATTCACTGAGAATCATGACCCATTTATCCAAAATGCCTGTAAGAGCTGCTTTGCTGAGCAAATATTTGAGAGGATCAATTTTTGCGACTAGCTTAATTGTGTGAGCTAGCATGTGATGCCAGAATTTTTGAGAGGCAAATACCACTGTTAGACAAGCCTTCTCAATGAATGTGTAGTTGAGTTCATATCCATTTAATGTCCTGCTGATGTAATAGATAGCTCATTCCTTGCCTTGTTGATCTTCTTGTGCTAATAATGCCCCCAATGATATATCTATTGTTGAAATGTAGAGAATGAGTGGCTTTCCTGCTATTGGTGGTACTAGAATTGGTGGGTTCATTAGATATTGTTTGATTTGATAGAATGATTCTGCACATTTGGCTTCCCATCTGAATGGTACATTTTTATGTAGCAAATGATTGAATGGTAGACTTTTATCTGCTAGTTGAGCGATGAATCGCCTAATTGACTGGAGCCATCCTTGTAGAGATTTGAGCTGGCTGATGCTCTTTAGTGGTGGCATCTCCATTATGGCTTGTACCTTTGCTGGATCCACTTCAATTCCCTTTGCTAAAACGATGTAGCCTAGTAATTTTCCTGATGTTACCCTGAAGACACACTTCTTAGGGTTGAGCCTGACTTGGAATTTCTCCAATCTGTCAAAAATATTTTCTAAGAAGCTTAGATGTTCTGCCCGGGTAAATGATTTAGCTATTAAATCATCCACATAGTCCTCCATGAAGGTATGCATCATGTCATGAAAGATTGTTGTCATTGCTCATTGATAAGTTGCCCCTGCATTATTTAAGCCAAAAGGCATGACATTCCAATAGTACGTTCCCCAAGGACAGGTGAATTTTGTTCTATCTTGATCCTTTGGGGCTATCTTGATTTGATTCAGCCCAAAAAACCATCCATTAGTGATAACATTGCATGGCCTACTGTGAGGTCTATAATTATGTCAATACTAGACCAAGGAAAGTCATCCTTTGGACAGGCTTTGTTGACATCTCTAAAATTGGTGCATATTCTAATACTACCATCAAGTTTAGATACTGGTACGATGTTGGAAATCCATTCAGCATAGTCGATAGGTCGAATAAATATGACGTCTAATAGTTTCTTCAGCTCAACTTTGACCATGAGTGCTACATGTGGATTCATCTTTCTTAATTTTTGCTTGACTGGTTTAGCTCCTGGAGTAATGGATAAGTGATGCATGATTAACTGTGGATCAATCCCGAGCATATCTTTGAAAAAATTGGATAAACTCTAATTTTTCTTCCGTTGTCAAAGATTCTGCTACGTGTATGTTTTTGGTTGCTTCTGTTGTACCAATGTTGATTGATTGAGTGGGCTCAATCGATATGGGTGATCGCTCTTAATAGTGTTTAGGAAGAGTGTCAAGCCTCCCATCTTTAGGTTCTTCAAAAAGGTTTTCACCTGCAGATGCATCCTTTATTTTTACTTTTTTGTGATCTATTGCTGCCATTGACTGGTTGTCAGCAATAGATCTTTTATTTTGTTCATTTTTGCGATTGAGAGACTTGGCACTCCCCTAATTGTAGATGTCGTTACTTTGTTCACTGGTAGAGTCTATTTTTGGGTTAACGGTACACAAGTAATGGATAATGGATTCGTCATTTGGGAAAACTGGTATGTCATGAATTTCAGGTTCGTCCCAGTCTATGAGGTTAGGAAAGATAAGTGGTAAGGAGTCATTAGGTGGATCAAGTTTAGCTACTGTAAGTGTCAGAATGGAGGTATCATCGTGGTTGGTTAGGATATTAAATAAGTTAAGGATTTTGTCGAGGTCTTCGATGGTATCATCTTCTGTGTAGACTTGCTCATAATGTCTCTATTCATTTTCTTTGGTGTCATAGATATTCTATGGACCAAATTCAAGGAGTCTAGGTTGTGTGTCATGTTCTTCTTGAGAGATGGGTGTATGACTATCATTTGCAGCAATATCTTCAGTAACATTAGAACAGCTGCCCCATTCATAGTCATTTGAATCAGTCTCAGAGGTATTATCCCAAATTCTGGCAATGTTGTGGATGGGTATCTTGTAGGGTGAAAATAGGTCTTTGATGATTGATACAAGTCTGATAGTTTTCTCTGATTTTGTGTCAGATCCTGCATCCACTCTTTGCATTTGTTCATATACTGTCTCTCCCCAGGGAGGAATAATGTTATCAGGATTTGATTCCTCTTTGTCAGATACTAGTTCTTGAACATGATGTACTTTTGCAGTAGATGCTTCCTTCTTTTGATTGGTAGGCTTCTCTTGATGTTGCTTTCTTTCTTGATATTCTCGTTCTTTACGTATTGTCTCTGCTGACTCAAATAGTGCCTCCTGCTAGGAGTCCTTGTATTTCTTCTTTTCCTTCCATTAAGGTTTTTAGTATTTTCTTGGTGTCTTCCTGGGTGGTAGAGTGCGTTCATAAACCAATCCTGTTTTGTCTTTATTGAATTATGAAGGAGGATCTCATGGTTCTATGACGCCTTCCTGATGCTTGCCGATAGGTCCTTTGCCATTGTATCCCATTTGTTACATGATTAAGTAGCCTTTTCCATACAAGTGTGTTGGTATAGCTACTTCCATAATAGCCGCTTTGTCTTCTTTCTCATCCTTGTATAGCCAACTAAGGATTTCTTTTTCCTCTGATTCATGTGCTAGAGTGCCTAGTTGGATAAATTTTCCATCAAACTTGGTGATGGACTATGTTGCTTGATGTGTTGATGTTGTAGGTAATCCATAAGATTTAGGTGATGCTGGTAAGTTGGCTAAACACAAAGGTTTCAAAGAGTATTCTCCCATGCCTTGTTCTTTGATTTTTATTTTCTTCTTGAAATCCATAGATAGTGATTTAGACTTTTCTTGCTGAATAGTTGGTGCTGAGGAACTTTGTTTTTCTCTATTTTGTGGAACCAAGCTGTCTTGGGCTGCCCCCATAGCATTACAATGTTGAAATGGGTTATGATCTGCTAATATAGAAATCTCCTGTCCATTGTAGGGGAACTTAACACACTGATGATAAGTAGAAGGTACTGCTTGCATTTCATGTATCCAAGGTTGACCCAATAAGATATTATATGTGAGGTCTATGTCTAAGACTTGGCACATAGTGTCCTTTTATATTGGTCCTACTTGAATTGGTAACATTATTGTTCCTTTGGATGATCTTTCTTCATCATCATATGCTTTGATAGTGATCTTTTTGCGTGGATCAATAGATTGCTCAGAGAAGCCTAATGTATGGATAAGTTTCAAGGTACAGATATTGAGTCTAGCTCCTCCATCTATTAATACTCTTTTGACTCTATGCTTGTAGACCAAGACTTCAATGTGGAGTGGAGTATTGTGTGGATGGCTCAATGAGATATTATCATGCTCAGAAAAGGTAAGGTTATGAGGCCTTGTCATATGAGCCACCATGGCTTGGAATTTGTCAGCATCCAGATCTTGAGGTACATTTGTTTCCAATAGTGCTTGTTCTAAGATGTCCTTGTGTTTTGGTGAAAGTTTTAACAACTCCAGTATAGATATTTGAGTAGGAGTTTTGCGCAGTTGACTGACTAGATCATATTGAATTTTGGGTATGGTGTTCGTTGTTGACGCATTCCCCTTCAAGACATATTTTTGAGCTCTGGTTGTTACATTAACAGAATCATGTTCATGCATGTCTTTGATTGTGATGACGTTTACTTGATTATCCTCGGCTGATATATGATTGATGGTGTTATTGTGTATGTGATTGATACGAGCTCCACGTGTATTGTTTGAGGTTGAAGCTCCATCCTTGTTATAGTTTGGAAGAGGATTCTTAAAGGCTCCATGATCACCATTTGTCTTGAGACCATTGATTGTTAAATCACCTCTATCAATCATGTCTTGAACAATGTTTTTCAGTCTCATGCAATCATTTGTTTGATGACCTTTGTTGCGATGAAAATCACAAAAGTGTGAGTCATTCCACCAGGGTGGTTTGATTTGTGGTTCAAAGTTGTTGATCGCTGGTAAGGAGATAATTTTATTTGCCAGGAGTTCTCTGAATGCTAACTCCAATGATTGCCCTAGTGGTGTGTAAATGCGTTTTGGAAAGTTATTGGTGTTACCTCATGAGTTTGTATTAGGTCCTCGATTGGTGTTATTGCTTTGGGTATTGTTGGCGCTATTTGCATTGAGATGATCTTGATTGGTATTTAGTGCATAAGTGTTAGTGCCTTGGTTAACACCTTTTGGATTAATTGTAGTTTGAGGATTACCTGATAACGCTAGCACTGGTTGCTTGGATTTTGTATCATTTGATTCATTTCCTCCTTCATTTCCAGTGTTTTTGTTTTTGATCTAGAATCTGGATTTGTCTTAGTTGTTGTTTGGGTTGTTGTAGTTGGATGAATTTGTTCCTTCTTTGAAGAATTTCAATGTTCCTTTCTTGACACATGCTTACACTACCTAGATGCCATTTTCAATCAATTTGGCAAAAGATGGTATGCAATGAAGTTTGAGTATGTAACTCATCTCACTATTCAAGTTGTCGATGAAAATTTCCATTTTTTCTTTTTCAAGCACATCTCAAGGATATCTCAAAACCATACGTCGCCAACGTTGAAGGAATACCATGAATGTTTCATTGTTTTTCTGCTCGGTGTTATAGACATCTAGCATAGTGATAGCATGTTGAATGTTGTAGGAATATTGAGTTATGAACTTGTTGACTAATTCATTGAATGATCTGGCAGGAGGTGTGATTTTGGATAACCATTCCATTGTTTGTCCTCCCAAGATTCTTGGGAATAACCTCATCAAATATGTGTCATCATGGGAAAATTCAAGACTCATGGTGCAAAATTCCCAAACATGATAACGAGGGTCACTTTTCCCATCATAATTGTCAAATTTGGGAATATCTGAGTTTGGGGGAAAAGGTACCATGTTTAACTGTATGTCAAAAGGATAAGGACAAATTTCAGTCAAGGAGTACCGTACTGTTGTCCCTTTTTGCATGTCTTGCATTTGTCTCTGCAACATTTGCATTTTCTGAGTGAGAGAAATCAAAGGTGCATTTGCCTGCCAAGGGAAGAGTTCTTCCCTTACATTATTTCTCAGCTAAAATGGTGTGTGGTGGGGTATGTTTTGCTCAGGGATGTTTTGCTCGGGCAAATTTTGTTCTGGTAGATTTTGCTCAGGTATGTTTTGTTCAGGGTCATGTGCTTCCTCCTCTCTTTGTCGTTCTTGATAGTCATAATGTCGAGATCTTGTTCTAAATATGTCAGTGTCAAAGTCATCAGGGAGTTTATTTCCTTTGCTTGTGAGCATGAGTAGATATTTTTCTGTGTCATTTTCCATGAGTCTTTCCACAAGTTTTTGAAATGAAGCGCTTTATTGACACTCTTGGAGGAGTTCTTCAGAAATTTTGGTGTCTTCTAGATTGGGACACTCGAAAGGATTTGATAATCTTCAATCCATGCTGGACTCTGGTTGCATTTCGCTTTGTTTGTTTCATTGAGAGCGAGTAACAATAGGCATCTAGTAGAAACTTTCTGTGACAAAAGGAACAAACTCCTCTTTGTTGTTTTGTTTAGGGGTTGGTGGTTCAAACTGCGGTATGTTGTAAGTGATGCACTTCAGGGAATAAGGCTAGATTGATCTTTCCTCCTTGATTTAGGCATTGACTGAATGCTGATTTTTGACAGAATTCTCTACTCCTCAATGGTTCCTTGTCAAATTCATTGGTTTTGTCTTGAAGATACAAGCGGATATGACGAAGGAATGTTTGATGAGATTTGAAGAGTTGGCAATTGATGTATAAAAATTTATTCCATTTGGCAAGTTTCAGAGAATTGGGTTGTTGTTTCCTCAACTTAGTGTAATGATAAATACTCTTTCTTCTCAGAATATGAGGATTAGTCATGCACAAGTGATCAATGGTTTCCTTTGATTTGTTTTGGATTTAGTTATCTTGTTTGGAAACTTAAGTTTTACTTTATCAAATGAAGGTTTAGATGCCCCCTTATGACAAAGCATGTCAAATGATATGGAATACGAGCTTTCCCAATATGGAAACTCGATTTGACAACTTGGAGTTTAAAACAAGTGTGTTTTTGGATAAAAATCCGTTTGATTGAAGGACTTGGTGATACTTGTGATGATGTTTCCTAATTTTGATAGGAGAGATGTGTTTTATCTTGCGACTAGTTTTTAGATTTTGACAACTTTGTTTTACGAAGAACTTATTTTGGGAACCATTTTTGATACTCTATTTTGATTCTCTGTTTGATGAAGTTCAAGTTGAGGAAAGAAAGCTTCCTAAATTGTTTTCAGATTTTTCAAAAATAGCCTCTGTTTTGCCCCCTATTTTCTTAGTTTTTGCTACGCGCTAAGACAGAGACGCAATGTGCTACTGAATTTCCTCAACGCGCTAGAGAACAGACTCCACACACTAAGCTACCCTCTATGACACGCTAACTGGTTTGTTTTGAATTTGTCTTGGTCTAAAAGGTTATGCGCTAATATGGGCTGCCAATGCGCTGACTATTGGTCTCTATGCGCTAATTCTTGATCCCCACGCGCTAAGCTGTTGCTTCAACGCGCCAGAATGTTTTCAAAAAGCGCCAAGTTTAAAATGCTAGTGTTGGATTTTGATGAAGTGCTAAAGTTAAAACTTAATGCTCTAAAGTGAAGCTTGAGTGTGCTAAAGAATGGTTTCTACGTGCTAAGAAGTTGTTCTTACGTGCTAAACTGCCCTGATAGTTTGACTTGGTTTTTTTCCTGCAATTTTTGGAACTTTGTTTTCAATGATGATGGATGATTTTTTGAAGTAATAAATGAAAGCACGGAACAAAAGAAGCAACCATTTTTTCTTAATCTAAACAATGAGTGTATGTTCTGTGAGGATGTGTTCAAATCCCCAATGTTTTAACAGGTTTTAGATACAACAACATACAATTCAGTCAGACTCTTTATTCAAGGGTCATAAGTAATATCATAGCCCACTAGTCTCGATACTTCGTCAGCTCAAACAACCTTGTCACCCCCTAGGGGGCACCCATTTTTTTGCCTTTTGCTAGAAATTAACCTAAAGTTAATTGCTTCACAATTGAGTAGTTATCTTGGGAGATATATGGTGAGTGATCTTGGGGGAAGATTCTTCCCCACCCTTGCACTATGATATTACAAATGTCTGGATACTGACTCGGCTCAAAGTTTCTATGCTAAAGTTCATAATTAGGCTTCCCATTCTATCGTCAGTGATAAACTCCCTCAGGAGGCTTCCCAACCTTTAGAATAAAGGCTTTACGTATCTTAAGGATACTAGGGGAAGGCTAATCGCTACGCACAACAATTGAAAGGGACTTTCATCACACTCCACTTTTGATTATAGTGGGTTGGAACACTTGGCTTCAAAGCTGTTTCCCACTTAGGTCGTTCCCTTCACACCGGCCAAAGAATGACTTTAAGACTTTTTCAACCCCTCGGGAAGCCAGGCCTGCTAAAGGATTTAATGCAATAAACACTGAAAGCATAAGAGTGGTTTGGCTTTTTGATCACCCAGTTAAGGGGAGAGCATATTCCTTCCACTTTCGTAGCAAAGTAAACAAGTGTTCTTTTTAACTTTTATTGCAATGATTTGGTAAAATCTATATGGAGATGTTTCTCCATAAAAACATGGTGTTTATTTTATCCCTTCAAAGCAATTATTTTCTGATCTAGGAAATGAGCCTGGTCAACAAAGTCACTTCAATGTTTGGTCAACAAAAGAAATCAATCAAAAGGGGAAGATCTTCCCTCTTTAATGGTGAATGAATTTGGATATGTGTGATTCTTTTACTTTGCAAAAATTTGAAGTGGATCCTTTTATGCACCAAAGGATGGTGAAGTTCTTTTTAAAGCCCTTTGTAGAAATGAAATTTGATGGTTCTTTTTAGAGCCCAAAAATGAAAAATTTTCTCCTAAGAAAGCAAGAAAGATTTCTTTATTGTTCTTTTTAGTTGCCCAAAATAAGGTGTGAGTTCAATTTTATTTAAACAAGAAATGAAAGGAATTTGAATCTTAACTAACTTAGAAAAAGTTAGTAAAATTTAAACTATAATTCTAGCCTACATAGAATAGACTCCAAACCTACAAACAAATTGTTAGTAACTTGCAGAAAACCAGTCAAGTAGTTAGCAAGAGGATGGTTTCGTGGACTTCCACAAGTCTAATTTTTGATTTCAGTTACAAATTAATTTTATTTTTTTTGTTCTCTGTCTGTGATGCACTACAAAAAAGACTATACACGCTACAGGATAACCAGGATGCGCTATCAGACATACCCAATGCGCTGAAATGTTTTCTGAAAGCGCTGCTCTATTAAGTTCTTGCACTAAGACTTACAGGAAAAATGTTAAAAAGTCTATGCACTATGTGATGGTCTATACGTGCTAGGAAGTGAGTCCCCCACGCCGAACAGTGAGCTAGATGCGCTAGAATTTTGACCAGATGCACTAAGGGATGTTCCCCATGTGCCGATTTCTATTTCCTGCGTACCTGCAAAAGTGCTCAGATTCAAAAACTGATTTGATTAATGGGGTTAAGCCCCACGGTGGGCACAAGAAATGTATGTGGGAAAAGCGGGGCTATGAAACTCAAAATGTGAAAAATGATGTTCAAAGGGCTTGTCCACACACCCACTGGACTTCTTGGTGCAAGTTATGGAGTCATGAAGAATGACTCAACTTCCCAAAGTAGGTTCCATGGTTCTCCATCTCACAAGGTCCCTCAAGCCAATGCCTTTGCTCTCAGACCACTGAGAAAAGTGACTTAGGGATGACAAATGCAAGAATGAGGGATGTTTTAGATTGATTTTAACATGAAATGCATCCTATTTATGCATGATTCTATAAATGAGTTAAACTAGATTATAAGATGACAAGGTTAGTAGCAATACTATCCTAACATGATATACTACTCAATGATTTAAGCTAATGATAACATAAATACTCTAAAATGCTTATTAGATTAATTCCTATTATAAAGAGAGGCTAGATGTATTGATAAAATTGAGCATAAATGAGATACTAAAAGCTTGGATCCTTTTAAAATGGAGGAATGAGAGCTCTATTTATAGGGAAAATAGGGCAATGGATGGTCAAGATTGGAGGAGTTAATCAAGGGTTAGGATTGAAAGTTATCAATCCATGTTTACAATTTTCATCAATGAAATGGTGACAATTGCCAACATAAGACTACTTGAGAGGAGAGGTAAGAAGCATTAAATGCTTGAGAAGACCTCATGGTTACGCTAGAAGGTAAGGGTTAAGGTTAGGTTAGGGTTATCCAATGGATAAAGCTTTTACCCAAAGGATAAACTCTTGTGCAAAGGTATAGGGATAACCATGGTCAAGCAATAAATGCTTGATGAGACCCCTAGGTTAGATGAGGGTTAAGTTAGGCAAAAAGTCTCTAACCAGGCCACTAAGGGTTATTTAATCATTAATGGTTTGAAGACTTTCGGGACAAATTTTTTAAGAGTCCTTCCAAATTTGGGGGTATTGAACAAGTTAGCTTGTTGAAGGCATAAAGGCTTTAATGCCTTTTGAAGACTTTACTCCAAATTTGAGAAGTGACCTCCTCAAATTTAGGGAAAGGAGATAATGGATGGGTTTAGGCTAAGGGTTAAAATGCAAGTGGGAGATGTAGGAAAATGCAAGTGGGTGGGGAAAATAGAATTTAATTAAAATAAAATTAATTTATTTCAATTTGGTTGCAAGTTGGGAAATTAAATAAATTAGATTTATTTAATTGGGGTAAACTATTTAATTAAATGTTAATTTAATTAAAAAGTAGAGAGAAGGGATTTAATTAAATAAAATGATTTATTCAATTAAATGATGTAAAGTACTTTCGTGATTTTAAATAAATAAATTGAATAATTTATTTAATTAAATAGAAGAATGTGGGTGATTTAATTAAATTAGATTTAACTAAATAGAGGAATGAGAATAAAATGAACATTAAATATTCATTTAGGAATATGGCCATTTTTATACGTCTACAATTATAATCTGAATGCATTTCAATTAAACTATAATTGAAATCTATCTCAAGGTTAACTGAATCTGATCTCTCAATTATTTCAATTATCCTAAATTGTGTTTTTTCTTGATCTCTCTTGTATTTCTCTATAAATTCAGTCTTCATCTCTCATTCAAAACACCCTGGAGATTTATTGTTATTATACAATTTTTGCTCTGGAGTCATTGAAGATATTGTGCTTGCTTTTTGAGATTATTGCATCTTAGTTTATCTTTTTGCATATTTAGTTCAATTATGATTGCTTGAATTCATATAGCTTACTATTCATCCATCTAGCATAATCTTGCATCCATTTAGCTTAATATCATGCTCATATAGATTAAATCCTTCGTCTTGGTGTAGTCTAGTCACTGGTATTGCTTATACAAATATGAGAGCAAGTCTATACACGCATCTTTTAGAAGACAATTGTTCAATTTGTGATGGTTTTATTATTCATGCTTATATTTGTCTAACCATACATGTAATGACTTAATTGAAGTGTTGTGTCTTATAGCTTACAAATACTTATTCCACTTTTCACACACACATTTATGGCACCCCCCGTGGGCAAAAGACTACATGTTTCGGCCTCAAAGACTAACTTTTTCTTATTTTTCTTATTTTTATTTTTTCGGATTTTCGTCCGTACAGTTACTGCAAAATATCGTACGAGTTTTCCCACACTACTGAACGACAAACTGTAGATATTGTGCGATCTCGTATGACTCGGTGAGAATCATCATATGATATTCTGTGTTTTTTTTTTAGTTAAAAATAGATTTCATTCTTCAAGTTTTCTTATTCAATTTTTATCATACTAACGCTGACCCTGGCTTGTTGTTCATCTGTTTTAGAAATTTTTGTAGAATGCTTGTCGAAGAATATGCTTCTCAAATGAAGATATTATGACTACTGATTTGTTGTCTTTGCAGGTTGCCTGAGGAAATTTGAGTAAACATGTGTATTCTTTAAATTCATTTTTTAGGCACCTAAATTTCTATCTGGTTAATGAACAAATCTTTCTTTCATGTTTTAAGAAAATTCTGAGAGGTAGGAGAGTATGCTCTTGTCTGCATAGACAATCAGAAATCCAGAGCCTTGAGGATTTTTCTAGGTTTGAGATTTGTGTAACTTTAGCGGGCCTGCCCTCCTGAGGAGACTATAAGGCCAAAGCCATTAAGGCCGGTGAGAGGGGAACGACCCAAGTGGGAATGAATAAACACCAAGTACTCCAACCCACTATAAAATAAACGTGATTTGATGAAAATCAAGTCAATGACAGTTCTTGGGAATAGCTCTCCTCTGTACCTTCGGTTATATCAAACCTTGGTTTTCAAGGCTGGGAGACCTCTTAATTGAGTTTATACCCTGATGCATTGAACGAATCCCTTACTAGTTCCAATTAAGATTAGAAGCTACCTGGTTCACCTCCGAAAGGGGGGATAATCTTTGTGCAAGAGAGATAGTAACTCTCCCAAGATACTTTCCATTTTGTGCCCCATTAGCATTTGGAGTTGGCTAATATGGTGTTGAGAATCCATTGCATGAAACTCAGTGGCCATATTCTAATTAGCTATTGGGTGTGTACCTGAGTTTGCAAGCAAAGGTTTTCTTCTCTCACCAATTTTCATAGGGTTAGCGTGTTGTGATTGAAGTCATTATACATATTGCGTGTTTACTGTGTTTTCATCCCTGAAATTGAAACTGAAATACCAAAAAACTGGAGAAAACAATAAACAACTCAGTGGTCAAAACTATGTCCATGTCAAAAATTAGTCTATCTTAGTCAAAACTCTATCTGTGTCAAAAACTAGTCTATCTTAGTAAAAACTCTATCAGTGTCAAAAACTAGTCTATCTTAGTCAAAACTCTGTCCGTGTCAAAAACTAGTCTATCTTAGTCAAAACTCTGTCAGTATCAAAAACTAGTCTATCTTAGTCAAAACTTTGTCCATGCCACAAACTAGTCTACATCAGTCATAAAAAAAACTAAGTCCATCTCATAACTGGTCGTTGTCAGTCTTTGAAAACCCTGTCTGTTAGAATTTTGTCTCTGTCCAATAAACTATCATATGAGTTTTCTGATTTATCATCCTACTATATAACTATTTTTGTACGAAATTTCATCAAGTCTTATAGTTTGTCGTCTGGGTCCTTATTCTGTGTTGTACGAAATCTGATAAACTGTCATCCTGCCTAGGGAATTATCGTTTGATCTCTGAACCTGTGTCATATGAAAAAACATTACATTCATCAGTTTGTCATCTGAGGTATACCCATCTATCATGCGAACATAGGTAGCAACTCGTAGGAAATTCTATTTTTATCGTCCTGAAGCTATTAAACTGTCGTTTGGTCCTGTAAAACTTGTCGTACGAATATCTGATTTTGTCGGTCCAGAACATTCAAACTTGCCAAAAACAGTCTACAGTGAGCATAAAATTGGTTATCATCATCCTGAGCATAAAAAAATCTAAATAGTGCACTTCTGCCGTTGCGTTGCATGATTTTGTTGATCATCCTTCAGCTAGTTCAATCAACCATTTATCAAACTTAAGTAACTTAGATATACGTCTTACATAAGATAGATTGTTCCTGAAACTAGACTGAGTCTTAGTTACTTCTCTTAAATCAAACTAGGTAACTTAGATAACATCTTACACAAGATATATCTTTCCTGAAACTAGACTAAATCTTAGTTGCTTGTCTCAATTGGTACATTAAACGAACAACTAGCTCCAAATTTGATCTTGACTTCTGCATCACAAACAACTTTAGGTCACATCAGTCAATAAAAATGCCTATTCAAACCAGAAGTTCTCGTAAGAAATCTGCCAAAGGAAAAGGATAATCCTTTTCATATCAAGATAATCCATTTTATGTAGAGGATCCTCTCACTACTAAACCTTCATCACCAGATATGCTAGTTTATGATCAACCCTTGTCTCCCACCATATCTGGAACAAAACAAGAAAGACGAGCTGCTAAACACAATGCCAACCTTAGTATCCATGATACTGATAGTGATTCCTCATCAAGTGAATCTAAAGCCTATGAACCTCCAGAAACTAATATTCATAAATGTCAAAAGGATAAATATTTCTGAAAAATGATGAAGGTTATCATGGCTAGAGAAAAAGAAGACTATTTTCTAGAACTAGCAAAACAAGACACTAAACTTCCTACTGGTTATAACGTTGAGACCCTCATCACTAAAGAGGAAGAGACACCCTTAGCAATGGTAAATAGACAATTACAATCATTACGAATTGAGATCATAGAACTGAAAAACAAGGATAAATCATCAAAACAATATTCTCTGGATGCGATATGCCCATTTCCATTTGATAAAAACCTTTGCATGCCTCCATTTCCTTCATGAGTGGAGATCTCAAAATTTGACAAATATGATGGCAACTCAGATCCCCAAGACCATATCAAATAATTTTGTGCTTTATGTATGGAGTTCATGCACGACCAAACATATCTCATGCACCTTTTCCTGAGAAGTTTAGGGGGACAAGCTATGGAATGATTCTCAAGCCTACCTATGGGCATAAAAACTTTTGAAGAATTAATCCAATTATTTCTACAACAATACTCCTATAACATTCGTCACTCAGTCACTATGATAGAGCTTTGCAATACCAAATAGAAAATAGGAGAGCCCTTTCTCACTTTTCTCCAACGATGGAGAAAGATGTTCTCTATATATTCATGACCTATTCTAGATTCTGAGAAGATGGATATCTTCGTCAACAACTTAATCCCTGAATTGAAATATAGTATCCAAATGCAAGTATACCCTTCATTCAACAAAATGGTAGATAGTGCCCTCAAAATAGAAGATGTGCTTATAAAGAAAGGAGATATCTCACTCTGGAAAGAAACAAAAGAAGGTTCTAGTTCCAAAGAAAAGAACAAATATTGGAAATATGGCAAAGACAACAACAAAAACATTGTTAATTATGGAGTGGTAGACACTGTTAAAGAAAAATCAAAATCCATGATATTTAACTTGGCTAGTGGCACACAAGCACTCAAAGCAGCTGCAACCACAATAGAAAATCCTCCGAAGAAAGTAAAAGAGTGGTTTAAAGAGAAACCTTGGCTTTTGAAACCTAAATGTGAATTCACTCCTCTGGAAGAATCATACGAATCTACTTTCAAAACTTTATTGGCAAATGATTTGATAACCTTACCAGACAATTCTAGGCCATATGATCCAAAAGTTAAACCAAAATGGTGGAGAGAGAATGAATACTGCAACTACCATCGAAACAAAGGTCACAACACAAACAACTGCATGAAGCTCAAGCATGAGATTCAAGATTTCATTGACACGGCCAAAATTATTGTTGGAAATCACACAACTAATGCTGATCACAAAGCTTTTAAAGATCCCCTACTTGTTTATGAACAAGGTGATTCCTCAAAGTCAAAAGGAGGTGCCAAAGTTAATTACACCTATACCAACAATGACAATGTGATCAACATGATTGAGTCTTCCCCACCTGAATATTGTAATGTGATCATAATCAAAGATAAACAAAATGAATCACAAAATGCAAATGCTGTGACCCGCACTCAAAAGAAAGTCACTCTCCAAGGAGCTAGTTCTTCAACTCCTTCTCAAACAACATCAAACCTACCAAGTTCTTCGAACAGACAAATAGATGCAAACATGGCTAAATCCAAACAACTGGCTTCATCATTCTCTTCTAGTTATAGCATTGTCAAACAATTGAAAAGAATGAATGCTCAAATATCCATCTTTGAATTGCTCAAAATCTCTTCTACTCATAAAGAGATCCTGGACAAAGTGTTGCTCACTACTAATGTCCCAAAAGATTTAGATATCGATCGGTTTCAATCTATGGTGGGTCACCTGACCTTGCCTCATTATCTTACTTTCTCTGAAGAAGATGACAACTCGCTGAATCACCCACATAACCAACCATTGCACATTGAAGGTATGATCCATAAAAATCGAGTTAAATGCGTTTTGATAGATGGAGGCAATGGGTTGAATATTTGTACCTATAATCTACTTACATAGCTGGGTTTTTTCTGAAAATATCATTGATCCGGCCAAGAAAATAACAATCAAAGCTTATGATGAAGAAGAAAGAACCTCTAAAGATTTGGTACTATTACCAATCAGGGTAGGACCTGTAGAAAGAGATGTTATTTTCCAGGTGCTTGATCTTCCTCTATCATACAACATCTTACTAGGCAGGCCATGGATTCATGAAATGAACGCAGTTCCATCTACATATCATCAGTTCTTAAAATTTCCTTATAATGGAGTTGAAGTCAATATTCCTGCTGATACAAACTCCCCCTGTAATGCATTGACAAAGAGTGATGATACCTTTGTACCTCATAATAGAGCAGCCTCTATAGCTGAAAGTTTAGAAACCTTGATGAAGGACTTAGAAAAGAAATTGAAAATCACAAATATTGGCATGGATGGATACAAGATAGAACTAGTCCTTTCACTAATCTCTCTTCCTCCATCACCAAAATAGTCAGGAAAACCATCAAAAGTTATGAAGCCACAAAATTCCACTCCAAATATCATATATGATGGTCTCTTTGTACAATCCTCTACTTCCCTTGTAGATGAAATAGAAGAGGGTGTTGTTCTCAAATGACTTTTCAAAGAAGATAGTGAAAACAAAGAAGTAAGACATTGTGAGATTTCTCTGACACAATATGGTCCAGGATATAAAATGATTCAATGCATGCGATATTTAGGTACTGATCCTTTGGGAAAAACTCAAGAAGGTATTATTGAACCTATTCATCTACAAACTAAGTCTACAAATGACAAAGCTAGATTGGGATATAATCTAGGAAAGACACTGCCTTCACTATCATAGGAAGTAAACACTCAACAAATTCAAGAAGAGTGTGAAAAAGAACAAGAAGAACTATCAATCAAGAGAGAGGAAACAATTAGTACTCAAGTCCTAATGATATCAGCTACAACATTACAAGGAGTAGAAATTCCAGAGGATATGAGAGAAGAGGTAGAAAGAATCAAAGAATTGTTTGTACCACTGAAAAAATTCCAGCCACATACACTGGTAGACAACAAGTAGATGATTCAGAAATTGACTGGAATGAGTATGAATGGGGTCCAGATCATCTCTCAGATACATCTAGTACATAAACTCCAGAAGAGTCCAATGATATCATAGCTGACACACAAGAGTTGATACACTTAAAACTACAAACAGAGATAGAAGAAATCAGAGTAAAAAGACAAGCAGACTATGAACAAAAGATGAAAGAAGGAATGACACAAGAAAATTCTTCACCTACTATGTCTCCCTCTAATAGGACATAACAAATTAGGTATGGAACTACACAAGAAGAATTGGAAGCTATAGAAATAGAACCAGTCAATAGTCCAGAAGAAGATGAATGGAGTAGAAGACTGAAATTCATAGAACCATCAAGGTTATGTCAACAGGTATGTCAGATACAAGTGATAAATGAACCAGATCACGAAGGAACTTGCAGCATCAAAGATTTAGGTATTGACACTATACATACATTCACTCAATTACTTGAAGAAGAGTCATAAACTTCCTCTTATGACTCTGATGACTCCGACAATAGTCCTATTGATGATAATACCTATTTAGCATCAAACTTTGACTCCTCTATCACGGATGTTGAGAATCTGGCTATTGATCTTGTTACTGTCAAACCACGATATGTAGTCCAGTCTAGCGTAGAAAGTGGTGCTACGAGTAGGTCTATTGGATTTGGTCAACTAAATATTAATGTGCACTTCAATGATCATGTTGTAACTATTCATGGTCTCAAGACATTTATGCAAGGTAGTCTTCTAGAACTCAGCTTCTGGTTCAAAGTTATGATGATAATATTGTGAACTCCCTCGAACCTATTCAAACTTTATCCTTGGTACATCCCGAACTAATTGACTGTAGTCTCCAAAACCAACCTATGAATGTACCTATGTTTGCCAATGACTATACGTTAGCCTAATACCTTAATGCAGTTGAACTAATGGACTCTTCCACCAGTGACAAAAATGAGAACATGACTGAAACAGATATCAAGTATCTTAGTCGCAAAAATCAAAAAAAGAAAAATAAAAGATCTGATGGCGAAAACCACATTGAGGCGGTGTCAGAATCAAAAATAGAAAAAATAAAGGACGTACCTAAGGGTGAAAACCTCTTTGAGGCGCCTGAAGGTGAGATACTTGATATACTACCAATTCACTTCTAGGAAAGGTATTCTATATTGATTGAACCAACTTAGCTAGTAAATATTGGGAGTCAAGAGACACCACATATCATCCACTTAGCTCAATCATTATCAGTAGAAGAGTTAAAATATTGCAGCAATCTCTTTTTAGAAAAGAAGATCAACTTTGCATGGACATACTCTGATATGCCAGGCCTAGATCCTGATCTTATCATGCACCATCTTTCTATTACACTAGGAGTTAAAACCAGTCAAGAAAAAACTCCGTAAGATGCACCGCCATGTGGCACTACTAGTCAAAGCTGAGCTAGAAAAATTGCTAGAAGCTGGATTTATCCGAGCTATAGACTATGCATAATGGATTTCAAACATAGTACCTATATCAAAGGTAGATAAATCTATTAGGGTTTGCATAGACTTTAGAGATCTCAACAAAGCATGTCCGAAAGACGATTTTCCATTGCCTAACATTGATATGATAGTGGATATGACTGCTGGATATGAGATGTACTCACTAATGGATGGATTCTCTGGTTATAATCAGATCAAAATAGCTCCTGGGGATCAAGAAAAGACAACTTTCACCCGTGCATGGGGAACCTTATGCTGGAACATCATGCCATTTGGGCTAAACAATGCAGGAGCAACTTACCAAAGAGTAGTAACAACTATCGTTCATGATATATGATGCATAAGAATATGGAAGATTATGTTGATGACACTTTAGTGAAGACTATGAAGAGATCCACACATATTCAAGAGCTAGGTCTCATACTAGATAGAATGGAAAAATTCAAGCTCTGGCTAAATCCTAAAAAGTGTGCATTTGGAGTGACATCAGGGAAATTACTTGGCTACATCATTTAAAAGAAAGGATTTGAGGTTGATCCTGAGAAGGTCCAAGCTATAATGGAAATGCCACCTCCAAAGAATATTAGTCAAATGAGAGGTTTACAAGGAAGTCTCCAGTCAATCAGATGCTTTATTTCTCAGCTAGCAGATAAAGCTCAACCCTTCACAAAAGTATTAAGGAAAGGAGTAGCATACAACTGGGATCAAGAATGTAAACAACACCTTCAAAAAATCAAAGAATACCTATCTAATCCACCAATACTAATGCCGCCAATTCAAGGTAAACCATTGATTCTATACATATCAGCTATTGATTCAACACTGGGGGCACTTCTGGCACAATAGGATGAAAATAAAAAAGAGAGAGCTATATATTATATCAGAAAAACATTGGTGTCTTATGAAATAAACTATACTATAATAGAAAAAGCATGCTTGGCATTGGTCTTTGCATCACCAAAATTGAGACACTACATATTAGCACATTCCATCAGGCTAGTAGCTAATATTGATCCGCTCAAGTATCTTCTCAACAAAGCAACACTTACAAGAAGATTGGCAAAATGGGTCATGGTTCTTACAGAGTTTGATATTGAATATGATCAAAGGACAAGTAATTGTAGATCAACTTGCTGATGCTCCACTTGAAGACACTCAACCTCTGCATATAGAATTTCTAGATGAATCAATCATGCACCTTACTCAACAATCATGGAAGATGTTCTTTGATGGATCTTTCACTCAACATGGTTTCGGTGATGGAATACTTTTTATTACTCCTCAAAGGTATTAAATCCCAAAGGCTTACAAGATTCATTTCCCTTGCACAAAAAACATTGCAGAGTATGAAGCTTTGGTAAACAGGATCAAGCTAGCTATTGAATGGAAGGTTCTGGAGTTACACATCTACAAAGATTCTCAGCTAATCATCAATCAAATCAATGATACATATCAGAATTGAGATGAGAAATTGATGCCTTATAAGAGAATGGTGGATGATCTCAAGAAATATTTTACTTTTGTATCATTCCAGCAAATTCCCAGATCCACAAATAGAGTATCAGATGCTATGGCCACCTTGGCATCCATACCAAAGTTACAAGAATCTAATTTTTTCTTTTAATTCTTGGTGGAAGAGTTACATTACCCTGCCTATGATTCTCCTGAGTCCTAGATGGTCTATTCTATTATTGGACATGACTTATCTCGCTACAGCCACATTTACTTTTATCTATGAGACCAAATTGTCCCAGAAAATCTTACTCGTAATGAGAAAAGGAACCTAATCCGAAATACTTCATGGTACGTCATCATCCCTAATAATCTATTTAGGCAAGGTTTGGATAGTACTTTGCTTAGGTGTCTAGAAACTGAAGAGTCCCAACGTGCATTATCAGAAGTCCATGAATGTATTTTTGGATCTCATTCGAATGGTCTAACTTTAGCTCAAAAACTACTAAGGGTTGGGTACTACTAGCCAAGAATGGAGAAATATGCTATAAAGTTTTCTAAAACTTCTGTAAAGTGTTAGCTACATGGGAATTTCATAAATTCTCCAGCAAGGGATCACATACCCTTCATTCTACATTGGCCTTTTCAGCAATGGGCCTTTGATCTCATTGGTCAAATATATCCTGCATCATCCAACAGACACAAGTTTATCATAACTTCCACTAAGTACTTCACTAAGTGGGTAGAAGCGGTTTCTCTCATCAAAGCAACCGGTAAACAAGTAGCTCTATTTATCCTTAACTATATCATCTGCAGGTATGGGATACCTTCATCCATTGTGACTGACAATGGAGGACAATTCAAGAATAAAGATCTAGATGAGCTTTGTGAAAAATTCAAAATCAAACAACACTGGTCATCCGTATATTACCCTCAAGGAAATGGACAAGCTGAGGCATCTAACAAAAATATGCAGACTATCTTACACAAAACAATAAACAAATCTGGGAGGGATTGGCATCTGCAGCTCAATCCTGCACTATGGGTTTATAGAACAAGTATTATAACACCTACTGGGGCTACACCTTTTTCTTTGGTGTATGGATCTAAAGCAGTCTTACCTATTGAGGTGGAAATACCGTCTTTGAGAGTTTCTTTGCAAGGTCTCGTTACTGATGAAGAGTACAGACTATCTAGATTGCAAGAACTTGAGTTGCTGGATGAATGCCGATAAGTGGCATTTGATCATCTGAGAGTGTATCAAAAGAGAATGTCTAAAGGATATAACAAGAAGGTTTGACAACAACAATTTCAGGTTGGTGACCTCGTTCTGAGAGAAAATCCTAAAAATCAATAGTTTCGAGACAACAAAGGGAAGTTTGAACCTAACTAGTTGGGTCCCTATATCGTTACTGTAGTCTTTGGCTTTGGTGCCTATCAGCTCTCAACATCAGAAGGAGAACAACTCCATGAATCGATCAACACCATCCACTTAAAAAATTTCTTCACTTAGTATTCTCTCCTCCAGCAACCTGTATAGCTAAAAAGTCCTGAAAAAAATCATAAAACTCATAAAATGTCCTAAAAGAAAAAAAATAAAAATCTTTGCCAAGCAGGTGAAAACCTGGCAAACAGGTGCCTCTTGTACTCAAGTGCTCCATGTATCAACGCAACATTGGCATTTCCCTCTTTCATTCATCTTTGATTTTACTTATACATATATTTTAGTCGCTTTTGTGACATCTTGGTTTGTTTTAGAACCCTCATGGCTTGAAACTGATCAATGTCCTAGTCTTAGGGTAATCGACTAAGCAATTTACGTGTCCTAAGCAGTATCAACCAAGTCATCTTTCTATTAGTGATATCTAGTCATCCAATTTGAGTCAATCACCAGTCTCCTAACTAGTGAAGAGTTTTATCACTAAGTACACAAGCAAAACAACATTACTGAAAACAATCACTAAACAGTTTGAGATATGCATGAAATTTTATTTTTGTGTTGTCTTTTATATTTGTTTTCGATTATTATTCCCTCTGAGTAACTCGAGGAAGTCTATCTTGACTAAGAGGAGCAAGGATTGGGGCCATAATATTTTCTTTGTTTTCTGCTTGTAGGAATGATTCCAATGATCTAGAAACATTTAATTAGTTGGGTGTCTGTGATAAGTGCCTTCACATCAAGGTGAAATCACCACACATACCTTGAATCCGCTTATTTGTATGCTATAGGGAGGTTGGCATCATTTATTTGTCTATTTTGAGGGAATTTCTTTAAATGTACAATCTGGATGCATGCATAATCTGTCCAAGGATATGAACGAAAAAAGGGTCATTGTGGACAAGATAATTAATATTGCACATGAAAAGGAAGGAATTCTATTCTGCCTGCTATGTTTGTAAATGCTCAATGATGAAAATTAAGCATTTCAAAGCCAGTGACTAGTTTTTTTTTGAGTTTGCATTCATTCTGCATTTTGTGCATTTTGAGTGATTTCTGCATGATAACAATAATCTCTTTATCTTCTGAATGAGAGTTTGAAGTATCATCATTTCTAAGCTAAGTGGTCTCTCTTTTTTCATCATTTCTCTAATCGAGTACTTGTGTATTGAGATGTTAGTTGCATACATAAGCATCTTATATAGATCCATACATTTCATTATATACATTCATTTGCATTCACATTATTGCATAATTTTTTTATTTTTTTTTGCATTACTAGTTACTCATTTTCATCCTTTATTTGCATATGAAAAGAAACAAAAACAAACATCCTTATTCATCTACATTACGTACATCCATACTGAACAAATATGCATACATATAGAATAAAGCATATAGAAAAACATCTCATAATTAATCAACACAAGTACGATGACATCAAACCAAGATCTCGTATATATATCATCATAAATATCTCAGAGTACAAATAAAAGTCTCAGGGTACAAATGATATCAACTATCATCTATAATCTGCCATCGGAGTAAGAATCGTATGGGCTACAAAAAATGGGGTATATAACAAAATCTAAGCGCTACAAAAATATAGCTCTCTGCCTCTCCCTCATCGCCAGGTGGTGGATGAGGTGGAGCCTGCTAACTAGTATCCTGCCTAGGTGCCCAAGCTCCCTCAGATTGAGCCATATACTAAGAATATGGAACAACTTGCCGCGCTATAGGAACTGCTACGCTATATGTCACAACATATAGGTCGCTCGACTATTCTGATGCAAAACCTCTCGCCAGAGAGTATCTCACTCTGCCCTAACCTTCGCTAGCTGTCGATCCTGCTAATCTCACCCTCATCAGGTGCCCCCTACTCCCTCATAGGCTCTTTGCCTCCATCTCCACCTCCATCTCCACCTCGATCATTCCTCCACTGTTGCACCTATCTAGGAGCTACTTGATCCTCCTCTCCTCTACCCTCTGCCATCCTAGCACCACTAACTGTTAGGCCCAATATGGAAAGCTAATGTACTGAGAGGGGAGGGGTGAATTAGTACTCCAAAACTTTTCTTGAATAATAAACTTACTATTATGCATAAATAGAATAGTGGAGTAACATAAAATAAAGTTAAAACAAACAGATAACAATCATACATGATTCTCTCCATAACACATATATTTTGGTCACGCAGAAACTCTTGGTTAGAGAGAAAAACTGCGATGGGGATGGCACCCATAACTTCACTACTGCAATAATAAAGATTGCTCAGTTAGAGCTACATTTATCTATTTTTGATAGCTTACCCTGTTAGGAGTAACAAGATCTGTTAGATCTACCTTACTAAAGGATTTCACAACACTATATAAATGTTGCACCTGGTTAGAGGATTTACAATTTATAGACTTGGTTAGAGTTTTTTACCCTATTAAAGGTATCTCTTTCAACTTTAAAATATTACAATAAAATCATTACAAATATCTGCAACTTTACATTTGAAATGTTATAGAAGATTCTATGTGCTCAGAATAAGATTACCTAGTTTGTAGCATACCTCGGTAACCCATATTATAACTTGGTAAACCCTTCTGTTTACTCTGTTCTTCGACTGTTCACTGATAACCTTCTTGGTGACCTCTTTGTGTCTCTATAACAGTCTTCCTTCATACATACACACACACACATTTCTCATGTATCACATTATGTTTCTAACCCTAAATCCATGCTGTCTAAATAGACTTCTTACAACGGTGATCTAATTCATTGCTTCGATCTTACAAAAAAGATTCCTTGAATGAATGACTAAACAAAATATTTCATTGGTTAGATTGACCTTGCAATCATACACAATCTTCTAGTGCAATTTCCAATGTAATAATGGTTAGATGTGCCTCGATCTTGTAACACATTTTCATGTGCATGTCCAGGTTCAATGTATCTGGTAAAATGTTTCACTCGGTGAATATCAACTCGGTGAGTTAACTTTACTGCTTGGTAGCCATGAAACAATACTTGGTAAACAAGTCAGTGAATACTGTGTTCTGTGACTGCTTTCTTCTGTAACCGACTAGACTGTTCATACCGACTTCTCTGTGTGTACCGATTGCATGATTCGGTAATACTAACCGACTAGAATGTATAATATGACTTTGAATATAAAACTAATGGCAATTTGATAAGTAGTAACACTAACCCCCACACCAATAACTCCAAGGAATCTGCCCTCTCCTCTTTGCCTCTATCTACCCCCAACTGGTACCCTAATGTTGCTCACACTAGAATCACCACCTACCTGCCAATGGCCTCTGCTCTCCATCTCTGTCCATGTCCCTCTCCCTATGCATGTCCCTATGCCTGTGCAGGGGCATCATCCTCATTCTCCTCTATGAGACATGCCTGCTCAGCTGGGTCCGTAAACCTAGGGAATGGGTGCTACTGGAACCAATCCCTGTACTGGGGAAATACCCCCGCATCTACAATGTCATCCAGGTAGTCCCACCGAAGTTGTTGTAACCCTTCCAGCGCTTGCATGCTCAATGCGTATGACAACCTAGGGGCCCATCCTCATCTCTCCTCGTTTGCATAACGAGCTTAGGTGATGAACTCCTGTGAAATCCCCTGAGGCCTACCATACTGCCTCATGACCTAAGATACAAAAAATCACTCAATAACCATCACAGACCTGCCGATTAGAGGACAAGTCATGAACATATGTTTCTGCACAACCCTCTAGTCATCCCAAAGCTCGAGACCCATGTATGGTCTCCATAAAACAACAATCAGATCATCAAGATGTCGTCGCCAATATTCTGTCTTGCCTAGATGGGGTTGAGTAACGTATCCAAAATATCTATAAACTATTAGTTGTTGTGGATCTCTGGCATCATCCACAATAGGTCTGCAAACTGGGATATGCTCCCAGGCCCATATCTATAAAACCAGGACACCTGCTGCCATGCTCTTCCCCTCCTTGTATACAACCTCATGCATCTCACAATACATGTGAGCTAATAGACAAGAACCCCATCCTAATCTCTCAGGATGATCCAAAAGTCTCTCCAACATCCTAGCTCATATGCATAAGAAACCCTGTTGTCCTCTGTCTGGCATAACGAAGCAACCAATGAATCTTGCCAGGACACATGCCAAGGGAAACTGCTCACTATACTTGGCCATCATAACATCCTAATTGATAGCCCGCATAAGGATGTCCTCATCATGAAAAATGCATCTCAAGGCTATTATACCAAGACACTAAGCAGAATCGTAATCAACCTTATCCCCAACAAATAGAATCCACAATATCCTATAAACATCCTCTGGAGTGATGGTCATCTCCCCAACTGGTAAATGGATTGTTTTATGCTCAGAATGAAATCTCTCAACCAGTGCAGTAAGCATCCCATGATTCACATGGATATCCGACATCTGTAGAAGGTGGGTAAACCCGCACAAGTCAATATGTGCTCTATCTATATCGAATAACTCATGAACTAGCCTCATTGTAGGAGGATAAACACACCAAAAAAGGACATGTGGCAACCAAACCTACAAGAATCAAACAACAGAGCATCAGAAAGTTGTTCAAATTTTGCTACAAAATAAATTAAACATCATACAAATCCAAATACATCAATTGCAAAATCAAATTTTCATGTTTGGACACCTTAAAACACACTATTTTTCATACAACATTTAACAGTCTAAGTAGAAATTCATACGAGTCGGGCATGCAGGTAGCATGACAAAATACTCCCATACAATAAATTACAAGGATTCATACAACAAAATGGTCTATCAAGCACAAACTCATACGATACGTGAGGAGGTCCTAGATGACAAATCTAATGGCCAAAAATGATTAAACAAAAAAAGACAGTTTGTCGTACGAGACACAGTATGGTCTCACACGATAAAATGACACTGATCGGTTTTGAACGCTACAAAAAAGAAAAAAATTCAACAAAAAAATCAAAATTGATGAAATAAAAGGCATAAGATTAGTCTCTTACCGCTGGCTCATAATTTCGTGGTCGATTATGATGTCTCTGGCACTCAAATCAGTTCTCCTAGATCAGAATGACCATTTTTCTTCATAGAGGACTTTTTTAAATTTCAAACTTGGGAGGTTAAAATGAATTGAAAATGACAGTTTTACCCCTTATGTAGCCCAAAACCTAATTTTTCAACTTTGCTTCGATGTACATGAAAATTCTACCCTTAGCTAATTTGCCCATCGTGATTCCATTTTTGGGATCAAAATAAAAAATACGAGATCGTTCTTCTAGTCAATTTCACACAACTGAGACCACTAACCACTTTCATCACATTCTCATTCTTTTCTTCAATTTGCGCTCTATTTCACATCAATCATTGCTAAATCTTCACATGTTCCTCTGATTCAATCATTGTGCTCAAATAATTATAATCGCCACCAATTGTCTTAAATCATGTACCCTTGCTCTCTTTCGATTTCAATCCCAAGGGGGCATACTCGTGACCTCATGACCTTTCATCTTCACAGTCGAGAAAATTTTCAAATCTTCATCAAAAGTCGAGCAAAAATATTTTCAACTAAATAAAATCAAACAAATTCTAATCGCTAGGGGCATCTCAACTTCATAGCTTCATATCAAGTTGAGATTTCTAATTCATCTTAATCAAATCAATCGCTAGGGGCATATCGGTTTCATTGCTTCAATTCAAGCTGATATTGCCTTCATCTGAATCAGTCTCTTAACGTTAATTAGTTTCATCGCTTTTCATCAAGCTGGTTATTCGTTTAAACTCAATCAAAAGTTTAAAGAGTATCTTTGATCACACACTCAATCTAAGCAGGTGTTCAGTTTCATCGCTTAAAATCAAGCTGGATAGTTTACCTTCGCTCATCGTGTCTTGATTCATCAAGTTCAAGATTGATTTTTATCTTCACTCACTGTGTCTAGTTCAATCGGGTTCTAGATTAGTAAGATCTGCTTCTTGATCAATCAAGTTCAAGTTCGGTATATTTACTCTTCATCGGTCCTAGTTAAATCAAGTTTGGGATCGGTATCGCTTTAATCAACTCTATTCAGCTTCATTGCTTCAAATCAAGCTAAACATCTCGCTCTTCATCTGGTTTGTGATCAATCAAGTTCAGAACTGGTATCTCCTAGACATCAACTATTCTTTGAACCAATGCGCTACTCGCACATTAATTCAAAGAGGGGCAAATGTAATACCCTAAAAATGGTCACCTAAACCATGGGCCCCTAATCTCGACAACATCACCAAGGTCCTAACCAAAGGCAATTAAATCAATTTTGAGCACACAATTAATTAATTTTTCAATCATTCTATATTAATTAAATATTTATTTAGTTAATTAAATCATTCCAAGAAAATCATTTTGGTCAATTATCCTATTTAATTTATTAAATATCCTAGCATATTTAATTAGTTAATAATGTTTCCATTAATCATAAAAAATGAATTAATTTATTACAAAAGATGAATCAATATGCAAAGCAAGAGTTAAATTGAAAATAAAATAAAAGAATTGAATTGAGAGAGAAATCAAACTTGAGATATTATTTCTTCTTCTAAATTGAGAACTTGAAATCAGAAAAGAAATTAAATGAATTTAATCATTCTCTAAAATTGGAACTCAAAGCTTTTGAGAAAAGAAGTTCAGTTGCATTGAAAAGACTCTTTTCTTGAATAAATCAAAGAATTGCATAGAATTACCTATTTTTATCTCAAGTGCATGGAATTAATTGAATTATATCTCTAATGCAAACTCAAACTTATAATCTGAATGCATTTCAATTAAACTATAATTGAAATCTATCTCAAGGTTAACTGAATTTGATCTCTCAATTATTTCAATTATCCTAAATTGTGCATTTTTTGATCTCTCTTGTGATTCTCTATAAATTTAGCCTTCATCTCGCATTCAAAACACCTTGGAGATTTATTTTTATTATACAGTTTTTGCTCTAGAGTCATTGAAGATATTGTGCTTGCTTTTTGAGATTATTGCATCTTAGTTTATCTTTTTGCATATTTAGTTCAATTATGATTGCTTGAATTCATATAGCTTACTATTCATCCATCTAGCATAATCTTGCATCCATTTAGCTTAATAGCATGCTCATATAGATTAAATCCTTCATCTTGGTGTAGTCTAGTCACTGGTATTGCTTATATAAATCTAAGAGTAAGTCTATACTCGCATCTTTAAGAAGGCAATTGGTCGATTTGTGATGGTTTTATTATTCATGCTTATATTTGTCTAACCATACATGTAATGACTTAATTGAAGTGTTGTGTCTTACAGCTTACAGGTACTTATTCCACTTTTCAAACACACATGGGTTTGACACCAGGTCAGAGGATTTAATCTTTTTGTATTTTCAATTTGAAATATTGTATGCTCTGTGTTTGCGGGAAGAATTTTGGAAAATGTTGGGTGAATAAAGTAAAGATTTTGAAATGATAAAATATTTATATAGTTTGATTTATATTGAGGGAGTGGGGATTGTTTTTGTGATTGTTGTGAATTCCCGTATTTTGGTTTATGTCTACCTTGATGATTCTTTTGGAGTTCATTTTTGTTATGTTGTTTTGTGCATTTAGATTATTTATTCATCAGTTTATTTTGATTGAGAGGCCTTGCTTGTCTATGTTATTGTGGTGAAGATGATTGTGTCTTTCACTATTGCTGGGAGTTGTTTTCTATATGGTGTCAGGACATATTTGTATATATTATTTTTTATGCGACTCGACTTGTTATTCCTTGGTTTGATTTACATTCTTTGGCTTTGCTATGCATTGCATCCGTTTGGAATGCTTTCGACATTATGCTACTTATTGAAGTTAATATTTATGCTTAGTTGAACATTTTCTTCCATTTCCGGAGTCTTTTTCCCTTCTATGACATATGCACTATTGTATTAAATATAAGCACTACAAGATTTTGCAAATGTGTCATGATGTTAGATATATGCGCTAGACTGGCATGTATATGCACAAGTCTAGAACTCAGATGCACTACCTTGGTGTCTGAATGCATCATTTGGTTGTACAAATGCACTACATAACTAAATGTATACGCTATTATAGTTTTTATATATACTAATTCATCTTGCAAATGTGTCATTATGGTTATTAAAGGTGCTAGTACATTATTTATATGTGTTGTTTAAATTTGCTAATGCGTCGGATTTCCCTGTTTACTAAGTCTTGGTCTTTTTGGTTTTCTAAATTCAATTTTTCTGGGTCTATAATCTATACCAAAGGCTGTGTTTTGGATTCCCTAATATTTCCTAAGTTGATATATTGTTCAAATTGGATATTTGAGTATTTTATGGCTCCAAAAGATGGGTTTACCTTGTTGTGGAGGATTGTATTATTTATGGTTGAGCAAGAGGGATCATGCGTTGCTCATGAATAATGATCATTTATGAGGCTCTTGGTTACATTATATAATTTGGAATTATGGAATTTTGGTTATTGATTCATGTGGAATCAAATGAGCCTCCTTGTTGTATTGCTAGTGTTTACCCTAAGGTCTTGGAACATGATTAGGGGGAGTGGGCTTTCATGTGATGATCGGGGAGGTCCTTGTAATAATGCTTGGAGTCTAGACCACCAAGAACACATTGAAAGTTTTCTTGATTAAATAAGTGACAACCTTAATAATTAATAATATGGGTTGGGTAATTAGGATTCATCGAAACAAGATAATAAATTGGTTTTGGTGCCCATCTCATAGCCCTAGAGTGGAGACTCGGGATGAGATTGGGAAGGCCATGGAGATGATAAATTGAACTCCCTTGATTCTCTCATAGATTGAGCTGGTTCTACATGACTATTAGGGATATCGAGTGGAGATCCCATAGTTCTTCCTTCTATGTGAGGATATCATGCGATGACACTCTTCCCTACATGTCCTTGTTCCTTATGCCTTGGTTGTTGGATAGCCTCTAGGAGTTTTATGCTTTGACTCAGCCTTGTGTTGTGATTTGGATTATGGTTTATGTGGTTGTCTTCCAGTGGTGGTTATTGTTATGTTATGTCCTTTGGTTGGGTAAGTGCACCAAGATGGTGAACAATAAAACAAACACCCTACCAAAAAAAATGAAAAATCAACATAACATGAGGTTACTATTTTTTTTAAAATAACTTGTGCGTGTTATGGCTAGGAAATCCTGAGTCATAACGCGTAAGTGGTTTTATTCATAAACAAACCACATACACGTTACTAATAATTTAGTAACCCGTACACATTTCTATATGCAATATTAATGCGTATGCATTTTTTTTATTACATTTTTTTATGGGGGGCTTGACTGGGTCAATTCTACCCATGGCCCAGTCAAAAAACCCATGGCAAGGAAAGCATAGCCCCCAAAACCCAATCGTGATTTGGAGCTATAGGCCCAAAAAAATGCCATGATGTCGTAGTGGTAAGATTACAATTTATTTATGCATTTTTTTGTTTCCTATTTCGGATTTCACTATAGTTTTGTAGTTTTTGATTTATTTTATTTTATTTTGTAAATTTCATATTAGATGTTCAACAAAACAACCCCCTTCAAGGCAACATTCCCCATCAACAAAAAATACCTTGTAATCCTCCTAATCCACTGATAAACCCTTCCCAAACCACACAGGAGGATTTACTAGGTCGTTTAGCACAAAATAGGGTTATCATTACCAATCTTGTTGCTAGGTTGAAAGAATCTAGACAATAGCACCATGTCGACCTTGCCTAGGCCCTATAAACAATGGTAGATAGTGTCAACAAAGTTTCAAAACAAGTCACTGAATGGGATGCATATAGAAACTCATGTCACAACTTTTATGCCCAAGGTCTTTCATATGATGTTGTAAAGAACAAAGAAATAAGTAAAACACAAATATGTGCTCTTTTCACTGATCCTCGAACCCAGTAGACCCTACCTCTTAATTCAAAGAGGTTTCCTATACATTGGTATAATCACATTGCCATGAAAACACAATTTTGGGATAGGTGGTGGATGGTCTTTGACCAACCTCATTGTAATAACTTTGAGGTGCCATTGTATTTTTTGAGGAAACTATATTGCGAGTTCATCCTCCATGAGATTCCTAATTATTTTAATATGAGGGAGTTCCAAGGAAAAGGTGGAGGCTCTTCCCAAGATAGACCAGGGGCTCAACATGTACAAAATATTCAAAATCGTGTTTCACATGCTTTGAAACACTTGGTGCACATGACGGTCCCTATAGTCCTGAAGGAGTTTATGGAGGTGGAAACTCTTTAGGAAGCTACATCATTGAACAACACCATTATCTAGCATGGGATGTAGTTGTCACATCCTCTTGGCCTTGATGATGGTGCAGGACCCCATGATGGTGCAACATTAGATGATGGTGTTGCAACTACGCCACATACTAGTAGCATGCCTAGTGGTCACCAGCGCATTACCTACTTCGAGGTATGATACGAGGTAGATGACACTACATGTGTAGATGGTTCAAGCTATCATTAGTGCATACTTTGTGGTGTTAGTTGTGATGTTGGTAGTCCAGATGACACGGCTCTCACATATGACCTCATGCAACAGGTCTATGGTAGTCAGGTATGTTGATTTGAATTTATAGTGTTTTATTTAGTAAATACTTTAAATTTTCAAGTGTAAATATATATTTAATTATAGTTCAAATTAAACTAATGCAAACATAATGCATTTCAGGATGTAGGAAAATTGGGTGCATCATCCACCCCACCTATCACAACTCCTGCACCTGTATCATCATCAGAGGTAAAAAATTTATAATTCATGTCAAAATAGAATAATACCTTGAGCTCAAATTAATGTTTTAGAATTCATATTATCTATCTAATGTATCTTTGTGTGGGGTTTGATGGGTGTTGACTGTGGACCAACTTTCATAGGTTCATGATGCCACAACTACGACCATTTCATTTGACCTTGAGAGCTATGCGGTATTGTTCTTTGTATATATCTTGTTTATAGTTTTTATTGAATATGCATCTCATTTGAATTTTAATTAATTAAATTTATGCTAAAATTATATGTTTATGTATATTAATTATGTTTCTCTTTTAGGGTATGTCACCTATGGATGATATTTCTCCTTTGTAAAGGACATACTCGAAGACGCCCAAGCTGAAAAAGGTAATTGAGCATAATTTTAATCAAGATACAATAGTTTTAAGAGCTTACACGTGTTATTGTAGCATGATTTAGATTTTTTTTTAAATTTATTATGATTATGTACATGTTCATCTAGATTGATCGAGTGCAACATTTTTTTTCTTGTACATGTACAGTGATGACTACAATCATTTACAACAATGATGAATGCACCTAATGATGCATTGGAAGAAGAGATGCAAGAGGTATATGTTTTTTAAATTTTCTCAATTTCATGATTATATGCACATGTGCATTCATTATATTACAATCTTATCATTTTATATGTACAGGGAACATCGATGCCTATTTCATCAACGATGACCCCTCCTAGGACAATAGGAGAACCATTAGAGCCTCTGGTACACATTTATTCTATATTATAAATATTTGTTTAAATATAGAAGTAGATATATATTTATGCTTACATTGACTTGTATTAATTGTATTTTAATTGGTGTAGCCTCCTTCACGATTTGAGCATAACACACATCCTCTACCTAGGCAATTTCATAAGACTCCTATTAGTCAAAGGGGTCAAGGGGGGCCATCATTTACTAAACGAGTTTCAACAAAATAACCACAACATGAGGTAATCAAAAATTCAATTGTAGGGAAACAGTAGTACACTATAGTAATTTTGATGTTAATTTGATAACTATAAATTATTATTGACATAAGCAATCTAAGTTGTTGTTTGAATTGTTGTTCAACAGGCATCTATAGAGCCACACACTACTTCAAAGAGGCTCGATTTCAGTGATCCACAACTATAGGATTTTTTAGAGTTATATAATATTAGTGGTGACCACTATATATCAATCTTGAGATGGCATATATGCCATTTATTTGTAAAACTTGTATTGATTTGGCACATATGTCATTTTTGTACATTTTATTGAGTTGGCACATATGCCATTTTTTGTACATTATATATATATAAAAGATGGTGTTCAATTTAATTTGTTCATTGTGTGTATATACTTTAAACTATTTATTAACATTTTAAGATTTGTTAAGTTATGAAGAATGTATATTGATTTCAATAAGAATGGTTATGTTTTGAACCATAGAAATGATAGAAGCTAATCTCTTACTTCAGATAAACAAATGCCTTTTTGTTGAATTATACCCCATATAAAACACTTACCATTAGCCATCAGGGAATATAAAGCATTACAACTGTGGAAAATGATTTGATAAGCTTTCTCAAATATTGAGTTACCCATTGAAAACTCCTTACATCAATCAGAATGAAAGCCTTGGACCACTTCAAAATGGCTTCCACTTTTACTAAATTCATAACATTAGTTGGCTCTTTGTTCAAGATAAATTTTGATCTCAACTATTTCATAGACTTAGCCAATCTTTGATCTTTATACTTAGACAACTATTTGGTGAATTTGGTGACTTCACTTTTAATAAGTTAAATGGATATTTTCCTATGTAGTCAGCAATATGATTATAAACAACAAAAATATATTTTGTATAATTCATGGGTTAAATAATTTAAATTTTATATACTCTCTATATATATATGCTATGGATCTACACTTAAGTTTGAAAAAAAAATAGTTTGTGTCTATTTTACCTATTTTTCAAAAAATCTTATACTTTTGGTTTGCTGATTTTTCCCACAAACATTTTTCGTTGCTATAATTGGTAAGCAATGCAATTGTGGAATACGATTTGATAAGATTTCTAAATTATTGAATCAACCCTACAAAACTCCTTGCCTCAATCACAATGAAATTCTTGGATCACTTCAAAATGTCTTCCACTCATACAATGGCTAGTAAAGGCCCATCATTAAAGTGTGTCCAAAAGTATATCAAAAGTGATGCACTTAGGAAAACTCCAACTATTGGATCATGACTCTATCTTCATCCTCCACATTTACTATTTGTATGTTAACGTTTGATCTTAGTTACTTCATAGACAATTGGCATTATCTAAATTCCTAGTGTTGAATTTGGCTACCTTGGGCAACTTCACCAAATTTTATGATCCTTGAGATCAAATGTTGTACTTAGGCTATCAAAAGTTGTCAACGGTTGTCAATAGTTATAATGCAAAGTTACAAGATAGGGTGAATCTCATTTTATTTATCGTATCAACAAAATATTGATGTGAGTGCATCTAGGTGGGTTGTTATATTCTAGGCATGAACCTGGTTGGGTCCCTAGGTCACCCGAACATTCACGTCCCTACCACCGTGGCGCCATCTCTTGAGTGCCTTGAGTTCAAAAAATTATCAAACTTTGATAAACTATTTCTTGGAATCTAGACCATGTATGAGTGATCCGTTTGAGCCCACGGGGTCACATTAGGCCCCTCTACAATAACCTATCTTAAATTTTCAAGAGACAAAGCCATTCTCTTAGGGAAGTGATTTTTTTGTTGATGCAAATATCATCAGTCGCGTGCAATGCAAAGTTACAAGATAGGGTGAATCTCATTTTGTTTGTTGTATCGATGAACTGTCAATGTGAGAACATCTAGGTGGGCATTTGTATGCTAGGAATGGTCCTGGTTGGGTCCCTAGGTCACCCTAACATTCATCGCCCTACCGTCGCAATGCCATCTCTTGAGTGCCCCAAGTTCAAAAAATTGTTAAACTTTGATAGGTTGTTTCTTGAAATCTGGGCCACATACGAGTGATCCGTTTGAGCCCATGGGGTCACATTAGGACCCTCTACAATAACCTATCTCATATTTTAAAGAGACAAAGCCATTCTCTTAGGGAAGCAATTTTTCTGTTGATGCAAATATCCTCAGTGGAGTGTAATGCAAAGTTGCAAGATAGGGTGAATCTCTTTATAATGTCTATGCGAGTGCATCCAGATGGGAATTTGTATGTTAGGCATGGTCCTGGTTGGTTCCCTAGGTCTCTTGAACATTCGTCGCCCTATCGTCGCGATGCCCTCTCTTGAGTGCCTTGAGTGTCATCATCAGTCACGTGCAATGCAAAGTTGCAAGATAGAATAATGCATGAATTACACATTAACAAAAGTATAGTACATGAATGTCAAGTAGAATCATAGATACAAAACTTATCACAAAATTTCATTGATGAATTTATAATCATTTGGTCATTTATATATACAAAATTTGGCCCCTAAATAGGTACAAATCAGCTCATGGACATCTATATACAAAATTTGGTCTTTGATTACATACAAATCAGCTCATGACCATCTATATATAAATTTTGGCCTTTGATTACATACAAATAAGCTCATGCATGTCATCTATACACAAAATTTGGCCTCTAATTACATACAAATTATCTCATGGCCATCTATATATAAAATTTGGCCTCTGATTACATACATATCAGCTCATGACCATCTATATACAAAATTTGGCTTCTGATTACATACAAATCAGCTCATGCTTGTCATCTATACACAAAATTTGGCCTCTAATTACATATAAATCAGCTCATGGCCATCTATATACAAAATTTAGCATCTAAATCACTCTACCCTTTTGTAGAATCAATATAATGAACCTTGTGGATCAGCTCTAACCCTAATTGTGTCAAGTATAGCCTCATGGTCAAATTTAAGAACTTTCCATAAATTATTATTGAGCAATCTACAATGATATTTAATCAACTGAATATTCACTGCAACAACAAGGTTAGAGTAATGGATAATGTCTCTGTGTGTCGAAGTCCTCAAACAACCAAACATTTGATTTTTTTATAGGGTACCTTCAAAGCCATGTTCCTATTACAACAACAGATCCTATTGGGTACTCAATACCCTCTCCATCAATGACTATGGTTGTCAATTTCCTTTTCACCTCAATGCAGCGACACAAAAAGTAACCTATCCCTTCTTCATTGTTTTCATCAACAATAACCGCATACACATGACTTGCATTACTTTGATGATAAATTAGTACCAAAAATACTGTAAAATGAAATAAAATGAGTTAAAATACTCCAATAACTAATTATTATTCAACAATACCTGGTTGTACTAAGTCGAATACATGGTCAAAATCCATAGAAACTTCCATCTGGTTCAACTATAGTAGGTTGGGGAGTTGATATGTATCAATTGGAACTAAATTTCTATAAGACCATCCATCACCCCACTCATATGATTCACAATCATCCCACATTAAATCCATACACGATGAGAAAAAACATACCATCTATCTAGTATAAATAATTGGTGAGCTTGCATCTGAGCTTCTAAATGAGTACAAGTCACTCTATCCTATAACTATGCAATAATCTACATAGCTTGCAACATCAGATTCATGTATCAACCAAAAATATCTAGAAACAATAGAATTACCTTGATTACCTCGTCCCATTGTCGAGTTACACCATTGCGCAATGGTTATTGCATTTATTAAATTAGCACCACCTTCATACTTTAGTTCTTCTCTAGCAAGATCTCTTTTTACACATGCACCCATCATGCTCTCCCTTTCCATGTCCAGCCTCAATAAAATTCTAAAAATGTTGTACACCAGTCCTCATATGCATTCTACTCAACCAATAGAACATCCTTGCATTCTTGAATTGTAATGTGCTATTATCTAACCATATGATGTGTTGGTTGTATCTAATATTTCTTTCCCTTAAATTCTTATAGTAGAGTTGAAAAAATCCTTGCACAAACTCTGTCGAATGACTACGATCATCACTTATAATTCCACAAATTCTTATAGTGAGTTGAAAAAATCCTTGCACAAACTGTGTACAAAAATAGTTACATGTTGAGAGTGGTAATATTGGGATTGCACATCATTCTAAGGTTACAACATATAATTCCCTGCAAAATATACAATAGAGACTATGTTATCAAGAGGAAATGTATCCTTACATATCTTGAATTTCTCATCCAACTATCGTGCTCTATATGTATGCATTATGTAGTCATAAACTAGTTTCTCCTCAAAAACATGCATAAACTGTGATGCGGGTAAATCTTGACTCACCAACTCACATCTCTTCAACTCTTTGCCATCTTTAACCCCATATGTTATTGATTTGTATTTTCCATAAGAGACTAGTGTCTTTCTAATTTCATGTGTACTCTCTAAATGTATACATTTTTGCAACTTTTGCAAACCACCACATGTAGAACATGAGCTTTTCAAACACATAATCTTATAAAAGGTGCAACCATCGTCCCTTCTACATAATACACTTGAAATAATTTTTCTTGATGACTTTGGAGGTGCTTGTATACCACATTCCTGCAAAACATCGTTAGTGTGCAAAGTACAACATATATGATGATATATATCATAATACATGGAAAATTCAATATGCATTCTACAACAACACGTAGTGCATGCATAATTTATCTTAACAGAAAAGGGTTTTTCCATTTAAAAAAACCTTTGGCTAATTCTTATTTGAGGATATGTTTGAAAGAATTTCTTGAAAAACTATGTTTGAGTCATATCCAAAAAAGTGCTTTGGATGTGGCTCATGATTTATTGATCTGATTCTCCTTCTAAACATCTCTTTGATTGGGTGAAACTTTTGTTTTGTACTGCCAAAAAATTTCAATTAATTGTCATAATGTATCAACAACAACATTGTCTTTTCATGGAAGTCTACACGAAAATGCCCAAAGAGAATTATTGTTAGGATCTTTAAGTTTGTCATGCCTCCCTAAGGTATGGTGTAGTGTTGTTCTACTTATCTTTAATGACTTACTCGTATTTCTTATTAAATGAGACTTTTTAGTTTGGTTGCTCATTATGATTGACATAAGAACACGTCGAGTAACATTTGCATATTTAGAATGTTATGTTGAACCAATTGCTTGATATGCATTAAATAGATTTCTTACTATAGTTTTTTCACCATCATTTTTAGATGATCTTAAGCCAATGATTTTCATTCTCTCTAAAATTCCGATTTCTTATCATTTCAAATGTTAATTGGTATCTTGCGGTTTTATTTAAGCTCTCAAAATAATTTTTCGATATTTTTTGAGTCATTCTACGACAAGTACGTTGGCAAATTTTATCGGGCATTGACTTCAAAATATTTTCATCAATGTCAATTGTATACTTTGGTTTTCTAGGAATAATTCTAGGAGGTGTTGATATTTTTGCATGTTCTTGTTTTTCATTAAGTACATTCATTTGATCATTGATTATCACTTCTTCTTGGTTTGCATTGTAATGGTTGTATATAGTGCCAATAACCCATACGATGTTTTTCCACTAGAGACATGGGTGTATAGTGTAGAAAACCCATATGGGGTATCAACACTATAGAAGAGGGGGGAGTAGTGAAACATCTTCTGTCACAAAAATACATATGTGTTATTGACCCTATACACAATAAGAAAAGAGAGAAATATCGAGAGAGGGAGAGAGAGTGAAAGGGGGGTCGAGGGAAGGAGAGAGGGAGAGGGAGGGAGAGGTGGCAAGAGAGAGAGGAAGAGAGATTGAGAAAGAGGGAGAGAGAGGGGGAGAGAGAGAGAGGGAGAGAGTGAAATGGGGTGGAGGGAAGGATAGAGGGAGGGGGAGTGAGAGGTGGAGAGAGAGAGGAAGAGAGATAGAGAAAGAGGGAGAGAGAGGGAGAGAGAAAGAGAGGGAGAGAGTTTGAGAAAGAGGAAGAGTGGGAGAGAGATAGAGAAAGAGGGATAGAGGGACAAAGAGAGAGGAGGGTGGAGGGAAGGAGAGTGAGATAGAGAACGAGGGAGAGAAGGAGATAGAGAACGAGGGAGAGAGGGAGATAGATTTAAAAAGAGGGAGAGAGAGAGAGGGAGAGATATTGAGAAAGAGGAAGAGAGAGAGAGAGAGAGAGAGAGAGAGAGAGAGAGAGAGAGAGAGAGAGAGAGGATGAGAGAGAGAGAGAGAAAGAGGGAGAGAGGACGAGAGAGAGAGAGGGGGTGGAGTGAAGGAGAGTGAGATCAAGAAAGAGGGAGAGAGGGATAGAGAAAGAGGGAGAGGAGGAGATAGAGAATTAGGGAGAGGAGGGGATAGAGAATGTGGGAGAGGAGGAGATAGAGAACGAGGGAGAGAGGGAGATCAAGGAAGAGAGATAGAGAAATATGGAGAGGAGGAGATAGAGAAAGAGGGAGAAAAGGAGATAAATAACGAGGGAGAGAGGGAGATAGATAGAAAAAGAGGGAGAGAGAGAGAGAGAGGGAGAGAGATTGAGAAAGTGGGAGAGAGTGAGAGAGATTGAGAAAGAGGGAGAGAGAGATAGAGAAACTGAGAGAGAGAGAGAGGGGTCTTATGGGGTCCTAAGGGGTGTCACATGTGTTAGAATACCATATGACCCCTTAGGATACCATTGTTGTCATGAAGGATTGCGCCTCAATCCTAAGTATGAAACAACAATCATGTAAAACATGAAATGATCCTCAGGCCTATGGGTTGCCTAATATTGAGGATCAATCTCCAGAGAGGGTTGGGTCCCTGATGAAAATCTCTGAAAACTAACTTACTTGGTTGTTAAAGATTTAGAAAGATAACTTGAATTGAAATCCTAACGCTATTAGAGATGATTGCACAAAAATTTTGGGTTTCTATTCACTATCCTAAAACTATAATTAGTTGTAAAAGACCTTAAATTGTTTCACAATTCAACTAAGATCACCAAATTCATAAATATTTCATGCGAAGGTTCAAATTTTTTATAATGTTATTCGAAGGAAAAGTAAAATTTCACAACATGCAACTGATTGAAAATCATATGAACACAACCCACAACCTGACTTACTATGAAATTTCTTATTCTACAAAGCATAAATGAGACAGAATAAAGGATTCAAAGATTAAATCCCAATATTTCTATCAAATCATTCTTTTGACAATGAGAAACTAAGAGAGAATTGAAAGGGAAATTGTTATCTTTTATTGAATAATGAAAATAAAATCATTACAATGCTTGAATAAAAAAGTTTAGCTACAATGCTTAACTATTGTATGTGTAAGCAGAGGAGAAAGAACTGAAAAAGAAAGAAGAGGAGAAAAGACTTTATAGAAAATGTCTTGAGAAGAGAGAGATATAAATAACTAAGCTTTATATTTAGTCTTTATTTCACTTTTAATCTTCAAAATTTGCATGAAGTCTTCTCAAGGTCAAATTTGCCCAAAAAGCATGCAAAACGGCTCCAAACTGACTAATTGTGTACCAAAATAGTTCCTTAATTCATGGAGCATGTAAGTGGAACTCTTTGCTGATATAGAATTGATATATTTTGCTCCAAATCACTCCTCTTATCTTTATTGCATGCGTAATACATTGTCTTTATTATCTACCTTTTTAAATTAATTTAACATTTACTAAAAAAAAAATTAACAAAATTATTTTAATAATGCTAAATTAGTATTGTGAATACTTATGAAGGTATGCATAAATGACTGCGCCTTTAAATAATTTTAAATAACATTATTAAGAACAATTAATTTAATTATGTATCCCTGCCCTACTACCTTTTTAGGTCCCTTTCCAGGTCCCTCAATAAACATAGTAAAAATCCCTCTAGCCCGATTCTCCACTATGGGCTTTTGCTTCTCATCTATGAACATTGTAAAACCCTCGCTCTACTAGAAAACAAGAGGATTTATGCCTCTCTGGGTAAGAGAAAGATGGAGGGAGGAGACTCTAGCAAGGAGAAGGCATCCTCTAGCAAAAAAAGAAAAAGTTCCCCTGGGTTGGAAATAGAGGAAATTGATAAGGAATGTAGCGAAATGGAGATTGATGACTCCAATGGCGAAGACAACTGGAACGATGAGGAGTTGGGCAATGAGGAAGAAAGTGGTGATAATGAGCCTAGAAATGAAAGCCCTACCCTCGGTGATTGCCCTGGTAAGGATAACAACCATCCTATGGAGGATGTGGATTTCAAGGATAATGAGGAAATTGATGTGAATTCCGAGAAGGAAATGAACAAAGATTCTAAGAAGGACATGACTAAGGATAGAGCTAGTGAGGATAAGGAAAGTGCGGATAAAGGGCTTCTCTTGGATAACCTCAAGAAACTCACTGAAGTGAGAATGGATTATGACAGATGGACTTACGAGCTCCTGAAGAACCTAGAAAAAAAGGGAAAAAACACAGATGAGAAGAGGGAGGATGACAATAGAGACCAGATAAATTGGAAGCAGAATATGGAGGATAAGGTTAAATCGTTGGAAGAAGGAAGAGAGGCGATGAAAAATCTGATGGGCGTTATCCCAAGCATCCTATCTGTTGTCACTAAAAACCTAGAGGATATTGCTAAGGTCGTTGATCATACCAGCTCTCCAAAACCGGTAGTGGAACTTGACTTGGACAAAGATACTATCCAGACTAGTAGCAGTGAAGTTACTCTAGTTGGTGGCGCTGCGAAGAGGACTAGGGCTAGTGTCAAGAAAGTTGCGGCTTCTTCTGCAAAGGATCTCCCTAATCTCAGGGATAACATCAAAGAGCTGCATGAAATTAGCAACACCCTGGTGAATTCCTTGGAAAAAATCAACTAGTTTCTCTCTTGGAGTCCGACTGGCTTGCTGGCTTTTTGGGGCTTTTTCTTGTTTTCTTTGGTTTTTTGCTGGCTTTTCGATGGTCTGTTCCTTTTTGTATCTCTTTTCTTTTGTTGTTTAAGTTCTACTTGTAAAGGGTTTCGGGGCCCCTTCAAAACCTTCTTTTACCTTAATCAAAAACAATTAATTTAATTATTTTAATAATATTATTTTAAACTATCTATTGCATGAATGGAATGAAAGGTATCATGCTTATTATGATCTATCAAACCTTTTTATAGAACACAGGTTCCATGCATTTCACTTGACTTAAAGTCAATATTTTGAAGCAAATAATGTGAGATGATTTATTATAAAAATAAATAAAAAATCCCTTTGATATTCGAATTTGGGCATGTAAAGAAAAGGAGAAACCATAAAAGCATCGCATTATTTTCAAAGCATCTCTTGAAGAAAAACTGTTGTAGCTACCACCATGAATTCACTACTTTGAACTTGAACTGCAACTTTCAGGGCATGAACTGGGACCTCTTATTTGCATTGTATGCATTATCTTTGTCATCTTTTTATGTTGTTTGCTCTTTCTAGAGGGAAAAATCCGCATAAGTTTTGCCCCTCCACATGCATATATTTAGGGCTTTTTCTTGAAATCCTTTATTCATGCATTCTTTATGAACTCAGGATTATTAGCTTCTTTCCTTTGTATTTTTTGCATTTTGCATGCTATATATAATTTGTCTTTTGAAGATCTGGGACTTGGAAAATCTCTTGGCAAGGCTGCTTTGTCAAATGACCCTGTATCTATGTGTCTTTGGCTACGACTGCAACCTTGGAGTTTTGTGACTATATATATTGAATGAATTTGTATCAAATCATCATCAACCCTTATATCGAAAGTGTTCCGTTAACTTTATTGACTATAGTGCAAGTTGTCTTCTTATGGTATAAGTTGTTCTCATTGTTTGGTCTTTGTAAGCTCTATGTTTTGATTATGAACAAACAATTGTTGACTGTTACTAGGTTTCTTGATGATCTAAAAGTACTGCTCTTTATGTGTCGTACTGCTACTATATGACATTGTTTTTGGACTGATACTATCTTTTGAGCCTCTATATTGGGATATTGTCATGATTTGTCATGCATGCTGTTAGAAATGCTACTATCACTAATGATGTTCTTTCACTGTTATTATGCCCTAGAGGTTTATTTCCTTCTTACTACAATTTGAGCATCTCAAAACCTCTGCTCACCAATCACCAATAAAGTTCCTAATGAAGAGGGTTATCTTTGTGACTAGGAAATGGTCACTTGGATTGCTTTTGTGTACCTTGTAAACAACGTCTATGGCCTTTGGATGAAGACCTGCCCCTTATGCTTGTGATTGATATCTATTCTTGAATCCATTCACGGTTGGGATTGCTCCTTATAAACCCTCTCAAATATTCTCTCACAGTCCTCTATTTTTAAATAACTTCATTTCTATCAAAAGGAGAATTATTCTAGTCTTTCATTGATTTTTAAAACCCTACTATATGGATTGTCCTTGCAAATGGTCTCTGAGCCTCTTCTTTATTGTTTTTTTTAAGGTCTGAAAAACTGTTGTAGTTGATATGATCATATATCTTCTAGAGAAAGTTGTTCATGACTTGATGTCATGAATTCTTACTCAAACTATGATGCATTCTTGTGGATGATTCATGAAGACTTTCCTTGGTGGTTGTAGCTATATATTTTATCTTTCCATGACTCTGCATGAAGCCTTATTTCTCTATGTTTGTCCTTTTCTTAGAGTTTTATGTGTTTACTTCTTTGGCAAGTCTGATATCATTGAGCTCTTGTTTGTATACTATGATTTCCAAATCTTACCCTACCACTCGTTTCAATCATTGTTCTTTGTGCTATGAAACATCATGTTCACTATCTTAGCACCTTTTTTTTTACTATAGCTGCTCTAATGTTTTGAAAGTTGTCTTTGAAGCTGAAGATTGCACGTGACTGCTACATATTGATTATCCCCAGGATGTGGCTCTTGTCCAATGAATGGACTGTCCTAGCCTTTTAGGACTGCATTCTCGGTTCTGTCCTAGTTGCAAATCTTGTTACAAGGTATCTTTATTATGATTATTAAAAATGTATATCATCTTGTTGTCTCTTTTCCATTATAATTTTGAAAACTTATCACATAGCTTAATTGTTCCAAGTTATGCACCATTATTGTTGTTGATAAAGCAAATAAAAAGTTTTGACTGTGACAGTCTATATGAGAAGGTTAATCCTTGTACTTTGATTGTGAATTGTGTCATATTTGTATCCATGTAATTCTTAATGGTCTTTGCCATTATCTGCAAAACTCATTGATGCTACTTATTATTGTGCACTAGGTATAATGACTCTCACTATCCTTTTGGTACTATTCATACAGTAGTTCTTTGTCATGACCTAAGACTTTCTTTGCAAAGACTATATTCTTTATGCATTATTTTGATAATGTATATCATGTAACTATCATAAATCTAATTCCTTTATCTTTTGATAATTGTACCTTTGAACTACAATTGTCCTCAAGCTTATGATTTGTCTCTTTGATGGTTTAAATAACCCTTAATGGCTTTGTGCATATCAAGTTATTAGATTTTAATGATTGTAACAATCAATTATCACTATCATTGTACCTTTATTTGCAAGAAGAATCTTTGTGGTTGTTCATCTAAGTTTTTCAATGGGGCATTGTCTGGCTTTTAATATGTCAATATGGTTGCGTATTGGACACATACACATTATTTAAAATAGTGATCATTAATATTCATTGTTGTAAATGATGAGCCCCTATTCAATGAAGCTATATTGACATATTAGCATGTTGGGCTCAATCCTTATTGGAGACTCATTTTACACCACATGCTTGAATGTTAAACATGATAAATCAGTAATGCAATATGTACCCGTACCTGCACAGTGGACAAACAAGTTAGATAAAAACAGGGAAATACCCCTTCTCTTGATGATTTCATTTCCACTTTGAAGATTTGATCTTGATTCTCTCTATATATCACTGATATGACTGGATTAGATTGATAACTCATAGGTTTTAAGCTATTCAACTATTGATAACCTATGATGAACTTTATGTCTCGAGCTCTAACAAATCTCTTAACATTTTGTAGGTGTACTCAAACCTGGGAGATGAAGGACTGAAGACAAGAGGAAAGCTGATGGCAGAGCTGAAGATTGAACATCAACACAACATTGAACAAGAAATGATGGATATAATGTTTCATTATATTTTTTCTTTTTTCTATCTTTACAACACAACATCAACATAATATTGAACATTGAACATGCAATGAAGGATATAATGTTTCATTATATTTTGTCTCTTTTCTATCTTTAGTTGCATAACTTATCTCCTATGATTTATCAATGTGGTTCAGTCATTTCCACGACTTGTCTGGGACTTTTAAACACTCTTTTATGATAATAGACGCTTTAAAGCATAAAAGGATAGTGTTTAAGTAATCTTGTATGCTTCTTCATTTTAAAATAAATAAAATACAATACTACTATACAATTTTGATATATCTTTTGTTTTGAGTTTTTTTTGCATAATAAACTAAATTCATTTGAGATATTTCATTGCAAACAAACTATCAACATAATATGAATGTACATTTTACCTTACATGTAGCAAATAATTGCAGCTCTACCAAAATGAGCTGAAGGTAGAAATTTTGGTAACATTTCTGGCGATTTCTGTTGAATGCTTTCCTACTAAGCATGCCAGATTAGTTGCCTTGATAATCCATTGGACATGGAGTTAAAAATTTTGCTCCTTCTTGATTCTGAGAATCTATAACTTGGTTGCTTGAAACAACAACAAGACAACACTAAAAGTAAACTATCATGACTCTGTTTAAGACAGAGCCAGAGAACATGTGCATCATGTGCACTTAGGGAAAGGAAAGACTGAATTAAAAACTTTGTTCCTCAACACTTGGAGGAAGGGAATGACTGAATGAAAAACTACTCTACCCTACCCTAAACTAGGATGAAACTTTCTCAAACAAAGCCATTCACTGGTTGGTTGAAATAGCTTCCATTTCTTCCCAACTTTGAATGCTTCAAAAATTTATGAACAACTGATAAAAGATGAAGAGTAAAGATATACTCTACCAACATCTTCAATACATCTTCAAGGATGAAAACAAATCCTCCTACCTCACCGAGATGATTATGCGTGCAATTTTATTAGAATGGGTAGGTGAGTGGAGCTTGTTTCACTTGGGCTGCAACTTGCTCTTCTTGAGAAACTTCTTCATGCTTGGCATCTATTCCGGCTAGATGCTTGATTGGGAATCCTCTTGAAATGCTAAACTTTGGTATCTTATTGCTGGTTTCTTCTCTGTCAACCATCTCCTCAACCATCATACCAAACTGATTAGAAATATTTATCTCATGTGAAACAAAAGAAGAGTTAATTGTTTCATCTTCTTGATGATGTTGATCACAAACCTCTATTTCCAATGGAGTCAAATCATTCTCAAGATTAGATAAAAAATCTTCAGTGATACTTGAGAATACACTCACATCATGATCAACCTCTTCATGCAAAGTAATTTCTAATACACTCTCTAGATTGCCTTCAAATTTCATACGTTGGAAATATGAGCTTTGCTAATTTTCTTGCTCTAATTGAAACAAATTTTTATCCACACCAACCTCTAGCTCTTTCACAACCATGTTGTATTCATTTACTTTCTCATGGATCTGCACTTTATCCAGATGATTACCATCTTCCTACTGCACATAACTGGATAATGATGTTAGTATAGTTATGCTTTCAACCTCATCATTAACAAATAAGGGAAGTTCTTCAAATAAATCATCTAAAATATGAACTTCAAAAACCTTTTCTACCTCTACAACTTGCTATTGTACTTGATCATGCTCAAACACTTTTGTTAACAAATTTAATTTGTTACTTTCTACATCTTGTACAAACATAGAAGTAGGTGAAAAAATTATTTTTTCTTTTTCAAATATCTCCTCTTGTTGTTCTACAACCTGATGGTCTTGAGAGATCGTATTGAGACAAGAAGGTTGTTCAGGAGTGAATTGTTCAGATTATTAAGGTTTCCTAAAGCTCGGGAATGAAAACATGTGAGGCTCTTCCTTAATAGGTTGATTTTGGATGGCAAAAAATGGAAGGATTGGCTCTGTTGGTGCCCAAAACCATACATTGGAAAACTTAAGGATTTGACAAATCCTCAACTTATCCAGCCAACAAGGATGGTCAAAGACCAAATCCCTCTGCATTTATGGCTCCACTGAACCTAGGTAGGTATACCTTTCCCTCTCAAGCACAAAAAGAGTTATTTAAAGTGGATTTAAGCTTTATGACTAGAAAATGCAAAACTGGCAAATGATTGTTCTGCAATTATGCTTTATTGTGTGCTTTAAGTGAATGCCTTTTAAAAGAAAATGAAAATGATTATGATTGTATATAAAGAATAAGAATGCTTTTAGGACTGATTAATAATTATGAACAGGGCCTTAAATATATATCAGAATTGTTCCAGAAATCAACACTAGACTAGTGCCTTCACCCAACAATCAATGTATTACTTATTGACATAAATCTTGATCCAACCCTAGAGACAATTTTAAAACTATCACTAAAATGGTTTCATTAAGTGATGCGAGAACAGTAAAACACTTAATTTTATATTCAATCACAATAGCTTGTGATGTCACATTATAGAAAACCCTTATAAGATTTATCTAGGGGACTCAAACAAACATCAACATGAAATAATAACACAATGATCAAGGAATGAGAAGCAATAAGTTCTAGATATTGATCTTGAAAAGAGGATACTGAATACTATTGGCAAATGCACACTCCAATGAGACATTGTAGGTGATTGAAGGTTTTGTCATTGATGGCAACCTTACAATCCTATGTCACTGGAAAGGCAATCCATCGGCACCAGCAAAGTTAGATTCTACACCGGCATCGACAGTGAAAGGAAGCATACCGACACAGAAGCCGACAAGAATTTTGTTGTTAATATATTTTGTTTATTATTGTAAAATCATTGTAAGTCGACTTGGCAAGCTGTAAGATGACTGATATATATAAGAGATCATTGTAGAACAAATAGGAAATAGAAGGAAGAATATATATAGGCAAAATAAGGCAGACCTATTATGCAAATTATAGGTTAAGGGTTTATGTAAGAAGCAGAGCTATAAACCGGTACTGGATCTGGTATAGTAGATGTTATTTTGAAGCAGTACAAGACATTGGATCTATATAATCCATTTTGTAAGTCAGTGAGACTTCCCATTTTGTAATTGAGCAGTGAGCTCTAGGCACTTGGCTTTCCTGCATGTGCAGGCCCCTCTTGTAGTAGTAATATTCTCTTATTGGCCAGTAAGTGAATATTGTGGGTCACAAATCCCATTGAGGTTTTTCCCACACCAGGTTTCCTCATTAAAATATTGTGTTATGGTGTGTTTTTCATGTGGTTGCTGTTATCTTTGTTCATTGCATTATTTCTTGTTTACTGGTACACAGTTCTAATTTGCTCTACATGTTTTAAGTTAAGAAAATCTTATTACCGGTTAGATACTGATTCACCCCCCCTCTCAGTATCTGTGGGAATCCTAACAAACACATAAGCTGCACTCATAGAGATTACATGATTTCTCAAAAGAAATTCATTCTCACTCACCCTTCTGTAACATAATATTAACAGTCCCTTAGCCTTCTAGATCTAACTGTCGATGATTTTTCCCCTCTTGTCCCCTGTCATCAGTTTTGGTATCCTGTTGTATACATAACTGAAGGGATGTGAACAAGCTTCAAACCGATGTGTCTATTCCTAACGACTACCTAATTTGCAACTGAATACATGTAATTACAACATGACAAACAACTAAGTCCACGGACTAAGATCTCAGGCATTCTCGTATTTTCTTCCGCTTGTATACTCCTCAGTGCCATTGTCTTCTCAATAAAAAATCCTGCATGAGAGAAAGAAAATTAGGTATTCCTTAATTCAAACATAAAACCTTACCTTCAGCTATGTCGGCATAAGCTATCCCGACCGACTCATCGGGTCTCGGGATAGAATTTTTTCTTCTATCCCGATGGTTCATTTATCCTGATGAATACTCCTTCTATTTCGCCTTTGCTTTTGTTTTCATGGTCCATCGGTATAACGCTCCCCAATACACCCGCCTTTAGTTTCTACTCTTACTTAATCCATCAGGTATTGACCTAATTCATTTTCTGTCCCTCTGATGCCCTGATGACCTCAACATTTCAATCCGCATTCTACTCAAGCTTTTTGCTTTATCGATATAAATCATACTGATATCCCCACAGACACTTTTACTTTCATCGGGGGTCAGAATAGCCTTTTTCTATTCCTCCCGAAGTCACGATGTTACTCTGATGCACTTTTATGCTTTATACCTCCAAGTTTGCTTTATCGGTATAGATAATATTGATGGTTCCGCCTTCAGTTCCCTTCAGTTATCGGGTATCGAGATAGAGTTTTTTCATCATTACAAGTTACACCGATAGCCTCATCGGCTATCAGTATAACAATTTTTACACTTTCCTGATAAGTCGATGCATGCTAATAAAAAAAACACCCTCCTTCAGCCTCATTGGAACAAGCTATCCCAATGGTATGACTTTCCTAAGAGTGCGCATCATGTTGAATATCATTTAAGTGCTCCAATGAGTCCACCTTCTGATTTATCAATAAATGTTATGTCGATAATCCTTCTTTTTCTTTCCAATGTTGTTTCATTGTGACTACTTATGCCGATAATTGAAATTTTGTAGTTTTGAACAAATGAGCCATCCACCATAAATAATAGTGATCCCAGCTATCCCACAGGGTTTGATACATATTGGAAAACAATCTTAGATTTTACCATAATGACTTCTCCACTGATAAATGCTCCCATACTAGATTCCTTGTGCAGTCTATACTCAGTGCATGCCCTTAGTGTGCCCAAGTGATACCTTGACATTCCTGAAATAGTTGATCCTTAGAGAAATTTACTCATGCTAATAAGGTTCCTGCATATGCTAACCAATAGTAAATGCTCATATGATAGGAAAAAAGGCATCCATATATAGCACAAAATATTTTGTAAAAATATGTGCTAACAAGCTCTTCAACAGATTGCTCTTGAATATTCATGGGCTGATTTGACAGATTTTTCTCAAGCATGGGCTGCTCTTGGAAAATGGTGGCCTGAACTTGCTCATAATTAGGCTTATCTTGTATGAAGTATGAGGTGTTGAGTATAGGAATTTATTTTCGAAAGAATGGGTTTGGAAAATGAATAACTGAATGGGCTTCTAGAATGATCTCTTTATAAGGATGCACTTGTTCAAGAACAGGTTCTTGAAATAAATGAGGACTCATAAAACTTTGAATTTTAAATTTAGGAGATTTAAGAGACTCACCTTGTGTGAAATTAAGTACCTCAACCTTGGGAACCTCTTTCTTGGAAAATAATAATGTCATCTCCACCTCTTTTGCAACGATCTGTTGTTCAAGCTTGTCTTCAAATTATCTTTTTCATGTAGCTAACTCCTTTGCCACTTTTTCCTCATGTCGCTTCTGTTGTGCCACCATATATTGCTTATAGAATTGGTCTTGACAAGTCAACTCCTCCTACTCATGAAGATAGGCTTGAGAGTCCCACTCATCATGCTGATGATTAAGTTCTTGATATCTCTTGATCTTATCCATCTTCTCATTGTAGTTTTGCAATATACTTTCTATGGATAGTTGCTCATTGTCAAGGCTTTTTGATGTGCCTTTTATCTCGCTAAACTCTAAAGCGTACTGATTTGGACCAAAATGATCTTCTTCAGGCTGATCGTAAGCATGATTAGGTTCCCATGAGGGTTGAGCAGGGATGGGTGGGTGGTAAGAAGGATAAACATATTGGTTACTTGTTATAATATCAGTATTTGGGCTAAACCCAACATTGTGGCTGATAAGAGGGTGTAGGACCAACATTTTCATAATAGGGTAGTGGATAAACATATTGTCCCTAAAAATTAGACGTATCTATTCATTCAAAGGGTTGGAAATTTGAATAAAGAATTGTTTTTGAAACATACCAACACTTAGACTACTGAAACCAATATATTTGAGCTTGGAGTCACCAGGTGTGTGTGGATCTTGCCTCCAAAGGCTGGAATCACTACTGCTCACACCAAAACAATAATAAATATGAAACTTTTATGAGCTCAGAGAGCTCAAATGGTCCTACTAGGCATGCAAAAAATTGTTGTCATGAAGGATTGCACCTGAATGCTAAGTATGAAACTCAACAATCTTGTGAAACATGCAATGATCCTTAGGCCTGTGGGTTGCCTAATATTAAGGATCAATCTCCAGAGAGGGATGGTTCCCTGATGAAAACCTCCTAAAACTAACTTACTTGGTTGGAAAAGAGTTAGAAAGATAACTTGAATTGAAATCCTAAAGCTATTGGAGGTGATTGCACTAGAATTCTGGGTTTCTATTCACCGCCCTAAAACTATAATCAACTCTAAAAGAACTAAAATTATTTCACAATTAAACTAAGATCACCAAATTCATAAATATTTCATGTGAAGGTTCGAAGTTTTTCCAAATTTTTTTTAAGGAAAAGTAAATTTTCACAACATGCAACTGATTGAAAATCAGATGAACACAACCCACAACCTGAATTTACTTTAAAATTTCTTATTCTATAAAGCATAAATGAGACAGAATAAAGTATTCAAAGATTAAATCACAATATTTCTATCAAATCATTCTTTTGACAATGAGAGAATAAGAGAGAATTGAAAAGGAAACTACTATCTTTCATTGAATTCTGAAAAATAAAATCATTACAATGCTTGAATAAAAAACTTGAGCTACAATGCTTCACGGTTGTATGTGTAAGCAAAAAAGAAAGAATTAAAAAAGAAAGAAGAGGACAAAAGACATTATAGAAAAAGTCTTGAGAAGAGAGAGCTAAAAATAGCTGAGCTCTATATTTAGTCTTTATTTCACTTTTAATCTCCAAAATTTGCATGAAGTCTTCTCAAGGTCGAATTTCCCCAAAAAGCATGCAAAACTGTTCCAAATTGACTAATTGTGTGCCAAAATAGCTCCTTAATTCATGGAGAATGTAAGTGGATTAACTCTTTGCTAATATAGAATCGCTATATTTGACTCCAAATCACTCCTCTTATCTTTATTGCATGTATAATACATTGTCTTAATTATTTGCCTTTTTAAATTAATTTAACAATTATTAAAAAGCCAATTAATAAAATCATTTTAGTAATGCTAAATTAGTATTGTGAATACTTATGAAGGCATGCATAAATGGTTTGCCCTTTAAATAATTTAAAATAACACTATTAAGAACAATTAATTTAATTGTTTTAATAATATTATTTTAAACTATCTATTCCATGAAAGGAATGAAAGGTATCATTCTTATTATGATCTATCGAACCTTTTTATAGAACAAAGGTTTCATGCTTTTCACTTGACTTAAAGTCAATATTTCAGAGAAAACAATGTGAGATGATTTATTATAAAAATAAATCAAAAAATCCATCAAGATATTCGAATTAGGGTATGCAAAGAAAAGGAGAAACCCTGAAAGCATCACATTATTTTCAAAGCATCTCTTGAAGAAAAATTGTTGTAGCCACCACCATGCATTCACTGCTTTGAACTTGAATTGGAACTTTTAGGGCTTGAACTTGGACCTCTTCTTTGCATGGTATGTATTATTTTTCTCCTCTTTTTATGTCGTTTGTTTTTCCTAGAAGGAAAAATCCGCACAAGTTTTCCTCCTCTACATGCATATATTTATGACTTTTTACTTGAAATCCTTTATTCATGCATTCTTTATGAACTCAAACTTATTAGCTGATTTCCTTTGTATTTTTTGTATTTTGCATGCTATATATAATTTGTGTTTTGAAGATCTAGGACTTGGAAAATATCTTGGCAAGGCTCCTTTGTCAAATGACCATGTATCTCTGTGTCTTTAGCTATGACTACAACCTTGAAGTTCTCTGACTATATATATTGAATGAATTTGTATCAAACCACCATAAACCCTTATATCAAAAGTGTTCCCTTAACTTTATTGACTATAGTGTTGGTTGTCTTCTTATGGTATAAGTTGTTCGCACTGTTTGGTCTTTGTAAGATCATTGTTTTAATTATGAAAAGGTTATTGTTGACTTATACTAGGTTGCTTGATGATCTAAAAGTACTACTCTTTGTGTGTGGTACTACTACTATATGACAGTGTTTTTGAGTTGCTGCTATCTTTTGAGCCTCTGTACTAGGATACTGTCATGATTTTTCATGCATGCTATTAGAAATGATGCTATCACTAATGATGTTCTTTCATTGTTATTATGCACTGGTGGTTTATTTCCTTCTTACTGCAATTTGAGCATCTCAAAACCTCTACTCACTAATCACCAACAAAGTTACTAACGAAGAGGGTTATCTTTGTGACTGGAAAATGGTCACTTGGACTTCTTCTTTGTAGCTTGTAAGCAATGTCCTTGACCTTTGGATGAAGACCTGCCCCTTATGCTTGTGATTGATATCTATTCTTGAATCCATTCATGATTGGCATTGCTCCTTATAAAACTTCTCAAATATTCTTTTGCATTCCTATATTTTTAAATACCTTTATTTCTATCAAAAAAAGACTTATTATAGTCTTTCATTGATAGTTAAAACCCTAGTATATGGCTTGTCCTTGCAAATGGTCTTTGAGCCTCTTCTTTACTAGTTTTTGTAAGGTTTGAGAACTATTGTAGCTGATATGATCATATATCCTTAGGAGAATGTTGTTCATGACTTGATGTCATGAATTCTTACTCAAACTATGATGCATTCTTGTGGATGATTCATGAAGACTTTCTTTGGTGGTTGTAGCTATATATTTTCCCTTTCCTTGACTCTGCCTGAAGCCTTATTGCTCTATGTTTGTCCTTTTTTGAGAGTTTTTTGTGTTTACTTCTTTGGCAAGTCTGATATCACTGAGCTCTTGTTTGTAGACTATGATTTCATAATCTTACCCTGCCACTCCTTTCAATCAATATTCTTTGTGCTATCAAACATAAAGTTCACTATCTTAGCTCCTTTGTTTGTGACTGTACCTGCTCTAATGTTCTAAAAGTTGCCTTTGAAGCTGAATATTGTACATGACTTCTAGATATTGATGATCCCCATAAAATGCCTCTTGTTCTAAAGGTGCCATCTTTGTTACAATGATGTTATACCTTACACTTCAATATTATTCCACTGTGTTGACAATCTTATTGATTCTTTGACTACTCACAACATTGCTCATTAGTTTCATTCACTTCTCCTTATGATAATTGTATCCTTTTAGGCTTTATGTATCTTGGCATGATTGTGTATATCATTGTGCTTTGATTGACTTAACAATCACTCTTTGTCTAAGATATGGTTTTTGTTATGACCGTTGTCCAATGAATGGATTGTCCTAACCTTTTAGGACTACATTCTCTATTCTGTAATGGCTGCAAATATTGTTACAAGGTATCTTTATGATGATGATTGACAATGCATATCATCTTGTTGTCTCTTTTCCATTAGACTCTTCAAAACTTCTCACACAACTTAGTTGTTCTGAGTTATGCACCATTATTGTTGCTGATAAAGCGAATAAAAAGTTTTGACTATGACAGTCTATATGAGAAGGCTAATGCTTGTACTTTTATTGTGAATTTTGTCCTCTTTGTATAAATGTAATTCTTAATGATCTTTGTCATTATCTACAAAAATCATTGTTGCTACTTATCACTATGCATTAGGTATAATGACTCTCACTGCCCTTTTGTTTTTGTTAATATTGTATCTCTTTTTCATGACCATAGACTTTCTTTGCAAAGGTTGTATTCTTTATGCACTATTTTGATAATGTATATCCTTTAACTATCTTAAATCTCAATCCTTTATCTTTTGATAACTGTACCTTTGAAGTGAAGCTATCCTCAAGCTTGTGATTTGGCTCTTTGATGGTTTAAATAACACTTAATCGCCCTATGCATATCAAGTTCTTATATTTTCATGATTATAATAGTCATTTATCACTTTCGTTGTACCTTTATTTGCAACAAGAATCTTCGTGATTGTTCTTCTAAGTCTGTCAATGGGGCATTGTCCGGCTTTTAATATGTTGGTATGGTTCCATATTGGACACATACACATTATTTATAGTAGTGATCATTAATATTCATTGTTGTGAATGATGAGCCCCTGTTCAATGAAGCCATATTGACATATTAGCATGCTAGGCTCAACCCTTATGGGAGCTTCATTTTACACCACATGCTTGAATGTTAAACATGATAAATCAGTGAAAATATGTCCTTGTACCTAAACAGTGGATAAACAAGTTAGATAAAAATAGGGAAATATCCCTTTTGTTGATGATTTCATTTCCACTTTGAAGATTTGATCTTGATTCTCTCTGTATATCACTGATATGACTGGATTAGATTGATAATTCATAGGTTTTAAGCTACTCAACTATTGATAACCTATGATGAACTTTATATTTCGGTCTCTAACCAATCTCTTAACATTTTGTAGGTGTAGTCAAACCTGGAAGACGAAGGACTAAAGACAGGAAGAAAGTTGATGGCAGAGTTGAAGATTGAACATCAACACAACATTGAATAGGAAATGAAGGATATAATGTTTCATTATATTTTTTCTATTTTCTATCTTCAGTTGCATAGCTTATCTCCTATGATTTATCAATGTGGTTAAGTCATTCCCACGACTTGTGTGGGACTTTTAAACACTCTTTTATGATAATGGATGCTTTAAATAATGAAACAACAATGTTTAAGTAATCTTGTATGCTTCTTCATTTCAAATTGAATAAAATACAATAGTACTATACAATTTTGATATATCTTTTGTTATGAGTTTTTTGGCATAATAAACTAAATTAATTTGAGACATTTCATTGCAAACAAACTATTAGCATAATATGAATGTACCTTTCACCTTAGATGTAGCAAATAATTCTAGCTCTACCAAAACAAGATGAAGGTATAAATTTTGGTAACAACCTTAAGACATCATATTGTCCTAAGAGGGAGAGGAGATAGAGAAGAAGGGAGAGAGGGGGAGATATAGAGAATGAGAGAGAGAGAGAGGGAGAGTGAGGAAGAGAGATAGAGAATGAGGGAGAGGAGGAGATAGAGAACGGGGGAGAGAGGGTGAGAGATATATAACGTGGGAGAGAGAGAGAGAGAGAGAGAGAGAGAGAGAGAGAGAGAGAGAGAGAGAGGTGGAGGGAAGGAGAGTGAGATAGAGAAAGAGGGATAGATGGATAGAGAAAGAGGGAGAGGAGGAGATAGAGAACGAGGGAGAGGAGGAGCTAGAGAATGAGGGAGAGAAGGGGATATAGAATGAGGGAGAGAGGGAGAGAGAGGAAAAAAGATAGAGAATGAGGGAGAGGAGGAGATAGAGAATGAGGGAGAGAGGGAGAGAGATAGAGAATGAGGGAGAGTGAGGAAGAGAGATAGAGAAAGAGGGAGAGGAGGGGATAGAGAAAGAGGGAGAGAAGGAGATAAAGAATGAGAGATAGAGGGAGATAGAGGGAGATAGATAGAGAAAGAGGGAGAGAGAGAAAGTGGGAGAGAGAGGAAGAGAGAGAGATAAATACAAAGAGAGGGAGACAGAAAATGAGGGAGAGATGGAGAGAGAGGGAGAGAGGTAGAGAGATAGAGAAAGATAGAGAGGGAGAGATAGATAGAGGGGGGTATAGGAAAGGAGAGTGAGATACAGAAATAGGGAGAGAGGGATGGAGAAATAGGGAGAGGAGGAGATGGATGAAGAGGGAGAGAAGGAGATAGAGAACGAGGGAGAGAGGGAGAGAGATAAAGAGGGAGAGAGGGAGAGTGAGGAAGAGAGATAGAGAAAGAGGGAGAGGAGTAGATAGAGAAAGAGGGAGAGAAGGAGATAGAGAACGAGGGAGAGAGGGAGAGAGATTAAGAAAGAGGGAGAGAGGAAAAGAGATCTCCCTATGTGTGTGTCTAGGTATCTCTCTCTATATCAAACTCCCTTCCCCCCCTCTATGTGTGTGTGTGTGTGTAACTCTCTCTATCAACCTCCCTTCCCCCTCTTTCTCCATCACTCTCCCTCTCTCTCCCTCTCTCCCTCTTTCTCTATCTCTCTCCCTCTCTCCCTCTCTCCCTCTCTCCCTCTTTCTCTATCTCTCTCCCTCTCTCCCTCTCTCTCTCCCAACCTCCATTCCCCCTCTTTCTCTATGTAGATATATGATATATGTATGTGTACTTATATCAAATTATGTGTGCTTATATGAATATAGTCTATGTTAACATATGTGAATTTTAATGAACATAACTCGTACGTGTTATTTATGGAAACAAAATTGCTTACAGGTTATTATGACATTCAAAAACCCTTATGTGTTATTTGAATATTAAAAACCTCTTTGTGTTCTGTCTTGTACTTAGCCTTGGATAACAAGGTTGAGGCTTAGGTGTCTTATTTCCCTCTTGTTTATGTGTTTTCTTCTTCCAATTTGGTTTCTCAACTTCATCGCCATCAGGTTTACTCATTTTCAAGTGGGTATTTGTAAACTTGCCACCATAATTTCATCCATTTTCCAAAATTTCTAACCATATATTTTTCTTTAAATTTGAACAATGTTAACATATTAATCTTGAATTTCTTTTACCAGTGTCTCAAGAGTTCTCAGAGACAGACGTGTACCATTTTTTTAATAACTTTTGATGTACTTATCCAAATTTGAAAAAAATTATATATTATTGTTCTACACTTCATTATTTATACTTTCAAAAAAAATTGAATTTTTTGTTATTTTGGTGCAAGTTATGTGACATGCATGAATGGGTACCTACTCTTTAGGATGCGTTCACTTTGAAAAATCATGAAAAAAAAAAATACTCAACAAAAAATTACAAAAAAATACACAGCTTATAGTTCTCTCTCTTAACTATCTTTCTACCGAAGGGGTTTTTAAAATACTAAATGCAACTATAACTTTTTTGATACGCACATCAGACACTATTTTATGTTTTGCTTAAAAAAATAGGGATACTTTTGTTTGCACGCGAGATTTGACCCACTTAATATTATCCAATTTTAAAAATTATTAGTAGTTTGGAAACTAGATTCAAAGTACTACAATCTTTGTTTTTTGGTTATCTTCAAATTTTGAGTCGACGAGTCTCAAATTTCTCCTCCAAGTTTAGGTTTAGCTAATTTCAGAAAAATGTGTCCACTTAAGCCCCCTTTTTTGTTCACCATCTTGGTGCACTTACCCGGTTGCTAGGTGTCAACCTAGGTTTAGATTTTGTGTGGGACCTTGTGTCATTCTCTGTAGCATGAGGGGTGGTTCCTTATTAGTTCCACATGGTCAGCCTTTTTCCATTGGGATGCTCTTCATTGGATTCTCATGTGTGTGGATGTGGATTCTTTATTTCTTCATCTTATGGTTGGATTCATGGAGTAGATTCTATGTACTAATATATTAGAAGACATTATTGTATTATGTATCTTGAGGCATTCATAATTGTAAATTAATGCTATGTATCTTGGTGAAAATGATAATGTAATCTTCAGAGTAGATGATTGGATACTCTTGTAGGATGTGTCATGTAATGACATGATCACCCTTAATAATATTGATTATGATATTTGTTAGTAAGGAAATTATTCTCTTATTGTTCTCATCTCTTAGATATGGTTTATGCATTTGTATTATGTTGGATATGTATGATTATTATTATTAAGGGAAATGGACAAGATAAGTTATAGGTAATGAATTAGTAATGTAATAATAATGGTATATTAAATGGTGAAGAGTATGGGGTTAGGAACATTTGGATTTGGTGCTTTTAAAATGAATCTAAAGATAATTGGTAAGTGGGATTATAATAGAATGTTTTCATGATTGTATGGTTCGATGGATGATCTCTTATGTTACTGTTAGAAGCACATGATATAAAAGAGTAATGGTAGAGCTTGCAATGCTTATGCTCCTAGTGTTATGTACTTAAGTAATGTCATTGGAATACCCTAGGGAATGTTAGTTGATGAGATATTGATTATATGCGTACTTATGATCTTATGATCATGATTGTAAGATGATTAAGTGTATATTTAAATGAAGTTAGAATAATTGTTTATGTTTATTTGAGTTTATATGTAATGCGTTAAAGTATTAAAAAAAAATCTCTATTTGCATGTCAAATGGTTATATTTATCTAGGGTATTTTGGCGAGCATTACATTTTTAGTAATTATCTTCTCATTTAAACGACTTCTAGTTCTAAATCAATCCTTTCATTCTCTTAAAAAATTATTTTTGAATGATATTTTGTTCCAAATTTTCACGTTCTCTTTGATATATTGGAGTTTTTTTAAAGAATATAAAAATCCTTGATTTGGTTAAGTCTTATCAATCAAACCATTTAAGTAGGAGATACTTTAAATCCATGCTTCTATACCACATATTTTCAAACCAAAATCGACATTTCATGGCTAGATGTTCCTCTGTAAAGAGTAATTCAACTAAGAAGTTATCGGAGGTAGATATAGATTTGATGTGAGAAGTAGGAAGTAGGGGGAGGTTGAGCCAATTTGATGGTAGTAAGAAGTGGTCTAATATTTTTGCAACATTTGTGAACCCTACTCTTTTGCAATTCCATGCAAAATTTTCATTAGATGAATTGATATCAATGAGACTATTGTGATTGTTGAAGTTTGTGAAGTCTTATTTGCATTGGGATATTTTTCCAAGTCCACCTATTTTCTTAGTTGATTGTGTGTGTGTGAAAAGTGGATTTATATCTATATCTGTATCTGAATACACAACACTTCAATTAAGTCATTAATGTATGGTTATTAAATCAATAATGAACAATGAATAATAAAACCATTATAAAGTGACCTATTACCTTCTAGTAGATGTGAGTTTAGTTTTGCTCTCATATTTCTATATGCAACACAAGTGACTAGACGACAACTAAACGAAGGATTTAATCTATATGAGCATGAAATTGAGCTAAATGGATGCAAGATTAAGCTAGATATGCAAGACTAAGCTAGATGAATACTAAGCTAAAATGATTAAAATAATGTGCAATAAATTAAGATGTAAAATTCTCAATGCACAAAATCTCAATGAGCCTAGAGAAAAAACAACATAATAACAATAAATCTCCAGGTTCTTTTTATAAGAGATGAGGGCTTGAATTTATAGAAAATCCAGAGAGAGACCAACGGTCAAGATCGATCAACGATGAGCGGAAGAGATTCTCCAAGAGGAAGCATAATCCAAGTGAATTGATGTGATTGGCTGCTTTTCTCATCTTTAAAGGAAATTGAACTAATTTTAAGATAAAATCAGAAAAACTGATTTATTTCATATTTTTATATTTTATTCAATTTTGATATTTAATTCATTTAATTTCTTTTTTGAGATTTTTCAATTTAATTCCATTTTTATTTCTTTTCTCAATTTTAATTCTTTTTCTAATTAATTCTTTTATTAATGAGTTAATGGCAAATTGATTTATTAATTAAATATCATAGGATATTTAATTAAATAAATAGGATAATTGATTAAAATGATTTACTTAGAATGATTAATTAATTAAATGATTATTTAATTAATATTGAATGATTTATTTGCCATGTGACATTGATGATTGAGAATTAATTAATTAGGTGCTCATGATTGATTTAATTACCTTTGGTTAGGACCTTGGTGATGAAGTCGAGATTAGGGGCCCATGGTTTAGCTGACCATTTTTAGGGTATTACATTTTCCCCTCTTTGAATTGATGTGCGAGCAGTGAATTGATTCAAAGAAAATTTAATATCGAACATATTATCAGTTCTGAACTTGATGGATCACAAACTGATGAAGAGCGAGATGTTCATCTTGATTTGAAGCAATGAAGTTGAACAAGTCGATTAAAGCGACACCGATCCTAAACTTGATTGAACTAGGACCGACAAAGAGTGAGATACCAATCTTGAACTTGATGGATCAAGAAATGAGTATCGATCTAGAACTTGATTGAACTAGATTAAGCGAAGAGATGAAACTGATTCCGAACTTGATTGAACAAGAACCGATTGAGAAAATGTTCAGCTTGATTTGATGCGATGAGACTAAACACCTATTTGGATTGAGCGTGTGATCACTGTCAAAAAGACTCTTTAAACACTTTATAAAGTTTAAACGAATAACTAGCTTGATGAAATGTGATGAAACTGATTACCATTAAGATACTGATTCAGATGAAGACAATATCAGCTTGATTTGGTGCGATGAAATTGATATGCCCTAGAGATTGATTCGATTTTGAAGAACAATAAGGTTTTGTTTGGTTAATCTTTGATTAAAAAGATTTTTTGCTCGACTTTAGATGAAGATTTGAAAAATTTCTCAACTTTTTGATGATGTAATCATTGATAATGATGGCGTAATGATGATGCCCCCTTGGGAGTGAAATCGAAAGATGGTGAGGTTACAATGAATTTAGGCAATTTTGAAAGGATAAAAAGATTTAGTGATGATAATCTGAGCACGAAGATGTAAGTTGAAATCAGAATTGATTTGAGCGAAAAGTAATGAGAAAAAGTGATATGAAGACGAAAGTACCAATTGGTCAACATTGTGATATTTTGACTAGAAAAATGATCTCAGATTTTGATTTCAATCCCGAAAATGGACTCAAGACGATCAATTTAGTCAAGGGTAGAAGTTTCACGTCCATCGGAGCAAGTTAAAAATTAGGGTTTTCTATATAAGGGGTGAAAAGGGTCGTTTTCATTTCATTTTTAGTTTTCAAAGTTTAAAAATTCAAAAACCTTCTCTGGAGCAAAATGGCAATTCCTAAGCATACGCATTGATTCAAGTAGAAAATATGACATAATCAACCTAGGAACTATCCCCTTGCGGTAAGTGATCGATCTTGAGCTTCTTTCTAAATTTGTGAATTTTAATATGAATTTCTTGTTTGAATTTCGGTTTTAGCTCGTTGGTAGTTGTTTTATCATACTACTATGTAGGTTTTGTTGTACGAGTAACTGCTAAATAGTGTTTACTCGTATAAAGTCATTTGTTTTGTCCTTCTATAGATACCCTTAGGTCGTACGAGTATGTTCATCAGGGCATATTTAGTCGTTTTGCATTGTGTAGTGACTCGTATCATAGAGTTTACTCGTACTATTCGTGGGCTTTACTCATACAATTTTTCTACCCATTTGTGTTTACTCATTTCAAAAATAGTGAACCTATTTTAGCATTGAAACTTGAAATTTTGATTTTCATGATTTCTTAGTTGGATTCATGGGCACTTTTGACAGATTTCTAACTCGATTTGTATTGCGTACTGATGAGTTTTTGTTCAATTTTGTAGGTTAGCTTTCCGGACATACAATTTCGATGTACCTATCCGCCGACCATGAGATTAGTTAGACAACTCTCAGATGCTCAGAGGGCTCATATTGAGGCATGTGGTTTTGGACACTTATTGTAAATGCCAGATATATGCGTGAATCATAGATTACTGAGTGCATTAGTGGAGAGATTTCATTCGGAGCATAACATATTTCACCTGCCTATTGGGGAGATCATTATTACTCTCGAGGATGTATATAGGATTCTGAGGATTCCATTTTCAGGTAGTAGAGTGGATTATGATTCATCTCCATAGGTGGAGATCATAGCATTACACAGGGTCTTCCAAGATGACAGTCTCATAGTCCAATCTATTTCATTGGATAACCTGATGAGCCGATATGGAGGGAGATTTCTCATTGCTTGTGTGTTGGGTGGGTTGATAGGATGCTTTGTTATGTGAAACAAAGGTCAACAAGAATTCTTGTGTGGCTAGGGGAGGATTTTGGAGATGTTAGTTGCTCAGTCTAGGAGATTAGGTTGGGGATCTTTCTTGTTGGCACACATGTACCATGAGATGCACAAGATCACATATCAAGATGTGAAGAGCATGGCTGCAGGAGTTCATGTTCTACAGATATAGGCATGGGAGAATATCCCAATGTATAGGCCAGTGGTGGATGATTTGAGAGAGGCGCATCAGCCCATCATGTGTTGATATTCTAGTTACTTGATGCAACCCCACCTGGGAAAGATAGGTTTTTGGAGACATCAGTTGGATGATCTGATTGTAGTTGTCTAGAGGTCGTATAGGGGGTTAGAGGAGTGGGATGTCTGGAGGTGTGAGAGGAGATTGATGTTCATGACACACCCACTCATTGAGAGATCGCAGATAGTGATCAAGTGGTTTGTTGTTAGCCAAGTGATGAGGAAGTACAGGCGAGTACAGGCTATATCTCAGGAGTTTACAACTTATGCTTGGTTTGGGGATGAGGAGATGAAGGGTTGGGGTCAGAAGTTATCATATGCTTTAGCAGTGCAAGAGATGACAAGCCTCTAGCCATAGCGTTAGGATTATCTAGAGAATATTGTTGATGCGAGGGTTACCCCAAAGTACAGAGATGATTCTTTGAGACATCCATTCCCATGGTTCATAGACCCAAGAGAGTGAGCACCTCGGATTGATGAGGGTGAAGAGATCTCACTAATGCAAGTATAGGGACATGTTCAGGCACAGGGATGGAGAGAAGATCCACCTAGGTAGGTAGGAGGTGATCCTAGTGTGAGTAGTAGTAGGGCACCAATGACTGAGCAACAATAGAGGAGGGGAGAGGGTGGCTCATTAGATGCGATTGGAGGTGAGGGAGAGTGATCTCCAGGTGTAGAGACTAGAGTTGGTATTGGCAATGAGGTGGAGATGGGAGATAGATTTTCCCCTTGACAAGTGTGGCAGCAAAGGGATGAGTTGGTTGACGGAGGAGATGAGGAGATACCTTGGGGATAGACACCAATGAATTGATCTGTACACCAAGAGGGAAGGTGAGGACTCTCCAGACACAACTGGAAATCATGTAGACTTAGATTGCGGAGTGGGATCGACAGATCATGGAGAGAGATCGACAGCTGTAGAGTAAGAGAGCAGAGCGTGACAGCCTCCAATGTGAGGTTATACACCAGACGAGAAGGGCAACGTATTACATGGAAACTTATAGTACAGTGGTACCAACAGATAGGCAGGTTGTGCCTTATTCATAGTATATGGATCGGTCAGAGGGAGCTAGGACACCTGGACAAGATGATGCCCCTGTTCAGCAGCCACCACCTCCTCCTCCAGGCGATGAGGGAGAGGGAGAGAGTTAGATGTTTATATGTCTTCTAGATTTTGTACCCCATTTTTGTACTCGATATATTTCTTGCTTCGATAGACATTGTATATGCAATTTGATATCATTTGTACCCTTTGACATTGATATTTTGATGAGAGATATATGAGTCCATGATTTGATCTTATTTCACTTGTATTATTGTTGATCCTAATTGTAAATTTGACAACTATGATTCTTCTTCATTTCCATGTAATAACGGGTCATTTTAGTGTGAATGGTTCGTCAAATATTTGGATGTATTCATAAAAAAAAGAGGACCATATGTGAATTCCCAAAGTTTGCCCAACCTGAATATGGATATGGATAGAAACCTACCGTGTGGCCAGAAAAGAAGGGAAAACTGGTTTTATAACTACCTTCACTGTTTGTTTTACCGATATATATGCCTGCTATCGTGCTCTCTAGACTCCACTCGCAAATTGAAGACCACTCGCAGAGGTTGGATAAGAAGTGTTTAAACGCCTTATTTCTGCATGGCTCCTTTCACGCGGGTGTAGAGGTATTCATTTCCAAGTGAATGGAATTGCAAACATAGCGCCAGGCTCTGCAAACATGGAATAGGTTGCAAACATCCACCAAACCATCGATGGGAGGAAGATGTATATCAGATATCACAGTTACAAATGCTCTAGTCGACCTGCATGCTATCGTTTCCCTTAACTCTACTCGCACTTTCAAATTTTAAAGATTAAGTATTGCTTTTCGTGGTGTATTCTGCAAGTTATCGATGAAAGATCAGGGAGTGTATGCTGTGCGTGACTATTTACATGTTATTTGCAGCCAAAACAACTGCGATAATAGTTCATGCAGAATTCCCGCGCTGTAGAGTTTCCTGCACGTTTTGCATAATGAATATAGTTGCAATGGTGCCCACCGGAATGTAGGAAGATCTTGGTGTGAATGCCTAGGGTCTTTAGAAGATAGCACTTCATCGCCACGAGAAAGAACAAGGGTTGTAATCAAGAATTCCGAAGCCTGGATTAAGAAAAAGATTACTCAAATGACTGCTATCAGACCAACAAAGGAAACTCCAAGAAAGAAAGGAAGTCAGCTTGAGAGCTCCACGTCACTGCATTCTTCCCATACTCCAGCTAGGGATACTCCTTCTTACCAGAATACTCAAGGAAGTGATGGAGATGAAGACCCTCCAAGGAGGAACAATCTTCAAAACACATGTGGTGATGAACCCCGACAAAAGAAGAAGAAATCTAGAGCAAAAGACATAGAAGAAAATTCTATTGCAAGTCAAATAAAGGATCAAGTTCCAGTGGAAATTCTGGATGACACAAGATTTGATGATGGAATACATTCCATATCTCCCTCAGCTCCTGTTGAATCCCTACGACAAGAAGCACAACAAAATACTTTAGTCATGGATTCATCATTTCCAAGCAATCCAAGCGATCAATTTGAAGAAATCACAGAGGTGACTACAACACTGGTAGCAAGACAGGAAAACATCCAAGACTCCACAGAAAATTCTTCATTCCCATGGTTAGAACAAAGTCTATTGAAGAAGAGGAGGGTAGAAAAGCTAGTGGTACCTGAATTTAGTAGCATATCTGATCTTTTTGAAAGAGCTGAAAAACCGAAGAAACTCAAAGTATCCTCAAGAATAAAGACTGATTCAAATTCAAGGAATATGTGCTTAGAGATTGCTCAACCCATATCTGAGAAGGATACGAATGAGGCCACCTCCGCGGACTTTGTTGTGACAAAGATTGATATGGGACCTTCTTCTCATGAGTCTGATATTCAGAACTTCAATGTGATGGCAGCCAGAATGGTGGAGAGAAGTGAAAAGGATAAGCAATCCAAGGATCAATTGAAACAACAAGTGCACACTTTGTCTTCTTACTTGAGATCCGTAGTTGATAGCTCCACTATGCCACTAAGTGTAGATCGCCAGCCAATTATGTTTACACCAGAAGGAGTAATTGAAAAGAATGTTATGGATAATCTTCAAAAGTACCAAGCCTATGGAAAGGTAATTGAAGGATGGGTAGAAAAGGTCAAAACTCTCGCATGTGAATTCCTAGTCCAAGCAAAATCTATCCATGATGAGGCCTTAATAAAGAAAAATACTATTGAGAAAGACTTGAAGAATGTCAAGAAAGAGGAGGCAGCCTGGAAAGAAATTGTGAATGATTTTAAACAAATGATAGAAATTGGAATGGACACCCTTGCAACCGAGAAAATCTTGCCTAGTAATGAAAAAGATTATCCAGAGATATGGATAGAAAGCATTAACTGGAAACTAGTGATCATAGATCAAGTTTCATCAGAATTAGGAAAGCTCATACTTTCGTGTGATCAAGTGTGTACCAAACTCCAAGGACAACTCACTACCCTTCTCCCACATGTGACATTGATGGAAGATTTGCAGGTGTTACAGAATAGCTTCCAGAACATGGTAGATCAGTAGCTTTTTAACAAGACAAACTTCAATGAAAATACCATGGAAAGATTGAGTGATATTTACTCTTCCTTGAGAATTTCTATGCCTCAGACACTCAGCATGGTGACAGAACTAAGTGGCATTTATAGAAACTTGAAGACATGGAAAATGAGGATAGCTAACATCCTAATTCCCAAAGGAAAATCCGTCACTTCAGCCATCAGACTTTTCAGAATCTTTAGAGACAAAGGACCTAGACAACATAATGTGCCTACAGAAGCGACAACCTCATCGGCAGCGCAAGGAGTTAGCTTAGAATAAGTGCAGAGTTGCATTTTGTATAGCCCTTATTTTTGTTGTGTTACTCGCATCATGTTTTTGTCTTTCTTGTAAATAACTCTCATGATCGAGTTTCCTTTTCTCTCATCTCTATTTCTGTATTGTAATAAAGGATAATCTTAGCTCTTTTCATATGAGGTAGTTATCCTAAGTTCTCATTTTTGGATAGTTTTTCTAAGTAGTTATTTCTTCCAAAGTTGAGGAAGTTATTTCAAGTAGTTGAGGAAGTTATAAAGTAGTTATAAAGGTGGTTAGGGTAGTTACCTCAGGTGGTTATGACTTCACCTATATATGCCTCATTATTATTCAATGTAAAGGGGATTCCACTTTTTCACAAGCTTTGTATAAGAGACTTGGATAGTATTATTCAAGCAATTAAGCAATAGAGATCAATTTGGATGTGTGTTCAACTTATTCTCATGGGTTATTATCAATGTTCTTATGTTTGATTGATGATTACCTAATGCTTTCCCTTTAACATTGAATGTGAAGAAGTTTATTTCAAGTTGTGGTATCTCAAACTTGATTATATGGAATTTATTTTAATCTAGATTCATACCTTATATGGCATTCAATCCTTCTTTATTGTTCGTTCTTTAAATTTTTGAAAAATCCAAATACCCCCATTATACGAGGGAGCTGCCCCTCTCAAACGCAGAGAAGAATTACCATTCTTTTGTTTTTGTGATTCTTCAACTATTGTGAACGCTTTGTTGCTAATTATAGGGCAAAACAGAGTTTTTCAAGAAAGTTTCTTAAAGCAACAAATCCGTTTACCAACAATTATTGATATGAGATGATTTATGAGATGTCCTTCTATATACTTTTGTGTTGTATGAATGCATTTGTTTTCAGTATGTATGTATGTAATGCAGATGAATATGGATGTTTTTGTTTCTTTTTCATATGCAAAGAAATGATAAAAATGATGAGCTAATAATGCAAATATTTTTTAATTTTATTTTCATGCAATAGTATGAATGCAAAATAGGACACATATGCCAATTAGGACTGAGTCACTGGATTTTAATTTTCTTTTTATCATCACTAAGTGTTTTACAATGTCAGAATTAGATATAAGCATCAAGGCACGAAGAGCCAGGATGACCTGAATGTCACGTCCATGAAAACAAACCAAACAGAGCAGAGTTCCTTCATTTCCTTATGCAATTTTTTTTTTATCTTGTCCGCAATGACCCTTTTATCGTTCATATCCTAGGACAGATTAAGCATGCATCTAGATTGCATAATAAAGAAATTTACTCAAAATAGACAAGGAAATGATTCCAACCTCCCTGTAGCATACAAATAAATGGAGTTGAGGTATGTGTGGCGATTTGACCTTGATGTGAAGGCACTAATCATAGACACCTAGCTTATGAGATGTTTTCAGATCATCAGAATCATTCCTACAAGTAGAAAACAAAGAAAAGTATCATGCCCCCAATCCTTGCTCCTCTTAGTTAAGATAGACTTCCTCGAGTTACTCAGAGGGAATAATAATTGAAAACCAAGTTAAAAGACAACATTCAAAGAAAATTTCAATCAGAGCGCAAACAGTTTTCAGTGATTATTTTCAATGTTCTTGCTTTGTATGTTTATTCAATGGTAAAACTCATTAGTTGATAGGAGATAGGTGACCGACTCAGATTGAATGACCTGGTTGAACTACTTAGGACTTTTAAATTGACCAGTTGAGTACCCTAAGACTAAGATGTTGATTGGTTTCAAGCCATGAGGATTCCAAGAAGAACCAAGGTGTGACGAAAGTGACTGAAGGATATATACAAGCTAAAGTGAAGATGCAGAAAAGTGGGAAATGCCAAAGTTGTGTTGATAGATGGAGCGCTTGATTACAAGAGGCACCTGTTTACGAAGTTCTCACCTGTTTGGCAAAGATTTTTTTTCTTTTTTTTTAACTACCAAGGTGCCTGTTTACCAAGTTTTCACTAAGGCATTTTTCTTTTATATTTTGATTTTTTCTTCTTGTATTTTTTTTTTTTCTTCAAGACCTTTTCTAATTTTTAGAATTTCTTCAGGACTTTTTTTTTTTTTTAAAGAATTTTTTTAGGACTTTTTAGCTGTACAGATTGCTAGAGCAGAGAATGCTAGGTGTAGAATTTCTTGAAGTGGATGGTGTTGATCGGTTCACGGAATTGTTCTCCTTTTGATGTTGAGAGTTGATAAGCGCCAAAGCCAAAGGTTGTAACGATGTAGGGACCCAGCCAGTTGGGTTCAAAATTCCTCTTTTGTTCTCGAAACTGTTGATTTTTAGGATTCTCTCTTAAAACAAGGTCACCATTCTGAAATTCTCTATGTTGAAATTTCTTGTTATAACCTCTAGACATTCTCTTCTGATAATCTCATAGATGATCAAACATCACTTGCCAACATTCATCTAGCAATTCGAGTTCTTGCAATCTAGATATTCTATGAGCTTCATCAGTGACAAGACCTTGCTGAGAAACTCCCAAAGAAGGGATTTCCACCTCTATAGGAAAGACTGCTTCAGCCCCATATACCAAAGCAAAAGGTGTAGCTCCTATAGGTGTTCTGATGCTTGTTCGATAGGCCCATAGTGCTAGATTGAGCTACAGATGCCAATCCTTTATAGATTTGTTGACTGTTCTATGTAAGATAGTCAGCAGGTTTTATTTAGATGCTTCAGCCTGGCCATTATCTTGAGGGTAATATATAGAAGACCAATTCTTTTTGATTTTGAACTTTTCACACAGCTCATCTAGATCCTTGTTTTTGAACTGTCCTCCATTGTCAGTCACTATTGAAAAATGTATTCCATATCGACAGATGATATAGTTAAGGATAAACATAGCTACCTATTTGTCAGTTGCTTTGATTAGAGGAACCGCTTCAACCCACTTGGTGAAGTATTCAGTAGCAGTTATGATAAACTTGTGTCCATTAGAGGATGCAGGATAGATTTGGCCGATGAGATCAAATGCCCATTGCTGAAAAGGCAAATGTGTGATAAAAGGTATTAGTTCTCTGGCTAGAGCATGTATGAGATGCCCATGTAGCTGACATTCTCACAAGTTTTAGCAAATTTTATAGAATCTTTTTCCATATCTGGCCAATAGTAGCCAAGCCTTAGCAGTTTCCAAGCAAAAGTTAGACCGTTTGAGTGAGATCCACAAATACCTTCATGAAATTCAAATAATGCATGTTGGGAGTCTTCAGGTTGTAGACACCTAAGAAAAGTACTATCCAAACTCACATATACAAATTGTTTACAATGATGACATACCATGAAGCGTTTTAGATCAGGTTTCTTTTCTCATTATGGGTAAGGTTATCAGGGATAGTTTGGTTATGTAAGTAAGAGTATATATGACTATAGCAAGATGAGTCATGTTCAATAGTAGAAGAGACCATCTAGGACCTAGGGGAATCATAAGAAGGATAATGAATCTCTTCCACCAAGAATTCATAGCGATACTCAAATTCTTGTAGCTGTGGTATAGATGCCAATGTAGCCATAGCATCAACTAGTCTATTTGTTGATCTGGGAATCTGCTGAAATGAGACAAAAGTAAAGTATTTCTTAAAGTCATCAACCATTCTTTTACAGGGAATCAATTTTTCATCCCGAGTTTGATATATATCATTGATCTGGTTGATTATTAGCTCAGAGTCACCATAGATGTGTAACTCGACCAATTTCCATTCAATAGCTAGTTTGATTCCATTTACCAAAGCTTCATTCTGCAATATTGTTTGTACAAGGAAAGAGGATCTTGTAAGCCTTTGGGATTGAATATCTTTGAGGAGTGATAAAAATAATTCCAGCACCAAAACCTTGTTGAGTAAAAGACCCATTAAAGAACATTTTACAGGGTCGCTGAGTAAGGTGCATAATGGATTCATCGAGAAATTCTATGTGCAAAGGTTGATTGTCTTCAAGCAGAGCATCAACAAGTTGATCTGCAATGACCTATCCTTTGATAACTTTGTGTTCTATATATTCAATGTCAAATTCTGTAAGAATCATAACCCACTTAGCCAATCTCCATGTAAGCGTTGCCTTGCTGAGAAGATATATTTGAGCGAATCTATCTTAGCCACCATTTTGATAGAATGTGCTAGTATGTAATGTCTTAATTTTTGTGATGTGAAGACCAATGCCAGACAAGCTTTCTCAATAATAGTATAGTTCATCTCATAGGACACCAATGTCCGACTGATATAATATATAGCTCTTTCCTTTTTATTCTCATCTTGTTGAGCTAAGAGTGCCCCTAGTGAGGTATCAGTAGCTGATATGTATAGTATCAAGGGTTTGTTTTGAATAGGTGGCATTGAGATAGGTAGAGTAGAAAGATATTCCTTGATTTTATTTAGATGTTGTTCACAGTCTTCATCTCAATTGTAGGTAACTCCTTTCTGTAAAGTTTTTATGAATGGTTGAGCTTTATCTGCGAGCTAAGAGATGAAATGTCTTATTGATTGGGGTCTCCCTTGTAGAGTCCTCATTTGACTGACATTCTTCAGAGGTGGCATGTCCATGATAGCCTTAACTATTTCTCGGTCCACTTCAATTGCTTTCGCTGAAACAATGTATCCTAGGAGCTTGCCATATATGACACCAAATGCACATTTCTTGGGATTTCACCTGAGTTAAAATTTTCCTTCCTGTCTAAGATTGGACTCAGTTCTGATAGATGTGTTGATCTTTTCATAGATTTGAGTAGAGTATCATCAACATAGTCCTCCATGTTTTTGTGCATCATATCATGAAAAAATGTTGTTAGAGCTCTTTGATAAGTGGTGTCTACATTCTTTAAGCTTAAGGGCATTACATTCCAATAGAAAGTTCGTCATGCACAGGTGAATGTTGTTTTCTTTTGATCCTTAGGTGTAATTTTGATTTGATTGTATCCAGAAAAACCATCCATTAGAGAGTACATTTCATAACCAGCAATCATGTCCACTATCATGTCTATGTTGGGCAGTGGAAAAATCATCTTTTGGACAAGCTTTGTTTAAATCTCTGAAATCTGTGCAAACACATATTGATTTGTCAGGTTTGGAAATAGGTACAATATTAGATATCCACTTAGCGTAATTAGTTTCTCTGATGAATCCAACTTTTAATAATTTTTCTAACTTAGCCTTAATAAGTAATGCAACATGAGGATGCATTTTCAGAGTTTTTGCTTAACAGGTTTAACTCCGGGAGTGATAGAAAGGTGATGCATGATGAGGTCAGGATCCAAACCTAGCATATCAACATATGTCCATGCAAAATTGATCTTCTTTTCCATGAAGAAATCAGAAAATTCTTTTCTGTTGATAAGGATTGAGCTACATGTATGATATGTTGAGTTTCTTCTGTTCCAATTTTCACTGGTTATGTAGGTTCAATCAACACTGATGATTGCTCTTGAAAGTGATCAGGCAAACTATCAAGTATCTCACCTTCAGGTGCCTTAGAGGTTTTCACCATTATGTACATCCTTTATTTTTACTATTTTTTTACTCTGACACCGCCACATTGCGGTTTTCACCATCAGAACTTATTTTTCTTATTTTGATTTTTGAGACTAAGATACTTGACGTCTGTTGCTATCATGTTCTCAGTTTGTTCACCAGTGGAAGAGCTCATTTATTTGATTGCATTAAGATAACAGGCCAATGTATAGTCATTGGCAAAGGTAGGGATATTCAAAGGTTGATCTTGGAGAGTACAGTCAATAAGCTCAGGATGTACCAAGGATAAAGATTTAACAGGTTCAAGGGAATTCATGGTATTGTCATCACAACCTCAGACCGACAAGTTGAGTTCTAGAAGAGTACCTTGCATAAGTGGCTCAAGACCAGGAAGAGTTGGAACACGATTATCAAAGTTTACATTAGTATTTAGGTGACCTAACCCAATAGACCTACCACTAGCACCGTCTTCTACTTCGAACTAGACTACATATTGTGGTTTGACAGTAACAGGATTTTTCAGACAGAGTTTCGACATTCATGACAAAGTAGTCATAGTTTGGTGTCGAATAGGTAATGTCATAAATAGATCTTATTTCAAAGTGATCCGAGTCAGAAGATAAAGCCTCTAACTCCTCTTCAAGTAGCTTAGTGAAATCATGTATAGTATCAATATCAACATCTTTGATGTTGCAAGTTCCTTCATGATTTGGTTCAATGATCACTTGTAGTTGACATACTTGTTGACATAACCTTGATAACTCAATTAGTCTCTATCATCTTTCCCACTCAACTTCCTCGGGACTCATGACTGGTCCTACTTCTGTAGCCTCCAGTTCTTCATTTGTAGCCCCATACCCGATTTTCTCTATTGCATTAGAGGGCAATATAGTAGGTGAATAAATTTCCTGTGCTTTTCCTTCTTTTAGTTATTGTTCATAATCTTCTTGTCTTTTTAGTCTGATTTCTTCTATTTCCTTTTGCAGCTTCAAGCGTATTATTTCTTCTACTTCATCTATGATATCATTAGGTTCTTCAGGAGTTTGTTCAGTTGATGTATCTGAGAGAGGCTCTAGACCCCATTCATACTCATTTGAGTTTGTTTCTGAATCCTCTACTTGCATTCTTCCTGTATATATGATAGGAATATTTAGTGGTGCAAATAGGTTTTTAATTCCTTCTACCTCTTCGTGCATGTCTTCTGGAATATTTACTTCTTGTAGTTTTATTGTTGATACAGTTAGAACTTGATTACAAGTTGCTTCTTCTCTCTTGATTTCCAGTTCTTCTTGTTCTTTCTCATACACATCCTGAATTTGCTGAGTATTTACTTCTTGTGATGTTGGAGGTAGTATCTTTTTCCTCCACTTAGGTTGTTGATGAGAAGTATGTTTTTTAATTGATGACTCTTCTAGATGGTAGTCGAGTCTAGTTTTATCATTTGTAAAATCAGTTTGTAACTTGATAGGTTTAATGATTCCATCTTGGCACTTCCCCAAAGGACCAGCACCTAAATATCCCATGCATTGAATCATCTTATAGCCTGGACCATATTGTTTAGGGGAAATATCACTATGTTGCCCTTCTCTATTTTCACTCTCTTCTTTAAAAAGCCATTTGAGAACAACTGCCTCTTCTATTTCATCTGCAAGGGAAGTAGAGAAATGTACAAAAATACCATAATAGATGATGTTTGTGTTTGAATTTTGTGGCTTCATAGCCTCTGATGGTTTTCTAGACTGTCTTGGTGATGGTGGAAGAGACATCAATGAGAGTACAGGTTAGATCTTGTATCCATCCATACCAGTACCTGTGATTTTTAATTTTTGTTCTAAGTCTTTCATCAATGTTTCTAAACATTTAGCTGCAGAGGTTGCTATGTTATGAGGAACATAGGTATCAACACACTACTTTAAAGCATTACAGGTGTAGGTTGTATCCGTAGGAGCACTGACTTCAACCCCATTGTAGGGAAATTTCAAACATTGATGATAAGTAGACGACATTGCTTGCATTTCGTGAATCCACGGTCTACCTAACAAGATGTTGTAGGAGAGAGGAAGATCAAGCACCTAACAAAAAACATCTCATTCTACAGGTCCCACCTTGATCGGCAATAGTACCAGACCCTTAGATGTTCTTTCTTCTACATCATAAGCTTTGATTGTTAATTTCTTTGTTGGATCAATGACATTATTAGAAAATCCCAACTATATTAGTAAATTATAGGTACAAATATTTAACCCAACACCTCCATCTATCAAAAAATGCTTGACTCGGTGCTTATGGATCATAGCTTCAATATGCAACAGTTGGTTATGCGGATGACTCAGTGAATTGTCATCTTCTTTAGAAAAAGATAGGTAATGAGGTGAAGTCAGGTGACCCACCATAGATTGAAATCGATCCAAATCTAAGTCTGTAGGGACGTTAGTAATGAGTAAAGCTTTGTCCAGAATCTTTCTATGAGCAGAAGAGATTTAGAGTAGTTCAAGAATGGAGATTTGAGTGGTAGTTCACCTTAATTGTTCAATAATGCTATAACCAGAAAAAGATGATAAAGTCGGCTATTTAGATTTAACTATGATTGTATTTGATTGTTTGTTTGAAAGAGTCGGTATATTTGACGTTGTCAATGGATTTGATGATGTTTAATCAGGAGAGGTAAAGCTAGGTCCTTTGAGAGTAACCTTCTTTTGAGCACAGGTTACGACATTTGCAGTTTGTGTTTTATTTTATTTATCTTTGACTATGATCGCATTGCAATATTCAGATTGGAAAGATTCAATCATGTTGATCACATTGTCATTGTTGGCATAGGTGTAATTGACTTTGGCACCTCCCTTAGATTTTGAGGAATCACCCTGCTCATAAGAAGGTAAAGGATATTTGAAGGCTTTGTGATCAGCATTAGTCGTATGGTTTCCAACAACAATTTTGGTAGCATTGATGAGGTCTTGAATCTCGTGTTTGAGTTTCATGTAGTTATTTGTTGTATGACCCTTGTTTTGATTATATTCATAGTACTCATTTTCCCTCTACCATTTATCTTTGACCTTAGGATCATATGGCTTAGAGTTTTCAGGCAATGTGATCAATTTTTTTGCTAATAGAGTTTTAAAAACTGACTCATAGGATTCACCCAGAGGAGTAAACTCATGCTTAGGTTTTGAAACCCAAGGTTTCTCTTTAAACTACTATTTTGATTTCTTAGGTGGGTTTTCTGTAGTGCTTTCAGTTGCTTTGAGGGCTTGTGTTTCGCTAGTCCAGTTGAATACTATAGGTTTTGATTTTGGTTTGACATTATCAACCACTCTGCCATTAACAACATTTATGTTATTATCTTTGTTGTATTTCTAGTATTTGTTCTTTTCTTTGGAACTAGAGCCTTGATGTGTTTCTTTATAAAGTGATATATCTCCTTTCCTTACAAGCACATCTTCCATCTTGAGAGCACTATCTACCATTTTGTTGAATGAAGAGTATACTTTTATTTGGATATTATATTTCAACTCAAAAATTAGATTATTGACAAAGATGTCCATTTTCTCATAATCAAGAATGGGTTGTGAATATGAATACCTAGAGAGCCTCTTTCTCCAATGCTGAAGGAAAGCAAGAAAAGATTCTCCCATCTTCTGTTTAGTATTACAAAGCTCAATCATTGTGATCGGATGGAAAATGTTATAGGAGTATTGTTGTAAAAATAATTCAACCAATTCTTCAAAAGATTTAATTCCTATAGGCAGGCTTGAAAACCATTCCATAGCTTGTCCTCCTAAACTTTTTGGAAAGAGGTGCATGAGATAAGTTTGTTCGTGCATGAACTCCATACATAGGGCACAAAATTCTCAGACATGGTCCTGGGGATCTGAGTTTCCATCATTATTATCGAACTTACGAATTTTTGTTTTGGAAGGAAACGAAGGCATGTAAAGACTCTTGTTGAATGGAAATGGGCAAATCGTATCCAAGGAATATATCATAGGAGATTTGTCTTTGTCTTTCATTTCCTTAATCTCAGTTTGTAATTCTTGTAATTGTTTTGTCACCAATTCTAGTGGGGTATCGTCTTCTTTAGTGATAAGACTTTTAACAGTGTAATCAAGGGGGAGTTTGGCTCCTTGTTTGGCCAATTCTAGAAAGTACTCATATTTTTCTCGGGCCATGATAATCTTCATCATCTTTCCGAAGTCTTTGTCCTTTTGATATTTTACTATTGTATCTTTTCCAAGTTTGAAAACTTCAGAATCACTGGAAGAAGAATCACTATCATTAACCTGAATGCTAAGGTCATCGCGAGCTTTATGTTTACCGTTCTCTTTTTCTTGTCTTCTTTCAGACATATTAGAAGATAAATATTCATCCAAAATTGGTTTGTTTGAAGATGAAGGTTTGTCTAATGTTTGTTGTTGAAAAGGTTTGTCAAAAATTGCTTGCTCTTGGTAAAAAGGATTGGTTTGCAATGTTATTGTCTCTTCCTTTTTCTTGATCTTGTTCTTAGAAGAGCTCCTGGTTTGAACATGCATTTACAATCGACGTGACCGAGAGTCAGATGTGATGCAAATGTCAAGATTAAATCAAAGCTAGTTATGCGTTTTAACGTAGTAGTTGAGAGAGGTGACTAAGACCTAGTCTGGTTTCAGGAATGATCTATCCTGTATAAGACGTGATCTAAGCAACCTAGTTTGATTAAGTTTGATAAGCGATTGATAAGCAATCTGATAAGTTTGATAAGAGATTGATAGAACTAGCTAGGAGATCATCGCTAAAGTCATGCAACACAATAACAAGGGTACACTATCAAGACTGTTTATGCTCAAGATTATGATGACCAGATTTACGCTCACTACAGACTGATGAGGCAAGTATGACATATCTGAAAAGGATGTAAAAAGATAGACTTCTGGACCGACAAAATCAGAGGGTCGTACAACCAAATATGACAACCTGAATGACAATTTAATGAGTCTTAGATGACAAAGACAATTTCTTGTATGAGTTGTTGTTCAAACTCACACGACAGTTTAATGCTTACCAGAAGATAACTTTTCACATACCAGAATGACTCGTACAATGGAGTTCATAAGCTCAAATGATAATCTTCAAAGACCAGAACGACAAACTAGAAGACTCGAATGATGATTTAGGCAACTCGTACGATGAATTAGGAATCTCATACAACAATTATGCTCAAAGGCAATTTTTTGACAAGGAGACTGAGTTTTTTACCACTGAATTTGACTTTTTTGGTGTTTTTGAGTTTTTTCAGTTTTTAGCTTCAGACAAAAAACACGACAAACATGTAAGATCCAAAGTGATTTCAAGCACAACATGTTAATTCTAAGGAAGTTGGCTGAGAGAGAAAACATTTTCTTGCCAACTCAGGTACACACCCAATAGCTAATCAGAATATGGACGTTGAGTCTCACGCAATGGATTCTCAATGCCATATTAGCCGACTCCAAACGTTAATGTGGGCACAAAATGGCAAGTATCTTGGGAGAGTTACTATCTCTCTTGCACAAAGATTATCCCCCTTTCGGAGTTGAATTGGGTAGCTACTATTTCAAAGTTTGTAGTAAAGATTTCCATTCAAAATTACCCCTTGAAGTTGTGCAAGTGCGATTGAGGCCTATAGCCTGACAAGGTATTGAAACAAGTTGTAGTCATGTGAGCTTGATTGAGATTCTGAGGCCCTACAAAATGCCCGATATGAGAGATCTCAAAAGAGAAAACTCAAATAATTCCTTCCTTCGAGACTTTAATCCCAAAAGGCGTATTTATTATAGTGAGTTGGAATGCTTGGGTTTAGCTGTACTCAGTTGAGTTGTTCTCACAGGGTGATTACTTTTTCCCACTGTGACAGACCCGCTAAAAGGTACACAAATCTCAAACTTAGAAAAATATTCAAGGGTCTAGATTTCTGATTGTCTGTGCAGACAAGAGCATATTTTCCTATCTCTTAGATTTTTCTTCAAACACAAAAGACAAATTTGTTCATTAACCTAATAGTAATTTAGATGCCTAAAAATGAATTAAATAATACACAATATTTGTTCGATTCTCCTTAGGCAACTTCCAAAGCCAACGCATCAGTAGTCATGTTATTTTTGATTCTTTGACATGTGTGAGTTTGATTTGACAAATTCTTCAACAAGCGTTCTACAAAAAATGAGTTAGGTTGTGAAAATCTCAGGCAGACAGAAGACAATTCAGGGTTAGCATCAGTAAAATTCAAAGCCAAGTCAAGAAAGCCCTACAAAGATACTATTTATAGAACGAGCAACTCAGAATTTCGTACGATAATTCTCATAGAGAAGAACAAGTATTCTCACCGAGCTGAACGAGCAAACCCCAAAAGAAGACAACAAAGCAGAAACTCGTACGATGATTCCCACAAAGTCGAACGAGTATTACCAAAAATCATCCTGTAATAAACAAAAACTCGTACGATCTTTTGCAGAGGTTGTACAGACGAAAACCTGAAAAATAAAATAAATATCTTGCAAGACCGAAAATTAAATTCTCGAGCCCCACGGTGGGCGCCAAAAATGTTTGTGTGAAAAGTGGATTTATATATGTATATGTATCTGAATATACAACACTTCAATTAAGTCATTAGATGCATGGTTAGTAAATCAATAATGAACAATGAATAATAAAATCATTACAAAGCGACCTATTGCCTTCTAGTAGATGTGAGTTTAGTTTTGCTCTCATATTTCTATATGTAACACCAGTGACTAGACAACACCTAAACGAAGGATTTAATCTATATGAGCATGAAATTGAGCTAAATGGATGCAAGATTAAGCTAGATGAATATTAAGCTAAAATGATTAAACTAATATGCAATAAACTAAGATGTAATATTCTCAATCCACAAAATCTCAATGAGCCTGGAGCAAAACCAACATAATAACAATAAATCTCCAGGTTCTTTTTATAAGAGATGAGGGGTTGAATTTAAAGAAAATCAAGAAAGAGACCAACGGTCAAGATCGATCAATGATGAGTGGCAGAGATTCTCCAAGAGGAAGCACAATCCAGGTGAATTGATGTGATTGGTTGCTTTTCTCAGCTTGAAAGGAAATTGAACTAATTTTAAGATTAAATTAGAAAAACTGATTTATTTCATATTTTTTATATTTTTATTCAATTTTGATATTTAATTCATTTAATTTCTTTTCTGAGATTTTTCAATTTAATTCCATTTTGATTTCTTTTCTCAATTTTAATTATTTTTCCAATTAATTCCTTTTTTTAATGATTTAATGACAAATTGATTTATTAATTAAATATGCTAGGATATTTAATTAAATAAATAGGATAATTGGTTAAAATGATTTACTTGGAATGATTAATTAATTAAATAATTATTTAATTAATATTGAATGATTTACTTGGAATGATTAATTAATTAAATAATTATTTAATTAATATTGAATGATTTATTTGCCATGTGACATTGATGATTGAGAATAAATTAATTAGGTGTTCATGATTGATTTAATTACCTTTGGTTAGGACCTTGGTGATGTAGTCAAGATTAGGGGCCCATGGTTTAGGTGACCATTTTTAGGGTATTACAGATTAAAGCATCACATTGAAGTCACCCTTGACCACAAATTTGTTTTTGTCAATTCTAAATAACTATGTGTTTAATTTGCTCCATAAATATTCTTTGTCCTTTGGTTTGGAGGGACCATAGGCATTGAAAAAGTAAACAATTAAGTCTGAATTCAAACTAAATATCTCAATACTACCAATTACACATTTAAGATTATGGTTTCATAGAAACTTTCCCTAGATTTCACAACAATTTGAGACCACCAAAAGCACTGGTGGTCTCTATGAAAAAACTTGACTAGCCTTCACAATGTTTGATGAAAGAATCTAGATATAATTTGTTTGGTTTAGTTTGGTTTCTTGTAGCATTAACATATTGGTTGATTAACAATTCAAACACTTGACAATGCACCATTTTTTTAGGGGGTTTTAAGCCCTTTAAGTTCCAATTTAGGACCTTCATGGCTCAATAAGAGAGGGGGCGCCTCTATTAGGTCTTAGGAGATAATTTTTTATAATGTTTGGTTGATACATTCCTCCTTTATGGGGATTAGGGTATCAAAAGAAGGAGGATTCTCTTCTAGTGCTAGATTGGTCTCCTTGATAAGGGGAGTCGATGAGCCTTAGGGTGTCAGATTGTGAAACATATTTAGTCGATTGATGAGGTGATTGGGAATCTTGAGAGGTGATTGAACCTTAGGGGTGTCAGATTGTGAAACATATTTAGTCGATTGATGAGGTGGTTGGGAACCAAGAGAATCAAGAAGATTCAATATTTCTGAGATCCATCCTTTACCAATACTCAAAGGAGGAGGATGACAATCAACTTCATTGTGGTCTCTACTCTTGCAATTCAAATAGTACAATTTTGGTAATTGTACTTTGATAGATTGTCACCATGTTCTTGTAGTAGAAGAAAGTTCAATTCATGGTGAAAATTTGTAGAAGGATATCCTCTTAATTTGAGTGTATACTAGGGTTCCTCCATTATGCATATTGACCTCCAAAGAGATGCCCATGGATTCATGATCTTGTAAAGGCATTCTTTGGTCCAATATTCCAATGAGAGATTATAAAATTGGATATAGGTTAAAATTCATATGTGGTTAGGTCATATGTGGTAGAAGTATATCTAGGATTGAAGATGGGTGTTCTATAAATAAAAGAAGGCTTCCTTCAATTTCTATGGATTGTCATGAATAATTTTTTCTCATTGTTTGGGATTCTAGAAGACCACAATGGAAAAATTGTTAGGAAATTAATGACCATTAAATTCCCAATTTGAGTGAATCCATTCTTTAATTATATCTCAATGGCTTGATATTGAGGAATTTTCTAATTAGAGCTTATTGTGATAAAGATTCATGTATATTTGCAATAAAAAACACATTGATCATCAAAACATTATCTTTTGCAAGATTATTCATCTCCTTCATTTTCTCTACAAATTTTCATCACATCCACACCATTTTACATTTTTTTTTGAGCTTGTAAGTATGCATATATTTAATTAATTGTGATGGGTGAAAGATAATTAATTATGAGAACATGGAAAGGTGAATTGGAGAAAATAATCAATTAATTATATAATAGAAAGTTTTTTATTATAGGAAAAATAGGTTTTGAAGGGATCTTGAAACCCTTTAAAAAAGATCCGTAAAAGATAATAGCATTAAGAAACAAGAAAAGACATTCTGCCAAAAAACCAGCACAGTTCTGGGCAAAAATCAGCATAAAAGCCCAACAAAACCAGCAACATCCAACCATAACAAAAAAAAGACAAAAGACAAATAACTTAATGTTTTTAAGGGAATTAGCCAAATTTCCGCTAATCCCTTGAAAATCTTTAATATTATCCCTAAGCATAGGGATATCCATGGAAGAGGCCAAAACAACTTTTTTCATGCTCGCCCTTGTTCTTGTTGCCGCACCACCAGGAGCACTTTCCACTGTCCCTGCCTCAATAGCATCATCATCAATATCTAAGTCCACAATAGGTTTGGAGGCGCTAGAGCCATCAAGGAACTTGGTAATTTCCTCTAAATTCTTAGTCACAGAGGTAAGGATATCCAGAATTATTACCAAAATGTTTTTCATAGTTGTTTTTCCTTCCTCTAGTTTACTAATATGAGCTTCCAGATTCTCCACTTTTTCCTCCATACCCTTTTTCCATTGCTCCTCGTTCATTTCAGCTTTCTTTCCCTTCTCTTCCTACTACTTATCAATTTTTTCTAGATTCTTGATTCCTTCATAAACCCACCTGTCAAAAACCATTCGAGCCTCAGACTGGTTTTTGAGTTTATCCAGAATAATCCCCTCTCTAGCTTTATCCTGATCCTTGCTCGATTTATCCTTGTCCTTGTCCTTCTCAGTTTCCATTTCCCTTTCCTCATTAATCTTATTGTCCTGCTCCTCCATTGGCTGGATGTTAACATTACCTATACTCACACTGTGGTTAGGGATTATATAATAGAAAGTTGATTTTGGGGTGTCTATAAATTTTTTTTTACATTATTTAGATTTATTTTATTTACTTTTATTTTTTAATTTTATTTATTGCATTGTATTTTTATTTGAATGGTCATTTATTTTTTAAGGTTAAGTTCTATCAAGATGGGGATAACGCCCTATATTGATATTCAAAACACATTACATAGTCGTATATGCCTGTGGAAACCAAAACAAGGACACATACGTCCTTTAGGCATAATCCATAACCAAACAATCTATCAAATAGTTGTCATGTATGGCCTGAAAAAAATAAGCCATACAATAGCCAGAGATAGCCCAACAACTTTTGGATTTGTTCCTCCACTCATTTATCACAATAAACATCCATAGGAATTGCGTGGATTTATAGGGAAAGAAGCACATGTTCTGGATGTTTCCACTGCCTTTCTCCAAAATCGATTAAGCTCTAAGAATCACTGAATAGGAACTGTCATGTACTTAGACTGCCAACTTGTTGCCATAACCATAGTAAAGTTAGGAGAATAGGCCGAGGAGGGGTACCATGTCTATGTGAACTCATCCTTTGTTTCCATCTCACCATCCAAAGGACAATTTCCTTGGCCTAAACCATTCGTATTAGTGTCTGATATCTGATTCTATCAGTCCTCTGACTGATAAAGGTGCATTTGTATTATCAAAGACCATTGACTCAAGGGAGGAGTCAATGCCTAAGTTAGCAAGTGAGTCAGCTAACCAATTCCCCTCTCGATATATATGCTTAACGTCATATGCCCTGATTTGATAGAGGAGCTATGATATGCACGGGATCCATTGGCAGAGTCTTCGATTTTCAAATCTTGATTTCATAATCCCGTTTATAACCAGAAGAGATTCGCCCTCGATTGTTATATCTAATAGCTTGTTGGTTATACACATGTTAACACCCGCAATGAGGGCAAGGATTTCGGCTTAATTATTGGCCGCCTTCCTGATTTTTCCAGAAGTCCCGACAATCAACTCCCCTTTGTTGTTGCACACTACTGCACCATAGCTAGAAGAGCCCAGGTTGCCTTGACTTGCCCCATAAAAGTTTAATTTGAGCCAGTCAGGGGCGGGAACTTTCCATCTAACATGCTTTTTTTTTACCTTCTTGCTTTTGCCTTTAGATCCCATTTTGTAATCCTTCAGGTGCCACTTCCTCTCCATGTTTTGATCCCATATGTTATAATATCTGCCTTGTGCTTTGTGTTTTCCATTAATAATTTCCTCAGTGGCAAGTTTAATGTTCCCAATGAGCTTCTCCATAGGGATTTGAGAGTCAGTAAAGATTCTCCTATTCCTCTCCTTCCATATATGCCACATAATCATATAAGGACCGATAAGCCATAGGTCACTCCATTTTGAGTTCAAGCAAGTAGGCCATGCAGATAGGAACTCCAATAAAGATTCATTACAAATAATAGTAAGATTTATTTGCCCAAAGTACCAATTCCAGCAAGTTTCAGCAATCGGACAATTGAAAAACAAGTGGTTTGTGGTTTCTTCAGCACTTTTACATATAATGCACCAATCAGGGCCATAAATTCCAATGTGTTTTAGTCTATCTCTAGTTAGGATGCGATTATGAAGAGTAGTCCAGAGAAATGCACCTACCTTTGGGAGGAGTCTTTTGTTCCAACATAGATTATGTGGCCATAGCTTAATAGAGCCTTGCTTCCGCTAAACATGGTATCCCAAGTTGACTTTATATTCTCCAGTTTTAGACCCGCACCAGAAGATGCAATCATTTGAGTCCGATATAGGTATATGTCTGGCACTTAAAATATCTTGAAGTAGGTTGCATAATACTGGGCTCCCCAAGTTCACCCGCTTCCATCTTCTGTGTGACATGTTAGGCAAATCTTCCTCAAAATAGTTATTTACAAATGATCCCAATTGGGATTCAACCATTTGTATCCACGCTGGATCTTTAATTAAGTCGTTATCTCCCCATTCCATGAATTGTACCAAAATGTTGCTGATTTCCCATTTCCTATTTGCCATGAGATATGATCTATTATTATATGTCTATAGTCCCACAAGAAATTCCAGGTGGTTGAGCCCTTGATCGAGTTTGCAATAGTCAGAATTCTGCTAGGCTCATTAGAATCCAAATATTTCCTCCTGAATATTGAGCACCATAACTTTTGGGGTTCCCGATACATCTTCCAGGTTAGCTTGGCACCAAGCGCAATGTTTTGTAATTCCATTTTTCGTAGCCCAGCACCACCCGATTCCTTTTGGAGACTCATTGTATCCCAGTTGATAAGTGGAATTCGATTGGTATCTTTTGTACCATCCCATACAAATTTCCTTAATAGATTATCCAGCTTTTTCCCAGCAGTCGTAGGTAGTTTGAAGCAAGACATGCTATAAATAGGGATCACAGATAAAACATATTTGACCATAGTTAAATGACCAGCTTGAGACAACCATTGATTTTTCCATGCCAATTATTTCACTTCGCAAGATTGCAACACCTCTTCCCAAATCTGGGATTGGCGGCAACCCTTATTAATTCTTATGCCAAGATACTTTAATGGAAGCTCCACAACTTTAATTCCCTTTAACCTGGATATTCTTGATTGGGTCTGCTTGTTTGTGTTGAACATGAAGAGTTGAGATTTCTCTTTGTTCGTAATCTGCCCTGAACTTTTTGAATAGAAATCAAGAGTTTCCATAGTAGTTTTAGCTTTAGTCAAGGTAGCTTCTCCGAAGACCATAGTATCATCTACGAATTTTGAGTGGGTAATAGCATCCAACTGTTCATGCACTCGAATTCCCTTCCAAACTCCCCTCGCATGCCTCTTTTGTATAAGCTTCCCGAGTACTTTAGCCATTAATACAAATAGAGATGGAGACAAAGGGTTGCCCTGTCGTAATCCATTCGTAGCCGGGAAGAATCCACAAACATTTCCATTTACCAGTATTGAGAATTTGACCATAGATATGCATTGTTTGATACATTCAATCCAAACAGAGGGAAATCCTAAATGATCCAGCACACAAACAAGAAAATTCCATATTACACGATCATAAGCCTTTTCTACATCTAATTTGACAGCCATATCGCCCATTTTTTCTTTGTGCATTGTGTGAATTACTTCTACTACAAGGATGATGTTGTCCATGATTTCTCTACCAGGGGTGAAGCTGTTCTGATGTTTTGATATTAGCTTAGGAAGTAGTTTCTTCAGTCTTTCTGCCATTGCTTTAGCAATAATTTTGTAGATAGTGTTGCACAATGAGATAGGTCTGTAATCCTTCTGGTGCAGGAGTAGCTAGCTCATTCTCAGCTTATTTTTCATCTCAGGTTTGATTTGTGTTATTTTAAGTTGGAAATTTGTTTAGCATGCTTTTTGAAGTTGTTCTAGGTTGTTTGGATGAGTTTTGAACTCATTGTGTGGTTTTGGTTTCCTATTTTCAACTTTTGCTCAAAATTGCCAGTTTTGGTGTTGCCTGGCAAAATGTTGTAAAAAGTGAGTTTTTAGTGTGTTTTTGTTTTTGAAAGTTTTTAGACATGTTTTATGTTTGGATTTAAGGTATAAGAAGTGTTTTTAGATGATGGTTAGTTTTGGAGGTCAATCTTGCATTTTCTAGGCACCAAAAGTTGTCATTTAGGCATCAAAATGTCAAAATTAAGTGCCTTCAGACATGTACCTATCCATATAGGAGGTTAACCAACTTGGAGAGGTATTTAAACTCCTATTTTAACTTTTGTAAGGGTTGATCATTCGATGTTATGAGAAGTTTTGCAAACTTGCACTAGTTTTTACTTGGTTTTCTCTAGTTTTTGGCTCCATGTGAACAATAGTCCGTACACCTGCTGTACTTGTCCGTACTATTCTTGTATTTTCTGATTCTAACATGTTTTCCTAAACTTTTCCATTTGGTGGCATTAAATTTGATTAAGTTTTGAAGTTGTAGCAAAATTGTTTTGATTTCACAGTTTCACTGCCCAGTCTAGGAATTTGGGCAAGAATGCTTGACCAACTTGGTTTCTTGGAGTCTTAAAGTGTTCATGGCTTCTCAAGAACCAGTTGGTCAATTTTTACATTATGTAAATATGAGTTTTGGTTTCAAGAGTGTAGGTACAAGGTGTTTTGTGGCCATAGAGCCCTAGGCAAGTAAGCCATTTGGCTAGGGTCTTTGCACAAGTATGATGCTTTACTCTTCCATAGCATTTGCATCCTTTTGGTGAATAGACATATGTGTTGTCTAAGTGTTGTGAGAAAGCAAAGAGAATTCTTAAGTCTAGAAGAGGAAGGTTATATGTTTCAGTTTCATGAATTGTAAGCCAAAACAGTGAGTCATTGTTTGGTAGTTGTTTTCTTTCCTAGTTTTCTCTCCACCATTCATTGGTGTGAAAACCTCTATCCATACTTTTTTTGCCTGTAAAAAAGTACAAGAAAGGAGTAAGCCCCGCTCTTGGGTAATGTAAAAGCCAAGGTCAAACAATGATCTCCTTAGGCAAAAAAAAAAAATGTAAAACGCCCAGCAGGCTGCCACAGTCAAGTATGATTGATTTTTGCATATTGTTGAAGTTGTAAATGGATTTTCTCCTCTTAAAATTGCAGGTATGAAGGAATTCATGTATGAAGAAGATAGATAATTCATTATAGAGCACAAAAAAACCTTCAAATATGTGTTTTAACATTGCAAAGTGCAGGTCCAAAATGGAAAAATAGTGAAAAGAGGAAAAGTGCAGTCCCATTTACTTGACAGTGAACTATTTACCATTTGTACTTGCCTAATGCCTTTTGTGCAGGGAAAATTGGACTCCTTCTTGTCTCTAATGTCGTTTATGTTCATATGCTTCTGTTATAATTGGAATTTTGCAAAAAAAAAGAGCGCTTGTGGAAGGCAAAAGTGTAAAATTGTCAAATGTTGCATTTCCTTTGTATGCATATCATGAAAATCCTTGTCTTCACTTTGTGAGGTTTAAACCTTTTTGGTTATGGTCTTGTTAGCCAACAAAAAGGTAGAAATAGGTGTCTTTGAATCATTTTGAGGTTCCCAAGCTTGAAATGTGGTTTTTGACAACAAACCCTTCCAAAACCCTCCTTTTATGCCCATTTTTGGGACAGTCATGGAGAAGGACTTAGGGACCCCCAAACTTGATGAATCTTCAAGAACTCCCAAAAGGGTATCCAAAAATATAAACCTTTCAGTCTGGAAGTCCATCGCTTGAATAGGGTGAGCACAAAACCCCAAAAGGAGGGCTAATTGCTTGTAGCCTTTTTAGGCCTAAAAATTGAATTTTGGTCAAATCGGGTACACGAATGGTGAATGAAAAGCACAAAAGACATCAACGTCAGTTGAAAAAAGTTGTCCTCACTTAAATTTGACACCTTTTGTGGGACAGACCCCAAGAACATAGTTTTAGCAAGCCAGAGTGGTTATGGGGTTGAAGCCTTTCAGCATACAAGAGGTCTTGACTTAGGGAGGTGAAACAAGAGGAAGTTTGAGATGGTCTATGAACCTTTGCACTCTGATTACAGCAACAAATCCTTGAAAATGGTAAGGTCCTATACTTAGTGAACATATAAGTCACTTGAGCATTCCACTTGCACTGCCTCCCTATCACAGTGGTATCAGAGCTCAGCTACACTTGGGACGAAGTAGCAATTTGACAACCATGGTGACAAATGCAGAATTAGCAAAGAAAGTGGAAGACCAGGAAGAAGAAAATAGGTTACTCAAAGAGAAGTTAGATCTCTTAGAGAAGAAGTTGGGTGAAGTAGAAGTGAAGGCAGATGAAGCCAGCAATAAGATAGAGGGAACATAAGGTAAGGGTAAGCTATTAGCTATAGAGGATGAGACCCCTATACCAGACCCTGTGATAGAGAATGAGCCCTTTTTGAAAGCCTTGAAGGCTATGAGTGGGAGAACACTAGAAGGAGTCCCACTATTCAGTGGTAAAATGGACCCAGAAGTGGTCATGGAGTGGATTGAGGGGCTTGAGAACCATTTTGAGTGTGATGGTGTGATAGAGGCCCAGAAAGTGAAGGTGGCTAAGTCCAAGTTGAGAGGAGCTGCCTTAACATGGTGGAAGTTCATTCAGGATGAACGTGAGAAAGAGGGCAAAAGGCCCATAGCAACCTGGAAGGGAATGTTGTCCAAGATCAGAGAGGCTTACATTCCAGAGGACTATGAAATACAGCTCCATAGGAGAAGGCAAAACCTTAGGCAAAAGGAGTTAGATGTCAGCACCTACATCGAGGAGTTTCAGAAGTTATGCCTTAGGTCAAAGATTCAAGAGGATGAGAATGTCAAGGTGGCTAGGTATCTCAATGGTTTGAGATGGAACATACACGAAGAGTTAAGTTTGGTGTGCCCTACAACAGTCCAGAAGTGCTATCAACTTGCACTCAAGGTAGAGGAAAGGAGAAGGAAGAAGCAAGAGCATCATAACAGAGGCAGAGGAAGAGGCAGAGATGGTCGAGGCCATCGAGGTAGTTTTGGGGGAAGACACATAGACCAAAGGTCCCAGGGGGAATCTAAGCTTATTGAGCAAAGTGGGGATTCTCAGAGAAAACCTAATTTTAGGGGAAGGGGATCAAGCAACCCAGGAAGGGGTAGGTCTAGTGGCCCAGGTAGAGGGTCTTATTTCTCCACAATGAAATGCTACAACTGCCAGAAATTGGGTAATCCTGCTTATAGGTGTCCTGAAAAGCCTACTTCTTCCCATGGAGGTGAAAGAAAAGTGAACTATGTTCAGGAGGAAGGGAGTAGTACAAGAACTCCAACAATGCACCTAGCACCCGAAGATGGTGAGAGTTTAATGATAAGGAGAGTATTGATGCAAGAACCTCATAAGTGTGAAGTGTCTCAGAGAAGAGCCTTGTTCAGGATAAAGTGCAAAATCTTGGGCAAGGTATGTAAGGTTGTTATTGACTCGGGCTCCACAGATAATATCATCTCAGAGTAGGCAGTTGGCAAATTGAACCTACCTAGAATGAAGCATAGTGAACCCTACAAGGTAACCTAGTTAAACAAGGGGCAACATGTCCTAGTGAATGAACAAGCATGGGTAGACTTCAATATAGGTGAGTACAAAGATAGGATTCTATGTGACATCCTTCCCATGGATGCTTGCCATCTACTATTGGGTAGACCCTGGCAATTTGACAGAAAGGCACACCATGATGGTGAAAAAAACACATATTCCTTTCAAAAGAATGGCATTGTCTACAAAATTCAGTCCCTTAGTGAAGAGACAGAGAACAACAAACCACAAGCACCTAAAGTGCTATTAGTCAAGGAAAAAGAGTTCATCCAAACCATGAAAGAGGGAGATGGGATTGGCTATGCACTTGTTGTGAAACCTAAGGAGGATAAGAAAGAAAAACAAGTAGAGATCCCACAAGAGGTGCAGCAAATTCTTGATAGTTTTAAGAACATCATCAGTGATGGACACCCAACAACATTACCTCCTCCTAGAGCCATTAGTCATCAAATTGACTTTATACCAGGAGCTTCTTTGCCAAACAAAGCAGCATACAAGATGACTCCTGAACAAAACAAAGAGGCCAAGGATTAATCAGAAAGAGTATAAGTCCTTGTGCAGTGCCCACTGTGTTAGCACCTAAGAAAGGGGGCACATGGAGATTGTGTATAGATTCCAGAGCTATCAACAAGATCACAATAAGATATAGATTCCCCATTCCCAGGATAGAAAATCTGATGGATTGTTTAGGGGGTGTGAGGTATTTCTCCAAAATAGACTTAAAGAGTGGTTACCATCAGATAAGAATAAAAGAGGGTGATGAGTGGAAAACTGCTTTTAAAACAAATGAGGGTCTTTATGAATGGTTGGTTATGCCTTTTGGACTCTCTAATGCTCCCAGTACCTTTATGAGGTTAATGAATGAAGTATTGCAGGATTTTCTCAGTAAGTTTGTGGTAGTCTACTTAGATGATATTCTCATCTTTAGTAAGACTAAAGAGGAGCATTTGAAACACTTAGCTATTGTTTTACAAAGATTATCTGATGAGCAGTTAACCATAAATCTTGAGAAATGTGATTTTATGCAGCAAGAGCTAGTCTATCTTGGTTTTGTTGTGTCTAGTGGAGATCTTAAGATGGATCATTCTAAATTTGCAGCCATAACAAGTTGGCCAACCCCACAATCAGCCAGTGAGGTTCGGAGTTTTCATGGTCTAGCCCAATTTTACCGAAAGTTTATCAGAGGACTCAGTGAAATTTGTGCACCCATGTTAGATACAATAAAGGGTGGTCATAAGGTTAAGTTTCAATGGACCAAAGTAGCCAATAAGGGGTTTGAGTTACTCAAAACTAGAGTTGCTACACAACCAGTGTTAATCCTTCCTAGCTTTGATAAGCTTTTTACCTTAGAATGTGATGCCAGTCATCTTGTAGTAGGTGCAGTCTTGAGTCAGAATAACAGACCAGTTGCCTTTTTTAGTGAAAAACTGAATGATGCAAAGAAAAAGTATTCTTCTTATGATTTAGAGTTATATGCATTGGTGCAGGCACTTAGGAAGTGGAGGCATTACTTGCTTCCTAAAGAATTTGTTGTGTATACCGACAACCAGGCAGTCAGTTTCTTGAATTCTCAGGACAAACTCAACCATAGACATGTGAAATGGGTAGAGTACCTACAAGCATATACCTTCACTCTTAAGCACAAGAAAGGCCAATGTAACAAAGTAGCTGATGCTTTAAGTAGGAGATTGTTGACGATCCAGGAGATCCAAGTAAAGAGTGTTGGGATAGATTGCTTTCGAGATTTATATCCTAATGATGATGATTTTGTTGCTGCTTATAAAGTTTGTCTTGCTTTTGAGAATCATTTTTGTAGTGAGTATGCTGACTATACAATGTAGAATGGTTTGTTATTCAGGGGAGGATAGCTATGTGTTCCTAAAGGTTCCATGAGAGAAAATCTCATTCAAGAGAAACACAATGGGTGTTTGAGTGGCCATTTTGGTCTCAACAAGACCTTAGAGTTGGTTCAACATTTTTATTACTGGCCCAAGATGCAGAGAGATGTCCGGAGGTATGTTGAACAATGCATGATATGTCAGAAGGCCAAAGGACATAGCACTAATGCTGGTTTATATCAGCCACTTCCCATTCCTTCTAGGCCATGGGAATGCATCAGTATGGATTTTGTTGTAGGCTTACCGAGGACAAAAACAGGGCATGACAATATCTTTGTGGTTGTGGACAGATTTAGTAAAATGGCTCACTTTATTCCTTGCAAAACTACTAATGATGCTAGTCATATTGCTTTTCTTTTCTTCAAAGAGGTTGTCAGAATACATGGTTTGCCATCTAGTATTGTATCAGATAGAGATGTTAAGTATTTGGGTCATTTTTGGAAGACTTTGTGGAAGAAATTGGGTACTAACTTGTCTTTTGGCTCAGCTTACCATCCACAGACAGATGGCCAAACAGAGGTGGTGAATAGAACATTGGGTAATCTACTCAGATGTCTCACCAAGGAGTATGGACAAAGTTGGGATCAGCTTATCCCATAGGCAGAGTTTGCCTACAATGATAGTGTAAATAGATCCACTAGTAAGAGCCCATTTCAGATTGTTTATGGTATGCATCCAAGAGGTGTTTTTGAGTTACATGATGTGACTAACTTGCAACATGTTAGTGGGACAGCAGAAGACATGGCACAATCTCTCAAAGAGATACATGAATAGGTTAAACAGTCTTTGCAGGATACCACAGCAAGAGTCAAGGAAAGGGTGGATGCTTCAAAGAGGGATGTCCAATTTACAGTTGGGGATTTTGTGATGGTGCATCTCAACAAGTCTAGATTACAGAAGGGAGTTCCTACCAAGTTACAGATGAGAAGAATTGGACCTTGCAGGATTTTGGCTAAGTATGGTCCAAATGCTTATAAAATTGATTTACCTGCTGATGTTTCTTTATCTCCTATCTTTAATGTTGCAGATTTGGTACCTTTCAAGGGGCAGCCTCCAGCAGAGAATCAAAGAGTTTCAGACATTTCAAATTCCCTTTCTGATCTACCTCTCCCCTCTTCTTCTTCTCCCATTCCTGAACAGGTACTTGATTCCAGAATCATCAAGAAGACTAGAAGGCATGACTACTTTGAGCATTTGATCAAATGAAAAGATCAACCAGCTTCTGAAGCCACTTGGATACCTAAAAGTGACTTCACCAAGGCTAGTATTCCTCTCTCTATTCTGCCCAAAGGAGTCACATGACTTCTTTATCACTGGGGGAGTATGGTGCAGGAGCACCTAGCTCATTCTCAGCTTCTTTTTCATCTCAGGTTTGATTTGTGTTATTTTAAGTTGGAAAGTTGTTTAGCATGCTTTTTGAAGTTGTTCTAGGTTGTTTGGATGAGTTTTGAACTCATTGTGTGGTTTTGGTTTCCTGTTTTCAACTTTTGCTCAAAATTGCCAGTTTTGGTGTTGCCTGGCAAAATGTTGTAAAAAGTGAGTTTTTAGTGTGTTTTTGTTTTTGAAAGTTTTTAGACATGTTTTATGTTTGGATTTAAGGTATAAGAAGTGTTTTTAGATGATGGTTAGTTTTGGAGGTCAATCTTGCATTTTCTAGGCACCAAACGTTGTCATTTAGGCATCAAAATGTCAAAATTAAGTGCCTTTGGACATGTACCTGTCCGTATAGGAGGTTAACCAACTTGGAGAGGTATTTAAACTCCTGTTTTAACTTTTGTAAGGGTTGATCATTCGAAGTTATGAGAAGTTTTGCAAACTTGCGCTAGTTTTTACTTGGTTTTCTCTAGTTTTTGGCTCCATGTGAACAGCAGTCCGTACACTTGCTATACTTGTCCATATTGTTCTTGTATTTTCTGATTCTAACATGTTTTCCTAAACTTTTCCCTTTGGTGGCATTAAATTTGATTAAGTTTTGAAGTTGTAGCAAAATTGTTTTGATTTCACAGTTTCACTGCCCAGTCTAGGAATTTGGGCAAGAATGCTTGACCAACTTGGTTTCTTGGAGTCTTAAAGTGTTCATGGCTTCTCAAGAACCAGTTGGTCAATTTTTACATTATGTAAATATGAGTTTTGGTTTCAAGAGTGCAGGTACAAGGTGTTTTGTGGCCATGGAGCCCTAGGCAAGTAAGCCATTTGGCTAGGGTCTTTGCACAAGTATGATGCTTTGCTCTTCCATAGCATTTGCATCCTTTTGGTGAATAGACATATGTGTTGTCTAAGTTTTGTGAGAAAGAAAAGAGACTTCCTAAGTCTGGAAGAGGAAGGTTATATGTTTCAGTTTCATGAATTGTAAGCCAAAACAGTGAGTCATTGTTTGGTAGTTGTTTTCTTTCCTAGTTTGCTCTCCACCATTCATTGGTGTGAAAACCTCTATCCATACTTTGTTTGCTTGTAAACAAGTACAAGAAAGGAGTAAGCCCTGCTCTTGGGTAATTTAAAAGCCAAGATCAAACAATGATCTCCTTAGGCAAAAAAAACAAAATGTAAAACGCCCAGCAAGCTGCCACAGTCAAGTATGACTGATTTTTTCATATTGTTGAAGTTGTAAATGGATTTTCTCCTCTTCAAATTCCAGGTATGAAGGACTACATGTATGAAGAAGACAGAGAATTTCTTATAGAGAACAAACAAACCTTCAAATATGTGTTTTAACATTGCAAAGTGCAGGTCCAAAATGGAAAAACAGTGAAAAGAGGAAAAGTGCAGTCCCATTTACTTGATAGTGAACTATTTACCATTTGTACTTGCCTAATGCCTTTTATGCAGGGAAAATTGGATTCCTTCTTGTCTCTAATGTTGTTTATGTTCATATGCTTCTGTTATGATTGGAATTTTGCAAAAAAAAAAAAGTGCTTGTGGAAGGCAAAAGTGTAAAATTGTCAAATGTTGCATTTCCTTTGTATGCATATCATGAAAATCTTGGTCTTCACTTTGTGAGGTTTAAACCTTTTTGGTTATGGTATTTTTAGCCAATATAAAGGTATAAATAGGTGTCTTTGAATCATTTTGAGGTTCCCAAGCTTGAAATGTGGTTTTTGACAACAAACCCTTCCAAAACCCTCCTTTTATGCCCATTTTTGGGACAGTCATGGAGAAGGACTTAGGGACCCCAAAACTTGATGAATCTTCAAGAACTCCCAAAAGGGTATCCAAAAATATAAACCTTTCAGTCTGGAAGTCCATCGCTTGAACAGGGTGAGCACAAAACCCCAAAAGGAGGGCTAATTGCTTGTAGCCTTTTTAGGCCTAAAAATTGAATTTTGGTCAAATCGGGTACACGAATGGTGAATGAAAAGCACAAAAGACATCAATGCTAGTTGAAACAAGTTGTCCTCACATGAATTTGACACCTTTTGTGGGACAGACCCCAAGAACATAGTTTTAGCAAGCCAGAGTGGTTATTGGGTTGAAGCCTTTCAGCATACAAGAGGTCTTGACTTAGGGAGGTGAAACAAGAGGAAGTTTGAGATGGTCTATGAACCTTTGCACTCTGATTACAGCAACAAATCCTTGAAAACGGTAAGGTCCTATACTTAGTGAACATATAAGTCACTTGAGCATTCCACTTGCACTGCCTCCCTATCACCTTCATTGTCGTGCAATCAGGCTTCTTTGGGATTAGAGCAATCAAAGTGTGATTGATTTCCTTGAAGAACTTCTTTTTCTTCTGGAATTCTTCTATAATCAGCCAAATGTCATGCCCCATGAATTCCCAACACTTCTGGATGAATTCAGCATTGATTCCATCTGGTCTGGGGGCCTTGTGTGGATGCAGAGTGAAGGCTGCCATCTAAATCTCATCCAAAGAATAGGGGGCCAACAACATTTTCCAATCTTCATCAAATATTATAGTGTCGATTACTTCTGAAACAAGTGGAAAGACAGACACTTGGGCTCCCTATGTGCCACTGAGCAAATTCCTAAAGTGCTCTTCCACAACCAGCTCGATTTCCTTATCAGTGCTTACTCGATTGCCATTATTATCTAGGATCAAGCAAATCCTATTAGCTCCTCTGCTATTTTGCACCGAAGCATGAAATTTTTTTGTGTTAGAATCTCCTTTTGCAATCCAATTTTCTCTCGACTTGTCCTTCCAATATAATTCTTCACGTAGTAAAATCTCTGCATATTGATTTTTGAGAAGTTTTTCAACTTCGTACTCTGAGTTTGTCATACCAATAGCTATAATTAGATTGTTTAATTCCTCCATTGCTGTTTCAATTCTTTCCTTTTCAGCAAACACATTTTTAAATGTATGTTTGTTCCACTCTTTCAGTTTGATTTTCAAGTATTGTATTCGTTTGACAAATTTGAAACTTGGCGAACCTGAATAGATGTTGTTCTCCATCTACCAAATTCTGAGAAGCTCAAGGAGGGAGGAATCCAGCCACCACATATTGAGAAATTTGAAGTAACTTTTGCGGCCAACTTGTTCATGTGAGATTGCAAGCGTAACTGGGAAACAATCCAATCCACAATGAGGTTCGATTGTTGTTTCAAGGATATGGCTACTTAACATCCACCATTCACCCACAAAAAATCTATCAAGTCATTCCGATATATTGGAGAAGTTCAATCTCTGATTGTTCCAAGTGAATTTCCCATGTTTGGGAATAACATCTACGAGTCTACAGTTGTGCACAAACTCCTTAAAGTCCTCCATGACTTTAGAAGGCTTTTTTAGTCCTCCTACTTTATCATTGAAATCTAACATGGCATTAAAGTCTCCAGCTATAACAACCTTCCCTAAGTCTCCAAGATTAGCCTATAAGGTAATTTCATTCCAGACTCTTAGCTTGTCCTCAGTCTTTATGAGACCATAGACGTTGAAGAGTGTGAAGCTAAAATTGGTCCTTTTGCACTTGATGGTACATGCCATCCAAAAATCATACGAAGTAATACATCTTATTTCCATACTATCTAGCTTCCAAAGGATCCCAAGGCCACCCGCGGATCCTATGGCATCTTGGAAATGACCACCCCATTTGCTGCAATATTTTTTAAAATCATCCACCTTTTCAGCTTTTAACTTTGTTTCTTGTAGTATAACCACATCCGGGTTCATCTTGGTCAAGGCTCTTTTGACCAAGTGTCTTTTGTCAGGGGCAAAGAGACCCCTGACATTCCATGAAGTTTTCTTCATTGTTCTCCAAGGGAGGCCTTACCTCCCTTGGATACTTTCAGGTAATTCAATACACTAACCAGACCCTTCTCCCCTGCTCTCTGTTCTCTTATTGTTTTGTGGCTTTTTCCACCCTTTATGCCTTTGCATCTGCCTAGTAGTGCATTTTCCGATTGGCTAATGCACTGAGTATCCAGATTGCCTAGGTCATCTAATTCCTCATCTGCGTTGTATGGGAGAGATGATTCTGATTCTGAGACAGAATTTCCATCTTCCGATTGGGAATCATTTTGTTCCTCATGCGGTTGGATTCGTGCTTCATTCTGTTCCCCAATAGGTTTGTCATTAGGGGTCGACTCCACCACCGGTTTTGGTAATTTGGTCATATTGGCATCATGATGTGTCATATCTTCCAATCTAGGGCAGTCCAATGTTGGTGACACCCCAGATTTGGTAATGTCATCTCCTTTCCAATTCCGATTTGCCATTCTTCAGCCCTTCTTATGTGCTTTCCTGACATATATGGTGCATCTATTCGTAGTGTGAGTTCGGCCTCCACATTTGTGACAAGAGATTAGCTCTTTCTTGATTTCTACCCATTGCAACCAATTTCCTTCTTTGGTGACAAGGGTGATATAGTCCAGGATTTTTCTAACCGCCACGATTTTAATTCTTGCATAAGTGTATAGGTCTGCTCCAATAATTCCTTCATCTATTTCCAACAAAGTGCCCAACGATCGGCCAATAATTTCCAAGCTTGGGTCACTCCAGTACTCTATAAGTAGATTGAATAACCTAATCCATATTGGTTTCTCATAAACCGCGAGTGTGGTGGGGTCAAAATTTGGTGCCCATAGTTGTAAATATATCGGATGTTCTTCAAAGTACCAATTTTGCATTTGTAGAATGTGGTTTCTTTCCTCTGGTTTCGCAAATACAACAACAAAAAATCCCTTCAGGAGGAATTTAGCCACGACATGATTTCCCCAGTTAGTGTCGACCCAAGCCCTAATGTCTTTCCTTGGCAATTTGGGCCCAATAACTCTGGCTATGATGGTGTGTTGTTTAAAGATATGCCTATCATCTACGACAACCTACGAAAGGTCGATTTTATAGATTGGAATGTTCTACCGAGGTGATCTCAGGGATTCTATGTAGTTGTGCCGAGGTTGTTGGGACTGATATGTTGGCGCATTCTTTTTTGCTTGCTTGACATCGTTGATGTAGTCAACATCGAGTATCTTCCAGCTGGTCGCACCATGGTGCATCGATTATTTGACATGGGGGATTCCATTGCATACTCCTCGCTGGTGTGGCATCGTGACTCCATCCTTCTTCAAATCTTTGCACCATGTCTGCTTGTCTTCGCGCTCCGACTGCTTAAACTCGCACTCCTGCTGCTCCTCCATTTTTAATTCTGAGTGATAAATAATCTTTTATTATTAATTTAAATAATGGTTTGAACCAAGGATGTAAGGACTACAGGCAAGAAGCCCCACTATTTCTCCAAGGTTCTCCCCAAGGTAAGGGTACTCCATTTTTAACACGGTAGAGACAAACCTGTGGGGGTTTGAACCTAGGTTGTAGGCACTACATGAATTAATGATTTGAACCAAGGATGTAAGCACTACAGGCAACAAGCCCCACTATTTCTCCAAGGTTCTGCCCAGGGCAAGGGTACTCCATTTTTAACACGGTAGAGACTAACCCATGGGGGTTTGAACCTAGGTTGTAGGCACTACAGGCAAGAAGCCCCACCATTTCACCAAAGGGTCATCCCCCTATTTGAATGGTCATTTTAAATTGCATGTAAATTTTAATTTTAATTTTGAAAAAAAATTGTTATTTACTTTGAAAAGTGTAACAAATATTATGTACTTATATGTTACTTTTGAAAGTTTCATATTGATATATATTAAATTTTTTGTCTTTATATTTTAATTTTCTTTCATATTCATGATATTATTTTAAATTTTTGATGTCTTTATATTTCAATTTTCTTTCATATTCATGATTTGAATTACTTCTCCTCCCTACTATTATTGTAGGTTACGTGTAGATTGACATAATTAAAGTTATATGTATGTGAACAAAGTACCAACTTATTTAATAATATAAATTTAAACCACAATGAATTAAAGATATTATCAACCCTCCAATAACAATATAACAATTTACCAAGATGTAGATTCAATGCCTTGTATAAAATATCAATCTTCTTTTGAATGTACCCTCTTGATGAGATCATGAATCAAGTTTAACCTTGAATCTTTTTATATATATATAACAAATAGTAACAAAATAGAATAATAAAATAATTGTCTTGAATTTATACCTTCTTAATTTATGAATGTGATCAAATATTATTAATCCATGCTATAGCTTCAATTGCAATCTAAAGCCCAATCAAAGGGATAGTTAAACCAACAATAGTTATATCACTACTTGCAAGCTAATATAAGGTTAATAAGCTAGCATAAAGTCAATGTAGTTATTTAATTTGAAGCTGATATTTGCCCATTTGAGTTAATGTCAAAATGTACTTGAAAATGGTGATTCTATTTACCACCTTAACCATTTACTTAAGCAAAAATAGAACCATAATTTAGTTCTTTGAATGAATTTGGTGAGACACTAGATGCATTTGTTTCACAAAGTATTGCACAATATTTTATCATCACAAGCATTGTCACCTCTACAAAGTAAACTAACATATTGCTTATTATCTTTTTAAAGCCAAATTTCTAGGGTCACATTCTTCTAGGTCAACCCTCTTGTAGGACTAGACTTAGATGAAAGTTGGAAGACAATACACACAAGTGTGTAAATGGCCTATACATAAATTGTGAAGTAATGAATTCCTTATAATTCTCTAAATCTAAATGTTCCTAGAATGGTTGTTCTTTGTTAATCAAATGTTCAATTTTATTCATGAAGATTTTTAATTGTATGCCTTTAAATAACAAGGCATAACAATTAATCATTTAAACATATACAATATCAGCTCACAATAATTAGTAGTAAAGGATAGCTCACAATTTAAATTTTCAAAACTTAAGCTAGGGGAAAATAAGTGCAAATGAGGTTGAAATATATAGAAATATATGTGAGTAGGAATAAATAAGAATTAAGGAATGAGTCAAACCTAATATGAAAGTGTGCCACTTGCTGATATACTATTGTCCTAAAACATATTATCAGAATAAATCTAAATTTAAATGAGAATCAATATATAGATATGCAATTTTCACAATTAAAAATATAAATTAGATGAAATTCTAATATGCTCAATTTGAATTGCAAGAAATAAACAATTAGTTTATGTCCAACAAATACATTACTAAAGCCAAAAGAGAATCACTAAACAAAGAAATAAAATCTCCTTTAAATTGTTTTATTAAGAATTTTTTATATAAATTAAATTGTTATTTTCTCTAACATGTTAGATGGTATATACGGTAGATATTGAACAGTTTTGAGGCTTGTCCACCACCATTCGAGAAGAGCTTGGAGATTACTCATTAACATGGACACCAAACACAACTTTCAATGTATATTCAATTTGTTGCATACCCAACTATTTACAAAATTTATAGTGTTGTTTACATAAAGCTATGGAAAACTGACTAGTGTGTCCTTTCTATGCCATCTGCTTGAAAAACAAGGGAATCATGGTGTTAACTACTATAACAGGGCAAGTAGCATTCCGAGAGCACTAATCACTCACAGATCCCTTCAATATCAATGGTCTGACAAATTGTGATGAATCAATATCAATTCAACTATAAATAAAAAAATTAGATTTTGTAAAGATATAATTTTTTTTTTTCAATTCATAATGTTAGTTTGAATATTTTTTCAATTAGATAATTAGTTTGAACAGCAGATGATGTATTTTTCGAAGAGCTGATGTAAATGCTCTTCTACATGATAGTATAGCTAATGTTATTAGGAATAGGTGCTGCTTTTGATTGTTATTATTGATGCCACACACTTTTCACAATGTTTTTCCTGTTCTGGATCTTTCTTTTTCTTTATTATCTTGCAGTTCCTTGTGAAATGTTTATTATTTTCATTATTATAATCTGCTTTGATCAATATAAAAAAAATGTATTTTAGCCATTAAACCAAACTTCTTTTGACTCCTACATTATTGTTCTTTTTAATTATGAAGGAATAAATATTTTAACACTTAACACCAAACAAATATTTATTGGTGAATGCAAAAGAGATTCAATTTTTCATTTACAAACTATAATAAAATAAAGATTGAAAACATAGTTTTAGTATCGAGTTGTACTCATTTATTTTTAATTATAATAGAATTTTAAACTTCTAGTTATTATATTTAATTAGTTAAGATTTTGTTTTAAATTTTAATAATAAAAAATTAGTTGAACTTGTAAAATAATAAGTATAAAGAGATAAAAAATATGTTGATTTTGTCAATTTGAATTATAGATTCAATAAAGATCATAAGAAGAAATCTTAGTGTGTTTTCTAAATTCTATTATAGTGACAATTTTCTCAAAGATAAGACAATCTACTTAAGGATGGAAGTGCATGCAATTATGTTTATGCTAGTGTGCCTACCCTCATGGCTCCACATTCCTTCAAGGAGGTCATCTTCAATCCACAAATTGATGCTCTTGAGGATGCACTCATAAAATAGATAGCCTTTGATGCTACAAAAACCATAAGTACATCAAGAGATGGGATAACCATTGTATTGTGTAGAGGTGGGACAATGTTTTTGTGTTTGGAATCCCTCATGCTCCCATTTCTTAGAAAGTATTTAATCTCATTAAGATAGAGGTGGTGGGTAAGTCCATGGGTGCTTGACCACCCCCTATAATCATAGAATAATTGGTAGGTAAAAATAAAAGAAGTTTAAAGATCCCTAGTAACATCAAAATAGTATGTGTGGTAGGAGTTCTTTGTAGAAACCTTTGCAACAAAAAAATATGAAAAGAATAATCTTCAAGAATGGCCCGTAGGTCTTAGGTCCATATGGTCTCTACTTGACTCACTAGAATCCAAATTTGACCCATTAAAGGTGACTCTTTCTAGAGCACATGTATTGGTAAGATTTTCTTTCCCATCCTAGCATATTTGGATTGAGGAAGCCTTAAACTTTATTGGAAGTAAAATTTATAAAACATAGTTGAGCCTAAAGTAAGAAATGTTTTAGTTTTCTATATGTGTAGAAGTGGATCTAGTCCAAAGTCTTCTCAAAGTCATTAGCCAAAAATAGAATCAACATAGATAAAATAGAAAATGCACCATAATAAAAAATACCTTTTAAATGTAGTATGTGTCATGAGAATGGAAAGTACCAGAGAGATTGTCCAAAAATTCCAAATCAAAATAATAATTAGGAAGTACAAAGTTTTAGCTTCTAATATGTTTGATGTAACAACTCCAAACAATCTATTTAATAGGTTCCTCATCTAAGGAGCCTTCATCTTTCTACCTATTTGTGGCTCTTATGGATGATGCAATTGATTTTAAGGGGAGTAAATTGACGAGCTTTGTAATGCCCTACCAAGAAACCCTAAAGGATTAAACTACCCATTAGAAAAAGAGTGGAATTTTTATTTTTTTAAAACATTACTAAACTAAAAGATGCATTAAGATAAACATTTCATTTCAATTGCACAAATGAAAGACTTAACTTAAACTCCTAAAGGATTTCCCAACGTGGATTACTTAATTAAACTAAACATTACTTAAGGTCAATTAATCCACTTAAGATATATTCAACAATTAGGAACTTAATAACACTAAACAATGATTGATTCATACTTTTGCATGTGATAACATTAACATTTCTATACTTCATTCATGATAATAAATTCATTTACATTACATCAATGTTTCTAATTAAATATATAAATCCTATCATCTAATTCTCATCATAATACATTGCATTTACATTACAAGGTCTTCATAAAATTACAATGCACTTAAAACACCAAGTCTCATAAGAGTATAAATGATTACATCATAATTACATCTTGCCCTGAAGGAATACACAAAAAATTGATACAACTGACCATATAAGGTCCAAGAACTACAAGAATGATCCAAGAAGAACAAATAGGATCCAACTAGTACATGAGATGATCAAATCTTTGAGAACAACTGGTACACCTGTGAAGCCAGCCCTCGCATGAAAGGAATGAACACCTGATGGAAAGTGGCACTACCACCCCACCATTCTAGGAGATAGCAATAAGATCCTCTAGCAAAACTGATGCAGCCATAACCGGTAAACCCTCAAAAGAGAATTGATCATCTTATGCAGCAAGAGTTACACAACGAAAGCAATAAGAAAACATAGCAAGATTACATAAAGAGATTATATTATTGTCTTAGAATCTTTGGCAACCAACCGGTTATCATCATACAATCATCATAGAACATATGGTAATCAACTGATTACATGCAGGCTACAAGCTAGATACAATCCATCTGGGACTCTTAGATTCAACCGGATCACTAATCATGAATCTCAATCCTTATTTTGATTTCTACTTTCTCTCCCTTTACAAATTATTACATAATACCCTATATATACCCTCTGGAACATATCCAGGCCGACCACAAAAGATTACATTTACCAATGTAGGAAAATGAAACGTGTAACTAGGTCGGCCCTAAGAATGAAAGAAATTCTTCTGGAAAATAACAACCAAGAAGTGTGGATCAGCAGGAAGGTCAACCACATGCCAAAGAACATCGGACAAGACCCCAAATAGATCCACACGCCAAGAAACCGCTACGGAAATGAAGGAAGACCAACCAGTAAGGACAAGAATTATCCCGAAACCTAGACAAAGTCAACTGGGAGCGATAACTAGCCGGAAAAGAATCCAAATAGACTGAAAAATATGGAATTAAGCACATGAACCAGTCTGGAAACCGAAAATAGGATCTGCAATGAAAAGAAAGCAACTATCGACACCTACTGACGGGAACACAAAAAACTGCACACTAAACTGAACAAGAACTAAACTGAAAGAAAATATTTCTAGTTAATGCAAGATTTCTCATAGACCGGGGATGCTCTTGCATTAGACACCAAAGGTAGAAAGAGATGTTCCATGAGAGGAAACTCATGAGCATCGAAAAGGATTCAAGATAAAGACCCCATGCTCATTTATGATCCAAACATCTTCCTTATTTGTTAACCTCTTCTTTAGCTCCTCTGGGACCTCAATTGGATTCTCTAACCCCTAACTCCCTTTGTTTCTCTTCCTTTGCTTCAGGTCTGCACATTGTCTCTGCTTACTGCTCTCTTTCTTCTGCAACTCTGATTTGTTTCTTCCATAAGACTTTGTTTGATTTGTCACCATAAGATTTATGTCATCTGGTTCTATCTATCCATTAGGCTTATCTATCAGATCCTTCTGTAGAATCATGCCATCTTTTGGTATAACCTCTGCAACTGGTTTCTCAATACTACAACTTTTCTCAAGACTCGGATTCTTCACCTCCTTCTCTTTCTTCTTCAAAGAATTCAATGTGAACTTCTACCCATCTTTCTCAATAGTGATTAGGTTTCTTCTATAGTCATAAATAGCTCCTCTATCAAACTGTCAAGGCCTTCCCAACAAGACATGACAAGCACTCATAGATACAACATCACACAAGAACTCATCCCTAAAAGGCCCAATATTAAATTCACCAAACACGTTTCCTTTACTTCTAACTTTGGATTATCTTGTAACCAACTTACCTTGTAAGGACAAGGATTCTCAAGCCTCTTCAACCCAAGCTTCACTACCATCTCTTCAGAATACAAGATTATTAGTACTTCTACTATCCACAATAGCCTTGCAACACTTACCACGCACATAGTCTGGAAAAGACTCTTTCTCTGAGTAGATCTGGTATCTTCACTGCTCTGCCCCATCATGACTCTTCTGAACATAAGGGATTCTCCTTGCTCCGGTGTATAGTCAGTTCTAGTAACTTCACATTCCAGTTTCTCATTTTCCACAAAACTTCTTTCCATTCCCTACTTACATTCATGAAATCTATATCTAGTTTTTCCACACTTGAAACATTTCCCAGGAAATTCTCTGTTGGTACTGCCACTGCTTTCCTCTATGTTTTTTGTTCTGGTTCAAGTTACTCCACTTACATTTTGATTCTTCTTTAACATTCTTCTTCTTTGTACTCATCTACCCCTTGAATCTCTCCTTCCCTCTAGGGTTATTCATTTATCTTCTTCTCACCTTATCCTCATCCTCCAAAGCATACTGGTAAGCTTCATCAATTGTGGAAACCCTCAACATACTCATCTCATCCTGAATGTTAAATGCAAGTCCATTTATGTACCTCACCACCTTTTCTCTATCCATCTCTATATATCAAGATCGAATCATCACCTTTTAGAATTCCTCAGTGTACTCTTTCACTGTCATGTTTCTTTGTTTTAGGTTCTACAACTTCTTGAACAATTCCAACTCATAGTCTTTTGGTATGAACTTGGCCTTCAATCTTGCAACCATCTATCTCCATTGGGTGATCTTCATTTCACCATTCTCCACTCTATCTTTCTGCAATTCTTTCCACCAAAAGGCAGCATGCCCTTTCAACTTATTTTGTGCCAACCGAACTCTCTACGGGTCCTTGACATCCTCAAACTCAAATTAATCCTACAATTCTTTGATCTAATCAATCAGATCTTTCAGGTTCAACATTCCAAAAAAGTTTGAAACTTCCACTTAATGAACTTTACTCACTTGCCCCACTTCTCTGAGGAATATTTCCTCTCTTCTGTCTTTTGATCCTTCAACCTCTTCTGCTTCAAGCTCTTCACCGTCTTCTTCATACTCATCTTTAGATTCAGGGTTCCTCCGCAAACCAGCCAATGCATTCTGGATTTCATTCCTCACCTCATTCTTTAATTCCTCCATCATCTGCTCTACCCTCTGGGGATTCGTCCTTCTAGGCGAGATCTCCTCTTCCACTCTGGTGAGCTACCTCAACTTGGAAATTTGACTACCGGTTTCAATTGCTTCTCACTCGACGATCTATTGAACACACAGGCAGCCTGCCTCCAATCGACAATTTGTCCACTTAAAAGAATGCCTCAAAGTTCACAAACAACTCTTCCAAAAACTGGTTTATAACTAGCTCTGATACCAATTGATGCAGCCATAATCGGTAAACCCTCAAAAGAGTGTTGGCCATTTGGTGGAATTGATTATGTGTTGCATTTATGTTTTGTTCTTGATGCCAATACTAGCTATTTGGATGCTTTATCAGCACCCTTTTGGTCCTGGTAGGTTGAGTAGTTTTTGGTTGGTTTGGATCCGACATGATCTGGTAGGCTCTGGTATAGTTTGCTTATGGAATTGGCTTATTCATGATACTCATGTTCATATTCAATTAGTTGGTTTCAGTATGGTGATCAGATGCTATCCTATTTTCTTAGAAGCTTAGCTTCTGGTTCTGGCAAGGGTTTCACTGGCAGAGCTTTTGATGAAGATCTTTGATGATATGCATAAGTGGTGTTGATGCAGTTTCTGGTCGAGTCTCAGGATGCTGATGGTGATCATGTTCGAGACTTGGTGGATGGAGATCATGTTCGAGACTTGGTGGGCGGAGATCATTGTTGTAACATATGGACCTATATTGGGTCTCGGTTGATCTAGGTTATGGACCGACTTAATGTAATGTGTGGATTGGACCTCTCGATGTGTTTTCAGGATGTCTTATGTGTTGGATATTATTTGTTTGGTCTAAGGCTAACATCTTTTGTAATTATGTAATTGGTTTATTGTCTGGTGGCTGACTTGATTGTTTATGGTCGAGGGTTTGTATATATATATGATGTAAGATCTTATTGTAGATCATGGTAGAGATATAGGAATGGAAATGGATATGTAATGTGCGAATAATGTAATATCATTCAGGCAGAGGATTTGGTCAATCATTGGAGATTGAATTGGGTTTAGGTAAGAGGACTTAGTCCTTCGGTATTGAATTTAACTAAAATTGTACTCAGGCATAGGAGATGCTATCTTTGCAGTTCAAACACTTGTCCGAATTGTAGTCTGTATTTCTATGTAGTCAGTGAGACTCCTTTTGTGATGAGCAGTGCGCTCTAGGCTATTGGCCTTCCTACAAATATAGGCCCCTCAATTTTAATTCACATAATTACTACAGAAGTATTATCTGACTATGGGTAGGCTTCCCACCATGGTTTTTCCCTTTACCAGGTTTTCCACGTATAAATCTTGGTGTCATGTGGATGGTATTTATTTTGTGTTTGTTGTTTATGCTTAATTGATTTAACTGCTATTTTGGTATTTGGTTTAAGCATTTTGGCATTAATGTTTTGAGTTCCAATATTAAAGTTTTAATTGCTTAAGGTTCCAAAATTAGTGACAACTGATTCACCTCCCCCCCCCCCAACTCAGTTGTCTTCCAATTATTTGAACCATCTAACAATTGGTATCAGAGCTTTGGTCCTCTTTGCAGAAAGATTAGCCACTTGAGGAAGATCCTATGGCGACTAACAGTTCAAGTTCATCCAAATAATCTAGAGAAATCTTTCGAAGAGATATTACTAGGCTTGATGGAACAAATTACATAGTATGAAAGATTCAAATGGAGACTCATCTGAGATGTCTTGGCAAGGAGATTTGGGAGATCACATAGAATGGTGTCACACCTTATAATCCGGCATCTAGAAATCCTCCTCCAGCAAACCTGGATAAGGAGCTTGAGAATGATTGTAGAGAAAGAGAATCCCTCTTGTGTGCACTTTTTGATCATCAAATAATGGGATTGAATGACAAATCATCTGGAAAGGCTATATGGGATAAGTTGGAGACTCTTTATGAAGGTGACCCTATAGTGAATATTGCTAAACTTGATGGTTACCGAGTAAGATATGAAAACCTGAAGATGGAAGAAGATGAAAGGATTACTACATTCATGGAAAGGGTAAATTAGATTGTTATGGGAATTCAATGTTGTGGTGGAACTCTGAGTGAAGATGAAATTGTTTCTAAAGTTTTGAGAGCCCTACCATCGGCTTACGAAATGAAGGATACTGCTATTAATGAGTTGAGAACAATGGCTAATACATTTGTCAACAGAGATACTTTGGTTGGGAGATTATTTGCTTTTGAGCTTGAAGAATTTGGACCTTCTGGAGCTATGAAGTTTGAACCTACTTTTTAAGCAATTGCATCATCAACCGGTAAGCAAGATTGGAAATCTTTGTATGCAAAAGAATTAGATGATATGAAGAGAGAAGATGAATAATTTGAGCAACTTGAAGCCCTATTTGCTAGAAGAGTACCTAAAAGACTGGTAGGAAGTAAGTATGAAGGAAAAGAACCTTTTAAATGTTTTGCATGTAATAAGATTGGTCATTTTGCATCTGGATGTCCTGAAGGAAATTCAAGATTTGAAGAAAGAGTTAGAAGATATTTTAAGCCTAACCTTGGATATCAGAACAAGTATAAGTACAGGAAAAATAGAGACAAATCATGCTACATAGCAGATGAGGAAGGCATTATTGACTCTGATGATGAACCTATAGAAGACTCTACTAGTGGTTCCAGCAATGGGAAGGAATGGGTGTTCCTGGCTATCAAGGAAGATGTTCCGACACTGGAAGAGAATGTACCTAAAGAGAAGGCACTTGCTACTAAAATTGAAAACAAGGTTGAATGGGTAATTGACAATGGTTGTTCACATCATATGACTGGAGATAAAGGAAAGTTTTTATCTTTGCAATAATTTGATGGTAGTCTAGTTAGATTTGGAGATGACAAAGCATGTATGATCAAAGGAAAAGAAACTATATCATTGGATGGTAAGAACAATATTGACAATGTTTATTATGTTGAAGGTTTAAGGCATAATATTTTGAGTGTAGGATAATTGGTGGATAAGGGATTTCAATTACAGTTCAAGGATGGAAAATGCAAAATCATTAATAGATCTGGTTTGGAGATTGCAACTAGTACACAGACAAAAGGTAATATATTTCATTTTAACTCCGGTGAGAAGAAATGTTTGATTACACAGATTGATGAAAGTTGGCTCTAGCATAAAAGGTTGTGTCATGTGAAATTTGATTGCATCATGAAGATCAGTTCAACTAAGGCAATTTAGAGATATACCTAAGATTATGAAGCCCTATAATCCAGTATGTAAAGAATGTCAAATGGGGAAACAGGTCAAAACCTCTTTTAGGAGTATACAAGATAAATCTAATGATGTTTCTGATCTTATTCATATTGATTTGTGTGGCCCTGCTAGAGTTAAAAGTTTTCAAGGTGATAGATATTTCATGCTAATCATTGATGATTATTCTTGAATGATGTGGGTTACTTTTCTAAAAAAAAATCTAAAGCATTTGAAAATTTTAAAATCTTTAAGGCTAAAGTGGAAACTGAGACAGGATTCTAGATTAAATGTTTGAGGTCAAATCATGGTGGAGAATTCACATCTGGTGAGTTTAATCTTTTTTGAGAAGCATGGTATAAGAAGACAATTTTTTGCTCCTTGGACACATCAACAAGATGGAGTTGTGGAAAGGAAGAGCAAAACTATCTTGGATGCTGCTAGAAAAATGATGATGGAAGTTAGTCTACCTCATATCTACTAGAGAGAAGCAGTGCACACAGCGGTTTATACATACAACAGAGTACATATCAAAGAAGAAACCAGTAAGACACCTTATGAATTATGATTTGGCAATACACCTAAAGTTAAGTATTTCAGAATCTTTGGTAGTAAATGTTATATCAGGAGAGATGCTATCATTGGCAAATTTGATCCTAGATGTGATGAAGGCATATTTCTTGGTTATTCTAATGAAAACAAGGCATATAGATGTTATAACAAGAGATTGCAGAGAATTGTGGAGAGTGCTAATGTCAAAGTGGATGAGCTAAATAGATGTCAAATAAGAGTTTATGAGAAGGAACCGGTAGTGGAAATGATTATATCTAAACCGGTAGCACCTTTACCAGAAGAGTTTTGAACTAGTTACCCCGGCAGTATCAGAAAAATCTACAGTAACTGAAGAACTAGGAAGAGGAACAGAGAGTCAGAGGACTCCTAGGTATGTGAGATTGAATCATTCATCAAATCAGATCATTGGGGATAAGAACAATGGAGTGATGACAACAAGAAGACTGGCAACTAATGAGGTATGTTTAATTTCACAAGTTGAACCGATATCATTAATTGAGGCATGTAAAGATGAATATTGGTTGAAAGATATGGAAGAAGAATAGATTAGATTGAGAAAAATAACACATGGACTTTGGTTCCCCAACCTAAAAATAAGAATGTTATTGGAACTAAAGGGATTTTTAGGAATAGATTGAATGAGGATGGTCAAGTTATAAGGAATAAGGCTAGATTGGTTTGTAAAGGATTTAGAAGGAAGGAATTGATTATGGAGAGAATTTTGCACTTGTGGCTAGGATTGAAGTTGTAAGATTATTTCTTGCCTATGCTGCTTATTAAAACTACAAGGTTTATCAGATGGATTTTAAGTGTGCATTTTTAAATGGGGATCTTGATGGGGAAGTTTATATTGAGCAACCTGATGGTTTTTCACTATCAAATGATACAAACATGGTTTGTAGGTTAAGGAAAGCTTTATATGGATTGAAACAAGCACCTAGAGCTTGGTATGCAAGGTTGGATAAATATCTTTTGAAGCTTGGTTCTACTAAGGGTAATGCTGACAGTAATTTATATTATAAGATCACAGATGATGATATACTGATTATTGAAGTATTTGTTGATGATATTATTTTTGGAGGTGAAGATATGTTATGCATGGAATTTCCTAAGAATATGGAGAAATAATTTGAAATGTCTATGATTGCAGAGATGAAATTTTTCTTAGGTTTGCATATTACTCAAACTAACAAAGGTATTTTCATTTGTCAAACTAAGTATGCTAGGGAATTGTTGAAGAAATTTGGTATGGGAGATTCTAAACCGGTAAGTACTCCTATGGTTACAAGTGAGAAATTGACAAGAAAAGATGTTTCTACACCGGTAAATCCTACAAGATACAAATATATGATTGGAGTTCTACTTTATTTGACTCAGAATAGGCTTGACATAATGAATATTGTTTGTATTGTATCAAGATTTCAGAGTGACCCTAGAGAGAATCATGAGAGTGCAGTGAAAAGGATTTTTAGATACTTGTAAGGTAAATCAAAATATGGTTTGTGGTACCCTAAGGGTGATGACTTTACTTTATGTGCATATATAGATGTTGATTGGGCTGGAGATGTTAAAGACTAGAAAAGTACTTCCGGTGGAGCTTTCTTTATTGGAAAGAAGTTGATTTCATTGATTAGCAAGAAACAGCCATGTACTTATTTATCTACTGTTGAAGCTGAGTATGTTGTTGCTGCTACTAATTGTACACAAGTTTTATGGATGAAGAAAAAGTTGAAGGATATAAAGGTGGATTGTAATGCACCGGTAGTTACTCACTATGATATCTCTGCTGCTATTGATATATCAAAGAATCTGGTATTTCATTCTAAGACAAAGCACATATCTATCAAGTACAACTTTTTGAAGGAAAAGGTTGAAATAAATGAAGTTAGATTGGTTTATGTGATTACTAAAGAGAAGATTGCAAATATCTTCACCAAACCTTTGCCTAAAGAATCATTTGAATATTTCAGAGACAGACTGGGAGTTTCTACCCCTCCGGTAGAGACTTGATTGATGTGGTTTGGCATCAGTCTGGTATGCACTATTAGAGATACTATTCATTTAGGCACTGATGTGGGGATGCTACTGCTTAGGGGGAGTAGTTAGCTCTGTGATTTAGTGGTTTATGTTTTTGCTTTGATATTTATGTTAGATTTTTGGCATTTATGTCAAAGGGGGAGAGATATTGATCTGAAAAAGGAAAACTTAAAGAGTTGTATACATCAAGGGGAGAGATATATGTATAATTCAGTTCTTTACAGAGATATATTCACAGGGGGAGTTTGGTCTTTGTTTCAAAACTTCATTACTATATCTTTGAGCAGGAGATTGTTGGTTGTCTTCCATTGGAGGAGACTTGTTTGGGATTTCTTGTTACTTAGATGTTTTTCACATATAGTGTTGCCATCAATGCCAAAGGGGGAGACTGTTGGCCATTTGGTGGAATTGATTATGTGTTGCATTGATGTTTGTCATTGATGCCAACACTAGCTATTTGGATGCTTTATTTGAACCCGCCTGGTCCCGGTAGGTTGAGTAGTTTCTAGTTGGTTTGGATCCGGCATGTTCCGGTAGTATCCGATATAGTTTGGTTATGGAATTGGCTTATTCATGATACTCATGTTCATATTCAGTCAGTTGGTTTTGGTCTGGTGATCGGATGCTATCCTTTTTTCTTAGAAGCTTGGCTTCTGGTTCCCACAAGGGTTTCACCGATAAAGATTTTGATGAAGATCTTTGATGATATGCATAAGTGGTGTTGATGCAATTTCTGGTGGAGTTTCAGGATGTTGATGGTAATCATGTTCGAGACTTGGTGGATGGAGATCATTATTGTAGCGTATGGACCTATATTGGGTCCCGGTTGATCTAGGTTATGGACCATCTTAATGTAACGTGTGGATTGGATGTCTCGATGTGTTTCTGGGATGTCTTATGTGTTGGATATTATTTATTTGGTCTAAGGCCGACATGTTTTGTAATTATGTAATTGGTTTATTGTCTAGTGGTTAACCTGATTGTTTATGGTCGAGGGTTTGTATATATATATATATGATGTAAGATCTCATTGTAGATCATGGTAGAGATATAGGAATGGAAATGGATATGTAATGTGCGAATAATGTAATATCATTCAGGCAGAGGATTCGGTCGATCATTGGAGATCGAATTGGGTTTATGTAAGAGGACTTAGTCCTCTGGTATTGAGTTTAACCAGAACTGTACTCAGGCATAGGAGATGATATCTTTGCAGTTCAAACACATCTCTGGATTGTAGTCTGGATTTCTATGTAGTCAGTGAAACTCCTTTTGTGATGAGTAGTGCACTCTAGGCTATTGGCCTTCCTGCAAGTGCAGACCCTTCAATTGTAATTCACATACTTACTACAAAAGCATTATCTGATTGTGGGTAGGCTTCCCACCGTGGTTTTTCCCTTTATCAGGTTTTCCACGTATAAATCTTGGTGTCATGTGGATGGTATTTATTCTGTAATTGTTGTTTATGCTTAATTGATTTAACTACTATTTCAGTTTTTGGTTTAAGCATTCTGGTATTAATGTATTGAGTTCTGGTATTAAAGTTTTAATTGCTTAAGGTTCCGATAATCTGTGACAACTAATTCACCCCCCCTCTCAATTGTCTTTCGGTTATTTGAATTGTCTAACAAAGAGAACTGGGTGGCTTATGCAACAAGAGTAACACAATAAAAGCAGCAAGAAAACATAGCAAGATTACAGAAACATATCATATTATTGTCTTAGAACCTTCGACAACCAACCTGTTATCATCATAGAAGATCTGGTAGTCAACCAGTTACATGTAGGCTACAAGCTAGATACAATCCATCTGTGACTCTCAGAATCAACCAGATCACTAATCATGAATCTCAATCCATATTTTGAATTCTACTCTCTCTCCCTTTATAAATGATTACATAATACCCTTTATATACCCTCCGGAAAATATCTAGTTCACCCACAAAAGATTACATTTACCAATGCAAGAAAATGAAATGTGCAACTAGGTCGGCCCTAAGAATGAAAGAAATTCTTCCAAAAAACAACAACAACAAGTGCAGATCAGCGGGAAGGTTGGCCACATGCCAAAGAACATCAGACAAGACCCCAAATAGATCCACACACCAAGAAACCACTCCGGAAATGAAGGAAGACCAACCGGTAAACACGAGAATTGTCCCAAAACCCAGAAACAGTCAACCAAGAGCGATAACTAGCTAGAAAAGAATCCAAATGGACTGAAAATATGGAATTAAGCACATGAATCATCCTGGAAACTGAAAAATAGGATCTACAATGAAAAGCAAGCAACTAGCAGCACCTACCGATAGGAACACAAAAAACTACACACTGAACTAAATAAGAACTAAACTAAAAGGAAATATGTTTGGTTGATGCAAGATTGCTCATAGACTGGGGATGCTCCTACATCAAAAAAATAAAGAATACACATATGGTCTAAACATGAGATCGAGTAACCACATAAAGAACACACACACAAATGTATGACTTCACAATAATACTCTAGGAAACATCAACAAGTCTACCCATCCGTGAACATAAGGGAAGAGTGTCATCGTATAGATTGTAATGGTTATCTTGGCAGGCCTCCATAGGCCCTGGCTCTCATCTTGGGTTATCCTGGCAGCCTCTCCCGAATCCCCGACCCCATCCAAGTCTCATGCGGACCCAACAAACCTTTTCTGGGGACAAGGTTGTTGGTTTGCCATTCCAGGCCTTCCCATTGTATCTTGAGTCCTTACAAGCACTCAACCATGAGCGGGGTACAATTAATCTTAATTAATATTTAAGCTACCCAAGCCCCTAATATATTATTAGGTTGTCACTTAAATATCCAACTACCAAGGGGTTTATCCTATTAGCCTCTTTGGGCATGATCCCCACTCGGAAGCCACTCTTCCTTATGACACTACAAAAACCAAAAAGAACTACAAGGTAAAACATAAAAGACAACCATACAGAGGGACTTCATATACTACTGAAGAAATACACTTGGACATTCAAACCCTTTCATCTAGGTTTAGCCAACTGGACAATTCGATCTACTCACGAGACATGACCACAAAGATATAAAGCATGAAAAGGTCTAAATCGACATATATCAATTAATTTGCATGGAGACTTGTTTAAGAAGCCAAACTTATATGAAACAAAAACCATCATTGACATTCGAATGTAGATCTATTTTTCATCAAGTTCATGTTGGCCCAGGTTTTCTATAATTTCTAAGCTTTCGATATAAATCATTCACTAAGAATAATTTCCCAAATACAACAATAATCCTCTAATCCATATTCGCTAACATCAATTTAAAATTGTAAAAATAATATGCAAATATATGTATATATATATATATACATATATATATATATATATATTAAAATCAGATAACTTAAAAAAAAACAGGATCAACTATTTAATTTTTTAAATAATTAATAACAAAAAAAATAATAACTTCCCAAAACTATTAAAATAATAAAAATTTCAACAGCATAACCCCCTCATTTGATAACAATCAAAGAAAAAATTATTTTTCTTACAAAGCATGCTAAAACAAATTTTTAAAACAAATTCAAACAATCACAGTTGTATATAAACAAAAACCAAACAATTTCTCTGATAAAATAAATTTATTCTGCAACCATAGCAGATTCCAAATTTTCCCATTCACAACAAGCATAAAATTTTGAAATTAAAAAAATTCCCAAACCAAATTAACAAAATTCATTTTCTTTTGGTTTACCAATATGAGTCTCACATGGAGAGATTAAAACAAACTAACAGATTATCATTTCCAATAAAATTCCAATACTTCCTCTTCCTTACAAAAATCTACAACAAATACCTCTACAAAACATAGCACACAAAACAAATCACAGAGAATTCATTATCAACATTAAAATTGTAAAAGAAAGGTTTAAAATCCAACCTTAAAAGCTTTCCTAGATGAAAAATTGGAGAAGAATTCAAAGCTCTCCACCAAATCAAACCTTTCATAAATTTTTCAACTCCTCCAGCAAAATCGCTTTCAAACACAGAGAGGAAAATTTTCCAAAAAAGAAAAGACTCCTTAATCTGGAGAAATTCCCAAATGTAAAGGATTTTGCCCAAAAATATCATTTAGGGCAAAATTATTTTCCTTATGAAATTTCCCCTTTTCCTAAAATGAAAATTAAATTTCTTTCTCCAAAAAAATAACATTTAAATTTTAATTTACATTTAAATTCCTCACATGAAAAAGACAACAAGATATTTGAATAACTAAAAAGTAAAAATGACTTTTCTCAGAAGAACAAGGCAAAATATAAATTCCACTAATGAAATAAATAAAACAATCAATTTAACTAAACAACTAAGAATAATTGATTTATCTATTTAACCATAAAAAGTGCCCACAATACTTTATTCTTAATTTAATTTATAAAAGCAATACTCATTAATTATTAATATCCATAAAGTAAATTAATAATTAATTTCACATTAAATAACTCTAGAAAAAAATTAATAGAGTCACAAAACGTATAACACACAAACTCAACTAGATAAAGTAAAGACACGACCCGCATACCAACATTGGGAAGGTTGACAAACGACTGACAATTCTCACTATCTTGCAAGGCTAGGGTTGATATCTAGGGCCTTAAGACTATCTCCTCCACTTCCATTGGATTAATTAGGTACGATCAAACCTGTGGAACTAGGTGAAGTTAGTACCTTGTCATTGCAATTCATGTACCACCGAACCACACATACATATATATATACAAATACTGTAAACACACTGATGAAGGAGAATCGTGACTTTCTGTGTCTCACCGAAGTGAGTGACAAGAAATCATCTCCTCGCACCCCATACAAATTATGTTGGCAATATTACATTATAAGGATATTGAGAAGGTTGTTGATGATTATGGACATAACTGATTAAAGATGTTTTACTATCTTGATATTATTATTTTGTCATTGATGTCAAGAAATTGATTTTCTAATTCAGTATGATGTTGCCATATCTTGAGAAATATGATATGAAGATTATAAAGGAGTCAGTAAAGACGCAGGAAAGAATATGATGAATAAGGGGATAAGTTATTCAATGGGCAACTCTACCGAGTCAGACAATGATGAGATCTTGATGTTTTAGATTGTTTTAACATCATACATATGTTGTAAAATGTAAAAGTTAATACTATACTATGTTATCAAGCAAAGAACCTAGTCGGTAAACCCTAAGGTTATCGCAGTTGGTTAACGAAGACAAAATGTCTACCGAGTGAAGTTTAGTATTCACCGAGTTGTAACCGAGCTATAACAGAATGCATTAAATGTTTAAATGTGATATTTAATGAAAGAAGCTGATGAGCTCGAGTGGATCAATGATTGGCAAGCTGTGGAAGAAGTTTGTTAAATGAATCTAAGGAAATGGAAAGTCGGCAAGAAGATCTACAGCTCAGATTGAACCGCATTACCCTAACACAAGTTCCAAGGTGAATGTGCAAGTTCCAAGGTGGGGTAAAACATTTTCAGATCGAAAGATACAATGAACCTGGACAAGATTGAAGATCTGATGGCTATGATTGATCATGGGAAATGTGATCAAGGAGATTAAGTGGTTAGAAGATTGTTTATAAATAGGAAACTGTTGATAAACAATGTATGTGGGCAAGTGTATGCACAGGGATGCTACATAGTGATTACCGAGCACAGAAGCTTGAAGACCTGTTAGAATAACAGAGTATTGATGCCCAGCAGATAGACAAGATTAGTTCTATATCTAGATTGTATTGAACAAATAGGAATCTGCTTTAGCATTTTAGATGTGAAGTTGCAGATAGATTGTATTACTGTTATTTTGTGAAAGTGACAGGAAATCTCTTAACCAAGTGGACTTAACAGTCTTATATGTAAATCCTCTAACAAGGTGACATTCTGATTGAGTGTTTGAAATCCTTTGATAAGGTCACTTCTAACAAAGTGAAGATCCTAACAGATCTGAGGGAAATCCCTTAACCGGGTCACATATAGCAATGTGTTTTTAATCTTTAATAGGATTTGCTTTTAACCGAGCATACTCTAGAAGAGTATATTTCTTAGTGGGTCCGAAATCCCATAGTGGGTTTTCCCTATTTGGGTTTCCACATTAAATCTGGTGTTATGAGGTTTATATTGTTCATATGCTTTTGAGTTTGCATGTTTGACAGTTTTTGGTTATATGACTGATATATATGTTACCGAGGTTGAATCTGATGTTTTTATGGATGATTAATTTTGTATGATTCACCCCCCCCCCCTCTCATCTTGTTGGCTATTGGATATGTACTTATATTAAGTATCAGAACTATCAATTGGTATCAGAGTTTTTTACTCCGAAAGGAAAGTTTAAAGGAACTTGAGTTAAAGATCCAAAGATGTATAAGAGGGATGCACCTAAGCTAAATAAGTCAAGTTTCTCTACATGGCAGAAAAGGATGAAGCTACATCTATCAGGATTTGGAGAATATGCTATATACTATTTGGAGAATGATTTTGTTGCACCGAGCACCTATCCATTGACTATGGAAGAGATAAAGGCGAAGCAAGAACATATTCAAGCAATGATTGAAATAACATCTACATTGACCGATTCTGAGTTTAATGATCTAGAAGGCTGCAATGATGCAAAGGCAATGTGGACTAAGCTCATATCTATATATGGAGGAGATGAACATGTTCAAAGAGAAAAAGTTGATAGTTTAAGAGGACAACTTGAATCTATGAGGATGAATGAAGGTGAGAACATAAACCAGTACAGTACAAGACTAAAGGAGATTGTAAATCAAATCAAAGGAGCAGGAGGAACTATTGAAGAAAAGGATGTGACAAGTAAGTTGTTAAGAACCCTTCTACCTGCCTATGCAATCCGAGTCTCTGCAATCAATGAATTGAGATCTGTACCTAATATGCCAGTTTCCTTGGATGCTACTATTGGTAAGCTACATGCATTTGAGTTAAGTAATTTTGATAATAGTGGGTCATCAGTAAATAAAGTTGAATCTGCATTTAGTTCTTTTCATCTGAATGAATCTAATGATTACAATGAAAGAAAGTATAAGTACTCTGAAGGAGATCACAGTGGAGCAAGTGAAAGGTTTCGGAAGAACATGGAGGAGGTACACAAACTGTATGAAGAAATCAGAAAGCAAGAAGAGTTCGAAGCACTATTGGCCAAAAGGTTACTAAGAGGCAAAGGTAAGTACAAAGGAAAACTACCTTTGAAATGTTTCAATTGTGATAAGATTGGACATATGGCTTCTAACTATCCTGACAAAGATTTCACTGAAAAGAGAGATTACCGAGATGACAGACAAAAAGATAACCATTACAAAGGACACCAAGACTTTAGAAGAAGAGATAGAAAGACATGTTTAATAGCTGATGAAGAATCTGAAGATGATAAATTAGATGAGACTAATACAGAGGAAGTTGTTTATGTGGCTATCAAGGATGGATCAGATGAAGAAAGGTATGAAGAAAAAGCCCTAATATCTCACATAAACACTAATGATTCTTGGATTATAGATAGTGGATGCTCACATCATATGACAGGAGATAAGCCTAAGTTTGTTATGTTAGAAGATTATGATGGAGGCTATGTTAGATTTGGTAATAATGCACCATGTCCTGTAAGAGATAAAGGATCCATAACACTTCTTGATAAAGCAAGATGCAATGATGTTTATTGGGTTGAAGGTTTGAAATATAATTTGTTGAGTGTAGCACAGCTAAACAACATAAGTTATCGAATAGAATTTCAGAAAGGAATTGTCAAAGTTCATGACAAGAATGGAAAGTTAGCTGCTACCGGGACACAAACAAAAGGTAATACATTTCACCTTGACTCAACTCACAATAAGTGTTTGCATGCAAAGATTGATAATACCTGGTTATGGCATAAAAGGTTTTGTCATGTTAATTTTGATAATCTGATCAAGATAAGTAAGAAGCACAGAGTAAGAGGTCTACTGAGTCTTGAAAAACCTAAGAAAGCTATGTGCCGAGGATGCCAGATGGGTAAAATGACAAGATCAAGCTTTACAAGTAAGTCCTACACTTCTAAGGGAATTTAAGATCTTGTGCACACTGATCTTTGTGGTCCTATGAAAGTTCAAAGTTATTATGGTGATAAGTATTTCATATTATTTGTGGATGACTATTCAAGGATGATGTCAGTAATGTTTTTAAAAGAAAAATCAGAAGCTTTTCAAATGTTTAAGTGGTACAAGGCTAGAGTTGAAAATGAAATAGGAAGACAACTGAAATGTCTTAGATTAGATAGAAGAGGAGGGTTCACATTTGATGAGTTCAACCTATTTTGCAATGATCACGGTATTAAAAGACAAGTCTTTGCACTGAGTACTCCATAGTAGAATGGAATAGCTGAAAGAAGAAATAGATCTATTGTGGATTGTGCTAGAACACTGATGATTGAGAAGAAGGTTCCACAAATATTTTGGAGAGAAGCAATAAGCACAACCATTTACACCTTGAATCGAGTTCAATTGAAGAAAGGCACTTTGAAGACACCTTATGAAATCTGGTATGGCAAGAAACCTAATGTAAGTTATTTTAAGATCTTTGGAAGTAAATGCTATGTTCATAAAGATGATAGAAATGGCAAGTTTGATCAGAAAAGTGAAGAAGGAACATTTCTAGGATATTCTTCTAGAAGCAAAGCATTTAAATGTCTGATCAAATCATCTAACAAAATAGTAGAAAGTGCAAATGTGAAAATTGATGAATTTGCAGAAAGAACTGATGAAGGGAATTCTAAAGAACTGGAAGACTATGATGAATTTGTCTATGTGCAACTGAGAAGTCCTACCGAGATAACTATTGAAGAAAATGTAGAAAATATCCAGTTACTTAGTGATGAAGAAGATCATACAGAACCTACTGAGCCTGTATTAGCCAAGTATGTCAGAAGACACCATGCACCAAGTCATATTATAGGAGATAAGGATGATCTAGTGATGACAAGGAACAAACTGAGACAGATCACATGTTTGATATCTGAATTTGAACTGAGAATTGTGAAAGAGGCATTTAACAGTGAAGATTGGATAAATGCTATGACTGAAGAGATTGATCAAATCAAGAAGAATGACACATGGACACTGGTCCCAAGATCGAAGGACAAAAATGTAATCGGTACAAAGTGGATCTTCAGAAACAAGCTAAATGAAAAAGGTGAGGTCATTTGGAACAAAGCAAGATTAGTTTGCAAAGGTTATTCCCAAGAAGAAGGAATTGATTATGGTGAGACTTTTGCACCTGTTGCTAGACTTGAAGGAGTTAGAACATTGATGGCATATACTGCTTTCAAAAATGTCAAGGTATATCAAATGGATGTCAAATCTGCATTTCTGAATGGAATATTAGAAGAAGAAGTTTTCATTGAACAACCTGAAGGATTTGTTGAAGACAATGATAAAGATCAGGTATGTAAATTGAACAAAGCTTTATATGGTCTGAAACAAGCACCGAGAGCATGATATGAGAGATTGCACTCTTATTTGATTAAGATTGGTTTTATAAGGACAAGTGAGAAGAACAACATGTACATGAAGAATGATGAAAATGGAATACTAATCTCAGCCATATTTGTTGATGATATTATATTTTGTGGAAATGACTCTTTATGCAAGAACTTTGAAAATGAAATGAGCAAATAATTTGAGATGTCATTAATCGGTGAGATAAAGTATTTTATAGGTTTACAGATACTGCAAATGAAAAATGAGATTTTCATTACTCAATCCAAGTACATAAAGGAAATCTTGAAGAAATTTGGAATGGAGGATTCAAAACCAGTAAGTACTCCTATGACTACCAACTGTAAACTATCAAAGAATGATGAATCTGCATCTATTGATGAGACACTTTAACGATCTATGATTGGAAAGTTGCAATATGTTGTTCACAGCAGGCCAGATATAGCACATGCAGTAGGTATTGTTGCAAGATTCTCTGCATATCCTAAGGAAATCCACATGACTGCAATCAAAAGAATTTTTAGATACTTGAAAGGCACTGAAGATTATGGCTTAGTATATCAGAAAGGAAATGATTTTGATTTAAAAGTTTATACTGATGCTGATTGGGCAGGCAACATTGATGACAGAAAAAGCACAAGTGGAGGAGCTTTCTTCTTAGGAGAAAGACTAGTAAGTTGGCTTAGCAAGAAACAAGGATGTGTTTCTCAGTCAACAGTCAAAGCTGAATATGTTGCAGCAGCACTGAATTGTACCAACATTGCATGGATCAAACAACTGTTGGAAGGTATAAATGAGAAAGTTATCGAGCCAGTAACTATATTCTTTGACAATACTAGTGCCATTAATATTTCAAAGAACCCTGTTATGCACTCTAAGACAAAGCACATCTCTATCAAATATCATTATCTTAGAGAAAAAGCTCAAGAGAAGAAAGTGGTGTTGGAATATGTTAACACAAAGGAGCAGATAGTTGATATCTTCACCAAGCCACTACCAAAGGACACTTTTGAATATCCCAGAAGTAAGTTAGGGGTCCTACCCCTATCTTTTACTCACTGACCGAGTTCGGTGAAAGCATCACTTCGATGACTCTATTGAATATCTTTTGGGGAGCTGATGCTGGATTGATACACTTTAGAATGTTTTTCTGAAAGTGTACTGGAATTAATACTAGGAAAATACAGAGAATGATACAGGGAATAGGAATTGAAGACAAATGCTCTGACCGAGACTCAGTTGATACACAACAGCAGGCAATAACTTCTTACAGAAAGAAATTGTGTTTTAGTTCTTTTTCTTTTTGGCATTGTTGTCAAAGGGGGAGAAGACCTACCCGAGGAGGAGAAGACCTAAGGAGGAGAAGACCTACAAAAGGGGAGAAGACCTGAAAAGACTAAAAAAAAATAGAAGAGAAGTCTAATGAATGGGGGAGAGCATTTCAGCATTTCAGAATCACAGCAATCGAATTTTTTTAAAGATCAAATCAATTGGTTTTGCCATCAATGACAAAGAGGGAGATTATTGCCAATATTACATTATAAGGATATTGAGAAGGTTGTTGATGATTATGGACATAACTGATTAAAGATGTTTTACTATCTTGATATTATTATTTTGTCATTGATGTCAAGAAATTGATTTTCTAATTCAGTATGATGTTGCCATATCTTGAGAAATATGATATGAAGATTATAAAGGAGTCGGTAAAGACACGGGAAAGAATATGATGAATAAGGGGATAAGTTATTCAATGGGCAACTCTACCGAGTCAGACAATGATGAGATCTTGATGTTTTAGATTGTTTTAACATCATACATATGTTGTAAAATATAAAGGTTAATACTATACTATGTTATCAAGCAAAGAACCTAGTCGGTAAACCCTAAGGTTATCGCAGTCGGTTAATGAAGACAGAATGTCTACCAAGTGAAGTTTAGTATTCACTGAGTTGTAACCAAGCTATAACAGAATGCATTAAAAGTTTACATGTGATATTTAATGAAAGAAGCTGATGAGCTGGAGCGGATCAATGATTGGCAAGCCGTGGAAGAAATTTGTTAAATGAATCTAAGGCAATGGAAAGTCGGCAAGAAGATCTATAGCTCAGATTGAGCCACATTACCCTAACACAAGTTCCAAGGTGAATGTGCAAGTTCCAAGGTGGGGTAAAATGTTTTCAAATCAAAAGATACAATGAACCTAGACAAGATTGAAGATTTGATGGCTATGATTGATCATGGGAAATGTTATCAAGGAGATTAAGCGGTTAGAAGATTGTTTATAAATATGAAACTGTTGATAAACAATGTATGTGGGCAAGTGTATGCACAGGGATGCTACATAGTGATTACTGAGCACAGAAGATTGAAGACCTGTTAGAATAACAGAGTATTGATGCCCAACAGATAGACAAGATTAGTTCTATGTCTAGATTGTATTGAACAAATAGGAATCTTCTTATAGACAAGATTAGTTCTATGTCTAGATTGTATTGAACAAATAGGAATCTTCTTTAGCATTTTAGATGTGAAGTTGCAGATAGATTGTATTACTATTATTTGGTGAAAGTGATAGGAAATGTCTTAACCAAGTGGACTTAATAGTCTTATATGTAAATCCTCTAACAAGGTGACATTCTGATTGAGTGTTTGAAATCCTTTGACAAGGTCACTTCTAACAAAGTGAAGATCCTAACAGATCTGAGGGAAATCCCTTAACCGGGTCACATCTAGCAATGTGCTTGTAATCTTTAACAAGATTTGCTTTTAACCGAGCATACTCTAGAAGAGTATATTTCTTAGTGGGTCCGAAATCCCACAGTGGTTTTTCCCTATTTGGGTTTCCATGTTAAATCTGGTGTTATGAGGTTTATATTGTTCATATGCTTTTGAGTTTGCATGTTTGACAATTTTTGGTTATATGACTGATATATATGTTACCGAGGTTGAATCTGATGTTTTTATGGATGATTAAGTTTGTATGATAAACAACATTCACTGAATCATACATCAAAGCATAGTCCATAATAGCATAATATTTTAATAAAAACATCACCACATAGTGTATCCACAAAACCACTAAAAAGTCAACCATGGTCAAAATAAGTATCAAAAATAGTTTGATCGAGGGAGGGGTACTACAAGCTTGAAAACAAAGTAACTCTAAATCAAGGTTTTGATAAGGAGATTTTAAATCAAATTCTTCCAACTCAATTAAAAGAAAGAAGCATGTCAATGCATGGTGAAGAGGATGAATGCAAAGAAAAAGAACCATCATCCTCTCCTTCAATTTTATAACTAAGTAAAGATATGAAGACAAATGTAAAGGTGTGTACAAAGGTGGTAGCAAAATATATAGTAGCAATCAATCAAGGAGCTATAATTTCAACCCTAAAGGCCAATCATAAATCTCACGGGATTTACCTCTAATGTATCCCATTAACACCTACATGTATATTGGGGGTTTCTAAATAACAAAAATGTGACCCAATATATTACTTCAATATATTGTGTAAGTGGATAATTTAATTAATGTAATACAAATATGTATTAAGGATTGAGAGATATGTATAGAAGGGGGTACGTTATTTATAACTAGCATTTCAAATAATCTATAGAACACTTTACATAGGTCAATCAAAGGACACACATTCACAATGATGGTCTTGCCAAGGTTATGAAATTATCTCTTTTCTACACCAAAAAGTCTTTTTTGCATTAGAACTTCATAATCCCAAGTGTTCCCACTTAATCCTAACTCAATTGCAATTATCAAAAGAAACAATGATCATAATAGATTGTATTAATTAAATATAATCCTAAATCTTCATTTTATAATTATAATTCAAAACAAAAATAATATTTAAACTAAACTTTAAAAAAAATAAAACTATTATAATTTAAATAAATGAATACAACTTAATGCAAAAACTCTATTTTTAATCTTGCACTATTCACTTTTACAAATGTTAAATTTGAATATCTTTTACATCCATCATTAAATATTTGTTTGGTATCAAATGTGTTAAAACATTTCTTCTTTAAGAATAAAGAAAGAACAATAATGTGGCAGTCAAAAGGTGCTTGTTATAATGGCTAAAATGCATTTGATGTAGGTATCAATTTACTTTCATGCGTATTCTCATCTTGTTGAAATCAATCAATGCTTAAAAAAAAAAATACAATAAAGAAGGGCAGTTCAAGGATTACCACAAGATATAACAAGTGTCAACATAGCACTACTAGTGACCAAACGCATATACATTTTTTTTTCCAACAAGAAGCCCCAAACAAGAGATACAAAAGTTTGAAACCAAGCATGAAGCCACAAACAACATATACAAGGTTTTGTAGCCTAGCAAGAAACCCCTAACAAGAGATACAAAATTTTGTAGCCAAACAAGAAGCCACAAAGAATAGATATTATCGTACATAAACTAACTTGGAAAAACACATAGCAAAAAATTACACTTGAAGATTAAAATTGAAAAACTTTGAAGTTGTCTTGAAAATGGAATAAATTTTTCTTGATGTTAGAGAACTTGAAACTTAATGTAATTCAAGAAATAATTGATTTTGATGTTGTTCTTGTTGACACCCTGCAATTGAGAGAAAAGAAAGACAATTTGAAACAAGGTGTCAAAGTAAAACTTTAGAATTTTTCCCACCTAGTGAATAGATTGATTTGAAAATATTGATAAACACCTGCATCTCCATATATCAATAAAAACAAATCATCTCAAAGAATCAACTACCACATTATTATGCAATTCAACACCAAACAAAGCTTTCTTCCAGCTCAAATATTGATTAAATAAAATAGGAAAATGATTAAAAATGATATTTCATTTTTCTACCAATGGGAAAGTCCCAAAATATATGTTTTAGGCTTTCATTGATCTGAAAAAAATGAACATTTAATGGGATAGATTATAAATTTCAATCTTTCTCTAACTGGCAATTTGTAGTGTAGAATTTTCCAGGCTACAATCTGAGCATTGGCATCAACTTTGGACCTTCAAATTTGCCCACTCAAATCCCTCCACTTCCTTTCACTAAACTTGACCTCTAATATTTGTTCAATCTGAGGTTCAATGGATAACTAGGAAGAAGTTTTAAATAGATATTTTTCAATGAAAAGCAAGTAAACTAATATTTAGACAACCAACACCAATCTCTAGCAAAATTACAAAGCAATGGGGTGCATAGTTTCCTAACAAGGTCCATGGGGACTAGTGATTTCACAAAAATAAGAAAACGTTCAGCCATATTGTTCAATTTAAATTGATCATTTAATATATTCCATGAGGTCCAGTCAAAGGAAGTGAAATCCCACACATCACCAAATTGATGAACTCCTTTCCTAAAACAATAAGAAGCATGTCTAGGAAAAGCAATAGCTGAATGCAAACCATGATACTTCCCCTACCTATTCAACTAGATGGAAGAGTTCGTAAAACTAAACCCATGTTGCAATGAAGCATCTTTCCAGCATAAGAACTTACTAGTAACTTGGTAGGCCTTCCATATGGATTGAAGAGGAAATGAGGCTTTTAAGTGAAAAAAAGGAGCAGCAGAATCTTGTAAACCCAACCAACCTCTTGCCATTTTTTATTGGCTATAGAAATATTGATATGGTGACAAATGATATTTTTCCAAGGTTCTTCTCCTAAACTTATTCTGATAATCCATTTGGTTTCTAAGCCATACTCTTGTGTCTTGGGGTCCAAGAGGCCCAAACCACCTCTGGATTTTGGTTGAATGTAATGCAACCAAGAGGTAGATTTATAACTAGCTTTGCCTTCCCAATTAGAGCACAAAAATTGGCGAATATTTTTATTAAGATCCTCATACCCCTTCTTAGAAGGTATCCAACAAGAAGAGTAATAAACATGAGATCCTAAGAATATCATGTCCATAACTTGAATCTTACCAGCAAAGAATAGGAATTTATTTTCCCAAGTCATTAGCCTATTTTTTAATTTAGAGAAGAAACCAATTCCACACATCTGAAAAAGTAACTCCCAAACCAAAGGGGATTCCCAAATATTGAGTGATTTTCCCATGCTTGATATGTATTGCGTCATTGGGGATCCATGGAGGAGCAAAATCTTACTATGCCATAAAAAATTTAGTCTTGTGATGGGCTAATTTAGAACCTAAAACTGAGCAATATAAGCTCAACAACTCCAAAACATTATTAATTTCCTCTTTTGAATTTTGAATGAATAGCATATTGTCATCTACAAAAATGTGAGTTAAGCACTACATCATTGTAAAAATTGGAAATCCCTTTAATCAAGTTCATTCGATTATATTTTTTTAATAAGTATCCAACGATATCATCAATAAGAACATATAAGAAAGGTGCTAATGGACATCCTTGCCCAATTGATCGTTGCAAGGGGAATGAATCAGAAAGGGAATGATTGATGACTAATTGGGAATTGGCATCATTAAAGAGCATCTTAATTTGTGAACAAATCTTGGGTCCAAACCCCAAGCATTAAAGCATCTTGAGGATGAAGCTCCACCACATTCTATCATAGGCCTTGTTAAAGTCCAACTCAACTAGCAATGCGTTTTGTCCTTATTGGAGAGCCCATTCACTAGTTTCCCATGCCAATATTAAGTTATCAAGGATAAATATGCCTCCAAGAAATCCTATTTGTTCAGGTCTAACAAATCTCTTTCACTATAGGTTTTATCCTAGCAGTAAGAGCTTTAGCTATAATTTTATATGAGGTATTCAAAAGAGTAATAGGCCTCAACCAAATATAGAATCTTCATTTTTTCCTTTAAAAATCAACTTAATTAGGCCTTTATTTTATTTATTTTGAAAAAAGGTGGCAGTGCCACTTAATATATTTTATTTATATATATATATATATATATTTCTTTTACAAAAGCTTATTCAAAGAGCTCCCAAAGAAAAGAACCAATAAGAAAAACTTCAATCCTTTCTCTACAATACATAGAAAGGTTGTGAGACTTAAATCTCTAATATGCCAAAAAATACAATATATCTTATAATGTCCAGAATACTAAGTGCCACAAATCATCCCCCAGTATCGAATGCTTTTTGGAATATATTCAACAAGGTGGAGTCTGAACCAAAACATCATGAGAGTTGTACACATTTACATGGCAATCCACAATCTATCTCACTTATGCATTTATCCAACTTGCAATCCAACACGCTTCTCAAATTGACAACCATTCACATCATAGAGATACAACAAAACCACAGGACCCTGCACTTATAATGCCACACATACCAATTTATATCATTATGATAAAAACCACTACATAGCTATATGTAATATTATCCTGTACCCATATCCTCCAAAAAAATTCCCTTGAGAATTGGATAAGAATTGAAATCACAATTTCGACCCATCATATTAAGTTCCACCTTGGAACTTTCCATATTTGCCAAATGATCTGCAACCTGGTTCCCTTCTCTATACACATGTGAAATGGTAAAGTTTGTAAATGTATCAATAAGTGTCCATGATTGTTCAAGTAAATATCTTATCTGCCAAATGTCAATATTTCTCTTTATACAAGCATTGATAATAATAGTTGAATCGCCTTCGATGTGAATATAAGAGATGTTTAGTTTTCTTACTAGTAGAATGCCTTCAAGTAAAGCATATGCCTCTGCAAAGTTGTTAGCACCCAGTGGAATAAAAGCATATTTCAAAGCAAAAACACATCATGTGTGATCCCTTATGCATACTCCTATCCTTGCATCACCCGGTTTCCCTTTAGAGGAGCCATCAATATTCAATTTGAAATGCATTGAATCTGGAGGACACCATTTCACTTTATTTCTATCAATTTTACTAGTTCTCACTCTCGGAAGACAAGGTGATACAGGAATAGAAATGCCCTTCCAGCAATTAATAACTTGACCATCCCAAGAAGTAAATTCCCTATTTAATTGAACTGATTTGACACATGAGCATTAACCAGTTCTGATACTAATTTTTCAATATAATTGAAAAGATCAATAAGAGGAGATGTTTTCTTTCTAAAGATACGCTTAATTCTTTCCCACCAAAGTGACCATACTACTATGGATGGGATCACTTTCCAAATACATGCAAAAAGAGAGGATGAGTATAAGATTGGCCATGACTGGAACAAATCCCATACATTATTTGGAAGAAGGGTGCTAAAGGAAATCTTATCAAGCACAAACATCCAACAATAGTGAGCAAAATCACATTGGAGGAGGAGATGATCTACCATTTCACTGTGCTCACCACAAAGTACACAAGCAAATGGATGTGCAATATTCAATTTAACAAGTCTCTCACTAGTGAGTATTCTCTTATGTAGAACAAGCCAAGCAAACATCCCTGCCTTGGGAAGAACACTGTTGTTCTAACATAAATTATAGGCTCTTTGTGAATAGGATTTAACAGACATCTGATGAATTTCCTTATACCCTTCCTTGATAGAGTACTTTCCATTCTTCACAAGGCATCATATCAATTTGTCCAAACCATTAGAGATAAAGATAATGCAGTTCTTGAGAATTAAAGAAAATTTTACCTTTTGACCCGGAGAGATTGGGAGTAGAGCAGGCTTCTTCCAAATAACACGATTTGAAGGCTTCTCAAGATCATCTATGTAATCATAAAGGTGAGAACCCCAATGAGAAGTAAATATAGGGATCGCATCTACTAGGGATTCCTCAAGATTAAGAGGGGGGAGACCACTCCATGAATCATGCCAAAAGTTGAAATTTTTTCCATTATGTACTTTCCACGATAAATATCTAGTAATCACATTCCTAGAATCCATCATGAAGTTCAAAACTGCAGGCCCTGATGGAGGATCAAGGATAGTAAATATGTTGCCATTTTGATGATTATGTTGTGATTGTCATTGATGGACACACACTTGCTATGAGATCACTTTGAGAATGTATGAATTATGCTCAACCAGTAATTGTTCCAAACCAGTATCATGTTGTAGTCTTTAGACTACTGTTGTTATGCAGAAAGTGTTTACCGATATCAAGCGGTATAAAGACCCAAGCGACATAGAGAGATCAAGTGGTTTAAGGATCTCAAGTGGAGCAGTGCAAAGGAGCCAGAAGCGGCAGTTATCTTTTTCCCAATCTTCAATTTTTCTCAACCGATAATCCGTTAAACCGGTATTACTCTGAGTCACCAACCGGTAACTGGAAAGTTGGACAAACCAGTAATACTCTATGATGAGTTACCAACTGGTATATTTTTGTGATAAGTTACCATCCACCAACACTTTGACGGTGTTTTTGTGTCGTGTTATCAAATGTGTCTAGATACAATGAACCTAGGAACTTGTAATGAAATCCTATTGGACTGACATGAAATCAGATTCCTTTTAAGGACATCATGTCTAGGGTTTTGAAAGAGAGAGAGAATGTGAGTATAGCTGTTAGGTTTTGTAGTAAACCTCTTGAATGTGCGATCTTAAATGAGAAGATCAAGTCTGTGAGTTGTAATAGAATAAGGAGTTACTGAAGACTGAAGTAATACTAAAATGCATTAGCTATGAGCTACAATGGATCTAATCAAGCAGATTGTGCCTTTTTCTAGATCAGTCACTTGTTGATTACTCACATCTTTGACAAGTTAGAAACCCTTAACCGAGTAGGCCCAGAAAAGCCTTTGTAAATCCTCTAACAAGGTGGTTCACATCTATGGATCTGAAATCCTCACACAAGGTAGTCTTTAATCAGACTTATCTCCTAACAAAGATTGAGATTCCTAACAGGACCTATTCTGGTAAAGAACATTGTATCACCTTAACCAGTCTGCTTACTATTCTGCAGATAGTTACTTGTGAGTTTCATCTCATCATGGTTTTTCCCATTTAGGTTTCCACATCAAAATCTCTTGTGTTATGGTGATTGTGCTTTTGTGGGTGAATGCATTATTTGCTATTTGGTTTGCATGTGTGTTAACCGGTTTGTTTGCTAAACTGTTTTACCGGTTTACTACTAGACTATTAAAGTGTTTAAGTACAGTATTTTTTGGAATACTAATTCACCCCCCCTCTTAGTATTCATCAATTGGTATCAGAGCCAACCTTTCTATAAGTCTAACCACTTGGAAAGAGATATGGGGGAATACACTGTGAGGGAACTTACTCATCATCTCACTTAGTTTAAGCAAGCCTATGATGAACTTATGGTCAAATATAAGGCCTCTCAGGCAAAAAGAAGAGAGAATGCTAAAAAACTGATGGAGCTACTGAAAATAGTTCTTCTGATGAAGCGGACATGGAAGCCCTAATTCAAGAAGTTGAAAAACTGAATGAGTCCAATGCCAACCTAAGAAGGGAGCTTGAAGGCCTAACTATCAGAATGTGTCAAGAGCTTGAGAACCGGAGGAAAGCTGAAGATCTGGTAAAAGACAAAGATCATGAGATCTCCAAGCTAAAGCAAGAGATCAGTGCACTTACTACTCATCTTCATAGAAGCAAAATGGAAAAAGAAGAAGTGCAAGGTGAACTAAACATGGCTATCTCTGAGAATGCAACCTTGAAGGAATCCAATGCTGCCATTTCCAAAGAACTCACTGAGACAAAGGAAATACTTGCCAAATTCAATAAGAGCTCTGTCAAGCTAGAGCAGAAGCTTGAATCAGCTAAATCGGTAAAGAATACCAATGGACTTGGTTTCTCTGAATATGAGGAAGGTGAGACCTCTAGAACAAAAAGTGGAGCATCAAAGAAACAACCGGCATCAAAGGATAAAGGTAAGCAAAAGTTCAAACCTGTTTGCTTTAACTGTCTCAAGGACGCACTGCTAATGTATGTAGAAGTAAGGCTTACAATAATTTTCCTTATTTTCTAAATGATAAGCCTAGATCCAATAGCTTCAATGGTAATTGTTATGCATGCAACAAGTTTGGGCATAGAGCATTTGAATGCAAGTCTGTCATGTACAATACTGGAAGCTATCCTCAAAGGAATCAAGGAGTTTTTCCTGAACCCTCTGGGAACCGGAACCCAAACGGGTTTAATACCTATAGTCATCAGTCAGGTAGTGGTGGCTATCAAGTGGCAACCAGATGGAGAGAAATCTATGTGATTTGTCATGATCATGGTCACACTACTGCAACATGCAGAAGGAACAATGGAAACATGAATAATGGACCTTGGAGAGCACCTGGAATGGTTTGCTATCACTGCAACAAACTGGGTCATACAACAAGATTCTGTAGAGCAAGAAAGAGTATATTGGATGATATACCAGTCACTCCGGAAGGAAAAACTTATGTTGAAATTGTTCAAGAAGATATGAAGAAAACCTAGAAGAAGAAGCCAGAAGAAGTGATTCAAGAAGAACTGGTTTCTGCACCCAGTGGAAGTCGCTGAACCAGCAAACTAAGCATCAGAAAAGCTTAGCGGGAGCAAACGGTGAAATATCTTGAACCCTCGGTTGACACCGATAAAAGACCTTAACCGGTATGAGATACCTATCAGATTGGCAGAAGACCGGAAATGGTATAAGGCAAAATTAGGGTTTACGCCCTAATAGTGGAGCATTTATTATGGTAGGTGGAGAATCTATTTAAAAGGAATTTTTAAATCATTTCTCACTATCATTTTTTTGAGCAAAGAAGTTTTCAAGTGCAGAGCAAAGAAAAGCGATTTATATTGCAATTCAAGGAATTTATCAAAATCATAAAGAAGAATCTGATGCAAACATCTGTTGGAGAAGTGTAGAACGCAAAGCGATATTTCAGCAACTAAAGGAATGTGTAGCGAAGTTCAAATTGCGAAGCCCTAAATTTTGATCTAAGAAGGTATTTTTCAAAATTCTCTGTTTATCATGGCTTCAGCATCACATGCTAGCTCTACTACACCCTTTGATTTTGTAGACTCCATTCAATGGAAGGCAAAATACAATGCCCTATCTCAAATACCCACTGGTGTCAAAGTGGAAGAAGGCATTTCAGATTTCATTGACTACAAGATTGAAGACCTAGGATCTCTGATGATCCATTCCCAGTTGAGTTTGTTCTGCGGAAAGGATAAGAAGATTAAACAAGAATTGAGCATTCTGGAAAAGAAGAAACTTCACAACGTAGCCTATTTTCTTGAAGAATTTTCGGATGATCACATTCAAATTATTCTGAGCAGAGTACACGGTGATAAGATGTACTTAGAGTAGACGCATGATATCACACAAGAAGCAATTCATGTCGTCACCAGTTTCTGCAACATCCGTGAAGTGTCAGCCCTAGGAAAGATTAGCAAGACAGAAATGACCAAGCTCACCAGTTCTATGAGCGATTCACGAGGAATGACTATCAATTCCATCAAGGATGATCTGGTCAAATATACGTGTATGGTGATAGGATACCAGACGTTCCATGCTAGCAGAATCAACTTTGTCTCTGCTGTAGCGGTAAATGCAGCCTACAGGATGATCACGGAAGATGCATCATTTGATCTGTGCACTGGTATGCAAAGACAACTTCTGTTGAACCTCAAGTCGATTAAACAGGACAATGCCCTAAAATTTAAGTTTGGACAACTATTGCTTAGGTTGTTCTTCTACTTCCAAGGCTATTTTCTAGGAGTAGGTGATATTCAATGGTCTGCTGACCAACCTGTGACAAAGCAAATCAAGGAAAGCCTACAAGTGGTAGGAACTGTTATCCGGAAGTGCTGAACAAATATTTTGATGAGTTCAGATGCAAAATGAACCAAAGAGTAAGAATATCTAGTGATATTGTCAAAAAGTATGAGGAGGACATTTGCTTCACCATCAAAGTTGACGAGTGCATAATGGAGGTGGTTTGAGCCTAGACAAGAAGAAGTGGAACCAATGGGATATGAGGTAATGTATGACATGTTAGATGGGTATGCCTCTACCCTAATTGCCTCGCTCCTTGATCCAAAGGGAAAGAGAACTGGCACCTATTTGGAAAGGGTTACACCGGTTCAAGAATCCTCAGTAAAGAAGGGAAAGGCAGTGCCTTCAGCATCGGCACTGGTTACCACAGCAAGTCCCAAAGTGACCAAGCAGTCACCAGCAAAGAAGAAACTGGAAGCGGCACCCGCCAAAGTCTTTGAGAGAAAGCGAAAGACAAAAAGCAATACACCAGACTCAGAGGACACTGTCTCTAAAGAACAGCCTAAGAAGACTAGGCAAACGAGGAAAAAGACAAAGAGTGAACCGACAACATCTACACCGGTAAATATTGATATTTCCTCTTACAAACCTTTGACACATTGTCAAAGAACAATTAAGAATATTAGAAGAAAAGTACTTGGTGATTTGAAAGAGTGCTTTGATGATTTTAATGATGATGAAAAGAAAGAAGTTGAACAGGAAGTTATCAATTATTTATGTATTAATGACCAATGGCCATTAGAAATTAAATTTGAGATGCTTGATTCTTTGTATAATTCTTAGACAACAAGTGGCGCATTGCCATAGAAAAGGAACAAGAAATAAGAGAGGAAGTATTTGCACAATACTTTCCTGATGTGCCTAAAATAGAACTGTATGAAGTGGTAGAGAGATATAAGGGCCTCTTCGTGAGAAGAAGAAGACTCTTGTTATTGGAAGGAAAAGTTCCGAAAGTGGTCAAAGATACCCACTTCCTTGCTCAATTAGCTTTAAGACTGCATGAAGTGGCTGAAGCCAACAGGAAAGCAGAGTAAGAACTGGAAATCACTCAACCGGATGAAGTATACAATAGTGAAGGAGAACCGGTCACCACTCAAATGGAACCGATTGATGTTGATGCCTTAAATAGTGACAATGTTACTCTAGATGCACCAGTAGAAATAGAAGATCGGGAGAAACTGGAAGAAGACAAGAGAAAATAGACAGAGGAAGAGAAGAAGAAATAGGAGAAAGAAAAGACAAAACAGGCAGAACAGGAAAAGAAGAAAGAGGATGAGAAGAAAAAGAAAGAGGAAGAAAGGAGAAAAGAAGAGGAGAATAAGAAACAAGAGGATGAGAAGAAGAAGAAGAAGGAAGCAAAAAAGGAAGAGGAGAAGAGAAAGAAAGAGGAGAAGAGAAAGGAAGAGGAGAAGAAAAAGGAAGAGGAAAAAGGAAGAGGAGAAGAAAAGGGAAGAGGAGAAGAGAAAGAAAGAGGAGAAGAAAAAGGAAGAAGAGAAGAGAAAGGAAGAGGAGAAGAAAAAGGATGAAGATGAAGAGAAGCGGAAAGAAGAGGAGAAAAAGAAGGCAGAAGAAGACAAGAAAAAAGCCAAAGAGAAAGAAGAAGTGACATAGAGCACTCAGATGGAGACTCCAAAGGCAACCGGTAGTCAAGCCAAACTAGATAACATTACCAGTCCTATTGACCTCTAGTCTGTAAATGAATCGGAGCTACTGCAGAGCATTAAGCTTTCTCAAGAGAGATTGGATGCTCTAAGGAGGAAAAAAGAGGAAGATGTTATCCAAAATGTGGTGGAAACACTCACCAATTTGATACCTGGTACAAACCTCCCGAGTATCGTTTCCTCACTTGCCCAATTAAAGCTTCTATGTATAGTTGTGGAAGACCAAGCCCAAAGCCTGGAAGAAGTTGCAGAAACAAATGCCAAAAAGGAGCATGAAAAGGCTCTGAACATTGCCTTGGTGAAGAAGTTGAATGAGCTTCGGTCAGAACTTCAGAAGGCACAAAAGGACATCAGAGATGCAATGGATGAGGGAAATCTACTACTCAACAAGATTTGTCAACCTCATTTATTATGTGATGATGTGCTCACTTAGAAGGACAAACTACAATCTGATATGCAGTCATTTATTAGCACCTTCAAGATACCATATGATTCCTTCTACACATATGGACAAACTTCTCACCAGTTTCAACTTCAGTCTACAAGAATAGAGGCAGAGATAAGCAACCAGACTTGTAATTTGCAGGAACTTCAACTAGTCCTACTGCCAAGACTGCAAATTCTCCATAAATGCTACCTCAATATAGATGCCCTAAAGGTTACTCAAGAGATGAGTACCATGGATGCCATGGAGGAGTAGGTTTATTAGATGCAAACGGAGAATGAGGTTGCTACCTCATTGTTTGAATCATGGTCTTTATCCATGAAGACATTTATGCAGGATTTTAAATCAGGTTTTGACAAGTTTCACTCTTTATTGTCATAAACTTTTTAAATCAATTTTTAATGCTAATGGAACAAGGGTTTTTCAACTGTACTTTGTCATTGTTGGCAAAGGGGGAGTAGTATTTTGTATTTGAACTTTTGATGCATGCTTTGCATACTTTCATGTTTATCTCAATAAGGAAGTAGTATACATTGTATTTTCTGCAAAAGGGATAGTGTATATGCTTAGGGGGAGTAATTTTGCTTATGGCATAATTTTGTTGTAAAACACTTAGATGTCAAATTTTTTTCCTAAGTGTTTCCATCAATGCCAAAGGGGGAGATTGTTGGCATTTTGATGATTATGTTGTTATTGTCATTGATGGACACACACTTGCTATGAGATCACTTTGAAAATGTATGAATTATACTCAACCGGTAATTGTTCCAACCAGTATCATGTTTTAGTCTTTAGAATACTGTTGTTATGCATAAAGTGTTTACCGATCTCAAGTGGTATAAAGACCCAAGCGGCATAGAGAGATCAAGCGATTTAAGGATCTCAAGCGGAGCGGTGCAAAGGAGCCAGAAGCGGTAGTTATCTTTTTCCCAGTCTTCAATTTTTGTCAATCGGTAATCCGTTAAACCGGTATTACTCTGAGTCACCAACGGGTAACCGGAAAGTTGGACAAACCGGTAATACTCTGTGATGAGTTGCCAACTGGTATATTTTTGTGATGAGTTACCATCCATCGACACTTTGATGGTGTTTTTGTGTCGTCTTATCAAATGTGTCTAGATACAATGAACCTAGGAAATTGTAATGAAATCCTATTGGACCGACATGAAATCAAATTCCTTTTAAGGACATCATGTCTATGGTTTTGAAAGAGAGAGAGAATGCGAGTATAGTTGTTAGGTTTTGTAGTAAACCTCTTGAATGTGCGATCTTAACTAAGAAGATCAAGTCTGTGAGTTGTAACAGAGTAAGGAGTTACTAAAGACTGAAGTAATGCTGAAATGCATTAGCTATGAGCTACAATGGATCTAATCAAGTAGATTGTGCCATTTGCTAGATCATTCACTTATTGATTACTCACATCTTTGACAAGTTAGAAACCCTTAACCGGGTAGGCCTAGAAAAGCCTTTGTAAATCCTCTAACAAGGTGGTTCATATCTGTGGATCTGAAATCCTCTCACAAGGTAGTCTTTAATCGGACTTATCTCCTAACAGAGATTGAGATTCCTAACAGGACCTGTTCTGGTAAAGAACATTGTATGGCCCTAACCGGTCTGACCTTAATCAATCTGGTTACTATTCTACAGATAGTTAATTGTGAGTTTCATCTCACTATGGTTTTTCCCATTTAGGTTTCCACATCAAAATCTCTTGTGTTATGGTGATTGTGCTTCTATGGGTGAATGCATTATTTGATATTTGGTTTGCATGTGTGTTAACCGGTTTGTTTGCTAAACTGTTTTACCAGTTTACTGCTAGACTATTAAAGTGTTTAAGTATAGTATTTTTTGGAATACTAATTCACCCTCCCCCCCTCTTAGTATTCATCAAAATATATGTGATGGGGTAGGAGTATCTAAATACTTTTCTTGCATAATTTGACACCACAAAGCATGTGGTTTTCATACATATTCCAAACCAACTTTCCCCCAAAGGCCTTATTCCTTTTTGAAAGATCGTGCATACCAACCCTGCCCGTAGATTTGCTTGGAATCATTTTTTTGAGAGACACAAGCGGGATCTTTTTATCTTCTGAAAGATTACCTTTCCAAATAAAATTTTAAATAATTTTCTCGATATGAGAAACAATATTAATTAGGCCTTTATTGATAGAAGGCCCTAAAGAACCTTGATCTACAACCTCCAAATAAACAAGGTAAAAATATTCTTTGATATGTGGCCACATGGTTTGATAAAAATCAATTGAGAGCCCATTAAAACTAGAGCTTTTATTAGGGGACATATAAAAAATATCTTGTTCTAGGTCTTCAATAGAAAGCTCACAATCTAAGAACTGACTATACTCAGGAACCACCCTCATAAGAATGAGATCTTTCAAGATATCCTCTAATATTAATTTTGCATCTTGCCAATGAACACATTCTCTAAAAATATTCTTACAATATTTCTCGAACATGGATTTAATCTCTTTTGGATTGTACCGAAGAGTCCCATTTTCATCATGAATAGCACTTATAAACTCTTTCCTATGCTTGTAGCTTAAGAATTAAAAATGATAATTTGATCCTCTACTACCCTCCTTACACCACTAAAGTCTAGCTCTAGTTTTAGCCCCTTGACCCTTGTATATGTCAAAATTGTGAAGTTGAGCCTTGATGGAAGTAATAGAATCTTGTAAACAACTATCATTTGGATTAGACATAAGTAATTTCCTAGTATGTTCCAACTTCCCTTGCAATGATTTTACCTTTAATTTTCTTTGCCAAGCAAGTCTTTTACCAAAGGAACGTAGAAACTCTATGCATTAAGAGACAACATGATGCTACCACTCTTTGTAAGACTCACCCTTCATGGGTTTGGGGATGGAGCTTCAAATGCCAATCAAGACAACAACACAAGAAGGATTCTTAAGGTGTGAAGTGTTAATCTTATAAGGTAGTTGGTTCATTTTATAATTATCTTGAGACCCATACAAAGAGAAAAGGATGGGAAAGTGGTCTAATAGTGTGGTAGAATAATCAACATTTTTATAAGTACCATTGGAATCTTGCACCAACTTTAGGTTGGGAGAGACATAGAATAGATCGATCCTACTATATTTCCTATCCTCTCCAAATCTACAATTAGAACAAAGTAACAAATTATGAGTATGGGAAGAGAATGTTAGAATAACCAGTGAACAACTGAGAGGGGGGGTGAATCAGTTGTTAAGAGATTATATCATTTAATCCACTTAATAACCTTTAACAAGATTAAGTATCGCTATGGCAGAAACAGATACCGGTAAATAATACAACTTAACAATTAAACAGATAATCAATGCAAAGCAACCATACCACATAATACCATGATTTGTACATGGAAAATCCGGAAAGGGAAAAACCACAATGGGAAGCCTACCCATAGTCAGATGATACTTCTATAGAAAGTATGTGATACAATGAGGGGCCTACACATGCAGGAAGGCACACTTCCTAGAGCATACTGCTCATTACAAAAGAGTCTTGCTGACTACAGAGAGGCAACAACCATCTCAAGTTAAATGGACAATAATCCAATAGAGTGAACTATCAGGGATACCATCTACCATGCTTGATTAAAGTCCCAGTTAAGCTCAATACCAGATGCCTTTGACGTCTTCCTTAATCCCAATTTGATCACCTATGATCAACCAAATATCCTTTGCATATGATATTGCATTCCAAGACCACGACACTTTTAGTACAATGAGATCTTACATCATTTTATACCAACCCTAAGGCCTAAACCAATTAGATCAGCCACCTAAAAGATATTACAATAAGATCATTACATAAATTCATATTAAAATGATATCCCATGCCAGCTTAAGACCAAAATAACAATAACCAATCCATAAAACATCCTGAAACATCCCGGTAACGTGTAGAGTACATGTTAGCATGATACCGGTCCATAACCTAGATAGGTACCAGACCTATTTTGGATCCACCACGCCAAAGAAATGCCTTCAAGCAGTTAAAGCATGATCAAAGAACATCTTTAGCATCCTAAAAGCCATGTAGAAGTTGCACCAACACCAATTATGCATCCTGTCAAGATTCCTTAGTGAAAGCTATGTCAGTAGAGCCTTAAACTAGTGCCTGTAAGGGTTTACCAGAGTGTATGATAGCATCCGATTACCAAGGCAATGCCATCTGACCAAGACATGCTCCAGAAGCACATACCATATGTAACCAAACATATTCGATAGATCCAAACATGTCAGAAGTGTCCAGCAAATAGTCTCTTATGCCGGTAACACTAGATCTTCTATCAGTAACCAAAACTTGTCTGTCAGTAACCAGCCATAATAGCAAGTGTTGACATTAATGTATCACATAATCAATTCATCCATAATGCCAACAATCTCCCCCTTTGGCGTTGATGGAAACACTAGATGTGAAAAAAACATATAAGTACCAAGAAATGCCAAACAAGCCTCCCCCTGTGGAAGACAACCAACAATCTCCTTAATATCAATAACTCTCCCCCTATGAATGATATCTCTGTAAAGTTCTTCATTTATTTTTCACATCACTATCTCTCCCCCTTTGACATCAATGCCAGAAATCTGACAAAAATATCAAAGCAAGAATATAAACCTTTGTATCTCAAAGTTGACTACTCCCCCTGAGTAGTAGAACCACTCATCAGTGCCAGAATGAATAATATCTCTGATAATGCATGTCAGACTGATGACAAACTACATCAATCAAGTCTCTATCAGAGGGGCAGAAACCCCTAACCTGTCTCTCAAATACTCAAATGATTCTTTAGACAACGATTTAGTGAATATATCTACAATTTGTTCTTTAGTGTTCACATAAACCAATTTGACTTCCTTTCCTTCTACCTTGTCCTTCAAAAAGTTATACTTTATTGATATATGCTTAGTCTTAGAGTGAAGTACCAGATTCTTAGACATGTCAATAGCTACAGAGTTATCACAGTAGATAACTACCAGTTCACTACAATTTACCCTGATATCCTTCAACATTTGCTTCATCCACAAGACTTGAGTGCAATTAGTTGTTGCTGCAACATACTCAACTTCTACAGTAGATAAAGACATTCATGACTGTTTTTTGTTGATCCATGAAACTAGTTTCTTTCCAAAAAAGAAAGCTCCACCAGAAGTGATCTTCCTATCATTAGTATCTCCTGCCCAGTCTGAGTCAGTATATGCATATAAAGTGAAATCATCATTTTTAGAATACCATAAACCATATTCTGTTGTTCCTTGCAAATACCAGAATATCCTCTTTACTACACATTCATGATTTTCTTTAGGATTACTTTGATATCTTGAAATAATACTTACTGCATTCATAATATCTGGTCTAGTCTAAGTTAGATATAACAAACCACCAATCATAGACTTATACCTTGTTGGATTTACCGGTGTAGAAGTATCCTTGATAGATAATTTCTCACTTGTCACCATAGGAGTACTTATCGGTTTGGAATTATCCATACCAAACTTCTTCAACAATTCCTTCAGATACTTAGTTTGACAGATAAAAATGCCTTTGTCAGTTTGAGTAATCTACAAACCTAAGAAAAATTTCATCTCACCAATCATGGACATTTCAAATTCATTCTTCATATTGATAGCAAATTCCATGCACAATTTATCTTCTCCTCCGAAAATGATATCATCAACAAATACTTCAATAATCAGAATATCATTATCAGTGATTGTATAAAATAAATTACTATCAGCACTGCCTTTAGTAAAACCAAGCTTCAAAAGATATGTATCCATCCTTGCATACCAAGCTCTAGGAGCCTGTTTCAATCCATATAAAGCTTTCTTCAATCTGTAAACCATATCTTTATCATTTGTCAGTGAAAATCCATCAAGTTTCTCAATGTATACTTCTTCCTCAAGTTCACCATTCAAAAATGCACATTTAACTTCCATTTGATAAACCTTATAGTTCTTATAGGCTGCATAGGCAAGAAATAGTCTAACAACTTCAATTATAGCTATAGGTGCAAATGTCTCACCATAATAAATTCCTTCCATTTGAGAATATCCTTTACAAACCAATCTAGCCTTGTTTCTTACAACTTGACCATCCTCATTTAGTTTATTCCTAAAAACCCATTTAGTTCCAATAACATTCTTATTTTTAGGTCGGGGAACTAAAGTTCAAATTTCATTCTTCTCTATCTGATCTAGTTCATCTTCCATAGCCTTTAACCAATGTTTATCCTTACAAGCTTCAATAACAGTTGTTGGTTCAATTTGAGAAATAATACATAACTCTTCATTTTCTAGTCTTATTCTTGTCATAACTCCCTTGTTCCTATCTCCAATAATTTGATCTTCAGAATGATTTAATCTTACATACCTTGGTGTCTTCTGAACTTTGGGTTCACTGCTTTGATCATCAATCAAAGTTGAATTTTTTGATTGTGCCAGTGTAACTATCTCATGAGGCATTGTCGGTTCAGTTATGATTATTTCCACTACTAGTTTCCTATCATATGATATAGAATGATTTATGTACTGCTCATCCACTTTCACATTAGTACTCTTCATAATTTTCTAAAATATTTTGTTATAACATCTATATTCTTTTCTTTGAATTGAATAACCAAGAAATATCCCTTCATCACATCTAGGATCAAACTTTCCAATTGAATCATCTCTTTTGATATAACATTTACTTCCAAAAATTCTGAAATATTTAACAGTAGGTGTATGTCTAAACCATAATTCATAAGGGGTCTTACCGGTTTCACCTTTGATGTGAACTCTGTTGAATGTGTAGACTGTTGTACTCACTGCTTCTCTCCAGTAGATATGATGCAATTTGGATTCCATCATCATAGATCTTGTTTCATCCAAAATGGTTTTGTTCTTTCTTTCCACCACTCCATTCTGTTGAGGAGTCCTAAGTGTAGATAATTGTCTCCTGATTCCATTTGTCTCACAATAACTGTTAAATTCATGAGAAGTGAACTCACCGCCATGATCTAATCTTAGACATTTGATTTTCAATCCAGTTTATGTTTCAACCTTTGATTTAAAGATCTTGAATTTATCAAAGGCTTCAGACTTCTCCTTAAGAAAAGTCACCCACATCATCCTAGAATAGTCATCAATAATCAGCATCAAATACCTATCACCTTGAAAGCTTCTAGTCCTTGTTGGACCACATACATCATTGTGAATCAAATCAAGTACATCATTAGATTTATCATGTATGCTCTTAAAAGAACTTCTACCTTGCTTTCCCAATTTACATTCCTTACATACCGGATTATGAACCTTCATAATCTTAGGTATATCTCTAACTGCCTTAGTTGAACTGATCTTAATAATACAATCAAAATTAACATGACACGGCCTCTTATGCCATAACCAACTCTCATCAATATGAGAAATCAAACATGTCTTATTACCAGTGTTCAAGTGAAAGATATTACCTCCAGTCTAAGTACCAGTTGCAATCTCCATACTAGTCTTGTTAATGATTTTGCATTTTCTATCTTTAAACTGAAGTTGGAAACCCTTGTCCACAAATTGACCAACACTCAAAAGATTATGCTTTAAACCTTCTACATAATAGACATTATCAATTTTATGCTTGCCATCCAAAGAAATAATACCTCTACCTTTGATCATACATGCTTTGTCATCTCCAAATCTGACTTGACCACCATTGTATTCTTGTAGGGACATAAATTCTTTTATCACCAATCATATGATGTGAGCATCCACTATCAATTACCCATTCATCATTATCTTCAACTTTTGTTGCCAGGGCCTTTTCTTCATTTTTGATAGCCGGTTCCAGTTCATCTTCCTTTAAAGCATAGAACACCCATTCTTTTCCATTGTCAGAACCACTAGTAGAGTCTTCTACTGGTTCATCTGCAGATTCATCAATTACTCCTTCCTCATCCACTATGTAGCATTGTTTACTTTTCTTGAATCTATATATGTTATGGTTAGGATTAAATGATTTCTTAACTCGTTCCTCAAACCTTGCATTCCTTTTAGGACATCTAGATGCAAAATGACCAATCTTTTTACATGCAAAACAATTAAAAGGTGCTTTTCCTTCATACTCACTTCCTATCGGATCTTTAGGTACTCTTCTAGCAAATAAGGCTTCACGTTGCTCAAATTCTTCATCTTCTTTCCTCATGTCTTCCAATTATTTTGCATATAAGACTTTCCAATCACTTTTCCCGATAGATGATGATAATGATGATGCATGAAAAGATGGTTCAGACTTTACAGCTCTAGAAGATCCAAATTCTTCAAGCTCAAAGGCAGATAATTTCCCAATCAGAATGTCTCTTTTAACTGAAGAGTTTTCCATTGTTCTCAACTAATTAATTGCAGTTGCTTCATCTTGTAAGTCAGTGGAAGGGATCTCAAGACTTTGGAAACTATTTCATCTTCACTTAGAAAACCTCCACAACATTGAATTCCCATAACAATCTCATTTTCTCTTTCCATAAACAAACCAATTCGTTCATTATCTTCCATCTTCAAGTTTTCATATCTTACCCGGTAACCATCAAGTTTAGCAATTTTGACAATAGGATCACCTTCATTCGGAGTTTGCAATTTATCCCACATAACCTTTGTCGATGATTTATCAGTCAATCCTATTATCTGCTGATCCGTTAGTGCGCAGAAGAGGGCTTCTCTAGCTCTGCAATCATTTTCAATATTCTTATCCAAGTCTGCACAAGTAGGATTGTCAAATGTTGGATCATAAGTTGTGTATCCTTTCTCAATGATCTCCCAAATATCCTTTCCAAGACATATAAGATGAGTCTACATTCAAATTTTCCATATCCCATAATCTGTTCCATCAAGCTTAGGGATTTCTCTTCTAAAAATAGCTGCCGGTGGATTAGAAGTGTTAGCTGCCATAGGATCTACCTCAAGCAGTTAAGCTTCTGCAAAAGAGGACCAAAGCTTTGATACCAATTGTTAGGATAACAGGTGAACAACTGAGGAGGGGGGGGTGAATCAGTTGTTAACAGATTATATCATTTAATCTACTTAATCACCTTTAACCAGATGAAGTACTGGTAGGGCAGAAACAGATACTGGTAAACCATACAACTTAACAATTAAATAGATAATCAATGCAAAGAAACTATACCACATAATACCATGATTTGTACATGGAAAACCTGGAAAGGGAAAAACCATGGTGGGAAGCCTATCCACAATTAGATGATACTTTTGTAGAAAGTATGTGATACAATGAGGGGCCTACACATGTAGGAAGGCACACTGCCTAGAGAGTGATGAATCAATGATGAGCAATTAGTACCAAACTAGTACTGAGAGGGGGGGGTGAATCAGTACTGATAAAAACACTTTTCCTTGAACCGGTTGGACTAAAAACACTGCACTTGACTGGCAAGCAATAACACTGGTTGAACACTATAAGAATGTGAAAGAGAAAAACCGATAACTCTTGACTTTCCTCACAAGCTAACATCACATTTCCAGTTCACCCATATGCATACACTAGTAACACATCAATATAAAAGTAAAGACTTACTGGTTCACCATGCTTTATTGCTTGACAGAGAATAACAACTCATCACATGAAAAGCATCACACATAACACACATAATTTTCACGTGGAAACCCAACTGGAAAAAACCATGGTAGGGATGAATACCCACAAGTTGTTCTTTGAACCCTTTTGAAGTCTACTCTGTTAGGAGCCTAGTCCAGTTAAAGACTTTACAATAGGTTCTGTTAGGAACCGATCCTGCTAGGGATCACCTGATTAAGGGTTAAATCCTGTTCAAGGTTACCTTGCTAGAGGATTTTAAGAGCTCAATGATTTTGAGTCACCCTGTTAAAGGATTTACAGCAAGCCGATTAAAGCTACCTTGTTAAGGTATTTTCCAACTGTTGAAGTGGTTAGAGGTCAACAGGTATTACAATGATCTGGTAACAGCACTTTAATGCCAATGTAGATCCACTTTAGTTCCTTCCTTCTACAATCACACTCTGCAGGTATCTATTCTCTTATTTGGTCTAGCAAGAATCATGTATCTCTGCACTTAGATACACTCACAACATTTGCCAACAACTTTGACATGAAAGACAACATCGACCTTATAGGAAAGATAGGTTGGTAGCATAAACCCTAAACCCTAAACATTTAGGTTAAGCAATTCAGTTGGTTCAATCCTAACCGTTGAACATATTGCATTGATTGCAACAGTCTTGAACAGATCTCAAGACGTTCTCTATCATTCATTCTTCACCACTTCTTGGAGGCTGAAAAACCATCACGCATTCTCCACCATTTATAGAGACTTCGCACATTCCTAAGGTAGATAGGATCAATCTCCTTCATGCAAAATCCTTCACGCGCACAAGGCTAACGTGGCAACACAATCTGTTCTTCATTACAATGCTAACTCATCACACGATGTCATCAATTGAATCACACAGGCATAAAACACTTCAACCGGAAACCCTGAAGCTAAGACTACCAACCGGTAGTCATACCATATGAAACCTTGATACAAAACATTTCATATACCGGTTCACATTCCAACATACTGATGCACTTGGACAAACATACCGCTTCACTTTTTCACATATACCGGTTCACATTCCAACATACCGGTTCACTTGGACAAACATACCGCTTCACTTTTTCACATATACCATTTCACACTTTAGCATATTGACATCAATGACAACATACAATATCATCATGCCATCATACTTTGCACATATGCCAACAATCTCCCCCTTTGGCATTGATGGCAATATACAAAGATATCTCTTCGCTTCACATCTTCTCCCCCAATACTGTAGATATCTTCTTTGCATCACATCTTCTCCCCCTTTGAAAACAATGCCAAAGTGGAGGCATATTCATCTATGTTCTACTATGATGCTCCCCCTAAGGAGTAACATCCTTCATCACACCAATCCTGAAAAAGATATATCAATGTAAGTCCTGACTGATGTGGAGCACATGCCTTTAGTTCACCTCTTGAAGGGGCAGCACCCCTAATTTACCTCTCAAATAGGTAAAGGTAGCCTTCGGTAGAGGCTTGGTAAATATGTCTGCTAACTGCTCCTTTCTGGAAACATGTTCCAGTACAACTTCTTTGTTTTTAACCTTTTCCCTTAAGAAATGATACTTAAGCTCAAAGTGCTTGGTTCTAGAATGTAAAACCGAATTCTTGGAGATGTTAATCGCACTTGTGTTGTCACAAAATATACTTATCCATTCAAATACAGGAACTTTGAAGCCATTTAATACATGCTTCATCCAGATTGTCTGGGTGCAATTCATAAATGCTACAACATACTCCGCTTTTGTTGTAGACTGAGAGATACAGCTCTGCTTCTTAATCATCCGTGAGACTAGTCTACCACCAAGAAAGAATGCACCACCAGTTGTGCTCTTCTAGTCATCCACATTACCAGCCCAGTCAGCATCTGTAAACACTTTTAGGTTGAAATCATTACTGTATGGATACCATAATCCATAGTCAATGGTTCCCTTCAGATATCTCAGAATCTGCTTCCTTGCTACCAAGTGGGATTCTCTTGGGCTTTTCTGGAACCATGCAGTAATGCCCACTGCATGTGCAATGTTCAGTCTGCTATATACTACATAGTGAAATTTACCAATCATTGATTGGTATTACTTCTCATTTGCCAACCCTGAGTCATCCTCCTTTGATAGTTTACAACCGATCACCATTGGTGTACCAATCGGTTTGTTGTCTTCCATGCCAAAGGTCTTCAACACCTCTTTGACATATTTGGACTGAGTGATAAAGATTCCATCTTTCATTTGTTGAATCTGTAGTCCAATGAAGAACTTAATCTCCCCTATAAGTGACATCTCAAACTCCTTTTCCATCTCATCTACAAAATCATGACTCATCTTGTCATCTACTCCAAAGATTATGTCATCAACAAATAGCTCATAGATTAGAATTTGATCTCCTTCTAACTTCATGTAGATATTACTATCCTCACTTGTTCTCTCAAATCTAATCTTCACAAGTTGGGAGTGCAAGTGTTCATACCATGCTCTAGGTGTTTGCTTTAGTCCATACAAGGCCTTATGTAGCCTACACACCATGTCATTGTCTTCTGATAGGGAAAACCCATCTGGTTTCTCTATATACACCTCCTCTTCTAGTATTTCATTCAAGAATGCAGACTTTACATCCATTTGGTATACTTTGAATCCTTTGAATGCTGCATATGCAAGAAGCATACAAACTCCTTCCAATCTGGCTACTAGAGCAAAGGTTTCTACATAGTCTTATCCTTCTTCTTGGGCATATCCTTTATACACTAGTCTAGCTTTGTTTCTAACCATTGAACCATCTTCATTCAGCTTATTTCTGAAAACCCATTTGGTGCCAATGACATTTTTATGCTCCCGTCTGGGTACCAAAGACCATGTACCATTCTTTTCTATCTGGTCAAGTTCCTCTTCCATTGCCTTGATCCAATCTTTATCTTTATGTGCCTCTCTGAATGTTTTAGGCTCAAATTCAGAGATCATGCAAGAGTTTTCTCTGACCTTTCTTCTTGTAAGAATTCCTACATCCTTGTCTCCTATGATTTGCTTTGGATCATGATTCAACTTTACATACCTAGGAATGATCTTAGTTGTTTCCTCTTTCTTTTCTTCTTCATCCTCATCTTCATCAGCATCAACATCTACCAGTGTAGGAGCACTATTACTAGTGCTAGGTTGTTTTGTAACTAGTTCCCAAAAGGTTACAATCGGTTCATCTCCTACTTGCTCACTGTCGGTTTCCTCAGATTTCTTAGAGTTTTCATCAATTATAACATTGATGCTTTCAACAATTCTCTAAGTCCTATTGTTGAAACATTTGAGAGCTTTTCTCTTTGTGGAATATCCTAGAAATATTCCCTCATCACATTTAGCATCAAACTTGCTTTGATGTTCACTCCTCTTGATATGACATTTACTACCAAACACTCTAAAGTAGCTTACCACTGGTGTCTTACCGGTCCAATACTCATAAGGTGTTTTATCCTTACCCTTTTTGATGAGTACCCAGTTCATTGTGTAGACTGCAGTGCTCACCGCTTCTCTCCAAAAGGTGTGAGCAACCTTCCCTTGGATCAACATAGTTCTAGCTACTTCAGCCACAGTCTGGTTGTTCCTCTCTGCTAGGCCATTCTGTTGTGGAGTCCGGGGGGTAGACAGTTGCCTCTTGATGTTGTTCTCTTCATAGTACTTGTTGAATTCAGCAGAAGTGAATTCTCCTCCTTGATCAGTTCTCAGGCACTTAATCCTCTTACTACTTTCTCTTTCTACCAGTGCTCTGAAGGCTTTGAACTTTCCAAAGGCTTCAGACTTGTCCTTCAAGAATGTGACCCACATCATTCTTGAGAAATCATTAGTAAGAATCATAAAATACCTATCTCCCTGCACACTCCTAGTTTTTATAGGACCACACAAATCAGTATGCACAAGATCAAGTAAATTATCTGTAGTGAAAGGTTTACCTTTGAAGGTTGAGGAAGACATTTTCCCCAGTTGACACTCTTTGCACAAAGTATTCTCCAGTTTGCTCAGTATAGGCAATCCTCTAACTGCCTTGATCTTACTAGCCTTCACAATATTATTAAAGTTTACATGGCAGAGTCTCCTATGCCATGTCCATCTATCCTCAAACTTAGCCATTAGACATGTACTGACATTAACATTTAGCTGAAATAGGTTACCTTTGGTCTACATACCAGTAGCCATCAATACACCATTCTTTCCTTTGATTTTGCACACTCCATTTTTGAATTCTAGAGTGAGTCCATTATCACTCAGTTGAGCAACACTCAAAAGGTTGTGTTTGAGACCTTCTACCCAATACACATTGTCAGCACTACTTCTTCCATTCAGAGAGATGGACCCTCTGCCTTTTACCATACATGGTACATCATTACCAAAAATGAACCACACCACCATCATACTCTTCCAGAGATAGAAACTTACTCTAGTCACCAGTCATATGGTGAGAACAACCACTGTCAATAATCCACTCATTGGAATTATCAAAGCAGGAGATAAGAGCCTTCTTGTCTGACACATCTTCCTTGATTGCTACAAACACAATATCTTCATTTTCTCCATTTTCTGATTCCTCATCAGTGACACCTTCATCAACTGCTTCAAAATAGTTTCTCCAGTTTCTAGTTTCCTCCTTTGAACTTCTTGAACCTCTCTGGTTTGTCCTTGTTATCACCATTAGGGAAGTTTACAGCAATGTGTCCTATCTGGTTACAAGAAAAGCATTTCAAAGGAAGCTTGCCTCTATATTCACTAGTTCCCTTAGGAAGTCTCTTGGCAAGAAGAGCTTCAAATTCCATCAGGATCTCCTCATCATCCATTTCTCTACTTTGTCTTGGTTCACCACTGGTACTAGCTTCTTTGCCTTTTCTAGATGGTGCAGTAGATGCTCTAAAGGCTGATTCAGTCTTCTGAATACTGCCATCATAATTATTTAGCTCATAAGCCATTAACTTTGCAATGATGGAGTCCAAGGATACCTTTGTCTTGTCTACAGACCTCAACTCCTGAATAGAAGAAACCCTTATTGCACAGACCGGTAATAAGGATCTCAAAACTTTGCTAACAACTATGGAATCTTCCATTTTACCACCTGCACTCTTGATATCTCCAACAATAGTTTTGATTCTTATTCCATATTGTTGAATGGTCTCTCCTTCAACCATCTGCATGTCTTCAAACTTTCCCCTAAGGCTTTCTTCCTTAGCTTGTTTCACATGCTCATCACCACCATAGATATTCTCAAGGGCATCCCATACTTCTTTGGGATTCTCTTTATCCTAAAAATCAATAAACTCAATATCAAATAAACTATTGATTAGGGCTTCCATGACTTGCCCATTCTCCTGAATCTCTCTCTTTTGATCATCAGTGAGAGTACCGGTAGGGATAACATAAGCATTCTCAACATAGCTCCAGTGTTGAGAACCCATGCTTCTGATGTATATCTTCATTCTTTCCTTCCATATTTTAAAGTTGTCTTTGTTGAACTTTGGACCTTCCCTCTTCATCATTAGAGTAGGATCTTTACCTCAAGTGATTAAGCTTACAACATAGAGGACCTGGAAGATGCTCTGATACCAATTGATGAATCAATGATGAACAGTAAGTACAAAACCGGTACTGAGAGGGGGGGTGAATCAGTACTGATAAAAACACTTTTCCTTGAACCGGTTTGACTAAAAACACTACACTTGACTGGCAAGCAATAACACCAGTCTAAACCAGATTACTACTAGTTGAACACTATAAGAATGCGAAAGACAAAAACCGGTAACTCTTGGCTTTCCTCACAATCTAACATCACATTTCCACTTCACCCATATGCATACACTAGTAACACATCAGCAAAAAAGTAAAGACTTACTGGTTCACCATGCTTTACTACTTGACAAAGAATAACAAAGCATCACATGAAAAGCATCACACATAACACACATATTTTTCACTTGGAAACCCAACTAGGAAAAACCACAGTGGGGATGAATACCCACAAGCTATTCTTTGAACCCTTTTTAAGTTCACTCTGTTAGGAGCCTAGTCTGGTTAAAGACTTTACAATGGGTTCTGTTAGGAACCGATCCTGCTAGGGATCACCCGATTAAGGGGTGGCTAAAATACACGGTTAAGGGTTAAACCCTGTTAAAGGTTACCTTGCTAGAGGATTTTAAAAACTCAATGATTTTGAGTCACCCTGTTAAAGGATTTATAGCAAGCTGGTTAAAGCTACCCTGTTAAGGGATTTTCCAACTATTGAAGTGGTTAGAGGTCAACAAGTATTACAATGATCCGATAACAACACTTCAATGCCAATGCAGATCCACTTTAGTTCCTTCCTTCTGCAATCACACTTTGCAGGTATCTATTCTCTTATCTGGCTTGGAAAGAATCATGTATCTCTGCACTTAGATACACTCACAACATTTGCCAACAACTTCAACATGAAAGACAACATTGACCTTATAGGAAATATAGGTCAGTAGCATAAACCCTAAACCCTAAACATTTAGGTTAAGCAATTTAGTCGGTGCAATCCTAACCATTGAACATATTGCATTGATTGCAACAATCTTGAACAGATCTCAAGACGTTCTCCATTGTTCGTTCTTCACCACTTCTTGGAGGTTGATAACCCATCATGCGTTCTCCACCATTTACAGAGACTTCGCATATTCCCGAGGTAGATAGGATCAATCTCCTTCATGCAAGATCCTTCACGTGAACAAGGCTGGCATGGCAACACAATCTGTTCTTCATTACAATGCTAACTCATCACATGATGTCATTGGTTGAATCACATAGGCATAGAACACTTCAACCAGAAACCCTGAAGCTAAAACTACCAACCGGTAGTCATACCATATGAAACCTTGATACAAAACATTCCATATACCGGTTCACATTCCAACATACCGGTGCACTTGGACAAACATACCGCTTCACTTTTCACATATACCAGTTCACATTCCAACATACCAGTTCACTTGGACAAACATACCGCTTCACTTTTTCACATATACTGGTTCACACTTCAGCATATTGACATCAATGACAACATACAATATCATCATGCCATCATACTCTGCACATATGCCAATAGAGCGTACTACTCATTACAAAAGAGTCTCACTAACTATAGAGAGGCAACAACCATCTTAAGATAAATGAACAACAATCCAATAGAGTGAACTGCGAGAGATAGCATCTACCATGCCTGATTACAGTCCCAGTTAAGCTCAATACCGGAGGCCTTTGACCTCTTCCTTAATCCCAATTGGATCACCTATGATTGACCAAATCTCCTTTGCATATGATATTGCATTCCAAGACCACGACACTTTTATTACAATGAGATCTTACATCATTTTATACCAACCCTAAGGAGTAAACCAATTAGGTCAGCCACCTAAAAGATATTACAATAACATCATTACATAAATCCATATTACAATGATAAGCGATGTCGGCTTAAGACCAAGGAAACAATAACCAATCCATAAAACATCCCGAAACATCCCGGTAACGTGTAGAGTACACGTTAGCATGATACCGGTCCATAACCTAGATAGGTACTGGACCTATTCTAGGTCCACCATGCCAAATAAATGTCTTCAAGCAGTTGAAGCATGATCAAAGAACATCTTCAGCATCATGAAAGCCATATAGAAGCTACACCAACACCAATTATGCATCCTGTCAAGATTCCTTAGAGAAAGCTTTGTCGGTAGAGCCTTAAACTAGTGCTGGTAAGGATTTACCAGAGTGTATGATAGCATCTGATTACCAAGTCAATATCATCTAACCAAGACATACTCCAGAAGCACGTACCATATGTAACCAAACATATTCCATAGATCCAAGCATGTCGGAAGTGTCCAACAGATAGTCTCTTATGCTGATAACACTAGATCTTCTACTGGTAACCAAAACCTGTTTGTCGGTAACCAACCATAATAGCTAGTGTTGACATCAATGAAAAAACATCAATGCAACACATAATCAATTCATCCATAATGCCAACAAAGAATTGGTTATTGATTGGATCTGCAAATCCAATGCTATTTCTACAATTCAACCATTTTCTGGATTCTTGACTATTTAGTTTTATATGGCTATTCCAGCTATGATCTATGGAGTGTTCCACCATATTAAAATTTCCTCCTACCACCTGATCTACATTAGGTCAATTGTTGGCCATCCAATCCCATAAAATGAACCTATATTTTGTATTGTTAGGTGCATAAACAAAGCAAAATCCAATTTGGTTGTCCATTGATAAAAGTGATGGCCCACACACAACTGTGTGAAGGGTCTTCCTTTTTTCAATGACAGATTTATAAATCCATGAAGATAGTCCAATAACAGCCTTGCCTCGACCATTTCTATGGGATGTATGAAGAAATGTGGCATCTCTCCATGCATTACAAAGAGAAAACTCAAGATGAGAACCATTAATTTTGATTTCTCAGAGATAAACAACATCCGACTTCCACTTTCTAATAGTCTCCTTAATACCATATTTGTGGTGGGGAAAATACATCCTCCTTATGTTCCATGATAAAATTTTGCAATTCATGGCTGAGAGGATTGATTTTATTCTCGTGGAAAAATGTTAAAATTGTTGGGAATGTGATTCATAGCTGGATATGTTTGTATAAATGGCTATGTGCAACCCATGTATGGTGATGTATTGGATATTTGGTTAATAGATCATTCTCCCTGCTTTCTGGTGGATGTAGCCACTTAGTGGTAAACCATATTAAAACCTTGTGTCATGCATTGTCATGTATATTTTTCTGTTTATTTCCATTTTAGTTTAATCGTTGAATGTTATCTCTGTTCATTTTAATCTTCACAATTTGTATCAGAGCTATGGTGAAATTTTGAGCAGAGATGGGATCTGATTGGGTAGTTGATCCTGGATATGGGTGCTTTTATGTTATCAACAAATAGGCTGAAGTTTCAAATGATGAGGCCGAATCAGATGATGAAGCCAAATCAATCATCGAAAAATTTCTTAGCAGTCTAGACTCAGTAGAGAGTGATGTCCAAGTGGAGGTTGAAACCAAATGTCATTGGTGAGATGACTGGAAAAATGAGGAGACTTCAGCTGAAGAAGAAGAGGGTTTGTTGTATTCATTGTTTGAAGAAGAAGAGACTGGTTTGTTTCCCTTCCTAGATGAGGAGGATGCCTCCTGAGCTGAGGAGGATGTAGTCTCAAACCTAGAGAATGAGGATGACCCTAAAGAAGAAGAGGCAGATTGCAAAAATGATGATATATTGATGAAGATTGCAAAAGTAGAAGCAGAGTGGAATGCATTGATTGCACGCTCCTCTCCCACGCCTTTGAACCTAGGAGTTGGGCATAATTGTGGAGATACCACCCATCCGTGAAACACATTTATGAGGCTGTAGATGTTGATTTGAACAATTTTATGGATGAGTACGAGATTTTAAGTCCTATAGATATCCCTATGAACATCACGGAGGAGGACTCAAAAATAGATTTGAAGTTGTGTGTAGAGTGCGAGAAGATGAATGCGGAGGGCTTGCTAAAGTTTTCAGTGGACAAGAAGGAAAGTCTTGTGGCGTTGGCCAATGAGGCATCAGGGATCCTCAAGGCAACAACCCCTAAGGCTGGCATTGGAATCAAAGAGGTGGAGTAGTCCTTCTTGGTGGTAGAGTCGTAGTAGATGGAGAGGACAAGCCAAACCAAACTTGGCCTTCCACCTTGTGAGGTCCAGCTCGGAGAGAGGGTGTCAAGTGGCATAGATACTGGTACTACCGAGAGAGGGTGTCAAGTGGCATAGATACTGGTACTACCAAGAGAGGTTGTCTTAGGCACAAGTCCATAGTATTTGAGAAGGATCCAAAACAACTCGTGCTTAGGTTGGAAGATTGGTCTGTGCTTAGCAAAATTGAAGAGCTCGATGAGCTGACGAGTGAGGGCTTCTTTAAGGTGAAGATAGATCTGATGGATAAGGAAATCAATGTTGTTAATATTTTGGAAGGAAAGCAATACTGATTGCAATTCCTTGGGTTGGTGTGGTGAATCGCTCTCAAGCTGATATTAATAAAAGTGTTGACATGGTTGCTACACAAAGAAGAGAACGAAAGTATTTTGCGAAAAATCCAGAGTACAAGCATTTATCACATAGAATGGGATTTGAACATCTTGGAAAAGTGCATTCAAAGCATCTTGAAACTGTAATAAAATCATGCATCCCAAGTCTCTAGTCACTAATCAACAAAACTATCATGGAAATTGAATCAGAGTTAACTTGCCTTGGGAAGCCGATTGTTGCAGATGATGGAGGGAAATTATGTGCGATTATGGAGATTTATTGAACCATAGCAGAGCACTTGGTTGAGGTAATTAACTCTCATGAAGATGTCCTATGATGCCTCATTAGGCGTTGTGCATACCTCACGTATGTCGAAGCCAGGTTTGGTGACCATGTTTTGTATGTCAATGAGATACTGAAGGATGGATTTTGTCTGAATATGATTAATATGCCACTCTGTCCACTCAAGGTTGTCACAAATTTACAGGAGGTTGTTTGGGATGCAAACATTGTAATAAATGGACTTCCTTCAACTGAGAGAAGAGAAGTTGAAAATTTATTAAAAGACACATTTATGGATGAAGGTTTCGTATTACACAGTGATGTTTTTGATTTTGGCATAATCAGTGAATTTGTGTCGGAAAGCATTTTTGACTCTAGTCTGAGTTGGAGAAGGCTCATTCAAAGTTTTCATGAGCAAAGTTTAGCAAAATTAAAATCTTCTATAAGTCTGGTTGCAATATTAATTTTGAAATGGAAGCAAGGATGTCAGAGTGCATGGTTGTACCGGTTGGCCTTCACAGGGGTGATTGCTGGGAATGTGAAGCCCAACGGTCAGATGACCTTTTGCCTTCTCCTAGCTATTCGTTTCATGGTTGGATACTTTTTTATAAATGGTTGTGTGCAACCCATATATGGTGATGTATTAGATATTTGGTTAATAGATCATTATCCTTTCTTTCTGGTGGACGTAGCCACTTAGTGGTGAACCACATTAAAACCTTGTGTCATGCGTTGTCATGTATATTTTTCTATTTATTTTTATTTTAGTTTAATTGTTAAATTTTATCTCTGTTCGTTTTAATCTTCACAAAAATGGTTGGCAAGAGCAATTGATTTGTTATTAGAACAAGTCTCTTTAGTAATATATTAGAGGGATCTTGATCTATGTATCGCAGAGGGGGGAGGAGACAAGGAAATATGATCAAGAGACCTCGTAAGGGGACAAGGTTCTTACAATGGAAGGCTTTGAGGGGTTGAACATCTATTTTGAACTGCAACTGGACTAGAAGGCTCTTTTCTTTTTCTTATAGCTTGCCAGCTACCAAACATTACTATGTCTCTATATCATGGGGAAAATAACTTAAAGAGCTCAACATTTCTATTTTGGTCATCTAAAGAGGAATTGGTAGGTTTTTGTATAGCTATAGGGACTTCAGAGGTAACTGGAGGTTGGGATGGAGCTTGAAGCATTTGCAAGCTGTTTGTGGCGAGAAGTTGATGTTGAATCACAAATTTGATCCATTTGATAGGACAATCTCTAATCAAATGCCCTTCTTATCGGCAGTAAAAGCATGCATTGGTTTTGTTTAAATAAACCAAGGGCTAGGAAAAATTGAACCTAGGACCAATGAGTTTAATGTTTTAAGGAAGATGATTGTTTAGATCTATTTCAACACAGACTCTAGGATGTACCCTCAAGATTCTTGCACCAAATAATTCTTCCCAATTGAGAGACTATCTCTTTGAGATAAGGCCTGAAGGAAAGGTTTAACAAGTAGAATCTCAACCCACATCGGATAGCAATATTTAGATGGTCCTTTAGGGTGAAAGTCTAGGGTCCAAGCCTGGAAGTAGCAAATTTGGCCATAAATGATCTAGGTTCCATATTGTAGCACAACTTGGGCATGCTCAATAAATTTGAACTTGCAGGACAAGTAACCCTTTCCTAGCTCTCTCATGGCTTCTATCTCCCATCCCATATTCTCCTAGTTTAGTTTATCCCATTTGTAAAAATTAGTTTCAGATGGTATTCCTCTAAGGAAAAACATAATTATAGAATAGTGTTGACAATCTTTCAAATGCAATTAATAAATTCATCACGTAACATAAATTCTAAGGTTTTACCTCCGCCATCATTGTTTGATAATTCCATCATCTGGTCCATTTTTTCATCATTCTTTTCTTTATTTGCATTTGTGGCATATGGTGTGGAAACGATGTTCTTCTCTCCATGATTTGACTCTTCTACACTTATCCGTTGTTGATTATCATCCATTCTACAATATGTAGGCATGTTTGTGTTTCTTTGGCTAGGGTTTCCTTCAAATTCCTCACTTTCTCTAGGGTTCCCTCCCAACTACTCACTTTGGCTACAGTTTCCTCCCAACTATTGTGCTTATTCCTTTATTCTCATAGAAAAAGCTGAGAATCCTGAGGTGGCTAAGATGCAGGTAATACACCCGCTGAACGTTACACTCACAAGGTTGTTGCTTAGGGAACACACTTCCTTCTCCGTGACAAGGCATGCTTTCCTCCTCCTTTGTGACAATTTTCTTAGGGCACACTAAGATCGATGTGCTTCACACGAGTCTTTCCATGTGAAAAATCTTTCAACACAAATTGAAGTGTTGACCCTTTAATAACAATAATAATAATTAAATATTATATATATATATATATATATATATATATATATATATATAGTTTACATGTTTGGGGTACTCCATCTCCATACACAAATTGTGAGTATGTGCTATATAAGAATGTAAAAAATGATTTCAAATTTTAGAGTGGTATAATATATATACAATTTGAAAAAATAATTAATTTTATATATTTTTTAAAATTCAATCATATATATATTCAATTATATATATATATATATATATATAAAATTTATTTATTTATTTTTTAACAAATCTATGTATTTAATTTAATTATACTTTTACAAGTTTAAATTTGAGCATCTCAAATAATTACTATATATATATATATATAGTTTTGATGATAATATTAGATTTATTATATCATCTTTTAAGGTTGATGAATTATCAAAATATGTTTATTTATCATTCATTGGCCATCTAATATCTTTTTAGATCAACCACAACTTCTCTTCATTCATGAGAAAGCAAACTCAATACTCTTTCTCATATAGCTTATAGTTGGTGTTCAACTACTTACATAGTAAAATCCATATCAATATATTTATAACCACAAACTATTATCATGCATATTCTTTTTAGACACTAAAATTGACTTGATGCAAGTGAATGACATTTTACTAAAAAAAAATTTAGTTAATTAAATAATTTTATTTATTTAATTAAATTAATTTTCTTTTTCTAATTTGAATTAGAAAATCGATTTTCCCTCTTTAATCACATATTGAATTATTAACTATTTAATTATCTTAATTTCTTCCAACATTAATTAAATAATTTTAATTATTTAATTAATCCTTTCTTTCACAAGTAATTAACTAATATTTATTATTTAAGTATTTTAATAGTATTCTATCATACACATTAATTAAATAATTTTAATTATTTAATTTGCTAACTAGGTCTTTTATAATTAAATAAATTATTTGATTTAATTATTCACTTTTCTAAATTAAGTTCCTCTAAAAAAATTATTTAATTTATTTATCTCCTCTCATGCACATGATTAAATATTTTTTAATTATTTAATACTAATTAAGTCTTTACTTCCACCTCTCAACTAACACTCACTTCGAGTTCAACTAATTAGTCAATTCACTTAACGAATTAGTCAATTCTTAACCCTTTATCATCAATCTTCATCCTTAGATCACCACCATTGATCGATATTAGAAATATATAAAAGCAATCTTCATCTTCAATCATAAACAACCATAGTCTTTGAGATTTCATGCAATCATGTTGCTGAAATAGTGCTAATATACAATTTTGAGTGGAACACTACCATATATCATGAAGGTCAAGAAGAGCAATAGAGGTAACATTGATGCTTGCTTGAAAAGGTATAATTGCTTATATTCACATGATTTCATGCATTGCATTTACATATTCCTCTAGTTATTTTGAAATTGAGAGAAATAGTGTGTGTCTTAAGGTTTGTGGTTGCCTATTGATGTTCGTGCTAATTTTCCCTTCATGATCTTATACATTTTGGCATGCTTGCTAAGACCCACATCCCTGATATTTAGGAAATTTTTTAATTTTGCATCATAATTGTGTGGTTTTGTGATGCAATTGAAGGATTCTTTGATGCAATTGCAGGTTTTTATGATGACACTACCAACTTAGTAACACAATTTCCCTATTTCCTTCACACATGTTGGGAATTCTCTAATGCATTTGTAACAATTAGACCCAGAATTGTTTTGATTTTTAACTTTCTTGATTAACAATTACATATTTCTTGTGCATGCAACTAAGATATAATATTTTCTAATCTCTGATGGTCAAATTTGTGTTTATGGGTACAATCATGTTTTTGTTTTTGTCATTTTTGTTTGTAGAATTCATGTATTGTAACTATGAAATCTTACGACATAGTTACAACTTTCTACACCACAACTACTCATTTTTGTGATGTAGCCACAATATTTAGCACCACAACTACATTTTGTACACCACAACTATAACCTTTTGTTCCCCTTTGTCAAAATCAGTAACACAATTGTCTAGTAAACAACAAAGGTATATAATTTTTAGGTTTTCATTCATTTCAAGCATTTCCATTCACATAGGCTAAATTTTTTCATGTTACTAATTTGAATTGTGAAACACCTTGGAAAATATTGTGAGAAGACACCAATCTAAACTACTAACATATCTTATATAGGTTGAGTGGTTGCAATTTCTAGAATAAATTACATTTCATTTTCTTAAGGGAAAGAACCTTTATTTTTTGTGTTTGGTGTGCTTGCACATTTGTGTTATCCCATAGGTGTGTTTGTACCCTTTACCTTTGCATGCCTACTCGAACCTAGGTGCAAGATAAACACACATGTCTTCCCATATTTATTTTTGATAGGAGATATTCCTAGGGATTTCATCACCCCAGGGTTTGACCTCGACCATGTTTCCTAGTGGGGTATATAAAGGGGGGGAGAGTGAAAGTTGTATCCAAGGAGTGACTAGGATCATTCAAAGTGGAGCTACAAGATCCTCAATCCATTGAGACTTTTTTTATGCATAGTAGGAGGAGATACCTCAAATCTTAGGATATTTTAGATGAGCTCCCTTTCATTTTTGGCCCCGCTATAATCTTTTGTTTATTATAATCCTAGGAGCCTTTAGTCATTGCTTAGTGTGGTGTAGGGCATGTGGATTGTGCTTCAAAGCTACTCATGACATACTCCCTTGATTTGATGTATAAATTCTTGTGTTTTCTTCTTTAGCCTCTCGAGGAGAGAGGAAAGGTGAGCCCTTGTGCCATTGGATCTCTAGTTATCCACTCTGAAAAGAGAGGTGTCTCACACTGATCTTGGGGTATTAGCACTTGCACTATGGATCTACATTAAGTATACACACCCACATGATTAATTAGGTTGTACATGCCTACAGGTATCTTTAATTATTAAATACTAGTAACGTTGTTGACCTTTTTGGGGCCTTATCCTTATCACCTTGAAGTCCAGAGTCAAAAAACCATTATGTTTTTACTACATAGTATGTATTCTTGCCAAAGTTGAAACTTTGAACATTCATGCAAAATTAAAAACTACCCTATCTATGATAAACATTGAATAGTCACCAAATCATGTACCGAAATCGAAACATTCTATGTCACAACTGCTAATCCTATCATGCAACTAGGACATTCCAAGCTACAATCACTAAATATTGTAATGCAACTTAGACATCTTGTACCATGATCACCATATATTGAAATGCATTTTTGACATTCAATGCCACACATTAATCTTGTTAGCCATGTCCTTATTAGACTCACCTTGTCTAGAGTACTACAATTGTGACTTAGTATCATGCACCTGAGACTATCTACATTGCAATTGAGAGATTCACTTCCATATCTATTATAGAAATGAGAAACTAGGGTTTACATTGGGATTCTAAGTTTCAAACCATCAAACCTATTTTACAAACATCAAAGACTTGATAGTTCACGTACTAGCTTAACACTTTGCATATCTTTGCATACATTTAGCCTAGAACTACATCTTTATACTAAACTTGCATCCAAGCATTCATCCAACATCATAATAATAAACAATTTAGCATAGAAATAAATCAATCATATCTTTGATCAAACTTTTTTTGCCCATTGATTGTCTTTAGACCATTCTCATCATGATAACAATAGTTGGGCCTAAAAATCACCAGGCTAGTTTATGTTTGAATTTATCAACCACCATCTTAGTATTTGTTCCTTTTGAAGTTTTGACATTACTTGCTCACTTTTGTCAATCATTGCATTAGCTAGTCCACCAAGCATTCAAAACTCCAAAAAATCCATAAACAAGAATTTAGCATAATCTTGTGTCCACGACATCCTTAGTAGTATAGCATCTTTTAGCATTTAGCCATTAGTTGTTGGAATCAGAGGATGAAACCCTTTTGGTTATTGGAATAATTCTCATGCAAGGATTATATTGGAGATACAAATATTTGTTTCTCTTTCAAGAAGTTCAATGTGTGTTGTTTATTATAGATAGCGGGTGAAGATTGTTGAAGTTTTAAGTGCAATGTTGATGTTTGTTGTTAATATTGAGATTGATATTATAGGTCTCTTTTTTCTATTCCATGTTTTTCCTAGTCATTTCCATGTGCTAATAATATTCATTTTATTATGGAGAAGACTAAGGATTTTCGTTATGCATTTTCAACAATGTGTGTGTTGTTCACAAGGTGTGAGGTATGCATTTTACTTCCAAATTTTGTTGTATTTTGATTTTTAGTTATAGGAGTCTTGTTTTATGTTGTTTTTTATGTTCTTGGTCATTTTTGGAGGATGGTAACATCATGTTTTTTGTGGTAGAGATTAGTGGGTTTTTAGCAATGTGAGTTATTGACAAGGTGTGAGCTAGGAACTGTTTCTTCTAGAGATATTTGTAGTCACAAGTATTGATTATAAGTCTCTTTTTTATTAATAAATGATTTTTTTTCAATAATAAATTTTTTGGAATTCTTGCCTCAAATTTTTGCAAGGTGGGTGTTAATTAGTTATTCTTTATTATGTAGTATTGCAAAAAAAAAGTTATTTAAGCTCAATGTGTGTCTCAAATTATTATTTTTTTAAATTCATAGGGGTTTGAAATATATTATTTGTCTTGAATTTGTTGCATAATAATGAAATTTTAACAAATTAGTAAATTGTTTATTTGGGACATTGCAAACCTAAGGCCCATTCTTGAAGATTATATTCTTTTTCATTTTTATTTGTGTAGGTTTCTAAAAAGAACCCTTACCACACATGACTATTTCAATGCTACTTACAAGATATTTAATATTCTCCTTTCTTTATATATGAACTATTCTATAATTATGGGGGATGGTTAGGACCCTATGAACATACCCACCAACTTTATCTTAGCGAGATTAAAGGTGTTTTTTTAGAAATGGGAGCATGGGGGATTTCAAACATGGACACATTGTACCATCTCTACACTATACAAAGGTCAACCTAATTCTTAGTGTGCTATGTATGTATATGTGTGTGTGTACTATACATATATATACTGAAACACACACACATATGTATGTATGTATGTATATGTATGCATATATACATATACATGTGTGTGTGTGTGTGTTCATGTACACACACACACACATATATATACACATATACATATGTATATATGTATACATATTTACATGTATATATATAATATATTTACATAATACACACACATACATATACACATATACACATACATACATACATAAATACATACATGCATGCATGCATGCATACATACATACATACATGCATGCATGCATACATACATACATACATACATACATGCATACATACATGTTGGAATCAACACTGAGAAGGGGGGGTGAATCAGTGTTCTGCAATTCACAAATTTATTAAATTTATTCTTAAACCAGCGGATGCATAAGAATGAAAGTAAAGTAAAGAAACATAAACCAATCAACCACAAAACCATAACACTGAAATTTTTACGTGGAAACTCAGAAAGGGAAAAACCATGGTGAGATTTGAAACCATAATATTATATTATTATACTTTAATTAGGAGTGTGATAATATTATAAAAAGATGAATGCACTTGCATTCATGCTCACTGCTCAAATATAAAAGAGGGATACAACCCAGAGGACTCACTATCGTACAAATGATTACAAATTATTACAATAGTGCCTGAACTGGCGAATAACATCTACTAATGCCAAATACCAATTTTGGTTAAGCTCAAGAGTTCTTCTACCACTGATCTATCTCTCTAATCTGTTTTGTTGCTCTGTCATATACTAGAGCACTAAAACCTTCAATCACATTCACAAAAATTCGCACATTTTCTCATACGGTCTTCTCACACCATGCCATACATCAAAATTCTCAAATGAATCAATCATATATATTCACATATAAAAAATAAATCAATTCCCATGTTGGCTTCCAAAAACCGCATAACACGCAACATGCAAAGTGTAACCGATAATTCAGCTCAATACATCCACAAATCCATATGCCAACCTAAAAAAGATGATAACAGGCTTCACATATGTCGGCCCAATTTCCTTGAACTCAAAACCAATCACCGAAGTCATCCCAAGGATTCCAGATCACATGTTACATCAAAATAGCTTTGTTCTTCCTAAAATTACCAAAACTTGGACCTTCAAACTCACTCGGGTAAGTGCACAAAGATGGTGGTCAGAAAAATGGACACCACCCAAAAAAACATGGAAAAACAAGTAGCGTGTATGCAGTTATAAAATTTGAAATCACTGCGTACGCGCTTAGGTCCGTTGTTCCCGAGCCTAGAAAAGGTAGCGTGTATGCCCTGCTTTTAGGAAAAGTAGTGCGTACGTGCTACCTTTAAGAAAATGAGCACGTAGGCACTACTTATAGGAAAATGAGCGTGTACGTGCTAATAAGCCCTAAAGAACCACATATGCGCTGCCTATCAAAAAAAGTTTTTAAAAAAAAACTGGGTCTTATTTTCTCGTGACAATCACATTTTTTCCCCATTTTCTCCACCAAACCACAAACGGGGTGCCTCATTTCTCCTCCAGACACTATGGATCAAGGTTAGTTTTTATTAATTTTTGTCTTTCTTTCTCATTTGTTCAGTTTGTTTTATGTTTTGAATTTAATTTCATTAATTTTGATTAGGTTTTTTCATTTTTTTGTTTCAAAAACCAGATTTTGATAACCTACAACCAGAACAACAAAATGCACCTCCTGAAAACCCACAAGATACACCCCCAATTCCTCCTTTTGACCGCACACCTAAAACACAAGAGCAATTAATTAATCAATTAGGGCAAAATACATCTAAAATCAATAGACTAGTTGATAAATTGAAAACATCCGAACTTGAGCATCATAAATCCCTCACCACTAGCCTAGAAATATTAGCTAGTGGTGCCATAGTTGTTTCCACACAAATTACAAAATGGGGAAACTTTAGGGATAGGTGTCATCAATACTATGTTGATGGGTTATCATACGAGGGAGTCAAAAACAAAAATATTAGTAAACAACAAATATGTGCCCTTTTTGTTGATCCTAAAACTGGTCATTCATTACCTCTTAATGCAAAGAGGTTTCCCATACATTGGTGTACCAATGTGCAGATGAAGAATCTTTTTTGGCAAAGGTGGTGGATGGTCTTTGATGATCCACCTTGTAATAGTTATGAGGTGCCATTTTATTTTTTGAGAAAAGTATACAGTGAGTTTGTGCTCAATGTGCGGCCAAACTATTTTGACATGAGAGAGTTCCATGGTAGAGGTGGTGGCTCTTCCCAAGATAGACCTAGAGCCTATAGGCGAGTAGCCCTGGAGAGTCGTCGCCCCCTAGCACCCAAACCCAAGGTGCATCAAGCTATCCCAGTAGAGCTGAAATAGTCGATGGAGCTACAGACTCTTTAGGTGGCCACAACATTGACCGGTGTCATCATCCAGCATGGGATGTTGTTAGCACACCCTATTGTACTAGATGATGAGCCATTAGTCTCTCCAGGTGGCAACAAAGAGCCCATTCATCATATGTGTGTTAGTTGCTCGGGGATATGCTTGGGGATAGATGATGTGGTCGGTGCAGAAGAATCCATATCTCATTCATGCATGATTTGTGGGAGTAGATGTCAAGCTTGCACGAATGAGGATTTTGCAGTGACAGATGAGTTGATGGACACGGTGTTTTCCCATCAGCGACAGACACGGGTGTGTTGATTTGAATTCATAGCATTTTATTTATCAGTCACTTTAAATTTGTAATTACATAAATTAATTTTCATTTATACATCGATTTAAATTGAGACAAATAATATGCATTTCAGGATGCAGCAGTAGTATCCCATACTCCTCCCCTAGTTACTACAGCTACAACTTCGATGCCTGAGGTATAAATTTTGTAACATGTTAAAATAGAATAGTACACTTTGAATTAAAAAATATTATAAGATATACTAACTATCTTTAATTATTGGTCCAATTTTGGTTTTTAGGTGTTGCCAAGGGACCAAATGTCCCAGATTGATGGCATCACGCTCTCGGCGATCATTTTTGGCCTACAAGGCTATACAGTATCATATTTTGTACAACCCTTTTTATGTATTGTTTTTATGGAATGTGAAAGTCATTTCATTTTAGATTTTTTAAATAATTTTTAATATATTATCTGTACTAATATCTCATTTTAATTTTGTTTTTTTAGGGTACCCCCTCTGTGGCTAGGCCTTGTCCTAAGAAAAAGAATTCCTCGAAGAGGCCAAAACTTGGGAAGAAGGTAATTGAACACATTTTTAGTTGCACAATTGTTTGAAAATGTTGAAATCAAGTATTAGTTGGGGTTTGTAGATTGATTAGTGTTTTTTTGTCTATTTTACATGTATATCGGCCATTGAGCTATGTGGATTTGTTGAATGCACCTTATTCACCCATGGATTAAGAGAGGGTGGAGGTATGTATCTCTACTTTATTTTCTTGATTTCATGATTATATGGACGCGTACATGTGAACTTGTGATCTATTATAATCTTATAATTTTTTCATACAGGAAATATCCATAGTTGTTTTATCAATGGTGAGCCCTCCTCCATGCACTAGAGAAGCATCTCAAGATCCAGTACACTTTTGTTTGATATATTACATTATTTTTTTAACCTACAATACTTATCATTATATTAATTGTATTTAATCTTTGATCATTTTTTGTATAGGTAATAGTGACAATTTCTCCATCAACGGTGAGCCATCCTCAATCCATTGGAGAAGCATCTCAGGCACGGGTACGCCATTGTTCTCTATATTATAGCTTTTAAGTGTTTTTGATATATTTATGTTAGTACATAGTATTAAATGTACATTTAATCTACAATATACCCCTTCGCAGTATGGCCATAACGTGGATCCGTTTAAGTATGTCTTCAAGAAAACTCTTAAGAGTGACAAGGAGAGGAGAGCGAAGACATTAGCTCCTAGATCAGCCAATGAGGTGATCTACATTTCAATTGCAAAGGAATTATAGTTAAATGCATAGTTATGTTGTTAATTTTGAACTATTTTCTACAAAAGAATTCTAACTTGGCTTTTGAATTGTGATTTTGCAGCCATCTACAGAGCCACATACTATCGAAGAGACTTGATTTTGATGATCCACCACAAGTTTAGGATCATATAGTGTTAATTTTTGGTCATAGAATGACCAATACATGTAGATATATTCTAAATTTTTATTGTATATCGATTTGGACATGGCATATGCCATATTTTTGTAATACTTGTTGGGAGACATGCCTTTTTTTATATATATAAGTGTTGATATTCGATCCAATAAATGTGTACTGAGTTCATTATTTTGTATTTTTTGTATTTTGTGGTTGTCCTTTTATAAAGTTAATTGATCATTTCCCTATGTAACCAACAATATGAATATAAACAACAAAAAATTATGATATAAAACATTGCAATCGTGGAATATGATTTGATAAAATTTCTAAAATGTTGAATTAACCCTACAAAACTACTTGCATTTAGTTCATTATTATGTATTTGTTGTATTTGGTGTCTGCCCTTTATAAATTTAAATGAATATTTGCCTATGTAATCAACAATATGAATATAAACAACAAAAATCGACAATATGAATATAAACAACAATATGTGTTTGGTGCGAGAGCACCCTCATGCTCACAATGGTCAAATTTTGGTTGTCGTGTGCACAAACCGATGTTACAAATGCATACGGGTGGGTAGGTTTATGCTAGGCATTCTCCTCTCATGCATCCCAAAGCGTCGGAACATCGAGAGTCATACCCTACCAGCACAATCTCTCAAGTGCCCTGAGTCCAAAAAATTGTCAAACTTTGATAGACTATTTCTTCCAATCTAGAACACATATGATCAATCTGTTTGAACCCATGGGGTCGTGTGAGGCTCCTCTACAATGGCATATCTCATTTTTTTACGTCTCGGAGCCATTTTCAATTGGTAACATTTTTTTGCTTGCTACAAAAACTGTCAGTTGCATGCAATGCAAAGTTGCGAGATTGGCTAGAATTGATTGGATTCATCATGTACACAAACCAACAACATGAACGCATCTAGGTGGGCAGTTTTACGCTAGGCATACTCCTCTCGTGCATCCTAAAGTGCTGGAATGTCGAGAGTCATACCCTATCGGCGTGATCTCTCAAGTGCCCTGAGTCCAAAAAATTGTCAAACTTTGATAGACTCTTTCTTCCAATCCAAGACATATATGATCAATCCATTTGAACTTGTGGGGTCACATGAGGCTTCTCTACAATGGGCTATCTCATTTTTTGATGACTCAGAGCCATTTTCAATTGGTAGCATTTTTTTTCCTGCTGCAAAAATCGTCAGTTGCATGCAACACAAAGTTGCAGGATTGGCTAGAATTGATTCGATTCGTCGTGTGCACAATCTGATCTCATGAGTGCATCCAGGTGGGTAGGTTACACTAGGCATGCTCCTCTCATGCATCCCAAAGCGTCGGAACATCGAGAGTCATACCCTACCGGTGCGATCTCTCAAGTGCCCTGAGTCCAAAAAATTATCAAAATTTGATGGACTATTTCTTCCAATCTTGTACACATATGATTGATCTGTTTGAACATGTGGGGTCATGTGAGGCTCCTCTACAATGGCCTATCTCAATTTTTGACTAATCAAAGCGATTTTCAATTGGTAGCATTTTTTTCCCTATTACAAAAATTGTCAGTTGCATGCAATGCAAAGTTGTAGGATTGGCTAGAATTGATTTGGTTCATCGTGTGCACAATCCAACGTCACGATCACATCTAGGTGGGAAGGTTTACACTAGGCATGCTCCTCTCATGCATCCCAAAGCACTGAAACATCGAGAGTCATACCCTATCGATGCAATCTCTCAAGTGCCCTCAGTCCAAAAAATTGTCAAACTTTGATGAATTATTTCTTCCAATCCAGGACACGTATGTTCGATCCATTTGAACCTATGGGGTCACATGAGGCTCCTCTACAATGGCCTATCTTGGTTTTTGATGACTTAGAGCCATTTTCAATTGGTAGCATTTTTTCGCTTGCTGCAAAAACCATCAGTTGCATGCAATGCAAAGTTGCAAGATTGGCTAGAATTGATTCGGTTCGTCATGTGAACAATTCGATGTCACAAGCACATCTGGGTGGGAATTTTTATGCTAGGCATGCTCCTCTCATGCATCCCAAAGCGTCAGAACGTCGAGAGTCATACCCAACCAGTGCGATCTCTCAAGTGCCTTGAGTCCAAAAAATTATCAAACTTTGATGGACTATTTCTTCCAATCCATGACACATATGATCGATCTGTTTGAACCTATGAGGTCACGTGAGGCTCCTCTACAATGGCCTATCTCGGTTTTTTATGACTCTGAGCCATTTTCAATTGGTAGCATTTTTTTGCCTGCTGCCAAAACTGTCAGTTGCATGCAATGCAAAGTTGCAGGATTGGCTGGAATTGATTCGGTTTGTCATGTACACAATCCGACGTCACGAGCATGTCTGGGTGGGTAGGTTTATGCTATTTATGCTCCTCTTGTGCATCCCAAAGTGTTAGAACGTCGAGAGTCATACCTTACCGGCGCAATCTCTCAAGTGCCCTGAGTCCAAAACAATTATCAAACTTTGATAGACTATTTCTTCCAATCCAGGACACATATGATCGATCCGTTTGAACCTATGTGGTTGTGTGAGGCTCCTCTACAATGTCCTATCTCGGTTTTTGATGAATCCAAGCCATTTTCAATTCATAGAATTTTTTTGCCTTCTGCAAAAACCATCAGTTGCGTGCAATGCAAAGTTACAGGGTTGGCTAGAATTGATTGGGTTTGTCGTGTGCACAAACCAACATCATGAGCGCATCCGATTGGACAGGTTTACACTAGGCATGCTACCCTCGTGCATCCCAAAGCGTCAAAACGTCAAGATTCATACCCTACCGACGCGATCTCTACTCAATCTATGACCCCTATGACCCGATAATGACTCAAATAATTCTCCATGATTATACAAGAATCAAGAATGCTCATGATTGACCTTATCACATCACATAAACTCAAAACATAGACAAAAAATAATCACAAAACATTGTCACATATTATTCAAAAATTTGCCTCTAAATATGGTCAAATCAACTCTTGGCTATTTGAATATACAAAAAAATGTCTTACAAATCATCTCATGGGATTTTATACAAAATTTGGCATTACAATATGTGCGATTCAGCTCATCGTCATTTTAATATACAAAATTTGACATCTACATATGTACAAATCAGTTCATTGCTATTTAAATATACAAAATTATGCCCCTAAACATGTAAAAATCAGCTCATGGGCATTTATATATACAAAAAATGAATATAGAACAATTCATCGATGATATATACAAAATTCTCAAAATAATTCTACTATGAACCGTAGAATCAATCAAGTGAGCCTTCAGGATCGGCTCTAACCCTTATTGTGTCAAGTATTGCCTTGTGGTCAGATTCACGAACTTTCCATAAAATATTTTTATGAGGTATACCACGATACTTTGTCAAATGAATATTTGTTGTAACAACAAGGTTAGAGAAATGAAGAATATGTATGTGTGTTTCAAAGTCCTCGAACAACCAAACATTAGAATTCTTGATAGGGTATCTCCTAAGACATGTTCCCATCATGACAACAGACCATATTGGGTACTCAATACCCTCTCCATTAATGATTGTGGTTGTCAATTTTCTTTTTGGCTCAACATAACGACACAAATAGTAATTTGTTCCTTCTTCATTGTTCTCTTATGCAACAACTGCATACACATGACCTTCATTTTATAAAGTGTTAATTAATATCAAAAATAAAGTATGATGTACAACAAAATGAACCAAAAAGAATACTTGCAAAAAAATTAACTAAAAAATCACCTGAATCCACTAGGTCGGATACATGGTCAAAATCCAATGATGTCTCCATCTGGCTCAATTGTAGTGCTTTGGGAATTTGATATGTATCAATGGGAACCAACGGTCTACAAGACCATTTTTCAACCCACTCTTGTGATTCACATTCTTCCCACAAACAATACACGCATGAAGAGAAAAAACATACCATCTGTCTCGTATAAATTACTAGTGAACTTGAATTTGAACTCATAAATGGGTGCATGTCACTCAATCCTGCAACTGTACAACAATCTAGATAGTTTTCAATGTGAGATTCAGTGATCAACCAAAAATATCTATGAATCATTGATGTACCTAGATTACCTGGACTCATTGTAGACTTACACCATCACACAATTGTTTCTACATCTATCAACTCAGCACCACCTTCGTACTTCAATTCTTCTCTAGCTAGGGCTCTTTTTACACATGCTCCTGCACCATCATGCTCTTCCTTACCATGTCCAGCCTTAGTGAAATTCCCAAAACGTTGTACACCGCTTGTCATATGCATCCTTGTCAACCAATAAAACATCCTTGCATTCTTGAATTGTGCGGTGCAATTATCTGACCATATTAAGTGTCAGTTGTATCGTATTTTCTTTCCCCTTAAACTATCATAGAAAACTTTAAAGCATCCTTGTACAAACTCCGATGAATGAGTATGATCATCACTTATGTAGAAGTGATACTCTCTTACAATCTTTCTATCCTCCTCTGCACTATCATTTGCATGCATGAATGCTATGTGTACAAAAATAGAAACTTGTGCAGAATGATAATACATAGATTGCACTTCATTTTGAGGTTGTAGTGTATAATTTTCAGCAAAATCAATGATAGAGACAATGGCGCCAAGAGGAAATGTGTCCTTACATAACTTGAATTTCTCATCTAACCATCGAGCTCTATGTGTATGCATTATGTACTCATAAACTAGTTTCTCTTGAAACATTTTCATAAATTCAGCTACACATATATCCTTTTTCACTAGCTCACATCTCTTCAAATATTTTCCATCTTTAACTCCATATGTGATTGTCTTGTATTTTCCAAAAGAAACTAGTTTCCTACCAATTTCATGTGTGCTCTCCAAATGTACGCATCTTGGTAAATGTTGCAAACCACCACATATAGCACAAAAACCTTCAAAACAAGGCATCTTATAATAAATGCAACCATCATGTCTATTACATAGCACACTTGAAATAAATTCTCTTATAGACTTAGGAGGTACTTGTATATTGCATTCCTGCAAAGCATCGTTAGTGTGCAAAGTAGAACAAATATGATGAAAAATATCATAGTGCATGGAAAATTCAATATGCATCCTACAACAACACGTGGTGCATACATGATTAATCTTAATATAAAAAGGTTTTTCCATTTCAAAAAATCTTTGAGAAATTCTTATTTGAGGAAACTTTTGAAGGAATCTTTCATAAAATTTAGTTTGAGTCATATCCAAATAGTGTTTGGCATGTGGCTCATGATTTGTAGACCCGATTCACCTTCTAACAACATCTCTTTGGTTGGGTGAAACTCTTATGTTGTCATGCCAAAAGTTTTCAATTAATGTTCTTAGTGCATCAACAACAACCTTGTCTTTGCGTGGTAGTCTACCTAAGAATGCCCAAAGAGAATTATTGTTAGGTTCCTCTATTTTTTCCCGCCTCTTTAATGCTTTATTTAATGTTGTTCTACTAACATTTAATGACTTATTGTAATTATCAAATGATCTTTTTTTATTTTCTCACTCATTATGGTTGATGTAATGACATGTTGAGTAGCATTAGAATCTTTAGTACGTGATTTTGAACTAATAGCTTGATATGCATCAAATAGATTTCTCACAATAGTTCTTTCACTATTACTTTCAGATGATCTTAGGCCTAGAATTTTCATTGTCTCTCTAAAATTCAAATTTTTAATCATTTGAACAATTAATTAACATCTTGCGGTTTGATTTAAGTTTTTAAAATAGTTTTTCCATATTATTTTAACCATTCTCCTACAAGTTCATACATTTATTTTATCGAGCATTGGCTTCAATATATTCTCATCAATGTCATTTAGATACTTTGGTTTCCTATGAATGATTCTAGGAGGTGTTAACATCGATGCATTATGTACATTCAATTCATCAAATAGAGAAGGTGTATGTTCATCATTTAATTTATTATTCAATGTGCTATCTTCTTCAATTGCATTAGGTTCATACGGTAAATCAAATGTCTCTTCTTCAATTGCATTAGGTGCATTATGTTTGTTTGGTAAATCGAATTGAGATGTTGAGGATGGCATACCTTCTTCTCTCATTGTTCTTATGTCACATAATTTCTTCATAGGTTCCCTTTGTCTTTCCTTTTTAGCCTCTCGTTGTTCCATCATTCCTCGCTTGTTCTTTCCCATGGTTGATATCGATTGTCCTAAATAGAATCATATTACATATATATGTAAACAAAAGCTCATAAACAAACAAATAACCATAAATATGCATCTTATCATTATTTTTTTGAATCAAAACTATTAAACAATCACAATAATTTTGACAAAACTAATAAGAACAACAATTCAATCATTTGAAATCATGCAAAAACAAAAAAAAATACTTACTTCTATGTATAAAACAGTGATAGAAGTGCAGACACAGTTGCAATGGGGCCTTCAACGACCCCAAAAACTTCTTTTGAGGCTGTTGAGGCTCTTGGGCAAATAAAGCTATGTCTAAGTACCCCGTACACGCTATATTAATAACCACATGCACGTTGTTAGTCCATAAAAGGTTGGCAAGCCCAATAGTATTTTTCTTTTCACTTTGTACTAATAAGTAGCGTGTACGCCCTCCTAAGCCTTAAAAATGTTATGATAGGGAAGGGAACTAATAGGTTCAATACCCCGTATGCGCTTACAAGTAATAAGTACTGCGTACGTGCTCCTACGTCTTAAAAATGATATGGCAGGGCAGTGAACTAATAGGTTTAGTACCCCGTATGTGCTATTTGTAGTAGAAAAAATGTGAAGGAAAAGGGAGGGAGGGAGGGAGAGAGAAAGAGAGAGAGAGAGAGAGAGAGAGAGAGAGAGAGGGGGGAGAGTGGGGGGAGGGAGAGAGAAGGAGGGAGAGAGGAGAGGGAGAAATGGAGGGAGAGAGAGAGGGAGAGAAGAAGGAGGGGGGAGGGAGAGAGAGAGAGAGAGAGAGAGAGAGAGAGAGATAAGGAGGGGGGAGGGGGGAAGGAGGGAGAGAAGAAGGGGTATGACGAAGGGGTTCGCATTCCATCCCTTCCTTCCTCTCGCACAAACTCTCTCTATCTCTCACCCTCTCTCCCCTTCCCTCCCTCCACCTCTTAGGTATCTCTTTCTCTCCCAATCCCTCTATCCACCTCTTAGATCTCTTGATATCTCCCCCACTCTCTATCTCTCTCTCACATTCTCTTAGGTATCTCTCTCTCTCTCTCTCTCTCTCTCTCTCTCTCTCTCTCTCTCTCTCTCTCTAAGTCCCCTTCTTTGTGTCACTCTCTATCTCTATCTCTCCCTCTATTTCCCTCTCTCTCTCTCTCCATCTCTCTCTCCCCCTCCCTTTCCCTTTCTCTATCTCTATCTCTCCCCCTCTCTCTCTCCATCTCTATTTCTCTCATTTATGTTTTGTATCTCCCTCTTAGTCTCTACCTATCTATCTCACTCTCCTCCTTTCTTAGGTGTATCTCTCTCCCATTCCATCCCCCTCCTCCTCCTCTCTCCCTCTCTAGGGTCATATGGTATCCTAAGGATCCATGCATGTGTCCTAAGGGGTCATAGGACACCATATGACCCATAACGACACATAAGAGGTCATATGGAGTCCCAAGGGGTCATAGGACACCATATGACCCCTTAACACACCATACGACCCACAATGACACCAAATGATGTCCTAAGGGGTCATAGAACACTATATAACCTTTTAGGACACCATACAACCCATAACGGCACCATATGGAGTTCTAAGGGATCAAATGGTGTCCTAAGGGGTTGTTGGAGACCATATGACCCCTACCGACACCATATGGTGTCCTAAGGGGTCATAAGGTGTCCTAGAGGTCATAGGACACCATAAGACACATAATGACACCATATGGTGTCATAAGGGGTCATAGGACACCATATGACCCTTAGAACACAGTATGGCCCCTAACATCTAAGGGGTCATAGGGTGTCCTAAGGGGTCATGTGACACTATATGATCCCTTAGCACACCATAGGACCTATAACAACACCAAATAGTGTCCTAAGAGGTCATAGAACACCATATGACCCTTTAGAACACCATATGGTTTTGTTATGGGTCGTATGGTGTCCTAAGGGCTCATATGGCATCCTATGACCCCTTAGGACACCATATGGTGTTGTTATGGGTCGTATGGTGTCTTAAGGGGTCATAGGACACCATATGACCTCTTAGGAAACAATATGACCTCTAGTGACACCTAAGGGGTCATATGGTGGGCTAATAAAATGATATATTATTTAAAGTTATAAATAGAACATCATACAGTAGAACATCGGTAGTTTAGTTTTGATATAGCTAAGTTAGACCATTGTCATCATAAGGGAGACTCCAAGTGAACAAACAATGAGGCTTCGCTAAAAAGCAAGTGTAAGAGCTTGACCTAACCCTAAGAGTATTGCCTTTCTAAAACATATGATGCTATTAAATTTGCAAGGTTATAGGATTGATCTTGATTGTAACTATAGGAATTACACACTTGATTTCTTTCATGGGTTTGTACCCTTCCAAGCCTTTTGACAAGTGATGATCATCATATACTACCACTGCCATGCTTACAACAAACTTTAATTTCTTTAGGTGACAGGCATTGTGTAACAACATGGGAACTCTCGCATACCCACCACTATCATTCTTTGTGACATCATCTGTGTTACTCTCCCTCTTTCTCTTCCTACTAGGTGTTTCTTGTTAGGAATCCCACAGATGCTGAGAGGGGGGGTGAATCAGTATCTAACCGGTTAATGGAATTTCAACACTTAAAATATGCAGAACATAATATAACAGTGTACTGGTATGCAAGAAATAATGCAATAAACAGAATCAAGAACATCCACATGAAAAGCACACCATAACACAAGATTTTAACGAGGAAACCCAGTGTGGGAAAAACCTCGATGGGATTTGTGACCCACAATATTCACTCACTGGTCAATAAGAGAATATTACTTACAAGAGGGGCCTGCACATGTAGGAAGGCCAACTACCTAGAGCTCACTGCTCAATGGGAAGTCTCACTGACTTACAATGAGGATTATACAAATCCAATAACTTGTACTGCTTTACAATAGCATCTTCAATGCTAGATTCAGTACTGGTTCCTGCTCTGTTCTTTACATATACCCCTTAACCTATATTTCCCACAATAGGTCTGCCTAATATTTTTCTTATACTTATGTCTCTCTCTATTTTATGTCAACAATGATCTCTTTTATATATAAGAGTCATTTTACAATTTTGCCAAGTCGGCTTACAAAGTTTTTCAATAATAAACAAAATATAATAAAACAAAATCCTGTCGGCCTCTGTACCGGTATACTTCCTTTCTTTTGTGCCGGTGTCGGTGTCCTGAGTGCCGGTGTAGAGTGTGATCTGTTGATGCCGGTATAATGTCTTTGCTAGTGCCATAGGATTGCAAGGTTGCCATCAATGACAAAACCTTCAATCACATATAATGTCTCATTGGAGTGTGCATATGCCAACAATCTCCCCCTTTGGCATTGATGGCAACACTCATGAGAAATTTCAAAAATGATCCAAAAATGTGAAGTCCAAAAATGTTACCAAAAATGTGTGTGCTCCCCCTGAGCATATGATTCCTGTGATATTGAATTTTCTCATCCTACTACTCCTCCTTTGGCATCAATGACAAAGGTTGTCAAGATGTCAGTAGAGTTTGTAGTTTCAACCTTGTAACTGGGTGGCTACAATTTGAAAAAGATCTCCCAAAATCAAGTTTATACTATCCATAAACTTTTTGCTATCCTTTATTTTTGTTTTTGTTCTCTTCACTATACCGGTGAGATGTTGCAAATGCTCTGCCGATGTTTTCTTTCCCTGAATTAATGCCTCGGATACTTCCTTCTGTAGAGATGCTAGATAGTCCAATCTTGGACTTAGCTTTGATCTCAAATGCTTTGCCTTATTTACTATTCTTTCTTTCTCTCTTTCCAATTTAAGTAGTTCTTCCTCAAAATTTGTTATCTTCTCCTCAAAAATTGATAGTGTATTAGGTGAGTTGACAAAACTATCTGCAAGTTTATTGATCTCATCCTGTACCTTGCTCATTTTCTTGTCTATATCTACAGTCAAAAAGTTTTTTTTACAGGTATCTTTGTATATATTTTTGTACTCTTTCAACAAATTACATAATTCCGATAGAAGTGTGTCAAAATCTCTGTTACACTTCTTTATTTGCTCATCGAAGAATTTATGTTTTTCAATTTCTACCTTATCCTTCAATGACTCTTCCTTTATTTTGTCAATGTTTTTTGTGATATATTTGCACAGTGTATCAAGTTGTCCTAAAGAATCTTTGTTATCTATATTACAGTTAGGAGTAATTACCTTCAAAATTGGTATGGTATCATCAATTGCTTTGTAAGCTTGTGAGCTGCAGTCGGTTATTTTCTTGATTGAATCTAATAGTACCTCAGTCAAATTAGTTGATTTGTATCCTGATGATGAATCAACATTCTAAGTACCGATGGAAGTAACCAAGCTTGTATTGACCTCTGGTAGGTCTGTTTGTGTCTGCATTTCTTTAAGCACTGGTTTTTTTGCTTCACTAGTTTCCGGTGGCACTGTTTCCTTATGTACCTGTTCCTGTTGTTGTTTCGGAGCCTTTTGCTCTATTTGTTCCTCTATTTGTTGTGTTGTCTCAGTCTGTGTCTGAGTCTCTACCTTTTTCTCTTTATCTTCTGCCGGTTTCACCTGTGTGTTATCAGTTTCCTTAGCTACCGGAGGCTCACTAGCCATATTAGCCTTATCAGTTGTATCTTTGTCTACCACTATGTTGATCTTCTGAGTATCAACATCCACAGTATATAAGACTTCAGGATTAGGATTATTATCCTCTACATCCATACTCTCAGCTACCGGTTGATCATCTGTAGTTGTTTTTTTTACCAATGGAGTAATTAAAGGAGGTGGAGGTAAGTTGTCTCTAACCTTGATACTAGGTGGTCCACCAACTTTTCCTTTCCCCTTGTCTCTATCTTTCTGATAAACTTTTATGGGTTTGGGGTTCCTGTATTCTTCTTGTTTTTCTTTCTCAACTAGGAATATGTCCCATCCATCTTCAGTTTCTTCAGTCACCTCATTTACTCTTCCAACCATTAAAGCAATGTGTCAGTGTGCAGTAGAAAATACGGTCCTGTTGGCTTGAGCAATTAGGTCATCAATTTCTTTGGGAGAGTTTACCGGATACACAGCTAGTAGCTTTTCAATTTTTATTTTCTTATCCAGTTCTATTACTGCTTGTCTTCTTGCTTCTAGTCTTTTGAATAGTTCATCTAGAACTTCATTGACTACTTCCATTAAAAACTTCTTATACACATCCATTTGCAATATAACACTATTTTCAACTTGCTCTTTTTCATCAGCTGTTAAGGTGTCATATATTTTCTCTATGTTCTTCAATTTGCCTTCCTCTGTGATTTCATTCAGCAGTATATCAAGAGGGGCCAAGTCTTTGTTTGTCCTCTTTTTCTTCTTGGGTGTCAGTTTCTTCTTTGGTGTGGCCTTTCTTACCGGAGATCTCACTGCTTGTTGTTTTTGCCTTGTCCTCCTGGGTGAAGGCGTGGTTGCCGGTGAGGGATCTCTTTTTCTTACAACTCTTTTGAAAGTTGTAGGCATGTCATCTTCCGAAGAAGTACCTACCGGTGATAGGTGAGTTTCAGGTTGTGGAGCTGCTAACTCATCCTCTGTTATACCGGTTTTCTTTAATACATCTTCTTTGATGGCTTTTGCTTGTCTAGAACCTCTTCTCACAACTGCTTCAACCTTTTTCACTCTCTTCTTAGATTGTATTTGACTTTCTATGGTTTCAACACTACCAAATACTTCTTCCTTAGGTTCATTTGGTGCTTCCAGAAGTGCTTTAGCATAAGTTTCAACTATGTGATCATCAGTCTCATAACCCATCTCTGTTACCCAGATTGTTCTAGGGATGACTGCTTCCATCCAGATTTCATCTTTCTTGATTACAAAGCATATTTCATCTTTGTATTTGTCAACAATCTTTTGTGATAACCTTATTCTTTTCTTCATTTTGGCCTTTAATGCTTGAAAGAAGTCATGAATATTGTTTTCCTTGTCTTTTCCCATGTTATTGAATAGTTCTGTTAACTGTTTGCCTACCGGTATATCATATCCAAGTTCTTATAGCCTATATCGGGAACCTGTTTTGTTATATGTAGCATTAGACATACTAATAGATTTCCAAACCTGAAAGTTCCTTTCTTGTCCTTCTTGATCTTTCCAAGGTTGTCAATTAATTCATCTTTTAACCACTCACATACATCAATTTTTGCATTATCTTGGATCATATCATAAGCACTCTTAATGCATAAACTTGAAATTGAATTGAGTCTATTTGCATGAGTAGCTTTATATCCTAATATCATGATGATGAATCTCACATTAATGTCTGTTACATCATTAACTCTTAGGGACCTCTTGTCGAATGTTGCACCAGTTAGGTTTATAACTAGGTCATTGGAAACTTTCTTGGTTTTATCTGGTCTTTTACCGGTGGTTGGTAACCCTATGATAGCTTTCACAGCTTCCTTGGTGATTTTGTGGACTCCATCTAACCAGAAAAATTCACCATGTACCCTGCTTAAGACTATCCTAATCACATCCTTGGGAAATTCAGGAATGCTAAGGATCTCTTTAAATCCTAGGGTCTCAATGATTTTGTGTTCATCTTTTACATTGTCGGTTTTATCACATATCACAGTTTTAAACATGGTTTTAATTTCTTCATCTCCTAGTTCTTCAATGTTGCAATGGATGTACATTTTGGGGTCTTCAGCATAAACAACTCCCTTAGGAATTTGAGAAAAAGCACCTAAGGTATCATCTTTCTTTGCTATCTCGGGAACTAACTGAAATACGAGCCTAGGCCTTTTTATCACTTCAACAACAGTAGGGTTTGCTATATATTCAATTGCAGAGGTGGATGCCATGATTAAATACCTTTTACTGCCTTTAGGATGGATGATTGCTTGGAGTGTTCTTGCTTCTTGCTTGAAATGCCTTAGCTCAGAATCTTCACGCTCTTCGTAAATTTGAAATCTTGGTGAAATGAAATGGAACCAAAACCTTAATTTTATAGTGTCTATTCGCCATCTACCACATTAATTGCATGCCGGTTAAGTATTCACTTAACATTGTTTGCCGGTAATAAGTAATTTTCAACTTCTTATCTCTAACCGAGGGAATAATAATACATGTGTCATTAGATTGCCAAACCCTTAAAGAAACTTTCTTCAATTGGATGAAGAACTTCCTGCCGGTGGAGCACTGCTCTGTCCTTCCGGTGAAGCATCACTCTGTCTTGCCGGTGAAGCATTGGTTTGTTCTATCGGTGGAGGAGTATTCCCAATATTTAGATCAGCTTTTCTAATCCATTGTTTTGAGAATTCTTTCTTAACCTCTTCAACTTTTTCTTTACCTTTCAAGCTAGAACTTTTGTTGTCTACCAGTGTTCCTTTACTTCTACAGAATTTAGCAATATGCCCAATTTTGTTACATGCATAACAGGTTACATTATTCTTCTGAATAGCTTTTCCATAACCTATGCTGGTTTGTGTTTTGCATTGATTAGATAAATGTCAAATCTTCCACAAACATAACATCTCACATTCATTCAATAGTTTTCAGAGTTGTGACCAGCTTTGTTGCATTTAGAACATTGACCGGTGGGTGTGTTGATATTCTGATAATTTTTAGATCTACATTCATTTGCTCTATGACCATACTTATTACAGTTAGAGCATTTTCCATTGAATTTATAAGCATTAGGTTGTCTTACCGGTTTGCTGTGATCCTGAGTATTTGCAGTGCCGAAGCTTTCACCAATTTCAAAGCCAATTCCAAAAGTGTCACCTTTAGGTTTTTGATTCTTCAGCAAGGTGCCAAGTTCCTCTGAGCTTTTCTTGAGTTTTTCTTTATGTTGATTTGCAGTTTCTAGTTCTCTTTCTAAGACTTCCTTTTGTCTCATCAATTCATTTGAGTCATTCTGAGTATGCATCAGATCTGTCTTCAACATGTCATTTTCATAGCTAAGTCTTGTGTTCTCATTTGCTACATCACTTAGTCTTCTGGTCAATTCTTCTTCATTCTTCTTCCTATCCTCAATCTCTTTGCAAAATCTCATAGTCATATCCTGCATCTCATTCTTTATTGTCATTATCTCTTGTTTCAAATTGCTTATCATATCATTAAGTGATTCCTTTTCATCATTCTCATTTTGCAATTTTTCACAAAGTTCTCTTCTCTTTTTTCTTGCAACAGTAAAATTTTCTTGAAGTGCCTGAATGATATCCTGAGCTGCCCTTAAATCATCTTCTAGTTTGATATTTTTCAATTTCTCTGCATCATAGTCTGTAAGAGCTCCTTCAAGTTGCTTCATTAGATTCTCCATCTTTACCGGTGTCAAGATCTTCCTCAAGTTGTTAGGATTCTGAAAATAGAGGACCAAGCTCTGATACCAATTGTTAGGAATCCCACAGATACTGAGAGGGGGGGGTGAATTAGTATCTAACCGGTTAATGGAATTTATTAACTTAAAATATGCAGAACATAATATAACAGTGTACCGATATGCAAGAAATAATGTAATAAATAGAATCAAGAACATCCACATGAAAAGCACACCATAACACAAGATTTTAACGAGGAAACCCGGTGTGGGAAAAACCTTAGTGGGATTTGTGACCCACAATATTCACTCACTGGCCAATAAGAGAATATTACTTACAAGAGGGGTCTGCACATGCAGGAAGGCCAACTGCCTAGAGCTCACTACTCAATGGGAAGTCTCACTAACTTACAATGAGGATTATACAAATCCAATAACTTGTACTACTTTACAATAGCATCTTCAATGCCAGATTTAGTACCAGTTCCTACTCTGTTCTTTACATATACCCCTTAACCTATATTTCACACAATAGGTCTGCCTAATATTTTTCTTATACTTATATCTCTCTTTGTTTTATGTCAACAATGATCTCTTTTATATATAAGAGTCTGTATGCGGGAAAAGCGGGCCGACATAACTCAATATGTGAAAAACGGAGCTCTATGGAGCCTTGCTCACACACCCACAAGACTTCTTGGTGCAAGCTACGGAGTCATGAAGTATGGCTCAGCTTCCCAAGGATGGTTCCATGGTTCTCTATCTTACACGGTCCCTCAAACCAATGTTTTTGCTCTCAGATCACTGAGCAAAATGGTTTAGGGATGGCAAATGCAAGAATGAGGGATGCTTTTGTGGAATTTAAGATGAGATGCATCCTAAGCTATGCATGATTCTACAAATGCAATAAACTAGCTATAAGATGACAAGGTTAGTAAACAAGACTATCCTAGCATGCTATATTAGTCTATGATTAAGCTAAATGATAAGGAACATACTCTAAATTAGCATATTTAGATTAATTCTGGTTTAAAAGAGAAGCTAAATGATTGAGCATAAAATGAGATATGAAATCTTGAATGGATTTAAGTATAAGTGTGATGCTAAAGACTTGGATGATGAAAATGGAGGAATGAGAGCTCTATTTATAGCAAAAATAGGGCAATGGATGGTCAGGATTGAAAGAGTTAATCAAGGGCCAAGTTTGAAAGTTGGGAATCCATGTTTGCAATTGGCACCAATGAAATGGTGACAATTGTCAACATAAGGTTGGTTGAGAGGAGATGTAAGAAGCATTAAATGCTTGAGAAGACCTCATGGTTACCCTAGGGGTTAAGGGTTAAGGTTAAGTTAAGGTTATCCATTGGATAAAGCTTTTACCCAAAGGATAAACTCGTGTGCAAAGTTTTAAGGATAACCATGGTCAAAGCAATAAATGCTTGATGAGACCCTTGGGTTAGATGGAGGTTGAGTTTATGGAAATTATTTAACCATGTAAGAGAGTTGAGTTAACCATTAATGGTTATGAAGACTTTGGGGATAACTTTGTAAGAGTCCTTCCAAATTTAGGGGCATTCAACAAGTTAGCTTGTTGAATGGATAAAGGCTTTAATGCAATTTGAAGACTTTACTCCAAATTTGAGAAGTGACCTCCTCAAATTTAGGGAAAAGGGATAATGGATGGGTTTGGGTTAATTAATTAGGTTTAGAAGAATCTAGAAGAGGTTAGAAAGAGGGTTAGGATGCAAGTGGGAGGTGTAGGATTTTGCAAGTGGGTGAGGGAAAATAGGTTTTAATTGAATTTAATTCAATTTGGTTGCAATTAAATAAATTAGATTTATTTAATTTAGGATAACTATTTTAATTAAATTTGAATTTAATTAAAAAGTGGATAGGGGATTTAATTGAATAAAATGATTTATTCTATTAAAGAGGTATAGTGAATTTAATTGAGTAATTTACTTAATTAAATAGAGGAATGTGGGTTATTCAATTAAATTGGATTTAATTAAATAGAGAAATGAACATAAAATATTCATTTAGGAATATGGTCATTTTTATACGTCTATAGAGTCATTTTACAATTTTGCCGAGTCGGCTTACAAAGTTTTTCAATAATAAACAAAATATAATAAAACAAAATCTTGTTGGCCTTTGTGCCGGTATACTTCCTTTCTTCTGTGTCGGTGCCGGTGTCCTGAGTGCCGGTGTAGAGTGTGATCTGCCAATGCCGGTATAATGTCTTTGTCGGTGCCATATGATTGCAAGGTTGCCATCAATGACAAAACCTTCAATCACATACAATGTCTCATTAGAGTGTGCATATGCCAACATTTCTTTCTGAAAAACATATTGCAGGTAGTCTGACTCATCATTTTTCTTTGTTGACACTATTTTTCACATCTTCTTTGCTCATTAAAAAAACATTCAAGAAGAATATTGTTGCAGGTTTCCTTGTTTGTCATGGTAATGCACCCGTGGTTCAATTTCAGACCCTTCTTCCTCCTATTCAATATACACACACAAATCCATCAATCAATTTTCTTAGGAGAGCATACATAATAAAAATCAAAGAGGAAGTTGCAGACAAGAAATAAATTCACTTACTTCTATATAAGTGCAGACACAGTTGCAGTGGGGTATGGAGGGAGGGAGGGAGAGAAGAAGAGAGAGAGAGGGATGGGGTATGGAGGAAGGGAGAAGGGGAGGTAGAGAGAGAGGGATGGGGTATGGAGGAAGGGAGAAGGGGAGAGAGAGAGAGAGAGAGAGAGAGAGAGAGGCACCTTGTACGCGCTTGAGAGGGGGAGTTAATACACTTATATGTGTGTAGATATATACTTAATATGTTATATATATATATATATTATATGTATATACACATATTATATATACAATATCATATTATACACACCCAAAATTTAAACAAATGTAGCACGTATGCACTATTTATAGTAAACATAACGTGTATGTGCTTCTTACACCATAAGTACCTCGTACGCACTTTTGACTGTTTAGGCTTGGAAATAGGCCTAGATGACAAAGCTACGGTTTGGAAGTTTGATTTCCCTCCATTTCCCTCATTTTTGACGTGTTTTATTTTATCAACTTGGTTTATCGACTTTGTCATCATCAGGTTTACACTTCATCAAGTGGGTATCTCTAAAATTTCCACCATATTTTCACCCATCTTCTGAGCTTTCTAACCATATAATTTTTAAAAAATTTGAACAAAAATAACATTATTATTGAATTTCTTTTACCAGTGTCTTCATAGTTCTCACAAACATAGGTGCCCCATTTTTTTAATAACTTTTGATATACTTATCCAAATTTTAAAAAACTTTATATATTATTGTAGTGTACTTTATTCTTTAAAATTAAAAAAAAATTGTATTTTCTTTGTTTAGTGCAACTTATGCTTCGTGTATGAATAGGTACCTAATTTTTCAGGATGTGCTCAATTGGAAAAATCATTAAAAAAAAAATACTCAACAAAAAATTACAAAAAAATACAATCTTCTAGTGCTCACTCTTAACTATCTTTCCTCCAAATTATTTGTCAAAATACTAAATCTAACTAAGACTTTTTTGATGCACATGTCAGACACTATGTTATGTTTTTCAGAAAAAATCAAGGTCTATTTTTCGTGCGCGAAGGATTTTACCCCCTTAATCTTACCCAATTTTGAAAAATTTTAGTATTTTGGAAACTAGATTTAGAGTACTAAAATATTTATTCTTTTATTATCTTCATATCTTGAGTGGATGACTTTCAAATTTTTCCTCTAAGTTCAGGTTCACCTGATTTAAAAAAAAAAGTGTCCACTTATACCCCCCTTTTTTACCACCATCTTTGTGCACTTACCCACTCATGAATCAAAACTAGATATGAGGATTACAGAATAAGTTGCCTCGAACCCCGAATCATCTGTCTCTATTACCGCAACCAAAGTTACACAACCAAAATCAACATCTGCACACTGTACTCATACTCTGTTGGATATTGTATTCCACCTTCCAGACTTATGCCAGATGATAATACAACTTTTGATAAATCAAATCTACATGTGTTGGATATAATTTCTGAATTGATTTGTCATCAATGACAACTCCTAATCATTTCTCATGCATCAATCTTCACCGAAACAATGTCTCTTGCCAACAATCTCCCCCTTTGGCATTGATGGCAACACTATGAAAAATGACACTATCAAAACTGCCTGCAAAACTTCAAAATTTTAAAACTCAAAAATCTCCAAGATTCAATAAATCCCCCCTTAGAATATACACCATTTTTCACTTCGCTCTCTCCCCCTTTGACAACAATGCCAAAAATAGGAATCCACCAAAATTTATATACAGGAGTGTACACAGTTACAAAAATTTGAAAATATCTACAAAAATTATTTTTAGGGATAGTATATGATCATCCCAACCCTTTTTCAAACTCTCTAGAATATTGATCAGACCACTGAAAAGATAGGTGTGCATCTCTGCTCCTCTACGATATGCCAGAACACTCTTATTCAAAGAATTCATTGTGTAGTGTTGTAAATTGTACACCCTTGCTAGGGTGGTACAATTCTGCACTTAGCTTAGCACCCGCCTTAGTGTGTTTGCATCTTGCATTGTAATTTCACCTTAAGAATTTAATTAATTATTTTAATTAAATCTAAAGTCATATTTCATCACTTCATACATCATAAAATTAGGCCCTTTACCCTAAGTGTGCCCCTTTTTATTTTATTCCTTCAATAAATCATTTAATCATAAACCCTAATTGTGTCCTATCTTGACCTTTAAGGCCCGATTTCATAGATCAAAACACCTCAAAATCAACTGTAACTTTGGGATCTGCTCTAATATCATCATATCTAACGACCCTAAAAATTTGGTGAAAAGTTGGTCTAACCATGTGCAAAGTGCACATGGTCCTCGGCTTTTTTCTCGAAATTTTGGGAGCATAATTATATGATATCATAATGCTTAACCCCAAAAGATTGGTAGGAAATTCAATTCCTAGGTCGACCTAAAGACAAAATTAAGTCAAAATTAAGATCTAGGGTTTCATACATAAGGGTTCTCTTTCTTCATTTGAAGGCATCTAATCTATCTAATAATCTAAGAGCAGGTTATTGGAGCACAAGGAGCCTTCTATGTAGTGAAAGAGAAGACTATGTGGAGTCTTCAACAACATTCAACAATATTCAACAAAATTTCATCAAGCATCCATCATCAATTAGGAGCCTTGAAGACATTGAAGAATAACAGAAATCACCGACTGACAATTAGCTAGTACCCCTCCCTTAGGGGTTGGGTATGATTTCATGTTTTTTTCATGTCTTTGCATGAGCTTCATTAAATCAATTTACATATTTACATTCATGCTTTAGATCAATTTGCATCATTGAATTAGAGAATTTACTTTGTCAATTATAAGGAATTAGGGTTTACTCTTTAGGGTTGCTCTAGATTGTTTTCTTTCATTTTAGGGTCTTGCACACACACAAGATTCCTGTACACACTATTTTACTATACAAATTGGCTATTTGTGGAGGTGGAAATCACCAACACAAGGTTTTGACTGAGGAAAAATCCTATATAGCCATCCAAATCCTCTGTTTTTAGTTGCAGGTGCAGAAACAGGTACCCCAGAGGACTTTCAGCTCAAGAAAAGACACAGGCACTGCCCAAAAGTCTCAGATTTGCCCAAATCTATCAGGGGCAGGGATGTGGCGCCCTAGTTCTTCCCAGGACAAGGGCATGGCACCCTGGTCCCCCCCACTTTCAGGTGATTTTTGGCAAGTTGCAAGTTCAGGACCTTCAGTTTTCAGCCTTTCAGTTGCAACTCTCTGTCAGATCATCAGGGACAATGGCGTGGCTCCCTGGTCCTAGTCAATTTGGCTCAATTTTCAGATCTGCAAGTTTGTTCAATTTCAGTTTATACATACTTCATTATTTATCTTCTAGCATAATTGATCAATCTTTCATATCTTATCTACATATTCAACAAGAGGAATAGAAACCCTAAGAGATAATCGTTGGCTCTCTCTTTCTCACAAGAAGTAGCCAAAGTGAGCTATCTCCCTAGTCTCTTTCATATTCATAATGTGTTGGCAAAAGTGGGATTAGGTCCTAGTCACCCGGTCTCGCTTTTTCCCTCCACATTTTGGTGAACTCGACGTGAATCCAGTCTTCTTTAATTCTGATTTATGTTCTTAGATCTGAGTGTTTTTTTCCATTTCAAATTCAAATTTACATTTACAAGTTTCAATTCCTTGCAAATTTAAAAACATTAGAGGTCAATTTTGTAAAAAAACCCTAATTTTTTAATTCAAAATTGTACTTGTGGATTAGCTTGATTTGGAACATTAATTTTAGGTCTGATTTAGGAACACATTTCACTCATAAATTTCATTTTCTAAATCAACATTTAGAGTGCCTGCATTGGTTAAAATTTAACATTTCATTTTGTTTTTCATATGTTATCATTTGAAAGAGGAAAATTGTTGTCACGATGCATTCATTTCATAAATGTGATAATGGGTTAGCTTCCTTTGCTTCATTTTTTCCATCTCTTAAAGAACCTCCTCCTATCTATGGCAAAATTTTAGTGCCTAAAAGAGTTGTTACCAATCTCTTCAAAACTCTCCCAGGTTCTAAGGATGAAGATTTGAAGAGTGATCTTGACAATTCTCCTAAAATATGCTCTTCCCATCTAGCTATCTTAGAGGAAGAGGATGATATCATAAACACCTTTCTTAGTGTTACTTTACCTTCTTTACATGATACCTCTCTAAGTGAAAAGGCATCTATTGACATTGACTTATCTTCTCCTAAATTTGGTCTTACGAATGGGGGCATGTTAGTGCAACAAGAGGTTATGAGCATTTCTTTCAAAGATCTCTTTCCTAAGCATGAATATTTGGATAAATATTTCCATCTCCCTCCTAAAGAATACTCCCCTCATGAGGATCATTTTGTGCAAGAAGATGGTATCATCTCTACTTTTCCTAGTGGTGGCATTTCCTCTTTTTATTCCAACAAAATTCTCACTAGAGATGATGCATTGATGAGAAATGCTTCTCCTTTCCCTAAAGCTTGTCTTACCCATAAAGATGCCTTGGAAAAAGAAGATGAAATCAAAATCAATTTCCTTAATTCTCTCTCCCCTAAACATCCTATTGAACACATTTTGAGGCAAGAAGATGATTTAAACACATGTAGTGATGCTCTCCCTCTTAAGGATGAAGAATTAATGAACAATGTTATCCCTTCTCCCAAAATTGGCAATAAGGACATCTTTGTGCAAGATATTTCTAATATTTTTTTCAATAACCTCACTATTTGGGATGAACCATTAGAAGAAGGTGTTGATTATTTTCTACCCTATGAGAGTAATGTTTATCCTTCTCCTAGAGAGTTTATTCCCCATGTAGATCCTTTTATATTAGAGGATGATATGACCCTTCCTAATAATATTCTTCCTGCTAAAACATCAATGCCTACTTCTAGTCTACCTCCTAAAATTGATAATTCTTCCAACAATCTTTTTCATTCTTCTTCTAAAATTCATAAGGACACCTTTGATATTCCTAAACCATCTTCAATCAATTTGATACATGTGAATGAAACACCTAATAGACCCCTCGTCATAGTTCAAGGTGCTGGTCCTTCTCAAAGTTCTCAACGTAGGCCTATCTTAGTGGTTCAAGGTGGTTATGCTAATGATTCTTTTTGCACTCCTAATAAACCTATTATTAGTGTGCAAGAAGGTTATCCTACTAAGAGCCCTTATGAATATACTAATAAAATCACTAGAGAGAGTTATAATACGATTGATCATACTTACAACACAAGAAACAATAGGCAGCCTAATCCTCTTTCAGTTACCCCAACTTCACTTCCTCCCTCTCAACCTACTCTTCCACAAGTACCTTGTATATCATAGACTCTTAGTAAGGAGTATGATCTCATTGAACAACTTAAAGCTACTCCTGCCAAGATTTGTATTTGGGATTTGGTTCAAACTTCACTTGCTTATCATGGGATGTTACAAGATGCTTTGAAAGACTTAGATGTCCCACCCACAGTGACACCTAATAACATGGCTTCTTTGATTGATCCTACAAAAAAACCCAAAGCTCAAATTGTATTCACACAATATGAGTTACCTTCTCATGAAATCCAACATCAATATGATCCTCTTATGATTGTGGTTATTATCAATGATGGTGCTATAAGATGAACCCTTGTGGACAATGGGTCTAGCCTTAATGTTTGTGGTGTGGACTTATTGGATAAGATTAATGTGGATCATTCTCTCATCGAACCCGCTTATGTTTCTATTCTAGGCTTTGATAATGTTACTAAACAATGTTTAGGTGTCATAACCTTGCCTATTAAGGTTGTTAGATGCAATGACAGTCCCAAAGACACTGAGAGGGAGGGGGGGGGGGGTGAATCAGTGTCTAACTAGTTAAGTGAATATTTGAACTTATTTATAACTTTGCAACCCAAATTAATTTACCGGTAAACAAGTAATAATGCAACAAAGAGAAATAACAGAGACAACATATATGCACACCATAACACAAGATATTTTTGGCGAGGAAACCCGGTAAGGGAAAAACCTCGATGGGATTTGTGACCCACAATATTTACTCACTGGCCAATATGAATAAATATTACTTACAAAAGGGGCCTGCACATGCAGGAAGGCCAACAACCTAGAGCTCAGTGCTCAATGAAAGAGTCTCACTGACTACAAACTGGATAATTAAATCCAAGACAATGTACTGCTCAGAATAGCATCTGCAATGCTTGATTTAGTACCAGTTTAATCTCTATCAGAAACCTTAATCAAAAACCTGCCGGTGAATAATATTCATTCACATAACCTATATGCCTTATTACAAAATCTTTTCACTATCTTCTACATATACCATTACATAATTTCCTCTCCATGCTATATCAAAAATGACCTATAAGATCTCATACATATATGAGTCTTTACAATACATCATGTTGACTTACAAATAATTAATTACATTACAATATAATTCACATAAACAAAACTTGTCTCATGTCGGCCTGGATGCCAGTATGCTTCGTTGCCAGTGTAAACTAAATATCGATGAATGACCTTTGTTGTGTCTGTCGATGCTGGTGAATGATTTCTACGTAGCCGGTGAACCTGTAGAATCTTGTTACCGGTTGGTTGCCATCAATGACAACATCAACCATTCTCATGTGAGTGTAGAATGCCAACAAAGGTAGGTCATGTTATTTTACCTACACCTATTCATGTCATGCCTGGTAATTTGACATATAACTTTCTATTAGGGAGACCGTGGATTCATAGCATACAAGATGTCCCCACAACTTTTCATAGGCAAGTCAAGTTCATTTATAACAATAAGACATACACCTTGTTAGCTGATACCAATCTTCAAGAACCATTAAAATCTGGATCTTCTTGTTCAACTACTTCCCAGTCTTCTCCCAATCCTTTACTTCTTCAAATACATCTATTTCCTTTGATGATCGTGTTCCTTCTAGTACTCCTTATTCTTATACTCAATCGGAATCTCCTCCCAAAGATATATTTTCTCCCGAAAAGGTGCTCTCAGATGATGATTAGGGATCTCTAGACTTCAATTCTACTTTTGTAGGAGAGTTTAGAGTATCTTGGAAAGGATCTAAGAGTGAGAAGGATAAATCTAAGGAGGAACCTAAAGAGAAACCCACTTTGTCTAAACAACTAAGTAACCACATTGTGGTTGCTTCTAATTTAAATAATTCTTCAAATCCTTCCTCCAATTCATATAGCACTGAGACCTATGAGGTGCAACCATCTCTTTCTGATTTGGCACCCTTTATGGTCATGGTTTTCACATTTTAGCTAAGAGTGGCTATATTGGCAATGGTTGTGGCACAAATGAACACGCAATTAAAGTTCCTTTAGAACATAACACACATGAAGCTTCATTTGGACTTGGATATAATCCTTATAAGCCCACCAAAGCATCTAAAAGATCATTTCTCAATGTGAATGCTATATTTAATAGTGATGATGACCTCACCTCAATTAAATCATCTTCTACTTCTTTCAACACTCATTCCCCTCATAAGGAAATCTTGGTGATGAACAAATCTCTTTACGAATCTCCTCAAGAGAGTTCTAATCCCCCTTATGAGACTTTATCTTCTACTCATTTTAAAATCCATTCTTCTAAGAATAAGGCTCTAATTAATTACACTTATCCCTCTCCTAATATTTCTTGTGTGTAATAAAAGTATGACTTAGTGGCCTATTCTTCTCCTATAAACTTCTCTCTTTCTAAAGACTTTTTAACATTCATCATCTTATACATGTTTTTAACCTCACTTATAGTAGAGCATTTAACATGTCATATTCAAATACCTCATTCAATCTATCATGTATTTAAATAGCATTAATGGCTATTATGTTGCTCATCATTATGTGATGTTGGTAGCTCACTTACTGGGGCTCATTGTCATTCATGATGGTACAATTTCATGTGCAATCGTACTTTTGGAAGAAACATAATAGCCTATTTATATCTCATCTCTTCTCCCTATATATATGGGGGCAAGAGTGATTTTAAACATCTCTCCTTCTTAAGATTAAAATTTCCCCTTTGTGAAGTAGTGTCTTCTATAAGGATTTCTTATTGATTGTAGAGGTGTATTCATATTTGAATTCCTTCTCTCATATTGGAACAAGCATCCCTAATGGGGATCTTAAGTACATATCCTTAATTGGGACCTCCTCCTTGGTGTTGGAAGTCCTTGATCATTCATCAATTTCTTTTCTTCATTAAGTAGTATCTTTTATAATAAACCCTTCTATTTTGTGCACGTGCATATCCCTGATGAGTATCTCTTGCCTTCTTTTAGAAGAGTGTTTCTATAAATAATATCTTTGATGTCGTTTCAATCCTCCATTCTTTTCCAATTTCCTTTATGGAGTTGCATTTTCTGATTATATCTCTTGCATTTGTTTCCATTTAAATCTTTCATCTCGTGTTAGAGAACTCTCAAATCCTCACACTCTTTGTTGTGTTGGAATTGGGTTTAGTTCTCTTTCTTACCAAATGATTCTCCATTAGTTTTTGATCTTGTATCAAATATTCTTGTGAGCATTTTTCATCAATCTTCTTTCACAATTCGATGTGGTAAACATGATACCCTATTTCAAATCACTAAAATTAGCAAGCTGGAACAGGGGGGCATATAGCTACCCTTGAATTTTCATCACCTTCCTTAGTAAGAATTTATTTGATTTTGTGATTTTATCTAACATGTGATTTTGTAGGGTGTAGTTCCTAACTGTGTACTACAGATACTGTTGGGGGTTTCGTCTATAAACTTGTGGATATATCCTTTTTCATGAATGTTTACTTTTATGTACATTATATTGCATATGCACGTAGTACCATATGACCGCTAAAGTGGGGGCTAAATGTAGTGTCATAAATTGTACACCCTTGCTAGGGTGGTACAATTCCACACTTAGCTTATCTCCCACCTTAGTGTGTTTCCATCTTGCATTGTAATTTCCCTTTAAGCATTTAATTAATTAATTCAATTAAATCTAAAGTCATATTTCATCACTCCATACATCATAAAATTGGTCCCTTTACCCTAAGTGTGCCCCTTTTTATTTTATTCCTCCAATAAATCATTTAATTATAAACCCTAATTATGTCTTATTTCAACCTTTAAGGCTTGATTTCTAATATCAAAACACCTCGAAATCAACTATAACTTTGGGATTCTTTCTAATATCATCATATCTAATGACCCTGAAAATTTGGTGAAAAGTTGGTTGGACCATGTGCAAAGTGCACATGGTCCTCGGCTTTTTTCCCAAAATTTTGGGAGCATAATTCTATGATATTATAATGCTTAACCCCAAAAGATTGGTAGGAAATTCAATTCCCAGGTCAGCCTAAAGACAAAATTAAGTCAAAATTAAGATCTAGGGTTTCATACATAAGAGTTCTCTTTCTTCATTTGAAGGCATCTAATCTATCTAAGAATCTAAGAGCAGGTTTTTGGAGCAAAAGGAGCCTTCTATGTAGTGAAAGAGAAGCCTATGTGGAGTCTTCAACAATATTCAACAACATTTCATTAAGCATTCATCGTCAATTAGGATCCTTTAAGACATTGAAGAATAATAGGAGATCACCGACTGACGATTGGCTTGTACCCCTCCCTTAGGGGTTGGGTATGGTTTCATGTTATTTCATGTCTTTGCATGAGATTCATTACATCAATTTACATATTTACATTCATGGTTTAGATCACTTTGTATCATTAATTTAGAGCATTTACTTTGTCAATTATAAGCAATTAGGGTTTACTCTTTAGGGTTGCTCTAGATTGTTTGCTTTCATTTTAGGGTCTTGCACACACACAAGATTCCTGCACACACTATTTTACTATACAAATAGGCTATTTGTGGAGGTGGAAATCACCAACATAGGGGTTTGACTGAGGCAAAACCCTATATAGCCACCCAAACCCTCTCTTTTCAGTTGCAGGTGTAGAAACAGGTACCCCAGAGGACTTTCAGCTTAGGAAAAGACACAAGCACTGCCCAAAAGTCTTAGATTTGGCCAAATCTATCGGGGACAGGGGCGTGGTACCCTAGTCCCCCCCACTTTCAAGTGATTTTTGGCAAGTTGCAAGTTTAGGACCTTCAGATTTCAGCCTTTCAATTGCATCTCTCTCTATGAGATCATCAGGGACAGTGGCTTGGCACCCTAGTCCTGGTCAGTTTGGCTCAGTTTTCAGCATCAGGTACACATCCAGATTCCTCCCCCTTGTCGTATTTCAGTATCTCAGTTTTAGATCTACAAGTTTGTGCAATTTTGGTTTATACATACTTCATTGTTTATCTCCTAGCATAGTTGATCAATCTTTCATATCTTACCTTCATATTCAACAAGAGGAATAGAAACCCTAAGAGATAATCCTTGGCTCTCTCTTTCTCACAAGAAGTAGCCAAAGTGAGCTATCTCCCTAGGCTCTTTTGTATTCCCAATGTGTTGACAAAAGTGGGATTAGGTCCTAGTCACTTGGTCTTGCTTTTTCCCCTCCACACATTGTATCTTACTTACTTCTAATCATTGAATCTATCTGGGGAGTGATAAGACTTCTTACTTCTCCCACTCTACCCAAAATTCTATCCTTCTCCTGATTTAAACTCTTAATCTTATTAGGTATACTCATAACTTGAGCTTCAAAATTGCTAGTAGGGACTGATTGGGGTGCATAGGATTCAGATATGCTAGCAAACTGGCCTTCACATTCTTTTATTTTCTTGTCAATGTCAATAGTAAACTTAGGAAAAATTAGATATGACTTGTATATTTGACCGCCTTTATCTAATGCATCTTGTATATTCTTCATAGTAGTTATCAAACTCACCCTATCTCCCTCAATCATCTTCAAAATTATCCTCAATCTCATAGCATTAAACTGAGTCAAAACTTTAGCATCTACTGCACTCTCCAAAGACACAAAATGAGATTCTATTGCATTGAGCATGCTTCTAAGTTTATCAAAGGGAGTGTCAGTTGTATTTGGTTTGAATGATGGCAAAAGTTTCACCACCCTAGCGTAGGTAGTTGTCTTTTTCACCTCTCTCACTGCTTCATCAGACATTGGCTCTACATCTTCAATAGTGGCTGCAACATATTCCCTTTTATGCTTCTCCTTCTTCCTCTTAATTCCACCGATTGACTTGGCTTGTGGCTTGGATGGAGGGACGGGCTTCTAAGCACTGGAGGTAGGTGCTAGCTTGGTTTGGTTTGCTTGGGAGGAGTGGAGACTAGTTTTGTCTTCTTAGGATTTACCATGTCCTCCTCCTTCAAAATATTCTACTCCCTAGCCCTTTGAACGACTTCCTTTGTTATTCCCATTTGTTCTGCAAGCTCTCCAACTTCTTTTTTGCCCTTCCTCTCTCTTCCGGGCTCAGTGAATTTCTTGTGCAGGTCTAGATCTTTCTCCTTATAAGTGCCAAACCTTTCATCTTTCTCATCAATAAATTTACTCAATAGGTGTTGAGCATATGCATCAAGTGTGTTTCCATCTACTTCATACCCCATGGGCATGATCCATACGGTTCTTGGTTTTGCTGCCTCAATATGGCATTGATCTTTGTCTACCATGAAATGGATGGTATCCTCATATTTTTCAACAATGTCCTTCGGAATTCTCTCTTTGCTTTGCATCATTGCCTAAAATGATTTGAAATAACCCCACAAAGTAGATTTCTATGCTACCACGTCACCCAATCCTTGCAAACCTTCTTTAATTTGTACTACCACTGGTTTATCATAAGCCCATTGTACTTTTCCTATACCAAGGATTTCATTCAAAAAGTAAAGTGCCAAACAAACAATCAAGGAACCAAACTTTAAAACATGTTTCTTATCTTTCTTAATCTTCTTTAGATTTCTCATTAATTCACTAAGAAACACCCCACACAAATCATATCTCTTGTCCTCCTTGAGTATATGATAGGTTGTATATATTGTAGTATCGGATACCAAATTTTGTCGATTGGAGTGGTACACCTTATATCTTATCACCGTTGATGCAAATCTCACGTCATGTTCAATGATATCACTTATTTTCATCGACTAGTTATCATGTTGGGATCCGATAACCTTTGTCACTATGGTGTTCTTTACATGTCTTAGACCGAGGATCTCACTGGTTGCATTTAAATAGGTTACCTCTTGAATGGCTTTCTTTGTGATCTTGTGAGATCTATCTAGCCATATAAACTCATCATGGATTCAACTCAAGACATACCTAACCCATTTGGGTTCATCAAAAACTGAAAAGTGAACAAATTGGATGAAACCCTTGTCTTGCAATGACTTGAATTTGGGCTTCAGATTCCCCATCTCATTCATCGTATGCTTGGTGTATAATGATTTAACATGTCTGCATTCCCAATCTCTTCAATATTACAATGAATGTATGCCCTAGTATCCTCATTATGCAACACTCCATACGACATAGAAGAAAATGCTCCATTCGGATCATCTTCGATCGATTTGAACGGATGTTTCAATGATTTCTACTACCAACGGAGTTGTTACACCAGATGATGATGCCATTTTGAAAATAGGGTATCAAAAATAGCTCGAACATGGATAAATACCTTTTCAATTTCAACCTAACTTTATCCTTTGAAAACCTAACTTTAAGTTGTAATAAATGCACAACCCTTAAGGTTTCTCGGATACCATGTTTCTTCAAGAATTCATCACCAGATTCTCAGATAGGCATGTAATCTTCTAGATATCAACTGCACAACTAATCTCGATCATCTGCAACTTTCCTTTGTTGGTTACCGATCTCCAAAAGGGGGTTTTAAGGATCTGCATGAAAAGCTTCCCCCTAAGGTTAAATGCCTTAGTTACCGGATGAGTTTCCAACATCGAAATTGGATGTGGAGCCATTCTGTGCATTCAAATCTTCCTTCTTAACCCAAATCTTCTTATACTTCTCTCTGACCTCTTCAACCTTTGCTTTTCCCTTTTCATCTGATCTACTCTTGTCTACCAGAGCATTCTTGCTCACATTCTTTCTTCTACAATATTTTCCAATGTGACAGAATTTGTTACATACACAGAAACAACATTTCCTTGCATAGGCCTGTAGTTCATCTGATTTGGTCCCACCTTACATTGGTTAGAAATGTGTCCAAACATTCTACAAGCATATCATCTCTTATTTTGGAAATTATTCATCACTACTCTGCACATGTTTGACTTATGACCAAAGTTGTTGCATTTAAAACATTGATCGGTAAAGGTAGGACCATTGTTCATCATCCTATTTCTGCATTGACTTGCCATATGACTGAATTTATTGCAAACAAAACATTTACCATTTAATTTATAAGCATTAGGCTATCTTACCGAAGGTCTCTTGTTCTTCTGATGATTTCTTTGTCCAAAACAGGAGGATTCTCCTTTCTCATATCCAAGTCCTTGCATGTCTTTTCCACTTCTCTGACTCTCTAGAATCTCATCTAGCCTGGCTGAACTAGCTTTGAATTTTTCTTTGTACTCATTAGCAGTGGAAATTTCATCTCTCAGAATTATGATCTACCTTTCAAGTTCTTGCCCATCATTCTTGGATTGCACCAATTCAAGTCTCAACTGATCATTCTCATAGTTCAATCTACAACATTATTTAGATCTATCCTTCAATGATTGAGTCAGATTTTCCTCATTCTTCTTCCTGTCTTCAACTTTCTTTGTTAACTTCATCACAATAGATTGCATCTCATTCTTCAGGACTACATTATCTCTAGCAAGCTTCTCACATTCATCTGTCTTGTCTTGTAGGGCTTGATTGTCAAAGATTTATTCTTCTTTCTCCTTGAGTTTATCCAACAATTCCTTTCTCTTCTCTATGGATGTGTTCACTTGTTCTTTCAAAGACTCAATGAAATTTTTAGTAGCATCCAGACTTCTCCTTGTTGGAACCCTAAAATTTGAAGAATTTTAGGGGTTCCTAAACATGAGAATGCAATGAAAGCCCCTAAAAATGCACTCATATATCTTGATCTTGACAAGATATTTGACCTTGCAATTAGGTTTACCACTTAAGCATGATTACCCATATTCAGCTTCCAAAGATCAGATATGAAGTGACAAAATCTAGGATGTACATAAGCCTGAGTTTCATAACCTTTCTGAGTAGGCCTTTTCGGGATTCAATATCATTGTATTAGTAAACCTTCATGCTAAACTGATTATCCCATTCAATTCTCCTACTAATATAGTATCCCCATACAAATTTGCAGGATCCTAGGATACCATCTGCCTTTTTTCCAAAGTCAATTCCATATCTGATTACTTCATTTCAATCACTCACACATTGCAAAATTCACTAAAGTAGCCTTATGTTTAAATTAACATTCCTCACCCAGATCACCCTTGGGCCAAACCAATTGATCCATGCAATTTTTAGTATGATTATGAAACTCTATGCACATTTTTGAAGCCCTACCAATCCATTTCTTATTTTTTCTAAGCTTAAACCAAATGCAATTTATGCAAATCTCAAACTTGCACAAGGTTAGAATCAATTATGGAGCCCACTTTGGAAAATGATATCTCTCACCTTCGAAGGAATTTTTAAGAGTTGTTAGTTGCGTTGCAATCTCTAGATAAATGCATAAATGATTGCAAACTCTCATGACCTCAATACATGATTGGGTCAGTTTTCAGGATTGGTTCCGCATACAAAAAGTCAAGATTGGACATTCTTACAAAGGGCCAAAACGCACAACTCAACAATGTTTCAAAAAATTAATTTGATCACACGCTCAACGACTCAAAAGAAATATTTGGAAAAATGAGTCAGAGCAAGGTATGGAGTGTTAATTTGAGAAGAATGGTTTATTTGATCACCAGATGAGGTTAGTATTGTTACAAGTTCATTAATGAAAGATATCTTCTTTATTAAAGTTGATAATTAGAATTAATATACTTGACATTATTAAAACCAAATGTTTACAATATGTGGGGATAAATGGGGCTCCCATAAAGGTAGAGCTCAGCATATAGTTTTAAAAAATGATCGGTTTCCACTTGTACTAACCCAAAATAGCTAATTATTTGGATCTGTGTATTGCCATTCAAATCCAAACCTGATGGATCTATGTATCCACTCAAGAATTTGCATGCTGCAGTTGATCTTTTGTTTTTAGAAGGAAGCTTTGATCTCATTCTTGTAAAGAGATCAATTTTTCCGTATTACTTTTTTGATCGGTATTGGAGCTTGCCCAATGTGGATTGGAGAAATTTAGTGGATGATTATGTTGGAACATTTGGTATTGCAAGGAAATTAGTTCTTGAATCGTTGGTCTTTTATATTTTGGATGACAGCACAAGTGAGGCATTGGAGGAGGCTTGTCGAATTCTTCCTGAAATTGTTAGTTCAACAACACATCCAAAGATTTTAAGAGTTTTACTTGAAAGGCAAAATCCAGATACAACTTTGATGATTTTGCGTTGTCATGGATGTGATGGACAATTAGGAATTACAGATTCTAGTTCTCAGTGGGGAAGTGTCGCTACTCTTCATGAGGTTGTGAAAGCCATCAGAGTCAGGCTTGAGTGGGGACTTCTGACTGAACCATATCTTTATCAGAGAATACATTGCTTACGAATAAAAGTTGGGCAATCAAAAAATAGAAAGGGTACATTTGCAGCTCAAGAAGCAGAAGAAATGAATAGGCATTGAGATTGGCTTATGGAGGTTCTTGTTGGTGAGATTTGTTTCTTATGCATACAGAGAAAACTGGTCGATAGGATAATTGAACTACCATGGTACAGGGAGGAGGAAAGATTTATGCAAAAGTGTCTTCTAGAGATGACTATATAGGTCTTTCTTGTTTCATTGGCAATCTGCTTGTTGTATTTTTCATCCAGCGTTGCCGCTACATTGAAGCATATCAAATAAACAGAAACAGTTCATAACCGAAAGAACAGATGAGAAAATAGTTGAGAGGGTTCAAAAAGCAAGAGAATGGAGAACACGATTGACTGAAAAATACATTGAGTTGCTGCCATAAATACAATGCCAATAGCTAAGATGTGGAAACATGCAGGAGAACAACCGAATAAAGTCACCGTTGTCAATCTTGCCGCACTCAAACAACCCTAACCCTATTTTCATCAAGCATTGGGGTAACATAAAACAACCATCCCTGATAGCCAAAGTTACCCCGATGAAGACATGGGGGATATCATTTTAAGTCATCGGGCATCAGGGTAATAGAAAAATATTTATCTCGATAGTGGAGAGATACACTGATGGATAACCAACTATTGAGGAGATCTTTCATTGATAATGAATATTTCAAGATTTGCACGATCAAGCCGAGGAACTTTATCAAGGCGGAAACTAAAAGAACATTATTAAAGAATTTATTTAGTATGTATTTTAGGGTTTTCATTTGTAATTACTTCTTAAACAAAAGGGTGTGTCCTTTGGGAATGTAACTATCTATAATTCCCTTATGTTTATAAAAGGGAAGTCACACAGAACAAAAAGAGTGGTGAGTCCATAGTTTACATTTTTAAAATTCCTATCTTTGACATTATCCTATTTGTGACTGCTAGTGTTATATTAAGGAAAGTCTAATAGGAATGAGGAGTTTATTCTTTGCAAACTGAATGTATTGGAGTATTTGCAAGTGCATTTTTTGTGTACATTCTTATTCCAGAAGTTAATATACAAGATTTCATGTTTTTATCTTCAGATCGTTATGTGTAATTTTGTGTTTGATGGAATTATATGTCCTCTTGATAAATCTTTTAGATTTGTTGTGATGTGCCATCACATGATGTTGTATTGAATGTAAATTTGGGTTTTTATTGTTCATGCAACACATAATGAAACTTTCACAGTGATGGTCTTATAATTGTCTCTTGAGTTGATAGTGATTCTTGTCCACAAAGTTACTCATTAATTGTCAGATAAAAGCACTGGTCTGTTATTAATCTTTGCTAAATAAGTTTGTATGCATTAGGTCCTTATCAAAGAAACAAATCTTCTAATTTATATAAGTACTGCTCTTTTTCATAATGGCTTAAAGTCCTAATAGTAATCTTTTACATAACACAACTATATTCACAGTTATTTTATCAGCTTTAAAGGCATTCAATAAAAAGCATTTTTGTTAGCATAACCGTAGGAAATTTTTTTGCCATCCCTGCAATTGCTAACTCCCACAATTTAAATCCACTTAAAACAAACCTCTTTTGTTCTTGAGAGTGTAAGGTACACCCACCTGGGTTTAGTGGAGTGTAAAACGCAGAGGGATTTGGTCTTTGACCATCCCTGTTCGTTGGCCAAGACTTATTGGATTAACTGAGGATTAGGCAAGTCTTTGGTTTCCCAATCTGTGGTTTTGGGCCCCAACACTCATTAGGCTACTTTTTGCTTTCATCATTGCATCAAGATCTTCAAGTGCCATAGTAAGTTGCTTCTGCAAATTGGAGTCCATTAATTCAATCTTCCAGATCCTCCTCAAGCTGTTAGGCTTCTTCTGAGGAAATAGTCTCTTGTACCAATTGTTGGAATCAATGAACACTGAGAGGGGGGGGGGGGGTGGGGGTGAATCGGTGTTCTGCAATTCACAAAATTATTAAACTGATTCTTAAACCACTAGATGCATAAGAATGAAAGTAAAGTGTAGAAAAATTAACCAGCCAACCACAAAACCATAACACCAAATTTTTTTATGTGGAAACCCAGAAAGGGAAAAACCACGGTGGGATTTGAACCCACAATAATATTATACTTTGATTAGGAGTATGATAATATTACAAAAAGAGGAATGCACTTGAATTTAGACTCATTGCTCAAATACAAAAGAGGGCTACAGCTTAGAGGACTCACTATCCTACAAATGATTACAAATGATTACAATAGTGTCTAAACCAAAGAATGGCATCTACTAATGTCAAATAGCAGTTCTGGTTAAGCTCAAGAGTTCTTCTACCACTGATCTGTCTCTCTACTCTGTTTTTCTGCTGTCATATACCAGAGCACTAAAACCTTCAGTCACATTCACAAAACTTCGTACATTTTCTTATACGGTCTTCTCACACCATGCCATACATCAAAATGCTCAAATGAATCGGTCTTATATATCCGCATCAACAAAAAAAATCAATTCCCATGTCGGCTTCCAAAAACCGCATAACACGCAACATGAAATGTGTAACCAACAAGTCAGCTCAATACGTCCACAAATCCATATGTGAACCTAAACAAGATCATAACAAGCTTCACATATGTTAGCCCAATCTCCTCGAACTCAAAACCAATCACTAAAATCATCCGAAGGATTCAGGATCACACATTACATCAAAATAGCTCTGTTCTTCCTGAATTACTGGATGTCGGATCTTCAATCTTGCTCATGAATCAACACTGGATATTAGGATTATTGAATAAGCTGCCTCGAACCTCAAATCATCTACCTCTATTACTGCAACCAAAGTTACACAACCAAAATCAAGATCTACACATTGTACTCATACTCTGTCGGATATTGTATTCCACCTTCTAGACTTATGCCAAATGATAATACAACTCGGTAAATCAAATCTACATGTACCAGATATGATTTCTGAACTAAGTTGCCATCAATGACAACTCCTAAGCATTTCTCATGCATTAATCTTCACTGGAGCAATGTCTCTTGCCAACAATACATACATACATACATACATACATATATATACATATGTATATATGTATACGTATATAAATGTATATATACACATAATACATATACATAATATAAGATGCGACTAATTTGGCTCCAAAATGACTCACTAACCTTCGTGTTATACAATTTTCCAAAAAATGAAAGACGTAGCTAATTCTGTCAAGCATGACCAAGATCTGTAATTTTCGACTAACCTTCGTGTTAAGCGAAAATCGTGACTTTTTGGAGCCAGTTTAGTTGTAGCCCATAATATATGTTTGTGTGTGTGTTTGTATATATGTATGTGTGTGTGTGTGTGTATGTATATATACATATACATATCCACACACACACACACATACATATTTATATATATGTAGATATGCATATATATGTATATATGTATACACACACACATGTATATATATATAAACATGTACATGTGTGTTTGTGTATATACATACATACATAAATATGCACACACACACATGCATGCATGCATGTATGTATGTATGCATGTATGTATGTATGTATGTATGTATGTGTGTGTCACATATACGTATATATACCAAAGTGGGGTTCAAATGTAGAGATAAGTAGCTCCTACTTCACTCCTTTCTTGCTCATTTTTTGCACTAATATTAGTCTCAGCCTTTTGAAACACAACTTACAAATTATATTTTTGACCATTTGAAACCTTAAATTTCCCTTCAACTCATGTTGTGCAATATATCCTCTAATACCCTATTCTTTCTTAGTTGCATACCTTGGACAACATCCTATCATTCTCATATCCGCCTATATTAACCTACATTTACTGCTGTCTTCCAAATTCACAATATTATTTCCCCACCTAGACTTCTCCATCTCTTCTTGCTAACCATAATTTGATCTCATGTAACTAGAAATAAGAAGTTAGTGTTTATAAGGTCAAGTTCTTAAGGAATACAAAAAAGAATTAGCCATGAGAAAAGTAGCACAATCACTATCCAACAGACACAACACACACCTCTTGGGACTTCACAGATATCTTAAACTTACATAACTCTCTTTATACTTTTATTGTTGTAAACACCACCTATTTCTCAAGCAAGTCTAGGCTTCAAACACTCCAAATATATCCATTTGAAAATGGCTACATCACCCCTAAGATTTGATTGTTGATAGATTCCATAAATGATTGTTAGGCAGTACTTTTATGCTCTAGTTGTGTATCAAAGTTTAACTTCAGTAGTTGTAGAAGGTGTGACTATATGTAGAACATTAGTGCATCTAAAAATGCACAACCACACTAGAATAGACATATGTAAGCACTTCTATCCTTAGTAGATTGTCTTATCCTTGAACAAATTGTCCAAATAACAAAAAAATTAGAATCATTTTTTATGACACTTATACCTCCTCTTATCATCTACAACTTCAATTGACAAAATAGGCATACTTCGTATCTCCATTTACTTCAATATGATCTGTGCTCTGTTTGCAGAAAACCTGAGACCGCAGGCCACATCTTCTTTGATTGCCCTTTTGCTAGAGAAATTTTGTTAATGTTTGGAATTTCTATCACTGAACATGTATGCACTCTTGATATAATTATTGGTTTTATTCATGGACTAAGGAAGGATACTAACCTAGTTTGGCAAATTCTATCTTCTTACATTCTGTGGTTTATTTGGAAACTTAGGAATGAGGAGAAGTTTCAAGGTAATACAAGGGAACTTACTGGTTTTTTAAAAAAACTCACACATTACAAAATTGTTGTGCAGGTTTGCTTTCTGATGAACATTGAGAGGAACAAACCCCTGTGATTCCTCAAAGATGACAGAGAAACCATGTTTGTCTATGAGATGCAAGATGGTTATGAATGGGCCAGGATCGCAGAGAATCAAACCTCCTTTGATAAAGCAGTAAAGAAGTTGATAAAGGATCTACAGGATAGCAAGCCTCCTCCCTTCAACAGGATAGAGATGTGCTCCCAGATCCTAGCGAGAAAGAAGGTGGTTCGGATGGACCACATAGCTGGAGGATCAGGATGAGGTTCTGCAATAATGCCTCTTGATAATAACCTTTATACTCTTCAGCGTCCCCATATTTTGTTGTGATTAGGAGATAACTGTATATGCTACTTGCCTAGTCTCTCTGGTTTCACAGTTTGGCAGTTGAGGCTCTGCCTCCCACTCTCTCTTTTTGTATAAACTCTCCGACTCCTTTTTTAGACTCTCGATTTCTAATACAAAAAAATTTCAACTCTTAAATTTTTATTATTATACTTTAAAATAAATTATTATAATTAAAGTAAAAATTCAATTACTCTAATAAATGATGACAACGTTAATACAAAAACTCTATTTAAAATTTTTAAATTTGAATCTCTTTTGCATCCACCAATAAACATGTGTTTCGTATTGAAGTGTTCAAACATTTTTTCTTTTAGGGAAAAAAGAAAGAACAATAATGTAGCAGTCAAAAGGCCCTTGAAATAACTACTAAAAGACATTTGATGTATCTAATAAATTAAAAAAACAACTGGCTATTTCCACCTGTATTCTCCTTGTAACTTCCATGAAGTTTCTAAGAGATCTTAAATGGTGACACGTTCTCATCATAAACCTCGATCATTTCACTGTGCCACCTGCCTTCCTAGTTGCAGGCCACATCAAGAAATAGGACAAATATTACATCCTTGTTGCAATCAGTCATTCGCTCTGCCACCTGCCATCCCCTGAATGATAGTGGCAGTCCTTTTCTTATGACAGATATTTATATTTTTGGAGATTTGTCGTTGGAAATCTCAGGAGCCCTAGATCAATGTAGATTAAAGATAAGGCAAATAACAATAATTAATTGAGTACAAGACAGAACCCAATTTTTTAGAAAGCAACATACATCTACCATTCCTGTCTGGTTTTGAATGGTAGTTTCTAAGGCCCGATCTGCAAGCATATTTCCTCTATATAAGTCTATCCCTTCTCAGAGTACCAAGAGGCTGAGAAGAAGAGTCATAGATTGCTTAGTACAATGACAAGCCAAATACAAGAAGATGCACACTTGGAAGAAGAAGAACCCCATTATATGGGAGAAGAAGAAGAATCACCACGTTTGGGAAAAGAAGAACAGACGCAGACGAAAAGGGTGAAAATTTTGGTTGCAGTAGATGAAAGCCAAGAGAGCATACGGGCCTGTGAATGGGCTTGTAAGAATCTTTTGGCTTCACACACAAATATTCGTCAATCTTATAAATTCATCCTCCTCCATGTTCGACCCCCTGTTTGTGCCTCATCTGGTCCTGGTAAGATCAGGGCACAAATAGATCCCTAAGTTTCTTTTTCGTGTCTTAAAAATAGAGGATTTGTCTTTGGATTATAGTATTTTTTGAAATGTACCCTATACTTTCCATACGCTTTCAATTTCATGAGACAATTTTAATCTTCTTTAAATATAAATTGTATGTTACCGTTTGTATTGTGCAGCCTACATTTTGAGTAGCCAAGTGCTTCATCTTATGGAAAGTGCTGAAGCGAAGACTACCCAGAAGGTATTGAAGCGAGCTTTGGATGTCTGCAACCGTTACGATGTGAAGGCAGAAACCCGTGTTGTAAATGGGAACCCACAAGAGAGGATCTGTGAAGCTGCTAAGAAATTGGGGGCACATTTTATAGTAGTGGGTACCCATGGCCATGGTCCTTTCATGAGGTAATATGGGAAGTCATTTTAATACCCATTTAAGATATTTTGCTAATAAGTTTTCTATTGATTGTTTCATGGAAGTTTGCTAACACAGTCAGTTCAATGAAATTGATTTTTTCATTTTGAATGGTTTATAGATTAGATTATGTGAGCTTTTTCTTTCATCCACATTTATGATGGCATTCCATGATCCTCCATCAAGATGAGCAGGGGTTTGCTTGTCTATTAGGGTATTTGGTAGGATTTGGATACTGTCAGCTCCAATTTGCTGTGACATGCTCTCGGATCGACCTGTTTCATCTTGATGATGGATCAAAAGCGGGATTAAAAAAACCTTTTGCTTGTTCATCCTGAAATTTTTTATCTTTAATTGACTTACTCATTTCAAAACATATGTAAAATTTTATAGTTGAATTGACTGGTGATTGATTCATCACATTTTGCAGAGCGATTAAGGGATCTGTGAGTGACTACTGCTCTCGGAATGCTACTTGTCCTGTTATAGTTGTCAACAAAAATGCCTTACAATAATAGATACAAGAGTATGTTTTGATGAGGACTACAATAGATACAAGAGTATGTTTTGATGAGGACAACAATAGATACAAGAGTATGTTTTGATGAGGACAACAATAGATACAAGAGTATGTTCTGATGAGAATAACAATAGATACAAGAGTATGTTCTGATGAGAATAACAATAGATACAAGAGTGTGTTCTGATGAGGTTATATGTAATATGTACTGTCTAGACATATCGAGATTGAGGTTGAAGAGAAAAAAAAAACCATGATTAGGCTTTTCAAGCAGATGACATAGAAAGGACACACTAGTACAGTTTTCCATAGCTTTTCCTTCGGCATTATGTAAACAATACTACAAATTCTGTACATAGTTATAGGAGCTTAAGGAATTGTTTTTTTCCTGTTTTAATTGTTGGGTATGCACCAGATTGAATGTACAAGCTATGATATACATCAAAAGCCTGCTTATATAGTTTGATTAGTTTGGGTCCATATTAATGATTCAAAAATATTACTCAGAACTCTCCAAGCTTTTCTCAAATGGCGGTGGACAAACCTAATTGTTCAATATTTACCGTATATGCCAATTAACATGTTGAGTAAATAACATTTTCCCTCATCAATAAATACAAAAGACGATTCTCAAAGTCAGCAAGGTGGATGACAATGTGTTGATGACAATATATACAATATATACTTGTGTATATTGTCTTCCAACTTTCATCTAAGACTAGTCCTGCAAAAAGATTGACCCAAACGAAAGTGACCCTAGCAATTCGAGTAAGAAAAGATAATAAGCAATCTATTAATTTACTTTCATATTGATGGTTCTTGTGATGATAGAATATTGTGCAATACTCTGTGAAGCAAATGCATCTAGTGCCTTACCAAATTCATTGAAAGAACTACACTATGGTTCCCTTTTTTCTTCAAGTAATGGTTTAGGTGCTAAATAGAATCTTAGCGACTTCAATGCGATACTTAACTAAGAAATTGGGCGCACTCGGCAAAATATCCTATTCCCAAAAAGACTTAACAAACTTCGTCAATAAACATAATCTCAATGATATCATTTCATACAATGGAAAATTTACATGGAAAAACCTTAGAGTAGGGCTCACAAATATTGTGAAAAGATTAGATTGCTTCTTACTATCATCAAACTGGCTCAAATTCCATCTGCTCCGTGCTCCTCACAACAGATCCATCTCTACCTTCAATCTCAGTCGACTTATATTTTATAGAGAAAAAATCAGTCCTAAAATGTCAATTTTGGTTTGAAAAGATGTGGTATAGAAGCACAGATTTAAAGGATCTTCTAGCCAAATGGTGGTCCGACTCATAGGACTTAAACAAATCAAGTATGTATATATTATATAGAAGTCTCCAATTTTATCAAAGAGGAGCTAAAAACTTGGAACAAAACATCATTCAAAAGTAGTTTTTAATAGAAGGAAAGAATCAATTCAGAACTAGAAGCCCTAAATGAGAAGGTAATTACTGACAGAGATGACTATCTCAGAGAGAAATCATTGTTATCATTGTTAGCATAATGCAATAAAATTCTAGCTGAGGAATGTTACTGGCACAACAAATCAATGAAAACTTGGTTGGCTGATAGAGACCTAAATATAAAATTCTTCCACAATTCCATGAAAGTAAGAAGGGGTCAAAATTGAATCTCTCAAATCAATACATGCTATGGTAGGGTACTGACAGAATGAAAACATTCAGATCAAAGCTATTTGTTTCATCCAACAATTACTATCAAGGAATGATTTGGCTGAGCTTCTACATAATAGCTTTTGGAGGTAATCCCACCAATAGTTAAGGATGCTGACAATGAGTTTGTCATCTCCCCGGTGTCTTTGGATGCAGTTAAGACTACTGTCTCTTAGCTACACCCAAACAAATCCCCAAGGCCCCATGGATTCACTACCCCCTCCTACCAGTTTTATTAGGAGTTCATGGGTTTGGACATTTGGAAAATTGTTGAAGAGTCAAGGAAATTAGCGAAAATTCTTAAGGATCTCAATAAGACAAATATTTCCCTCATCTCCAACAATGTGGACTGCTCATCTTTTACTGATTACAGACCAATATCTTTATGCAACAAGATCATATTCAAGTAATGGAAAATAGATTGAAGATTTTACTTCTAATTTTTGTTTCACAAGAACAAAGTGGCATCATTCCTAGACAAAACATAATTGATGGAATCATCATAGCGCACAAAGTAATCCATTCCATCAAAAAACAAAACCTGAAAGGTATGATGCTAAAGCTGGACATCAGTAAGGCACATGGCAAGGAAGCTGGAGATTTTTAATGAAAATTATGGAAAGATTTGGCTTCGATTAGAAATAGTTAAAATGGATCTACACATGCATCTCTTCTACTCGATACTCTGTGTTAATCAATGACTCCCCATGTGGGTTTTTCGAACTTGGGATATCAGACAAGGAGATGCTCTCAACTTGTTCCTCTTTGTTATAATGGCCTATGCGCTAAACTGGGGAATTGCTCATATGGTCAAGCTTAAGCATTGCAAAGGAATCACAACATCATAGAACATCCATTCCATCACCCACTAACTCTTCGTTGATGACACTCTTCTCTACATAATCGCTACGCTAGAAGAAACTGAAGTCATAAAAGCAACATTGGAAGAATATGTGAAATGCTTGAGATAGCCAATAAATAACAAAGATTCTGAGGTATACCTTGGCAATACCAAGGGAATAGCTCATCACAATTTTTTTTCCTCACTTGGCTTTGTCATTGAATTTCTCCCTAATATATACCTAGACATTCGATTGTTCAGTGAAGCGGTCAATTGGCAAACGCAAAAAGAATTTAGTGACGTGGAAGGGACAGTGGTCGAAGAAGTCGTCATGACCATCCCTCTATATATGCTTTCATTCTTGGACCTGGCCTCCAAGGCAGAAAGAGAATTCAACAAAATACAACACAGATTCATGTGGGGAGGTTCAAGAGAAGTTAAATTCATCCCATATCACTCACAACTTTGAATAAAGTTCAGCAAGATAAATACTCTAGAGGTGCAAACATACGAGATATCCAAAAACAGAATAAGGCATTGGGGGCAAAACTTTCTTGGAGGATGTTTGAAAATCCAAATGCTCACTGGTGCACGATCCTTAGAAGACAATTATCTGGATAGCAAAGATCCCAAATTTATATTAACAATTTCCAATTCCTCAAATGGATCGAAACTATGGAACTTCATGATGAAGTACTATTCGATCATCACAAAGCATCTAACTTGGAGGATCAACAATGGTGTGTCAGCTTCCTTTTGGCATGATTCATGGAATGATTATTCTCCTCTAGTAAATCTTCATAGAATCGGAGATAGTATCCAAACAATAACAACGTGACATGTTGGAGGATCAACAATGGTGTGTCAGCTTCCTTTTGGCATGATTCGTGGAATGATTATTCTCCTCTAGTAAATCTTCATAGAATCGGAGATAGTATCCAAACAATAACAATGGTGTATCATGTCACAGGGCTAGACCAACCTGCTGCCCAAACAAGCTTTTTCCTTCCAAAGGAGGTCCAGCCTCATGCGGCACTGGCAAACCTTACTCGCGACTCCCATTGCGAACAAGTCCTTTCTTGCTCCCAAACTACGCTTTCCCTTTTCAAGTATCCACCACCTGACCATAATAACACACACCCCTATGGAATAGAAGCGCATGCCAACCCTCTCGCGGGTCTCCTTCATCCCAATGCTCCTAGCACTCTCACTCCCCTCAAGTCTCTAACTCTACTCTAGCACCGTCTTGTCGTACCGCCCTTGCACCCTCGGTACAAGCTTACAGGTCTCCTTCATGCCTTCGTCTCCCGAGTCCCCCATAAGACCCTGACTACTAACACTGACGCCATCCAGAACTTCTTATGTCCTCTAGCTCCAACTTTTTACACTCCCTGAGCATGCCCAGTACTCCCACAACACTGGCACCCCATGTTGGCCTCCCTCAGCTCCTTAGAACCCTCAAGCACCAAACATATCTCATGGGACGACTACCTTTGTCTCCCGAGTCCCCCATAAGACCCTGACTACTAACACTGACCCCATCCGGAACTTCTTAAGTCCTCCGGCTCCAACTTTTCACACTCCCTGAGCATGCCCAGTACTCCCACAACACTGGTGCCCCATGTTGGCCTCCCTCAGCTCCTTAGAACCCTCAAGCGCCAAACATACCTCATGGGATGACTAGACTCCTTGAGCTAGCTTCATGTTTATCCATCCAAGCTTCCAATTGCATTGGGCCCTTGGCCTATGTCTACATGACTTCGCTGGTGAACCCGGTTCCATGTACATCTTGTGCACACTAACCAACTCCGTGCAAACACCCAGTCTAAGCTCCTCGGACTCACAAATCACCTTGCACTCCTACTTGGGCTCCAAGCTCTTTGCTCCATGATCCAACCCAATATCCTTGGTCACTGAACTCTCCTTCAACTCGGTTGTGCTCCTAGAACAACTCGCATATGGACCATGTCCTCTTTTCGGTCATGCAACTCATCCATCTTCGTCATCCTCTTTGACTCGCCTCGTGGCTCGGCTCAACTTGAGCACACTTTCGGAACCCTGCCCCAACTACCACATTCAACCCCCACTCTAGGTCCTTGAGATCTCGAACCTCAATGCAAATTCCACTTCAGGTAACCTAGGTGTGTGCCGAGCACATCACCCCACTTGTTCCACAAGACACATGGACTTCTGGCTCCGCAACTCAACCCACATGGCTCACCCAACTCTCGAGCTCCAACATTCTGACACTAATAGCCCATTGCGTGGCCATCCCCCTTACAAGATCTTGGGTACTATGTTTCCCCAACCGGGACAATCCATTGCGCGATCGTCCTCCTTGCAAGGGCCTAGGTACTCTACTTCCCTAGTCCTCGGGTCATAAACAACTCCCCAAGAGTCAGCCCCAACATTGGCTCAGCTACTCCACTTCACTGAGATAGGGACCATGAGTATACATCCACCAATAAACCTCACCATCTAATGATAAGGCGGGGTTACTCTACTTCACCCCTAATATCCATGTAGAACCTCTATCTCCTTGAGACTAGAGGGCAGGGTTACTCTTCTTCACCCTTAGGAGGAGGTGTCTTCCTCAGACCACCTGGGTGCACTCCTAACACGCGGCTATTCTTTCAACCGACCCCCATATATAAGTTTTTCGTCCAATTCCCACACATCTGTAGTTTGAGACCTCCCCATGATTTTCCACCACAATGTCCACCTCATGAGAATCAGATAGGGACTTACACCCTACAAGACTACCTACCTACTTGTGCTCCCCGCACTTGAGACAACAACCCCTTACATATGATTACTTGATAAGATTGAATTTCTCATGGAAAGCATTCGATTTTGTATCTCCATAGACTAGTGATATTCTGATGAATGAACATTTTAAAAGCAAACTACTCCCTATCCAATAAGGGAGATGAGCTATTATTGATGCGGTGCTAAATCAGGTAAATACATAGCCAAAATTTTATCTGAAGTATATAATAAGGAAGACCTGGCACATCTTTGGTCGAAAGACTTATGTTAGGGACCAAACATTTTGCCCAAAGTTGGTGCATTTGCTTAGGTCGCCCTCCACTATCAAATACTCACGGGGGATCAACTTCAGAAGATGGATTACTTCGGTCCATACCACTATTCCTTATGTAAGGCCAGCGAAGAAATGATGGACCATCTTATATTACAGTGTGAAGTGACTCAAGAATATTGGTCCTGGTTTTGCAAGAAACTAGGATGACATGGTCCCCTCCCATCCAACCCTTTCACCCTCTTCCAATGGTAGCCAAAATTATACAAAGGATCAATATGGGTTGGAATTTGGATATAAACTCCAACAACGATCATATGGCACATTTGGAAAGAATAAAATGCACACATTTTTAAAGATAAGGCTTTCTCTATAGAGACTTTACTTAACACAATTGAATTGGGCATATGTGTAAGAAAAGAAAAAAAGGGCATTCTCTTCTTGTAATAAACATTTTGGCCATTCCTCAAAACCTCACTCTTCAATAGAAAGGTGGCCAATTATACAAAGGATCGATATGGGTTGGAATTTGGATATAAACTCAACAACGATCATATGTCACATTTGGAAATAATAAAATGCACACATTTTTAAAGATAAGGCTTCCTCTATAGAGACTTTACTTAACACAATTGAATTGGGCATATGTGTAAGAAAAGAAAAAAAGGGCATTCTCTTCTTGTAATAAACATTTTGGCCATTCCTCAAAACCTCACTCTTCAATAGAAAGATGGTGGCCAACTGGAGAAGTTCAAGAAAAATAAGGAGAAGTTCACCAAACTCATCAAGTCAAAGCCCAACTTTCTTTCTTTCGCTCAAATTGTGAGAATGAATAAAGCCCAACTTTCTTTCTTTAGCTCAAATTGTGAGAATGAATAAGTTGGCCTATGGGTTATATACATTATTTCTATATAAATCCCATAAAAGGTATTTAATAAGAATGTTTAAGAAATTTATAATCTTTTCTTTTGAAAACACTACAATGAGATATATTTTTATAATAGTAATTTAAAAAAATAAAAAATAATATATTTAATTCATTATTTCTCTATTTTTTTAATGTTGATTAATTTAGTTTATTCAACTATAGCCCCCATTCAATTATTTTTTTAATATATCAATTAATTAATCAATCTTTCTTAAATACTCATTAGTATTTTTCAATTTAATATTCCTCCAATCTCAAAATCACCATCATACGACATGATAACATGTATTCTCCCTCTTCACATGTGCAAGCATGCACAATCCTCCAATAATTCTCTAATCTTTCTCTTTCCACTAAATCCCAATTTTAAATTAGCATCTTTCTTGGAGTAAGCAAAAAATCAAATCTTGCCTCTTTTGAAAATCCTACATAAATCTCCCTTTCCATTCTCCAATCTCCATCATTACCTATCCTTCTTGAAAAACTCTCTTACAACACTTGTCAATTTTCTCTTACTTGAGAACTCTCATCTTTTGCGAGCCCTTTGTTCTTTTGGTTGTATTTTAGCCTTCCATTTGTCACAATGAATAGGGCCATGCAAAAGAAGATCCTTCCCAAGGGCTAAATCCTCATAAATCAAGAGAGTCTTTAGTGCTGAACTTATGCAACATTTCCATTATCTAAAAAATAATAGAAAGGATAAAGCAACCTATAAGGAGGGTGCCCAAATTCATAATAGTTTGTTGATCCCATTATTACACAAGCCTTTAAGTGCATGCAAAAGGTCTCATCCCAAGATGGGGGTTGCAAACACTTTTCTGGCTAACATGTGGTATGATGAAGAATGTAAGGCAGCCAAAATATCACTAAAAGAGAGAGGAATAGACACATAATACAAGAAAAATATGACAAATTGGTGCAATCTAAAAAAAAAATATGTTAATGAAAGGAGGAAGGAACTAATCTCTCTTGGAAAGCTTAATCCCAAAGGATTTTGGACAGAACTCCAACAAAAGAAAAAGAAGATTGAAAACAATACTATAGATGTCCAATGATTGGAATATGCTAAGGTGCTTTATGACTGAGTTCATGAGATAGACTACCCCTTATTGTTAACACATCATTGGAACTTTTCACAATTGATGACATTAAACGAGGGATAACGAATTTTGCAAGTGGTAAAGCACGAGACATAGATGGGTTACAAGTTGAATTTTTAAAATGGGTGATCAAGACTCTTACCCCTCAAATAAAGAGAATTTTTAGTAATGTTAATCAAAAAGGTTTTCTGGTGGAGTGGACAACTAGTGTGGTCATCCCTCTCTTTTAAAATGGTGATATCAATAATCCATCTAACTATTGCACGATTATGATCAATCCTCTTTTTGGAAAGCTCTTTGGGAGCATGGTGGAACAAAGTATCAGTAGTTGGGCAAAAATGGAGGGTAAAAGGACAAAAGGATAAGCAGGCTTTAGGTCAAGATACTCTACCATTGATCATTGCATCACCCTTAGAAACCTGATAGAGAAAATTCGAAACACTCAAGTTGAGGAAGCTTATTGCTATTTTGTGGGCTTTAAGAAAACTTTTGGCATGGTACCTAGAGACAAACTATGACACAAAATGGAAAAATTAGGCATCCCATATGTGTATAAGGCTGTAGTGCATAGACTATATGAGAAGTTTAGAGCTAAAATCAGAACAAGAGAAGTTATATTAGAATGTTTTGGTAACAACATTGGAGTTAATTAGTGCCACCTTCTATCTCCATTTCTTTTTGGTCTATACATTGATAAGTTGGAAGCATGGTTAAGAAGGATAGATGGGGATGGTGTTCAGTTGGCAGGTTATGTGGTGAAACTTCTCTTTATATGTTGATGATCTTATCTTAAATTCTAAAATAGCTCATGGGTTAAGAGAATATTTGAAAGCCTTATAACACTTTTTTCAAGAGGTTGGGATGCAAGTGAACATCACCAAGACCAAAATCATGATTTTCTCATTAAAAAGAAAAAATAAGAAAAACACCTTTCTATTTGAAGGAAGAATGTTGGAAATAGTGAAATAATGCAAGTATCTTGAGATTGAATTCCATTATAAGCTCTTCTAGGAGACATGTAGAACATCAAGGATACATGGAGGGTGGAAAGACTCATGCTTACTTCAAAATAGGTGTAGAAAAGTTGAACTTTGGGATTGGAAAACCAGGAAAACCATTTTTTAGTTTACTAGCCACATCTGAGGTCCTTTATGGTTGTGAAGTGTGGGGAAGTAGCATGTCAAATTGCACCTGGAGAGAACTAGAAAGAATTTAAAAACATGTAATAACAAGCAACCTTAAAGTTAAAACCACAATCCCATATGAAATTTTGTTAGCTAAAGTAGGTACTTTTTCATTGGAGGCATTAGTGTTAACCTAATTGATATGTTATTTAAAGAAGGTTGAAAATATGGATAAACATCGCTAGCTTAAAATGTTGGTGGAGGAAAAGCTAGATTAGAGGAAGAAAAGCTAGATGAAGTAGAATAACAATTGGATGAACAAGTGAGACATCAATTTGCATGACTGTCCTAGTACCAATGATGAAATAAAAAGTTATGTGATTGAATTTTTTTGAACTGCCATGTGTATAAAGTAGATTGGGTGGAAAAAAGCATACTATGTCAAAGAGTTTAACCCAACTAACGACCATGGTGAAAAAACATATTTAGTAGCAGCTATCAAAGGGAAAGTGAGACTACTAGTTGCTCAATTGAGAATAGGATCTCATCATCTTAGGTGAGACCGATAGGTGGAAGATACCCAAGGAAACATGGGAAGAAAGAGCTTGCATATTCTGTAATAAGGGGGCGGTGGAAACAAAATGACACTTCATCATTGAGTGCACAACTTATAAGAATATTTGTACTTAGTTAAAGATGGTTTGAAGGTTGACAACATGCACCAGTTATTTGCAAAAGATATGATTAACCAGATGGCCATCCTCCTAGTCAAAATTAGTAGTAGAAGATCTGACATTGAAAATAATCTAAGCATAACTAATGATGATGATCTTTGTGCCATAAACTCTTTAGTCTCTTGGACATCATTAAAATATTTCTTTCTTTCATTCATTCACATCATGAATCTATAAAGGAAAACCTTCACCCTTCGTTTTCATCAAGTATTTTGCTATCAAGTACTTGCCATTATTTTACTATCACAAATCTTTCATCATATGAAGATTATGTTGGTTTTATTATTGAGCAATCCACATCATAGTTTATCACAATCAAGCAAGCATTTGAGAGTTAAAATAAAATGGAGCAAGGGTGCACTCTTCTTTACCTCTATCTCATCTTTGGGTAAGTGCACCAAGATGGTAAACAAAAAGGGGGTATAAGTGGACACCTTTTTTAAAAAATTAACTAAACCTAAACTTGGAGGGTCAATTTGAGACTCATCAATAAAAATTTGAAGATACTCAAAGAAGAAAGATTGTAGCACTCTGAATCTAGTTTGCAAACTACTAAAGTTTTTCAAAATTGGATAAGATTAAGGGGGTCAAATCTTTTGTGCACGCACGAGTGTTCCTGTTTTTTCCAACAAAATATGACTTAGTGTCTAATGTGCGCATCAAAAAAGTTATAGCTGAATTTCGTATTTTGAAAAACCCTTTGGTAGAAAGATAGTTAAGAGTGAGCATTAGAAGTTGTGTACTTTTTTGTAATTTTTGGTTACGTATTTTTTTATGATTTTTCAAAGTGGACGCATCTTGAAAATTAGGTATTTTTTCGTACACGTCGCATAACTTGTACCAAAATAATAAAAAATTCAATTTTTTTTTAAGTGTAAAGAATAAAGTGTAGAACAATAATATATAATTTGTTTCAATTTTGGACTAGTAGTTTAAAAGTTATTTTAAAAAATGGTACACATTCGTCTCTAAAAACTCTAGAGACATTGGTAAAATAAATTCAAGATTAATATGTTAATGTTGTTCAAATTCAAAAAAAAAAATGGTTAGAAAGCTCAGAATATGGGTGAAATTATGGTGGAAATTTTACAAATACCCACTTGATAACTTGTAAACTTGATGACGATGAAGTCGAGAAACCAGATTGGAAGAAGAAAACACATAAAAGGGAGGGAAATAAGGCTCCCATGCCTCAGCCTTGTCATCCAAGTCTAAGTACAAAGAAAAACATGTACAGGTTCTTTAAATTAAAAATGTGATCATTTAAAAAAAGAAAACGTGATCGTGTTTTTTAAAATAAAAACATGACCATGCTATGTTTAGCAAGAAAAAAATGATCACGTTTTGCTTACATTAAGTTAGATAAGGAACATGGACCTATATGGCAATTCTTTTAGCATTCCCTTAGTTTTTCATTAGGAAATATACATAAAATATAACATTTAAGTATAATAAGAAAATATAACTTATACTTTAAGTTATATTTATGTATATATTGTTAGGATGTTTGAGAGTCATTTCAGATCTCTAGGAGTCATAATGTAGATTCTAGAGTTTAGGAGATCTTATAATTTTTCAGACTTAGTCAAATTTGAATAATTAGTAGGCTTCTATCATCATTCTCTTTCTATATCTCTATCTCACGCTCTTTGTCTCTCCTAAGCTCTAGACTTATCTATTTTCCTATATTTCTCCTTCTCCCTCTCTACCTCTCTCTATCTCACCCTCTCCTCTCTCCCCAAGCTCTAGATCTTATAATTTCTCAAACAGTAAAATTTCAGTAATCACTAAGCTACTATATCATTCTTTCTATATCTCTATTTGACTCTCTTTGTCTCCCTCGATCTCTAGACCTATCTCTCTTCCTATCACTCTCCCCCCTCTCTCTCTCTCTCTCCCCCATCTTTATATATCATTCTCCCCTCTCCCTCCCAATCTCTTAACTCATGTCTCTCACCCTTATACTTTGTGTCTCCTCTCTTCTCTACCTACCCCAGGAACATTCTCTTCTCTCTACCTCACCTCTCTCTCACCCTCCCCACCTATCTCTCTTTTTCCCTCTATTTATCTCTATCTCTTCTCTCCACCTCTCTCTATCTATTTTCCCCCTCTCAACTTATCACTATCTCCCCTCTTCCTCCCTCTCTACTTATCTCGCTCTCAATCTTTCCCTCTGTACTAACCTCTATCTCCCCTCTCCCTCCCTCTACATACCTCTACATCCCTCCCGCCCTACCTCTATTTGTCTACACATATATCCATGTCTCTCACTCCCTCCCTCTCTCCTTCCCTCTCTATTTCTCTTTATCTCATTGTCTTTGTCTGCCCCAATATTTATACCTATTTCTCCCTTTCTCCCCTCTCTCCACCTCTCTCAATATCACTCTCCTCTCCACCCCAAGATTGCGACATATATTTCTACCTCTCTCTTACCATTCTCTCTCCCTCTCTCTAAATATCTCCCTCTCAGTCCATTTATTTTTCTACATAGATTTCCTTCCCTCCTCTCCCCCCCATTCTATCTCTACTTATATCTATGTCCCCTTTCCTTCTCTTTATACATACATCTCCAACCTTTCCTATCTACCTTTATTTCTCTAAATAAATCTCTGTCTCACCCTCTCTCTCTATTCATACATCCCTCTCTCCTTCCCTCCACCTATCTACTTATCCATATATCTATACTCTTTATCTCCCCTCTCCCTTTATGTATTTATCCCCTCTCTCTATATCCATATATCTCCCCTCCTACTCTCTTTCCATCCCTCTCTACTTTTATCTCCCCTAACCCTCTACCTCCTTGCCTCTCTCTCTCTCTCTCTCTCTCTCTCTCTCTCTCTAACTACTTATCTATATCTACCTGACCTCTCTTTGAAAACCTCTCCCCTCCACTTTTGTATATCTCACCTATCTCTATCTCTCTCCTTCCCTCTCCACTTCCTCCCTACAATACCTCTATTTCTATCTTTTCTTCTATCTTCCAAACCTTCCCTTGGCACTTCTATCAATCTCACCTCTCTCTCTCTCTCTCTCTCTCTCTCTCTCTCTCTCTCTCTCTCTCTCTCTATTACCTTTTTCTCAACCTACATCTCTCTCCCTCTCTACCTCTCTCTCTTTCCATTTATCTCTACTTATCCATGTCTATCTAGCTCTCTTGCACTCCCCCGTACACTATTTATATAAATACCTAGAGAGAGAGAGAGAGAGAGAGAGAGAGAGAGAGAGAGAGAGAGAAGTGGAGGGGATATTTAGAGAGAGGGAGGGAAGGAGAGGTAATCAAAGAGGGAGGGCAAATAGAGACAAGTAGTTAGAGAGAGAGTACAAAGAGGGAGGTAGAGAAAGAGATGGAGAGAGAGATAATAGTATGAAGGGAAGAAGGTAGAGAGTTAGGGGAGTTAAAAGTAGAGAGGGATGCAAAGAGAGGTAGGTAGAGAGAATGATATGGGAGTTAAAGAGTGTGAGATAAAGGAAAATAGAGAGGGAATGAGGGAGGGAGGGAGCGAGAGAGAGAGAGATAGAGAGAAATATTTATGTAGATGAATAGAGGTAGGGAGGGAGGGAGGGAGGTAGAGGTATGTGGAGATAGGGAGTGGGGAGATAGGGAAGTAGAGACATAGCATGGGAGGGTGGGACAAAGAGAAAGGTAGAGAGAGAAAGAGGTATGCAGAGAAGTAGAGAGAGAGAGAGAGAGAGAGAGAGAGAGAGAGAGAGAGAGAGAGAGAGAGGGAGGGAGGGAGGTAGAGGTATGTGGAGATAGGGAGTGGGGAGATAGGGAAGTAGAGACATAGCATGGGAGGGTGGGACAAAGAGAAAGGTAGAGAGAGAGAGAGGTATGCAGAGAAGTAGAGAGAGAGAGAGAGAGAGAGAGAGAGAGAGAGAGAGAGAGAGAGAGAGAGAGAGAGATTTGGGGAGGGGGAGAGAGAGATGAGTTAGAGAGGAGAGAATGTGTGTCACATATTTAGAGAAGAGAGGGAAGATATAAATAAGGGTGAGAGGGATATGTTTAAATTTTAGAGAGGAGAGAGTGAGATAGAGAGATGGAGTAGAGAGGGGAGAAGGGGAGTGATAGGAAGAGATATAGGTCTAGAGATGGAGGGAGATAAAGAGAGTGAAATAGAGAGAGAAAATGATAATAGGAGCTTAGTGATTACTGAAATTTGTTTGTCTAAGAAATTATAAGATCTAGATCTTGGGGAGAGAGGAGAGAGTGAGATAGAGAGAGGTAGAGAGGGAGGAGAAGGAGAGATACAGGAAAATAGATAGGTCTAGAGCTTAGTGAATATGAAGTGTGTTCTCAATAGAAAGATAGCGAGAGAATGATGATAGAAGCCTACTGATTACTGAAATTTGACTAAGCTTGAAAAATTATAAGATCTAAAATTTAGAATTTGCATTATGACTCCTAGAGATTTGAAACCACTCTCAAACATCCTGACAATATATACATAAAATATAATTAAATGCTATATTTTATGTATATATCTTGATGAAAAAACTAAGGGTATGCTAAAGGAATTTTCATCTAAGTCCATGTTCCTTATCTAACTTAATGTAAGCAAAACATGGTCATGTTTTTCTTGCTAAACATAACATGATCGCATTTTTATTATTAAAAACATGATCACATTTCTATTTTTTAAAAAATGATCACACACACACACACACACACACACACACACACACACATTTAAACATGATTGCATTTTTATTTTTAAGAACACAATCATATTTTTTATCTAAAGAACATGTACACGTTTTGGCTCGAATTTCCCGAGCCTCAACACATGCGATTTTTAAAATTATTAAGAAAAACAGGATTGTGTTTCATCCATTTTAGAATTGTTTTTTGCTAGTGTTCCTTTTTTTGTTCACCATCTTGGTGCACTTACCCCTTTATGATAGTTTTCTTATTTCATTTTCTTGTCTCTATTTTGGTATGCCTAGTGGGACCCACATACTTGCTACTAATAATTTTTTGGTGAGTTTTTGTGAGTTCACAACTAGGTTTATAGCTTTCAATGATACTTTAGCACTTGCGTTCCATAATGACACTTTTGATATTTCATTCAGTTCTTTTTCCCTCTAGCATATTCACAATAGTTTCAATGCGTTCTTGTTGTTTCATTTTCATCTCCTTTTTGCGAATTTCTCACTTTTTGGGTTGTTTAGTGTGTCTTATCTAGTTTTTTTATTTTTTAATCCTTTATTTTTTAAAAGACCTAATATTTTCTTATAAACATTGTTTCCCAAGTCTATAATTGTGCCTCCACTCTATGAAATAAATTTTTTATGTTTTAACAAACACGATTTAATGGTGAAACAACATTGAAAGTTGAAAGTAATCTATGGCAGATTCTTCAGGTGGTGTTAAGTGTTTAAATTAGGAGAGAGTGAGAAAAATCAATTTGAACTTGCGAGTCTTCGATGGTGGGGTGTTTGGTACAAATTCTCATGTGGAGCTAGTTATGTTGATGGTGAAGGGCAAGTTGGTGCTTTTCTTGTTGATGTCTTGTTGGGTAGGTCAAGAGTTGCGGTTTTCAAGGACCCTATCTCCATGGTATCTAAAGGTGCATGTGATGAGATAAGTTGCGATAAAAAAGGATTTTCTCCGATAAAATATCTACAAGAAGGTATGTTAGAAGGTACCCATCCTGATTCTTCTCTCTCTAATTGGGGTTCTTTAGGCCATTTTTTTTTGGGTGGTTGGGTGAGGTTACTAAATGGTTTTCTTTATTTGGAGTTAAGCCAAAAAACAAAAGCTCCTCCCCTCCAATACAAAACCTCTCTAATCCCTCCACTGGTGAGTTCTCTATTTTTGTTCTTGGTGTTTTGATTGATAAGAGTGTTTCTTTAATGGAAATGTCTCCCCCTCAACCTATTATTGAACTAGTTCATTCTTTTACTAAAAATAAATGAGAAAAAAAGTCCAAGTAGACATCTTTGTGATGGCTAGAGGTTTATTATCCTTTTCGTTTTCCTATGAAGTGGATTAATGGTATATATCCTATGTGGAGGGCCTTATCTTATTGCTAAGTCAACTCTAGCTCTTAAAAAATGGGAACCTAGTTTTAACTTGGCTGATTATTTTTTCAATGTGATCCCAATCTAGGTTAGGCTTCCTAGCCTCCAAATGAAATTTTGAGATGATGAAGTTTTTAAAGGTATTATGAGCTCCTTTGGTCAACTATTAACTATTGATGGAATGACATCCTCTTGAAAGAAATTGGTCTTTTCTCATATTTGTGTTAATGTAGAGTAGTTCTCCAATCTTCCATCCTTCATCAAGATCAACTATAAGCTTGGGGTATGGGTCAAGAAGGTTGAGTTTCAATATTTTCCCTTTTCCTATTTTTTGTGCAAAAAAGCATGTTGTCAAGTGAATAACTGTCCCTCTAAACCCTTGGTACCCCTAAAGAAAGTTTGGAAGGATAAACCTAATGAAAAAAATTCTTTTGGGACTCCTCTTGAATATTTTGTGAATCCTTCTAGTGAGATCCCTTCTTTCAATTCCCCCTTCAAGCCTTCTTCTCTTGGGAAGGATAGAGAGATTCATCTCTCTCCCTATAGGGGGTCTAAGGAAGTGACTCAAATGGAGTTAGTGATGTACTTCAAGAGGAATTGGGATCTAAGGATATGTTTTGGAAGGAGCCTCCTCCAATTTCCATGGTTTTTGAGTCACCTATGATTCTTGACTCTACTGCTAGCAGTTAGCATATGGAGAAGGCAAGGTCTAATCAAGATGAGGATCCAATGATTGAGCCTAGTTTAGCTGATTTGAAGGTGGATCAAGTTTTTGAGCCTTTAGAGATGATGTAGGTTGTTTGTTCTCTCTTGGAGCATAAGGGATTTATGTAGTCTATTCTTGAGCATGGATATAAGGGGTTAGAAGGTTCTTTTATTGATGAATGTTTTGAAACACCTTTTATCATGTATAAATCTAAGCATAGAATAAAAACCTTATTACCACCTTCTTTTCAAGGGGTCATGACTTGAAATAGATAGAGGATTGATTATGGAGAATCGAGAGGAAAAGGGAGACCCTGTCTATAACAATGTAAGGAAAAAAAGAGTAAGATGGAAATAGGTGAAGGCATTCAAAAGACCCTTTTGAAGATGTGCTCCACAAGCACACCTCAAAAAAAATATGAAGATCTTATTTTGGAATATATGAGGGTTGAATTGCCCTCATAAAAATGATCTCTTATTGAATCTAATTAGGGATCATAAAGTAGACATTTTATTGATAAAAGAAACCAAAATACAAAGCGACAAGTTGGAAAGACTAAAGAATTCTTTCTTTAAAGATTGTGGATTACATAGCTCTATTGCTGATGGTGCTTCTGTTGGGATTGCTAATTTTTGGAACCTAATATTGGTTAATGAGATTCCTTTCTAGGAGGATTCTAATCATGTTTCTACTTTCTTTAAGCATATGTGAGATGACTCCTCTTGGATTACCTCAAACATATATACACCTAATAATAAGACAACTAGAAGAAGACTATGGTCTAACTTATCTAATTTCATATCTTCTTTTCCTAATAATTGTTGGTTAGTCATGGGGGATTTTAACACTCCCCTCAAATAAGATGAAAAAATAGGAGGTTCTCAATTTCCTATGGATAGTTGTTTTGAACTTATGGACTTCATTCATGATCAGGTTCTTTTGGATATATATCTCTAGGGAGATTCTTTCACTTGGTCTAATAGATGATTTGGGATTGATCTTATTTAGGTTAAGTTGGACGAGGTTTTGATTTCCCTTGATTGGATTATGTCATATTCTTATTCTCTTTTGGCATTTTCCAAGATCGGGTCGAATCATTTTCCTATTTCCTTGTTTGCAAGGCTATTGGGGAGAAAAAAGAGAGCTTCCTTTTCGCTTTGAAAGTATGTGGTTGAATCATCCAAATTTTAGGAGCAGAGTTAAAGAATTATAAATTATTAACATTTATGATACTACTATGTTTAGAATTGTGAAAAAGATCAAGCTCGACTTTGTCAAAACTAATGTGAAAAAATAGAATAAATCTTCCTTTAGTCAATTTTTTATAGATAAAGCCTCTATTAAAAAGGAGTTACATGATATCTAGAAATTCATTCAAGCCAATGAATATAATGACTATATTAAGTTATAGGAGAATGATCTTCTTGCTCAACTTCATAATTTCATTTCTAAGGAGGAGTTCTAGAAGTAGCATTCTAGAGCTATTTGATTGAAGAGTGGAGATAAAATCACTAGGTTCTTTCATCTCTCAACCATGAAACACAAGGCTTCTAATATTATTACTCAAAATCATATGAATGGTAGCATTCTTGATAAGGATGGGGATATTATGGGTGTAGCCTCCAACTTCTTCTCTAATTTACTTTCAACTAAATGAATATTTATCCTACTTGCGAAGAAAGTTTACTCAATATCATTCCTAATCTTATCAAGGGGGGATGTTAATAAGATTTTGGGAGCTATTCCCTCTAAGGCTATGATTAAGAGGGTTGTTTTTTTATTTTAAAGGAAACAAGTATCAGGGCATTGATGGATTTCCCATGATTTTCTTTCAAAATTTTTGGGATGTGGTGGCTAAATATGTCTGATGCTACGGAAGAGTTTTTTCGCAATATAAACCTTCTAAAATAACTTAATTTTACTTTCATTGTGCTTTTCCCAAAAACCCCTAGGGCTAACTCTTTTGATAAGTTCAAACTTATTAGTCTTTGCAACTCTGTATATAAGATCTTCTCTAAATTTTTGGTTCTTGGGCTTCAATTTTTCCTTCTTATGATTATTTCGGCCCAACATCATGGTTTTGTGCAAGGTTGTCAAATTCTAGATTCTATTGTTACTATTCACGAGAACATTCACTCTCTAGAGTAATAAAAAAGTGGGGTTTTTTTCTTAAGCTAGATCTTTAAAATCTTTTGATTAGGTTAGTTGGCAATAAAAGTGCTTAAGGATTTTGGCTTTGATTGGAAGGTGCGGGACATTATTTGGTAGTTTATCTCATCTCCTAAGTTCTTTGTGAACATTAATGGATTTCCCTTAGGTTTTTTCAATATTTCTTGTGGTATTATATGGGGGTATCCTATCTCTCCATTTCTTTTCATTAGTATGGCTAAAGCATTGGATTGATATAGATGTAGTGTAGAGGGAGAAAAGTGAGCCACTCTAATAGGTGGATAACAAGAACTTGGGGACTAACTAATCAAACTCTCAAATCAGGATAAACACAAAGCACAAGGGTTGCCAAGTGCCAGTAGATAACACTAAATGTGTCACAAATATCTTGGGATGACCTTTTCCAACTCTTTATCGAAGGACGCATGCACAGGTCATGGATGATAACACAATGTGTTGGAATCCTATACAAGCAAAACACTAATTTCTGAACAAATCATTTAGTACAATAGGATCGATGTTTTTATATGAAATATATGCTTAATAGGAATTAAATTAATTGTAACTAAGAAATAGAAAGACAATGAAGGGAAATAAAACACTCACAATGGGTCCACGATTGAAGCCTCTAGAAATGATCGATCTTCTTAGCAACTTGCACACAAAACATGAAGGAAAATGTTGGGGCTATGTTTTAGAGGTCTATCATAGTTAGAGCCCCATTTTGGTGCTTCTTCCTCCATGGACAATGAAGAAGATAAATAGATAAACCGATAGACAAAATACAAAGTAAAAAGAGACAATAGATGTGCTATTAAGAGATAGAATGATGAGTGTAAAATGAGAAGAGAAGAACATAAAATGCATCAGGCACATAAATGAGTTGTAAGAGGGAGGAACACATGTTGATGTGTGTTTTGATACATCATAGGGCATCTAGAATGGAGATAAGGTTGGATCTACTTTGTTAGGTGGTTTTAGCCCATGGTTTTGTAATACCGTTTGATGGTTTTTTGTATTGTATCTCCTATATATGAGGTGTGTGAGATAGAGGTTGGGTGTAAGAGTCTTATGGCTATTGAGTTACCTCTGAATCTATGGCTAGTGGTACTCCTGTGAAGAGCTTTCTCTACAAGTATATTGTAGTCTATTAGTGATTGTTGACTAATATGTTCAAAATTACTTTTGGAGCGTGGGGTTTTTCTCCTGAAAGGCTTTTCCCCATGTAAATCACTGTGTTGTGGTATGCATGTTATGTTGAACATAATGTACCACTGAGAGGGGGGTGAATAAGTGGTTCCTAAATTCTTTTCTCTTTTAAGACAACCTTAGAATACTGGTTGTTATCCTAAGCACTAAACAATTAAAACAGTAAGGCAAATGAGGATACCAAAGAAGACAAACACACAAATGCAACCCACAAAACTAGATGTACGAGGAAAACCCAATATGACAAAAACCTTAGTGAGAAATGCTGCTGGAGGCTACTGCTCCAATCTAGCCTCACAAGTGAAACACTATGTTACAAAGATTTAGGGCACCAACCCAAGGAGCACCAACCCCTGCACCAAGCTCCAACTTGGTGAAGTATATTGAAATACAATTTTGATACAGTTATAGCTTCTTATTGTAAATGAGTTCTTCAACTCTTGATCAAATAGATTATTGTCAGTTAACAGTCTTCTCTTCTTTACTAGATCTCACACTACCGGTTATGAGATTACTCTCTCTGATTCTTGGTCTCTCTTTTCTCTCTCTCTCTCTCTCTCACACACACACACACACACATAGCCTCACAACACACTATGTCACACTTGGATGCCTCATTTCTCAATTGCACCTCACCGGTTTGCTCAACTATTGGACCTGCTACAGTTATACCAATACTCTATCACTATTGGTTAAGCCCTCTCACCGGTTTGCTTGTTAACTCAGTCTGCAAATTTCTTAGAATAAATTCTAAGGGAGATGATTATTTTCTGCACTCAATCTCTCTTCACTCTCCTTCTTCTAATCAAGCATCATCTTTTTCTATCTCGAGATCACCTATTTATAATCTTGGATTCCCGCCAAGAACACATTCAATCAATGTCATGTTAGGTTTTGCCTTCTCCAACTCGATCCGAATCTGATATGATTTGATCTGCTTTTCCAGGGATAAGATCTTTGTGACATCAATCAATCACTAGCAAAGCTTCGCATTCCAATGTGCGTTTTCTAAATCTGGAGGTCTGCACCATACTTTTCTTCTTTTCCTTATCATTCGCCATTAATGGCTTTGTTGTTTCCTTTACCAAATGGGTACAAAGATCAAATCTTCTTGTAGGATTAGTTCAGTCATTTTGCCAACTTACCTTCCTCGAGCCACAATCCTCTGGCATCCTCCATGACTTGTGGGTTCTTCATAAAAACTGACCTGCTTGCAGATTTGTTACATCGATGCACACTCCACCGACCTGTGCAATACCTCCACTTGGCATCCAACTGTCATGCTTGTTGACATCCACCTTTGCTTGGATTCTTATGTCAGTTTGACATTCTTTGTTGACCAAGGTTGACTACCAGTTTAGTTCACCTTACCGGTATGACCATCAAACATCCTCTCTGTTTTGCTCACCAGTTGTTGTGCCTTCATAACAAACAAACAACCTTCATCCTAATTTGTGTCTTACTGATAAGCCTGCTTTGCCGTTAGATGACATAAGTCATGTTTATCGGTAGCCTTCCTTCTATCTTTCTCTTCTTATATCAGTGACCACTTCTTACATACTGGTGACTTTGCCAAATCGGTTGACATCAATGACAACTTAATGCCAATAATGCCAACAACCTCCCCCTTTGGCATTTATGTCAACTTACTGCAAGACACTTCATACCGGTAGATTTCTCCCCCTTTGACACAATGATAAAGGATATTGTACACTCCCCCTTTGATCCATACCGAGCTCCCCCTTAGACTGCCACTAGTGATTGCAGCCAGTACTGAGATGTGGTTCAAGAGTTATAGACACTATTATAAACTCCCCCTGAACCATATAAATCATTCCTTTCTTAAGTGCATACGATAATTGACACAACTCCCAACTTGTGTCGTAGGTACTCAAAAGTGCTTACCGGTAATGGTTTGGTGAAAATTTCTGCTACTTGTTCTCTGGTAGAGACATAGTCCATCTTTACTTCTTGTCCTTCAACCTTCTCTCTGAGAAAATGATACTTAATGGCTATATGCGTTGTCCTGGAATGCATCACTAGATTCTTTGCTATGTTGATTGCACTCAAATTATCACATCGGTTGAGTATAGGATCAATGATGTCCACTTGTATGTCTTTGAGGGTTTTCTTCATCCAAAGTACCTGAGAGAAGCATGTAGTAGCAACAATATATTCTACTTCAGTGGTTGATAGGGAGACAAAATCCTACTTCTTGCTATGCCATGAGACCAACCGGTCAGTTAGGAAAAATGCACCACCACTTGTGCTCTTTTGGTCATCAATGCAACATGCCCAATCAGGATTAGTGTATGCTTCCAAGATGAATTCCCCTTATTTAGGGTACCACAATCTATGACAGAGTGTTCCTTGTAGGTACCTAAAAATTCTGCTAACTGCATTCATATGGGACTGCTTGAAATCTGGCCTGCATACATACTTCCTGTACTATATCTGGTCTAGAGGCAGTTAGATACAATAGGATGCCTATCATGGATTTATACAATGTCTGATCCACCACCGATGATTCATCATTCTTGCTTAATTTATTTTCAGTCACCATGGGGGTACTTACTAGTTTGCAATCCTCCATTTCAAATTTCTTCAACATATCTTTTGCATACTTGGTTTGTGAGATAAAGATTCCCTTATCTTGCTGTAATATCTGCAAACCAAGGAAGTATGTCAATTCACCAAGCATTGACATCTCAAATTTTGACTGCATCTGGTCAGCAAATTCTTTGCCAAGGGTGTCTTTATTGCCTCAAAAAATAATGTCATCTACATACACAACCACAATGATCATGTGGTTTCCATCTTTCTTTATGTATAAATTGTTGTTAGCACTCCCCTTTTTGAATCCTTGCTCCTTCAGGTATTTATCTAATCTTGAATACCATGCTCTAGGAGCTTGCTTTAAGCCATACAGGTCCTTCTTCAACCGACACACAAATGTTTCATCATCATGTAGCAGAAACCCTTCTGGTTGCTCCATGTACACTTCTTCTTCCAAATTTTCATTTAGGAAGGCACATTTTACATCCATTTGATATACTTTATAGCCCTTGTAGGTAGAAAAGGTTAGAAACATTCTAATTGCTTCTAATCTAGCTACTGGTGTAAATGTTTCTTCAAAGTCAATTTCGTCTACCTGAGAGTATCCTTTGCACACCAATCTAGCTTTATGCCTTACAATTTTACCTTCTTTATTCATATTATTCTGGTAGACCCATTTAGTGCCAATGATGTTCTTGTCTTCCAGTCTAGGGACTAATTCTCAAGTCTTGTTCTTCTCAATCTGTTGCAGTTCTTCTTCCACGACATCCATCCATTTTTATCTTTTTCTGGCCTCATTGAATGTTTTAGGTTCTACTTCAGTCATGAGGCAGAAGTTGACTTGTTCATCATTCTGGGCAAGTTTTCTTCTAGTCTGCATACCATCACTCTTGTTTCCTAGAATTTTCTCTTTCGAATGATTCAACTATACATACCAGTTGGGAGCCTTCTTGGATTCTTCTTCTGGTTCATTTTCTGACTGAGCTTCCTCACCTTCATCACTGGAATCATCATACTGGTTTACCTGTGGTTGACTTCCTTTGTGCATATCCTCATCAACTTTTATAGGCACACTCTCAATGAATCTTCTTAGTCTTTTGTTGTAGCATTTGTTGGCCTTTCTATTAGATGAGTAACCAAGGAAGATTCCTTCATCACTCTTGGATTCAAAACTACCTAGACCATCCATATCTCTTTTGATAAAACACTTACTTCCAAATACTTTGAAGTATTTGATTGATGGCTTCCGGTCATACCACAACTCATAAGGTGTCATTCTACTATTTGTTCTTAATTGAACCTGGTTCAAAGTGTATGCAATAGTATGAACAACTTCCTTTCAATATGTGTCTGGCAGACTGGCCTCATTTAACATGGTTTTGGCCATCTCTTTGACTGTCCTGTTCTTCCTTTCTACAACACCATTTTGTTGTGGTGTCCTAGGGGTTGAGTATTGCCTTCTATTTCCATGTCTTTCACAATAATCTTCAAATTCATTTGATGTGAACTCTCTACCTCGGTCTAATCTTAGACATTTTATCTTGCACCCACTTTCCTTCTCCACCATCTTCCTAAAGATCTTGAATTTGTCAAATTCTTGTGACTTATCTTGCAAGAAAGTGACCCATGTCATTCTTGAATAATCATCAATAAAGAGCATAAAATATCTTTCATCGACAAGAGCTCTTGTCCTAGTTGGACCACACAGATCTGTATGCACAATCTCTAGTGGTCTTGAGGTGTTGTGCTCTTTTGTCCTGAAGCTCACCTTAGTCTACTTCCCTTTTATACATTCATCACAAAATGTGCTTACCGGTTTGATTATGGGTTGAATATTCCTCACACACCCCTTTCTTCTTACTACAACTAAGTTATCAAAGTTTATGTGGCCTAATCTTCGGTGCCATAGCCAATTTCCATCAACCTGTCTTATCATGCATTGGGACTCATATCATTCCTTCAAATTATAAACATTGCCATCTATTCTCTTTCCTTCTGCCACAACTTGACCAGTACTGTCTTTCTTTATCTGGAAACCAGTTGAGTCAAAGGTGAATTTATAACCTTTGTCACACATCTGACTCACACTCAACAAATTGTGCTTTAGGCCTTCCACATAATATACATCATGTGCCTTCAATTTTCCATCAATATTTGGAGTACCTTTTCCATTTATTTTGATGGATGAGTTGTCTCCAAATCTTACTGAACCTCCATTCCAGTCTTCAAGTTTCATAAATTTCTTTTTATCACCGGTCATGTGATTGGAACAACCACTATCTACAACCCATAGATTTTTCCTTTCAGCATGTAAAGTAGTTTGCACTATCAGACTTGATTCTGCCATGTCCTTTTCTTTCTCAACCCATACCGGTTTGGTTTCCTTCTTCTTGTCAGCTATTATTTTGAGCTCCGGTTCAATTGCCAATTTTGGATCAGGATTTATCTTCTTCTGCTTGATCTTCCCATTTTTACAAAACTTTGCTATATTTCCAAACTCTTGACAATTATAGCATTTCAAATTTTCATTTAAAGATGAATATTTGAGATTATTGTAGGACACCGGTTTATTCTTCCTACATTCAAAACTCCTATGACCATATCCATTGCACTAATAATAAACAACCTTCATATCCCAAAGTGCATTAAAAGGATTTCTATTTTCATAACTCATAGAGGGCTTATTGGTTAATCTACAGTCAGCTATTCTATGCCCAAATTTGTTACACCAGTAATAGTAACCATGAAAGTTTGAAACATACCAGTTAGGTTGTCTTGGTCCTGCAAATGACTGCCTCACTGAGGGTCTTCCCTTCATGCTGTTGACTCTGGTGAATCCTTCATGGTTAAATATTGCATTTCTCCTTGTATCTACATGTCGATACAATGGGTGTGGCCTCTAGTTCATTGCTTGTGTATACTGGTTTGTGTGGCGATTTTCAACAACATTTGCATATGTCTTTTTACTGGTATCCTTGCTTACAATGAATGTCTTCTTCTCTTCACCTTCATTTGAAGAGGTGAATTGTATCTCCTTACCAGATGTGTGTTTACTGTTTGAACTTTGACCTTCTTCAAATCCTAAGCCACTGATATCTTTGGATAGCTTCTGTTTGCTCAGCATCTTGTCTAAGGCTTTAGTGCTACCTTCATATTTGCTTCTTACTTTTAGTTCTTCCTTACTTTCTTCAAGCTCCTTTATGAGCTTCACTATTTCTACTTCTATATCTTGATGCTCCTTTTCCTTCTTCATTAGATCAGAGGATGTAACTTCACATATCCTCTTGGCTTCTTCTAACTACAGTTTCAAGTCAGATATAACTTGATTGGACTCATCTAGGGATTGCTTCAAGAGACCTTGTTCATCTACTGCAACAAGCTTGAATTTATTGAGTTCTCTTCTTGTTTTATTCAGTTCCTCAAGAGCACTTATAAGCTCACTTTCTAGATCCACTTCAGCCTCCATATCTTCTTCTTCCTCATCTTAACCAACCAATTCATCAAGTGCCATAAAGAGATTAACTTTCCCACATTCTCATGTTAGTCATCTTCTGATACACTTTCTTCATTCGTGACATCATCCTCAATAGTGTATAGGATGTTCTGCTTCTGGTAGCCTCTTCTTCCTTGTGGGTAGACATTTCTTTCTTTATCTTTACCAGCAGATTTGCTAAAACCTCTTGACTCATCTCCACTGGTTTCATTATAAGGGCATTTTGCAGCAAAGTGTCCAACTTTACCATAGTTGAAACATTTGAGTGGTAGCTTTCGTTTATACTTTCTGGATCCTCTTTTGAGATTTCTAACAAAGTTTTCTACCTCTACATCAGAGTCTTCACTGGATCCTTTATGAGGAACTACTTCTTTTCTCTTCTAGGTGGTGTTGAACACTGCCTCTTTCCTTAAGGATGCATCACCGATTGTTCTTATTTTATAGGCTGTTAGTGAGCCAAATAGCTCATCCATTGTAAAGATCTTTAGATCCTTGGATTCTTCTATGGCAGAAACCTTTGTATCATACTTAGGTGTAAGGGACCTAAGTACCTTCTTGACAAGGATCTCATCTGCAATTTCTTATCCAAGTCCTTTGATGGTATTCACAGTTTCATCAAATTTGTGAAGATAGTCGGCAATCTTTTCATCATCCTTCGTCTTGATGCCTTCAAGTTGGCTCCTTAGTACTTGCAACTTGTCCTCTTTGACTTTTGCATCTCCTTCAAATAACGTCTGCATTTTATCTCATCTCCTTGGGAGATGCACAGTGCATGACCTTGATAAACTCATTATCAGACAACCCACTCAAAATAGCATGTTTGGCCTTTGCATTATTCTCATACTCCTTGGTATCAAGATCAGTGGGAGGAACACTAGGGACAACATACCCATTCTTGACAGACATCCACACATCAAAACCAAGGGAGGAAATATAGGTCTCCGTTCTTCTGCTCCAAAAGGCATAGTTAGATCCATCAAACATGGGGGCTTTTGAGGAAGCAGACTCATTTCTTGCCATTGTGTTCTAAGTTCTGAATCTACCCAAGGTTTTTAAACAACCGGGAACCTAGGCTCTAATACCAATTATTGAACACAATGTACCACCGATAGGGGAGTGAATCAGTGTTTCCTAAATTCTTTTCTCTTTTAAGACAACCTTAGAATATCGGTTGTTATCCTAAGCACTAAACAATTAAACTAGTAAGACAAATGAGGATACCAAAGAAGACAAACACGCAAATGCAACCCACAACACCAAATGTATGAGGAAAACCCAATATGGAAAAAACCTTGGTGATAAATGTTGCTGGAGACTACTGCTCCAATCCAGCCTTGCAAGTGAAACACTATGTTATAAAGATTTAGGGCACCAACCCAAGGAACATCAACCCCTACTAATTTAGGGCCCCAAGCTCCAACTTGGTGAAGTATATTGAAATATAATTTTGATACAGTTATAACTTCTTGTTGCAAATGAGTTCTGCAACTCTTTATCAAATAGATTACTGTCGGTTGACAGTCTTCTCTTCTTTACTGGATCTCACACTACCGGTTATGAGATTACTCTCTCTGATTCTTGGCCTCTTGTCTCTCTCTCTCTCTCTCTCACAACCTCACAACACACTACGTCACACTTGGATGCCTCCTTTCTCAATCACACCTCACCAGTTTGCTCAATTGTTGGACTTGCTACAGCTATATCGGTACTTTATCACTGCCAGTTAAGCCCTCTCACCAGTTTTCTTGTTAACTCACTCTGCAAATTTCTTAGAATAAATTCTAAGGGAGATGATTCTTTTCTGCACTCAATCTCTCTTCACTCTCCTTCTTCTCATCAAGCATCATCCTTTTTTGTCTCAAGCTCATCTATTTATAATCTTGGATTCCTGCCAAGGACACATTCAATCAATGTCATGTTAGGTTTTGCCTTCTCCAACTCAATCCGAATTTGATATGATTTGATCTACTTTTCTAGGGATAAGATCTTCATGACATAGATTGATCACTAGCAAAGCTTTGCATTCCAATGTGCATTTTCTAAATCTAGAGGTCGGCATCATGATTTTCTACTTTTCCCTATCATTCACCATTAATGGCTTTTTTGTTTCCTTTACCAAATAGGTATGAAGATCAATATTATTGCAAGATCAATTCAATCATTTTGCTAGCTTGCCTTCCTCGAGCCGCAATCCTCTGGCATCCTCTATGACTTGTGGGTTTTTCATAAAAGCGGACTTGCTTGCAGATTTGTTACATCGATGCACACTCCACCGACCTATGCAATACCTCAACTTGGCATCGAGTTGTCATGCTTGTTGACATCCACCTTTTCTTGGATTCCTATGTCAGTTTGACATTCTTTGTCGACCAAGGTTGACTGCTAGTTTAGTTTACCTTACCGGTATGACCATCAAACATCCTCTCTATTCTGCTCACCGGTTGTTGTGCCTTCATAACAAACAAATAACCTTCATCCTGGTTTGTGCCTTATCGGTAAGCCTTCTTTACCGATAGATGACACAAGTCATGTTTACTGGTAGCCTTCCTTTTGTCTTGCTCTTCTTATACCGATCACCACTTCTTACATACTGGTGACTTTTCCAAACCGGTTGACATCAATGACAACTTAGTGCCAATAATGCCATGTTATTATGTCTATTTCTATTAAGTTTCTGTAACTGTTGTAATGATCTGTAATTTTTTTTGCATTACCCTCCTGTCAAGGTTAGTGTAGGAAGTTGTTCCACTACTTAACTTACTTACAACTGGTATTAGAGCTTGATCACCTTTGGTTTCAGTTGTGCATTGTTGGGTTTTTTGAACTAATCCAGATTTGAGTAGGAGCTTGTGTAGAAGACACTTTTTGATCTTGTTGTGGGAATTTTCAAATGGCATGTTCATCAGGGAGAATAGAGGTGGAGAAATTTAATGGAAGTAATTTTGAGATGTGGAAGCTGAAGATGGAAAATCTGCTAATAGATCGAGATCTGTGGGATGCTGTTGATGTGAATGTCTCAAGACCCTCAGATCCTACTACAACTACTCAATATGATGCTATTGTTCGTAAAGCCAAGGGTTTAATAAGATTGTGCTTGGCAAACTATGTTCTGATCAATGTCCATGAAGAGAACTTTGCAAAGAAGCTATGGACTAAGCTTGGTGAATTTTATCAAGAGAAATATTTATTGAATCAAATTTTCTTGAGGAAGAAATTATATTCCTTGAGAATGGAAGAGAGTGGATGAATCAAAGACCACCTCAAAATATTTAATATGTTGGTGACTCAATTGGTATCTGTTGGTGTTAATATGGAAGAAGAGGAGAAATACTAGATCTTGATTTTCTCTTTGCCTAATTCGTTGGATTCTCTTGTTATGGCTATCGGTAGTACTTTTATTGTTTTGAAGTCTAAAGATATGGTGGGTGCCCTACTTGGTGAAGAGATGTGGAGGAAGGTATCCATCAGTTCAAAGGAAACCCTAATTTTTTGTGGAAGACCTAAGGAAAAAGGCAAGAAGAATGAGAAGCACAATAAGTCCAAATCTAGAGGGAGATCGAAATATCCTTGAAAGTTTAAAGTCATTTGCTGGAATTGCAGTAATTCAGATCACATTTATACAGACTGCAAAGAAGAAAATAATAAGTTTGATTTTGATTATGCGTCTGAGAAGGAATATGGTGATGTATTCATTACAACTTTGGCTACTCATGTAGGTAATGATGCACGGTTAATTGACTTATGTGCATCTTTTAATATGACTTCCAATACAGATTGGTTTTTTGAATATGAATAATTTAATGGAGGTAGGATATACTTGGGTGATGTTTCACATTTAGATATTGTTGGTCGTGGTAAAGTTAGAATTAGTTTTTCTGATGGTAGAATAAAAAGGATTAGTGGTGTGCTACATATCCCTGGTTTAAATTTTTTTTTGTTATATGTGAGGAAACTAATAGATGCGGGTGTGCAGGTAGTATTGTTTGATGCAAGATGTAAGATGATTAAGGGTGTTGTGGTGATTGGTAGAGGTGTCAAGTTTGACACTTTGTATAAGCTAGAGACATACACTATTGAGTGTAATAACACTTCTGTAAAAAGTAAATATGTGGATACTTCATCGAAAGATTTGAGGGTTTCACCTTCAGTGGATGGACATGGCTTTGGGGTACCTAAGGGTTCTCTTTCTTTTGAAGAAAAGATACCTCTAGAGAAGACTATGTTATTGAACCAAAAGCTTGGCCACATTAGAGAAAAGCGTGTAAGGACCTTGAAAAATAAAAACCTTGTTGAAGGTTTGAATGATTGTAATCTTGACTTTGATTTATGTGAGCATTGCATTTATGGAAAACAAAACCATGTTTGGTTTTACTTGAGTTCTCATAAATCTTGTGGTGTTTTGGATCTTATTCATTCTGATGTGTTTGGTCCTGTAGATGTTCCTTCCATTGGAAAATGTACATATTATGTTTCATTTATTGATGATTTTAGTAGAAGGACATGAGTATATTTTTTAAAGAGTAAATTTGAAGATTTAAGTTGTTTTAAAGAATTTAAAGCAATGGTGGAGTTGAAAAATGGAAAGAAAATTAAATGTTTGAGGACTGATAATGGTGGTGAATTTTTCTCTAATGATTTTGATAGATTCTATAAATACTATGGCATTAACAGACATAAGACAACTCTGTTCTCCACAATAGAATGGAGTTGCAAAAAGAATCAATAGGAAATTGATGGAGAAGGCTAGGAGTATGCTAAGTGGTGTTGGTCTAGATCAAAAGTTTTGGAATGAAGATATTGCCATTTCTTGCTACCTGATTAACAAGTCATTTACATCATCTCTTGTTGATAAAACACCTATGGAAGCATGGTTAGGTCACAAGCCTTCATTGAGACATCTTAGAGTTTTTGACTGCGAGGCATATGCACATGTGCCAAAGGAGAAGAGACCAAAGTTGGAGAATAAGGTTGTGAAATATATCTTCATTGATTATAGTTATGGTGTGAAAGGATACAAGACTTGGGACCCTGTTGCACAAAAGGTAATTCATAGAAAAATTGTTGTTTTTAGAGAAATTAAGTCTCCTTCTGTTACATTGCAACCAAAATAGACTAAACATAAATATGTGATTCAATTCGCTTCTATGCCTAAAAGAGTTGAATTAAGACCACTTGATAGGCAATAAGTTGAGGAGAGCTCATGTACCTTTGAATCTTCAGAAGAGGAGGAAGAACCTCTAGCTTAGCTTGTTCGAAGGCCTACAAGACATAGACAACCACCTGAAAGGTATTCACCGGATGATTGGAGATGTATTTTTGCTTTGAATACTAATGTGGATGAAATTAGATCTATAGAAGAGGCCTTAGGTATGAATGATACAAAATCTTGGAAGATTGCTACGAAGGAAGAAATGACAGCTTTGAAAAAGAATGACACATGGGATCTTGTACCATTTCCTGAAGGACGAAAAAATTGTTGGTTGTAAATGGATTTTTAAGAAAAATATTGGTTCAGATGGAGGCATTGAGAAGGCTACTCTCAGGTTGAGGGTGTTGATTATGGTGAAATATTTTCTCATGTTGCAAAAATGACATCCATTAGATTTTTACTTTCTATTGCTACTGCTTAAGGTTTAGAGGTTGAGCAAATGGATGTGAAAATTGCTTTCTTTCATGGTGATTTGGAGGAAGATATTTATATGACATATCCAGAGCAGTATGTGGTGAAAGGTAAAAGTAATTTGGTCTATAAATTAAAGAAATCTTTGTATGCCTCAAACAAAGTCCTAAGTGTGGTACCATAAATTTGATACATATGTGTTGAGTTTGGGATTTGAATGTTCTAAATTATATCACTATGTATTATAAATCTGATGGCGATCATTTCTTGTTCATTGAATTATATCTTGATGATATGTTATTCATTGGTAAAGGGAAAAGTATGATTTTAGAACTAAAGTCTCAGTTTGCTGCTAAATTTGAAATGAAAGATCTTGGTGTAGCGAAACACATTCTTGAGATGGAAATTAGAAGAGATAGAGTGAATAGAAATCTATGACTAGGTCAGAGTAAGTATGTGAATTCAGTTTTATGGAGGTTCAACATGCAGGATTGTATACCATTGTGTGTTCCCTTTATAGGTGGAACAAAATTATCTATAGATTGTCCTACATCTCCATCAGAGATGAAATACATGAGCAGAGTACCTTAATAGAGTACATTTGGAAGTTTGATGTATGTTATGGTCTATACTAGACCAGACATTGCCCAAGCAGTGGGAGTTATTTACAGATATATGTCTAATCTTGGTAGAGTTCATTGGGATGCAGTCAAAAGAGTCTTCAGATAATTAAAGCATACCACAAAGTATTATTTGTTTATCATGGTAATTTGGTTGGAGACATGATTTCCCTTGATATTGATGGTTATGTGGATTCAAATTGGGCAGGTGATATTGATAGCAGAAGATCCACCAGTGTGTATGTGTTTACTTTATTTGGTGGTGCAATTAGTTGGATGAGTAAGCGACAGACTGTGGTTGCTTTGTCCATTAGAAAAGTAGATAATATGGCAGCTACTCATGCTTGTAAAGAATCGATTTGGCTTAAAAGACTATGTTCAGATATTGGAATAAAATAAGGTGCAAAGACAATTTTTATTGTGACAGTCAGAATGCAATCTGCCTAGCTAAGAACTCGACATTTCATGTTTGGACCAAGAACATTGATGTTTAGTATCATTTGGTCAGAGATGTGGTCAAAGATGGTAGGGTGAAGCTGGTTAAGGTAGAAACCTTGATGAATGTTGCAGATTCTTTAACTAAGGTTCTGAGCATAGAGAAGTTGAAATAGTTTTCGTAGTCTATGGGCTTCATGGCCCCTAGAAATTTATTTATTGTGTTGATACTCCCTTTGCTCTTGCAAGGTGTTCGAAAAGTGGGAGAATGTTGGGAAAATGGTGTCCCAACCTTGAATTTACATGAGGTTACTATTTATAGTAAGTTTTCGTTTGAGCATGAGATGGTGTGAAATTCTCCCCAAAGCTTCAAATTGGTTAGATAAGCATGTTGGTAAATGTTTGTCACAATATCGTAGCTAGTTTTGAAGATATTAAAGTTTTTGTTTTGAAGGGTGTGACGAAAGGTTTAAATTTAATTTTGAGAAATTTAGACCCTCCAAAACACCCTGAAAAGTCAGTGTAACCAACATAGCAAGTTACAAGGTGATAGAGAACTTTGCGAGATTTCCAGTGCATCAAACAGTTCGTCAATCACACACCCGGTTCACAAGTTATGGCCTCCAAAAATTTGGACTCCTATAATAGGAAATATAAAATGCACCAGACACATAAATGAGTTGTAAAAGGGAGGAACACATGTCAATGTGTGTTTTGACACATCATAGGATATCCAAAATGGAGATAAGGTCGGCTCTACATTGTTGGGTCGTTTTAGCCCATGGTTTTTGATGAACTTATAAGGCATTGAGAGGGGGGGTGAATTAGTGATAGTAAAAACAATACAAAACTGAATTGTTAGATGCAATGACAGTCCCAAAGACACTGAGAGGGGGGGTGAATCAGTGTCTAACTAGTTAATGGAATAATTGAACTTATTTATAACTTTTCAGCTCAAATTAATGTACCGGTAAACAAGTAATAATGCAACAAACAGAAATAATAGAGACAACATAAATGCACACCATAACACAAGATATTTTGGTGAGAAAACTCGGTAAGGGAAAAACCTCGGTGGGATTTGTGACCCACAATATTTACTCACTGGCCAATATGAATAAATATTAATTACAATATGGCTTGCACATGCAGGAAGGCCAACAACCTAGAGCTCACTGCTCAATAGAAGAGTCTCACTGACTATAAAATGGATAATTAAATCCAATACAATGTACTGCTCAAAATAGCATCTGCAATGTTTGATTTAGTATCGGTTTAAGCTTTGTTAGAAACCTCAACCAAAAACCTACCGGTGAATGATATTCACTCACATAACCTATTTGCCTTATTACAAAATCTTTTCGCTATCTTCTACATAATACCATTACATAATTTCATCTCTATGCTATATCAAAAATGAACAATAAGATCTCATACATATATGAGTCTTTACAATACATCATGTCAGCTTACAAATAATTAATTAAATTTACAATACAATTCATATAAATAAAACTTCGTCTCGTGTCGGCCTGAGTGCCGGTATACTTCATTGTCGGTGTAATCTGGATGCCAGTGAATGTGCCTGCTGGTGTATGATGTCTGTGTTGTCGGTGAACCTGTACAACCTATTACCGGTTGGTTGCCATCAATGCCAACATAAACCATTCTCATGTGAGTGTAGAATGCCAACAATCTTCCCCTTTGGCATTGATGGCAACACTCATGAGAAAAATCCAAAAACTGTTGTCCAAAAATGAAGTCCAAAACTGATCCCCCAAAAGAGTGTGCTCCCCCTAAGCAAGTGATTTCTTCTAAGCATTTTTCTCCATACTACTCCCCCTTTGACATCAATGACAAAGGATGTCAAAAATAATCAAAGAATATAGGAATTCTACCTCATAGCCTATAACCGGTTATGTAAAGTTGAAAAATGTTCGCCAAAATTAGATTTAGGTTTTGCATGAATTTGTTATTGTCAGAAATAATGGTTTCTGTTTGCTGGATCAAGCCGGTCAGGTAATGCATCTGCTTCTTTGGTGACCGTTCTCCTTGAATTGTTGGCTTTGATAGCTCAATCCGCTGAGTTATAAGATTGTCCAATCTAGGACCAAGCTTATTTTTCAGCTCCAGGGCCTTCAACCATATCCTTGCTTTTTCTTTTTCTAAAATTTCAATCTTTTCCTCATAAACTGTCATTTCTTGTTAAAAAATAGAGGTAAGATCTGAAGAACCTATCATACTATCTTCTATGTCATCTATTTCCTTCCGTGTTCTCTTAATTTCCTCATCAATATCTTTAATCAGGTGGTGAGGCTTGCAAGCTTCTTTATACAAATCCTTATACTCCAAAATTGTTGAATTTAGTACCAGTAATAAGGAATCAATGTGCTTGAAGAGGGGAAAATAGATTTGAAGGTCAAATGATCAAAACATAATGAAATAAACATGCAGAATGCTAAAATATCATTAAAAGACCATTTCACCTTGCTATTTTACCTTCTCCTATGGATTGAGCTTGATGAAGTGAAGGCGCCCCTTGATAATGCTCCACTTGATGTACTCCTTTGATTGCTGGATGTGGATCGCTCTCCAATGTTGTGCACAAATGGAATGGATTTGAAAAATGATAAGGATGAGATGATCAAGTTGCCAAGATGATTTCCTGGGCTCAAAAGGGTAGCATAAACTTACTGGATTTCAAGATGTTTTGAATGAAGGGATGGAGCCCTATTTTATAGGAAGAGGAGAGGAAAATTGATGGCTAGGATGAATTCGAGATGAAGGGATAAGATTTACTTGTGAGCTCACACAAGGTCCAAGAGAGGGTGTGGAGACCAAGAAATATGCCTTAAAGGCATTTCGTATCTCCACACTCCACAAGATGCATTGGAGGAATTAAAAATTCTCCAAAAAAGGATATCATGGGGATTGAAGGAATAAAAAGGAATTAAAAACTCCTTGGGAGAGGGGATGCCTAGAGGAATGTGTGATTTCGAAAATCTTACATTCACCTAGGAAAAGAGCATTTAAAGCTAGTGGTTGGATGAAAAGGACAAAGAGTTGACTTTGTGGCTAATCATGATGATTAACCATTAACGACTTATTAGGAGGGGGAGTAGAGGAAATGTTAGGTGGGATTAATATTTGTAGGAGAATTTGACTAGGAGAGAGAATGAGTGGAGGGAATAAAAAATTAGAAGAATAATGTTAAGTGAGTTTAGGGAGTTTCTAGAAGAATGAATTAAGAAGATGATTTGTAGGAATCATGTAGGTTAACTAATTAATTGAAATTAATTAGCTAAGAGGAAGATTTGTGAGGATTTGATTTTTTTAGAAGAATAAAGAAAGGGATTGATTTATTAAATAAATCAATCATATGCTATAGTGACAATATTAATTATATTTAAATATTGAGAGAAATTTGAATTAACATAATTAATTAATTAATTATGCGATGAATAATTAAAATAATTATTTTTAAGTGTCTATATTTTGCCCCTATTTGAAGCAAGGTGTGATGACACATTGATTCAAAGAATAATCTTGTTTTGATACTGATATTAGTTTGATAGGATGCCCCGGCTCTTGATTGATAGATTACAGTATGGTGATGCCCCCTCGGGAGATCAATTGAGGTATTCGATCTTTGGAGTTTTGTGAAATTGATATCCTGATAGATTTGATTTGATTCGATTGATAAGATCTAGATTCAGTCTGGTTTCAAGAATAATTCATCCTGTATAAGACAAAGATGATCAAAGTGTCTGGTTTCAGGAAGGATTCATCCTGTATAAGACATGATTGATCACAATATCTGGTTTTAGGAAGAATTCATCCTATATAAGACATGATCAGAGTGTCTGGTTTCAGGAAGGATTCATCCTGTATAAGACATGATTGATCACAACGTCTGGTTTCAGGAAGGATTCATCCTATATAAGACATGATTGGAGTGTCTGGTTTCAGGAAGGATACATCCTGTATAAGACATGATTGATCACAACGTCTGGTTTTAGGAAGGATTCATCCTGTATAAGACATGATTAGATCACAACGTCTAGTTTCAGGAAGGATTCATCCTGTATAAGACATGATCAGAGTGTCTGGTTTTAGGAAGGATACATCATGTCTAAGACATGACTGATCACAACATCTGGTTTCAGGAAGGATTCATCCTGTATAAGACATGATCAGATCACAATGTCTAGTTTCAGGAAGGATTCATCCTATATAAGACATGATCAGAGTGTCTGGTTTTAGGAAGGATACATCCTGTATAAGATATGACTGATCACAACGTCTGGTTTCAGGAAGGATTCATCTTGTATAAGACATGATCAGATCACAACATCTGGTTTCAAGAAGGATTCATCCTGCATAAGACATGATCAGAGCGTCTAGTTTCAGGAAAGATACATCCTGTATAAGACATGAATTAGAATCAGAATTGATTATGTGAGGAAAAAAAAATAGAGGAAGAAAAATTAAGGTGGAAGGGATAGATGAGGAACAAATATGAAGTAGTCGTGAGGTATTTGGAAAGAAGAATATGAGATGCGAGACCACGGAGGAAAATGGGGGCAATTGAGAACTCCATGGGATTATTGAGTTTAGGATTTGATGGAATGATGGTGAGATTTTGTGCACAACAAATGTGGAGAGCCAACCTAGTTTGATGTTGCCCTGAGTGACTTGCACCATTGATTATAGAAATTAGGATGCCATGAGAAATGCAGGGTGTGGACTGACTATGTAGACAAACGGGAATTTCTTGCACACAACAATGTGAGTGTTAAGAAACACTAATATAGAGTTGTGGGTTTGTGCAAGGAAACCCTCAAACACACCGACACCTCTTGTACACGAGAAGGTAAGTGTTGATAAACACTAGTACCAGGTCGCCGATTTATACAAAAAGGATCCAAAACATGCCATACTATGAATATGCCCCAGTATGCACCTATCATAATGTACTTGGATATGGAAGAACCCAGGCAGTCGTAAATAGTGGCAGTCATAGGGCAAAAGATAAGCCTATATGAAAAGATCTAACAAAATCTAACAAGTCTCTTCCTTGCGACCACATGATACCTCTTGCCAAGAGTAGAAATGGGATGGACTTGGGATTGTTTCTCAACACTTCTTGAAGCTTACACACAGAGGCATAAAATCTTAGTTTCAATGAGACATTCCTTGTTCATGACTTAGGCGAAGACTTCATCATCATACGCATGTTTTATTGGGAGGTGGAAAAGAAGGAATGTTGCGCATGGGTGGGCTGGATGGTAGATGATTTGTAGTATCGACATGATAGACAGTGGATCCGGTTATTTACCTTGGCGTCTGCATAGAGGTTTTCACCAAGGTACTTGTCCGCAGCACCACCAAGTGGTTTTCACTAATGGACGAATTGTTTTTTTTTTTTTTCTTTTTCTGATTTTTTAATTTTTTTTTGTCATAAGGTGCCTGTTTGCCAGGTTTTCACCAAAGTGATGATTTTTTTAGGATCTTTTTCTCATTTTTTTTTTTTTTGACAATTTAACTTTCTAAGGACTAAGCATAAAATCTTTTGAGGTGCATGATATTCATTGGATCATCCAAAGGATCGCCTTCAGGAGTAGCCAACTGATAAGCTCCTGATCCATATTTCGCTGTGATTACATATGGTCCAAGCCAATTAGGCTCGAACTTGCCTTTCTGTTCTCTTTCTTGTAGATTTTTCTGATTTTCGATGAGGACAAGATCACCAACTTGGAATTCTCAGGTTCTAACTTTTTTATGATAACTCATGCGCAAACGGTTTTGATATACCTGGAGATGATTCAAGGCCTTGAGGCACCTTTCATCTAACAATTCTAGCTCTTGTAAGTGGACAATTCTGTATTCTTCCTCTGGTAGGATGTTTTGTAGCGATACCCTTAGAGAGGGGATCTCGATCTCAAGGGGAAGGATGGCTTCAGAACCAAATACTAGGGAATAAAGAGTGGCACCTATGGGGGTACAGATGGAGGTGCGGTAGGCCCACAATGCAGGATGGATTTGGAGGTTCCAATCACGGCCTGCTTCATTGACTGTCTTTTTGAGGATTTTTATTAGGGTTTTATTAGAAGCCTCAGCTTGGCCATTGCCTTGGGGGTAATATGGAGTGGAGAAGCGGTGTTGGATGTTGAATTTTTGGCAGAGTTCTTTGATATCCTGGTTCTTAAATTGATTACCATTATCTGTGATGATAACTTTTGGGATGCCATATCGGCAGATTAGGTAGTTCAGGATGAATTTGGATATTTGCTTGTCGGTGGTGAAAGTAAGAGGGATAGCCTCTACCCACTTGGTGAAGTATTCGGTGGTAGTGATAATGAATTTATGTCCGTTGGAAGATGAAGGGTGGATTTTCTCAATGAGATCGAGCCCCCACTATGAGAAGGGCCATGGTGTAATGAATGGCTGCAATTCTTGTGACGGTGCATGAATCTTGTCACCATGCTACTGGCAAGGGATGCATTTCTTCACATAATTGTATGCATCTTCTTCCATTTTAGGCCAATAGTATCCTATTCTCAAAAGTTTTTTAGCCAATGTGAGTCCACTTGAGTGTGCCCCACAGATACCCTCGTGTACTTCGCATAATGCCCATTGTGCTTCTTGTTTATCTAAACACCTTAGGAGAGAACCATCAAAATGCCTTCTGAACAAGGTGTCTACAAGGATGGTGTAATGGGCACATCGGTGGATGAAGGTTTTCTATTGGGTTTTGGTGAGGTGTGGGGGAATGGTGTTGTCTTTGAGGAAAGCGAAGGTTTCTTGGTACCAAGGGGACTCGGAACCAACAAGAACACACACCATTTCAGACTCTGGTAGGTCGTATGCTGGTATAAACAATTGCTTGACCAAGAACTCGCACTTCTGACTGTGTGCTGGCATTTGAAGGAGGGAGCCAATGGTGGCCATTGCATCTACAACCCTGTTGTTTGTTCATGAGATTTGGTCAAACTTGATTGCCGTGAAATGTTGCTTAAGATCTTCAACCATGGTACGGTAGGGAAGGAGTTTATCATCTTTTGTTTGGTATTCATCATTGACTTGTTTTATGATGAGTTGGGAATCGCCATAGACTTGTAATTCCTTTATTTTCTAGTGGATAGCCAAGCGTAAACCTGTGATGAGGGCCTCGTATTCTGCTATGTTATTGGTACATGCAAAGGCTATCTTGTATGATTTTGGGATGCCATCTCCTTGAGGTGTGACCAATAATATTCCTGCCCCCAATCCATTTTGAGTGTAGGAGCCATCAAAATACAATTTCCATGTGGAGGATGTGGTAACAGTCATAATGAACTCATCTGGTAATTCTGTGAGAAGAGGATGGTCGCCTGGAAGTGGAGCTTCAGCCAACTGAACTGCAATGACTTGTCCCTTGATTGCCTTTCTGTCCACATATTCAATGTCAAACTCGCTTAAGAGCATGACCCATTTGGTGGTTCTGCCAGTGAGAGCAACTTTGGACAAGAGATATTTAAGTGGATCAATTTTAGCAATTAATTTTGTCTTATTATTTAGCATATAGTGTCGTAGTTTCTGTGTGCTGAACACTAATGCCAAACATGCTCTTTCAATGGGGGTGTAATTGAGTTCATATCCTACTAACATTTGACTGATGTAGTAAATAGGGTGTTCCTTCCCTTGATCATCTGTTTGCACCAATAATGCCCCCAATGCCCCTGCAGTAGCACAAATATACAAAATAAAGGGGTTTTCTAGGAGCAGGAGGCATCAATACGGGAAGTGATGCTAGATATTCTTTTAATTTCTCAAACGCCTTTTGACATAGGCAATCCCATTTAAATTTTGTGTTTTTACGCAATAGGTGTGCAAATGGATGGCACTTGTCTGCTAGTTGTGAAATGAAACGCCTGACAGACTAGAGTTTTCCCTGGAGACTGCGCAGTTGTCTGAAAGTTTTTGGCAGAGGCATTTTCATAATAGCTTTTACCTTTGCGGGATCAACCTCGATGCCTCTATGGGAAACAATGAATCCTAGTAGTTTTCCCGATGTGACGCCAAACACACACTTTTTGGGATTTAGGCGCAGCTTGTATTTTTCCAATTTTTCGAAGATCTGTTTTAGAATGGAGATGTGTTCTTGTCTTGTCTTGGATTTTCCTAGCAGATCATCCACGTAGTCCTCCATAATTTTGTGCAAGAGGTCATGAAAATTGTTGTCATTGCCCGTTGATACGTAGCTCTAGCATTTTTAAGACCAAAAGGCATGACCCGGTAATAGAAGGTACCCCATGGTGTTGTAAATGCAGTTTTATGCTGATCCTCATCTGCTATCCTGATTTGGTTGTATCCAGAAAACCCATCCATTAGCGATAACATTTCATGTCTATAATGGGGAGTGGGAAATCATCTTTAGGACAAGCTATACTTAGATCTCAGAAATCTGTGTAGATGCGGATGCCCCTAGCAGGTTTGCCGACAGGTACAATGCTGGAGACCCATTCAACATAATCTATTGGTTTGATAAATTTTGCGTCTAACAACTTTTGGAGTTCCGCCTTGACCAGGAGTGCAATATGTGGGTGCATTTTGCACAAGTTTTGTTTTACAGGTTTTGCATTTGGGCGGATGGCGAGATTGTGAACCACCAAGGCAGGGTCCAACCCTGGCATGTCGAAATAGGACCATGCAAAATTGATTTTTACCTCTGTAAGGAAGTTGATGAAGTCATGTTTCTCTATTTCTGTGAGAGATTTGGCAATGAACACATTTTTCAAAATGACCTCGGTGCCCATGTTGATGCTGTTTGTTTCTTCTATCAACAAATTTGATGTCTTGTGGAAGGTAACCAATGGTAGGGAGGTCAAATCCCTCATTGTCAAGTGCCTTTTCCAGGTTTTCACTTTCAGATACACCCTTTGTTTTTATTTCTTGTTAATCCAAAGGCGCCTTAGGGAGGTTTTCACCTAGGGAATCATATCTTTTTCTTTTATTATCTTTTTTGTGGCTAAGGGCATTGACTTGACTACCAAAGTATCCCTTTTTGTGTAGTTGAATACCCTCGATTCTGCTACAATCTTCCATATTTTGCGCTGTTAGGAGAGCAATGAGAGCATTATCGTCAGCGCAGATATCTAAAGTGGGTTTGTCTCGTTGGCCCCAATCAATGAGTTTAGGATGGACAAGATGTAACTCATGTGAAGTGGGAGGGGTTACGGGGGTGATGGTATTGATGTAAGCATCCAAGAAGATATCTTTCTCATATTCATAAGGCATTTCATGGAATTCCTCTTCATCAGTGCTTTCGATATCTGAAGAAGGACTAGAAGGGGCACCAGCGATAGTGATCTTAGGCACCAGGGTGTACCCCAAGCCTTTGTTGTATCTATAGGAGATAGGATTTATGGGTGTTTTTCTTCCTTTCTCCTCTGGTCCCAGACCATGTCCTTTGTAACCCATTTTTTCAACTATGGCAGATGCTTTTGGGTACATTTCTTTGGATATTCTTGCTGGATCTTCATCCTCTTCTCTGTACAACCATGAAGAGATATCTGCTTCGAGGCTCTCATTATCAAGTGGGCCCCATTGTTGGAAGGTGGTGTTTTGGCATTGCATGACTGGTTTCGGGTCCTTTTTTATCTCTTTTGGTTTTCCAAATGACTTAGGAGAGAGAGGGAGGTTGCCTATTAATAAGATGTCCTCCAATTTGTATTCTCCACAGCCATTGTCCAAGATCTTGATTTGATTATCTGGTTGGGATGATGTGGAGGCAACATTTGATGTGTTAGATGGAGGCATTGGTGAGGGTCTATTTAGTGGGAAATGATACGGATGCTTCCCCTCTAATAGTTTGCAATATTGAAAAGGTTGGGGATCACCTTTGATAGTGATCTCTCTTCCGTTATAGGGGAATTTGATGCATTGGTGATAGGTGGAGGGTACGGCCTGCAAGGAATGAATCCATGGCCTCCCGAGGAGAATGTTGTAGGGGAGGTCAAGATCTAGTACTTGGCAAGGGGTTTCAATTGTAATGGGGCCCACTTGAAGAGGTAAGGTGACCACGCCCTTTGAAATTCTTTCTACATCATCATATGCCTTTATTGTGATCCTTCCTGATGTGTCTATCATATCCACAGAAAGTCCCAATTGTTTTATTAATTTGTATGTACATAGATTAAGCCCGGATCCACCGTCTATTAGGATACGTTTGACCTTGTGCTTGTGGATAAGAGCTTCGATGTGAAAAGGTTTGTTATGGTCTTCATCTATGGGAGCATCTTTGGAATTAAATAAAATGTGCTGCTAGGCAGCAAGGTTTCCAATGAGGGCTTGGAATTGGGTGGTGTTGATGTTATCAGGAACGCGTGATTGGAGAAGGGCTTGTTCCAAAATTTCTTTATGGACCGAGGAAGTCTTGAGAAGTTCTAAAATAGAGATCTGCGCAGGTGTCTTCCCAAGTTGATCAAGGAGGTCATATCGGAGGGTGGAAGACATGGGTGGGGGGTTTGGTGGGGGAGGGACTCCTTGGATGGTTACTCTTCCTCGGTGTGTAGTTGCATTACAGTCATTCTGGAAATTGGAGGTGGAAGGCATGGCACCTTGAATGACTATCCGAGCAGGATTTGGTCTGCTTTGGGAAGAAGGAGGATTAACTCCTTGGATGGTTATGACATTAACATTATTGTCTGCAAGTTCAATGCGACCTACCAAAAAATCAAAATTGGTTACGTGATTAGCGTAGTCATAACCCATTGCGTTAGATGATGAGTCTTTTCCTTTATCATGATTCGGGAAGGGTTCCTGGTACATTTTGAGTTTGTCATTGTTATTACCAGGTTTTGCATTTGCTACCTCAATCTCACCTCTATCAATGAGATCTTGTATGTAGATCTTCAATTTCATACACTTTCGTGTATCATGTCCCTTGATATGATGGTATTCACAATACTCATTTTCATTATACCATCTCGGTTTAGGTTGATTGGGGTCAAATGAGCGAGTGATTGGAAAAACCACTACACCTGCTTGGACAAGTTTTTGAAACACCACTTCAATAGGCTCAGCTAGAGGAGTGAAATCTCTTGGAGTCTTGTTATTCGATCGGGGTGGTCATCCCTGGATTGAGACATTATTGTGAGGTTTTTTGGATTGATTTGGATTGTCTCGATTATTGAATTGATGATTATTGGTGGTGGATTTTGGGGGAGCGACTATGGTTTGGACCCTCTTTGCATCAGTTATACCATCATTGACCACATTTTTGTTTTTGGACCAGAATTTTGGCTTGTCGCTATAATAAGAGGAAGAACTTTGTGTTGATTTCTAGTAATGTTTCAAGGTTCCTTCCTCCAACAAGACACGTTCGAGGGCGAGGCCCTTATCTGTCAATTTTTGGAAGGATTTGATACATTGAGATATTAAAGGTCTTGAAAATTCAGGCACCAAGTTCTTTTGGAATAGCTCAATTTGATGTTGTTCTGGCATGTTCCACTGGAATTTCTTGATAAGATGTTGCCATCTTTGTAGGAAATTGGTGAAGGTTTCTCCGGGCCTTTGTTTTGTATTACATAAGTCCATCATAGAAACATCATTACCCATGTTGTATGCATAGTGGGCCACAATTTTTTTTGCCAAGTCTGGAAAAGAGACAATGGAACCTCGTGGTAAAGATGAGAACCATGCCAAGGCGTCTCCCGTGGGACTTTTGGGAAAGAGTCTGCGAAGATAAAGGTTACTATAGGAGACTTCTTGGCATAAGATGTGGAATTCTCGAACATGGTCGCAGGGATCTCCTTTGCCTTCATACTTGGTGAATTTAGGGATCTCAAATCTCGAGGGATATGGTGCAACTGATATAGACGGGTCGTAAGGACAAGGGAAAAACTCTTCGAACGAGTAAGTTTTCCTTTTATTAGTCCTTTGTTTCATGTCCTTGATGATATTCTTCATGTCTTGAATTTCCTTGATGAGGTCTTGTTGTAGACTTTGATATTGATGAATTGTATTTGCCCCAATAATTGGATGAACCAAAGAAGGTGCACCACCACCAATATATTGATATGATGAGGAGCTGGGAACGTGGGATGTGATGACCAATGTCGCTGGAGTTTGAGGGACAGTTGGTTGTGGTCCACCAACTGTTGTGATGGGATTGAATACGTCCCGGATAAAATTTGCGACATTGTTGGGAGGAAGAGAAGTTTGTGGAATAGAAATTTGTGGTTGAATAGAAGGAGGTGGTATAGAAGTTTGTTGGAGAATAGATGAGATCGGATTTGATAGTGGTATGGATGGTAAGGAGGAAGAAGGTGGGATGGAGACCACAGTGGGAGGTACCGCGGGTGGCATTGATTGAGCCTGGATGATTGATGGGGCTGCAATTGATTGAGTTTGAATAGTAGGTGCAGCACTTTGTGTGGGAGAAAGGTCTCTTTGTGGTTGTTGTGTGAGAGTGGATCTATTAAATTCAGGCGGAAGTTGAGCTCCATGTTCAAGGAGAGTTTTCAGAAGTGCAGTAGGATTGTGTTTAATAAACTTTTCCATCATCTCTTGGTTATAAGAATCCGCTAGGAAAGTTTGTACTTCTGGACAAAGTTCATCTTGGTTAACCATGTCAAGATTTTGACTTTGATCTTGATCGCTAGGTTGCCCACTTTGTGTATGATCTTGTGTGGGATCTTCATATAGGACATCAATGTCTGGCATGCCATATTGTTGTTCAGCCATCTTTTTTTTTTGGGATCGAGTTGCGACCATACATGATATTTGTGATGAAATGACTTAGGAAATTTGAGGATGATTGATGGAGGAGGTATAGTAGTGATGGTTTAGAAGAAATTTGATGACTAGGTTGTCTTTGGTATGAACATGAAGGATCGATTCGAATGGCAAGTTGTATGAAGGGATACGACCACCCTGATTTGGATGATAGTTGGTGTTTCAAAGGACAAACTTGAATGTTGATGGAGATGATAGACTCTTAGCTTCTCTCTTAGACTTATGAAAAATGGGACGGACAGAGTTTTGACGCAATTTTGGACTTTGTGTGAGTAATGACTTGGACAATTGTTTGTGTCTTGACAAATGTTTTTGCAAAGTGTTTGGGGATAGTGATGTGTTTTTAGTCTACTCTTGGCAAGTATGTATCAAACAAAGCAAACACAGTGATCAAATGCATATTATATCAAAGACACTCATGCTCATATACAACATTCTTAAGGTTGGCAAGGACAATAGTCATTGAATCCCAATTGGTTTCCCATCTACGCTTACCTAGAACGGACACTTAGATGCTTGACCCCACTAGCTTCCCTCCACGACACTCACTTCTCAGGGCAGCCAAGCATCAATTCCCATGAAAACTCCTCATGGAGAACTTTGTGTCTCTACTAAGGGCAGTAAGAATATGGGCCGCTTCAGAGGTCCGACCTCCTGTGCCAATGACTAGAAGGTTTTTGGCCACTATGAACAAGGTGTTTAGTAAGTCTTCCCATTAGGAGCTACCCTTTGAAGTTGCGCAAGCGCAATTGAGGCCTATAGCCCAACGAAGCACCAAGAACTTAGTAGTCACGTAAGCGTGATTGAGATCTCTAGGATCCTACTAAGCACCCAATGTGAGAGTGAACTCTCATATAGCCCCAACCATTAACCCTTTCGTAGTCAATGGCCTATTTATTATAGTGAGTTGGGAACCCTAGGTCCGAGTGTACTCACTTGGGTCATTCCCCTCTTACCTTCTCAAAGAGCAAGTTGGGAGGGCAGGCCCGCTAGAGGTAAACACACAATCAAACAAGAAAAGGTTGGAGGGTCTAGATTTCTGATCGTCTAGTAAGACGAGAGCATACTTTCCTACCTTTACGCTTTTCTTAAAGACACATAAGACAATGTTTCATTCCATTTTAATTAATATTTAGGTGCCTAATTTAAATAAATGCACAATATTTGGTTGAATCAGCTAGGCAACCTGCAAAACCACTTGATTAGTAGTTTGAAAAATGAAGTCTTCAAAAAGCATCCTGCAAAACCACTTGATTAGTAGTTTGGAAAAATAGAGTCTTCAACAAGCGTCCTACAAAAAAACTTGATTAGTAGTTTGGAAAAATAGTCTTCAACAAGCAACCTGTAAAAAACAACAAAATGACAAAAATATTAATTTTTTTTTATTTTTTGGGAATGAATAGAAAAACATGAATAAAAACTTTTTTACTAATGACAAATGTGGATTTGAAGAAAGCTTTGATGGGTAAATGGGGTTTGACTAGGTTTTTTGCCACTTTCCAAGGGATAGGCAAGTGAAAAATGAGAATTTTTGAGGAGAGATGAAAGAATGGGAAAATTTGTCCAAGAGGGACAAAGAAGCAAAAGTTGGAGATGGATAATATAAGAAAAATTTGGAGGTGATTGGATAAAAGGGGAAGGAGTTATGACAAACCCTAAAAATAGAGAAATATGGGATTTTGGGCTTCAAAAAGTGGATTTTTGGGATAAGGCCTCCAAGGAAGGAAATGTGGAGAATGGCAATGTAGAGAATCTGGTGAAGTTTGGAGGAAAATGGAGTTGAGATAAAAGAGATATGGCAAATTTTTTTTTTTTTTTAACCTTAGATTTAACAGAGCACACAAAAACCCTAGATTTAACAAAGCAAAACCCCTAAATTTAACAGAATAAAAAAAAAATGTCAAAGGTCCAGATTTCTGATTGTCTAGATAGACAAGAGCATAATCTCCTACTTTCACACTTTCCTACGGTTAGACAGATTATCTTTAAACAGAGCAGATAACAGGAAATGAAAAAAAATAAAAATGCAGACTACAGTTAGCGCCTAAAAATTTCAGACAAATTAACAGAGCAGACAATAGCATTAAATAGATAGAAAAGTGTCAAAGGTCCGGATTTCTGATTGTCTAGATAGACAAGAGCATACTCTCCTATTTTCACACTTTCCTGCAGTCAGAGAATATAGTTGCGCTAAACAAAATAGAAAAGTGAAAGGTCTGGATTTCTGATTGTCTATATAGACAAGAACATACTCTCCTACTTTCACACAGATTATAATTAAACAGAGTAGATAACAAAGCAAATAACAGATCAGATAACAAGAATTCAAATTCTCACAAAAACGCTTGCGCTAATCGCAGAGCTATCGTGCTGAAACTGAAATAAAAACAGAAAAAGAACAGAAACAAAAATGCAATAGAAACAAAAAAGAAGCTGTTGCGCAGAAATACAGAGCCACTATTCTGGAACCTGCAAAAAAAAAATATATATATTTTTTTTCTGCAGTCGCGCTATTCTGGAACCTGCGTCTCACAACTCACAAAAACCTAAAAAAAAAACATTAGTTCTTAGGGACGTGGGTCCCACCGGGCATGCCAAAATGAAGAGGGCAAAACAGATTTGAAGGTCAAATGATCAAAACATAACGAAATAAACATGTAGAATGCTAAAATATCATTAAAAGACCATTTCACCTTGCCATTTTACCTTCTCCTTCGGATTGAGCTTGATGAAGTGAAGGCGCCCCTTGATAATGCTCCACTTGATGTGCTCCTTTGATTGCTGGATGTGGATGGCTCTCCAATGTTGTGCACAAATGGAATGGATTTGAAAAATGATAAGGATGAGATAATCAAGTTGCCAAGATAATTTCTTGGGCTCAAAAGGGCAGCATAAACTTACTAGATTTCAAGACGTTTTGAATGAAGGGATGGAGCCCTATTTTATAGGAAGAGGAGAGGAAAACAGATGGCTAGGATGAATTCTAGATGAAGGGCTAAGATTTACTTGTGAGCTCACACAAGGTCCAAGAGAGGGTGTGGAGACCAAGAAATATGCCTTAAAGGCATTTCGTATCTCCACACTCCACAAGATGCATTGGAGGAATTAAAAATTCTTCAAAAAAGGATATCATGGGGATTGGAAGAATAAAAAGGAATTAAAAACTCCTTGGGAGAGGGGATGCCTAGAGGAATATGTGATTTCAAAAATCTTACATTCACCTAGGAAAAGAGCATTTAAAGCTAGTGGCTGGATGAAAAGGACAAAGAGTTGACTTTGTGGCTAATCATGATGATTAACCATTAACGACTCATTAGGAGGGGGATTAGAAGAAATGTTAGGTGGGATTAATATTTGTAGAAGAATTTGACTAGGAGAGAGAATGAGTGGAGGGAATAAAAAATTAGAAGAATAATGTTAAGTGAGTTTAGGGAGTTTCTAGAAGAATGAATTAAGAAGATGATTTGTAGGAATCATGTAGGTTAACTAATTAATTGAAATTAATTAGCTAAGAGGAAGATTTGTGAGGATTTGATTTTTTTAGAAGAATAAAGAAAGGGATTGATTTATTAAATAAATCAATCATATGCTATAGTGACAATATTAATTATATTTAAATATTGAGAGGAATTTGAATTAACATAATTAATTAATTAATTATGCGAGGAATAATTAAAATAATTATTTTTAAGTGTCTACAGTGCTTATTATAGTCTTTGATGGTCTTCTCAAAGAATTCTCCTTTTTCTTTATTCACTCTTTCCTTAACAGTTTCCTCATTCACCTTATCTACAGTTAGAACATTTGAAGCAATGAATTTGGACAATGTGTCCAGTTTACCTAAAGAATCGTCAATATGATCTATCTTACAGGTCAGTGTAATCATCTGAAAATAGGTAGTGCATCATCAATAGCCTTGAATGCCAAGGCATTGCAATCAGTTAGCCTCCTTATAGAATCCAAAAGAACATTTTTTCACATTTGTAGGTTAGAAATCAGTAGATGATGTGCTTGGTTTAGTAATAACTTTCCTTTCAACTGATTTTTGACCAATTGCCTTAACAATTTCCTCCTTGTTTCCATCAATTGTTTCCTTTTTATTTACAGTTTCTGTCAGTTTTTCACTCTGTGTAATTACTTCTGCTTCTACTGGTTTTTTAGTCTATGTAAGTACTTCTACATCTGTCAGTTCCTCAGTCTCTAGTTTCTTAGCTTCTGCCGGTATTTCAATGTTCTGAGAGTCAACAGTGTTAATTGGTGACTCAGAGATCTCAATATTCTTAGCATAGGTTGTCTTAACTTATGAGGTATCCTTGTCCACAACAATATTAAAATCTTGTGTATCAACATTTATAGTGAAAAGAATTTCAGAATCCAGATTAATATCATCATGTGTTATTTATTCAGTCTCCTTATCCGGTTGACTGTCTGTATGTACCGGTGTATCTGAAGTTACTGGTGGAGTATCTTGTGCTGGTGGAGGTTATTTGTGACCTTTATAACATGTATACTACCACTTTTGCTTTTACATTTGTCCTTTTGGTATTCCTTTGCAAAAGATTTATCTATTTTTTGTCTCTCCCTTTCCTCTTTCTTTTCTTTTTCAACAAAAAATATGTCCCAACTATCCGCAGTTTCATCAGCTATCTCTTTCACTCTCCCAGCCATTAGGCTGACCTGCTGGTGACCACTCACAAAAACTGTTTGGTTGGCTTCAACAATTAATTCATCAATTTCTTCTCTGGAATTTATAGGGTGAACAACCAACAATGCTTCAACCTTTAACTTTTTATCTAGTTCCATAACTGACATCCTTTTAGCCTCTAATCTTATATCCAAGTCATTAGGCAGATCATCTACAACCTCAATAAAAAATTTCTTGTAGATATCAAGATGCAAAATAATACTAGCCTCTATAGTGCACCTATCAGAATCCTTGAAGGAATGATAATATTTATTTACATTGCAAAGATTACCTTCTTGAGTTATCTCATTTACTAGTTCCTCCGGTGTAAGGGTATCCAGTGCCTTAGTTTGTTTCTTCTTTGGAGTTAGCTTTTTCTTAGGCTCCCTTACAACCTGTTGCTTCTTCCTTAATGTTCTTGCCTTTTTAGGAGAAGGAGAAGGTACTGGTGAAGGTTTTCTCTTCTTCCTTTCTACTCTTTTGAACTTTATTGCCTTACCACTGTTTGTATCTGAAGAGGTGACAACCGGTGAAACATGGGCTACTGGTTCTAGTCCTTCCAGTTCGCTAGCTGAAATACTGCTTATGTTCATCACGTTTTCTTTTACTTCCTTAGCCATCTTGGATGCATCTCTGATGAATTTTTCTCTTCTTTTTCTTTGTTTTTGCATCAAAACAACACTCTCAATAGTCTCAGCACTACCAAAAATTTCTTCTGAAGGTTCCCTAGGTGAATCAAGAAGCATCTTAGCATAAGCCTCAAGAATATTTAGATCAACTTCATAACCCATTTATGTTATCCAAATAGTTCTAGGAGTAACATCTTCCATCCATGTTTCATCACATTTGAGTACAAAACATATTTGCTTGTCATATTTATCTACAATGCTTTGTGGTATCCTTTCTCTAGCCTTCATTTTGGTTTGCAAGTTTTTGAAATAGGCTTTTACCATGTCATCACTGTTAGCACCAATGCCGGCAATAGCTTCCTTGATCTGTCTACCTACTGGGATGTCATATGAAAATTCCTTGTGACCAATGTCAGGTATCTCCTTTGTGAAGTAAAGCATTAAACACACAAGTTGATTCCCAAAACGGAATGTCCCCTTCTTATCACCCTTAATTTTCTTCAAGTTATCTAGCAATTCATCCTTAAGCCACTCACAAATGTCAATTTTAGCATTGCTCTTAACCATCTCATATGCACTAAGAATACACAAACTAGAAACAAAATTTAACCTATTTGCATGTGTAACCCTGTATCCAAATACCATGCTCACATATTTCACATTTTCATCAGTGATATCATTAACCGTAAGAGATCTGTTGTCAAATATAGCTCCGGTTAGGTCCATAACACCCTTGTTTGGTATGTTCTTCTTTTTGTCGGGTCTAGTACCGGTTGAGGGTAAACCGGTAACTACTTTAATTACTTCCTTAGTGATTTTAAAAATAGAGTCTATCCACATAAACTCCTTGTGAACTTTTCTCAGTACAAGACGTACTACCTCATTCGAAAATTCAGGAATGTTCAAAATTTCAACAAATCCTAAGTCTCCTACAATGTTATGGTCCAGTTTAATCAGACCTTGTTCATCAGTGATAACATCCTTGTATATGTTCTTCAAATCATTAGACCCTAAATTTTCTATGTTGCAGTGAATCTAAATCCCCGGGTCTTTGACAAAAGCAACTCCGTTCAGAATTTTAGAGAAGGCTTTGATTGAATTATCTTGCTTTGCGATCTTAGGAATGATTTTAAATACAGGTCTAGGACGCTTAATGTTCTCTACCACAGTAGGGTTTGCAATAAACTTAGGTACAGAAGATGAAGATGCCATTTTGAAAGATAAATACGTCTTACTTGAAATATTTAAATGCTTGAAAACACCTTGCTGCTTCACCTTAGGATGCCTTTGCTCTCTCTTTGCGCTCTTTGAATGCTTGGATGCTTGGTGGTTTAAAATGAGGGTTTTTCGGTGCTTTATAACCAAAAAGTTCTTCAAAAACCACATTAAATGCTTGCCGGTTAAGTGGAGTCTTAACACATCTGTTGGTAAAGAAGAAATATAACTTCTTACCATCAACTTAGGGTAGAATGCATGATTTTCAGTTTTTTGCCATACCCCCTAAGGATTATTCCTTAGTTAGATGAAGAATCTCCTACCAGTGGAGTATTACTCTATTCTATCGGTGCAGAGACAGATTCATCAACTCTCTGATCTCTCTTCTTAATCTATTGTTTTGAAAATTCTTTCTTTATTTCATTTACTTTTTCTTTTCCCTTCTCATTAGATCCTTGATTGTTCACCGGTATAGCCTTGCTTCTACAAAATTTCACAATATGCCCAATCTTGTTACATGCATAACAAATTACATTATTCATCTGAATAGCTTTTCCATATCCTTGACCGGTTTGTGTTTTGCATTGATTAGATAAATGTCCAAATCTACCACAAACATAGCATTTCACATTCATTCTGCAATTTTCTGAGTTATGACCAACTTTATTGCATTTGAAACATTGACTGGTGGGTAAATTTGTATTCTGATTATTTCTATATCTGCATTGATTTTCCCTATGACCAAATTTGTTGCAATTGAAACTTTTCCCATTAAATTTATAAGCATTAGATTGTCTTACCGGTTTATTGTGATCTTAATTATTTGCAGTCTTGAAACTTTCTCCATGTTCAAATCCAAGTCCAATTGTATCTCTGTAGACACCTAAAAATGGTCAACGCTTGCGGAGTCATACTTTAACATTGGCGCATAGCCTTATTTTAGGTTTTTGCGTCGCATTAACATTTCTTCTATGTTGCGTACTTGGTCTTTATCATTTGCAAGCATCGATTCATTCTTCTGCATTCCTCATTTTTATCGCTTTTGAATTAGGGTTTTGTCCTCTTATCAATCTTGTCGTTTTGAGATCGATTTGTCATCGATCCTCGTCCTTGTCAATCTCATCAATTTTGCGATCGATTTGTCATCGATCCTTGTCCTCTTCAATCATGTCAATTGGCGCATATCAATTTGGTCTCTTTATCAATATTGGTCAATTTGTCAACCAATTTCAATTGTTTATCAATCAAATCATTTATCAAGTCAGAATCATGATTAAATCGAATCTACATCAATTATCTTTTGTCAAGACCTAATCTTCTAAGGTTTTATGATTTATTCATTTAATCTTGTTTGTCATTTTCCCTCTAGGTTAAATTATTTATTTATTTATCCTAAGTATTCTTGTCATAATTAAATATTTATTTAATTGGCTAATTAATTCCCCCTCTTTTTGTGAATTAATTAATGAATGAAAATTTATTAATTAATTCACCTAATTTTCTAATTTCATCAATTTCTAATTTCCTAATTTCCACATCATTTCTAATTTTCTAATTTCCTAATTTTCTAATTTTCCTAATTCCTAATTTCCACCTATTTTCTAATTTGTCAAATTCAATTTCCACCTAATCAATTTCTCTCTAGTCTCTCCCTATTTTTGTGCTTCGGTGGAAGCATGAATTTCTCATGCATCATACTATTGGCATAGTAAGATGTCATAAGCTTTTAGTCCTCTAACCTTTGCATTGGCAATATGTCATAATTCATGACATAGAAGGTGTCATAACCTTCTTCCTTCAACTCAATTTTGCCATTTTGAAATCAATTGCCTCTAATATCAATTTCATGCTAATCTTGTCTTTTCTCCAATTTATCTATAAATTGGATTAATTTCTTCAATCAAAAGGGCCAAATCAATCACGCTTCTAGTATCCTTACGCTGTCATCTTGTCTTGTCAATCTTGCTTTCATATTATGCTTATGCACTTGTAGGTGAGATCCACAAAATAAAGCCATTTGAAGGAGAAAGAAGGACAATGGAGAATTCTGGAGGAGACATTCACGTTTGCGATGGTTTGCATTTGATTTGAGTGTTTTATTTCCATATCTTTATTGAATGTTTGTAGGTTTTGTTATCATTGCAATCTAGTTTTGTGATTGAACTAGTTTAATATCTATTTGCTTTGATGATTTCCAGATTCCTATCTACAATCTCCATTAGGTTTTTGTCTTTTAAGCATGTCATCAAGTCTTTCCAAACTTTTCTTGAATTTGTCTTTGTATTCATTTGCAGTGATCAACTCATTTTCTCGAGTGCCAATTTATCTCCTAAGCTCCTCTTTATCATGATGAATGTGAGTCAGATTTGTCTTTAGCATATCATTTCCATGACAAAGTCTCATATTTTCATTTGCTCCATCATTAAGTCTCCTAGTCAAGTCTTCTTCATTCTTCTTCTTGTCTTCAATATCCTTACATAGCCTCATGGTTAAATCTTGCATTTCATTCCTCATATTAGTGTTCTCTTGTCTCAACTTCTCTGCAATATCTCTAAGAGTTTCCTTTTCATCATCATGTTTCTATATTTGCTCATGAAGTTCCTTCCTCTTATTTTGTGCTATAACCAGGTTTTCCTGAAGTCCTTTAAAGAATTCCTTAGAAGTCCTCAGATCATCTTCAAGTTTGATATTCTTCAATTTTTCTGCATCAAAATCTTTAAGAGCTCCTTTCAACTGTTTCTCAAACTCTCCATTGGTACCGGTTTCAGAATCTTCCTCAAGCTATTAGGATTTTGCAAATAGAGGACCAGGCTCTGATACCAATTGTTAGATGCAATGAAAGTCCCAAAGACACTGAGAGGGGTAATTGAACTTATTTATAACTTTGCAACTCAAATTAATGTACCGGTAAACAAGTAATAATGCAACAAATAGAAATAATAGAGACAACATAAATGCACACCATAACACAAGATATTTTGGTGAGGAAACCTGGTAAGGGAAAAACCTCGGTGGGATTTGTGACCCACAATATTTACTCACTGGCCAATATGAATGAATATTACTTACAATATGGGCCTGCACATGCAGGAAGGCCAACAAACTAGAGCTCACTACTCAATACAAGAGTCTCACTGACTACAAAATGGATAATTAAATCCAATACAATGTACTGCTCAAAATAGCATCTGCAATGCTTGATTCAGTACCGGTTTAAGCTCTGTCAGAAACCTTAACCAAAAACCTACCGGTGAATGATATTCACTCACATAACCTATCTGCCTTATTAAAAAATCTTTTCGCTATCTTCTACATAATACCATTACATAATTTCATCTCTATGCTATATCAAAAATGACCAATAAGATCTCATACATATATGAGTCTTTACAATACATCATGTCGGCTTACAAATAATTAATTACATTTTTAATACAATTCATATAAGTAAAACTTTGTCTCATGTCAGCCCGAGTGCCAGTGTAATCTGGATGTCGGTGAATGTGTCTGCCGGTGTATGATGTTTGTGTTGTCGGTGAACCTATACAACTTGTTACTGGTTGGTTTCCACCAATGACAACATCAACCATTCTCATGTGAGTGTAGAATGAAAACATGAATATCAATTTCACCAACTTAAAACTCAATAGACATGTAAGAAATAACACCAAGTATGCAATCACCACAAAAAGTATAAACCATATGACACAAGAGTTTATTCATGGAAAAACCAAATGGGAAAAGCCACTTTGGGATTTAGTACCTACAAGATCCTCTATCTGCAATATAGAGATCTGTTCGGTTAAGGTCTACAACACCTAGTTAGGGGCACACCCTATTAAAAGTGTCTAAGCCTGGTTAAGAGCTATACAATAAGGCATGTGAGGACCAACCCTATTAGGAGCTAGCCAAGTTACTGGGATTTTCAAACACAAGTTAATGTGCCACCTAGTTAGAGGATTTAATGATCAGAGCTGTTAGGATCTGACTGCGCCCTATTAGGAGTGACCTTGTAAGAGGATTTTCTTGCTGCAACTATTAGAAAGACAACAAGTACAAATGATCTTAGTATAACACCTTCTGTGTTTGAGAAGATATTTTTTATAACATTACAACATCACAAAGACTTCATCTCTCAACTTCTCTGATCTTCGCGCTATCAAAAATACACAATTCACTGATCACATATCACACTATCAAGCTCATGTGTATATATATATATATATATATATATATATATATATATATATATATATATATATATACCTCATCACACAATTAAAATTATCATAAGGTCAACTTATAACCTTATTACAATTTCCTAGGTTCAATGCATCTAGACAATCTTGCATTGAAAGCTTTAGTTATGTCATCCACTGACATAACAAATCCAATTCTGTGTCATTTTACCGTTTTGAGTGATTTTCATCACTTTCGATTAAATCTCCATCCACTAATTTGTTTTGTCAAACAAATCCCGTTCACCTGATCGATTCAGTATGTGCGGTCACAAACATATAATCATCTAATAGTCTTCAATGTTGCTGCTAAACCACATCATCTCAATCTTCATGATTTTCATATACCGATTGTCAGAATGTAACACTGTTTTTATTTACCAGTTGAAGTCCTAATTACTGGTTCTGATAAAAACTATCTCTTCTTTATTGGTTAAGTCTAACCAGTTGAACTATAGGACTTAGATGACTTAAAGAAACATAGTTGCCATCAATGACAACATACAAAATATTTATCATACATAAATCTAATCTCTACAATAGACATATAATGGTTGCATCAAGAAAACACACATTACCGGTATAGTACAAATGATCAAATGCCAACATTCTCCCCCTTTGGCATTGATGGCTACACTTCGGAAAATTTTATCAACCAAGTGTGCAACAAAAATTGACTTCATGATATACACTCCCCCTTAGCAGTTTCATGCCATTACAAAAATGAAATCATTACTCCACCTCAATAGTACATACAAAATTTTGACTCTTAACTATTTCTACTCCCCTTTTGACAACTGTCAACAATGCCAAATATAGAAGTAAAATATATACATTACATCAAAATTTGTCATAAAAAACTGCATCTATATATAGAAATAGAAGTGTTAAGGTCTTTACAATGCAATTCTCAAGAAAACATCAATGTAATGAAACTTCAACTGCTTAAGATCAGTAACCCATGTTTCCAACAATGTCTCGGTAATCTCAACATGTGTCAAGGTCCGAGTTGCAAATTCCTCCATAGCATCAATTGTACTCATCTCAGGAGTAGCCAAAATTGCCTTTGAATCCTTGAATGCTCTCTAAAGAATATCTACTTTCGAAAGTAGTTGAATATGGAGTTCTTTCAGTGATCTGGTCTGCTTCACCTGTTCATGTTCACAAAGTTCTAACTGGTGCTACAAATCAACAACCTTTTTACCAAAAGTGATCACTAAGTCGAGTACTGGTATGAAAGTTTCACTTAAATTTTGTATTTCCTTTTCTATATCAGCTCTTTTCTTTCTCAAGTCTGCACAAAATAGTGAAAATTGGGAAATATTAGCCAAAATCTTACAGTCAATTTCTAGTTCAGTCTTCAACAAATCTTTATTCACTGTTAGGGCTACTTTCCCTTTATCTATCTCAACCATTAACTGTTCTCCCCTTTTCTTCTTGTAATCCTTTGCAACAGAAATGTATGCAAATTCTTCAAGGGATTTTAGTTGTTCACCGACACTAACAACTAACTATCCAAGTTTGGCAATGGGGGTAGCCAAATGTCCTATGTCGGTCTTTGGTAGGAGACTTGAAAAAATATCAACAATAATCCTGATAGTCTCTGCTTCCTTTTGTTGTTCCCTTAATCTTTTCTTTTGTGTCCAGGATTGCATTGCAGTTGCAACCTCCATTAACTCATTAGCACTCAAATTATCTATGTTTGTTGGACCTTTTATGCTTATTGAGTCATCATCATCATCCTCAACTATTGTTTTCTTCTTCTTCTCTTGATCCTTATTACCTGTCTTCTCCTTTTTCTTTGTCTTTTCTTCCTCTGTTTTCTTCTCTTCCTCCTTTTCTTTTTATGTCTCCTCTCCCTTAGTGGTGTCTTTGATCGGTTGTGGATTTTCAATAGTTTGTTCCTTTACCGGTACTTCATCTACCTTCTATTCTTCACCCTTATCATTCTGATTGTCATCAGTAACAACACTAATATTTACATCTACATTTACAGTTATCGGTTCAGTCTGAGTAAGAGTAGACTGTGTATACACTGATTGTTCAGTTGTGCTTTTATTTGCTTCTTTCTCTTCACCTCCGTTCTCAACCTATTCATGCTGAGTATCCATCATCTATACATCAACTTCAAAAACTTCTACATTATCAACAGTGTTAGAAACATTATCTACATCACTGGTATCATCATCTGTTATATCTACTAGTTCAATATCAATAGGGTCATCTTGCAGATACTTGTTGTCCAGTTCAAAGTTTGTGATCTTTACACCTTCAGGAAGTTATTCTGACTTTGGCATATCAAAAGTAATATCCTCAATTACTTCATCTTTCTCCTCTTCTTCATTGGGAATGAGACCGAAGCCTTTTTCACCAAAATCTCATTCTGCTTCTGGACTAATTCGGTCTCACCAACAAACATTCTTGTTAATCTCTTCTTTAATCTAAACAAAGCTTTTGTATTTATCTTTATTTTTTCGATTTCCTCTTCAGTTGCTTCCGATTGTATTTTCTTAAGTGTATAATCAATAAATTCTTTACCTAGGCTAATTGTCCCCTGCCACCTAGCATCAATCAAATTATATAAGGAATCTAGAATTTTCCCTTGTAATTAAATGAGGACTCTATTGAACTTGTTCATACTGAATATGACTACATCTTCAATCTCCCTTCATTGACTTTCAGACAGGTGAGTAAATAGTATGTTTAAACCTTTGTAAATACCATACTCCTTAATAATTCTAATCATTCTAGTGAAAGAATCTTCAAGTCTCAATATTTTTGTAGCTGCTTTACCTTTTCGAGTAGTCTTCTGCTTCTTATCACTTTCCCTTAGTTCTCTCTTTTCTTCTTTTGATTTTATTTCCTCAATATCAGTCACCGGTTTGTGAGCTTTCTCCTTCTTTATTTTTCCGGTTTGGGCAGGAACAGCAGGAGGCTCAACGGTTTTACCTTTCCTTCATAATTGTATTTTAGAGGGTTTCCCTCTTTGAGATTCAGTAGGCTTCACCTTAGGTTCTTGTTTCTTTTTCTCGACTGCTTTGGTCTTACAGATGGGGGTACCGGTTGGTACACTAGAAGTTCCGCCTTGTTGAGCCTCAAATTTGGCTCTTGCCGTAGCTATCTATTCCTTCGTGAATCCGACCTGTTCAGCAAAGGCCTGTACCTCTTTTCTTACTTTCTTTGCTATCACCAGTTTCTATAATTTAGAGTGCACTTTCAGTAGTTTCTCCTTGTAAGCTCCAAACCTCTCAGTGGTGGTATCGATAGATTGAGCTAACAAATGATCAACATAAGCAATAAGTAGATCTTTATCTACTTCATAATCCATGGGCATTACCCGTGTGGTCCTGGGAATAACAACTTCCATCAAGCATGTATCTGTGTCAACCATAAAAGAGATAGAATCTTCATACCAATTGACTACCTCTGTCGGTATGCATTCCCTTGCATGCATTTCCTTATGAAATTTCTTAAAAAATTCCCATAAAATATCATCAAACTTGTTTTTCAGCATCCTAATGTTGTTTTTCATCTACAATAGGGCAGGTGTCCCAGTTATCTATTGTACATCACTAATACCGGGGAAAACATTTTGGAAATAAAAGAATAAGCCCATGATAAGCTATCCAAACTTAAATCTCAGCCTTTTGTCCTTCTTGACTGCTTCCAAAATTTCCACTAATTGACTCCTTAAAGATTTAGTCAAGTCATAGTCCACATTTTCCTTAATCATCTGGTATGCAGTGTGAATAGTTGTTGCCAGTATACTGTTCATTCTGCTAAAATAGAAAATTCTATAGCCAATCACCATAGATGCAAAATTAACAACATGATCATTAATATCATTTATGTTCATGGCTCTTTTATCCCATCTAGATCCAGTTAACTTCTCAACATCATTCTTAGGTATAGAATTAAATAATGGTACTTCACCGATTGAGCAGAAGTCGGTTACAACATGGATTGCTTCCTTAGTGATTTTGTGAGGTCTATCCAACTACATGAACTGATCATGAATGCGGCTTAAAAAAAACTCACCAACTTGTCATCAAAATCATCAATAAAATTGATTACATGATGAAAACCTTTATCGGCTATGCTTCTGAGATGTTCTTTCAATCTACCTTGTTCATTGCACAAAGATCTGTATTGCTTATAAATAGCTGAAACTCTGAGATCTTCAAGTTTGCAGTGATAAAAGAATCTTACATCCTCTACATGCAAAACACCATTCGGTACATCGGATAGGGCAACGATAGGGTCACTTTCCTCTGGCTTGTATGGATGTCATTTGTATTCAGGTCTTGCCCTCTCACTCACATCAACTATATACAAAGTATCCATACTACAATATGCAAAAATTTGAAGCAAAGAGTAATATTCAATGATAAATACCTCTTTTTCTTCGGTGCTAGGGTTTTCAACCATAAAAACTTTCAATACTCGTTCATCGACTCAAACTTCACTTCGATCACCTCAGATGCTGGTAAATGGTTTGAATGCTGCTTGCACAAACTTAACTCCACTCTGCTCACTTTGCCAAAAGTTCTCAAGATGCAAAGTGACAAATGAAATTCAAAAATATCTATTTATTTGCATTCTAACTACTGCAATACATGCATTTACTGACAAAACCCTAAAACGCCTCAACAAAATCTAAAGCATATTACCGGTAGCAAAAAATCAAAGATATTTACCGGTTATGATCCAAAAACACATCAAAACACCAAAATGCATCAAAATATGCAGATTTAACTTACAATACATCATCAAGGGGTTCAACTAAAGATTTGACAATAATATCACTCCAAGTTGTAGAAACAACTTAGTTTGTCAGAGATGGATTCTCCACAATAGGTGAAGAATTTGATTCCTCTGATGGTTTTTCATCACTCTTCTTCTTCCAAATTTTATTCATCTTAGCTCTAGTTTCTTCAATATCAACCTTCTTCTTTCCTTTCCTACCTGTAGGATAATTCACTGATTGGTTCTTCTGTGTTCTGCAAAACTTGGCAATGTGTCCTGGTTTGTTGCATTGATAACATGCCATTCCAGATGTTCTCCTAGTTACTAAGTTGCCTCTACCTGTTCTTCTTCTACAGTTCATTGCCACATGTCCAAAATTGTTGCAGACTAAACAAGTCACATTGACTCTCTTTTCCATCTCATAAGGACTAGACTGGTTAACATAGGGTCTTTGCCAATTTGTGATCCTCCAGTTAGTGAAATTCCTTCTCTAGTCACCAATAGGTCTTGGGTTCATGTGAGGTGCTGGATTGTTTCCTCAATATCTGCATTCAACTGATCTATGCCCATACATGTTGCATGTATAACAATAACCTTCAAATCTCCTAGGCACATCTAGTATTAGGTATATAACCAATATTAACATTCTACAAACATTAACAGTATGTCCTAGTTTATGACAGTTAAAGCAAACAGGTTTGTAAGATATCTTACCAGTAGGATTCTGAGCCTTAGGAGCAGTTTTACCTTCATTCATGTCTCTCTTGGTACCGGAAGGTTCTCCCTTCTCATATGTATTGTATGCTAACCCAGATGTGTCACCTTTCATCCTCTAAGATTGGATCTGTTCATCTAGCATAGAGGAACTCTTGTTGAATTTATCAAGATTCTTATTGGCCTTAGCAAGTTCCTTTGTAAGATCTTCATTTGTTTTCATGAGGGTCTCTCTAAGAGACATTTCCATTTCAAGATCTGATTGTAATGCTTCTTTTTCTTCCTTCTCCTCATGCCAATGTTCATACAAAGTTGCATTCTCCTGCTTGATCTTAAATATTTCATGCTCTTTATCTCGGATCTGATCCTCAACCTTTCTTCTAGCTTCAAGTTCCTTACTCATTTGGATTGTAAGTGCTTCAAGTTCTCTCCTTAGGTTAGTCTTGTCACCATTCAACTTCTCCACTTCTTCAACCAGTGCATCAATGTTTGCTTCATCTGCAGAGCTACTATCAGAGATCTCCAACAATTGTTCGGTCAATTCCTTCCTTTTAGCTATTAATGTCTTATACTTGCCTCTTAGGGTTTCTATCTCATCCTTGGTTTTATCAAGTTCTTTAGCCATCTCTCTATAGCTCATTCCTTCACCCATATTTATCTTAGGATTAGACATCCCTTCCAAGCAGTCAAGCCGTAAGGAAGTTAGGCTCTGATACCAACTGATGAACTTATAATGCACTGAGAGGGGGGGGTGAATCAATGATAGTAAAAATAATACAAAACTGAATATCAATTTCACCAACTTAAAACTCAATAGACATGTAAGAAATAACACCAAGTATGCAATCACCACACAAAGCATAAACCACATGACATAAGAGTTTATATGTGGAAAGCCCAAATGGGAAAAACCATGATGGGAGTTAGTACCCACAAGATCCACTATCTGTAGTATAGAGATCTGACCGGTTAATGTCTACAACACTCGGTTAGCGGCACACCCTATTAAAAGTGTCTAAGCCTGGTTAAGAGCTATACAATAAGGCTTGTGAGGACCAGCCCTGTTAGGAGCTACCTAGGTTATTGGGATTTGCAAACACAAGTTAATGTGTCACCTAGTTAGAGGATTTAATGATCAGAACTGTTAGGATCCGACTGCACCCTATTAGGAGTGACCTTGTAAGAGGATTTTCTTTCTGCAACTGTTAGGAAGACAACAAGTACAAATGATCTCAGTATAACACCTTCTGTTTCTGATAAGATCTGCTTTAGAACATTACAATATCACAAAGACTTCATCTCTCATTTTCTCTGATCTTCGCACTATCAGAAACACACAATTTGCTCTCATCACATATCACACTATCGAGCTCATGTATATATATATTTTCATACCTCATCATACAATTTAAATTATCACAAGGTGGCTTAGAACCTTATTACAATTTCCTAGGTTCAATGCATCTAGACAATCTTGCATTGTATGGTTTAGTTATGTCGGCCACCGACATAACAAATCCAATTTTGTGGTGTTTTACCGATCTGAGTGATTTTCATCACTACCGGTTAAGTCTCCATCCACTAATCTATTCTATCAAACAAATATTTTTCACCTAATCGATTCAACATGTGCGGTCACAAATATATCTTCATCTAATATTCTTCAATGCTGCTACAAAACCACATCATCTCAATCTTCATGATTTTCATTTACCGGTTGTCAGAATGTAGCACTGTCTGTTATTTACTAGTTGAAGTCCTAATTACAAATTCTGATAAAAACTATCTCTGCTTTACTGGTTAAGTCTAGCCGGTTGAACTGTATGACTTAGATGACTTAAAGAAACATAGTTTCCATCAATGAAAACATACAAAATAGTCATCATACATGAATCTAATCTCTACAACATAAATATACCGGTTGCATCAAGCAAACACACATTACTGGTATAATACAAATGATCAAATGCCAACAATTTTGTAATAATGTTTGGTGGTTTCTTGTATTGCATCTCCTATATATGAGGTGTGTGAGATAGAGGTTGGGTGTAAGAGTCTTATGGCCATTGAGTTACCTCTAAATCTCCGGTGTGGTAATCTTGTGAATATCTTTATCTACAAGTATATTATAATTATTTTTTGATTGCCAAATAATATATTGAGCTACTTTTGGAGTGTGAGGTTTTTCTCTCGAAAGGGTTTTCCCCATGTAAATCACTATGTTGTGGTATACATATTATTATGTTTATATCTATTAAGTTTGTATAATTGTTGTAACGATCTGTAAAAGTTTTTGCATTACGTTTCTCTCAAGGTTAGTGTATGAAGTTGTTCTACTACTTAACTTCCTTATACTTATGTAGCCCAAAATTGGACAGGGTGCAATTTACGACGTTACATGCAGAAGGTGGTGGATGGTGGTTTGGTAATTGGTCTTTCTCCCTCTTCCAATTCACAAGTTTTCCCTCATCAATAGATTGTTGAAGATATAATGATTATGGGGGGGGTCTTTAATTCAGGAGGCCAAGAATCTAAAATTTATTTTAACCAAATATGAAGCTACCTCTAGTCAGAAGATTAACCATCCTATAAGTTTGATCTTTTTTCTCAACACTTCAAAGCCTAGACATAGGAAAATTTATAGTATTCTTGGTTGTAAAATTGAGGCTCTTCTCACTATGTATCTTAGCCTCCTCTTTTGTCATAATCTATGTCACTCTTTTTGGTCTTGGCTAATTGATAAATTTAATTCTAAATTAGCAAGGTGGAAGGGTGCTTTGCTTACTCAAGTTGGAAAATTCTAACTTATTAAAGATACCCTTTAGAACTTCCTTGTTTATATGTGATAAGCCTTTCTAAAATCCATAATATTAAAAATGTTTAAAAGAATATTTTGTGGTATGGTATTGAAAATAAAAAAAGAATTCATCTTCTGGCCTAGGACTAAATATGCAAGCCTAATGTTTTTGGCAAATTGGTAGTTAGAAGATTAAAAGAGTTTAATTATGCTCTCTTGACTAAACAACTTTGGAGGCTCTTCACTAAAATTAATGAATAAAATAAGATTATGCTCACCAAATATGTTTGGGGTCCCCCTATTTTTAATTAGTTTATGGACTCTTAGGATCACCCTCCTAGCTCGATGTTGTGGAATTTTCTTCTAAAATCAAAATCTGTCATCTCTAAAGGTATAAGATGAACCCTTGGTAATGGTAGAATTATAAGTTTCTGGGATGATTAGTGGATGGATCATTACCCTCTTAATGTGTTTCCTAGTTTTTGGTTGTTCAAGGATACTTGCATCAATTTCTTTAGTTGTAGGGTGGTTGATTATATTCATAATGACAAATGGAAGAATCTTCTCTCTGTGCATCTAGGCCTTCTTGATCTCTCAAATATGCTTGGTTATGTTCACATTTTTGTTTTTCCTGATCTTGACTAGGTGATTTAGAAATTTTCTCCCATTGGTAAGTTTTCAATGGCTTTAGCCTTCTCTATTTTGGTATAGCATCTCTCCCCTCCCCCTTTTTGGACAAAGGTGTGGAACTCAAATCTGATCCCTAAGATTAATATCTTTTTTTTTGCTCCTTATCCAAAACAAAGTTCTTACTATTGATAGTCTTTATAAGAGAGGTTTTTCCTTGGATAACATATGCCCCCTTTATTTTACGGATTTTGAAAGTTCTTGTCATCTTCTTTTGAGCTTCTCTTTTGTTAGGGATGTTTGGGAACATGTTTTGGGTCTTTGGAACCTCTTTTGGGTGTCCATTCTTCTATTTGTGACGTGTGCACTCAATGGTATACCCGCTCATATAATGTTGTTCTTTGTTTCCTTTGGTCTTTAATTATTCCTTATTTTTTCTTGGGGATGTGGAAGGAAATGACTAATCGTGTCTTTAGAGACTCCTCGTTGAGCTCTTCAACTAATTTTTTCAAAAAAATTCATGATATCAAGGAAATTTTTCAGGCAAGTGTCTTTGATTCTAACTCCAATTATTCAAAAGTGGTTGTGGTTGTGACTGATTATGATTTAGAAGTGGCTAGAAATTGGGATCTTGACTATGATATTTCCGTTCCGATTAGGAAAGTTAAAAATTATAGAGATAATATTTCTTGAAGTTTTCCTCATTTTGGTTGGATTAAAAGTCAACTAATACCGGGTGACCAAGGGAAATTAGAGGCCAACAGGTTGTGGGGGAATGTTGAAAGATGAATATGGAAGGTTCTTGTCAGTGGTTGTATTCCTCTGGGAATCCAAACCAATAACCTAGTTCAAGTGGCAGTGGCCTATCATGCTCTTAAAATTTCTCATTCTCAAGGGTATAGAAATGTTTAGATTGAAGGTGGCTCTCTGAACATTATTCAATGCTTAAACAAGGTCTACGAGACAAGTTGGTTTGTTGAGTCTAATTAATGACTCTTCATATTATTAATTTTTTTGATGTCTCCCATATTTTCCATATTTTTATGGAGGGTAATATTCTCACTGACTCCTTTGCCTATATAGGGGTAACTAGAAAGGATGAGCTAAGCTAGTGGAGAAATGGCCCCCTCCTTCCTAATATTTATGACATTATTAATTTTGATATTATTCATGGTCAAAGAGGTTTTCACAATTAATAGCTCTACTTTTCACATACTCTTATGTTGTGTTTTGGCATGTGGAAGGTTAGGTTTATTTATGATTTTGTGGAAAGGACATGCCATATCATGATTATCACATGGATTATGAGAATTTTGTTCATCCAACTTTCCTTGTGGGGTAGGTGGAAATTTGTTAAGAGGTTGATTATTCTTGTTGTGAGGTTGTAGGGTATGCTCTCGACTGTGATGTGATTTTTCTATTGATTTCTGTGATTATGGGTGGCAAGAAGAGTAAGGTTGAGTCCCTAACTTGTGATGATGTGAAGATAAATACCAGGGTCTAGAGAATTCGAGAAAAGGCTTGAGTTACCCCTTACTTGGGACATCTTCATGGTTATGATACTAAAGCATCTAAAATATTCATTAAAGGGTGGAAAGAATGGATGCTCTAAACTTTTGGTAAGGACTTGTAGATAACTAAAGAAATCATTGTGGAGATTAGTGGGCTTTCTATGTAGGGAAGGAATATTTTTAGGGATAGAAAGTCTTTTGAGGTGGGTATGCAATATTTACTTAAAAATAAGGAAGGAGAGACATTGGTAAAGAAGTAAAATGGTGGCTATGATATCAAATCCCTCAAACCTCCTTGGGCAGAATTCGTTAGGGTAACTAAGTGCTAATTTTTATTGGATGGGAGATTTAAAATAGTTTTTGGCTTCCATTGTGCTCCACTTAACCAGTTTAGGTATAAACAACAGGTTTCCTTCCCATATTATCTCCTTGCATCGTTATAATTTGGTATTAAATAACATAGGAAGAATGATAGAAACCATTTTATTGGATGGGAGATTTACAATAGTTGTTGGCTTGATGATGATTGTAATGATTAAAATTCATCATATGTTGTCATTGATGAAATACATACACACACGTTCATATTGTCTACTGGTATACTAGAAGTTTATACCCAACCGGTATATGCATGGAGACAACCAGTGATTATACTTACCTTGACATCAACATGAATATCTAGTGGAGATTATCAAAGGAGCATCAAAGAATAAACGGTTTATATGTTTAACTCCAACTGGTATTGATTGTTCCAACCAGTATTCATTGATTATGTGATGAGTTATCACCAGTCGTGATAAGTTATCCTTACTGACAAGTTTTGGCGGTATTTTTGTTATGAGTTATGATTGTTTGACTAGATACACTGCACCTAGGTAATTGTGATGTGATTTCAAGAGGCCGTCATGAAATCTAAATGTCTATATATTGACATCACAATGAATTATTTTGTATGAGAGAAGGAGATATGTTATGTGCAAAGGCAGAAATATTAAGTTGCAGAGTATGATGGTAAATAAGTGTTGAGTGCATAGAAGAGGATCTATCCAAGCAAGTTGTGCTATTACTAGATCACACTACATGTTATTTTCTAATCATTGCAACAATCAAATCCCCTAATTGGGTAAGCTCTAACAAGCTTCATTGTACAAATCCTCTAACCAGGTGATCCATTAGTTTGGATTTAGAAATCCTCCACTAAGGTTACTCCTTACAGGGTACTACCTTTTACAGGGTATAGCTTTTAACTAAGCTTTGGGATCTTTTATAGGGTTTGCTCCTAGCAGAGCACTTTGTAGACCTTAACCGACTAGTTATCTATTACTGCAGATAGTTAACTTGTGAGTCCTATCTCACTATGGTTTTTACCTATTTGGGTTTTCCATGTATAAACACTTGTGCTACGGTGAATGCTATACTTATTGTGGATGCTGTTATATCATTTTGGATTGCATGCATATTGTTTAACAAACTTATTAAGTATTTCTACCGGTCAGTGTTTAAAGTAGTTTTATTTTTGGTGTCACTGATTCACCCCCCCTCTCAGTGCTTTACAAGTCCATAAATTGGTATCACAGCCTAACTTCTTTAAAGCCTAATCGCTTGGAAGGAAACTCTAAAGCTACCATGGGGGATATGAGCTACTTTGAGATGGCTAGAGAGCTTGAGGCTAGTAGGAATGAGCTTGAAACCCTAAGGGTCAAACTGAAAGCTTCTCAAGTCAAAAGAAGAGAGCTAACTGAACAACTATTAGAAATATCTGATAATAGTTCTTTAGATGAGGCCAATATTGATGCTTTAGATGAGGAAGTTTAGAAACTAAACAATGAAAAGCTAAATGTGAGGAGAGAACTAGAAGGTCTTACTATCCTCACGAGTCAGGAACTGAAAGCCGAGAGAACTGTTGAAGATCTCATCAAGGAAAGAGATCATGAGATTGCCAAGATCAAGTGAGAGAATGTTACCCTATATGAGAATTTGAATGTAGAAAGAAGAAAAAGAGAACTTACAGCTAGATCTTGAATTAGCATCATCTCTGAGAGAGAACTTGTCAAAACACAATGAAGATCTCACCAAACAACTCACTGAAGCAAATAGAAAATTGGAAAAGTTCAAGAGAAGTTCTACCTTGCTTCAAGAACAAATTAAATCACAAAGAATGAATGGTGATACCTCTGGACTTGGTTTTCACACATCTGTAAAAGGAGAATCCTTCTGTACCAAGAGCAACACTCAAAAGAATAGATATTTGTTTTGTTTGCCATAAAACCGATCACATTGCAAATTTTTGTAGAAACAAACCTAATGGAAATGCAAGCTACAATAAAAATGTTAGGTATATGTACAAGAAATTTGAAGGTCATTGCTTCACATGCAAAATGTATGGACATAGATCAGTTGAATGTAGATATGGAGCAAACAATCTAGTACCACATATGCATCCAAGACCAAATTACAACTGGATGAGAAATTATGAAAACCAGGTCAACATGAACTGGAAAAGACCATATAGAAATTGGTTTAGTCCATTTGAGATGGAAAAGGTAACAAATGTCATTTGCACCATTTGTAACAACTTTGGCTGTGTGGCTATGAATTGCAAAAGAAGAACTGGGAGAGGCAATGCAGGACCTTGGAGAAAATCTGGTATGGCCTGCTATCACTATCATAAACTGAGACATTTCGCAAAATTTTGTAGATCCAGAAAGAGCAAACCGGTCAATCCTTCAAAAGATCTGAAAGGCAAGTAGAAGGTCAATATTGAAGAAACCAGTGAAGAAATGAATCAAATATGGAAGAAGAAAAGTGATGATTCACCCAGAGAAGAAATTATTCCTTCACCCAGTGAAGAGAATCTTGCACCGGTGAACTAAGCCTTTTCAATATGGTTAAGGGGAACTTAATGATAAATCCACACTAATACATTTAGCCTAAAATTGTGATGGAGGTTTCCGACGGAGAAGGTATATTGTGATCAAACTTGATTTTTTTTTTTAAAAATGCCCGATTTCGTCGGAATTCCGACGATAAGTCAACATTTGGTTTCGACGTAGAAGGAATTGGCAGTGACATTAGGGTTTTTTTAGAAAAAGTGCCCGCGTTTGTCAAAATTCCGACAACCATGTGCATTACTTAAAAAAAAAAGAAAAGACCAAGTCATTTCATAAATCCCGCCTCTTTACAAAATCCCGCCTCTGTAGCGAACCTGTGGGTTTAATCGTGGTGGGGAAGATCATTGGTCACTTCCCAAGGAACTGCCCCAAGTAGAGCTAGAACTAAGATTGCTAGAAGCTCTGGAGATTTACCACCCTGTCAAATTACAAGGTTGCCCTCATTTCAATCCCTTCCATTATTTTATTCACACGAATCATATTGTTCCCTTTTTTTGAGTTTTGTATGAAAATAGTGATCATAAACTGAAAAATATTGGCATGGCATGGATGGTGTGTCATTGTGATGCATAGTTAATCTGATAATTTTGTATGCACTTATTTGGTTTTGCTTGGTGAGGCCAACTTTAATGCAGTAAAAACAATGCTTTGATCACATTCTTGAATATTTATAAATCGAGTCACACTTGAATGTCGCCTATAATTGTTATGCTACAACTTAATCACATGTCTAGTGGAGTAATAGACGACCTTATTTTGCTAGATAGATTTTTGGCAATTGGGTCATACTATCGTGAGTGTCTCCCATTACCATTCCACTGTAACCTTTTAGACCACAACTATGGGATGCATATGGGACAACTCACTGCTTAAACTTTAAATCAAAATACTTCCACAGCCAAGGGTTTAAACTTTAAACCTGTACATATACTATTGCTGTCCATAACTGAGAAATAACTACGAAAACCTAGATGAGTTGTTGTTTCTCAATTTATATGGATATATATGTGTTGGTGTTTCCAACTAGTTCTTAGATGTTTTCTAAAGAACAGTCATATCTTCATTAGTTTACTAATTTGAAAGAAATTAGGAAAGGTCTAGTACCTTGTAGAGTCACTATAAAAGTTTTAAAAGAAGATTGTGATTTACCTTCCTCTAAATGTGTTACTAGTATAGGGAGATCCTCTGTCCTCTACTTCCTTGATCTTCTTGAGACCTATTCATTCTTATAGTATGTAGTTCAGTTAATTCATATATCATACTAAAAACCCCATCTTCATTATTTTCATCATTGATCTTTGAGAACAGATTCAAAAAAGTCATACTGTTTATAGAGATATATGTCTTCTTCTACAACACCCCTCCATGATATTGCATTAGTCATGTAGACTAATTTAACAATTGTGTTCTTACAAGAGCAATTTGAAGTGATGTGGCAAAGCTTGTTGCAAATATAGTAGATTATAGTTTTGGATCGAGGCTTGGGATACTTGCACTTGCAAAGGTAAGTGTGTTCGGAGCATGAAAATGATGATGATTAAAGGATCACTTACAAAAAAATGAGTTTGTATTTTTTGTGAGAGTAATGCTTGTGAGTAAAGGGCTAGCAACCAAAGGGGCCAGTTTAAGGAAAGTAAGGATCATGAGACTTGTTTTATTGCTTAGTAAAATTTTGAATATATTTGTTTTGATTGATGAAATGAATTATTTCAATTTGAGCCATATCAATGAGATGAATCAAAGAACAAGTAGCAATAATTGTTGGTGTAATAGGGATATTACCTAGCTACTTCCACTATTAGGTCATTTTTATGCCTTGTCATTTAAGTTTACTTAAGGTATACATAGGATACTTATCACTTTATGTCTCATATCATAAGATTAAGATACTTTCATAATCTTATGATATCCTACATGTCTCATCTTGACCTATATAATCAAGGGGTTCTATTTATAATCTCATTCATTCATATTCTAAACTTGCATTCATTGATAGGAATATAGTTTATTTGTGTCATATTGATCTTCTCATTTTGTTGTGCTTTCCATTAGACCTCTAGATCTTGGGTGGCTATCTCCATAGTCAAATCTTAAAATATTTACCTTTCTAGATTCTATAAAAGAAATGGTTTTATCAAGAATATCATATGGAATAGCTTCTAAATATTTGTATTTGATAACAATATTGTTAGAGCATTTTTCTTTATAGGAAAATAATCTAAACTAGACTTTTTTTTTCAAGCTAAGACAAAACAATGTAAGGTAGTACAATAATCACTTTCTCTAAATTGAGATTTTTTGGCAAAATTTTCCAAAAAAATCTCTAAATTAGTCACATAAACATACTTTCTCACTATCTTCCCCTCCATATAACCCCTTGGATCAAATAAGGGTATAATTCTGAATGCTCTCAAGTTATACATAGTAATATCTTTGTCACATTGTTTTAAGTTTCATATCTCATGATAGTGGTTACTCTTGTCATATGATTGCTATTGTGTAGATGGGTCCTTGAGCCCTGGTTTAATCCCATTTTTTTATCTATATCAAATATATTCTTGGCATCCTCACTCAATGGCGATCAAGCTCTCCCTACCCAGATTAACCTATCTCTAAATTTGGAAAATGGGTGCAGAAGTTTGAGTATGAGTACTCTTCGGTTATTTGTCATGCTTGTAAGGAGAAAAATAAGGATGAAACTTTCCCTATTTCCCAAGAGATTCAAAATATTGATTCTAATCAAGGGAGTTCCCCTTTGGATTGTTCAAGGATATATAATGCTTTGGGTTCTAATGATGGATGTGCCAATGATATTATGTCCCTTCATTGTCTCAAGAAAATAGGATTTGCAGAGAAGGGTCCTTCCTTTGTGCTCAATCAAAGAGCTTTGGATCAATTTTTTAAACCACCCTGATTTTAGGATGGTTCATTTTTGCTTTAGTTATTCCACCTCTTGTTGATTTGTTGTTTTGGAGCTGTTTTGTTTTGTTGTTTTGTTGGGATTAATGCTTCATCTTTCTCTTTGCACAAGGGATCAGGGCCCTTTCAAAATCCCTTCTTATCTAATTAAAAACACTCAATGATGATGGATCATTATAGTCCCCCCTCTATGCTTGGATTTAAAAATAGAATGAACTCTAACTACTTGTTTAATTCTAATAGAATATGACATTAGGGTACCTAGGTAGCATAAGAGGTTGTTCACTAAATTCTTCCACCTTAATGATAGTTAATGTTAAGGATTGAATGAAACAAACTCTTGTTCATGGATCACCTTCTTAGCCTCCTATGGAAGTCATTCTTTGTGTGGTCTACCATGACCATAATTAGGGTCTTAATAAATTTATTAGATACTCTCTATTATCAATAAGAGAGTTATCATAATATAGTTGTGGCGAGTGGTTACAAATAAGATTAGTGGGTCCATAGTTCCCACTTGGTTTGTACTTAGAAACATCATCATTTTTTAGTTGTATGTAAACTACAAATTCATGCATCTAGGCAACAATACACACTAGCTATTATATGATTCCACTAATGAGAAAAGCCTAGTCAATCTTATAGTTTGTGGAATTAGTCATGTCCCTCATATAGAATATCTATATATGGAGTATTCTTGCCTATAGATTACCTATTATTTTGCTTAATAATGTGATATTTCACATACATAATAAAAGTGCCCTTCTAATATGTTTGTGTGTCAATCTTGAAACCATATTTTTATTAACCAACCAATGATAAGAATTATCTTAAACATGCCTCTATATTTGAATCCCACTAGCTTTGATAATCAACCATAATAACCTTAACAATGCATCGACGACAACAATGCCTAATAAATCATCAATTGTCTTAGGTGAATCTAGCCAAAGCCAACCCATCAAATCCACTAATCTCCCTTGCATCCCAATCATAAAATTTTATGGTTGTTGGAACAAGCTTGGGAGATTGAAGAGATATAAGGAACATTTCAACTTCCAAAATACCGAAGGAACAAAAATAATTAGCTAACACATCTTCTTTTGGGAATTTTTGTATTTAGTTCTTCCTTTGCAAATCAACATACCCTATTTTGGTTTCCCAAATATTTACTAAATAACTTTGAAGATAAATTGGGAAGAGAATCCATCATATAGATATTTCTTTTCAATAGCCTTAGAGGACATTGTCTTGTAGATTAATTAGTTGGGGATTCTATTAGGACCTTTTCCTAATTAAAAAAAATATATAAAGATTACATCCCTAAATATTGCATTCATAATAGAATAAATTTCTGCAATATTGAGACTATATTCATAATAGATTTATAGTGATGAATAAAGAAATATTTAAGATTATCAAAAAATTGATGTTTTCTTTCTCCCAATCGTCATTGGATATTGGGTGATCTTTGAGGCATTATGTCAAATAGTTCATGTGCCTTATCTAAGCTTACATATTTTGCATGCATGTGTACCTGGGCAGTTGCACTACAACATCTATACTCACTAATCACATTTGGTTGGAAGTTTCTAAATCCATTTCAAACACATCTTGTGCATATCCTGCAATCATAGCATTCCATTAGATCGTGTTTCTTTGATGCATCTCACTAAATAGTTCATGCACTTTCATGTCTATACTTCCACATTTTCCAAACATGTCAAACAGAGCATTTCCAACCGTAAGCATCTGATATTAATTGCCCTTACCTTCTGCTTTGATGGAAGCCCATACTTTGTTCCAAAGCTCCCATTTTGGCACAGGTAGAGAGTATGTTGGCAAATAAAACTGATCGAAATGGAAATCTATTTGTTGCATTGACTGCATTGTGAGGACGCTTATGTATTTCATCGACAGCATAAAGCAGGAAAGGACATGAGAATATCTCCTCGGGGAGGTATTCTATGATAGCTGCAAGGTAGATGAGAGTTTCTTATGCCATTTGCTTTGTTTTATGCAGTCAAACGTGAGAACACTGTTTGAATTCAAATGCTAACGGTGCTTGTCTTTTTAACAGAAATAGACAGGAAGGGACATCAAGGGAAGGAATGGGCCCACAACACACCTAAGTAGTCAAAGCTTAGTGTGTGTTGTTTAAGGATGCCCCCTTAAGACATCATAATTGATTGGCTCTTCACTCTTAAGACCTTCAAAAGTCTTTAATGGCTTCATTGAGTCCTTTTGTCTTCCAAATTCACCTGCACCAACTTGAATTCTCCTTCAATGCTTGATTGCTTGTTCACTTGGAATTGAATTGATTTTATAACTAAGAGATCACTTGAATTGTAGGTAGACCCCTTGAAATGACAGGGTAGGCTTCCTTTTATACCTTCTTTATGTCTTGAAAGCATTTTATCCTGATGAATTTAAATTAAAGTACTTTCTCTTCTATCTGGTATTGGTGGAGCAGATCCTTTTATGATATGTAAGTTGAGAATATTTTATGAAAGGTCCCTAAATGAATACACTTTAAACTGATTTTAACATACCTTGAAGTGTGCAATATGGAAGGTTTGTATTCTTAATCTCCTGCCTATTTCTTAATTTAAAAGATGATATCTTTATTAAATATCTTTATTAACTTGATTTCTCCTTCAATTCTTGATGAATGCTTGATTGCATGTTCACTTGGAATTGAATTGATTTTATAATTTAAGAGATCACTTGAATTGTAGGTAGACCCCTTCAAATGACAGGGTAGGCTTCCTTTTATACCTAATATATGTCTTGAAAGCATTTTATCGTGATGGCTTTAAATTAAAGTACTTTCTCTTCTATCTGGTATTGGTGGAGTAGAGGTTGCATTGCATCGTCCTAGGATGCATATTTCCACAGATACAACACAAGTTAAATGTATCCCAGGTCGATGCAAAGCAACCTCTGCTCCATAGATCACCAAAAAATAGAGAAAGAACTTTAATTTAATGCCATCAGGATAAAAGTCTTTAATCAAGACAGATAAAATTTGAGTTTGATTGTCATCATTTACTTTGCCAAATTCTTCACACGTAACTCCTAAATCAATTTCCTACTCACAAGAATTTTATTATGTCTCAAATATAGGGAAACAAAAGGCTTCAAATAGAAAACTTGAACATGCAACTAAATCCATTGACTAACCAGAAGAACAAAATTAAGAAATGGTTTGATCATCTGAGAGATGTTGTAGACTTGCAACTCACCAGCTAAGTTTTTGCGGGTAAGAATTTTTTTTGTTTTGGTTATGGTTGTGGTGTTTATAGGGAGACATTTACAAATTTATATCTATTTTCACTATTTAATGGTTTATGGGTTTGTAATGGTAATTTAATGTTCTTTCATATTTTTGTATATATTCTTTATAATAGCCTATTATATTGATTTGTTCTATTATGCATAATGGTGTGGGTCAGACGACTTTGCCGTCAGTGCATGAAAGCATTGAACGAGTTCTACTTTTAAAAATTACATGAAACATTTTTAATTTATTTGATTCAGTGTTATTTGCAAAAAATGATTATCAATGATGTTTCCTTTCTCCAAGAATTGTCTAGGATCTTTCCATTAGATAATATGTAACATCGAATGACTAAATATTTTCATTACAAATGCTTATTTTATTTAATTATTATCTAAGCATGAATTAAAATTTATATCTGTACGGAAGCAGAACATACAAGTTGAAGAGTCATGTGCAAGTAAATTTCCTAAAAGAAAGCAAGCAGGGATTATCTTGAATGACATGGAAACAAGCTCATCAGCTGCTTAGAAGAGAGCAATTGGAGAATGGCAGAGGAAAGTGTTTAAGGGTGATAAATAGATAGATAGTATGCAATACAAACAAACAATGTCTGGAGTGTCTGATGTGACGTCTCTAATTTATGTCCGAAGGGACTAACTAGTTTTGGAGTTCCTGTGAAACCTATTGGGCTACGCTTGGAGGAAATCAATGTGTTCATGCAAGGAGCACCTTTTTTCTATTAAGATAATGATACTTTTGCACCGAGGGATATTTGGAAGTCAATATCCAAAAATTTCTATAGTGTGGAACAAGAGTTGGCGGACTCAAAGTATAATTGTCAGCTTTCAAAAGACCAAGAGGTTATGTACACAATCTCCCAATAGAAGAGCGATTTCAAGAATTACCTCTCCCCCCCATGACTATTCAGGAAGAACTTCCTCAAACAGAGGACTATTGGCCTCCATGGGATCAAAGAAAAAAATCAAAGCATAGACTCTAGATGATGTGGTGGTGTCCTTCATGAAGAACTCTACACTATAATTGAAAATTCATGAGGGAAACTACAAGATAGTGAAGAGAAATACAATCTTGAAAAGTGGGAAGAATGGATCTTGGTTTGGGTGGGGCCAAGTCAGGTGGCTCCTCTAGAGGTTGATGAGATAAAAATAATATTAGGATTTGAAAAAGATCACACTCATGGAACTTCATGTGCAAGTGATCGATTGCGGTGTTTGGGTAATGCATTCCAAATCGATACAGTTGCATTCCAAATGGGTAATGTCTTGATTAAAGACTTTTATCCTGATGGCATGCAACTATATCTATTTGGAATGCATTACCCAAACACCACAATCGATCACTCACACACGAAGTTCCACGAGTGTGATCTTTTTCAAATCCTAATATGATTTCTATCTTGTCAACCTCTAGAGGAGCCACCTAACTTGGCCCCACCCAAACCAAGATCCATTCTTCCCACTTTTCAAGATTGTATTTCTCTTCACTATCTTGTAGTTTCCCTCATGAATTTTTAATTATAATGTAGATTTCTTCATGAAGGACACCACCACATCGTCTAGAGTCTATGCTTTAATTTTTTTCTTTGATCCCATGGAGGCCAATAGTCCTCTGTTTGAGGAAGTGCTTCCTGAATAGTCATGGGGGGGAGAGGTAATTCTTGAAATTGCTCTTCTATTGGGAGATTGTGTACATAACCTCTTGGTCTTTTGAAAGCTGACAATTATACTTCGAGTCCGCCAACTCTTGTTCCACACTATAGAAATTTTTGGATATTGACTTCCAAATATCCCTCGGTGCAAAAGTATCATTCTCATAATAGAAAAAAGGTGCTCCTTGCATGAACACATTGATTTCCTCCAAGCATGGCCCAATAGGTTTTGCAGGAACTCCAAAACTAGTTAGTCCCTTCGGACATAAATTAGAGATGTCACATCAGACACTCCAGACATTGTTTGTTTGTATTGCATACTATCTATCTATTTATCACCCTTAAACACTTTCCTCTGCCATTCTCCTATTGCTCTCTTCTAGGCAGCTGATGAGCTTGTTTCCATGTCATTCAAGATAATGCCTGCTTTCTTTCTTTTAGGAAATTTGCTTGCACATGAATCTTCAACTTGTATGTTCTTCTTCCGTACAGATATAAATTTTAATTCACGCTCAGATAATAATTAAATTAAATAAGCATTTGTAAAGAAAAAATTTAGTCATTCGATGTTACATATTATCTGACGGAAAGATCCTAGACAATTCTTGGAGAAAGGAAACATCATTGATAATCATTTTTTGCAAATAACATTGAATCAAATAAATTAAAATGTTTAATGCAATTTTTAAAAATAGAACTTATTCAATGCTTTCATTCACCGATGGCAAAGCCGTTTGACCCACATCATCTCTCGCCGTCGGAATTTTGACGACAACTAATGAAACGCCCGACAAGGATGTTGTGCATCCGACGAAACTCCTCTGTCAGAATTTTATACTTTGGAGTCAGAATTCCGACGATAGCCTGAGATCACGACGGTATTCTTTCAGGGAATGAGCATCCATGGTGGCCGTCGGAAAGGTTGGAGGTGATGTCGGAATTGCGATGACCACAAGGATAGTCAGAACTTCCGACACAAAGTTTTTGACGAATTTTTTTGTCGGTAGTGCGACGAAATTTGGTCAGAATTCCGACGATTTGCCATCGAAATCTTGACCTGAATGTACTAGTGCCACTTTCGAACCCCTTGAGATGAATGATTGGTAAGAAAATTTGAATGCATGAAATTTTGATAATTGTCTGACAATCGGTTATCAATCAATTTTACATCTGTCAAAATTGTATGTATTATTAAGCGATGTATTTAGGGTTTTTAACCCTAATGAGAGAGCATTTAATATAGTAGGTGAAAAGGATAAAAGTGAGTTTTCACTTTGTTATTTTTACCCTAACACATACGAGAAAGATTTTTGAGCACTTGCAAAGCTAAGAAAGGATTGTTAGATGACTTTAGTCGAAGTTGCATTTTGGTTTGAGTAATAAAGCTGATTTTAAGGTTGGTGAAGATTAAACTGGTGTGCACCTGAGTATTCAACCGGTAAACGAGGCAGCGTGCGTGAAATAAGGCATTTCTTTGAAAAATACTACTTTGAATCTAGTTTATCTGAAATGGCATCGTCTTCTAAACTAGTAGAGAAATTGATGATTACATCTGAACCTATGGAAGCTGTAAAAGAGAAACGAATTGTGTTGTATAATGCCTTATCACAAATTCCTAGTGGTGTCATAGTGAAAGGAGATTTGTCCAGCTACATTGATTGCAAAATTGAGGATTTAGGATCATTGTCGATATATTCTTAGTTGAAATCCCTTTGCAATGAAAATGAAAAGATTCAACCAGAATATATTAGGGTCTACGAGAAAGGTTTTCACAATGCAACATACTTTCTTGAAGATTTTGAAGAAGAACACATCTGAATTATTCTGAGTCGTGTTCATGGGGAAAACATGTATTTAGAAAGGACTCATACTATAACCAAGGAAGCTATTCAAGCTATAGCTAGTTTTTACTCAACCGGTGAAGTACCTAAGCTAGGGCATATTTCAAAAGAGACAATAAACACTATAGCCGGATCAACATCAGATAGGCGTGCTTTTTCTGTCAATAACATCAGGGACCTAGCGGTAAAGTTGGAAGCTATGGTTATAGGCTACTGGGTATTCTATTCTAGCAGATTGAATAGTGTTCCATCAACAGTGGTGCATACTGCTTACAAGATGATAGCTAAAAATGCTAATTATGACCTATGTGAGGCCATAAGGAGCCAATTATTGTTGAATCTTTAGTCTATCAAGAAGGATAGCAATCTAAAGTTTAAATTTGGACAGTTGTTGATTGGTCTATTCTTTTATTTCCAGAATTTCCTATCGGGAATAGGTGATCTTGAATAGTCTAAGGATCTACTGGTATCTGCCCAGATTAAGAACAACATCAAAGCTATGAAGAACACCTTCTTTGCTGCCATGATTAAATATTTCAATGAATTCCAAAAGAAAATGAGTATGAGAGTAATATTGCCTGAGGATGTGGTAAAACACTTCGCTAAGGACATTATTTTCACAATTACCACTGATTTCTATTTAATGGAGACTATTGAGCCTAGAGAAGAAGAAATGGAAGACATGAGTTATGAGGTCAACTATGATTTATCGATCGGTTATGCCAATAACCTGTTGGCATCTCCAGGAGACAAAAAGAAGGCTAGATTGGATATTGTTGAAGTTCATACTGCAACAACTGAAACTAGTATTGTTCCATCCATAAGTGGTAAAGATAAAGGTAAGAACATTGAGCAACCACCTCTGGTAATAAGAATTACAAGAGTGACACAAAGTGCCCAAACCAAAAAGAAACCAGTACCTAAAGTATATGCAAACAAGGAGACTGCATCAAAGAAAAGAGGCTGTAAATTAATTCTCCAAGTAGAATCTGAAGGAACTGATACTGAGGAGGAAGCCAAGAAAATGAAAGCAATTGGTAAAGTAGCTAAGCAAATAAAGAAAGTGCCAAAGGCAACTATGCCTTTTGATATCTCAACTTACAAGCCTGAGGCTACATTTGAGAGGACAATGAAGACATTAGGAAGAAACATATTTGATAATGTCAAATATCATTTTGATTTGTTCAATGAAGATGAAAAGGAAAAAATTATTCAACAGGTAATCAATTATTTGTGCCATTATAATAGATTACCTCATGATTTTGAAAAGGAGATCTCTAATTCCTTGTATACTATTCTTTTGAATAAATGGGAGGAAGAAATAAAGAAAGAAAAAGAAATCATAGATGATGTATTTGTATAATATTTTCTTGAGTTGTCAAAAGATGAGCTGAATGAATTGGCTGATAAGTACAAAATTTATTTTGCTTACAAAACAAGAAGATTGAAGCTGATTAACGGAAAGGTGCAACCTGTTGAGATTGAGACTCATCAGATTGCTCATAATATCCAACAAAGGGAAGATCTTATACATTCCTCTAAGGATGAGAAAGATATTGTTGATCGATCTGAGATGGATGAGGAAGAAATTGTACAAGCTGATGTTGTCTATCCTGTTAAGAAGAAGGATGACACTATTGTCCAATGAGTCATACTTGTTGATGAGATTGGGGATGCTATAGATCTATCTAGAGACATTACTACACCAGATTTGCAGCAACCTAAAATCACTGAATCACAGGTTACTTCAGTTGAGAAACCGACATCTCAACCAAGAGTGGATATTCCACCAGTCAAGGAACCACCAGTGAAAACCCAACTTCCATTGGTTTCACAAGACATTCAAAAAGAATCCGTTGAAAAAGTTGATACACAAAATTCTGAACAGCAAAAGGAGAAAGAACAGAGAATGGAAGCTGAAACCATTCAGAATGCAGTAGATATTCTGACAAGTCTACTATCGGAAAATGCTACAAGACATTTGACAACACCTATTAGCAAACTTGGTCAACTAGTTGCTGATGGATCTGACCAAATTAAGTTCCTAGAAGAAGCAACACACACATATGCTGAGAAGAGTTACAAGAAGAAGCGTGGAGAGTATCTTATGAAAGAGATTGATACAAGAAAAATTGCTCCATCTCTTCATAAAGATTTATTAAGGAAAGCTATTGAAAAAGGAGGGAAATATCTTGCCTCTACTTCTAATGTTTCATTATTTTATTCTGATATCAATACCAGGCAAACTGAAATAGAGCAAGAGGTAGAGAAGATATGCAATGCATATGTACCACTTCAAGACTCTATTTTTGCTTTTAGCAAATCTATGGATGATTTGCAAAACAGGTTAGATACTTATGATCTTGAAAAAGCAAAAAGACTGTGATCACTAAAGGAATTGAAGAGTCTACTCACATCCCAAGTGGACATACTGCAAAGAGCCTACACAAATGCAGAAGCTATTTTGGCTACTCCAGAAACCTGTACACTTGATTCAATGGAAGAGTTCCATACTAAGATTATGTCTACACTTGAGTTCATTGAGAAATTGCTGGAGACATGGGAACATGCTTTATCTAAGATGAAATGAAACTTTAATGCTATTTTTATGAGACTAGCAATGCATGAATCTTGATTCAGTTTTTCAAGTTTTTGTAAAACATTTTGATACAAACTTTTCTATATATATATACTTTGCTTTTCAATTTGTCATTGTTGTCAAATGGGGAGTAGAAATATGTATGTGTGTTGTGAAAATTTTGTATGATGTATGTTGTAAGGGGGAGTATATGTATATGCGTATAATTTTTTTTTGGTAAGCACACTTAGCGCTATTACTATAAAATTTTCTACATGTTTCCATCAATGCCAAAGGGGGAGATTGTTGTCTTGATGATGATTGTAATGATTAAACTTCATCATATGTTTTCATTGATGAAACACATACACACACATATGTTCATATTGTCTACCGGTATACTAGAAGTTTATATTTAACCAGTACATGGTGACAACCAGAATATGCATGGAGACAACCAGTGATTATACTTACCTCGACATCAACATGAAGATCCAATGACAATTATCAAAGGAGCTTAAAAGGATAAACGGTTTATATGTTTAACTCAAATCGATATTCATTGATTATGTGATGAGTTATCACTAGTCGTGATGAGTTATCCTTATCGACAAGTTTTGGCAGTATTTTTGTGATGAGTTATGATTGTTTGACCAAATACACTGCACCTAAGTAATTGTGATGTGATTTCTAGAGGCCGACATGAAATCTAAATATCTATATATTGACATCACAATGAATTATTTTGTATGAGCGAAGGAGATATGTTATGTGCAAAGGAAAAAGTATTAAGTTGCAGAGTATGATGGTAAAGAAGTGTTGAGTGCACAAGAGAGGATCTATCCAAGCAAGTTGTGCTATTACTAGATCACACTACCTATTGTTTTCTAATCATTGCAACAGTCAAATCCCCTAACCAAGTAAGCTCTAACAAGATTCATTGTACAAATCCTCTAGCCAGGTGATCCATTAGTTTGGATTTATAAATCCTCCACTGAGGTTACTCCTTATAGGGTACTACCTTTTATAGGGTATAGATTTTAACTAAGCTTTGGGATACTTAAAAGGATTCTCTCCTAGTAGAGCACTTTGTAGACCTTAACTGGTTAGTTATCTATTACTGCAGATAGTTAACTTGTGAGTCCCATCTCACCGTGGTTTTTACCTATTTGGGTTTTCCACATATAAACACTTGTGTTATGGTAAATTTTATACTTATTATGGATGATGTTATATCATTTTGGATTGCATGCATATTGTTTAACAAACTTATTAAGAATTTCTACTAATCAAGGTTTAAAGTAGTTTTGTTTTTGATGTCACTGATTCACCCCCCCTCTCAGTGCTTTACAAGTCCATCATAACTAACTGCTAATTTTTATTGGATGGGACATTTACAGTAGTTTTTGGCTTCCATTGTACACTACTTAACCATTTTAGGTATAAACAACAGGTTTCCTTCCCATATTATCTCCTTGCATTGTTAGAATTTGGTATTAAATTACATAGGAAGAATGTTAGAAACCCAATTATGTATGAGGGCTTGATTCTACTCATTCTTTAATACATGAAATCCCTCTCTTCTCCTTTTAAAGCTAGGGTTTTAAAGGAAGGATCATCTATCTTGGTTGAAGATGAGGAGTCTGAAACAAAGGCTAGGGAAGAAATTGATACTAAGTCGAGGGAAGAGGAATGCAGGGTTGATGGGGATGATTTAGATGAACCTAGGAAACTTGTTTGACTCCTCCTAATATGAAAGTTAAAGGAAAGAAAATGAAGAGAGCTAAATTGGTTAATTCCAACTCTAATGGGTTGATTTCTAAAGATGTGGGAATTGTTGGGAAGACTAATTTAGGGGCAGAGAGTGGTAAAAATCTAAAATAGGGGACCATGATAACACCACTTCCATTGGTAAAGGAAATTTTGGGGGAAGACTCTTCTCCTCCCTCTCCTCCTAGGACTAGTGGGGACTATGAGGAGCATACTCCTTTTCCTAGATTTTGGCAGAAGGATTACCCTCTCCTTAACTGCAAAGGTGAAGAACCAAATGGTATTCATAGGGTTGCTAGGGACTTGACTATTGACCATTTTAGACTCTCAAAATGGTTCTTTTTAGAGATCAACCATATCAATATGATAATTTTTTCCTTATAGAGTAAAATGGTGTCTATTTAATAGAGTGAAGGTACTCCTAGGTTTGAGATGGAAGATAGGAAAATGTTGGTTATTCTTGGGAATGTTGCTAAAGATGTGAAAACTATGAAAATTAACTATTAGTGCAAGATTGCTAGGGTTGGAGATCAAAATAAAGAAGGTGCATGGTAATGTGGTCAATCTGATTAATATGAGATCCAAGGCTATTCACAATAGTGTTAAAATTATTAAATGTCTCCTAGATAAATGATAGACTTCAGACTATTAAAAATTCTAATGGTGCATATGTGGGTTTGGAGAGTTTGGCTAAGGTTGATCAGGTTATTGATGATAAGGCTCTATGTTTATGCATGTGAGGTAACATGAATGCTTCTTCTAAGAAGGATAAAATTGATGTGTAGGATATGAATAATGTGTCTCAAAATATTAATCAGCTGGAGATTGAGGTTGTTGAGGCCCTAAAAAATCTCTTGTAGTTGTGCTTTCTTGTGACTTTGTTATCTTTTTGTTTTGTGCTTGCCTCTTAATTAATGATATGTGTCTAATTTTGTGTTGGGCATAGGTTTTTGGTTGGTTGTGTCTTTTTTTATGATGACTTCTCGTAGATAGGGTTTTGGGTCCCTTCAAATCCTACTTTACCCTTAATCAAAAATAATTTTGTGTTTTAGAAAAGCTAATCTTAAAGCATTGATTCCACTCTACAACTTATTTTTATCTATTTTTTTAGCTTTATTTATATTATTGTTTTGTGTTCTATTGTTTAGTTATTTTTCAGCTACTAGATTAACCATTTTCTATTTGTCTATTTCATGCCTTTTTCCATTTTGTAGAGAAATCACTAACATGTTGTATCTAATTGATCTGTAAATTAATGTTTTTATTCTATTTCAATGTAATTCTACCTATGAAATAAAACTTGTGTGATTAGGTATAAATCTTGGAACTAACTAAGCGGTGCAACTTGTCATTCATTGGTCAAATAGTTTAGAGTTAAACTACTAACAACTTTATTTTGTAGGTTCTTTTGTCCAAGATCTTTGAATTTCCACAAAATTAGACACTAATGTTAGCTAGAGGTTTAATAAAAAAAAATTCCATGTTTGTGGAAGTAAATAAACGTATGCTCTCCACTTGCACTAACTATGATCTTGGAGATCAAAAGTTTCATATTTTATTTTTAATATTCAAATTATAATCTAAGGTGTGTTAGTGTGTATGTTTTCCCCTTTTACTTAATGTAATCTTGGGAAGTAAAAACACCTAACATTAACATTTTCCTTTATGGGTCCTACTTGGGAATTTCATCACCTTTTGGGATGACCTCAACCATGTTTTATAATATGGTATTGTAACTAAAAAATGAGCCATCATTATGTTTGGTAAAGCATGAATACCTTTAATGTGTAAATATTTGTGTGGGGATGAGAATGATGGTATGATGAAAGAATAAGCATCTGGTAGAATACTGAGAGGGGGGGGGTGTGAATCAATATATTGAAAAACTGATACAAAGTTCCCAAACTCAAATTCAATCACACAAAGTAAAAATATCTCAGTTAAGATCAATATTCATAAGAATACTTGACATCAACCGGTTTAACTATTATGACAACTTAACAGTAAACAACTTCAATCTTGTAAACATAAACAATGCTTAATCATCACTCAACATATTCATCTTTCAATGCTTCTACTTATCATGCCTTATCAGAAGTTAACCAAATCAACAAATAAGATAATAACCACAAAAGCATTCACCACTTGACACAAATGTTTATACGTGGAAAACCCAAATAGGTAAAAACCACGATGAGATGAGACTCACAAGGATAGCTATTTGAACTCTTCTGAAGTTCACCCTATTAGGAGCCAAGCCTATTAAAGCTTTACAATAAGTCCTGTTAAGAACTAATTCCGGTTAGGAATCACCCGGTTAAGAGATTTAAAAATATGCCTTGATGAAAAGCACAATACCCCGTTAGGAGTAACCTCGCTAGAGGATTTAAGAATCCAAGCTAATGGACCACCTTGTTAGAGGATTTAAAGAGTAACCAAGCTTGTTAGAGCTTACCCAGTTGAGGGATTTCACTTCTTCTGTAATTGTTAGAAAACAATAGGTTTTCTTGATCTGTTTGAGTAGCACTACATTTGCTTGATCAGATCCTTCTAAGCTTCAATCTACCTTCACTCAAAGTGCAGATCCATTCACTAGTTAGGCAAATACACACTCAATAGGTTTCTATCAATCTTGCCAACAACCTTTACAAACAACTTCATCGACCTTAAATACAAATCAATTAGGTTGGTAACACAACAAAAACCTAATTATCATCAACGATATTACAAAAAAGTTGGTACAATATTGACCGTTAGAAATCATGACAATCTCTTTACATTCTTCAAGAAAATTCCAACCGCTCCATGATCACCACTTCATCGGACTTTGCAACTCATCACGCGTTGTGCATTAGATGTAATCCAATTTTCTCCTTCTCTAGACAAAAAACAAATGCACCAAAATAATTTGAACTTATCCTCATACAATGATCACACGTGTCTCCATCATTACCACTTATCAGATAATAAACCAATAAAATTGATCGGTTAGGGTTTAATAGCTGATAGGGTTTACTAGTTACATTGCTTAGAAAGGTTTAACCCTTTACATCAATTCTTTGGTTCAACTCACAAACTTTACATACCGGTTTACAACATCTTCCACAAATCTCTTCTTATAGGTTACTAGCCAATATCAAAAGCAACAGTATCAACAATAACATGAATACCATTATTGGTTCAATTGACATCAATGACAACATATCATTAATGCAATCTATATGCAAAATGCCAACAAAATCAAAAGACACATAATTCTTCTCCTCAATCACATAATTCTTCAGCCTACCGGTGGTTCACCTAATTAGGCACATAATTCTTCTCCTCCTTTGACAACAATGCCAAAGTGAAAGTAAAAGAAAATGTAATTCTGCTCTCACTATGCATCAACATCATTCTGCAACTTGATGCTCCCCCTGTGGAATACATGCACTTCTTCATCAATCCATGTAAAATTCTGCAAGTGGTTCAGGGATTGATGCAATCAGCATCATGCTCAACTAACTTCATGAAGAGGGACAACCCCCAATTGACTTCTAAGATACTCGAAAGTGGTCTTAGGCAGAGGTTTGGTAAAGATATCTGCAAGCTGCTCCTTGGTAGAAACATGCTCCAAGATAACATCTTTACTTTGAACTTTTTCCCTCAAGAAGTGATATTTCAATTCAATGTGCTTAGTCCTTGCAGGAAAAACAAGATTTTTTGAAATGTTTATTGCACTTGTATTATCACACAAAATCTTTATTGGTTCTGAGATTTCCATCTTCAAACCTTCCAAAATGTGCCTCATCCACATAACTTGTGTGCAATTCATATAAGTTGCTACATACTCAGCTTTAGCAGTAGATTGTGAAGTACAACTCTTCTTTTTACTACTCCATGAAACTATCCTTCCTCCTAGAAAGAATGCTCCACCAGAAGTACTCTTCCAATCATCAATATTTCCTACCCAATCAACATCTATGTATGCTTTCAAATGAAAATTTCCACCATATGGATACCATAACCCATAGTCAATAGTACCTTTCAGATATCTAAAAATTCTTTTGGTTGCCATCAGATGTGCCTCCTTTGGATTCTTCTAAAATCTCGCAACAATACCAACTGCATGGGCACTATCCGGTCGACTGTGAACAACATAGTGTAATTTTCCAATCATTGGCCTGTATTCGTTTTCATCTACATACTTAGATGCATCTTCCTTGGACAATTTACAACCTGTAACCATTGGGGTTCCAACTGGTTTATAGTCACTCATACTGAAAGTCTTCAAAACCTCTTTCACATACTTGGATTGAGTAATGAAAATATCATTCTTCATCTGCTGTATCTGTAAGCCTATGAAATGTTTTATTTCCCCTACTAATGACATCTCAAATTTATTCTTCATTTCATCTACAAAACAATTACTCATGTCATCATTACCTCCAAATATAATGTCATCAACAAATACTTCACTGACCAGTATTTCATCTCCTTCAGACTTGAGATAAATGTTGCTATTATCATTGGTTCTAGCAAAGCCTAACTTCATCAGCTGAGTATGAAGCCATTCATACCATGCTCTGGGTGTCTTCTTTAATCCATACAAAGCTTTATGCAATTTTCATACCATGTCTTCCTTTTCTGTCAATGCATAACCATCAGGCTACTCTATATAAACCTCTTCTTCCAGTATCCCATTCAGAAATGCAGACTTGACATCCATCTGGTATACCTTGAATTTCTTATGAGCTGCAAATGCAAGCAATGTTCTGACACCTTCCAGTCTTGCTACTGGTGAAAAAGTTTCTCCATATTCCTCTCCTTCTTCTTGTGCATAACCTTTGCATAATTATCTCGCCTTGTTGCGAACTACAACACCATCTTCATTTAACTTGTTTCCGAACACCCATTTAGTACCTATAACATTATTGTTTACCGGTCGGGGTACTAGGGTCCAAGTGTTGTTCTTTTCAATTTGATCGAACTCCTCCTCCATAAATTTCACCCAATAATCATCACCAAATTCCTCCTTAGCACTTCTAAGTTCAAAGGTGGAGATCATGCAAGAGTTCTCTCTTATTCTCCTTCTAGTTAGTACACCGACATCCTTATCCCCAATTATCTGTTCAGGACTGTGATTTAGTCTCACATACCTAGGAATAACATGATCATTCTCTCCAGGTTCAACTTCTTCATTATCATCTTCCTCTAAATTTATTTGTTCCGATTGAACAAGTACATCATGATTTGCTTTATCGGTTTTTGATTTGACAGTTTCAGGTTCCAAAGGCAAAATGCAAGTATCTTCATCCTTCTTCTCAGAACTGGTTCCTTCTAAAACTTCAGGACATTCATTTACACGAACATCAACACTCTCAACAATTTTTTGTGTCCGGTTGTTGAAGTATTTATAGGCCTTACTCTTGGTGGAATAGCCAAGAAATATGCCTTCATCACTCTTAGCTTCAAACTTGCTTATGTAATCACCTCTTTTAATAAAATATTTGCTTCCAAATATCTTAAAATAGTTAACATCAGGTGATCTCCCATACCAATATTCATATGGGGTCTTGTCCTTACCTCTTTTCACTAGAACTCAGTTCATTGTGTAAACAATTGTACTTATAGCTTCTTTCCAAAATGTTTTTGCTACACCTCCTTGTATCAACATAGTCCTAGCAGCTTCAACCACTGAACGATTGTTTCTCTTTGCTATACCATTTTGGTGTGGTGTCCTTGGTGCAAAAAGCTACCGCTTGATACCATTATCATCACAATACTTAGTGAACTCCACATAAGTGAATTCACCACCTTGATCTGTTCTTAGATATTTAATCTTTTTGCCACTCTCTTTCTCAGCTAAGGCTCTGAATACCTTGAATTTACTAAAGGCTTCATTCTTATCCTTCAAGAATGTGACCCACACCATCCTTGAACAATCATCAGTGAAGATCATGAAATATCTATCACCTTGAATGCTTCTTGTTCTTATTGGTCCACATAGATCTGTATGAACCAAATCTAACAAGTGTTCTACTGAGAAGGACTCACTCTTGAAAGTTGAAGAAGTCATCTTTCCTAGCTGACATTCTTTACAAAGAGCATTAACCGGTTTGTCTAGCTGAGGCAGACCTCTTACTGTCAAAATTTGTATGACAAAATATCCTATGCCAAAGCCAGCTATCATCTAATTTTGCAATCAAATAGTTACTAACTTCAGGATTGAGATGGAATAGATTACCTTTGGTCTATTTCCCAGTTGCAATCAATTCACCTTTGTTGTCAAAGATTTTGCACATTCCATTTCTAAATTCTAGTGGGTACCCTCTATCATTAAGTTGTGCCACACTTAAAAGATTATTCTTTAGGCCTTCAACCCAATAGACATTGTAAGCACTGTTCTTCCCATTAAGAGAAATAACTCCCTTACCTTTAACCATACAGATTGAGTCATTGCCAAATCTGACAACATTGTCATCAAATTTCTTTAAGGAAAGAAATTTGCTCCGATCACCGGTCATGTGATGTGAACAACCACTATCAATGATCCAATCATTAGAGTATCCATTCTGGATACTAGTGCCTTCTGATATGATATTTGTTCCTTAATAACTACAAACACAATATCTTCACTAACATCATCATCAGATTCTTCATCAGTAATACCACTGTCAATAGCTATAAGACAATCTCTCTTGCCTTTACCCTTATACTTCTTAAATTTGTCTCTCTTGTATTCATTTTCACCATTAGGGAAATAGATGCTATATGACCAATCTTGTTGCATGCAAATTTTTTTAAAGGTATCTTACCTCTATATTTACCAGTGCCTCTAAGGAGTCGTTTTGCCAACAATGCTTCAAGTTCCACTAAGTTGTCTTCATCATCAAAATCTCTTCTGGATCTAGATTCATAGCTATGACCGGTATCTCTACTTCTTCTCACATATGAGCTAGAGACAAAAGCTCTAAATGTAGATTATGATTTCTGTACAATACCATCATAGCCATTTAGTTCAAAAGAAGTACGTTTTCCAATAATAGAGTTAAGAGTTACCTTTGTCTTGTCAATGGATTTCAGCTCTTGAATAGTTGCAACTCAGATAGCATAGACTGGTAGCAGGGTTCTCAGTACCTTACTGGTTACTATGACATCTTCCACTTTCCCTCCTACACTCTTTATCTCTCCAAATATCTCTTTAATCCTTTGAGCGTACTTCTGGATATTCTCACCTTTAGACATTCTCATGTCATCAAACTTTCCTCTTAAACCCTCCTCTTTAGCAATCTTAACATGTTCATCATCGCTATAAATCTCTTCAAATTTTTGCCACACTTCATGTGCAGTCTCAAGACCATGAACATCTACATATTCAACATCAGATAGAGAACTGATAATAGCCTCTAATGCTTGGTGATTTTCTTGTTGTTCTTTTTATTGATCGTCAGTCAGGATTCGAGTAGGTGTAATATACTTAGTTCCTATATGATCCCAATACTGACTGCCAAGACTCTTAATATAAATCTTCATTTTGTCACTCCATATTCTATAGTTATCTTTGTTGAACTTCAGACCTTCTTTCTTCATCATGATCTACAAGATCTTTTCCTCAAGCTGTTAGGATTTTAGATTAAGAGGACTTGAGATGCTCCGATAACAATTGATGGTATGATGAAAGAATAAGTATCCAGTATAATACTGAGAGGGGAGGGGGGGTGAATCAGTATATTGAAAAAATGATACAAAGTTCCCAAAATCAAATTCAATCACACGGAGTAAACATATCTTAGTTAAGATCAATATTCATAAGAATACTTGACATCAACCGATTTAACTATTATGACAACTTAACAGTAAACAACTTCAATCTTGTAAAGATCAACAATGCTTGATCATAACTCAACATATTCATCTTTCAATGCTTCTACTTATCATGCCTTATCAGAAGTTAACCAAATCAACAAATAAGATCATAACCACAAAAGCATTCACCACTTGACACAAATGTTTATACGTGGAAAATCCAAATAGGTAAAAACCATGGTGAGATGAGACTCACAAGGATAGCTATCTAAAATCTTTTGAAGTTCACCCTGTTAGGAGCCAAGCCTATTAAAGCTTTACAATAAGTCATGTTAAGAACTAATTCCAGTTAGGAATCACTTGGTTAAGGGATTTACAAATATGCCTTGATGAAAGGCACAATGCCCTATTAGGAGTAACCTTGCTGGAGGATTTAAGAATCCAAGCTAATGGACCACCTTGTTAGAGGATTTAATGAGTAACCAAGCTTGTTAGAGCTTACCCGGTTAAGGGATTTCACTTCTGCTGTGATTGATAGAAAACAATAGGTTTTCTTGATCTGTCTGAGTAGCACTACATTTGCTTGATTAGATCCTTCTAAGCTTCAATCTGCCTTCACTCAAAGTGCAGATCCATTCACTGGTTAGGCAACTACACACTCAACAGGTTTCTATCAATCTTGCCAACAACCTTTACAAACAACTTCATCGACCTTAAATACAAATCAATTAGGTTGGTAACACAGCAAAAAGCTAATTCTCATCATCGAGATTACAAACAAGCTAGTACAATCTTGATTGTTAGAAATCATGACAATCTCTTCACATTCTTCAAGAAAATTCCAACCGCTCCATGATCACCGCTTCATCGGAATTTTTAACTCATCATGTGCTATGCATTGAATGCAATCCACTTTTCTCCTTCCCTAGACAAAAACCAAACGCACCAAAACAATTTGAACTTATCCTCATACAATGATCACATGTGTCTCCATCATTACCACTTATCAGATAATAAACAAACAAACTTGATTGGTTAGGGTTTAACACATGATAGGGTTTACCAGTTACATTGCTTAGAAAGGTTTAATCCTTTACACTAGTTCACTGGCTCAACTCATAAACTTTACATACCGGTTTACAACATCTTCTACAAATTTCTTCTTACCGGTTACTAGCCAATATCAAAAACAACAATATCAGCAATAACATGAATACCATTACTAGTTCAATTGACATCAATGACAACATATCATTAATGCAATCTATATGCAAAATGCCAACAAACTCAAAATGCCAACAGAGAAGAGAAGAGACCCTCCTAATCTCATGTATTTATATGGGCCCTTAGTTCATAGACTCACCTAGTGATCTTGAGCATATAAGTATAAGGCCTTTTGATCATTTTCTAGTTTGGTGCATGCGAAGCATATCACCTCTTAAAGCTACTCAAAATAACTTTAATTTTTTGAGATAGAGTTAACCTTGGGGAAGTCTTTGAACCTCTTTGGCAAGGGATTTCATGTGTACACAACTATCCCTAGCTATCTTTCATAGGTAGATAGTATCAATGGTGAATTACCATTGTAGCCCCACACTAAGAAAAACACCCACTTGAATAATATCAGAGAATGATCTCATGTTCTTGGTGTGTTTTCATATGTTAGACAAGTATAAGTCATTCAATCTTTCACCTTGAGAATTTAAGTTAGTCATTATGTCTACTTGACTGTAATTTATCTTGCTAACCTATCCTCAAAACAATTAGATTCTTAAATTAGTGCATCCAACTTATCCTTTAGAGAAATTTCATTATTTAAACTCTTGTGCCCTATCTCTTAATACTTACATTGTTTCACTCTCTATTCTTAAATTTTTTTACTTTTGCTTCAATAATTGTTCTAGCTAATGCTTTTGAGTTTTTCTTCTTAGCACCTTAACCCTATCTTTCAATGCCTATTATTTTTAGCACTTTTGACTTGTAGTTCAACACTTGCATTATTTTCTCCCAAAAGCTCACTCAAACCCTCCAATCTAAAATATTGAGCTTTGTTGACAATAAAATTGGCTTAGTGAACCTCAAACAAACTTAGGATATCTAGTAAAACTATCCCAATACAAAAATGTCTTCCATTTTTTAAAATCTTAATCATTTTGTCATCCCGAAATTGATCATTGTCCATTTTAGATATTATTATATTCAACCTACCTAAAAATTTCTCTATTTCATTTAGAGTTTTGACTTTCAATCCATAATAAAGCAACCATTTCCCCATCAATATCATCCCCATTTACATAAACTATGTTGGACAAATGTCTTGTCATTAATGTCAACTTGATGTTCGACAATATATGTTGTCATTGATTACAAACAATTGTTGTGTTGTCATTGATATCAAACTAATGTCTGAAAATGTATGTGTTGGAAAGAAACATTGTTCTAGTGAACACTAATCCATGGAAGATGCTTAGGGGTTGTCATTGATGGAAACTCAATCAATAAATCACATCCGGTGTACATAGACTTGATTTATCGGAAGTCATAAGGCATAAGTCTGGAAGGTGGAACACAGTAACTGATAGAGCATGAGATCATTGTGCATATCTTGATATTGGTCATGTAATTTTGGTTGTGGTGATTAAGGCAGATTATTCGAGGTTTGAGGTAGCTTATTTTGTGATTCCAGTATCTCATGTTAATTCGTGAAAAAGATCAAAGACTCGGTATTCGGTAATTCAGTTAGAACAAAGATATTTTGATGTAACATGTGATGCAGATTTGTTGGGGTGATTTTGGTGATCAGTTTCGTGTTTGAGGTGATTGGGCCAACTTATGGGAAGCTTATTATCTTCCTATTTTGGTCTGCATTTGGATTTGTGGTTGGATTGAGCAAACTTGGTGATACTCGTTTCATGTTGTGTGTTATGTAGTTTTTTGAAGCCAACTTGGTTAATGATTCTTATTGTTGGTGCAGATATATAAGATCGATTTGGTTGTACATTTTGGTATATGTTATGAGCAAGGGAAGTCTATATGAGCGAATTTGCATAGTTTGGTGAATGTGATTGAATATTTTGTTGCTCTGGTGTATATCAGTGTAGGAAAATAGAGCAAAAAGACAGATCAGATGCAGAAGATAATATGAGCCTAACCGGAACTATATTTTGGCATATGTAAATGATATACTTTAGTTCATTCACTATTGTAATCAATTGTAATACCCTGTAAGGCAATGAGCCTTCCTCCGAGTTGTAGCCCTTTTTTAATTGAGCAGTGAGCTCTAGGAAGTGTGCCTGAATGTAAGTGCATTCCCCTCATGTAATATTATCATACTTCTGGCCATAGTATAATATTATGGTGGGTTCAAATCCCACCATGGTTTTTCCCTTTTTGGGTTTCCACGTAAAAATCTTGGTGTTATGATTACGTGGTTGTTTAAGTTATGTTTCTGCATTTTTCTTTCATTCATATGCATCTAGTGGTTTAAGGATTAGCTTAATAAGTTTCCAAAGTATAAAACACTGATTCACCCCCGCTCTTAGTGTTCATTGATTCCAACAATTGGTATCAGAGCTTAGTTCCTCGAAAGAAACCTAACAGCTTGAGGAAGATTTGAAAGATTGAATCAATGGACTCTAGTTTGCGGAAGCAACTTACTGTGGCACTTGAAGATCTTGATGTAGTTATGAAAGAGAAGAGTAGCTTGAGGAGAAGTTTGGAAGAAGCTGAAAATTTCATTGAAACTCTGAAAGAACAAGTGAGCACATCAAGAGAGAAGAGAAAGGAGTTTATGGAAAAATTGAAGAAGAAAGAAGAACAAAGCATTGACAATCAAGCCCTATAAGACAAGATAGATGAATGTGAGAAGCCTGCTATAGATAATGCAGTCCTAAACAATGAGATACTATCCATTGGGATGAAGATGATAAAGGAGATTGAAGACCAAAAGAAGAGTGAAAAAATCTAACTTAGTTGTTGAAGGACAAATCTGATGAATGTCGCAAATTGACCTATGAGAATGATCAGTTGAAACTTGAATTGGTGCAATGCAAGAATGATGGACAAGAACTTGAAAGGCATATCATAATTATGAGAGATGAGCTTTCTACTGCTAATATGTACAAATAAAAATTCAAAGCCAGTTCAGCCCAGTTAGATGAGATGTTGAAAAGTCAAAGACATGGAAAAGACATGCAAGGACTTAGATTTGAGAAAGGAGAATCCTCCAGTTCTAGACAAAGAAATCATCAAAAGAACAAGAAACCTCCGGTAAGACAACCTAATGCCTATATATTCAATGGTAAATGTTTTGTTTTGTGGAAAACTCGGTTATATGGCAAGTCAATGCAAAAGTAAGATGAATAATGAGATGATGAATAATGGTCCTACCTTTACCGGTCAATGTTTCATATGCAACAAATTTGGTCATAAGTCAAACATGTGCATAATAGTAATAAATAATTTTTAGAATAAGAGATGCTATGCTTGTGGAATGTTTGGACACATTGCTAACCAATGTAGGATGAGAACAAATCAAATGAACTTCAGGCCTATGCAAATAAATGTTATTTTCATGCATGCAACAAATCTAGTCACGTTGCAAAATATTACCAAAGTAAGAATGAAAGAAAGAATGCTCTAGTAGACAAGAACATATTAGGTGAAAATGGCAAAGCTAAAGTGGAAGAGATCAGAGATCAACATAAGAAGATGTGGGTTAAGAAGGAAGATTCAAATGTACGAAATGACTCCACATCTGAATCCGGTGTTGGAACCTCATCCGGTAACTAAGGCCTAAATCCTTAGGGGAATCTTTTCATATAAATATTTAGAAACCCCTTTCAAATATCTGTAACCGGTCGGGGATGGTTTAAAATGATGGAGATAAGTTGTGTAGTTGGTATCCAAAATATTTCAGAGTATTCGGTGGTGAATTATTGTAGATGCAGGGTATCCGAAAAGCTTTTAGGGTTGTTCATTTATTATAACTTAAAGTTAGGTTTTTGATGGATAAAAGGCATTTCAATAATTCATTCTTCACATTGCAAATGAAGAGTAAGTGCAATAGAGAAAGGCGAGCAAGATTGAGCAGTGATAATAGAACTTGAAGCGATCCATCAAAGATTTCTTATTTCTGGTTGAGATTGAAAAGGTATTTATGTTGGAAATATGAAGGAATTGATTATGTTTTGCATTGATGTTTTGTCATTGATGTCAACACTAGTTGTTATGGTTATTTACCAGCTTCTGGTAGAAGGATTGGATTGGGAAGATTATCAGTTGATTGTCACTGGTATGATCTGAATGATGGAATAAGTTTGTATGAATGGTTCATATGCTTCTAAAGTATGTTTCAGTCAGTTGGTATTGACTTGATGATCAGATGCTATCTTATGTTCTAGTAAGCATGCTTTGTAGGTCTGGTAAGGGTTTCATCGATAGAGCTTTATTGAAGATCTTTGATGTAATACATAAGTGGTGTTGGTACAACTTCGATAAGGGATTCAAGATGTTGATGGTGATTGTGTTCATGCCTCGACTAATTGGTGTTATTAATTTGGCCTGTGTGGATCCAATTTAGGTCCGGTGCTATCTAGGTTATGGACTGGTTTCATGAAACATGTTGGTGGATCCTTCTGATGCGCTTCTGGGATGTTTTATTGATTAGATGATGTTTGTTTGGCCTTAGGCCAATATGTTTTATGATTTTATTTTAGGATTATGTAATGGATCTATTGAATTATCATTTGGGTGGCCAACATAATGCTTTAGGTCTAGGGTTTGTATAAATATTTGTAAGATCTCATTGTAGATCATAGGCAAGGAGCAAATAATGTAATAATCATTTATGCAGAGGATTTGGTTGATCATAGGTGATCGAGTTGGGTTTATGTAAGAGTTTTTAGACCTTTGGTATTGAGCTTAACCAAAACTATAATCTGGCATGTTTGATGCTATCATAGGTAGTTCTTCTTTCCGGATTGTTGTCCAAATATTTTGATGTGGTTGACCTCTTTTGTAGTCAGTGAGACTCCATTGTGATGAGCAGTGCACTCTAGGAAGTGTGCCTTCCTACATGTGTAGGACTCTATTGTAATCATATACTTTTTGTAGAAGTATCTTCTGATAGTGGGTAGGGTTTCCCACTGTGGTTTTTTACTTTACTGGGTTTTCCACGTACAAATTATGGTGCTATGTGTTATGGTTGCATGGCATTGATTCTCTGGTTTTCAATTATGCTTTAATGCTTTATCAGTTATTCCGGTACCTATTTTCTTATATTTTGGTAAAAGGTTTTTAGTGCTTTAATTCACATAATCTTTTGACAACTAATTCACCCCTCCTCTAAGCTGACCACCAGTTATCCTAACAATTGGTATCAGAGTCTGGTCCTCTTTTTGCAGAAGCCTAACTGCTTGAGGAAGATCCTATGGAAACTAATAGTTTAGCTATAGTTTACCAGAAGGACAACCCTAGGCTTGATGGAATAAACTATGGAGTATGGAAAATTTAGATGGAGACTCATTTAAGATGCATTGGAAGAAATTTAGAAAATAAATCAGAAAGGTTACAGTCCTCATGATCAGACATCTGGCAATCCTGCATTGACAGACTTGGAAAAGAACATTGAAAATGATTGTAGAGCTAGAGAAGCCCTCTTAAGCGCCTTATTAGATCAGCAAATCATGGGATTATCAGATAAATCATCAGCAAAAGCTATATGGGACAAGTTGGAGACTTTGAATGAAGTTGATCCTACTGTTAAAATTGTAAAACTTGAATGTTACCAAGTAAGATATGAAAACTTGAAGATGGAGGAAGATGAAAGAATTTTTACATTAATGGAAAGGGTAAATGAAATTGTATTAGGAATTCAGTGTTGTGGTGGATCCCTGAGAAATGAAGGGATTGTTTTAAAAGTATTAAGGGTTTTGCCACTGACATATAAGATGAAGGTAACTGCAATTAATGAGCTAAGAACCATGCCTAATTCTTTTGTCAATAGAGATACTCTTGTTGAGAAGATATCTATTTTTGAGCTTGAAGAATGTGGTCCTCCAGGAGCTACAAAGATTGATACTGCATTTAAGGCATCTACATCATCAATCGGCAAGCAAGATTGGAAAGTTTTGTATGTAAAGGAAATGGAAGAGATTAGGAAAGAAGATGAAGAGCTTGAACAACTTGAAGCCCTATTTTCTAGAAGGATACCTAAAGGTCCGATGGGAAGTAAGTATGAAGGAAAATCTCCTTTCAAATGTTTTGCATGTAATAAGATAGGTCATTTTGCATCTATATGTCCTGAAAGGAATTCAAAATTGGAAGAAAGAGAAAGAAGATCTTTTAAGCCTAACCCTGAATATCAAATTAAGCATAAGGACATGAGAAACAAAAAAAAATCATGCTACTATGTTGATGAGGAAGGAGTAACTGATGACTCTAAGGAAGAACCGATAGGTGATTCAGCTAGTGGATTCGACAATAGAAGAGACTGGGTATTTTATGCTATGAAGGAAGATGATAGGGAACCAATTATCAAAAATGAAGAAAAGGCCCTTGCAACAAAAGTTGAAGACAAAGATGAATGGGTAATAGATAGTGGATGTTCTCATCATATGACAAGAGACAAAAGAAAGTTTCTAACCCTGCAAGAATTTGATGGTGGTCAAGTCAAATTTGGTAATAACAAAGCATGCATGATCAAAGGAAGAGGAACCATTTCATTGGATGGTAAGCATAACACTAAAAAATGTCTAGTATGCTGAAGGTCTGAAGCATAGTATTTTGAGTGTAGGATAGTTGGTAGACATAGGATTTCTATTACAACTAAAGGATGAAAAATGCAAAATCATTAGCAAATTAGGATTGGAGTTTGCAACTGGTACATAGACAAAAGGTAACATCTTTCATTTGAACTCCGCTGAAAAAACATGTTTGATTGCACATATTGATGAAAGTTGGCTATGACATAAGAGGTCGTGTCATGTAAATTTTGATTGCATTGTAAATATTAGTTCAACTAAGGTAGTTAGAGATTTACCTAAGATTGTGAAGCCTCATAATCCGGTATGCAAGGAATGTCAAATGGGTAAGAAAATCAGAACTTCTTTTAAGAGCATACTTGATAAATCTAATGATATTCTTGATTTGATTCATACTAACCTATGTGATCCTGCTAATACAAGAAGCTTTCAAGGAGATAGACATTTCATGTTAACCATTGATGACTATTCTAGAATGATGTGGATTGCTTTTCTAAGGGAGAAATCTGAAGGCTTTGAGAAATTCAAGATCTTTAAAGCTATGGTTGAGACAAAGATAGGGATCAAAATCAAGTGTCTGAGATTAGATCAAGGTGGTGAATTCACATTCAGTGAATTCAATAGCTATTGTGAGAAAAATGACATTAGGAGACAACTATCTGCACCCCGAACACCTCAACAGAATGCCATTGTGGAAAGAAAGAACATAACCATTTTGGATGCAGCCAGATCCATGATGATGGAAGCTCATTTGCCTCATATCTACTAGAGAGAAGTAGTAAGTGCAACAGTTTATACATTCAACAAAGTTCATATCAAAGGAGATACCAATAAGACACCTTATGAATTATGGTTTGGTCATTCCCCTACTCTTAAGTATTTTAGAATCTTTGAAAGTAAGTATTATATCAAAAGAGATTGTTCCATTGGAAAGTTTGACCCTAGATGTGATGAAAGAATATTTCTTGGTTATTCAACTAAGAAAAAAGCATATAAATGTTATAACAAAAGATTGCAGAGAATTGTGGAGAGCGCTAATGTGAAAGTGGATGAGCAACACAAAGACGAAGCTAAATTTTATGAGAGAGATTCAACAATGGAAATGATCATAACCGATCCAGTAATGCCTGTACTGGAACAAATGCTAAACTAGTTACCCCAACATCATTAGAAAATTCAACTATAATTGAAGAGCATCACAGAGAACCTGAAAATCAGAAAACACCAAGGTATGTAAGGCTAAATCATTCTAAAAATCAGATCATTGGAGACAAAAACAAGGGAGTTGTGATGAGAAGAAGTTGGAAAATCAAGAGGTATGTTTCATTTCTCAGATTGAACCAACATCATTAATTGAAGCTTGTAAAGATGAATGTTGGATGAAAGCTATGGAAGATGAATTAGATCAGATAGAAAAGAACAATACTTGGACTTTGGTTCCTTGGCCTGAAAATAAGAATGTCATTGGAACTAAATGGGTTTTTAGAAACAAACTGAATGACCTGATGGACAAGTTGTAAGAAACAATTCTAGATTGGTCTGCAAAGGATATTCTCAGAAGGAAGGAATTGATTATGGTGAAACTATTGCACCGGTAGCCAGAATTGAAGTTGTTAGACTATTTCTTGCTTATGCAATCAGTATTGTATCAAGATTTCAAAGTAATCCAAGAGAAAATCATGAAAGTGCAATAAAAGGATATTCCAGTATTTGCAAGGAACAACTAAATATGGTTTATGGTACCCTAAAAATGATGACTTTACTTTATGTGTATATATAGATGCAGATTGGGCGCAGGTGATGTTGATGACCGCAAGAGCACATCTGGTGGAGCATTCTTTCTTGGGAAGAAGTTAGTTTCATGGATCAACAAGAAGCAGTCACACATTTCTTTATCTATTGCTGAAGCTGAATATGTTGCAGCCGCAACTAGTTGCACTCATGTTCTATGGATGAAGTAGATGTTGAAGGATATACAAGTGAGTTGTAATGATCCAGTTGTTATTCATTGTGATAACTCTGTAGCTATTCACATATCAAAGAATCTAGTATTTCACTCCAAGACTAAGCACATATCAATCAAGTATAACTCTTTGAAGGAAAAGGTGGAAGAAAAAGAAGTCAGATTGGTTTATGTGAATACTAAAGAACAAATAGTAGACATCTTCACTAAACCTTTGTCTCAGGAATGATTTTAGCATTTGAGAGACAGATTGGGGGTTTCTACCTCTCTGGTAGAGACTTAAATGATGCAGATGTGCATCAGTCCGGTATACATTATCAGAGCTATATTTTTCTCTGGATTGATGAAATAATGCTACTACTCAAGGGGAGTAGTCAACCTTGAGATTTAGAGTTTTCATATTCTATTTGATATATATGTCATATCTTTGGCATTGTTGTCAAAGGGGGAGGAATATTTGTGAAAAACCATTGCTATTTCTTTTTTAGATTGATTGCACTCTTCAGAGGGAGTTTGGTGGTATTTGGTCTTTTAATTTAGATTTGGTTCAGAGCTTCATTGCTATATCATTTTATGGGAGATTGTTGGTTGTCTTCCATAGGGGGATACATGTTTGGCGTTTCTTGGCACTGGGATATTTTTCACATCTAGTGTTACCATCAATGCCAAATGGGGAGATTGTTAACAATATGAAGGAATTGATTATGTGTTGCATTGATGTTTTGTCATTGATGTCAAGACTAGCTGTTATGGTTATTTACCAACTTTCGGTAGAAGGATTAGATTGAGAAGATTATCAGTTGATTATCACCAGTATGATTTGAATGATGGAATAAGTTTGTATGAATGGTTCATATTCTTTTGAAGTATGTTTCAGTTAGTTGGTATTGACTTGATGATCAAATGCTATCTTATGTTCTAGTAAGCTTGCTTTGTAGGTCCAACAAGGGTTTCACCGACAGAGCTTTATTGAAGATCTTTGATGTAATGCATAAGTGGTGTTGGTGTTGCTTCTAGAAAGGATTCAGGATGCCGATGGTGATTGTGTTCATGCCTTAACTGATTGGTTTCATTGCTTTGGTGTGTGTGGATCCAATTTAGGTCTGGTGCTATCTAGGTTATGGATTGGTTTCATGAAACATGCTGGTGGATCCTTCTGATGCACTTCCAGGATGTTTTATTGATTGGATGATATTTATTTGGCCTTAGGCCGACATGTTTTATGATTTTATTTTAGGATTATGTCATGAATATATTGAATTATCATTTGGGAGGCCAACCTAATTGTTTAGGTCCACGGTTTGTATAAATATTTGTAAGATCTCATTGTAGATCATAGGCAAGGAACGAATAATGTAATAATCATTTGTGTAGAGTATTTGGTCGATCATAGGTGATCGAGTTGGGTTTATGTAAGAGGTTTTAGACCTCTGATATTGAGATTAACCAAAACTGTAATCTAACATGTTTGATGCTATCATAGGCAGTTCTTCTTTCTGGATTCTTGTTCAAATATTTTGAGGTGGTTGACCTCTTTTGTAGTCAGTGAGACTCCATTGTGATGACAAATGCGCTCTAGGAAGTATGCCTTCTTGCATGTGCAGGCCCCTATTGTAATCATATACTTTCTGCAGAAGTATCATCTGACTATGGGTAGGGTTTCCCATCATGGTTTTTCCCTTTACCGGGTTTTCCACGTACAAATCATGGTGTTATGTGTTATGATTGCATTGTATTGATTCTCTGGTTTTCAATTATACTTTAATGCTTTATCAGTTATTCCAGTATCTATTTTCTTGTATTCTGGTAAAAGGTTTTTAGTGCTTTAATTCACATAATCTGTTGACAGTTGATTCACCCCCACCTCTTAGTTGTCCACCTGTTATCCTAAAAATTTATCCATTTGCGAACTATCTTTTTATACCCTAATTTCGAAATGGCATCTGGTGTTGCGACTCCATTGCTGGTTGAGATTAATGAGAGAGAAAGGCTTGTATTAAAGAGGCGTCCATTCAAATCTATTGAAGATATTCCAGAAGGTTCTTTTTCCTCTGTACCATATGGTGTGCTACATAATGAATATTTTAGGGCATACATTCACTACCACATCAAAGATCTTGGAAATGCGGACATGTTATTACTTTACACCAAGAATATGATGGATGGAATGGGGAATCTAAAGCCTAAATTCAAGTCATTGCAAGCTAAGGGTTTTATTCAATTTATTCATTTTCAAGTGTTTGATGAACTTGAATGGGTCCAATACATCTTGAGCCAAATCCACGATGAGTTCATATGGTTGGCCCAGCCTCATAAGATCATGAAGAAAGCCATTTAAGAAGTTGCCTATTTGAATGCAACCAATGAGATCCTTGGTCTAAGAAAAGTTTAGAAGACCACAGTTTCAACTATTATCGGATCCCAATATGACAATCAGTCAATGACAATGAACGATATCATAGAGCATGATGTAAGGTTTTCTTTAATAGTGACTGGTTATAAGATATACCAATCTAGTAGGTAGAATTTAGTATCTAGTGCTACAATATTTGCAACCTATAAAATGCTTAAGGAGGACAAAAGTTATGATCTTTGTGCAGTACTTCTCAGTGAGCTATTGAGCAACCTAAAGAAGATAAAGGAAGACAAGAAACATGTATTCAAATTTGTTCCCTGATTGTTTTCTTAGCACCATATTTCATGAATGAAATACCTGGTATTGGAAAGATTCAATGGGCTAATGATAAACTGGTGGCAGTTCAAATCAAGGAAGGTTTGTGGGGTTTAAGTGATACTGTAGCCCAAAAATATGCTTTGTGGGGATACTTTAAATCATTCCAGGCAATAATGCAAAGTGAAGAAAGGATCCCTAAGGATATTGTTGATAAATAAGAGAAAAAAATTTTCTTCTTGGTTGACAAGGATCAATGTCATATGGAGGCAGTTGAGCCTAGAACCATTAGGATCATGCCCACGGGGTATGAGGTAGATGTAATTACACTTGAGGCATATGCTCAACACCTATTAAGTGAGTCGGTAGATCAGAAAGAAGAAATGTTTGGTACCTACAAGGAAAAGGATCTTGATTTTCATAAGAAGTTTACTGGACCGACAAGAAAAAGGAATGTAAGAAAATAAGTTGAGGAGCTCACAGAGAAAATGGGATTATCAAAGGAGGTTATGCAAAGGTCTAGAGAGAAAAACATACTAAAGGAGGAAGACATGGTAAAGACCAAGACTAAACTGGTCACCACTCCTCCTAAGTTGACCAAACCAAGATAAGAGTAAGTTTGCACCTACCTTCAGTGTGCAGAAGTCCGTTCCTCCACCCAAGCCACAAACAATATCAACCGGTGGAGTAGAGAAGAGAAAAAAAGAGAATCCAACAAGACAATATGTAGTTGCAGAGGAAGAAACTGAATATGATGAAGAGGTCAAAGAAGTAAAGAAGACAACCACATATGCCAAAGTGGTGAAGAAAACTCAAACCGGTGGTGCTCAACAATAAAAAAACCCAAAGAGTTGAAATTGAGTCATCTGAAAAAGCCAGAGCAAGCAAGAAGCAAAAGTTAGAATTGGATGAAGCTCTCAAATTTGACAAATTAGAAGGTAAATATGAAGTTGTACCCCCAATGACTCTGAAACAAATAATTGATGAAGTTCTTAAAGATGGTAATTTGAAGAATGTGCCTATATATTATGAAAATTTTGATGACAAAGACTAAATAGCTATAGAGGAAGTAGTTGTTCAATACATAGATATTTATAGAAAGAAATTAATAGAACTATCATCTATGATCCTCAAAAGCCTATATGACATTTTGGATGCTAGGAGGGATACATCAAGTCTAGATGATGAAAGGATAAAAGAGTATGTATTAGTAAATATATCCTTTGTCATTTCTAAAGATGAATTTATTAGACTATTAAAGATTGCAAAGGAAATATTTTGAAGTAAGAAGAGAGTTAATAAGCTTATGCTCGGAAAAAAAGATAAGGTGACCAAAGAAACAAAGACAATTTTGAGATAATTTTTGATAGATCACATAATTGATGTGAATCTAGAAGAGCCATCACATGACACATCTGTTCTAGAAATGCATGCATTCATTCCTGACAAGAAAAATGATCAATCATCTAAGAAGGCCATTCTAAAAGGGCAATCAAATGATCAAACCACAATTGATGATGTTGATGCTGCTAATGATATCTCTAGTGAAGCTAAGCACCTAAACCTCCGGCAATAGAAGTTGCTTCATAAAAAGTAGCCGAGGAGACAAGTGATGAAGAAAAAGGAGAAGATGATGTGGAGAAAGGTGGTAAAGATGAGAGTGTCAAAGTTGTAGAAAAGGAGAAAGGAGAGGACAAGAAAGATTAGGCTCCAGTGATAGTGGCAAGAGACATTGTTGATGATAAAGGGAAACACATTGCTACTGATTGTGATGATTTTGGTCAAGGGCCTATTGACATGAGCTCTTAATATTTGATCCAAACACTAAAATTAGAAACTCTCACCCAAGCTAAAGCCAATGAGGACTTAAGTCCCATTCTGCAAACAATGAATTGATAACATTGGTAGGAGATGTCATAGAGAAAATTTTTCCATCTTTTAAATCAGACACATCTGATCCCTCTGGTAAGCTTAAGAGTATTTTGAATGTTATAGGTTCTCATTTTGAATCCTTGGAGAAGGTAGAAAATACTAGAATTTTAAATAAATTTAATGCTATAAGGTTGAAGATATTTTTGAAGATGATTGAGGATGATAGGGCGACCTTAGTAACTGCTATGAAGAGTATTCAAGATGCATTAGATGAAGGTGGTCGGATATACAAGTCTTGTCTGATTTTGCCAAAGTTCATTATAGACATTGACAAAAAAATTAGAGAATATGAATGCCAGCTAGCTAGCATATCATAGTCACACGCAACCCAATCAGTTCTGGCTAGCAATTTTGAACCACAAATTTTGATTGTATTGACTAAGATTAACAGTCTAAATTAGGAAAAGGATGAAATTTTGGGTAGAGTAGTAGAGGTGAGGAGTCTTATTACTCCCTGGATAGATTCTTTAATGAGTAGCATGCAAGATGCTAAGGATGCACTCAATAAGCCTGTTCCGGTAGACAAAAGAGGAGCAGGGATGCATTCTTATCTTTTCAGTGGGATGATCAACATTTTGGAGAGCTTGAAGAAAGCATGGGATAATCATTTGCTATCCCTAAGGACAATTTTTGCTGATATTTTCAAATTTTTGCGAGTTCTTGCACATATCCTTGTATATAAGTTTTGGTGGATTTCTATCTTTGGCATTGCTATCAAAGGGGGAGAGAGAGAAGAGTGAAAAATGGTGCAAATTCTTAGGGGGAGCTTGTAGATTCTTGGAGTTTGGAATTTTGCAATTTTGTAGTCTTGAGTGTACAGTTCATTTTTCACAATGTTACCATCAATGCCAATGGGGGAGATTGTTGACAAGAGACACTATTCTGGCAAAGATTATGTTAGGATTCCCAAAGATACTGAGAGGGGGGTGAATCAGTATATGATCGGTTATAATATTTTCTTAACTTATAACATGAAAAGCATATTAAAAATGTGTATCGGTAAACCAAAAATAATGCAGAAAATAAGAATAACAACCACAACATGAAAAGAAAACCATAACACAATGTTTTAACGAGGAAACCCAGTGTGGGAAAAACCTTAGTGGGATTTGTGACCCACAATATTCACTTACTGGCCAATAAGAGAATATTACTGCTACAATAGGTGCCTACACATGCACGAAGGCCAAGTGCCTAGAGCTCACTACTCAATTACAAAAGAAGTCACATTGACTTATTCTTCAGATTAGCATCTGCTATGCTAGATTCAATACTGGTTTAAGCTCTGCTACATGCATAAACCATTATCCAATAATTCGCATAATAGGTCTTCTACCTTCTATCTTTTGCATCATACCCTAACATCTATAAAATGATCTACAATGATCTCATACATATGAGTCATATTACAATCTGCCATGTCAGCTTACAAAAGATTTTACAATTAATTATAAAATACATTAATACAAAATTGTTGTCGGCTAGGGTGCCGATAATCTTCCTTTTCGGTGTCGGTGTAGAGTCTGTCAGTGCCGGTGCTTGTGTCTGCCTGTCGGTATCACATGATTGTAAGGTTGCCATCAATGACAATACCTTAAATCACCTACAATATCTCATTGGAGTGTGCATTTTCCAACAATCTCCCCCTTTGGCATTGTTGGCAACACTCATGAGAAAAATTCAAGAATGTATCCAAAAATTGAGGTCCAAAAATCTTGCCAAAAACTGTACCAGATGCGTGCTCCCCCTGAGCAGATGATCTCTATTTTTTGATTTTTCTCATCTCTACTACTTTCCCTTTGACATCAATGACAAAGGTTGTCATTCGGTGTCAGTGGAGTCCTACCTGGATTCTTGTAACCGGTGGGTTACAATCTAAAAATTATCTATCAAAACCAAATTTAAACCATTACTAAATGATTTGCTGTCTTTTAGTGCCTCTTGAGTTCTCTACACTGTACTGGTGAGTATGTGCATTTTCTCTTCCGGTGTCTTAATTCTGGGAACCAGAGCCTTAGAAATTTCTTTTCTCAAAGAAATGAGGTAGTCTAGTTTGGGACTAAGTCTACATTTCAAGTCCTTTACTTTATCCTTTATTCTTTCTTTGTCCTTCTCTAACTACTTGATTTTCTCTTCTTGCTCTGCAATCTTCTTCTCTATCTCCAAAAATGAATCCAATGTACCTATCAGATTGTCAGCAATATTGTTAATCTTATCTTGTGCTTTGCTAATTTCCTTGTCTAGATCTTTTGTTAAAATATTTATTTTACAAGAATCTCTATAGAGTTTCTTGAAGTTAAGAATTATCTCTCCAAGTTTCAGTAATAATGTTTCCATTTTCTCCTTATTCTTCTTCACAATTTCCTCAAAGAATTTCTCTTTTTCTTTAATCACTCTTTCCTTGAATGTGTCCTCATTTATTTGATCAATAGTCAATATGTTGCCGGTGATGAACTTAGACAATGTGTCTAGTTGACCTAAAGAATCTTTGTTATCTACAATACACTTTGGTGCTATCAATTTAAGAATGGGAATTGTGTCATCAATAGCCTTATAGGCTTGTGCATTGCACTCTGTGATCTTCTTTATTGAATCCAATAAGACCTCTGCTACATTCGTAGGTCTAAATTCTGCCATAGAAGTACTAGATGTTTGTCCAATTGTCTTCACAATAGCCATACTACCGGTTGTAGTAATCACCTTAGTTGGTTCGACCTCTGGTAGGTCACTCTGTGTTTGTACTTCTAGAAACAAAGGTTTAGGCTTTTCAGTTTTGTCTAGTGGCACTGTCTTTGTTTGAACTTGTGTCTCAACCTATACCTGTTTCAGTTTTTCCATTTGTATCTCAGAAGGTTTCTCTGAGCTCTCAACAGCTGGTTTCTCAATCTGTGTCTTTGTATGCACTTCTGGTTTCTCTGTTTGTACCTCTGCACTGTCCATTTCCGGTTCTCCTGACTATTTATTAGTTGTATCTACCGGTTTCTCTAATGGTTTACCAGTGGTATCCTTTGTCGGTTGCTCTATCTGAGTAGGTTTTTCTGTGTTTATATTTACAGTTTCATTTACCTCAACCTCAGCATCTGCAACCAGTGACTCAATAGTCATATCTATCTTCTTTTCCTCAGTGGTTTCTCTATCAACCACAACATTTACTTCTTGAGTATCTATATTCATAGTGTACAAAACTTCAGACTCAAGATTTGTATCCTCTAGTGGAGTCTCCATACTCTCACTAGCCGGTTGACTGTCATTAGTATCTACCGGTGGAGTATCCGAAGGAGGTGAGGTTAAGTTATTAGTTATTTTCAAGCTTGGAGGTCCACCTACCTTACCTTTCTCCTTATCCCTATCCTTTTGGTATACTTTAATAGTCTTTGGTCAGAGTAATTCTTCCTATTTTTCTTTTTCCACAAAGAATATATCCCATGCATCTGTTGTTTCCTCAAAGACTTCATTTACTCTACCTGCCATTAGTGCTACGTGCTGATGAGCAGTGGAGAATACTGTTTGGTTTGCTTCACTGATTAGTTTATCTATTTCATCAGGTGAGTTGACTGGATGTACTGCAAGTAATTTTTCAATTTTTATTTTCTTGTCCAGCTCAATGATGGCTAACCTTCTAACTTCTAATCTCCTATAAATATCATTTGGTATTTCATCAACAACTTCCATAAAAAATTTCTTATATATATCCAAGTGTAAGATTGCACCATTCTCTATGCTTTCCTTGTCATCTGCATATAGTGTGTTATACATTTTGTTGATGTTTTTCAATTTTCCTTCTTCAGTTATTTCGTTCAAGAGTTTATCCAGTGGAGCAATATCTTGTTTTACCTTTCTTTTCTTCTTAGGTGTCAACTTCTTTTTCACTAGAGGCCTCACTGCCTATTGTTTTTGCCTTGTTTTCCCAGGTGTAGGTGAGGGTACTAGTGAGGGTTTTCTTTTCCTTTCTACCCTTTTAAATACCATTGGCATATCACTCTCAGAGGAGGTTCTAACCGGTGAAAGATCAGCTTCTGGTTGAAGTCCTTCCAACTCACTTTCCTTTATACCAGTTTGTTTCAAAACATCTTCCTTAATTGCTTTTGCCTGTCGGGTTCCTTTTCTTACTATTTCTTTGACCTTCTTAACCCTTTTTCTAGACTAAATTCCACTCTCAATTGTTTCAGCATTTCCAAAAACTTTCTCAGTGGGTTCCTTTGGTGCTTCAAGGAGGGCTTTTGCATAAGTTTCAATAATATTGTCATCTATTTCATAGCCCATTTTAGTTACCCAGATAGTTCTAGGGACAACTGCCTCCATCCTAATTTCATCCTTTTTAATTACAAAACAAATTTGTTTCTGATACTTGTCCACAATAGCTTGTGATAGTCTTACTCTAGTTTTCATTCAAGCTTTCAATGCATGAAAATATTCATTTAAGTTTTTCTCCCTGTTATCTCCCATGTTGTTCACTAGATCCAATAGTTGCTTTCCTACCAGTATGTCAAAGCCCAAATATCTTGCACCAATACCGGGTACTTGTTTAGTTATGTACAACATTAGACAAACAAGCAAATTTCCAAATCTGAATGTTCCTTTCTTATCTCCTTTAATCTTCCCCAGATTGCCTATCAATTTATCTTTGAGCCATTCACATACATCTATTCTTGCATTATCATTAACCATGTCATTAGCACTTTTAATACATAGGCTAGAAACTGAGTTCAACCTATTTGCATGTGTAGCTTTGTAGCCTAATATCATACTGATAAATCTCACATTTATGTCCTTTACATCATTTACCCTTAGAGACCTTTTGTTGAATGTTGCACCGGTTAGGTTTATCATTGTGTCATTTGAGACAGGTCTGCTACTGGTGGAAGGTAACCCTGTTACTGCCTTAATGGTTTCCTTTGTGATTTTATGGATTGAATCCAACCAGAAGAATTCACCATGAACTCTACTTAGCACAATCCTTATAATATCCTTGGGAAAATCCAAGACACTAAGGATTTCAGTAAAACCTAGGGTTTCCACTATCTTATGTTCTGGCTTGATATTTCCAGATTCATCACAAATCACAATGCTATATATCTTTTTGATCTCATCATCACCTAATTCCTCTATATGACAATGCATATACATCCTAGGGTCTTCAGCATATACTACTCCCTTAGGAATTTGAGAAAATGCACCTATGCTATCATCTTTCTTCACTATTTCAGGAACCAATTTGAATACGGGTCTAGGGTACTTAATTACTTCAATTACAGTAGGGTTTGCAATAAATTCAGGAGTGGATGAGGATGCCATGAAAATAAATACCTCAATCTGCCTTTAGGATTAATCCTTTTATGAAGTGCTTCACTTTTTCGCTAAGGATGCCTTCGCTCGGGAATTTTCGCGCTCTTGAAGGTTTGAATGCTTGGTGAATGAAAAAGGAGCCAAAACACTTGCTTTATAATGTTATTTTATCCAACTGCCACATTTAATGCTCGTTGGTTAAGTCACAACTTAACTCATTTGCCGTTATAGAAGCAATTTCAACTTCATACCATCAGCTGAGGGAATAATAGCATGTTTTTCATTTTGTTGCTAAACCCCCAAAGGATTTTCCTTCAGTTAGATGAAGAGTTTCCCACCGGTGGAGTGATACTCTATTCTACCGGTGGAGGGGTATTCCCATCAACATTCTGATTTGACTTTCTGATCCATTGTTTTGAGAATTCTTTCTTTACCTCTTCAACCTTTTCTTTACCTTTCAAACTAGGACCTTTGTTATTTGCCGGTGGGGACTTGCTTCTACAAAATTTTGCAATATGTCCAATTTTGTTACAGGCATAACAAGTCACATTGTTTTTCTGAATAGCTTTCCCATATCCTATGCCGGTATGTGTTCTGCATTGATTAGATAAGTGTCCAAATCTTCCACAAACATAACATCTTACATTCATTCTGCAATTTTCTGAGTTATGACCAACTTTGTTGCATTTAGAATATTGACCGGTGGGTATAATAGTGTTCTGATAATTTCTAGATCTACACTGATTTTCTCTATGACCATACTTGTTATTGTTAAAGCATTTCCCATTGAATTTGTAAGCATTAGGTTGTCTTATCGGTTTGCTATGATCATGATTGTTTGCAGTACTGGAGCTTTCACCAGTTTCAAAGCCAAGGCCATTTGTATCACCATTAGGTTTTTGATTCTTCAGCATGTCAACAAGTTCTTCTGAAATTTTCTTGAATTTCTCCTTGTGTTGATTTGCAGCAGTCAGTTCATTCTCCAAGATTCCTTTCTGTCTTATGAGTTCAGTTCTATCATTTTGTGTGTGCATTAAATCTGTCTTCAACATATCTTTTTCATGACCGAGTCTTATGTTTTCATTTCCAGCATCATTTAGTCTTCTAACCACGTCTTCTTCATTCTTCTTTCTGTCTTCAATTTCTTTACAAAATCTCATAGTCATATCTTGCATCTCATTCTTTGTTGTACTGATTTCTTGTCTTAGCTTGTTTACCAGATCATTAAGAGTTTCCTTTTCATCTTCCTCTTTCTGCATCTTCTCACAAAGTTCTCTTCTTTTATTCCTTGCTATAGTGTTATTTTCTTGAAGTGCTTGAATGATATCCTGAGCAGCCTTCAGACCATCCTCAAGTTTGATATTCTTCACCTTTTCTGCATCATAGTCTGAAAGAGCTATTTCTAATTGCTCTCTCAAGTTTTCCATCTCTACCGGTGTCAAGATCTTCCTCAAGCTATTAGGCTTCTGAAAATAGAGGACCAGGCTCTGATACCAATTGTTAGGATTCCCAAAGATACTGAGAGGGGGGGTGAATCAGTATCTGACCGGTTATAATATTTTCTTAACTTATAACATGAAAATCATATTAAAACTATGTACCGGTAAACCAAAAATAATGCAACAAATAAGAATAACAACCACAACATGAAAAGCACACCATAACACAATGTTTTAACGAGGAAACCCGATGTGGGAAAAACCTCGGTGGGATTTGTGACCCACAATATTCACTTACTGGCCAATAAGAGAATATTACTACTACAATAGGGGCCTGCACATGCAGGAAGGCCAAGTGCCTAGAGCTCAGTGCTCAATTACAAAAGAAGTCACACTGACTTACAAAAATGGATTATACTAATCCAATGTCTTGTACTTATTCAGATTAGCATTTGCTATGCCAGATTCAGTACCAGTTTAAGCTCTGCTACATACATAAACCCATATCCAATAATTCGCATAATAGGTCTACTACCTTCTATCTTTCGCATCATACCCTAACATCTATAAAATGATATACAATGATCACATACATATATGAGTCATATTACAATCTGCCATGTCGGCTTACAAAAGATTTACAATTAATTACAAAATACATTAATACAAAATTGCTGTCGGGCAGGGTGCCGGTAATCTTCCTTTTCGATGTCGGTGTAGAGTCTGTCGGTGTTGGTGCTTGTGTCTACCTGCTGGTATCACATGATTGTAAGGTTGCCATCAATTACAATAGCTTCAATAACATACAATATCTCATTGGAGTGTGCGTTTTCCAATAGATTGATGCATGGAAGATACTTAGGGGTTTTCATTGATGGAAAATCGGTCAATAAATCATATACGGTGTACATAGACTCAATTTACCGGAAGTCATAAGACATAAGTATAGAAGGTGGAACACAATAATTGGTAGAGCATGAGATCATTGTGCATATCTTGATATTAGTGATGTAATTTTGGTTGCGGTGATTAAGGTAGATGATTCAAGGTTCGAGGTAGCTTATTTTGTGATTCTAGTATCCGATGTTAATTTGTGAACAAGATCAAAGGCCTGGTATCCAGTAATTTAGTGAGAACATGGCTATTTTGGTGTAACATGTGATACTGATTTGTTGGGATGATTTCAATTATTAGTTTCATGTTTGAGGTGATTGGTCCAACTTATGGGAATCTTATTATCTTCGTGTTTTGGTTTTTATGTGGATTTTTGATCGGATTGAACCAACTTCATGATACACATTTCATGTTGTGTGTTATGCAATTTTTGGAAGCCGACTTAGTTATTGTTGGTGCAGATATATAAGATTGATTTGGTTGTACATTTTGGTATATGTTATGAGAAAGGGAAGTCTGTATGAGAGAATTTACATAGTTTGGTGAATGTGATTGAATATTTTGGTGCCCTGATGTATGTCAGTGCAGAAAAATAGAGCAAAAAGACAGATTAGTTGCAAACGATAATCTAAGCCTAACCGGAACTGTATTTTGGCATATGTAGATGCTATACTTTAGTTCACTCACTATTGTAATCAATTATAATAGCATGTAAGGTAGTGAGACTTCCTTCGGGTTGTAGCCTTTTTTTAATTGAGCAGTGAGCTCTAGGTAGTGTGCCTGAATGCAAGTGCATTCCCTTCATGTAATATTATCATACTTTTGGTTATAGTATGATAATATTGTTGGTTCAAATCCCACCTTTCTTTTTCTCTTTTTGGGTTTCCACATAAAAATCTTGGTGTTATGGTTGTGTGGTTGTTTACTTTGTGTTTCTACATTTTTATTTTATTCATATGCATCCAGTGGTTTATGGATCAACTTAATAAGTTTGCAAATTCTAAAACACTGATTCACCCTCCACTCTCAATGTTCATTGATTCCAACAACATGTTGTCCTTGATTACTGACAGTTGTTGTGTTGTCAATGATGATATGTTTGGTATGATTATTATTAGTAAATGAGGAAATTGTTGATAGTTATTGTCACTTATTGTTAGATGTTGTCATTTATATAGAGAACGTATAGATATTGGTTGAGATGTTGTTTTGTGGACAGACACCTTCTTGGTGTCTAGTGTCTACACTTAGTATGATATGTTGATGTGGATGATGATGATGTTGATAATGTGATTGATGCCAAAGATGGTATGACGATGATATTATATTAAGATGAAGATTATATGCATCAAGAAACATTGAGATGAGGATCAGAAGCATGACAATAGAATGGAGATGTTTATGTTGATCTTATGTATGCTACAAAATGGTGGTTATATTTTTTGTTTGTTCTTGAGTGAGAAAATAATGTTTTCGGGACATTTTGGTCCATGGAAGATTTGTTGGATATTGGCTGATATGTTGTCATTGATGTCAACATATGCGGAGATTGTTGATGAGGAGATTGTTGGAATGTTTTTTGTGTATTCCAGTATTGCAGTTTGATGAAAGGAGTTGGTTTATCCTATGTATTGCAGATGAGATGATGTGGTTTAAAGGGTTTCTAGTATGTTGCTTGTAGATGGTTAAATCTCATTTGTAGAGGTTTGCATAATTATTTGATCGAGTTATGAGATCTAGTATTGGGGATGCTATGTAGTTTTTCATGTTATTCGATATTCTGGTTTGTGCTCCGTGTTGCTTTGGAATTGCTATATCTTTAGTTGTGGATGTATGGGATGTGTTCTGGATGTTGATGTGTGTCCTCAATTCAATTGGTTCATGATTGGGAAATACACAAGCAAATCTTTTAGGTTGATATTTAGTTATGTTGATGTTATTGAGCTCCAATAGAGAGATGATGATGATTTTTAGTAATTTGAGTTGTTGTGATGCAATCCACATTTCTTGTGAATATCTCTAGATCGTTTTCTATGCATATTGGTGGTCCACATTGATTATTGTGTCTGTTATTGAATATTTTCCTTGTTTGATGGCATTATTCATGTTATGTGATATTCTTGGTGGTTGTAGCATGTTGTGGATGATCAAATTTTAATTGTTGGAGGTGTTGTGTGTTTGCGGTATTGATTTGGGTCCAAAATATGTCTTATCCAACATTGTTTTGGTTTGCATGTATTGTTATAGTGCTTGAGGATATTATTTTGTAACTTGTATTGAGGGTTTAGTCGACCTTGAAATTAAGGTTGAGGGTTTGTGTAAATAAATATAATAACCATGTAAGATGTATGTGTGCAAGTGTTTGCATTGTATCTGTGAGTGTGTGATCGAGTTGGATGTGCAAACAAGTGATTTGATCTTTCGAAAGTGTGAAGGAGTAGTGTTGCAGAGTAGAATGTGTGCTTAAGTATAATTGTACTCAGGCATATGGAGATGCTATTTTCATAATTTTCGTAATCTTGATTTTTGTCTAAATGTTTTTGTAAGTCAGTGAGACTTCCTATAAGGTAGTGGGACTTCCATCAAGGTTGTAGCCTTTATGGGTTTCTTATTTGAGCAGTGAGCTCTAGGAAGTGCTCCTGAATTCATGTGCATTCCCCATTATAATATTCACATTTACTCCTAACAAGGTATTATCTCATTGCGGGTAGGTTCCCACCGTGGTTTTTCCCTTAACTGGGTTTTCCACGTCAAAAATCTTGGTGCTATGTGTGTTATTGATGTGGTGTTGTTTCATGATTTAACTGTTAATTATCAGATTCATTTTTTGGTTTAAGTTGCAATAAGTTTTTGTGCAAAATGATCCACCCCCCCTCTTAGTTTGCTACATTGTTTCTAACAATTGGTATCAAAGCGATATCCTCCAGAAGAAGTTTGGCCACTTGAGGAGATTTGGGATGGAAAACTTTTCTTTCAAGAAGGATAGTCCGAGATTCAATGGAATAAACTACACTCTCTAGAAGAGCTGGATGCGATGTTATTTGAGATGCATTGGGGAAGAGTACTGGAAGATTACTAAGAATGTATATAATATTCCTCAGAATGGTCCTACTACTCCAGATGAGATAAAGGAAGCAAAATTCAATGATAGAGCCAAGGAAGCATTTTTGAGTGCATTGTCAGATTCTGAGATGACTAATGTGATGGACTTAGAGTCTGCTATTGAGATATAGGTAAAATTGGAGACCTTGCATGAAGGTGATATTCATGTGAAGACTACTAATGCAGAGCTTGAAGGGTAAATATGAGAGCCTGAGGATGAGTGAAGATGAGAACATTACTTCTTTTATGCAGAAAGTGAATGAACTTATGTGTGGAATCAGATGTGTCGGTGGAATTTTGGAAGTGTCTGAGATTGTTTCTAAAGTGTTGAGATCCTTTCCTCTTATTACAAACATAAACCATTGCTATTGATGAGATCCAGACCATGACAAATGTGACAAGAGACATGCTGATTGATAAGCTTGCTGCTTTTGAGTTGAGTGAGTTTGGAGACTCTCTTCCTAAGATTGAATCTGCATTCAAAGCTACTATTTTTGGGAAGCAGAGATATGATCTAGGAGAAAGTTCTATAAGACTATCTATATATGAGAAAGAGATGAAAGAGATGGAAGATGAAGAAAGAAAGCTCGAGGAGATTGAAGCACTTATTGCTATAAGATTGCTTAAAGGTGCTAGTAAGTATGAAGGGAAGTTACCTCTTAAATGCTTTTCATGTAATAAGATAGGACAATTTGCATCAAGGTGTCCAAAAAGAGATAAAAATCCTAAGAATCCATTTAAGCCATATAATCCTAAATATCCGAAGAAGTGTTACTATGTTGTTGATGAAGGTGTGATAGATGATGAGTCAGATAAGGGTAATTCAAAAGATGAATTTGTGTTCATTGATATCAAGGAAGATGATCCTGTAACTACAGATTCTACAAGATGCATTAATGAGGAGAAAGATTTAGCTGCTAAAGTTGAGGAGAAAGATGAATGAGTAATTGATAGTGGTTTCTCTCATCATATGACAGGTGACAAGAGTAAATTTGTAAACTTTGAAAGGTATGATTGTGGTATAATAAGATTTGGTGATAACAAATCTTGTGTAATTTGTGGTAGAGGTTCTATTTATCTTGATGGTAAGCATAATACTGATGATGTGTTGTATATTGAATGTTTAAAGCATAAAATTTTGAGTGTTGGTCAGATGGTTGATAAAGGATATAACTTGCAATTTAAGAATGGAAAATGTGAGATCTTGAGTAGCTCCGGAATAGAGATTACATTAGGTACAAAGAATAAAGGTAATATATTTCACTTGAATTCTGGTGGTAAAAGTTTCCTAATTGCTCATATTGATGAAATTTGGTTATGGCATGAAGCATCATAAAATTGAAACCCTTGCAATTTTGACCACATCTTAGGCCCTCACCTTTGCGACTGCATATCCCTACTTGATTGAGACCCCTCTCTGCACCTTCATTATGAACTTCCTCCTGTCTCATCCCTGATATCACTTTAGGACCCTATCTAGGCCCCAAAGTAGGGCAGGACAAGGGCATGGATAGGGGAATGGAACCCCTATCCCCCCTTCTTTAGGTGGCCCTAAGGTAGGCCTGTCTAACCCTTGAACCCAGTTTTCTTTTTGAGATTTAATCTCCCCAATGGCGGCCTCTGGTGAGATGAATTAATTCTCCCAGGCTAGTATAAAAGAGAGTTAGTCCTCTCATTTGTAGATAAGGAGAATAAGCAAAATTCAAGTGGAAGGTCTCCATTATCATCATCAAGCATCCATGTCTTCAAGCATCCATCAAGTTCTCTTCTTCGTGTATCTTATTCATTCATCCATTGGAGCAAAATTACAACATTCATTTGCAAGCATTTATGAGTGTTAGGGTTTTGTCATTTCATATAATAGTTGTGATTACATTCAAGAAGTAAAACAACCATCATCAATAAATTGCAGATCTACAAGGTATAAATTTCCATCATTTACATTTGAGCATTTGCAATTACTTTCTTTCAAGGTTGATTCCTCAATTGGGTTTTGACTAAGGCAAATCCCTATCCACAACGCTTCTTCCCTTCTTTTCTGTGTGTGGGTTGCAGATGTACAGCTGTAATTGCAGGTTTGGGCTTCATTTGCACAGACGGAAAAAACCTTTTTGGCACGTGGATTTTTTGAAGGACCAAGTACACTTTCAACCTGGTCCTGGTGACTTTTCTCCAAATTTGCAAGGCAGATCTATATCAATCTAAATATCTTAGATATGAAGTTACAACACGATCTCGAATCGGTAGCTCCTTATTTCATCCATTTTGTCTTCCTTTTCTACATAGTCAACAAGCCAACATATCTATTTACAAAAGAGGGAAAATTGCATTCTAACCCTTGCAATCCACTTGGTATTCACATCCTTATTTCCCTTGGATTTGGATCTAGTGGATTCAAGCCCCTCTTTTGAATGAAAATTATCTCCCAAGTGAAAATCATCCTAGTGGTTTCCTTTTTCTCTCCTAGGTGGGGAACCACTAGGGTTCAATTTTCCACTTTACATGGCATAAAAGGATGTGTCATGTAAATTTTGATTACTTGGTAAAAATAAGTTCTACTCAGGAAGTGTGAGATCTACCGAAGTTAATAAAGCCTTCTAATCCGGTATGTAAGGAATGTCAATTAGGGAAGCAGAAAAGAGTTACTTATAAGAGAAAACAATATAATTCTAATGGATTGTTAGATCTTGTTCATACTGATCTATTTGGTCCTTCTAGAGTGAGAATCTTGTAGGGTGATAGGTAATTCATGCTGCTGATTGATGACTATTCAAGGATGATGTGGGTTGCCTTCTTAAGGGAGAAGTTTGAAGCATTAGAGAAGTTCAAGATTTTCAAAGCTAGAGTTGAAAATTGTTGGAATCAATAAACACTAAGAGGGGGATGAATCAGTGTTCTGCAATTAACAAATCTCTTAACCTGATTCTTAAACCACAAGATGCAAATGAATAAAAATAAAGAACAGAAACTAAAAGCAAATTACTACAAAACCATAACACTCGAATTTTTATGTTGAAACCTGGAAAGGGAAAAACCATGGTTGGATTGGAACCCACAATATTATAATACTATGATCAGGAGTATAATAATATTACAAGAGAGGAATGCACATGCATTTAGGCACACTACTTAGAGTTCACTACTTAATTACAAAAGAGGGCTACAACTCAGAGGAAGGCTCACTACCTTACAAGTGATTAAAAATAACAAAAAAAATGTCTGAACTGAATAGTAGAATCTACATATGCCAAAAAGAAGTTCTGGTTAAGTGCAATGAGGCTTTTTCCAATGTTTTGTCTCTTTGCTCTGTTCAGCTACTTTCTCATATATCGGAGCATAAAACTTTGCACAATCACTCATACAATCTTCCCACTCTCATATCTCATCATAACACACACCAAAATGCTCAAATGAATTAATTTTATATATCCACATCAACAAAAGAAATCAATTCCCATGTCGGCTTCCAAAACCCATATAAAAAACAACATGAAATGTGTAGCCATAAGTCAGCTCAATCCGATTACCAATCCATATGCAGACCCAAAAGAATTGATAACAAGCTTCACACATGTCAGCTCAATCACCTCAAACTCGAAACCGATCTCCAAAATCATCCCAACGATTTTTCATAACACGTTACACCAAAATAACTCTATTCTTCCTAAATTACCGGTTATTGGAGGCTAGGATTGTGAATCAAGATACCTCAAACATGTAACCATCTAACTATTTTTCTGCAACCAAAATTATGCAACCAAAATGGAGATCTACATAATGTATCCATACTTTGTATTCCACCTTCTAGACTTAAGCATAAATGAATATCAAAACTTCCCAAACTTCCAATAGAACAAATTTGCATATACCGAATAAAATATCTTATTTGAGTTGCCATCAATGACAACCCAAAAATATTTTTCATGCATGAATCTCTACCGATTCAGTGTCTCTTGCTAACAAAACTGAGACTGGATTGAAGTTGAAGTGTCTGAGATGTGATTGAGGTGGAGAATTCACTTCCAGTGAGTTTAATACATATTGTGAAGAGCATGGAGTTAAGAGACAATTATCTTCTCCTAGGACACCACAATAGAATGTTGTTGTGTAAATAAAGAATAGAATAGTTCAAGAATCTACTATAACCATGATGATTGAAGGAAATGTTCCACATATATTTTGGAGAGAAGCTGTGAGTACTATTGTATACACTCTTTGAGTAAATGTCAAAGGTGATATTGATAAGACTCTTTATGAGTTAGGGTTTAGTCATACTTCTACTGTTAGATATTTTAGAATTTTTGGTAGTAAATGCTATATCAAAAGAGATGAAGATCTTGGAAAGTTTGATGCTAGATGTGATGAAGGAATCTTTCATGGTTATTCTACTAAAAGTAAGGCCTACTAATGTTATAATAAAATATTGAGAAAGATGGTTGAAAATGCTAATGTGAGACAGATTAGTTCTTGTGGATATGATTTTGATGATCAAGATGCCAGTTTAGATAAAGGAAAGCTAGTGCAGACCCAAAGTCTAGTTCAGATTGCTTCAAAAAAGTTTGAGAATGAAGGTGCAGATGCTAGTGCAGAAGGAAGAATTCAAGAACCTGAAATTCAAGAAAATCCTAAAACCCCTAGGTATGTGAGGTTGAATCATTCAAAAAATAAGATTATTGGTGATAATAATAAAGGTGTGATGACTAGAAGAATACTTGTAGAAGAAATTTGTTTGATTTCTAAGATTGAACCTAAGAATGTTGATGAAGCATGCAAAGATGAAAATTGGATTAAATCTATGGAAGAAGAATTGAATCAGATTGAGAAAACAAATACAAGGATTCTTGTTCCTAGACCTAAGGATAAAAGTGTAATTGGAACTAAATGGGTATTCCATAATAAGTTGAATGAATAGGGTGAAGTTATCCGAAATAAATCTAGACTTTTGTGTAAAGGTTATTCACAGATGGAAGGAATTGACTATGAGGAGATCTTTTCTCTGGTGGTTAGAATTAAAGCTATTAGATTATTTCTTGTCTATGCTACTCACAAATATTTCAAGGTTTATCAGATGGATGTCAAATGAACTTTTCTTAATGGTTAATTGGAAGAAGAAGTTTACATTGAGCAACCATATGGATTTCAGCTGACAGATGAAAAGGACATGGTTTTCCAGTTGAAGAAAGCATTGTATGGATTGAAGCAAGCCCCTAGAGCTTGGTATTGTTGACGACTATTTTTTGACACAGCCGCCAACAGTTAGGTAGCCAATATGAACACTCACCACCTCTCCTAAAAAAGAAATGAGTTTAGGAAAACTCACTACTCCAAGGTCCCTATAGTTAGGTCATGATGGTGATGGGCAGCCCAATGGTTGATGTGGTTGTACCTATTAAGGGGCCTATTGGTTGAAACTAAGTCCCACTGATTGTGAATGTCTTAACTTCCTTTTTTAATATTTTTATGATTTATGATTTTCAAAAAAATAAACTGCGAAGAGTAAAGGGAACACGAAAACAACAACAAAACCAATTCAATAACAACTTAACAAACTACTCAATTAGCTCCCTGCAATCCAATAAATTATCAAATATTATTCAAATTAGCATTCAACAATGGACCTCAAGTAAACCTGCAAAATCATCAATTTCACAGACTTATGAAAATAAAATCATCAACAACATCGCCTACCACAATAATTCTCATACACCACTCACATGCATAATATGATTCATAAAGAAATAAATATAAGATCAAACCACGTTGCTAATTCAAAATAACAAACATTACTAGATTATACGGAACAATTTCATAGAATATAGACATAGATCAAGGAATCTACAAGCTACTTCTTGTATTAATCTCAATGAATGTGTAACAAAAATAACTTAAATTCTTAATAATTTGCAAAATACTCTAAAAATCTCTAAGTGGGCCACAAATCATCAATTTGGGGACCCTTACAAATGAATCCAAATTCTCAATCTATAGAAGTTTTCTGCCCTATTATCTAGGAAATAAATCTAACCTAAATTAAGAACTCAAACTAGGAGTTGCAGTTAACTTGCAAGTTTCCGCCTTAATACTCTAGTTAACTACTACAAAATGGAGGTTGCATGAGCACTACAAAGACCATGCTAGGTGAGCCAAGCTTTTGTAGTCATGCAAAATTTTGCTCAAAACTGGAATGTGAGTTGGAGCTGCAGTTGAAAATATAAAATTGGGAGTCATGCAAAAGGCCTGCTATCTTTAGCAGCTATGTGTTCATCTTTCAATTTTTAATAAAAGATCTATAATTATCAATAATGCATGCAATAGCTTGAACAGGAGGATCACCTACATGTTTAATTCTAAATTTGTATTTCTTCAAAACCTCCTTTGCATGCTTCTTTCCTTTCTCTAACTCCCCTACTGTCTCTACCACCTCTTGACATTAGGTAATCAGGTACGTATATTTGTCCATGAGAGCGACATCAAACTGAGTTGAAGGTCCCAAATGTTAGGCTTCATATGCATCCCACTGATTCAAAACTTGCTCTTCCTCCATTATCCTGGTGCTGGTTAATCCTAACCCAAAAGCTCCGAGCATATGCTTCACAAAATTCTCATATTTCAAAATTTCTCTAAGGAGAGGTACTTAGATCTCTGCCATATCCTTCACATACTGCTGAAGCATTTCAACCTTCACTTCCAAAATGTATGCATAAGATTGCAGGTTCTTGCAGTTGTCTCCTCCTAAGAGATCCTCCTCCATTATTACCTCTTCCCCTAGATGCAGAACTTTACTCAAAATTTGAAACTGCTTATTAAAAATGCTTAGCTTTTGTTACCATTGCATAGAACAAGAAGCTAATGCTCCACCTGCCTGTACTGCCTCTCGTTATATCCCCATGGTATCCTACAAAAATAATCTAATTTTTGGTGCATTTATTTGGGCCCATGATTTAGTTGCAGCGGGCACCCATCTCACCTCCACTAATGCCTTCACTTCCCCCTCTAGCAGCGATGAGGTTGAAGGTAGGTCGTCAGCCCTGCAAGAGTCTAGAGGTTTTCTCATTTCTAATAACAACTTGTTGTATTGCCCCAACTATGCTTTAAGCTCCATGTTGGAGGTATGCTCCTTCTCCACGCGCCCCTTGACAACACTAGTGGCTAGTTCTAGAGTGTCCAGCTCTCCCCACTTTGTTTGTTTACCCAAATTCACTTGGGATACTTGATATTTAGGAGAAGCTTGATCTTCAGCTTGGAGTGGAACTGCCACATCTACAACCACTTCACCGGAACCTGTTCTTGATAAGTGATGTACAATTTTTTATTTCTTAACCTTTGTGGGCTCCTCCGTCATTACTTGCTGCAATGTCACCTTAGCGAGTTCTACCTTTTTCTTCTTCTTCTTGAAAGTAAATTCGAGCCGTTATGGTATGTCTTGATCTTTGTCACCTTGATGTGACACTATGTCAACAGTTACAATATGCACCTCTGCTTCATCCCTCTCTTCTGCATTTGTTTGTTTAAGATCATGAGGTGAAGCGACTTGTCAGGCTAGATTCATTTAGAGAGCAATATTAGTATTGAGTTTTTGCTGCTTGTACAACTCTCCTAAATTATCATTGACTGCTTCATTGAATGTTATCTCCTCATCTGCTTTCGCCTCTATTCCACCTTGCTCGATAGATATGTCTTTAAAGAGGTCTTCTTGGTCTTGAGGAGTTAAGACTAATCTCTCATTTAGCAGATCTTCTACCTCATCTTGTTCTTTCTCCTCTCTATTGGGACTCATAAAATTTGAGTCAATTTGAGATGCCCATTTCAAAGAAGGGTAAAATGAAGCCAACATCCTCCCCTCGTGTGCCTATGAAAAGTGAAGGCAAATGAAAGTTTCAAATAAATGCAATTGGCATAAAGCCAATCTTCCCCTGCTCTACGTGGTATGATTAATAGGAAAGCTATTAATTGAAAGCTTTTAAGCAAATGCCCCTTGGCGACATTCTCCCTGCGTGGTGTGGAGCAGGCAATTACAGTTCAAGCAGATTTCATTGGCAGGTTTAAAGTCTTTTTCCCCTACATATGGCATTGGAAACCTTCAAGCAAATTCTATTGGTGAAACCAAACTCCAACGACCTCTTCTAGTCCATAGATGTCAAGTTTAGAGTTAAAGAAATTAGAAACTTCCAAATAAACTTTCAAGGGGAATCCTGTATCCCACATTGGTTGTGGGAAGGACATTTTTTGTATTCAAATTAAAAGCCCCACGCATATCAAGTGTCTAAAGCTTAAAGGCTTTTGAAAAAAAAACATGCGCCCAGTGGACCTTGCGCGTGCGCATCTCAAGGTGTCCAAATTTTGGGATAGGCTAGTGAGAAGAGTCTAAGGGTCATCCAAATTGAGAAGATCTAATGACAGATCCGAGGAAGATCAACAGTGGAGTAAAATTTTTGGATTATCAATGACTATCATTGTACTATGGTTGTGAAGTGCCTAAAATGTTATCCATCGCGACAAGGCGGGCCTAGGTCCAGGTGGTAGGTCCAAGTGGCAAGATACTTAGATGCATGGACAAATCAGGAAGTGACACATGGTGGGCCCGACAAAAGGGGTGAGCGGCAAAAAATAACTCGAGACCTCGCGACCAAAGAAATTTTATTAATAGTCTCCAGCTCGCTAGCATAAAATGCTAACACCTAAAAAACTTGAGACCTCATGAGCGGCAGATCAAGGTTGATCCAACGGTAGTCGCTAGGTCATGATGGGGAACCACTTGTTGGCATATCCCTCACGACCCAGCGACAAAGAAGAGATTCATTTTGATAGTTAGTGATGCCATGTTAAGGTGGTAGGGTAGGGACTCTAGAGCCAATCACGTGGTGACACATGACATAAGGGAGAAACTAAGAAGAAGCTAAAGGTCGAGCAAGTTGGGTAGATTAGACGGTGGTCACTGATCCACGATTGGAAGATGCACAAGCTAAAATCCTTGCGGATCAGCGACAAAGCACATGCAGTAAAGGATTGAGGATAAAGAGCGAGTAGGTTGAAGAAGATCTGATGATGGTCGCTGATCCATGATGAATATCCAGTGTGGATCAGCAACAAAGAAGAGCCAAGGCCTAAGGTAGGTCTGACGATGCTAACATGGTGGATGAGGTGGCGAACTGGTGGTTTCGCGAATGAACCAGGAGGCATCATGTGGTGGAGCAGAAAGGGAATAAATCAAGATTGAATATATAGGTTCAGACTATAGTGAAAATAAAGAGATTTAAATGCTTGGCTGCGCCAGGCTACATGAAAGATTAACGGTTGACAGGTTATTTTTACCCTAATATACAAGTGTGATATACCGTTAGAAAGCTCACAAAATGAAGAGTTCATTTCTGCATCAGTTTTAAAACTTGTCAAATATCTAGAGAACAGTTTCCACAAGAGTGATGGAAAGAATATTTTCTAAAGGAGTGGGACACTTGTCACTAATAGATGGAGATCTAATCTTTTTCCCTCTTCTATATATTCTGAGTTCTTCTCTTTTGTAAAGGTTTCAATTCCAATTTTTGAGAAATCCTCGAAGGGATATTTCCAAGAGAGGTTCCAGTGATGGCATATTTCATTTTTTGCAAATGACAAGGTGTTTCTTCTAGGTTTTCAGTATTGTCTTTGCTGTAAGTTTTGTTTCAGTTTGCAGGTTTACACATATGCAAGGCATGCATGAGTTTCCACCAAATAGTCTCCAAAATACCATTTAAATTTATACAATTTCATCTTGTCAAGGGTAATTTAGATTTGTCTCTTTCAGTTTGCTCTGAGAGTGTAATGTTTGTCTTTTGGGTATTCTTCAAGGAAGGATTTAAATCCTAAAACCTAACATTAATGATTTTGAATGTATATTGGATATATAAGTATGTTTTTGTGATAGAGCAGAGGATTATATTAATGTAAAGCATTAATACATGAAAATTTAATGTCGAAAGTAGCTTGCATCTGAGATTTATCTTTCAGTTTTATGCATGACTCCGTGGCCAGGATTAGGCACTGGTCTCTTATAATGTTGAAGGATTGTCAGAACAACATTTTAAAGAATCAAATCATAATATCTTTCTTTTATGTTTTGTGGAATTGTTCCTCTTATCTCATGTTCAGACCTGTTGAGTTGTCAATGTAGATTTAGCCTATCTACAATACCCTCCTTATTTTTGGATCTTTAATGAGATCTATTTGCTTCTGTTGATGATGTCTTGTGTGTCATTGGTCTAATTTTATGCATCAAAGGTACACCCACCTAGGTTTTGTAGAGCCTAAAGAGTAGAAGGATTTTTATACTTGTTATGTTGTCCCAAGCTCTGAAGTATTTCATAGATTGAAATTGGCTACTTCATAGGTAAATTGCAGGTGAACTTGGGTTTTCTCATTTTTGAGAACAACAAAAATGGTGACTCTGCTGGGAAATATGCTACAACTTGTGTTGATTGGATTCAAATTGAGACACTCTTTGTCTATCAATAATTAAATCTAGTTAGTCTAGCCATGTCCATTTGAGGAAAGAGTCATAAAAGTGTTGTAAATCTGAAAGTATTTTCAGATCTATAGTTATTTGCCTGGTAGTGCTATATGCCAAGTGTTGAAAGTCTGTTATCCTTTTATCTTTGTGTAAGTCCAGATCTGTTCATGTTCTATAAATTATTTTATAAATTCTCATAGCAGTGAGTGGCAACTCTGAAAGATCTCTGCACCAGTGTGCATTATTGTGAAAGTTTTAAGAAATTTGGTGAACTTACAACAAAGATTTAGCAGGTGCTTGGGGTTTTAAGATTGAAGATCCCATAAATTTATTGAAGATATTTTCCTCCTTGAAGGAGGTGACGACTCTATATAAAGATCAGTGTACAATGTTAGAAGATCTGAGAAAGATCTCACCAAATATCAAAGTAGCAGCAACAAATTTTACCAGGTATTCCTCAAAGTATTTATAGACAATTCATGTTCCTTATAAGGTGAAAAAGTCACCATAGAAAGGAAAATAAATTTGCAGTTTCCATACTTCATGTTTTGAAATAAATTTTAGTTAAGTGATGGGAGAAGTATGTGGTTGTGAAAATTATGATTGCATGAGTTTTGAAAGGAGTTTGTGAAACAATAAGATGCATTGTCATGGTAATGGTTCAGTAGATGTTTCAAATTTGATGGATCTAGATGTGGTTCCTAGATCTAAAATTTCTTTGTCAAATTTGAAAGACATTGATAGGGAAATCGAGATATGTTTTCAAAAGATCCAAGAAAAGTGCATTTTATTTCTAAGAAAGACAGTAGGGAAGAGAAAGGAAGAATCATCATATATTTTTTATGAAAGATTTATAACTGCATTAAATGAGCTTTCAGCTGATGCTAGACCCCATGAGTCTGTTTGGATTGAGTTATTCTTAGAGCTTGATGAGCCCGACTCAATTAATTGGTCTACAACCTTGAGAGAATAAAGTGTTGCATGTATTAAAGAATGGATAGATGAGATTGAAATGATTAAATCTAAAAATGTACACAAGATTGAGTATAGTGATGGAGATGAATCCGTGAGTGGAGATATCTCTTATGATGCTGAAGGTGACTCTTATTCTTAGCATGACAGTGTAGATGTGTATTCAGAGCAAGAAGAAAATTGTGAGAACATAAGATGTTCAAATAATCGTGAGCATGTTGATGTTTTGGATCTGAATGATATAGATCACCTTGTTGTCAATATCAATCCACAAAGTGTTTGCAACCAAGGTAATGAAAATATGTTGCAACGTATAGCAGCACTTTATGATCAGCATAATAAAGGTAATGATGCAGATGCAAGTTGTTGTAATGACAAAATAAATGTGCACAAAGACATGAGCACTGCAGATATAATACATGCATCAGATTGGGACAATGTTTACAACATAGAAGATAAAGCCAAGGAAAATGAGAATGAAGGAGAAGGTTCACTAAGTAGTGAACAAATCTCAAAACTCTTAACTACTGATCTTAAGAGGTATGCATCCAGAAATGTCTCCAATCTCTCATACCCAATTGGTATACATTTTGATACTGATGATATTTTTGAGGGTGTGAAGTATGATACTTATGCTATTTATTCTTTCGCTACATTTGATTTGAAAAGTAGACAAAGTGAAAATACATATAAGGTTGATAGATGTGATGATGTAGATTCATATGTTGATATGAACTCAAAATTTGATATGCATTGTGTGGATCTTGGTGTTAAAGAGAAAGATAAATCTGAAGTGGTTTTCTCAAATTTGCAAGTGGCAAACGAACCGTTGACAAGTGATGATACATTTTCGTGTTTGCAAGAGGCTTATAGAAATTGTGATCAGCCTATTGAAGTACAGTCATTTTACTTAGAAATGTTTCTCTCTATTTTGCAAGCTAGTATTATCGATGAGTGTTTTCCATTTATGCAAACTAGCAATCAACATATGCCTGATGTTCCTAGCTTTCAGAGGGAGTTGGATTACTTTTCTGTTCAGCGGGGAATTAATTGTAAAGAATATGACAGCTATATGTCACATAGTGATCAACACTTTCAGCATTTGTTTGATTTCCAACTATTTGGTGATTACCAGTATGCTGATTTTTCTCTGTATGAGCTGATAAGAAGTTGCAGGGTTTGTGATCAGGCATATGTAAATGAAATCTTTAGCTTACCCTTGATTCATGGAAATGAGAATCATGTGTTTGATAGGGGTAAGAATTGACTTCAATTTTGATGGCCCGAGGCCATATGTAAATAATTTCTATTGTATAGTCGCTTTGCTTTCAGTTGTGTGGTTTTCAATAAGGAGCCTTGTTGTTTGGGTGGATTTAGGAACCCTTGTTTTTTAGAAGAAGAGAAGTATCCTATTTTTTTGGGTGGTCTTCTCTACCATAGATTATGAATTCTTATGTTGATCTTGAAATCAACCATCCCTAGTCAGAGCAACTGTTGGGACTCAAAAAAATTTGAGTCAATTTGAGAGGCCCATTTCAAAGAAGGGTAAAATGAAGCCAACATCCTCCCCTCGTGTGCCTATGAAAAGTGAAGGCAAATGAAAGTTTCAAATAAATGCAATTGGCATAAAACCAATCTTCCCCTGCCCTGCATGGTATGGTTAATGGGAAAGGTATTAATTGAAATCTTTTAAGAAAATCCCCCTTGGCGACATTCTCCCTACGTGGTGTGGAGCAGGCAATTACACTTCAAGCAGATTTCATTGGCAAGTTAACAGTCTTTTTCCCCTGCATATGGCATTGGAAACCTTTAGGAAAATGCTATTGATGAAACCAAACTGCAATGATAGCTGCTAGTCCATGGATGCCAAAGAAAGGGTTAAAAACATTTGAAACTTCGAAACAAGCTTTCAAGGGAAAGCCTTTATCCCACATTGGTTGTGGGAAGGGCATCTTTTAAATTCAAATTAAAAGCCCCATGCATATCAAGTGTCTAAAGCTTAAAGGCTTTTGACAAAAGGGCATGCTCCTAGTGGATCCCCCATATGTGTGCATCTCAAGGTGTCCAAAATTTGGGACAGGCTGGTGAGAAGAGGCTAAGGGTCATGCAAATCGAGAAGATCCAATGACAAATCTGAGGAAGATCAATGGTGGAGTAAAATTCTAGGACTATCAACGACTGTCGTTGTATCGTGGTTGTGAAGTACCCAAAATGTTATCCATCATGACTTGGCAACAAGGTAGGCCCAGGTCTAGGTGGCGGGTCCAAGTGGCAAGACAACCAGATGCGCGGACAAATCGGAAAGTGACACACGACAGGCTCGACAGAAGGGGTGAGCGACAAAAACCAATTTGAGACCTCGTGACCAAAGCAATTTCATTAATAGTCTCTAGCTCACTAGCATAAAATTCTAACACCCAAAAAGCTCGAGACCTTGCGAGTGGCAGATCAAGGTTGATCCAACGATGGTCTCTAGGTCACGATGGGGAACCATTCGTTGGCATATCCCTCGCAACCTAGCGACAAAGAAGAGCTTCATTCTAGCAGTTAGTGAGGTCGTGCTAAGGTGGCAGGATAGGGACTCAAAAGCCAATCACATGGTGACATGTGACAGAAGGGAGTAGCTAAGAAGAAGCTAAAGGTTGAGCAAGTCGGGCAGATCAGACGGTGGTCACTGATCCACGACCTAAAATCCTTGCGGATTAGCGACAAAGAACATGCAGTAAAGGATTGAGGATAAAGAGTGAGTAGGTTGAAGAAGATTTAACGATGGTCTCTAATTCGCGAAGGGAAGTTGCCCGATGAATATCCATTGCGGATCAGGGACAAAGAAGAGCCAAGGCCTAAGGTGGGTCCAGCGGTGCTGACGTGCTAGATGAGGTGGTGAACTGGTGGATTTGCGGATGAACCAGGAGGTGCTGCATGGCAGAGCAGAAAGGGAATAAATCAAGATTGAATATATAGTTTCAAACTATAGTGAAAATGAAGAGATTTAAATGCTTGGTTGCACCTGATTGCATGAAAGATTAATGGTTGACGAATTATTTTTACCCAAATATACAAGTGTGATATACCATCAAAAAACTCGTGAAACAAGGAGTTCATTTCTGCAATCAGTTTTAAAACCTGTCAAATATCTGGAGAATGGTTTCCATGGGAGTGATGGAAATAATATTTTCAGAAGGAGTGGGACACTTGTCACTGATAGATAGAGATCTAATCTTTTTGCCTCTTCTATATATTCTGAGTTCTCTTTTGTAAGGGTTCCAATTTTTGAGAAATTCTCGAAGGGAGATTTCCAAGAGAGGTTCCAGTGATGGTATTTTTCATTTTTTGCAAATGACGAGGTGTTTCTTTTGGGTTTTCAGTGTTGTCTTTGCTGTAAGTTTTGTTTTAGTTTGCAGGTTTATACATGTGCAAGGCATGTGTGAGTTTCCACCAAATTGTCTCCAAATTACCATTTAAATTTATACAATGTCATCTTATCAAGGGTAATTTGGATTTGTCTCTTTCAATTTTCTCTAAGAGTGTAATGTTTGTCTTTTGGGTATTCTTCAAAGAAGGATTTAAATCTTGAAACCCAACATTAATAATTTTGAATGTATATTGGATATATAAGTATGATTTTGTGATAGAGCAGAGGATTGTATTAATGTAAGGCATTAATACATGAAAATTTAATGTCGAAAGTAGCTTGCATTTGAGATTTCTCTTTCAATTTTATGCATGACTCTGTCCCCAGGATTAGGCACTAGTCTTTTATACTGTTGAAGGATTGTCAGAACAACATTTTAAAGAATCAAATCATAATATCTTTCTTTTCTGTTTTGTGGAATTGTTCCACTTATCTGATGTTCAGACCTGTCGAGTTGTCGATGTAGATTTAGCCTATCTACAATACTCTCCTTTATTTTGAACCTTTAATGAGATCTATCTGCTTCTGTTGATGTTGTCTTGTTTGTCATTGGTCTAATTTTATGCATCAAAGGTACACCCACCTAGGTTTTGCAGAGCTTGAAGAGTAGAAGGATTTTTATCCTTGTTATGTTGTTCCAAGCCCTAAAGTATTTCATATATTGAAATTGGCTACTTCATAGGTAAATTGCAGGTGAACTTGGGTTTTCTCATTTTTGAGAACAACACTCTACAAGTGGCCGATGTCATGCCCCGCCAGGGAACCCGGTAGGACCAGAACAAAAGTTCCAAAATATGCTATAATTTGTTTTTATTATAAAATACATCTACCACTTCTAGAAAGTAAACATACTTAATGCCCTTACAAGTTCCCTTTAATGTTCATCAGATAATTGAAAGATATAACAACTTAACACATAACATAATGTGCATAAAATAAACATACAATGATCTTCTTAATTTTGAGCATGGTATAATATTTCACAACACATTAACTTTACTATCTATTTGATACACTACAAAGCTTCTATCATTTCATTTGAGACCAAAGTAAAAGTACATAACAATCCTATATCCCATAATCCCATTCCCACAATAGAATGAATAACTATCCTTTGCATCATTTTCCCCTTGATTATTATTTACAACATCCATGCAATTAATACTTTTCATTTGATAACAACATATATAATAATGCAATTGTAGTTTCTATTAATGCGTTCCACTCAATTTTTATAACAACACAATAAGATCATAAAGAGATAGGATAGGAAGGGTAACTTAACTTTTAAAAACATTGTTTCAAATACAAAGTAATCATCCCTTATCATAGCTGCTATAAACTACCCTCCCTTTTACAATGCTTTTCATAAAATTACATGTTTATTATAAGGCCATTCAAGGCTTACAAATAATCTTTACAATATTTGAATGTACTAGTTCAAAAGCAAGGTCTTCAACATGTTCAACCAAGGATCAAGAAGCATAATCAAAAGAGATCACGAACACACTTCAAAAAATATTTACCACGCAACCACGTGGAACCACAAAGGTCCACTCCCCCATGCTAGGAGATAAAACCAAGGTCCACGCAAGTACTAGGGAAATACTAAGGCCATGAGCAATGTTTTCCCAGAACAATAAACAAGAACCACATATCACATAACAACATCAAATAACATCACAATACTAGGCATCGACTCCACCTGGCTACACAGGTCTGAGCATGCCTCTAAATCCTCAAATGTTGTTGTTGCAGAGATAACACCAAGGTCCCCACAAGTAAACCTATTGGATGTAGGTCCTCGTTTAGGAAGATCACCCTATCTTGAGGGTTGGGAAATGTCATGTTTATAATGGATATTGGTTTGAGTATTCTGATTGGTTCTGATTAATGTTGTTCTTAATGATTTTTATATAATGTTTGATTATTTCTTTGATAGGATACCTACACATTAAATGGTTTAAGTGGCTTATGTTATGTTGCATTAAAAAGATGAAACAAAAGTAATATAGATCTATTATGTTATATTTATGAACACACACACACACACACACACACACACACACACACACACACACACACACACACATATATATATATATTGTGTGTGTGTGTGTATGTGTAATATAAGATTTATTTTTTATTAATTCTATATATAAAAAAAAGGATAAAATAAAAAGATCGAGGTTTAAAATAATGTTATCTTAATCAATGAGTTTTGAACCTATGACTTCTCTTGTACGAGTCTTGATAGTTACCATTGAGCTATATGTGTTATTTCAGATTTTTATTTAGCTATCTAGTATTTAGTATACTTATTTCCGTGGGGTATCTATTAAATTTTAAATAAACTATTATAGTTAGTGTTAATAAATAATACCGGCGGTAGAGGTTGGAAAGGTTGCTTCCCGTAAAACAACCTCTCCAACTATACAAGTTGGTATTATTTATTGAAGTTTGTATTTGGAGGAAGGGGTTGGTAATTTCTGGGAAGATAAATTAGAAGAAATTTGAAGGTTTAGGAGCAGGAAGAGAGATTTTCATAGGAAGAGGTTGGATTTTTGCTTGTTCTTTCTCAAAAGATTTTCTTCGTAGGACCCAAGGTAGGCCTCATTCCAGGAAGAATCCATGTGGCTTATTTGTGTTGTGATTTTTGTGTTGTATGTTATGCTTGCATAATTTAAATGAATATTAGATAAAATTTAAATTTAAAAATTAGTATATTATTTTGGAAATACTTTCTTCTGCTTCTTTCCTTGTTTGTGTAAGGGATATGCTTTGTTGGGAAATTCAATTTGGAGAAAATGAGTGTCATGTTGGGGAGTAATGACTCTTATATTTATTTTTATTTTTATTTTTTATATTAAAATTATTTATGATCTGTAGTGATTCAAATATAAAAAAATACATGTATAATTAAATGTCATATCTCAACCAACAACTATTCTTCAAGCATCAAGTATCAACCCAACAAACAAGATTTCCATTCTTATGATTGTCCCAGTTTTGATAGTTCTGATTCTGTTATTCATAACTTTCATTACATATAATATTTTTCAAATCTCTTTAGTGAAAACGTAGAAATATAGGTGTACTAAAACATATCCAAAATTTAGGGAAATCCATTGGTTCGTTTGAAAGTTAATTTCTCCGTACTGAGACTAATTTTCTGTCAATAAAAAACTCAAAAAAAAAAAATCATTGTTTGTGTCACTAGGGCATCAAATGTCTTCCTCAAACTAAAACCAAATGATTCTAAAATAAATGGATATGAAAGATAACTCCAAATATTATAATAATCCAAAATATTTCATCTTTTAATGGTTTAAAATGAATTTATGAACAAACCCTTTTACACAACTCTATCAAAGAGAGTTTTAAATAGTTTTAAGAAGATTTACTTAAACTTTTATTATAATCTTTGGTTGAGACTAAAAATTATTTCATATTAAATATAAATCATTATACTATTTTCTCAAGTATATTTCAGTCTTCACTCACACCATTTATCAAGATAAATATCTATTAAACAACAAGGAAACATGGTTCAATTTTATGGGTTTTTGAGTTGTTCTTTGGGTTGCTTTTCCTTCCTAGGGGTTTGGGTGCTTTCTATAGTAGGTACCTCTATTTTAAAGACCTCTAATTCATTTATGTGAGGTGTTCATGATAAAAAATAAAATAAAATAAGTGTTTTATATATATCGTGCATTGGCCACCTCCTTCTCATGCTTGATTGTGGCTTAGAGATAAGGGCCAGACTCATCCTTATGGTTTGGAGGACATGGGAGAGTACTTGAACTTATATGCTGATTGTGTGAGATGAATTTTTTATTTATTTATTTGATGAATATTTTGAGTAGGGTAACTAGATACCCTAGGTGGGTGGCTCACTGTAGGTTTCCAGGACCCAAAGTGGCTGCTAGGAGATCCTATGAGTGGGTTTAATTCAAGTGATAACCTTGTTAAAATGAACTTGGGTTGGGTTGGGCAATAACACACTAATACAATATAAATGATTATTTTAGTCCATATAGGTCTGTTGGAGTACCACGACCATTGTTACAGGCTGGGTGGATCCTTTTGAGAGGGGACCACAGTACATGGTAGGCAGGGTGGATCCCGACATTAAGGCTATATGATGACAACCACCTAGTAGGTGTTCTGGTTCTCTCTCTCTTGTGATGTTATTTGATGTTGTTATGTGATATGTGGTTCTTGTTTATTATTTTGGGGAATCATGTCTCATGGCCTTAGTATTGCCCTAGTACTTGTGTGGACCTTGGTTTTATCTCCTAGCACAAGAGAGTGGACCTTTGTGGTTCTACTTGGTTGGGTGGTAAATATTTTTCGAGGTGTGTTCGTGATCTCTTTTTATGATGCTTATTGATCCTTGGTTGAAGATGTTGAAGACCTTGCTTTTGAACTAGTACATTCAAATATTGTAAAGATTATTTGTAAGCCATGAAAAACCTTATAATAAACATGTAATTTTATGAAAAGCATTTTAAAAGGGAGGGTAGTTTATAGGAACTATGATAAGGGATGATTACTTTGTATTTGAAACAATATTTTTAAAAGTTATGTTACCCTTCCTATCCTATCTCTTTATAATCTTATTGTGCTGTTATGAAAATTGAGTAGAAGACATTAATAGAAACTACAATAACAGAATCAAAACTATCAAAACTGAGACAATCATAAGAATGAAAATCTTGTTTGTTGGGTTGATACTTGACAGATGAAGAATAGTTGTTGGTTGAGATATGATATTTAATTATAGATGTATTTTTTTATATTTGAATCACTATAGATCATAAATAATTTTTATATAAAAAATAAAAATAAAAATAAATACAAGAGTCATTACTCCCCAACATGACACTCATTTTCTCCAAATTGAATTTCCCAACCAAATTATATCCCTTACACAAACAAGGAAAGAAGCAGAAGAAAGTATTTCCAGAATAATATACAGATTTTTAAATTTAATTTTTCATCTAATATTCATTTAAATTATGCAAGCATAACATACTACACAAAAATCACAACACAAGAAATCCACATGGATTCTTCCTAGAATGAGGCCTACCTTGGGTCCTGCGAAGAAAATCTTTTAAGAGAGAACAAGTGAAAATTGAACCCCTTCCTATGCAAATCTCTCTTCGTGCTCCTAAACCTTCTAATTTCTTCTGATTTATCTTCTCGGAAAATACCAACCCCTTCCTCCAAAATACAAACTTCAATAAATAATACCAACTTGTATAGTTGGAGAGCTTGTTTTACGGGAAGAAACCGTTCCAACCTCTATGGTTGGTATTATTTATTAACACTAACGAAAATAGTTTATTTAAAATTTAATAGATACCCCACGGAAATAAGTATACTAAATACTAGATAGCTAAATAAAAATCTGAAATAACACATATAGCTCAATGGTAACTATCAAGACTCATAGAAGAGAAGTCATAGGTTCAAAACTCATTGACTAAGATAACATTATTTTAAACCTCGGTCTTTTTATTTTATCCTTTTTTTTTATATATAGAATTAATAAAAACAAATCTTATATTACACACACACACACACACACACACTATATATATATATATATATATATATATATATATATATATATATATATATATATATATATATATATATATATATATATATGCAGGCATATATGTGTGCACCCATATGTTCATAAATATAACATAATACATCTATATTACTCTTGTTTCATCTTTTTAATGAAACATAACATAAGCCACTTAAATAATTTAATGTGTAGGTATCCTATCAAATAAATAATCAAACATTATATTAAAATCATTACGAACAACATAAATCAGAACCAGTCAAAATACTCAAACCAATACCCATCATAAACATGACATTGCCCAATCCTCAAGATAGGGTGATTCCTAAACAGGAGACCTATGTCCAATAGGTTTACTTGGGGGAACCTTGGTCTTGTCTCTGAAACAACAACATTCGAGGATTTATAGGCACACTCAGACCTGTGTAGACAGGTGGAGTCGATGCCTAGTACTTGCAATCCTGCATCATCAAAATGATAGAAATATATATCCATATACAAATGATAAACAATGAGGGGGAGTTCGACATTGTGTGGGTCTCCATAGAGTAACTACGACTACCTCCCCTCATCCTACAGATATCTCATATAATAATCTATTCCAAGCATGATTGGGTTAGCATTGTAAGCTCGAGATAATAAACATATAATATAGCAACCATATGAAAAGATTATCATAATGAAATCATGTACATAAACTAATGAAACCCCTAACTCACTAATGCATCAGATAACATACTAAACCATAAAGGTGCAAATATAACTAAATATGTCTCATCATCTGTAATATAACTAAAGGTAAAAATATTATCTGTAATGAAAGTTATGAATAACATAATCAAAACTATCGAAACTGGGATAATCATAAGAATGGAAATCTTGTTTGTTGGGTTGATACTTGACACTTGAAGAATAGTTGTTGGTTGAGATATGACATTTAATTATAGATGTATTTTTTAATATTTGAATCACTACAGATCATAAATAATTTTTATATAAAAAATAAAAACAAAAATAAATACAAGAGTCATTAATATGATGAGGATGGGAGACAGGATGGGGACCCACAGCATCGAGACCCTCCTCCTGGCCATAAAAATAATGAAGATTCTTCAAAATCAAGTCCCAAGATTGTTAACATTGTCTTGGAAAAGACGACAGAGGTGAAGGCTCTCAAACCCTAGAACCATCTTTTTACAAACAAACCCACTGGTAAATCATCCTTCCTCTCTGTGGAAGACATTTCTGATAGAAAAATAGGCAAATTTGCTATTGCAGTACTAGATGTGGTTATCGATCATAGTATATTTCTAATGGCTTTCTCTCTAGTGGGAAAATTTGTTGGACCACGACCCAATATTGAGGATGTTAAGTCTTTTGTTAAGAGAAAATGGAGGTTGAAAGGTCAGGTTGATGTTTCTTCCCTATCAAGGGTTTTTTTTGTTTTCTCTTTCTCTTGTGGGGAAGATCTGGAAATGACCTTGAGTGGCAGACCATGGATGTTTGGTAAATCTTCAAGATCCTTAAGGAAATGGTCTCCAAATATGGAACTCAATGACTCTTTTTTTGAATTTGCTCTGGTTTGGGTGAGGTTGCCTAGTTTGTCACTTGAATTCTGGTTGGAGGATGTTTTCTCAGGTATTGCAAACTCCTTTGGGGAGCTTGTAGCTATAGATCCTATGATAGCAACACGAAAGAGACTGGTGTATGCAAGGATTTGAGTCAATATTTCTTAGAATATGGATCTTCCCATCTCTATTGAAATAAACTCCAAACTTGGGATGTGGGAAAAAACCATAGAGTTTGAGTCCCTCCCCTTTGTGTGTTTCTCTTGTAAGAAAGTTGGACATTGGGCTAAGGCTTGCCCAAGTAACCCCAAAAAGGCCTAGAAGCCTAACAATTCTGTTAAATAGATATGGAAGAGAAGACTAACAAAAAGGAGGACAGTAGAGCAGAAGGAGGAAGTGGACTTTCTAGTAACCTAAAAGATATAACAAAAGATGATAGGAAAGCTAGTCCTTTCAAGGTTACTCTTCAGAAGGAAGATAAAAAGAATGAAAATAATGGATTTGAGATCAAAACAGTCAATGTATTTGAAGTTTTACAGACCCAGGAGGAAGAGAATGTAACCATAGAAGAAATTCTTGAAGAGGGTGAGATTGATGACATTAATGAATCCCAATATGAGGCCCTTCAAGTTTTAGTAACAAAAAGTAATAAAGCTTGTCCAAATGACTTTGAAGGACCATAAGTTATTGTTGAAATAAAGAAAAAGTTTGGATCACCTCAGGTTAACCTAAATTCTCTATTTCAAAGTGTTGGAACTAAGTTGCCCACCTCCTCTCAGAAAGTTGGAGAACCGTGGAATAATAAGCAATCTACTCATAAAGATGAATATGATGAAGAGATAATACAGGTGGGAAAAAAGAAAAATAAGAAGATGGGATGCTCTAATGGGATTAAAACTAGGACCATATCTAAGGTGGATATTGGTCTTTCAAAATCCCTCCAGGGATGTAAAACCATGAAGTGGCATAGGGACCAGGAGAGAAAACAAAACGTAGCTGATGGAAGGTAGCAAACCATTCAGGAATCCTGGTCCCAGGTTTCCAAATGAAGGTAATTTCCTAGAACATTCGAGGCCTAAATGGTCTCCATAAACCTGATGTTTTACAGAATCTTATTAGAGATCAAAAGCTAGATATCATCCTGGTTCAGGAAACCAAAATGAGTAAGGAAAAAGTTGAAAATTTAAAATTCTTCAAACAGGGAGGAGTTTGTGGTAGTAGCTTGAATGGGGCATCAGGTGGGGTGGCTATATTCTAGAACAAGAAAACTATTGATGGAGATCTGATAGATGAAGATGGTAATATTATCTCTATGAAAGTAAAAAGTATTACTAAAGGAAAGGAATGGGTGGTTACCAACATTTACACCCCAAATTCTAAAGCTGCTAGGAGTAAATTTTGGGACAAAATCCAGCAGAAAAGAAGGTTTTTTTCTTAGGATAGTTGGCTATTGATGGAAATTTGAATACCCCGTTGCAAGGAATTGACAAATTTGGAGGAACTCAAGATCAACTAGATAGCAAGACTGACCTGATGGACTTCATCAATGCCAATGCCTTGATTGATGTTGATCTTACTGGAGCTTCCTACACTTGGTCTAATCAAAGGGATGGAGGAGACCTCATTCAGGTAAGGCTTGATAGATCCCTTATCACTCATGACTGGATCCTTACACATAGATGTCCTTTGTCTTCCATTAACAGAATTGGTTTGGATCATTATCCCATTTCTTTTGTTGCTGAGTCTATTAAGAGAAAACATTGTTTTCCTTTCCGGTTTGAGAAAATGTAAATTTCACACCCCTCTTTGGAAAATTCCATTGCCAATTGGTGGAATATTAATGTGGATGGATCTACCATGTACAAAGTTGCTAAAAAACTAAGAAATATCAAAGATAACATCAAGATCTAGAATAAGAAGGTTTTTGGAGATATTTTTGAATAAAAAAAAAGCTAAAGGAGGAATTAGAATAGATCCAAAACTTTATTCAGAAAGATGGTTATAATAAGTTTCCCAAGGCTAAGGAAGATGAGATTCTAGCCAAACTTCACAATGCTATATCCAGGGAAGAAATCTACTGGAGATAGAGATCTAGGGCTATTTGGTTGGAAGCTGGGGATAGAAACACTAAATTCTTTCACATGACTTCTATGAAACATAAAGCTGCCAATAGAATATCTAGATTAATTGTTGATGACAAAATCCTTCTTAAAGATGATGACATCGGGGATGAAGTTTTCAGATTATTCTCTAATCTCCTCACTGGTAGTAAGGATATTGACATTGCTAAGCAACAAGACCTGGTTGATAACATTCCCAAGATTATTGAACCTCAGTAGAATAAGACATTATTTGCTATCCCTACTGCTGATGAAATTAAAAAAGCTATTTTTTTTCTTTTTAAGGGGATAAGGCTCTAGGCGCAGATGGTTTTCCCATGTTCTTCTTTCAGGAATATTGGCATATTGTTGGGAAAGATACGGTCTATGATGTCAAAGAATTCTTTGGGTCTAGAAGAATCCTTAAGGAAATCACTTCTACTTTTATTTCTCTAATTCCTAAGGTGGCTAGGGCTGACTCTATGGGAAAGTTTAGGACAATAAGTCTTTGTAATTCCTTTTATAAGATTATTTCTAAAGTCATGACTTCCAAACTTTTGGTTGTTCTCCCCTTTGTCATCTTTGAGGAGAAAAAAGGATTTGTCCCTGGTAGGTAGATTTTGGATTCTATTATTCTTGTGCATGAGAATATCTATTCTCTTAATGCTGCTAACAAAGAAGGGTTCTTGATAAAATTGGATCTGGCAAAAGCCTATGATAGAGTGGAATGGTAGGTTCTTTTCAGGATTATGGAGGCATTTGGATTTTATGAGAAGGTAATTAAAGTTACAAGAGAACTGATATCTATCCCAAATTTTTCTATTCTTATTAATGGGTCTCTGTCTAGATTTTTTAAATCTTCTAGGGGAGTCAAGAAAGAAGAACCTATTTCTCCTATTCTTTTTACAATCTTGGCAGAGAGTATGAGAAGACTGATTAAAAAATTGAAAGTGAATAAAACCATCAAAGGATTACAACCCTCCTCTGCTAATGTGTCCTGTACTCACCAACAGTTTATTGATGACACAATTTTAATGGGATATTCTTCTATTGGTGAGGTTGCTACCTTCAAAGGCGCTCTTAGCTCTTATTCTTTGGCTACTGGTCAGCAAGTTAATTGGGAGAAGTTTTCTATTTATTTCATAAATACCCCTATTATGAGGTAGTAGAGAATTGCTAACATCATTGGATGTAAGGTGGAGATGCTCCCCTCCACTTATTTGGGTCTTCCTCTGGGATTGGTTCCCCCAAATTCCTTCTGGAACTTGTTAATTGACAAACTCAACAAGAAATTGGTAGGTTGGAAAGGATCTATGCTATCTCAAGCTGGTAAGCTTCAACTTCTTCAAGCTACTCTTCAGAATCTTCCTGTCTATGCTCTTAGCTTGTTTAGTATATCAGCTAAATTTGCTGAAGCTTTAGAGAGGTTTCAGAAAAGATTTCTTTGGTTAAGGGTAGAAGACAAGAAAATGATAGCCTTGGTTGCCTGGGACAAAGCATGTAATCCTAAGTGCAAGGGGGGTTTAGGTATTAAAGTTCTTAAATTTTTTAACAAAGCTTTGCTTGCTAAACATATATGGAGGGCTTATGGCATTAAGAAAGATTGGAGTCGGGTGTGATTTGATAAATACATTCATAACCAGCCACTTCATTCTCTTCTCTACTCTAAAGATATCCCTGATGGGTCTTTCATATGGAATAGTATAATCAAGTTGATAAAAGCTGCTAAAGATGGAGCTAGATGGGTCCTTGGCAAAGGTGACAAAATTAGGTTCTAGGAGTATGTTTGGATTAAAGATGAACCTCTCTTTAATCAAGATTGCAACCAATTCATTGATGAATGCAAAAGAAGGTATGGTTATATGGTTTGTAATTACTGGAAGGAGAATAAATGGGTGAGGCTTGATGCTATTTATGCTACTTTTTAGCTGCTTCAGCAGGATCTGCTGTCCTTTTCTGTTAGTAAAGACTTTGATGATGTGTTTCTTTGGAAGAGAAATCCTAGGGGTAACTTCACTATTGCATCTTCTTATAAAAAAACTATTACTCAGGTCAGCAACCCAATATGGACTAAAATCTGGAATAGATTCCTCATTCCTAAAGTTAACATGTTTTTTTGGCTTCCAGCTCACAACAAGATTCTCACCATTGATAACTTGGCTCGTAGAGGTTTCATGTTTCCTAATAGGTGTGAGTTATGTCAGAAAGAGGTAGAATCTGTGGATCATTTGTTTATCCATTGCTCCTTTACCTGGGAAATCTAGAGTAAATTTTGGATGCAATGGAAAGTTGAATGGGTTATGCATAATAGTCTCAAGGAAGTCATTTGGCAATGGATCTTTCCCACCAAATTTCCTCTCATCAAGACCCTCTGGTCCTTTGTCCTTCCTATGACCTATTGGTATATCTGGAAGGAGAGAAATAAAAATTTTTTTAGGGAGGCCAAATTTACATCTCAGGTGGTTTTTGAAAAGATCTGTAGGGCAATTAAAGAAAACATAAACACTCTTCACAGAAACAACAAGCAGTGGATTTATCTTAATATGAATGATAATGAGAAAGGTATCCTCACCGAATGGAATCTGATTCACAAGATTTTCAAATCTAACATTAAGAGTAGGTGAGAAAATGTTGTTTGGAGATTTCCCTTTCATGATTGGGTTAAGGTGAATTTTGATGGGGCAGCCAAAGGCAATCTTGGGAAGTCAGGAGGGGGAGGAGACATTAGAAATACTCATGGTGTTTGTGTTGCTTCTATTGCCTCTCCCTTTGGAGTCCAAAACAATCATGTTGTTGAAGCTCAGGCAATGTTAAAATGCCTCCAACTTGCTCAGGGTTTTAACTTTAAAAAAATATGGCTGGAAGGGGACTCTCAATATTATTCAGACTATCAAAGGCACTAGTTCTCCCTATTGGAATATTTACAATATCATTGAAAGTGCTAAAAAATTATTAGATGACTATGATAGTGTTTTCATTTTCCATACTCTAAGGGAAGGTAACAAGGTTGCTGACCTATTAGCTAATGAGGGGGTTTATTTAGAGGACACTAAATATATCGGAGAAGCCTTTTGTAAGAAGGATGTCCGGGCGCAATTATTATTTGATCGAGTCCATGGTACAAGTTAAGTTTATCATTACTTTTCTGGGTCCAGATATCAAAGACAGAGATTGGAGTTATGTGAAGTGTCAGTTGATGATTGTTTTTAGGCATTGTGATTATGATCACCGATGCGATAGGGCTAATCATAATAAGTGTTGGTTCATTGTGACCGTTATTAAAGACCTTTTCAAAATCAAGGAAATTACCCTATTTTTCAAGGCCAACATTTTGTTCAAGAGTCTGCACTTAAGTCCTGGTTTTTAGTTTTTGAGTAACTTGTGCTCTGTTGAAGGCTTCAACCTAAATTACAACATGGGAGGCAATCTTAATAGGAATGAGCCCTCTGGCTATGATAATTGCAAAAGCAAACGAAAAGTTTCACGGAGGTTGCACAGACATGGTTTCACAGACTACATGGAAAAATTGCATGATAAAAAGTCTGTGTCTCAAGGTTTCACCAAGGGATGGAACAATAACAAAGTCACTCTGTTTGGGGAGACTTGGAAGATGGATGAAGATTTGGTGGCGGAGGTTACTGGTTTACAGAAGGAAGCTAAGGTACTAAGTTTTACAAAGATTGAACGTTTGCAGTGGAAGCCATCAAGAACTTCCCTAAAAGTATGAAGAGAGGGTTTGGCTCACCAAGAAGGACAATGTATCTTACTACCTCCCTCATCAGGTAAAATCCTTCTGGTAGAAAATGTTAAGGGTTTTGATGGAATTCTTAACAGTTGATGGTAGGTTTACGAAGGTTTATAATTATCATTTTGCTATTCTTAACCATTTCTGCCATGGTTTTAATATCTCTTTGCCTTTCTGTTTAGCTTCTTCCTTGAATGAAAGCTTGGTCGACCATGAAAAATATCCCAAATCCTATCCCATATCTCACCAAGGTCTCATTCTGCTTATTTATGAGCATTTGAAGAAAAAAGATAGGGTTAATAAGGAAGATCCTTTGGTGGCAAATGCCCACATTTCAGATGGTCATGATGGTTTTGAGTCTGATGATGATTCATCTAACATTCATCCTCATAAGAAAGGGAGGGTTGGTGATGGAGATAAAGAGGACATGTATGTGAATGCTAGTTCAGAGGAGGAACAGGGGAAGGCGGTTGATGATGAAGCAGAGAGTGAGAAGAAAGAGGTTGTGGGAGAGGAGGAGGAGGTGTAGAGAAAAGAGTATGTTGAAGAGCCAGATTCAAAGCCTATTGTCTCGGATAGCAGGAATGAATCTCAACATGCCATGAAAGAAGTTAACCCTAGGTCTATGAGCTCTGCGTAGGGTATGGAAATGACGAACTCCATTTTGAACGTTGGCAGAAATAACACTCTGGAATTTTTCAATTTTCAAAAATGGGTAATTGAAAATATCTCTAGTATTCAGAACAAATAGAGAGATTTGGATTATAAGATTCAGTATTTGATTAAGGATACAAATATTGAGAAAGAGGATGTGGAGGTGGACACCAGTGAGGCAGATGATGAAATTGAAATGCAAGACTAGCCGGAAAAAGAAATGATTAAGGGAGACTTGAAGCATATTGAAGATGTGATCAAAAGAGTCAAAGATAAGGTTGAGGTTGATAATGAAATTATTATCAACCGTATTACTAAATCCGAGAAGGCCTTGAAGAAATTTATGAAACATAGCCTTGAGGTTTTGAAGGTCTCGTCTCAAAAAATGAATGCCCTGGTTGATTGTCTGGAGAAGAACCAATAGAACAAAGAGATGGTGATCATTAACAATGTGTCGACCTCCAGCTCTGCTCCTCAACCCTCTAGATGAAGAACAAGGTAGACTACCAGTGATCTGGAGATGAAGACTAAAGACACCCATCAGAAGTAGGAGAACAAAGACCCGAGAGAAGCTGCTAAGACTATGATGATGCTGGTTAAGGATGCGAAAGAGTCTATAAAGTTTTTATCTTAAATGTAATAATCGTCTTTGGTTTCCAGTCTCTCGCTAGCTTTTTGCTGTCCTTTTCCTTAGCTATTGTTTTCTCTGTTGGTCTTTTGCAGCTTTTCTTTCTATGTCCTATTTGTTAGGTTTCCCACAGATACTGAGAGGGGGGGGTGAATCAGTATCTGACCGGTATTCAAATTTTCTTAGGTTAAAACATGTAGAACATAAAGTAGCAATGTATCGGTATGCAAGAATTAATGTAACAAACAGAATCAAAAACATCCACATAAAAAGAACACCATAACACAAGATGTTTAATGAGGAAACATGGTGTGGGAAAAACCTCGGTGGGATTTGTGACCCACAATATTCACTTACTGGCCAATAAGAGAATATTAATTACAATAGGGGCCTGCACATGCAGGAAGGCCAATTGCCTAGAGCTCACTGCTCAATGAGAAGTCACACTGACTTACAATGAGGATTATAATAATCCAATGATCTGTACTGCTTTATAATAGTATCTCCAATGCCAGATTCAGTACCGGTTCTAACTCTATTCTTTAGATATACCCTTGACCTATAATTCGCACATTAGGTCAGCCTAATAATTTTCCTTTTTTTTTGTTTGCTTTCTTACCCCTACAAATGTCTAAAATGATCTCTTTTATATATAAGAGTCATTTTACAATTTGCCAAGTTGGCTTGCAATAATAATCAAAATATTACATATCAAAAATCCTGTCGGCCTCTGTGTCGGTATACATCTTTTCTTCTGTGCCAGTGTAGAGTGATCTTGTTGATGCTAGTGCAATGTCTTGCTTGAATAATGCTTTGCCGATATGATGTCTTGCCGGTGCCATAGGATTGCAAGGTTGCCATCAATGACAAAACCTTCAATCACACACAATGTCTCATTGGAGTGTCCATATGCCAACAATCTCCCCCTTTGGCATTGATGGCAACACTCATGAGAAATTTCAAAAAGGTGTCCAAAAAGTGTAGACCAAAATTTTACCAAAAATATGAAGGGCTCCCCCTAAGCATATGATTCCTGTCTTTGAACTTTCTCATCCTCCTACTCCCCCTTTGGCATCAATGAAAAAGGTTGTCAAGATGTTAGTAGAGTTTGTAGTTATACTGGTCCATATCATCAACCTTGTAGTTGGGTAGTTATTATCTGAAAAAGATCGCCCAAAATTAAGTTTATAGTATCCATAAATTTTTTGCTATCTTTTATTGTTGTTTCAGTCCTCTTCACAGTACCGATGAGATGTTGCAATTGTTCTACCGATGTTTTACTTCCCGGTGTTAATGCCTCTGAGATTTCCTTCCATAGAGATGCTATATAGTTTAATCTTGGACTCAGTTTAGATCTGAAGTGTTTTGCCTTATTTATTATTGTCTCTTTCTCTTTCTCTTGTTTAAGTAATTCTGCCTCAAAATTTGCTAACTTATCTTAAAAAACAGATAGTAAATCTGGTGAGTTGACAAAATTGTCTGCAAGCTTGTTTATCTCTTCCTGTGTCTTGCTTATTTTCTTGTCAATATCTATAGTCAGGAAGTTTGTTTTGCATGTGTCTTTATACAAATTTTTATACTCTTTTAACAAACTACACAGTTCCGGTAGAAGTGTGTCAAAGTCTCTGTTACACTTCTTAATTTCTTCCTCAAAGAATTTCTATTTTTCCTTTTCTACAATGTCCTTTACAGATTCTTCCTTTATTTTCTCAATATTTCCAGAAATGTATTTACATAATGTATCCAACTATCCTAAAGAATCTTTATTATCTATATTACAATCAGGAGCAATTATCTTCAAAATTGGTATTGAATCATCTATTGCTTTGTAAGCTTGTGAACTATAGTCAGTTATTTTCTTGATGGATTCAAGTAATACCTCAGTCACATTTGTTGACTTTGATGGTGACCCAACAAACTGAGTACTGGTGGAAGTGACCATTCTTGTATTGACCTCTGGCAGGTCAGTTTGTGTCTGCATTTCCTTTAGCATTGGTTTTCTTGCTTCATTGCTTACCAGTGGCATCTATTCTGGAGCCTTTAGCTCTGTCGGTTTCTCTGTTTGTGCCTCAGATTCCAACTTTTTCCCTGTATCCTCTACCGGTTGCTCTATATTTCCTATTACCGAAGGCTCTTTAGCCATATCTGATTTTTCACTTGTGTCTTTATCAACTGTTATGTTGATCTTTTGGCTATCAACATTTACAGTGAATAGGACTTCAGGATTTGTATTGCTATCCTTTGCATCCATGCTTTTAGCTATCGATTGGTTTTTAGGAATTGTAATTTTTACAGGTGGAGGTAGGTTATCTTTAACCTTTATGCTTGGAGGTCCACCAATTTTGCCTTTCCCTTTGTCCTTATCCTTCTGATATACCATAATAGGCTTGGGATTCCTATATTCTTTTTGTTTCTCTTTTTCAACCAAAAATATGTCCCAACCATCTTCTATTTCCTCTGAAACTTCTATAACTCTACCTGCAATCAGTGAAATATGCCGGTGTGCAGTGGAAAAAACTGTCCGGCTAGCCTGATCTATCAAATCATCAATTTCTTTTGGGGAGTTTACTGGATATATAGCAAGTAGTTTTTCTATTTTTATTTTCTTGTCCAGTTCAATTACTCCTTGCCTTCTGGCCTCAAGTCTTTTGTATAAGTCATTAGGAATTTCATTTATGACTTCCATCAAAAACTTTTTGAACATGTCCATGTGCAATATTACACTCTCCTCAACTTGTGCTTTCTCATCAGCCGATAGGGTGTCATAAATTTTCCCTATGTTCTTCAGTTTTCCTTCCTCTATGATCTCATTTAACAAAATGTCTAGAGGTGCCGAGTCAGTTTTTGCCTTTTTCTTTTTCTTAGGGGTCAGCTTCTTTTTAGGTGTGACCTTTCTGACTGGAGATCTCACAGCTTGTTGCTTCTGCCTTGTCCTTCTAGGTGAAGGAGTGGTTGCCAGTGAGGGATCTCTTTTCCTAACAACTCTTTTAAAGGTTGCTGGCATGTCTCCTTTTGAAGAAGTACCTATCGGTGATAGATGAGCTTCAAGTTATGGGGCTGTTAACTCATCTTCAGTTATGCCGATTTTCTTTAATACATCTTCCTTAATGGCTTTTGCTTATCTGGATCCTTTTCTCACAAATGCCTCTACCTTCTTCACTCTTTTCTTGGATTGTATTTGTTTTTCTATTGTTTCAGCACTACCAAATGCTTCCTCCTTAGGTTCATTGGGGGCTTCCAGAAGTGCTTTGGCATAAGTTTCAACTATGTGGTCATCTATCTCATAGCCCATTTCTATTACCCAGATTGTCCTTGGGATGACTGCTTCCATCCATATTTCATCCTTTTTGATAACAAAGCATATATCATCTTTGTATTTATCTACAATTTCCTGAGATAACCTTGTACTTTTCTTCATTTTTGTCTTTAGTGCTTGGAAAAAGTCATGAATGTTGTTTTCCTTATTCTCACCCATGGTATTGAATAGTTCTATCAGTTGCTTTCCTACCGGTATGTCATATCCAAGTTCTTTATATCCTATTCCAGGAACTTGTTTTGTTATATGAAGCATTAGACACACTAACAAATTTCCAAATTTGAAGGTTCCTTTCTTATCCTTCTTTATCTTTCCAAGGTTGTCTATCAGTTCATCCTTTAACCATTCACATATGTCAATTTTTGCATTGTCTGTTATCATGTCATAAGCACTCTTAATGCATAAACTTGAAACTGAGTTAAGTCTATTGGCATGAGTGGCTTTGTAACCTAATATCATGCTTATGAATCTTACATTTGTATCCTTTACATCATTAACCCATAAAGATCTTTTATCAAATGTTGCACCTGTTAGGTCTATGACTAAATCATTTGAAACTTTCTTATTTTTGTTTGGTCTTTTACCAGTGGCCGGTAACCCTATGACAGCATTTACCGCTTGCTTGGTGATCTTATGAATTGCATCTAACCAGAAAAATTCTCCATGAACTCTTCTTAACACTATCCTAATCACATCCTTAGGAAATTTAGGAATGCTAAGGATTTCTGTGAATCCTAGGGTTTCAATGATTTTGTGTTCAGCTTTGACATTGCCGGTATCATCACATATCTCAGTTTTGTAAATGATTTTGATTTCCTCATCTCCTAACTCTTCAATATTGTAGTGAATATACATTCTAGGGTCTTCAACATATACAACACCTTTAGGGATTTGATAAAATGCACCTAAGGTATCATCCTTCTTTGCTATTTCGGGGACCAACTGAAATACGGGCCTAGGTCTTTTAATTACTTCCACAACAGTAGGGTTCACTATGTATTCAATTGCAGAGGTGGATACCATGATAAAATACTTTTTTCTGTCTTGGATGGATGATTGCTTGGAGTGTTCTTGCTTCTTGCTCAAAATGCCTTAGCTCGGAAATCTTCGCGCTCTCTAAAAGTTTGAAATCATGGTGAAATGAAATGGAGCCAAAACCTTATTTTATAAAGTCCTTTTTGCTACCTACCACATTAATTGCATGCCAGTTATGTATTCACTTAACTTTATTTGTCGGTAATAAGTGATTTTCAACTTCTTTTCTCTAACCGAGGGAATAATAGCACATGTGTCATTAGATTGCCAAACCCTCAAGACAATTTTCTTCAATTAGATGAAGAACTTCCTGCTGGTGGAGCACTGCTTTGTCCTGTCAGTGGAGCATCACTCTATCCTGCCGGTGGAGCATTTGTTGGTTCTACTGGTGGAGGAGTATTCTCAATATTTAGATCAGCTTTTCTAATCCATTGCTTTGAGAATTCTTGCTTAACCTCTTCAACTTTTTCTTTACCTTTCAAGCTAGCACTTTTGTTGTCTACCGGTGTACCTTTACTTCTACAAAATTTAGCAATATGCCCAATCTTGTTACATGCATAACAAGTTACATTATTTTTCTGAATAGCCTTCCCATAACCTATGCCAGTTTGTGTTCTGCATTGATTTGATAGATGTCCAAATCTTCCACAAACATAACATCTTACATTCATTCTGCAGTTTTCAGAGTTATGACCAGCTTTGTTGCATTTGGAGCATTGACCGGTGGGTGGATTGATATTCTGGTAATTCCTAGATCTACATTCATTTGCCCTATGACCATATTTATTACAGTTAAAGCAATTTCCATTTAATTTATATGTATTAGGTGGTCTTACCGGTTTGCTGTGATCCTGAGTATTTATAGTACCAGAGCTTTCTCCAACTTCAAATCGAATTCTAGAAGTGTCACCTTTGGGTTTTTGATTCTTGAATAAAGTACCAAGTTCGTCTGAGCTTTTCTTGAATTTTTCTTTATGTTGATTTGCAGTTTCCAATTCCCTTTCCAAGATTTCTTTTTGTCTCATTAGTTCATTTGAGTCATTCTAAGTATGCATCAGATCTATCTTCAACATGTCATTTTCATAGCTAAGTCTTGTGTTCTCATTTGCTGCATCACTTAGTCTTTTGGTCAATTCTTCTTCATTCTTCTTTCTATCCTCAATCTCCTTGCAAAATCTCATAGTCATATCCTATATTTCATTTTTTGTTGTCATGATCTCTTGTTTCAACTTGCTTATCATATCATTAAGTGATTCCTTTTCATCATTCTCATTTTGCAATTTTTCACAAAGTTCTCTTCTCTTATTTCTTGTAACAGTAAGATTTTCTTGAAGTGCCTGAATGATATCCTAAGCTGCTCTTAAATCATCCTCTAATTTGATATTTTTCAACTTCTCTGCATCATAGTCAGTAAGAGCTCCTTCAAGTTGCTTCATTAGATTTTCCATCTTTACCGGTGTCAAGATCTTCCTCAAGTTATTAGGCTTCTGAAAATAGAGGACCAGGCTCTGATACCAATTGTTAGGTTTCCCATAGATACTGAGAGGGGGGGTGAATCAGTATCTGACCGCTATTCAAATTTTCTTAAGTTAAAACATGCAGAACATAAAGTAGCAGTGTACCGGTATGCAAGAATTAATGTAATAAACAAAATAAAAAACATCCACATAAAAATAACACCATAAAACAAGATGTTTAATGAGGAAACCCGGTGTGGGAAAAACTTCGGTGGGATTTGTGACCCACAATATTCACTTACTAGCCAATAAGAGAATATTACTTACAATAGGGGTCTGCACATGCAGGAAGGCCAATTGCCTAGAGCTCACTGCTCAATGAGAAGTCACACTGACTTACAATGAGGATTATACTAATCCAATGATCTATACTACTTTATAATAGCATTTCCAATGCCAGATTCAGTACCGGTTCTAACTCTGTTCTTTACATATACCCTTGACCTATAATTCGCACATTAGGTCTGCCTAATAATTTTCCTTTTTTTTGTTCGCTTTCTTACCCCTACAAATGTCTACAATGATCCCTTTTATATACAAGAGTCAATTTACAATTTGCCAAGTCGGCTTGCAATAATAATCAAAATATTACATATCAAAAATCCTGTCGGCCTCTATGCCGGTATACATCTTTTCTTCTGTGCCAATGCCGTTGCCGGTGTAGAGTGATCTTGTTGATGTCGGTGCACTATCTTGCTTGAATAATGCTTTGCCGGTATGATGTCTTGCCAGTGCCATATGATTGCAAGGTTGCCATCAATGACAAAACCTTCAATCACACACAATGTCTCATTGGAGTGTCCATATACCAACACTGTTTTCTCTAGTTTCTTTCTTGCTTATCTTCTCGTTATGTAAGTGGGTTTTGGGTCCCTTAAAACCTGATTTTCCTTAATAAAAAACATAATACTCATTTTTTCCAAATTGAATTTCCCAACCAAAGCATATCCCTTACACAAACAAGGAAAGAAGTAGAAGAAAGTATTTCCAGAATAATATACAGATTTTTAAATTTAATTTTTCATCTAATATTCATTTAAATTATGCAAGCATAATATACAACATAAAAGCCACAACACAAGAAAGCACATGTATTCTTCATGGAATGAGGCCTACCTTGGGTCCTGCAGAGAAAATCTTTTGAGAGAGAACAAGCAAAAATCCAACCCCTTCATATGCAAATCTCTCTTCCTGCTCCTAAACCTTCAAATTTCTTCTGATTTATCTTCCCAAAAAATACCAACCCCTTCCTCCAAAATACAAACTTCAATAAATAATACCAACTTGTATAGTTAGAGAGGTTGTTTTACGGGAAGCAACCGTTCCAACCTCTACAGTAGGTATTATTTATTAACACTAACTATAATAGTTTATTTAAAATTTAATAGACACCCCATGGAAATAAGTATACTAAATACTAGATAGCTAAATAAAAATCTCAAATAACACATATAGATCAATGGTAACTGTAGACGTATAAAAATGACCATATTCCTAAATGAATATTTTATGTTCATTTCTCTATTTAATTAAATCCAATTTAATTAAATTATCCACATTCCTCTATTTTATTAAGTAAATTACTCAATTTATTTAAATAAAATTCACTATACCATTTAATGAATAAATCATTTTATTCAATTAAATCCCCCCTATCCACTTTTAATTAAATTCAAAATTAATTAAATAAGTTATCCTAAATTGAATAAATCTAATTTATTTAATTTCCCAAATTGCAACCAAATTGAATTAAATCATTTAATTCAATTAAAACTTATTATCCCTCCATCCACTTGCAAAATCCCAAACCCCTTTCTAATCCCTTCTAGAATCTTCTAATCGCTTCTAGTTAACCTAACCCCTCCTCTAAACTTTGTCACATTCCTAAGCAAAAGGGAAGTCACTTTTCAAAAACTCAAAGTCTTTGATAACCATTAAAGGTTTTCAGCCTTCAACCACCAAAATCCTCAAAGTCTTTGAAAACCATTGAAGGCTTCCAACCTTCAACCACTTAATCCCCAAAGTCTCCAATAACCATTAATGGTTAATTCAAACCCTCCCACATGGCTAAAACATTTGTTTTGACTCAACCTCTATCCAACCCAAGGGTCTCATCAGGCCATTAATGCTTTGACCATGATTATCTCTTAATCATTTGCACAAAGGTTTATCCTTGGATTAACTCTTAATCCAATTGGTAAGCCTAACTCAGACTTGACCCTTAGCCTTTAGATAACCATGAGATCTTCTCAGGCCTTTAATGCCTCCAACCTCTTCTCTCAACCCAACCCTATGTTGACACTTGTCACCATTTCATTGGTGCCAATTGTGCACATGGATCCCCAACTTTCAAACCTGACCCTTGATTAAACCTTTCAATCTTGACCATCCATTGCCCTGTTTGTGCTATAAATAGAGCTCTCATTCCTCCATTTTTAACAATCATCTTTCAAATTTGAAGCATTACACTTATGCTCAAATTCTTTCAAGCTTTCATATCATTTATATATGCTCATCATTTAGCCTCTTTTAGATCAGGAATTAGACTAATATGCATGTTTAGAATAATTTCTTTCTCATTTTAGCTCAATCATAGATTAAATATAGTATGCTAGGATAGTATTCATACTAATCTTGTCATCTTATCATTTAGTTTATTGCATTTCTAAAATCATACATAGCTTAACACATCTCATCCTAAAATCTATCAAAGCATCTCTCGTTCTCGCATTTGCCATCCCTAAACCATTTTGCTCAGTGATCTGAGAGCAAAAACCTTAGTTTGAGGGACATTGTGAGATAGAGAACCATGGGACCCTCCTTAGGAAGCTGAGTAACACTACGTTACTTCATAGCTTGCATCAAGAAGTCCTGTGTGTGTGTGTGGACTAGTACTTAACGATATTTTCACATATTAAGTTTTATCAACCCACTTTTCCACCATACATTTCTGGCGCCCACCGTGGGGCCCGACCCCAAATAACAAATCGGTTTTTGAAATTAATCATTTTTGCAGGTCCGCGAGAAACAGGAATCGGCGCATGGGAAACATTCCCTAGCGCATCCAAATAACAGTCTAGCGCATCCCGCTCACTGTTTAGCGTGTGAGTGCTATACTTTAGCGCGTAAAGGCAATCATTTAGTGCATAACCCCACTGATATATTTCCTGTAGGTCTCGACGCAGGCGAAACACAGAGTAGCGCATTCAATAACCAAAATAGCGCATACGATCCACAGTTCAGTGCTTATAGACCATCATACAACACGTCTATTTCAAACGTTAGCGCTTCATATTTCAAATTTCCTGCAGGACTCAGCGCGGGAAAAAGAAAAAGACAGAACAACGCTTCCAACACACAGAGTAGCGCATTCAAAAGACAGAGTAGTGCGTTGACCATTAATTTTAGTGCATCTAACATATATTGTAGCGCGTACAGTCTGTTCTGTAGCGCATCACAGACAAAAAATAAAATAAAAATAATTTTATTTGTAACCGAACTGAAATTTTAGACTTGTAGAAGTCCCCCAAATCATTTGACATTTTTCTTTTTGTTTGCAGGACTCTAACAATTTTCTTACAGGTGGAGCGGGTCACTTTATTTTTAAAAAAAATGATTTCTTTTGTTGACCGCAAAACCGAAAATTTGCTTTGTCGACAATTTCTTTTCATAGATCAGGCAATCATTGTTTTGACGGAATAAAATGAACATCATGTTTTTATGGAGCAACATCTCCGCATAGATTTTAGCACATCACTAATTTAAGAGGATAAAATAAACCCAATTGATTGCTTTGTCTCGAAAGTGGTATGAATATGCTCTCCCCTTAACTGGGTGATCAAAAATCCAGACCATTCTTACAGCTTTATTTCATTCAAGCAATAAATCCTTTAGCAGGCCTACCTTCCCGAGTTGCAATCAACTCTTAAAGCCATTTATGGCCGGTGTGAAGGGAACGACCTAAGTGGGGAATGACTTTGATGCCAAGAATTCAAACCCACTATAATCAAATGTGGAAAGTGACGAAAGTCCTTTTCAACGGTTGCGCGCAGTGATTAGCCTTCCTCCAGTATCCTCGAGATACATAAAGCCTTTGTTCTAAAGGTTGGGAAGCCTCCTGAGGGAGTTTATCACTAACGGTCGAACGGGAAGCCTGATTATGAACCATAGAAATAGAAACCTTGAGCCGAGTCAGTAACCAGACATTTATAACATCATAGTGAAAGGGTGGGGAAGAATCCGCCCTCAAGATTACTCACCATATATCTCCCAAGATAACTACTCAACTATGAAGCGATTCACTTTGAGTTAATTTCTGGCAAAAGACAAAAAAACGGGCGCCCTCTAGGGGGTGACATGGCTGTTTGAGTTGACGGAGTATCGAGACTAGTGGGCTATGATGTTATTTATGACCCTTGACTAAACAGTCTTTCTGAAATGTCCTACTTGTATCCAAACCTGTTAAAACATTGGGGATTTGAACACATCCTCGCAAAAACATACACTTTTTGTTAGATTAGGCAGAATGGTTGTACTTTTTGTGTCGTGCTTGCATTTATTACTTCAGAAAATCATCCATCACACTTGAAAATTTCACAACAAAATTCAAAATCCACAAGAAATCAACCAAAAAGAAAAATCAGTCTAGTTTAGCGCATCAGAGAAATCTCTTAGCGCGTGGAACAACTTTTTCAGCGCAACCAAACCCCAAGTTAGAGCGTTAGTCCAAAACAGTAGCGTTTTCATCTTAAGGCAAAACAGTGCAAACTTATTTAGCGCATTTTAACAACAGTCTAGCGCTTCAAAGCAACATCTCAGTGCGTAGGAACCAAGAACTAGCGCATAGAGTGTAAAATTTAGCGCATGACAGGCTCAGTATAGCGCGTAGCTTTTCCAAACAAATTCAACAACAAATTTCAACAGTCTAAACTTTAGCGCGTGTAAGAAACAGCTTAGCGCGTGGCATAGAAACATTAGCGCATAGTGTTGAACAGTTAGCGCGTAGTAAATCCAGGTTAGCGCATAAACTTTTTCAACTGTTAGACCGCCATTTTCAGAAAGTCCAAACTTTAGCGCGTATCTAGGGGTAGCTTAGCGCGTGTGATCATTCTTTTAGCACATCAAATAAATTTGGTAGCGCATGTAGACTCTGTTCTAGCGCGTGATCCAAGGCTGAAAAACAGAGAGCAAAACCGAGGCAAATTTTGAAAATTTTCAAAAACCTTTTAGAAGCCTTTTTCATCAGACATCAGTTTTCATCAAACAGAGTGACGAAAACAAACCATTAAAGCTTTTTCTCAAGCTAAATTTGAGTCAAACAAAGTTGTCAGAATCCTAAACAAATCGCACAATAGAGGATGTCTCTCCTATCATAATCCGGAAAATTTTCATCATCAGTGTCATCAGAATCCTTTACTATCTTACGGATTTTTATCTCAAAATACTTGTTTAGAATCTTCAAATTGTCAAATCCAGTTTCCAGATCGGGAAGCTTTTATCCATATCATTTGACATGCTTTGTCATGAAGGGACATCTAAACCTTCACTCTGATAAAGTAAGATTTGAAATTTTCAAAAACAAGAATCAACTGAATCCAAACAAATCAAAGGAAACCATTGATCACTCATGCATGACTAATCCCCTTATTCTGAGAAGAAAGAACCTCTATCGTAACATCACGTTGAAGAAACCACAACCTAGTTTTTCCAAATTCATCAAGAGAAATAAGTTTTTATACATCAATCGTCAACTCTTCAAATCTCATCGGGTATTCCTTCATCACGTCAAAAAGTATATCCAAAACAAATCTAGCGAATTTGACAAGGAACCCTTGAAGACAAGAGCATACTGTCAAAAGTCTGCTTTTAATCAAACCATAAACCGTGGCAGAAAAATCAATCCCGCATTCTTACCTGACGAGTGCATCACATATAACACATCTCGACCAGAACCACCAATGCCCGAGCAACACATCGAAGAGGATTTTGTTCCTTTCATCACTGAAAGTTTCTACTAAAATGCTTGTCACTCGCTCTCAACGAGACAAACAGAGTGAGACACACGCAGAATCAAGTATGAATCGAAGATTATCAAATCCTTTTGAAGTTCCACCCATAGAAGAAACTGAATTTACTGAAGCACTTCTTCGGGAATGTCAAGAAAACCCTTCATTCCAAAAGCTTGTAGAAAAGCTCATGGAAAATGACAAAGAAAAGTATCTGCTCATGCTTACAAGTAAAGGCGTAAAACTTCCTGAAGATTTCGATGCAAACATTTTTCAAACTGGGTCTCGACAATATACCTATCAAGAACAACAAAGAGAAGAAGAAACTCACATACCTGAACAACACATTCCAGAACAACACATTCCAGAACAACGCATACCAGAAATGCGTATACTTGAGCTAGAAACTCTAGAACAAAACATACTGTTTACCACACCTTTTCAGCCAAGAACAAATACGAGGGAAGAACTCTTCCCTCGGCAAGATAATGCGCCTTTGATTGCTCTTACCCAACAAATGCAAATGTTGCAAAGACAAATACAAGATATGCAACAAGGGACAACAGTACGGTACTCTTTAAACGAAATTTGTCCTTATCCATTTGACAGAAGATTGAACATGGTGCCTTTTCCTCCAAACTCAGACGTTCCCAAATTTGATAAATACAATGGGAAAAGTGATCCCCGAGATCATGTTCAAGAATTTTGCACACTAAGCCTTGAATTCGCTCATGATGACACCTATTTGATGAGGTTATTCCCCAGAAGCTTGGGAGGGCAAACCATGGAATGGTTATCCAAAATTTTGCCACCTGTTAGATCATTTGATGAATTGGTTAACAAATTCATCACCCACTATTCCTACAACATCCAACATGCCATAACCATGCTAGATGTTTGCAACACCAAACAAAAGAACAATGAAACATTCATGGCGTTCCTTCAACGCTGGCGACGCATGGTATCTAGATATCCTCAAGATATTCCTGAAAAGGAGAAAATGGAAATCTTCATTGATAACTTGAATGGCAAAATGAGTTACAGACTAAAACTTCAATGCATACCATCTTTCGCTAAATTGATTGAAAATGGCATTCAAGTAGAGGAAGCATGTGTCAAAAAGGGACCACTCAAATTCTACAAGGAAGGAACAAACTCATCAAATTACAATAATCAGAACAACACCAACCTTGACAAATCTCAATTTTGGACTCGAAACAAAAACGAAGGCAACAATGAATCATATGATCCCAAATCTAAGCAACCAGTGCTTGCATTATCCGAAAATCGTCAAAATCCTCAAAATCCTAAAAATGCTACCCCCAGTGCTAACACATATGCACCAAACAATGATCAAGGACAACTCAACACGAACAACACCAACAATTCTCAAAGCAAAAACATGAATCCAGGACCTAAAAACAATTCACGCAACAACACGAACAATTTCCAAAAGCATATCTTCACACCACTGGGACAATCATTAGAATCCGCATTCAGAAAACTTTTGGCAAACAAGATTCTTTCTTTGCCTCCAATTAACAATTATGAACCACCAATCAAACCACCTTGGTGGAATGATTCCCACTATTGTGATTTCCATCGCAACAAGGGTCATAGAACAAATGAATGCATGAGATTGAAACATATAATACAAGACATGATTGATCGAGGTGACTTAACGATGGATGGTCTCAAAACAAATGGTGATCATAGAGCCTTCAAAAATCCTCTCCCAAATTACAACAAGGATGGAGCATCAACTTCAGATGATACACGCGGAGCTCATATTAATCACATCTACAATAACACCATCAACCACATATCAGCTGAAGATCGTCAAGTCAATGTCATCACCATTCGATATCGGCATGATCATGAATCTGTCAATGTAACAACCCACACTCAGAAATATGTCTTGAAGGGACATACTACACCTACAACTGCCACACCAAAAATCCAATATGACTTGGTTAGCCAACTACGCAAGACTCCACCTCAGATATCTATCCTGGAATTATTGAAACTATCACCAAAGCACAAAGACATATTGGAGCAAGCGCTATTGGAAACAAATGTACCTCAAAATCTGGATACAGACATATTTTAAGCCATGGTCGTCCATATGACAGGACCTCATAACCTCACCTTCTCAAAGCATGACAATACTTCATTGAGTCATCCGCATAATACTCCTCTCCATATTGAAGTCATTGTTTGCAAACACCGAGTGAAAAGAGTCTTAATAGATGGAGGAGTCAGACTTAATATATGTACTTTAAAGCTTATCTGTGCATTAGGCTTCTCAGAAGAATCTATTGACCCTTGCAAGAAAATTACCATAAAGGCATATGTTGATGAGGAAAGGTCCTCTAAGGGCACAGTGATATTACCTATTCAAGTAGGACCAGTACAAAAGGATACTATATGTCAGGTCTTAGATATTGATCTCACCTACAATATCTTATTAGGACGACCCTAGATACATGAAATGCAAGCAGTACCTTCTACATATCACCAGTGTGTCAAGTTTCCTTATGATGGACAAGAAATCTCCATATCAGCTGATCACAATCCATTTCAACATTGCAACGCAATGGGGGCAGCCCAAGACAGTTTGGTTTCTCATAATAGAGAAAAGCAGCAATCCTTGACATCAGATCTGCAAACAGCAAAGCCCAACTCCTTATGGGGAGACTTCAAGCAGAAAATGCAAATCAAAGATCAAGGCATGGGAGAATACTCTTTGGAGCCTTTATGTTTGGCAAAATTACCAACCTCACCTAGATCGCATGGTTTTCCTACTACATCAACACAACTGGCTGCTCAGCCCATCACTAAATTTGATGGTACCTTCATCCAATTGGGTACTCTAGCACATGAATCAGAGGACAAGGATGTTCTTAGCTGGTTATACAAAGATGAAGAAGAAAATCATAGAGCAGCCATTCTGGACATTGTTCTACCAACACACATGTATGGAAAAGGCTACTTAATCTTGAAACAAATGGGATATGGCGGTAAAGGACCTATTGGAAAACGCAAAGAAGGAGTCACTGAACCTATAGATCTTCCTTCACAACCTCGTAGAAACAAAATAGGATTGGGTTCTAAACTCACATTCCTATTGAAACGGCCACCACACACAACTACGAAACCTCAATGGAAGGAAAAGAAGAAGTACAAAGAAGAATCCTGGCAGGAAGCACTTTTTGAATCAGCAGAAACAATCCGCAAGGCACGGGAACGTCAAGATCAGAAGTTACATCAGGAAAAGCTTCTAAGTCACAAAAAGGCCCTATCTACAGCAGTAGCTCATATTCAAACACCAATATCTCGAGAACAAATTAGGTCATCTCCAGATACCGTTATTCCTCCCCGAGGAAGCACAGTCTATGAACAAATCTAGCAAGTAGAAGACGGATCTGATATAGAATCTACAAAAACCATCAAAATGGTATCCATCATCAAAGATTTGTTTTCACCATACAACACACCTGTTTACAGCATAGATAGAATCTGGGATGATGCCTATGAGACAGATTCCAATGAATATGAATGGGGTACCTGCTCCAATGCTACTACTGATATCCTGGATGATACTGATTCTATATCCCTTTCTCAGGAAGAACATAACGCAGAAGATAGACCTCTTGAATTTGGACCGCAAAATATCTATGACGCCTAGGAAAGTGAACAGAAACATTATGAACAAGTCTATGTGGAAGATGATACCATCGAAGACCTCGACAAAATCCTAAATTTCTTTAAACCCAAGACCCATCACGATGAAAACTCTATCCTAACACTTACAGTAGCCGAACTTGATCCACCCAACGATTCCTTACCACTTGTCTTTCCTGACCTCATCGACTAGGACGAACCTGAAACAAATGATATACCAATTTTCCCAGATGATGCATCTATTGTCCATTACCTATGTACCATAAATCCGGAAACAGGCTCTACCAGTGAACAAAATAACGATATCTGTCCATCAGGGAGTGCCAAGTCTCTCAGTCGCAAAAATGAACCAAATAAAGAATCTAATGCTGAAAACCAGTCAATGGCAACTCTAGATCATAAAAAAGTAAAAATAAAGGACGCATCGGAGGGTGAAAACCTTTTTAAGGCACCTAATGATGGGAGACTTGACACTCTTCCTGAGCACTTTCATGAGCGATCACCCATTTTGATTGAGCCCACTCAATCAATCAACATTGGTACCACAGAAGCAGCCCGAAACATACACCTTGCAGAATCTTTGACAGAGGAAGAAAGATCAGCATTCATCATCTTCTTTAAAGGACAGTAAATCAACTTTGCTTGGTCATATGCTAATATGCCTGGAGTGGATCCACACTTAATCATGCATCACTTGTCCATTTCTATAGGAGTTAAGCCAGTCAAGCAAAAGCTACGAAAGATGAATCCACAGGTGGCACTCATGGTCAAAACTGAACTGAAGAAACTATTAGATGTCGGATTCATTCGACCCATTGACTATGCAGAATGGATTTCCAACATCGTTCCAGTATCAAAACCAGATGGTAGTATCAGAATATGCACTAACATCAGAGACGTCAACAAAGCTTGTCCAAAAGATGACTTTCCTCTGGCAAGTATCGACATAATTGTAGATCTCACAGCAGGCCATGCAATGCTTTCACTAATGGACGGTTTCTCAGGCTATAATCAAATCAAGATAGCTCCTGAAGATCAAGATAAAACAGCATTCACCTGTCCTTGGGGAACGTACTATTGGAATGTTATGCCTTTTGGCTTAAAGAATGCAGGAGCCACTTATCAAAGAGCAATGACCACAATATTCCATGACATGATGCACACATTTATGGAAGACTATGTGGATGATTTACTAGCCAAATCCTTCACTAGAGCTGAACATCTTGGCATCCTAGCAAAATTTTTTAATCGATTGGAGAAATTCCAAGTCAGGCTTAACCCTAAGAAGTGTGTCTTCGGGGTTACATCAGGCAAGTTACTAGGCTACATAGTCTCAGCTAAGGGTATTGAAGTTGATCCAGCAAAGGTACAAGCCATTATGGACATGCCACCACCACAGAATATCAGTCAACTCAGATCTCCACAGGGATGACTTCAATCAGTCAGGCAATTCATCGCTCAACTAGCAGATAAAAGTCTACCATTTAACCATTTGCTACACAAAAATGTACCATTAAAATGGGAGGCTAAGTGTGCAGAATCTTTTTATCAAATCAAATAGTACCTGATGAATCCACCAGTTCTAGTACCACCAGTCGCCGGAAAGCCACTTATTCTATATATCTCAACAACAGATATTTCACTGGGGGCACTATTGGCACAAGAAGATCAACAAGGAAAGGAACGTGCCATATACTACATCAGTAGGACATTGAATGGCTATGAGCTCAACTATACATTCATTGAAAAGGCTTGCCTAACAGTGGTTTTTGCATCTCAGAAGTTCCGACATTATATGCTAGCACACACTATAAAGCTAGTAGCAAAAATTGATCCTCTCAAATATTTACTCAGCAAAGCAACTCTTACAGGACGATTGGCTAAATGGGTCATGATTCTCAGTGAATTCGACATCCAATACACAGAAAGATGAGCCATCAAAGGACAAGCAATTGTAGATCAGTTGGCTGAAGCACCACTCCCAGGCAAACACACCATGGAGATTGAATTTCTAGACAGGGACATTCTTGCTCTTTCTCCCAAACACTGGACCCTATACTTTGACGGATCCTATACTCAACATGGTTCAGGGGCCGGCATTCTATTCATCACTCCTGAAGGACACACTATGCCAAGATCATATAGGCTTATGTTTCCATGTACAAATAATGTGGCTGAATATGAGGCATTGGTCATAGGCATCAAAATGGCCGTCGAATGGAAAATCACAGAGTTAAAAGTCTATGGAGACTCACAACTGGTCATCAATCAAATCAACAACAACTATCAGACAAAGGACGACAAGCTACTACCCTACAAACGAATGGTGGATGACTTCAAATAGTATTTTGTGCACATCACCTTCGAGCAAATACCAAGGTTGAACAACAAAGCAGCCGATGCAATGGCTACAATCGCTTCGTTACTACAAATTCCAGAGCAACAGAGTCATTATGAGTTCCTAGTAGAGCAACTGTTCTCCCCCACCTATGACCACTCTGAATCCCATGTTATCTATGCCTTGACTGGTTTAGATTCTCTGTTATATGGACCAATATACGACTATCTCAAGCATAATATCTTACCCATTGACCAATCCTGTAACCAAAAACGTAACTTTATTTGACAAGCTGCTCGTTATACCCTTACTGCTGATACTTTGTATCATCGAGGTCTCGATGGTACTCTTCTTTGTTGCCTTGATCGTAATGATTCCGATTTGGCTTTACACCAGCTTCATGAAGGTATTTGTGGCACACATTCAAGTGGCACTACTCTTGCTAAAAAGCTTCTCAGGATGGGATACTACTGGCCTACAATGGAGAAAGACTCATATCATTTCACCAAGAAATGTCCTAAATGCCAAATCCATGGCAATCTAATACATGCACCAGCACAGGAACTGCAGCCCTTTACAACATCATGGCCCTTTTGCCAGTGGGGACTGGACCTAGTTGGCAAAATTCACCCTTCATCATCAAATGGACACAAGTTCATTATAACAGCAACAGAGTACTTTACCAAATGGATAGAAGCAGTTCCCATGACCACAGTGACTAGGAAACAAATTGTCTCTGTTATCCTAAATTATCTGATTTGCAGATATGGTATTCCAAGTTCAATCATCACAGATAATGGACGGCCCTTCGAGAATCAAGATGTCCAAGAACTATGTGAAAAATTCAAAATCCAACATAGGTTCTCTACACCATACTACCCACAGGGAAATGGTCAAGTGGAAGCATCTAACAAAACAATACTGAAAATCCTCAAGAAAACAGTGAATGATGCAGGCAAAGATTGGCACGTACAACTCAATCCAGCACTTTGGGCATACAGAACCAGCATCCGCACACCTACAGGAGCAACACCATACTCATTGGTATATGGATCAGAGGCTATTTTACCCCTGGAGGTAGAGATCCCATCTCTCAGAGTCTCTTTGAAAGGCTTAATCTCAGATGAAGAGTATCGAGTTAACCGACTGCAAGAGCTTGAACTATTAGATGAAAGACACCAACATGCTTATACTCATCTCAAAGCATATTAGCAACGCATGTGTAGGAGCTACAATCACAAGGTCATTCCCCGCAACTTCAAGGTTGGTGACCTAGTCCTCAAAGAAAATCCAAGAAACCAACAAGATCGAGAAAAGAAAGGGAAATTTGAACCTAACTGGATGGGTCCCTATGTTATCATATCGGTTTATGGATCAGGTGCTTATCAACTAACAACTTCTGAAGGAGATGTGCTCGACGACCCAACTAACAGCATTCATCTGAAGAAGTACTATACTTAAAATAGCCTAATGCACGGAAAAAGCCAAAAACAAACAAAAAAAATCAAAACTCCAGAAAAGGCAAAAATATAAAGTACAATAAAAACAAATGGTGAAAACCTGGTAAACAGGCGCCCTTGTGAAAGAACGGCTCCTTTATCTATCTCCATACCATCTTATCCATCAAAACACTATCGGCTGTTGCCTGACACTTAGCATATATTCATTCAGGATATACTTAACGTAGTCACTATCCTAGGTTATCCATCTATATCTATTCTTTTACCGCAATCCACCATGGCTTGGTAATCACTGTACATGATCATATCGAGGGGCACACTCAGCTAGGGGCATTCATTGGTTCAAAAACTTGCAAACATTCCAAACATCACAAAATATCGCCAAAATCAGAGGCATGACATCCAACAAACAACACTACGCTTCATTGCAAAAACCAAAACAAAGACAATTCACACAAATATCAAGGATGGATGATTTTCTGAAGTACTAGATGTTGCATTCTTGCATAAAGTCTTGACTTGTTTTGCATTTTGAACTTTTTGAATTATTGGATTCTCTTCCTTGTCTCACTACATGCTTCACAGCTAGAGGTCAAGAGGAATTTCCAATATTTTCTTAGTCTTCTGTCTGGGAGGCGATCACTTGTACTGTGTGAATACATGCCTCGAGACGTGATACGTCGAATATCACTGAAGGCCTGATTCTACTTCACGCATATAAATGATCTAATCTTGTCTGTTTACACAATGCGCACTCAGGTCATCCTGGTTCAATTATACCTTGACGCTTGTGCTATCTTGCAAAATCAAATATCATGTCAATTTTACTCAGGCCATTATGGTTCAATTATACCATTATGCTTGTATAAATTTTCAACATATCCAAAAATCAATAAATTCTCAATGATGATATTTACAAAGAAAGCAAAATGGCTATATCGGATGGCAAATGCAGAATGAGGATGCTACCAAAAACATAGTTGCATATCATTTTACAAATAGTTGCATATCATTTTACAATTTAGTTGCAGATCATTTTACCAATAGTTGCATATCATTTAAGCATGTTTGCATATCATTTTAACATCATTTACATATCAAGATTACATTTAGTTGCATATCACATCATACATCTCATTTTCAAGATACATCTCACAGCATATAAAAGCATACATCCTGCATCATACATCACATCATATATTTAAGCATTACATCATCACATAAAATAAATGCATCCATACCAACACATCACATGATCAAAAATGGTGTCGTATATATATATATATCTCAACATTGATCAAAATGTACAAAATGTGTCCAAACACTGTGTCCAGTACAACGACTAACAACTGCTCAAAAATACAACAGAGACCATGTCTCTCAAGTATGACTATCTCCTAACAGAGATGGTCTCGCTCCAGATGCACCCGCCCCTGGATCTCCAGGAGGGTCCTGTCTCGCTGGCCCCGTCACACCTCGGCTCTCAGATCATGACCCAGTGGCTCACGATCGGCTAGATCTCGACTAAGCAAAACTCTCCACTCACCGATCCCTGGGTACCACCGCCTCATAATGCCGCCTATAGTACTCTGCCTCTTGGGCTCTCAATGCTAACTCTCTCAAGGTATCTCTCATGGGACCACCCGCCGCTACTCTCTGCATGCTCGCCACCACCTCCTCTGCTCATCCTCTCCGCTCTATCTCAGTATCTCTCTCAGTAGTCAATTGAGAAATCTGCCGCTAATAGGTCAAAATCTGTACCTGCAGCTGCTACACAGTAACCTGTAAGGTCCAGATCTGAGCATCCTCCACATGTCCTGGGACCCAAACCTGTAGTGGTACCTGTACTGGAGGAACCCCTCCCACTCGGCCTGTCCTCGGTGCTGGAGGTGGGAGCACATCTGTCCTCCTCCTCTGAGCTGGTCGCATGGCCTCCTCTACACCACCCACTGCAGCTAACATCTCCCCCACTCTCCCCTCTCCACTGGCTCTAATAGCCAATCCACCTCTCCCCCTGTCTATCCTCCCCTGTCTGACTGCTCTATCCACTCCTCTCCTCCATCTCTCTCCCCGCCTCCCTCTGGCTCCTCTAACTCCTCCATCATCCCCGTCAGCTCCATCATCTCCCCCATCTCCCTCCTCCTCATCTAAGTCAAATGCTGGCCTCATCTCCTTCGGATCCGAGATCCTAGCCACCGCGCGCGCAGCAAACAATCGAGCGAACTCGTCTGTCATCCCCGCATCCTGGATCTCTGGGGCATAGTCCCAGATCTGCCCGACCAACCCCACAAACTCCTCCACTGCCACGACACTATCAATAGTCAGCCCCCAATTGGCCACATCCTGCTGCCACCGTGCATAAAGGCACGCTCCCTGTGGAACACCCTGCTAGCACCCGAACTACCTCAAAACTCAGGTCACCACAAACTGCTCAATAACGAACGGGGTCCTCCCAATCAGATACCTCGTCATAAATACAAAGGGCATCTCTAGCCCATCCTCAGCCCACACCTCACAGCCTGTATACGGTCTCCAGATGACTGTATCTATGTCATCAAAAACCCTCCTCCAATGCTCTAGTTTGCTCAGCTTACGCTGGACAACTAGACCTCTATATCCGTAGGCATATGCTGCACCTACGGGCCTGTCCCTATCTGCCAGTGGCCTCGCTACTGGAATGTGCTCCCAGCACCATACCTGTAACAAGGTCACGCTAGCTGACAAACTGCCATAACCGAGGTATACTACCTCATGTAAACTCTTGTATAAATGAGCCAGTATCACTGACCCCCATGCAAACCTCCTGCCCTGCGTAACCATCTCCTCCAAAACTAGTCCCCATCCCACTAAGAATCCCTTTGACCTGCGATCAGGACAAAGGAATCCCCCAATAAACCCTGCTAGAACAGATGGCAGTGGTGCATAGTCCAAATCTAGAAACTCCTGCCATGGAATCTCATAGCCGCAGACTGTATCATCATGAAAAATCCGGCGTAGTGCCTCTGTGCCACCCTTCTCCGACTGTTCGTATGGTAGTAGTGCTCCTACCACAGGAATGCGTAGAATCCGGTAACAGTCCTCAGGTGTGACTGTCATCTCTCCAGTGGCAAAATGGAAGGTGTTCGTGTCGCTATGCCACCTCTTTGCCAAAGCTGTCAAAAGCCCCCAGTTCACAGTGAACCGAGGCATATCCAGGAGAGAGGTCAATCCACATCTCTCAATAATGTCCAAATCGGCCTGTGACAACCGCGGTATCAATGTCCATGGTCTGGGGAATCTCTCCCTCGACTGTACCACACCCAATCGCTCCTGTCAACACACAAAACAAAGCCAATATCAGTTCCCACATTAAAACCAAGATATCAAAATACAATTTACATCAACAACATGAAACAATTTGCTCATCTCTATCAAAGTTCAAAATCCTATCATTTCATATCAACTTGTAACACAACTCAAGTTCTCAAAAACCATATAACAACTTGTAAAACAACTCAAGTCTCCACAATCACATAAACTTGTAAAACAACTCAAGTTTCCCACCCATATCAGCTTGTAAAACAACTCAAGTTTCCAACCCATATCGGCTTGTAATACAACTCAGGCTTCACACACATTGAACTTGAAATAGAACACGCAAATACATCATATTTTGATCAAAACAACAGATTGATATCTATACATAACTTGAAAACTCGCAAATCAAAACAAGTTATACAAACACTCATATTGGAAAAATTCATCAAAACACGACAGGCAAACAAAACAAATTTTCAAATCGGCCAATTCTGCAAAATTTTTCAGATGCGCTAAAACAGTTATTTAATGTGCTAAAAACCTCCCACGCGCTAGGCTGCTTTTCCTATGCGCTAATCTATTTGTCCTATGCGCTAGAATCTTCCTACGCGCTTCTCTTTTCACCCCATGCGCTACTTAACCCACCCTATGCGCTAGACTTTGTCTACACGCTAATCTATCCCTCCCAGGCGCTACCCGTTTAGCCCTATGCGCTAGGTTAGTCCTACGTGCTAAACCCCCTTCCCTATGCGAACCCCTGCGACTCCTATGCGCTAGGTCACCCCTACGCGCTAACCTGCTGACTGGATGCGCTACCTGACACTTTCTATGCGCTATTATCCATGCATGCGCTAACCTAATAGTTTTATGCGCTAGCCTACATTTTTCAGTTGCGACCCCTAAATTTGAACTCGATGTGCTACTTCACACTTCGTATGCGCTACTATGGACCCTAGACGCGCTAAACCGTCAAACCCGAACTTTGAAAGTCGAAAAATGCCTAAAAACGACAAAATAAAAAATCAAAAGAGGGTCAAAAACGTTGACTTACTAGTGGTCCATGCGCTACAGGTCTCCGGTACCTTCGAACGCGCTCGAAACGGTGTCTGTGATAGGGAATAGGCATTTTCTCTCCAGAGCCAATTCTCTTTCCTCAAAGTCAACAAAGCACAAATGACTTTAAATCAAGCCCTTTTCCCCTTTTATAGGAGGAAAATGAAATTAGGGTTAGCCGTATGGACCTGTAATATGGTCGCGGTCTCCCCTATACCAAAATAGTTGTAACTTATCGGGAGATGAATCAATCTGCAAACTTTTTACATGCACGAAATAATACACATCATACAAACTTCATCAAATTAAATCAACAATTTTCCAAAAAAATTGATTCATCTCCCGAGGGGGCATCACCATCAAATATCAAATCTGGGGCATCACGCATCAAATCAAATCTAGGGCACGACTGGCAAATCAAAAAAGTGACACAAAAATTGCATTTGATCATAAATCATGATAAAACATCATTTTCTTTGAAATAACATGTGCACACACGTCACTTCAAAGAGGGGCAAAATGTAGATGTATAAAAATGACCATATTCCTAAATGAATATTTTATGTTCATTTCTCTATTTAATTAAATCCAATTTAATTAAATTATCCACATTCCTCTATTTTATTAAGTAAATTACTCAATTTATTTAAATAAAATTCACTATACCATTTAATGAATAAATCATTTTATTCAATTAAATCCCCCCTATCCACTTTTAATTAAATTCAAAATTAATTAAATAAGTTATCCTAAATTGAATAAATCTAATTTATTTAATTTCTCAAATTGCAACCAAATTGAATTAAATCATTTAATTCAATTAAAACCTATTATCCCTCCATCCACTTGCAAAATCCCAAACCCCTTTCTAATCCCTTCTAGAATCTTCTAATCGCTTCTAGTTAACCTAACCCCTCCTCTAAACTTTGTCACATTCCTAAGCAAAAGGGAAGTCACTTCTCAAAATCTCAAAGTCTTTGATAACCATTAAAGGTTTTCAACCTTCAACCACCAAAATCCTCAAAGTCTTTGAAAACCATTGAAGGCTTCCAACCTTCAACCACTTAATCCCCAAAGTCTCCAATAACCATTAATGGTTAATTCAAACCCTCCCACATGGTTAAAACATTTGTTTTGACTCAACCTCTATCCAACCCAAGGGTCTCATCAGGCCATTAATTCTTTGACCATGATTATCTCTTAATCATTTGCACAAAGGTTTATCCTTGGATTAACTCTTAATCCAGTGGGTAAGCCTAACTTAGACTTGACCCTTAGCCTTTAGATAACCATGAGGTCTTCTCAGGCCTTTAATGCCTCCAACCTCTTCTCTCAACCCAACCCTATGTTGACACTTGTCACCATTTCATTGGTGCCAATTGTGCACATGGATCCCCAACTTTCAAACCTGGCCCTTGATTAAACCTTTCAATCTTGACCATCCATTGCCCTATTTGTGCTATAAATAGAGCTCTCATTCCTCCATTTTTAACAATCATCTTTCAAATTTGAAGCATTACACTTATGCTCAAATTCTTTCAAGCTTTCATATCATTTATATATGCTCATCATTTAGCCTCTTTTAGATCAGGAATTAGACTAATATGCATGTTTAGAATAATTTCTTTCTCATTTTAGCTCAATCATAGATTAAATATAGTATGCTAGGATAGTATTCATACTAATCTTGTCATCTTATCATTTAGTTTATTGCATTTCTAAAATCATACATAGCTTAACACATCTCATCCTAAAATCTATCAAAGCATCTCTCGTTCTCGCATTTGCCATCCCTAAACCATTTTGCTCAATGATCTGAGAGCAAAAACCTTGGTTTGAGGGACATTGTGAGATAGAGAACCATGGGACCCTCCTTGGGAAGCTGAGTAACACTACGTTACTCCATAGCTTGCATCAAGAAGTCTTGTGTGTGTGTGTGGACTAGTATTTAACGATATTTTCACATATTAAGTTTTATCAGCCCACTTTTCTAGCATACAGTAACTATCTGAATATTAGATGAAAGTTTAAATTTAAAAATCTGTATATTATTCTGGAAATACTTTCTTCTGCTTCTTTACTTGTTTGTGTAAGGGATATGCTTTGGTTGGGAAATTCAATTTGGTGAAAATGAGTGTCATATTGGGGAGTAATGACTCTTGTATTTATTTTTATTTTTATTTTTTATATAAAAATTATTTATGATCTGTAGTGATTCAAATATGAAAAAATACATCTATAATTAAATACCATATCTCAACCAACAACTATTCTTCAAGTGTCAAGTATCAACCCAACAAACAAGATTTCCATTCTTATGATTGTCCTAGTTTTGATAGTTTTTATTTGGTTATTCATAACTTTCATTATAGATAATATTTTACAAATCTCTTCAGTGAAAACGTAGAAATATATGTATACTAAAACATATCCAAAATTTAGGAAAATCCAACAGTTCGTTTAAAAGTTAAGTTCCCCGTACCGAGACTAATTTTCTCTCAATAAAAAACTCAAAAATCAAAATTCATTGTTTGTTTCACTAGGGCATCAAATATCTTCTTCAAACTAAAACCAAATGATTCTAAAATAAATGGATATGAAAGATAACTCCAAATATTATAATAATCCAAAATATTTCATCTTTTAATGGTTTAAAATAAATTTATGAACAAACCCTTTTACACAACTCTATCAAAGAGGGTTTTAAATAATTTTAAGAAAATTTATTTAAACTTTTATTATTATCTTTGGTTGAGGCTAAAAATTATTTCAAATTAAATATAAATCATCATACTATTCTCTCAAGTATATTTCAGTCTTCACTCAAACCATTTATCAAGATAAATATCTATTAAACAACAAGGAAACATGGTTCAATTTTATGGGTTTTTGAGTTGTTCTTTGGGTTGCTTTTCCTTCCTAGGGGTTTGGGTGCTTTCTATAGTAGGTACCTCTATTTTAAAGACCTCCAATTCATGTATGTGAGGTGTCCATGATAAAAATAAAATAAAAAATAAGTGTTTTATATATGTTATGCATTGGCCACCTCCTTCTCATGTTTGATTGTGGCTTAGAGATAAGGGTCAGACTCATCCTTATGGTTTGGAGGACATGGGAGAGTACTTGATCTTATATGGTGATTGTGTGAGATGAATTTTTTATTTTTATTTGATGAATGTTTTGAGTAGGGTAACTAGATACCTTAGGTGGGTGGCTCACTATAGGTTCCGAGGACCCAAAGTGGTTGCTAGGAGATCCTATGAGTGGGTTTAATTCAAGTGATAACCTTGTTAAAATGAACTTGGGTTCGGTTGGGCTATAACACACTAATACAAGATAAATGATTATTTTAGTCCATATAGGCCCATTGGAGTACCGCGACCATTGTTATAGGCTAGGTGGATCCTTTTGAGAGGGGACCACGGTACATGGTAGGTAGGGTGGATCCCGACATTAAGGCTATATGATGACACCCACCTAGTAGGTGTTATAGTTCTCTCTCTCTTGTGATGTTATTTGATGTTGTTATGTGATACATGGTTCTTGTTTATTGTTTTGGGGAATCATGTCTCATGGCCTTAGTATTGCCCTAGTACTTGCATGGATCTTGGTTTTATCTCCTAGCACGGGGGAGTGGACCTTTGTGGTTCCACGTGGTTGGGTGGTAGATATTTTCGAGGTGTTTTCATGATCTCTTTTGATGATGCTTCGTGATCCTTGGTTGAAGATGTTGAATACCTTTCTTTTGAACTAGTACATTCAAATATTGTAAAGATTATTTATAAGCCATGAATGGCCTTATAAGAAACATGTAATTTTATGAAAAGCATTGTAAAAAGGAGGGTAGTTTATAGGAACTATGATAAGGGATGATTACTTTGTATTTGAAATAATGTTTTTTAAAAGTTATGTTACCTTTCATATCCTATCAATTTATGATCTTATTGTGTTATAAAAATTGAGTAGAAGGTATTAGTATAAACTACAATTGCATTATTATATATTTTGTTATCAAATGAAAAGTATTAATTGCGTGGATGTTGTAAATAATAATCAAGGGGAAAATGATGCAAAGGATAGTTATTCATTCTATAGTGGGAATGGGATAATGGGAAATAAGATTGTTATTTACTTTTACTTTGGCCTCAAATGAAATGATAAAATCTTTGTAGCGTATCAAATAGATAGTAAAGTTAATGTGTTGTGAAATATTATATCATGCTCAGAATTAAGATCATTGTATGTTTATTTTATGCACATTATGTTATGTGTTAAGCTATTATATCTTTCAATTATGTGATGAACATTAAAGGGAACCTATAAGGGCATTAAGTATGTTTACTTTCTAGAAGTGGTAGATGTATGATATATTAAAAAAAATTATAACATATTTTGGAACTTTTGTTCTAGTCCTACCGGGTTCCCCGGTGGGGCATGACAATTGGTGTTGCTCGGGCCAATCTTCTTCCTAATTCGAATCTGATTCTACATTTTTAATAATCATCTCTTCAATGCTGGACCTGAATCCTTGTATCTCTGGTTTCCCTATGTTACATTAGCTGATGGTGGCGTAGGGGCATTGGTAACTGGAACATTCACCGCAGTTGTTGGAGGAGGTTAAGCAGGCACATCTTCATTTATTTTTATTCCTTCCTCTTGCTCCTGAGCGTCCTCTCCTGCAACCTACCTTATAGCTGTCCTTGGTGGAAGGACTTTGGCTAGTGGTACTGCTCCTAATCCATTTGTCACTTTGAGGTCTGCCGCCTTCTTTAAAAACTTGGACTCCCTCATCTTCTCACTAAGTTTTCTCATTAGATCCTCATTCCTATCTTGGCGCCCCACCTCTTCATCGGGGTTAGTAGATGTATTATTTCTTGAGTTTGATCTTTTCTTTCGAGAATACTCATTATAACCCCTTGATTGAGGTACCCCTGAGGTAAACTCCTTTTGTTTTCCCTTCAAGGCACTCAGCCTGACCCTTTGACTTAGCCATTGTTTGGTCCAATTGATGACCACTTGGGAAATCTTTTCTATATTCACGTCCCCATTCGCAGACCACCTTATTGGGGAGAGGGCCTTCTTATCAGTTTATAATCTTTTGTAAGCAACATCAAGTAGGTCTCCATCGTGCCTGAGGTCTTTAGGGAGATTGGTCTCGATTTAAAAATCTCTTATCTGTGGTACTAATAACATGTTATAATTTTTCTCTCTTACTTCAAAACTGTCCTAGAGGTTAGCCCAAAAATCCTCTAGTCTAGGCTTGTGTCCCTCATATGCCTTAGGCATAGCTTGCTTGAGCTTCTCGTAAGGATCATAGAATTCCCTAGCATAAACAAATTCTTCCTGCAGCTCTGGCTCTGCCAACTTCACCACCTGTATCTTAGAGCATGAGAAGTATTCAATAGATACTAAAAAATCAATGCCTATTTTGTGCATAGATGAAAGGAGGGATTGGAGGCCTAATAATTTCCTGACATATTCTAACAAAATTATCCTGTCATTACAATACCTTGGAAGCAGCATTGGGTTCCCTGTGAATCCACTGACCCTAATGTAAGTAGAGCATGGGTTTTGGATAAACCAACATGCCCACTCTCGGATAATAGCCATAGCCTATGGGCTAATCCGATATCCCATATCTCCTGTTAGTTTAATTATCACTGGGAAAATGAGGGCATCATTGATTCTTTTGAAATGAGCCTTTGCATTGACTAGGGGAAGTTGGGAATAATATTCCCATACCTTAATTTGTCCTTCTTTATCCCCCAATTGACCCTCCACCTATAAGCCTGGGAATTTGCCAGCTCTCGCGGCCACCCATATCACATAAGATATGAAGAAGAATTTCTTAGTCTGGTGGACCTCCTTCATTTGTTTGCAGATGTTGTATGAGAGGATTTGAGGCCAATCAAAATATTTCTTTCCCACCAGGATAGTAGTCATGAACTAAAACATCCATAGATGAAAGTGTTTACAATCGGGCTTGCAAGGGCCCTACTTAGCATGATATTTAGGTCCCTTTGGGGCTCCTTGAAGTCTGCTCTTAGGATCTCTGTTGCCTTCAGACCTATTTTCCTCTCTTCCTCCAACTAGTTCTCATTCATATGCCTTTTGTTCACTGTAACTTTTTCATTCCATACCTTTAAGGCCTCCTCTTCAGTTGAGAGTAATATCTCATCTCTGGTTGGTATTCCGAACACGAATCCCAACATGTCAGGGGACAAATCTATGACTATTTTTCCTTGTGTGTTGGTGCACTTTTTGGTGTCAGGATCATAAAATTGGGCAATTGTCATTATGAACTCAGGTGCTTACACTGTTTGTGGAAAGATGGTTGCCTCTACTAATCCTGATCTTTTAATTCTCCTATGTGGGGCCTCCAATCTTGTCTTATCTAGCTGGGTTCTGATATCCTCAATTTTGATATGGCCAATTTTAGTGTTAGTGACCCATTTGACTCGATCGTCCAACTTTGAGGCATATACCTGTCCTTGATAGTTGTATTTCATGGTTGCTAGAAGTCGATCAATATCTTTGCCTCTTATTCTGGAAGATGAGTCTATCTAACTGCTTGAATCTACAAGAAGAAAGCAAGTTTTAGTTCCTTATCCAAAATATTAAAATTCATTCACTTCGAGACTTCGGGGTTTCGGAGTCCCGGGGTAGGAATTTTTCCTTTTAAAATAGGGTCCAAAACTCTAAGGTTATGGTGTTCCAGTCTAGGTACACATGGATGAAGTCCGGAACTCCGGGGTTCTGGGGTTTCAGGGTAGGTATGTGTGGAGGAAGTCTAGAACTCCGGGGTTTCGAGCTTGAAATTTTAGGCTCATCTTGGGACTCTGGGGTCCCGAGAAAAATAAAAGATACTCAATAGGAATTTTTAGAAAGAGGACTTGTAAAGGTGGACCTCAGAACTCCAGGGTTCTGGGATAAGTGGTAGCACGTCCTCTTAACAAAGGATAATCCGGAACTCTGGGATTTTGGGGTTCCGGGTAGGGACAAGCAATCAACCCGGAACTCCGAGGGTCCAGGGTTCTGGGCTTGAAAGAAGCAAAGAACCCAAAACTCCGGGGGTTTGGGGTAGGAAACTTGGGGCATGCGGGAACAAGCAAGAAAAAAAAAAAAAAGAAGACAAACAAAACCCATGAAAGAAGAAAAAAGAAGATCTAACCTAAAAAAATGACAAAGAGGGCAAGAAAAATCACCGACTTGGTGAAACGAAATTCCCAAGAATGCAAGGAAGCTCAGAGGTTCAAAATCTCACAGTCAAGAGGCAAGGAAGCAAGAACTCTGAAGATGGAATGCACAAATGAGCTTCAAAAACTTCACTATTCATATTTATACCCCCACCCCAAACTTGTCCATACGAACGCTTTAAACAAGACCTCAGGACTCTGGGGTTCTGAGGTTCTGAGCTCGAAGTCAAAAACACAAAACAAGGCACTTCACCTCGTGACTCTAGGGTTCCGAAGTTTTGTTGTGAAGAAAGGAAAAGCAAGAACACAAGGATAAACCTCTGGACTCTGGGGTTTTGGGGTTGAGTGGTTGAGAAAACAAAACACACCTCAGGACTCTGGGACTCTAGAGTTCCAAGGTAAAGAACTAAAAAACACATGACAAAGAGACCAACCTCGAGACTCCGAAGGTTTGGGGTTCCGAGGTGGTCAAAGCAAAGAAACAAAAGGAAAACGACCTCGGGACTCCGAGGTTTCGAGGTAAAAGAAACAAAACAAAAAAAAAAAGAACAAAGAAACACAAAGAAAAAATAGGGGACCCATATTTCAAGACAAGGAAACTAATGCGGGATAGATATGCAGAGCATAACAAATGGTGACTATCTGGGAAAAATGACTCTAGGCAATTTAGAACTTTAGAATCTCTGGTTAACCCAACGCCTAAGGCTATTATCATTCAAAAGGGTGTATAAGAGAAAAAGATGAGTGAGCCTATGAATAAACATTCAAGTTTAGAACTGAACATGATTAACTCTTAAGTGTGTGCATATGATTTATTACTCCATCATTTTCAATAATGCAGATAATCAGAGAAAATTGAGCACAAGCTATGTAGGTGAAGCCAACCAATGTGTTTCATGCAATGTTATCCTGGGCATAGCTCTGCTGCTAGTCAAGCGTCTATAGCCCCAAAAAAGATACCTTTGGTTCCTATCAAATAGTGCTCCACTGCCAGCAAGGCATCCATAGCCCCGGTGGAGGTTACTTGAAACACCCATTTTAGTTGCTTTCAGAGGATCATTTCTTTTCTCTCTTTTTTTTGAAAAGACTATAGAACATAGAATGACTTATTTCCTTAATAACCTTCTAAGCAACTTTTCAAACATTGAAGTCCGATTACTGGGTTGGGAATCACGGTGGATAATATGAAACATCTTGACTTCAGATTTTTCACTTGAAAACTAGTTTATCCGCTATCTTACAAAACTTTCTGATGTATCTTAATGTGACGGTAGTGCTGAGTTTATCAAGCTAGCCTTTTCCAATTGAAGGTCAAAAACTCAAATCATATTTAAACCATTATATGCCACCTTGAACGAGTATAGACAAAGGTTTCAAAATTAACCAAATGACAATGAAGTCGTAAATAGCAAAGAGTCAAAGTCTCTCAGAATTTTGCAACATGCTATGTAAAGGACACCTTCCGTTTAGAATTTTTTAGAATAAATATGTATATCTCGACACAATGAAAAGAAAATGAATGAAACGAAACAAACAACAAAACAAAAGGGAAACAAGCATGCAGCAAAGCAGAAACACAACAAACATGCAAAAACCCAAACAAGCAATGAAGCAAAAGAAACAAAACAAAAACAACTAAACTACTATATACAATAGGTCAAGCTTCACTAGGGGTTAATCATAGTAATGTTTGAGGAATTGACCATTGACAGGAAATGGTATAGGTTCTCTAGTCAAAGAGCTTAACCTAAAGGTGTTCTCCCCTAAAACTTTGGCTATTTGGTAAGGACCCAACCACAACCTTTCAAACTTGTGGTGATCACCTTTCTTCTCCTTGGCCTTGTCCCATAACAGGACTAGGTAAGAGATCTAAAAAACCTTTCACCTTAGCCCTCTTGTCAAACCATTGCTTAACAATGGCTTGGTGCTTGGCAAAGTGTTGTAGAGTATTAATCCTTTTTTCATCAAGTCTTAATAAATTTAAGAGGCAAACCTCTACCTGATCCTCAATTTCAAGTTCTTTCATTAATTGGAGGACCAGTATTTTTAAGTTGATTGGGAAGACATGGGTTTGGCCATAAACAAGGTAATACGGAGAAGTTCCTAGGGTGGCTTTTACTCTGGTTCGATCAACCCATAAGGCGTATCTCAACTGATTATGCCAATCCTTGGTATTTTTCTCAAGTAGCTTTTTAATGACATCTAGGATGTTCTTGTTCATAGATTCAGCTACTCTGTTACCTTGCGGGTAGTAGTTAGATGAAAAATTCAATATTGCTTTATATTCATATGACCATTGCATCAACAATACAAAAGTAAAAATAGGGCCATTGTCACATACCAGAGCAAATGACATACCAAACCTGGTGACGATGTGCTCTTCAATAAATTTCATGACTACCTCAGTCGTAGCATTTCGGCATACAATGCCTTCCGTCCACTGGGTGCAATAATCCATCACAGTAAGAATGAACTTATGTCCTGTAGATGAGTTAGGATTAATGACACCTACGAAATCCCGCACCCATTGGGCGAAAGGTCTTACCTCAAACACTAGTTGGAGAGGCATGGCGGGATTCCTCTCCTTGGAAGCTGCGGTTTGGCATGTGTGACAGTGACAAACATGCTCATGAGCATCCTTAAATATACTAGGCCAATAATATCCAGCCTTCAAGATTTGATGTGCAGTGGCATCCGCTGACCCATGACTTGTACCATATTTCCCATGAAATTCCTCAATCATGTTATGGGCTTCTTGATGATCAAGACACCGAAGGTAAATACCTTCATAATTCTTTCTATAAAGTGTCAAATCCTTGATCATATAATTGGCACTTTTGAGCCTTAATGCTCATCTTTGCATGGTTGTCAACCCCTCAGGACACCTATTATTCAACAATATAAATACCAAATCCGTGTACCATGGGTCCCGAGTGAATGACTCCAATGTATACGAGTGAACTCACAATACTGGTTCCCACTTTTTGACCAACTTTGACACTTAGATGAATATTTTGAAAAAAACCTCACTTTCTGACACCTATAACTTTTAAACAGTTAAGAATTTGAAGATGATATAAACTAGTGATTTTAACATCTTGTTTGTAGATTCTAAATATATTTTTTGAAAATTTGTTTGAATAAAATTTTATTGATTTTTCCATCTCCCTCAAAAAGTAGTTGTTTACAACAAACAACATTTTTTAAGAGTGACGTGTATCTCGAAATGCATAATTTTTTTTCTATAAATGATAAAACTTAATTCTTTTGAATTTCAGTTTGTAACATCAATACCCAGGGCATGTAGTTGGTTTGATAGTGATATGTTGAATATTTTTTTTTTTAAATTAATTTTTGAAGTTCGACTAATTATAATTTGGATGTAGGTGTACGTTTGAACACATAACTTGTTCTATATATATCAAAATTTAATTTTCTTTTTTTTGTTAGAAAGAAAACACCAATACCTAGTGCATAGATATTTTTCAGAATTTTTTTGAATTTTTTTACTATTTTTCCCAATGCATTGAACAAAGAAGTTCATGTTCGGTGAAAACCCTACATTCATAAGAAATAAAATAAAAATACATTAAAATTTATACTATTTGGAAAGCTTATAATAAGGACTAAATACTTAAAAAAAAAAAAAACTTTTAAATGAATTAATTTGATCCCCCAAAAGCTAATGTAAAATTGGTTTTTTATCAACATTTGATAGATGCAAAGGAGACTCCATTGCAAGTATGATTTAGAAGTAGAGAGGTTCTATCCAAGAAATTTTCATCTAAGAGCCTTTGATTTAATTCTCTTCAATCAATTAATTTAAATGGGACCTCTTAAAGCTTAATTCATTATATTTTTTTAAAAATTTATGATTTCAGCAAAAATCAGGACATACCAAAAAGTGGGAACCAACTTTGTGAGTTCACCCATACTATTGGCACTATATTTGAGGGATGTCAGTCACCATAGCTTGAGACAATCCTTGGCCTCAAACCAACTTCATTGGATGCATCTCTAGATCAAATTCTTGTAATATTTCCATCCATTTCCCTCGATGTTCTCCTAGCTCGGACGGCATGAGTAATGACTTCACTGCTTGATCAGGGACAATCGCTTAGATTTTACTCCTGAGGATATAATGCCTAAATTTCTTGACTGCTCTCACTAATGCAAAAGCCTATTTTTTCAAGAACAGAGTATCTAACCTCGACACTTTTGAAAGGAGATCTCATAAATGCAATGGGTTTCTCATCCCTCGCTTGCCTCTACATGAAAATAGCTTCTCCTGAGTGTAACGAAGCAAAAGAATATATGTAAAACGACAGAGTGTAGTCAGGGATGGTTAACATGGGAGCTTCGGCGATGGATTTCTTGATCTGGATGAAAGCCTCGTTTGCTTCATTTGTCCATTAGACCTTAGCATCCTTCTTCATCATTTCATTTAACGACTTGACTATCTCTGCAAACCTAGTGATAAACTTTCTAACAAAATTGATCTTGCCAAAGAAAGATCTCATCTCCTTTTTACTGTCGGGCATTTGTAACTTCAACAAAACTTCTACCCAATCTGGATCTATAGATATCCCCCTCTCAGAGATTACGTGGCCAAGTAGCTTTCCTTCAGCCACTCCAAATACAATTTCTTGGGGTTAAGGGAAATCCCATATCTTCGACATCTTTCCAGTACTTTTTGGAGGTGGTCTGGGTGATCTTCTCTAACCTTTGAAAATATGGTTAGGTCGTCCATGTATATAATAATACACTTTCTAGTCAGATCTTTGAAAGCCATATCCGTTTCTCTTTGGAAGGTCGCTCCAACATTATTTAACCCAAATGGAATCCTTCTGTACGTATATGTTCCCCACTTTGTCGTAAACGCTATCTTCATATGATCCTCATAGTTCACCAAAACTTGGTTATATCCAGAATAACCATCTAAAAATGACATCATTTGTGAACCGTTTACTATTTGTAGTACCTCATCCAAAGAAGGAAGCGGGTAATTATCTTTCTCAGACGCCTTGTTGATATTGTGAAAGTCCACACAAAGGCGTATTTCTCCATTCTTTTTCTTTTCTAGTACCAAATTGGTGACGCAAGTAGAATGTTGTACCGGAAAAATAATCTTGGCAGAGAGCAACTTTTGTACTTCCTTGAAAATCAAGGGTTCTATTAGTGAATTAACTGATCGTTGCTTCTGCCTGAAAGGATTTATGTTAGGTTTTAGAGGGATAACATGGGTGATGATCGATGTATCAAACATTTTTAAATCTTCGTACCCCCATGCTATTACATCAATAAACTCTTTCAAGATTTATAAAAAAAGTTCTCTTTCATTTTGAGTGCAAATCTTCCCAATATAGACAATCCTCTCTTGGCCTTCTAGACCAATATTATGTGGCTCATACTTCTCGACATCCGAATCCATTGTTAATCTCTCTTTCACCTTGGGATCAGAGTCACAAAGTATCTCTAAGGTGACCATGCCTTTAGGAATAACGTTAGTTGGCAAATCCATAATATCAGCATCGTTTCTGACATCAAGATCATCTGATTTATCTTTCTCATCAATGATTTTCTCTTCAAAAGTCCCTAAATTGGCATGAAAGGCTAGAATGTGGGCATCATCCTAGAAATATTGAAAGTGTTTGATATTATTAGGCACAACAGGTGTGGAGATTAACTCTACATAAAACTTCTTCAAAGGGGATTGGCTCACTAGTTCTAATGTACTGGCGGCTACGACCAATGCATCCGGTATTCCATTTACTTTCCTAGGTACCAGTTGAATGTCAAAAGCATCAAAATCCTCAATCAAATCCCATACTCTATTCCTATATGTTTTTAACCTTTTATCATGACATGCATATTGGCTTCACACTTGTTTGACCACCAGCTCAGAATCCCACTGCACTTTCAAGCATATAGCTCCCTTCTTATGAGTGAAGAGTAATCCTCTAACTAGGGTCTCTTACTCCATCAAGGGAATTGGAGTCGGTAAGAGGCTAAAAGGGTTTTCCCTTTTGGGTTTGTTAACTCTACTCTTGCTCCACTACCTTGCTTGGATCTTGACCCATCAAACTTTAAAAACCATATTTCATCTTTTGGTCTCTTTACATTTTTCACCTTAGGGTCAGTGATTAGGTTAGCTTCTAGAGGGGATTGTTGTCTCTCGGGTTCAAGATCTTGCAAGACCTGAGGTTGTTTGATTACTCATTGCAAGAACACTTCAGGGGTGTTAGGAGTGATTTGTTCCACTTGAGGCTGTGCTTGAGATTGTGTTTCTTCATTCTTATGCTTAGGTAGGATATCCTCCTTCTCTTGTTTGTCAATCTCGACTGCGAAGATCTCCTTGTTGCATTCTCTTGGTTGGGAAGTTTTACTCATAAGATCCATTATCTGGGGAATTACTCCCTTTCAACTTGGAATTTGAATTTCTTCCATGTTGATAGTATGATCGACATCTACGCATGAAACTGGGCTCATCGACTTTGTAATCTCATTCTAACATGGGATATATGACATCTCTGAGTGCTCCTCATGATGTATATGACACCATTTTAGAAGTAACAAATCTTGTATTTTCATAGTATCTCCCAACAAATGCATCCCTTGTTTTACCATTGTAGCAAAGCCTTTGACCCATCCTCTATATGCAGTCATGTCCACTTGAAATAACTAGAGAGGAGTCGATGCAAAGAAAGTGAGGATTTCATTGACTCTTTAGATTCTTGGACTTACTTCAGCATATGCCACCTCATTGGGAGCACCATAATCTATCACCAACTTCTTCAACTTAGGTTCACTATTGATTTGGATCTGGTTGCTTACTCCCTTCCATGGCAGCCATAAGTATGTAAAATAAGTTGAGAAATATCCTCCCAAAGTTTTTGACCAATCCCTACTAAGGAGAATCCCATAAAGCTCAGGAATATCCACCACTTGAATGTCAATGTAACGGGATATGCAAGGATTAGCACCCAATTGGATGTATGCATCTTTTAATTCTCTGATTACATTTGTCATGCCCAAACTTTTGGGCAAAAACGCAACAACAATTTTTTTTTTAAAAACAACACAAAAATACTAAATGTTATTTGGTAAACGATGCGATGAATAAGTTTTTCTATACTAAGGGTTGAATTATGTGTTAAAAGGATGGGTTCCTAAAGTTAATTTAAATAACGCAATAATTATAACGTTTATATTTTTAATACTAAAACAATTTTACCTAAGGGGTCATCACAACTTTATCTATTGATTAATTAATTTTCCCCAACTATTCTTCAATTTTCTAATCTAGAGATAATATTCATTCCTGATAGTATTTAATTACCTTTCCAATTAATTAAATTAGTTCTATCACATTTCCATTAGTATTCAAAAATAATGAGTTTAGCAATAGTACACATCGTTTTAAAAATCGCCTATTAAAGTTGACTAAATCCAATACGATAATTTCCTAGTCAATAAACTCATTTTATTGTCGAGTATTTCCCTTAAAACATTAAATATTAAATATTTAATATCCAACATTTAAATTACCCCATTAATCTAAAATTAATCATTTCACTATATAACATTTCCATTAGTAACTTCTTTAATAAATTTACCCAAACATGAGTATAATATTGCCTATATAATTAATAATTATTTACATCCCACTAAAGCTCTATTATCTATAATAAAATATCTAACTTAAAATAATTAATTTAAAACAAATGGAGTTATCTCATTTCAAAATTTAAAAGAATCTTTCCCTTCCCCTCTATATTATTATCTCTTTTTTTTCTATATTAATCCTAACTAGGGTTTTCTCTTTCTTTTTTATGTTATATTTTCATGACTCTTTTTCTTTTATATTCTTTTTTTTTTCTTTATTTACCCTAACCCGAAATAGGGTTAGGGTTTTATGTTTGTCTAACATACTTTTTTTTTTTTTGTTATTCATTTTACCCTAACCCGAAATTGGGTTAGGGTTCCATTTTAGTCTCATATTTTTTTATTTTTTTTGTGTGTGCAGGTGAAAGGAGGCAGAGCTGAAGGAAGGCATGATGGAGGCACCTAGGGCCAAGAGGCAGAGGGTTTGCATGTCGTGCACCACTATGGATATCCATATTGGAGGCGGTGTTGCTCACTGTGGATACCCACAGTGGCGGCCACCGTGACGCCCATAGTGGCGGCAGCGGTGCCACCCACTATGGTTACCCACAGTGGCGGTCGAGCCTCCATCATGGTTATCCATGGTGGCGGCCAGGGTTACATAGCAAGGTTAATTTTTTTTTGTAATGCAATTTTTTTTTATATATATATTTTTAAACAACATTTTATATATATATATGTATTTATGTATGTATGTATGTATATATATATATATATATATATATATATATATATATATATATATATATATATATATATATATATATATATATATATATATATATATATATATATATAAAATAGACATATATTTGTTTATATTCAAAAATACACATATCCCTATTGACCATGTGTAATTCTAAATATATACAAATATATGTATATTTTACATATGTTTTTATATATATATATATATACATTCATGTAAAAATATATTTATTCAGATTTAAATAATCTGATCTTTTTAATCAAAATATTAAATGTATGTAAATTCTGATTGAAATATATATGAAGTCTTTTTTTTTGACTTAGATGCAACAACATATCTATTTAAGTTTTTTTTTCTTACAATAGCAAAATTAGTTAGATGCAAAATAATACGTATCTAAGATATATAACATACATGTATATATATATATACTTAAATCTGCAGTATTATTTTATTTTACACTAACTTAGAACAGGTATGACAAAAAACAAAATGGCTCTCTATTATCTTTTCTACTTAAATAAAAATGCATAGTCTAAATAATCTCTCTAAAATGTGCATTTCTAGATTTAATAAATGTAGAGTTTGATAGGAAAGCAAAGATGAACTTTCATTTCCAGAATAAAAAAATTTAACAAAAATAATTTATTTAACAGCTGCAACTATATTCTTTCACATTTCTTTCTGATCAATAAAGCAACAAGATTGAAATTTAAAAGAAGATTTAAACTAACACTTAAAAAGTATTGTTCCTACATTTCTTTTTAAAAACTATAGACAACAATAACATTTCCTTTTTATTTATATCTGCATTTCTAACACTTGTTTTTGCAAAATGATAAGAATAACATAATGTAACAACTTAAATATATACCTACTTTCTTTTCCATTTCCAACTTGCATATCTTTTACTAACTAGTAAAACATAAAACATATTTTCTTCCAACTTTTTCAACAAATAAACAAATATAAAAGAATAACTCAAATACTTTTCTTTCCTTTTATTTCCTTGAAATGAACTACTCCAAATAAATATACATTTGTTTTCCTCATTGTTTCCTTTACACAAATAGAAATATTACAAACTCAAGCGTCTCCATTTCTACCAATGAGGGCTTGTCAAAATACATTTCTCTTCTTGAAATTCAATATATTAAAAATAGGAACTTGCAAGTAGGAATCCACTTCATTCTTTATTCCAAAGCAAACCTGCAATAACATTTGTAGGTTGTGACCATGGAGGCTCACCTACCAACCTAGGCTTACATGAAGGCACCCCCGAGCTAGGAGAACCAAGGCTAAATGAGATACAAACATGCAAACACAACACAAGAAAGATTCACAATATTTGAACACCCAACCCAAGGATAAACAAAGTCACCAAGTGACTATTCCTTTGAGGGGTGAAGGTGGACCAAGCACCTAGAAGAGAATCTGCAATATGAAGAACACAAAGCCTTTGCAAGGCTGCCCAAATAGAACCACCACAAGCCATATACTTTTCCCAAATATACCCTTATGACCCCAATGACATACAAGCACAAAATCTCTGCTTATGACCCCCATTGCATAAACATAAAAACAACAATGTAGCAACGGTCCCATAACCCTTGTGTATCACTCTCTTCCAAGAAGAGAGTCTAGACACTCTTAGGCTGTCAAGCAGCCCTCCACCCCCATGGCTACTCTACCCTCCCAAGGGCGAGTATGGCCTTGAAACACCCAAAAACATATATCATGCAACATGCAAGAAAAATACACAAGGACTTAAAAGAATCTTTCGAAGCCTACAAAGAAAACAACCATAGGAAAACACAAACATTCTTTTCACATAAACAATACAAGCATATATAAGAAAGTATTTCAACCAACCTTAAAACCTACAAATGGAAATGGGGAGAAGTTGAAGAAGAGCTTCCCAATCCACTAATCTCTTTCCTCCTCCATTCTTAGAAGATCCAACCCCAAAAACTTAAAAAAACTTGAATAAAAATTCTATGTCTCCAAAATTGGAGAGTGGGTGATCAAAATTCTCCCTCTCAAACCATTCCCTAAGAAGACTCTCCCTCTTGGAAAGAGAGAGATTTTCATAGGTTGGTCTTCCCAACATATTAAAAGCTCTCTAAACAAAGCAACCCAAAAAGGTAAAAGAGAAATGGGGAAGAGCAAATATCTCTCAATTGGAAGGTTGTCTAACCTAGGTAAGATCCTCAAAAGTTGAAATTCGGCCATCTTGAAAAACTCAACTTTTGAGGTGACTAGACAGTCACCATGGAGTGGAAACATGGCTAAAATTGGCCTTTACCCATAGGTATAACATATGGACCTTTAAAAATGCCCCTAACCTAGCTTTAGGAGTTAGTTTAACCCTCTAGAAATTCACCCAAAGTTTAGCTACAAGCATAAACATTCAAGCATAAACATTTACAAATAAAACACATTACACATGAGGTGTTGTCTCTCCAAATAGACAACCCTTGGCTTCACAAACACACATAGGTTTAGCTTGATTCTCCAAATAGTTTCCATGATCACATGGATTAGTTTTCCTACACATCTCACTTTGTACATTAGTAATCCCAATAATCACATATAATATTAACATATGAAAAGAATACAATTCATATATTTGCATAAAATTTCAATTATAATAATCAAGTTTCCAATTATCTAATAAAATCCATATAAAATAATCTAGTAAATGGCATCATCATAATCATCATGAAATTTAATCATTTATAAAGCATGCTTCCTTAATTTCTTGCATCAAAATAAAGTACGACAAATCAAAGATAAATGACATACACCATATTAATGTTATGCAATCACTGGATCATATAGAATCTATGTCCATAATGCATCTAAATAAAGTATCAATAATTGGTCCAAAACAAGAAAAATAACTGCAATGCTATGATGGCTTGGGGTAGGGCCTCACACCCTCCCCCTCTAGGCATGAACTTCCTCCTGGAGTTCATTAAAAAGATGGGGGTAGTGAGATCTCATTTGTGTTTTGTCCTCCGATGATGTCAAAACCTCATCATAACAATCGCACTGGACCCTAACCTGGTCTAGCTCTCGGCCTTGAAGAGTGAGCGTTTGGCGAGCCAAAATACGAATGGGCTCCAAAGATAGTTGCTCATCTGACTCCACCTACAAGGCATCCCAATCTAGAATATGAGACTCATCATAAATATATTTTCTCAGAACTGATACATGAAACACATCGTGGATGCATGAGAGGCTAGGTGGCAAAGCTAGACGATATGCAACTAGTCCTATCCTCTCAAGGATCTCAAATGGCCCAACAAAGCAAGGTGCGAGCTTAGAACCATTTCCATAACGGATTGGACTCTTATGCAGTCACACTTTCAAGAAAACTCTATCCCCAACCATGAAGCTACAATCTATCCTCTTCGCATCTGCATACTTCTTCTGTCTATCCTGTGCCTCTCTAAGGCACTATCTAATCTAATCCACCTATTGCTCCATATCACGAACTATCTCAGGACCAATAGCTACTCTAGCCTCAATGCGGTCCTAGTTCAAAGGTGTCTTGCAAGGTCTGTCGTATACAGCCTAAAAAGGTGGCATCCCCAAGGAAGTGTGATGCCCATTATTATAGGAAAACTCTACCAAATTAAGGTACTCTTCCCATCTGGTCTGATGATCCATGACATACATATAGAGCATGTCTTCTAGCACCTGGTTTACCTCTCTATTTATCCATCCATTTCCAGATGATAGGTTGTGCTAAAGTTGAGTCTGGTACCCATTGCTACCTGTAACGCCTTCCAAAAGGAAGAAGTGAAGAGGGAATCTTTGTCTAAAATAATCTTGCATGGAACGCCATGAAGTCTGACAATATCCCACAAGAATACCTGTGCCACTATTGGTGCTATGAAGGTAGTCCAAACTGGTGAGAAGTGGGCCACTTTGGTCAACTTGTCAACTGTCACCATGATGGAATCATGATGACGCGATGATATAGGAAGACCAATGATAAAATCCTTCGATATAGTATCCCACTTCCACTCTGGTATTGTATGAGACTGGAGCAACCCACTTGGATGGTGGTGCTCTACCTTGACTCTCTGTTACTCAAGGCATTAGGCTACTAGTATAGCAATGAATTTCGGCATACCTAGCCAATGATATAACTATCTCAAATCTACATGCATCTTCTTAACTTCGGGATGTGCTGCATAAGGAGCTCTATGAGCCTCCATCACAACAAAATCACGCAATCCTTTGAAAGAAGGTACATAGATGCACTCTCTATGGCGTAGTAGTCCATCAGACTCTAATGAATAGTCTGCATACTTCCCTTCCAGGGTCTCCTGAGATTGCACTACCTGGCGTACCTCTAAATACCACTCATCCTCTAGAAGCTATTGCAATATATGATCTCTCAAATCTGTGTCTATAGACATGGAGCATATCTCACGACGTCTCCTACTCAAGGCATCTGCAACTACATTTTCTTTCCCCTTGATGTAGTGAACATCAAAATCATACTCACATAAAAACTCCATCCATCTTCTCTGATGAGCATTAAGATTAGGTTGAATAAATATGTACTGCAAGCTCTGATGATCTAAATGAATCTCAAAATGATGACCCAAAAGAAAATGTCTCCACCTCACAAGTGCGTGCATCACTACTGCAAGCTCAAGGTAATGAGCAGGGTAGTTAAGCTTGTGAGTCTTAAGTTTCCTAGACTCATACACTATATCTCGACCCTCCTACATAAGGACTGCTCCTAAACCATCGAAGGAAGCATCTGTACATACCATGAAATCAGCTAAGGGATTTGGCACAACACGAATAGGTGCACTAGTGAGTGCCCTTTTTAGTTTCTGAAAGGCCCTCTCACACTTTTCTGTCCACTCAAATTTCTTTCCCTTTCGCTAAAGAGATGTAATAGGATGTGCAACCATAGAGATCCCCTCAATGAAGCATTTGTAGTACCCTACTAGACCCATGAAACTCCTGACTTCTGTCACACTAGATGGCACTGGTCAATCCATAATAGCTTTGATCTTTGATGGGTCAACTGAGATCCCATCACTAGATATAACATGCCCTAGATATTTGACCTCTGATCTAAATAATGCATACTTCGACAAACTGCCATACAACTGATTGTCTCTCAAGCACTGCAATACCTACCTCAAGTTCTCCTTGTGCTCCTTCTCATTCCAAGAATATATCAATATGTCATCGAGGAACACAATCATAAATTGGTCAAGGAAAGTGTGGAATATGCCATTCATAAGACTCATGAATATAGCTAGAGAATTCGTAAGACCAAATGGAACCATGGTGAACTCATAGTGGCCATACCTAGTACGAAAAGTGGTCTTGTGGATATTTCTCTCTACTATCCTCAACTAATGGTACCCTGACTTTAAATCTATCTTAAAAAATACTTTGGCACCCTAAAAATGATCAAATAAATCATTGATCCTGGGCAAAGGGTATCGGTTCTTGATGGTCACTTTCTTCAACTATTTGTAATCCATACATAATCGAAGGGATCCATCCTTCTTCATGAAGATGACTAGTGCACCCCAAGGGGAGACGCTAGGATGAATGTGACCTTTCTCTAAGAGTTCTTCAAGCTACATCTTGAGCTCATTAAGCTCATTAATGGTCATCCTATATGGTGCTCTTGAAACTGGCTCATCTCCTGGTACAAGATCTATGTGAAAATCAATCTCTCTACTAGATGGCATACCAGGTAGCTCAGAAGGAAACACATATGCAAACTCCTCAAGGATAGAATGATCATCTAGTGAAGGCTCCTTCTCATCTTCTTCCTCTATATCACTGATGGTGATGGCAAATAACTGGCATCCCTTCCACATGCTCCGCTTAAGCTGCATAGCAGAAATCATACTAAGTGATATGGGTCTCTGAATCCCCAAAATTACTATGGAGGTACCATGATCATCCACACACAAGATCTTTTTCTAGCGACAATCCATCTTGGATCTGTGGGTGTATAGCCAATTCATGCCAAGAACAATGCCATAAGATTGTAGAGGTGTGACTCAAAGGTCTACGAAGGTGTTTGTACTCCCAATCTGAAGCTGACAATCCCTAACCACAGATTCAATGGACACTCTAGCTCCTGAAGCTGACTCCACTTCCCAACTAACACCATGCCTAGTTTCCACTAGCCTCCAATGCTCCATAACCAATGGAGATATAAAAGAATCTATAGCTCTTGAATCAAACAAGATAGAAACACTGCTACCTCTGATCAAACATGTGGCCTTTATGACTGTGGCCTGATGTTTTGCTTGGCGGTTGTTAACCGCTACAAAGACTCTGTGGGACTTACCCATGTCCCCAACTGTAGGCTCTGAACCTGCCATCCACTGACTGCCTCCCATCTAACCCTGTGGACACTCTCTCGCCATGTGTCCCATGGCCCCACAAGTGAAACAAACACCACATGTCTAAAACTGAACACTTGTGGCCTACAATATGCATGTCCTCCTATCCTACTCAATCCACTGTAACCACCCCTGGAGGACTACTGAGTCTGTGCTAGAGGTGTGTATGGAACTTGTGGTCACTGATCGCACCTAGGACCCTGTGTCTGCCATTGCTTGGGCTTAAATCCCTAATGAACCTGTGGAGGCCTTTGCCTCTGATTTTATTATGGTTGTCGTTGTGGACGGGGTTTAAAGGACCCCGATGAATGTTTGTGATTACCCTTCCAGTGGGGTTTCTGAAACCCAAAGGACTAAGGTATAGGGTTTTGGTTTTGATGTCGATCTCGTGTGTCCTAAGGTCTACCCTGAATCTCCTTTGATATCAAGGCCTTATCCATGACAACCCAAAGGCTTCCTAGAGCTACCATCCTAACTGAACCTGCTATACCGACATTCAATCATCTAATATACCAGTTGATGAGTAGCTTCTTGTCCTTCAGGTAGTCAACATAGGGTAAGATCTCAAAGAACTTTCTCTCATACTGGGACACTAAGAGACACTTCTATTGAAGTTCATGAAACTCATGAATCCTGTGCTACCTAAAGTGCTCTGATAGGTATCTATCTCTGAATCTCTCTGTAAAGATGTCCCAAGTGATGGTGTTCGTAACTATGTCATTCTTATACTCCTCATGTCTCCACCATGTGGAAGTCATCCATCTCAAAAGGTGAATAGCAATCTGTGCCTTCAAATTTCTCTCATAGGGATGCAATCTAAAGCACCTCTCTAGACTCAATAGCCAAGCCTCAACCTCTACCCTATTGGTAGATCCTGCAAATGATGGTGGCTGAAGACGTTAAATCTCTCTGATTTGATCCCCGGGATCACAGGGTGCTCTCTCTAAAATTACTAGTGCTACAACTGGAGGTGGTTCAAGTAGATGGACTGACTCAGGCTCATGCTTAACCTAAGCCTCTATATGGTTAGGAGATGGACTCCTACTCTGCTCCCTAGCTGCAGATCTATGACTCTCAAAAATTTGGTGCTCTGCCTGACAATCTACTGCTGGGAGTCTATCCTTAACTATTCCTATTAGGTTATGAAGTGCAACCAAAATGTCTCGGTTAGGGTCAATCGGTTGTTCGGGAGGAGCTTCTTGATTCCCTTCTAGAACTAACTCTTCCCTCACAATGTCTTTGTGTGCCATGCGAGCATGTCTAGGACCCCTATCATGCCTACGAGCTTGTCGCGTAATTGGCGACATCCTTAATGATCAATAAAATAAAATAAAGTAAATAAATAATATTTTTTTTGAAGAAAATAATATTTAAAGAGAAACGTAATGGAGAAAGGTTCCTAGTGTTGGAAACCTTGCTTTGATACCAAAATGTCATGCCCAAACTTTTGGGCAAAAACGCAACAACAATTTTTTTTAAAAACAATACGAAAATACTAAATGTTATTCAGTAAACGATGCGATGAATAAGTTTGTCTATACTAAGGGTTGACTTATGCATTAAAAGGATGGGTTCCTAAAGTTAATTTAATTAACGCAACAATTATAGCATTTTAATTTTTAATACTGAAATAACTTTACCTAAGGGGTCTTCACAACTTTATCTATTGATTAGTTAATTTTCCCCAACTATTCTTCAATTTTCTAATCTAGAGATAATATTCATTCCTAATAGTATTTAATTGTCTTTCCAATTAATTAAAATAATGCTATCACATTTCCATTAGTATTCAAAACTAATGAGTTTAGCAATAGTACACATCATTTTAAAAATCGCCTATTAAAGTTGACTAAATCCAATACGATAATTTCCTAGTCAATAACCTCATTTTATGGTCGAATATTTCCCTTAAAACATTAAATATTTAATATTTAATATCCAACATTTAAATTACCCCATTAATCTTAAATTAATCATTTCACTATATAACATTTCCATTAGTTCCGTCTTTAATAAATTTACCCAAACATGAGTATAATATTGCCTATATAATTAATAATTATTTACATTTCCCACTAAAGCTCTATTATCTATAATAAAATATCTAACTTAAAATAATGAATTTAAAACGAATGGGGTTATCTCATTGCAAAATTTAAAAGAATCTTTCCCTTCCCCTCTATAATTTTATTTCTTTTATTATTATCTTTTTTTTTTTATATTAACCCTAACTAGGGTTTTCTCTTTTTTTTTTTATGTTATATTTTCATGACTCTTTTTCTTTTGTATTTTTTTTTTCTTTATTTACCGTAACCCAAAATAGGGTTAGGGTTTTATGTTTATCTAACATACTTTTTTTTTTTTATTCATTTTACCCTAACCCTAAATTGGGTTAGGGTTCCATTTTAGCTTCTCATATTTATTTATTTTGTGTGTGTGTGTAGGTGAAAGGAAGTGCAGCCAAAGGAAGGCATGATGGAGGCACATAGGGTCGAGAGGCGGAGGGTTTGTGTGTCGCTCACTGTGGATACCCACAGTGGCATCCACGGTGTTGCCCACTATGGATACCCACAGTGGTGGCCACGGTGCCACAATGATGCCGCCCACTGTGGTTACCCACAGTGGGGGTCGATCCTCCATCATGGTTATCCATGGTGGTAGCCAGGGTTACATAACAAGGTTAAATTTTTTTTGAAATGCAAATTTTTATATATATATATATATATTTTTTTTTTTGTAACAGCATTTAATATATATATTATATTATATATATATATATATGTACATGGTCAATAGAGATGTGTATTTCTGAATATATACATATATATGTATATTTTACATATGTTTATGTAGCGTCGTAAATTGTACGCACTTGCTAGGGTGGTACAATTTCACACCTAGTTTAGCACCCACCTTGGCGCATTTTGCATTTTGCATTGCATTTCCCCTTTAGCACTTAATTAATTAAATTAATTAGGTCTAAGGTTCTATTTCATCATCTTCCATATCATAAAGTTGGGCCCTTTCATTAAAGTGTGCCCTTTTCATTTTATTCCCCCTATATATCATTTAATCAAAAACCCTAATTAGGTCCTATTTCGAACTTGGGGGCTTGATTTCGGGGGTCAAAACATCTCGAAATCACCTGTAACTTCGAGATTCTCTCTAAAATCATCATATTCGATGGCCCTGAAAATTTGGTGAAAAGTTGTCGGGACCATGGTGCCCGGAGTGCACATGGTCCCGGACATTTTTCCCAAAATTTTAGGAGCGCGATCCAATCATAAAATAAAGCTTAACCCCAAGAAATTGGCGGGATATTCAATCTCTAGGTCGGCCAAAAGTTGAAATTAAGACCTAGGGTTTCATATATAAGAGCTCTCTTTCTTCATTTGAAAGGATCCGAATTTTTGGCTTGGGAGGACCTTCTATGCAGCAAAAGAGCAGATCTTTGAAGACTTCAATAAAATTCAACATCCATCCATCAAGCATTCATCAATTTCATTCATTTAGGGCTTGGGAGACATTGAAGAACAATAGGAGATTACCGACTGAAGATTGGCTTGTACTCCTCCCTTAAGGGTTGGGTATGATTTCATGTTGTTTTCATGTCTTTGCATAAGCTTCAATATATCCTTTATTCATGCTTTAGATCACTTTGCATCTTGATTTAGAGCATTTACATTATCATTTACAAGCAATTAGGGTTTACTTTCTAGGTTGCTCTAGTTTGCTTTCTTGCATTTAAGGACCTTGCACACACACTAGGTCTGCACACACAATACATTTTACAATACAACTTGGCTATTCGTGGGGGTGGAAATCACTGAAGCGGGGGTTTGACTAAGGCAAAACCCTATATAGCCACCCATACCCTTTTCAGATATAAGTGCAGGTTTCGGGACTCGGACGACGCCGCAGGTGACAGATCCGGGAAAAGAAGGTCAAGATAGCACTCCACACCAAATTGCAGAGCAAAAGACCAGGACAGGGGCGTGGGGCGCCCTGGTCCTGCCAGGACAGGGGCGCTGGGCGCCTTGGTCCCTGGGACAGGGGCGCTGGGTGCCCTGGTCCTCCTGACAGACAGCATTTTCGGCATTTTTGACAGCTTTTTCCAGAGTGCAAAACAACAGTTTCTGGAGCAGTTTCAGGGGCAGAATCAGGACAGTGGCGCTCGCGCCCCCATCCCGAACATTTTCAGTCAGATTTGAACACCGAGTACGCATTTACATTCTTGTCTTGTCCTTGTGTTTACAGCTTTCCATTGTTTAAGTTCAATTCTGCAATCTTGTTATTAGTTCATACTTGCACTTTGGGGTTAGGGATTGAACTTGCATCATTTTATCTTTCAATTACAACAAAGGAATAGAAATCTTAATAGGTAGCCCGTGGCTCTCTCTTCCACAAAAAGAAGTAGCCAATTGTGTGATACCTCTAGGCTCTTTCGTATTCCACAAGTGTGTGGTTGAAAGTGAGATTAGGGCATGTTTGCTTAGTGTCACTTTTTCTCCTACACATTTTGGTGAACCCAACGTGAATCTATCATTTCTTCCTCTTGCATTGCATTTGTTAGATCTAGATCTAGATTTAGTGTGTTTTCATTTCATTTTCATTAAAAATAAAAAAATAAAAAAATAAAAAAAATGTGTTTTTCTTTGCATTGTGTGTTTAAATTTTATGCAATTTCAAAATGTCAGATTTTTAGTTGCAAGATGTTCATATTTGTGATGATTATGAGTTAGATGAAGCTTTAGATGAATTTTTGAAACCTAAATATACCAAACCTTCATTTTACAAAAAACTCATGAACATTGTTACTATGCCATTTCGTTGTGATGAGAAAGATAAGTCGAATGATTCCTCTCAAGGGTACATTCCTATCAGCTCTTCCACTAAATCTAGTAACATGGTTGTTTTCAATGATCCCCTCTATGAAGAGATATCTCCTTTTGAATCAAAAGATAAACCTTTTAATAGATATGATCATGCTTTGTTGAATGATGCCCTTGATGCCTTTGTGTCTCCTAAAAAACACTCCCTTCATGAGGATCCTTTTGTGCAAGAAGATGACATTATCCCTACATTTCCTAGTGATGGCCTTTCCTTTTCCAACAAAATTCCCACTAGAGATGATGAATTAATGATAAATGCTTACCCTTCTCCTAAAGTTGGTCTTACCCATAAGCATCCCTTAGAGAAAGAAGATGAAATAATAAGCAATTTCCTTAATTCTCTCTCCCCTAAAGATCATATTGAACATATTTTGAGGAAAGAGGATGAGTTTAACACATCTATTGAGGCTCTCCCTCCTAAGGATGAGGAATTAATAAACAATGTTATCTCCTCTCCCGAAATTGACAATACTTCAAACATTCCTTTCAACAACCTCACTATTTGGGATGAACCATTAGAAGAAGGTATAGATTATTCTCTACCCCTAGCCAAAGGGGATGAAATCAAGATTGGAAACTCCCTTGATAGTTTCTCCCCTTCCTTGAATCTCAATTATTCTCCCTCTAAAAATAAAGCATCTCCCTCTCCTCAACTTGGTTCTACTCATAAGGAAACCCTAGTTCAAAGCAAGATGGTTAACATCTCTTTCAAAGATCTCCCTCTCAAAAGTGAGACTTTAGAGAGTAATGTTGATCCTTCTCCTAGAGAGTTTATTCCCCATGTAGATCCTTTGATAGAGGATGATATGACTTTTCCTAGTATTACCCTTCCTACTAGAACATCAATGCCTATCCCTTGTCTCTCTCCTAAAATTGATCTAATCTGTGATAAGATTTTAGTGCAAGAGAAGACTATCAATAATTCTTCCAACACTTTTGTTCATTCCTCTAAACCATCCTCAATGAATTTGGTACATGTGAATGAAACACCTAACAAACCTCTCTTCACTGTCCAAGGTGCTTGTCTTTCTCAAAATTCTCAACCTTTAAATAAGCCTATCTTAGTGGTTCAAGGTGGTTATGCTAATGATTCTTTTTGCACTCCTAAGAAACCTGTTATTACTATGCAAGGAGGTTATTCCTCTAAGAGCCCTTATGAGTATGCTAAGCAATTGACTAGAGAGAGTTATCATGCGGTTGCCCATACTTATAATACTAGAAACAATAGGCAACCTAATCCTCCTCCAGTTATCCCAACTTCACTTCCTCCTTCCCAACCTATTCTTCCCCAAGCTCCACGTATTTCACAAGTTCTTGGTAAGGAATATGATCTCATAGAACAACTTAAAGCTACCCCTGCTAAGATATCCCTTTGGGATCTGATCCAAACTTCTTCCGCTCATCATGGAATGTTACAAGATGCCTTGAAAGATTTGAATGTTCCTCCACCTAATACATCTAGTAATATAGTGTCTTTGGTTAACTCTATGATGAATCCTAAAGATCAAATTGTGTTTACTCAAGATGAGTTGCCTATTAGTGAAATTCAACATCAATATGATCCCTTGATGATTGTGGTTATCATAAATGACACTGCTATAAGACGAACATTGGTAGATAATGGCTCTGGCCTTAATGTGTGTAGCATTAATCTATTGCATAAGATGAATGTGGATACATCCCTTATTGAGCCTGACTCTCGTCCCATTCGAGGCTTTGATAATGTGGCTAAGTCTTCATTAGGTATTATCACCTTACCCATCACAGTGGGACCTGTTACTTTGCCTACTCCTATCCATGTTATGTCGGGAAATCTAACATACAACTTGTTATTAGGGAGACCTTGGATTCACGGTATGCAAGTTGTCCCCTCTACATTGCATAGACAAGTTAAATTCATTTATAACAATAAGACATATACCTTGATAGGTGATACTAATTTTCAAGCTTGTTTGCAAACATCTAAGCCTTCCTCTTCTAGTAATGACTCTTTGAACAAGATACCTATGGATGAATCCTTACCCTCTGATAATCAAAATTCTTTGGATGAGTTTGAAGCTCCTAAAGAAGATCCTTCTCAACTTGAATATATGCATAAAAAGGCTTTTGATCCTGAGAAGGTTCTCGTAGAAGACGATTGGGGATCCCTTGATTTCAATCCCACCTTTGTAGGTGAGTATAGGGTTCCTCCTAGAGAGTTTAAAGTTAAAAAGAAGGAAGAAAATAAAAATCAATCAATCTTACCTGAACCTATGAGCAATAATTTTGTGGCCACTTCTCAAACTTCTTCTCCTCACACCTCTAATTATGAAGAGTTTGATTCTTTGTCTTATGAAAAACTGCCTTCTCTTTCTGAAATGGCTGATCGTTATGGTCGTGGTTTTCGCATTTTTGCTAAGCATGGGTATCATGGAAATGGTTGTGGTGCTCACAAACAAGGGATAAAGGTTCCTCTAGAGAATAATCTTCACAATTACGCCTTTGGACTTGGCTATAATCCCTGCAAGCCCACCAAAGCATCTAAAAGACCATCTCTCAGTGTGAATGTTATATTTAGTAGTGATGATGATCTCACTTCAACTAAATCATCTTCTACTTCTATCAACTCTCATTCCCCTCATAAGGAAATCTTGGCGATGAACAAATCTCTTTATGACTCCCCTCAAATTTCTAAATCCACTTATGAATCTTTATCTCCTATTCATCATAAAGTCCTTTCCTCTAGGGATAAGGCTCTAATAAATTACACTCATCCCTCTTCTAAGATTTCTTGTGACTTTTCTTCTTCAATTTTTATCACTTTATACATGTTTTTGATCTCACTTATAGTTGAGCATTTAGCATGTCATATTCAAATACCTCATTCAATCTATCATGTCTTTAAATAACATTAATGGCTGTTATGTTGCTCATCATTATGTGACATTGGTAGCTCATTTACTGGGGGCTCATTGTCATTCATGATGGTACAATTTCAAGTGCAATCATATTTTTGAAGCAACATAATAGCCTAATTTTCTTGTTCCTAGGGGGACAAGAGTGATTTCATACATCTCGTCTTTTTATGGTTAAAATTTCCCTTTGGGGTAACAATGTGGAAATATTGATCATCTTTTCTTTAGAATCCTCTTTTCCTAGATATGGGAGAAGATGTGTATTCTCTTTCTTATCCTACCCACTTCTTATGAGGAGAATTTTACATACACTAATGTCTTGCTTGCATGAACTCATGTGAGTATGTAGTACATTTTGTTCATGTCTAAATCTCTCCCTGTAAGATTGAGTAAGTCCTTCTCATTGACCTTATCCTTGGGAGGCAATGATCTTTCCTTATTTTTATCTAAGGATCCACTTTTTCCTATTTCGTGGATGGTGTGAACTTTATTACTTGATGTTATTCCTTGTATGCATTTGTTGTTGTTTGTTCAAGGATTCTCTCTTATAAGAGGTGTAAGTCCTTGACTACAACCTCTTTTGCACTTGGTAAAATACATCCATAATGAATTCACTTTCCCGATTAGGTTAAAAAGAGTGTCATCCTTCATTAAGAATCACTTTCACCTCGCAAAAGAAGGAAGTATTGCATTCTTATTCTCTTCTTTGTCTTATTCTAGAAGATGTTATATTTGTCTAAGACAATTCCTCTCGGGGATAGGTGTCTTTTGTACAAATATCTCTTCTCCTCTAAGGATCTCCTTTACGCATACTACAAGATATCCCTTTTCAACTATCTTATCCTTGCTTAAAGAGTGCAAAACTCTCTTGCTTGGATCTATGACATTGTTGCATTTTTGGGGTATCTTCTTGTGTGATGAAGGTAGGTATCCTTGTTCTACTTTTCTTATGACATAAAACTTACACTTTTTGAGCAATGGGTCATTCTCGGAACTAGAGCACAGACTCTTAGAGCGAGATGTCACGCTTTTGTACTATACATATACAGGTTGTAGCATACTCGGGCATAGACTCCTATGAGGTGCTTCTAACCTCCCTTACACACACATGCACGAGGTTGAGTGGAACTAGCGGCATAAGGCTAGACTTTCTCACTCTCCTCCCTTACATGGATCACCTAGACAGACTCTAGGGGCTAGTTTTCCATGTCCTTTTTCACATGGATCACCTAGACAAGATCTAGGAGCGAGAAGTCCATGTTTTCTCTCTCACTATTCTTCTCATGGATCACCAATGTGTGTATTCATGCTTTTTTCCTTTCTTTTCTTCTCTTTGTATTTTGTTTCCATTTACATCCTTCATCTTGTGTTAGAGAACTCTCAAATCCTCACACTCTTTGTTGTGTTGGAATTGAGATTTAGTCCTCTTTCTTACCAAATGATTCTCCATTAGTTTTTGATCTCATATCAAATCTTCTTATGAGCATTTATCATCAATTTTCTTTAACAATTCGAAGTGGTAAACATGATACCCTGTTTCAACTCACTAAAATTAGCAAGCCGAAACAAGGGGGGGCATATAGCTACCCTCAAATTTTCATCACCTTCCTTAGTAAGCATTAGGTGATTTTGTGATCTAACGTGTGTTTTGTAGGGTGCAGTTCCTAACTGTGTACTGCAGATACCGCTGGGGGCTTCATTCGACAGACTTATGGATATATCCTTTTTCAAATAATGTTTACTTTTCTGTACTTTAGCTTGCATATGCACGTAGTGTTCATATGACCGGTAAAGTGGGGGCTAAATGTAGCGTCGTAAATTTTACGCACTTGCTAGGGTGGTACAATTTCACACCTAGTTTAGCACCCGCCTTGGCGCATTTTGGATTTTGCATTGCATTTCCCCTTTAGCACTTAATTAATTAAATTAATTAGGTCTAAGGTTCTATTTCATCATCTTCCATATCATAAAGTTGGGCCCTTTCATTAAAGTGTGCCCTTTTCATTTTATTCCCCCTATACATCATTTAATCAAAAACCCTAATTAGGTCCTATTTCGAACTTGGGGGCTTGATTTCGGGGGTCAAAACATCTCGAAATCACCTGTAACTTCGGGATTCTCTCTAAAATCATCATATCCGACGGCCCTGAAAATTTGGTGAAAAGTTGTCGGGACCATGGCGCCCGGAGTGCACATGGTCCCGGACATTTTTCCCAAAATTTTAGGAGCGCGATCCAATCATAAAATAAAGCTTAACCCCAAGAAATTGGCAGGATATTCAATCTCTAGGTCGGCCAAAAATTGAAATTAAGACCTAGGGTTTCATTTATAAGAGCTCTCTTTCTTCATTCGAAAGGATCCAAATTTTTGGCTTGGGAGGACCTTCTATGCAACGAAAGAGCAGATCTTTGAAGACTTCAATAAAATTCAACATCCATCCATCAAGCATTCATCAATTTCATTCATTTAGGGCTTGGGAGACATTGAAGAACAATAGGAGATTACCGACTGAAGATTGGCTTGTACTCCTCCCTTAAGGGTTGGGTATGATTTCATGTTGTTTTCATGTCTTTGCATAAGCTTAAATATATCCTTTATTCATGCTTTAGATCACTTTGCATCTTGATTTAGAGCATTTACATTATCATTTACAAGCAATTAGGGTTTACTTTCTAGGTTGCTCTAGTTTGCTTTCTTGCATTTAAGGACCTTGCACACACACTAGGTCTGCACACACAATACATTTTACAATACAACTTGGCTATTCGTGGAGGTGGAAATCACTGAAGCGGGGGTTTGACTAAGGCAAAACCCTATATAGCCGTCCATACCCTTTTCAAATATAAGTGCAGGTTTCGGGACTCGGACGACGCCGCAGGTGACAGATCCGGGAAAAGCAGGTCAAGATAGCACTCCACACCAAATTGCAGAGCAAAAGACCAGGACAGGGGCGTGGGGCACCCTGGTCCTGCTAGGACAGGGGCGCTGGGTGCCCTGGTCCCTGGGACAGGGGCGCTGGGCGCCCTGGTCCTCCTGACAGACAACATTTTTAGCATTTTTGACAGCTTTTTCCAGAGTGCAAAACAACAGTTTCTGGAGCAGTTTCAGGGGCAGAATCAAGATAGTGGCACCTGCGCCCCCGTCCCGAACATTTTCAGTCAGATTTTAACACCGAGTACGCTTTTACATTCTTGTCTTGTCCTTGTGTTTACAGCTTTCCATTGTTTAAGTTCAATTCTGCAATCTTGTTATTAGTTCATACTTGCACTTTGGGGTTAGGGATTGAACTTGCATCATTTTATCTTTCAATTACAACAAAGGAATAGAAATCCTAATAGGTAGCCCGTGGCTCTCTCTTCCACAAAAATAAGTAGCCAATTGTGTGATACCTCTAGGCTCTTTCGTATTCCACAAGTGTGTGGTTGAAAGTGAGATTAGGGCATGTTTGCTTAGTGTCACTTTTTCTCCTACACAGTTTATACACACACACACACACACACACACACACACATATATATGTTTCATATTTAAATAATCTAATCTTTTTAATCAGAATATTAAATGTATGTAAATTATGATTTAAATATATATGAAGTCTCTTTTTTTTTTGACTTCGATGCAACAACATATCTATTTAAATTTTTTTTTCTTACAACAAAAAAATTAGTTAGATGCAAAATAATAGGTATCTAAGATATATAGCATACATGTATATATATACTTAAATCTGCACTATTATTTTCTTTTACACTAACTTAGATTAGGTATGACAAATAACATAATGGCTCTCTATTGTCTTTTCTACTTAAATAAAAATGCATAGTCTAAATAATCTCTCTAAAATGTGCATTTCTAGATTCAATAAATGTAGTGTTTGATAGGAAAGCAAAGCTAAACTTTCATTTCCAGAATCTAAAATTTAATAGAAATAATTTATTTAACAGTTGCAACTATATTCTTTCACATTTCTTTTTGATCAATAAAGCAACAAGATGGAGATTTAAAAGAAGATTTAAACTAACACTTAAAAAGTATTTTTCCTACATTTCTTTTTAAAAACTATAGACAACAATAACAATTCCTTTTTATTTATATCTGCATTTCAAACACTTATTTTTGTAGAATGATAAGAATAACAAAATGTAAACTTAAATATTTATCTACTTTATTTTCCATTTCCAACTTGCATATTTTTTATTAACTAGTAAAATAGAAAGCAGATTTTCTTCCAACTTTTTCAAGCAATAAACAAATATAAAAGAATAACTCAAATACTTTTCTTTCCTTTTATTTCCTTGAAATGGACTACTCCAAATAAATATATATTTGTTTTCCTCATTGTTTCCTTTACACAAATAGAAAGATTACAAACTCAAGCCTCTTCATTTCTACCAATGAGGGCTTGTCAAAATACATTTCTCTTCTTGAAACTCAATATATTAAAAACAGGAACTTGAAAGTAGGAATCCACTCCATTCTTTATTCCAAAGCAAACCTACAATAACATTTGTAGGTTGTGACCATGGAGGCTCACCTACCAACCTAGGCTTACATGAAGCCACCCTCGAGCTAGGAGAACTAAGGCTAAATGGGATACAAACATGCAAATACAACACAATAAAGATTCACAAAATTTGAACTCCTAACTTAAGGTTAAACAAAGTCACCAAGTGACTATTCCTTTGAGGGGTGAAGGTGGACCAAGCACCTAGAGGAGAATCTGCAATATGGAGAACACAATGTCTTTGCAAGGCTACCCAAATAGAACCACCACAAGTCATATACTTGTCCCAAATATACCCTTATGACCCCCATGGCATAGAAGCCCAAAATCTCCGCTTATTACCCCCATTGCATAAACATAAAAACAACAATGCAACAACGGTCCCATAACCCTTGTGTATCACTCTCTTCCAAGAAGAGAGTCTCTACACTCTTAGATTGTCAAGCAAACCTCCACCCCCAAGGCTACTCTACCCTCCCAAGGGTGATTATGGCCTTGAAACACCCAAAAACATATATCATGCACGATGCAAGAAAAATACACAAGGAAGGACTCAAAACAATATTCCCAAGCCTACAAATAAAACAACCATAGAAAAACACAAACAATCTTTTCACATAAACAATACAAGCATATGTAAGAAAGTATTTCAACCAACCTTTAAACCTGCAAATGGAAATGAGGAGAAGTTGAAGAAGAGCTGCCCAATCCACTAATCTCTTTCCTCCTCCATTCTTAGAAGATCCAACCCCAAAAACTAAAAAAAACTTGAATAAAAATTCTATGTCTCCAAAAATGGAGAGTGGGTGATCAAAATTCTCCCTCTCAAACCATTCCCTAAGAAGACTCTCCTCACTCTTTCCAATCCTCTTGGAAAGAGTGAGAGATTTTCATAGGTTGGTCTTCCCAACATCTTACAAGCTCTCTAAACAAAGCAACCCAAAAAGGTAAAAGAGAAATGGGGAAGAGCAAATATCACTCAATTGGAAAGTTGTCTAACCTAGGTAAGATCCTCAAAAGTTGAAATTCGACCATCTTGAAAAACTCAACTTTTGAGGTGACTAGACAATCACTAGGGAGTGAACAGATGGCTAAAATTGTCATTTAGCCATAGGTATAACATATGGACCTTTAAAAATTCCCCTAACCTAACCTTAGAGTTAGTTTAACCCTCTAGAAACTCACCCAAAGTTTACCTATGGGTCAACCTTAAGTTGACCTTTCTAATGGCTCCATATCCAAGACATTTTTGGGACCATACTAGGATATTTTAAAAAATGCATTGGTAAAAAAAATTCCCTCCAAGGGACATGTCACTGCCAACTCACTTCACAACACGTGTTAAGTGACACCACACAATTACACAATACTTAAATACACATGGAAATGTCCCTTTTTGGAATTAATAAATTTAACAAATTCGATTTAAACACACATTCAAGCATACACATTTACAAATAAAACACATTACACATGAGGTGTTGTCTCTCCAAATAGACAACCCTTGGCTTCACAAACGCACATAGGTTTAGCTTGATTCTCTGAATAGTTTCCATGGTCACATGGATTAGTTTTCCTATACATCTCACTTTGCACATTAGTAATCCCAATAATCACATATAATATTAACATATGAAAATAATACAATTCAAATATTTGCATACAATTTCAATTATAATAATCAAGTTTCCAATTATCCAAAAAAATCCACATAAAATAATCTACTAAATGGCATCATCATAATCATCATGAAATTTAATCATTTATAAAGCATGCATCCATAATTTCTAGCATCAAAATAAAGTACTGCAAATCAAAGATAAATGACGTACACCATATCAATGTTATCCAATCACTAGATCATATAGAATCTATGTTCATAATGTATCTAAATAAAGTATCAATAATAGGTCCAAAACATGAAAAATAACTGCAATGCTATGACAGCTCGGGGTAGGGCCTCACAACATTAACCTCAGTCTTATCTAGTTGTGAAACTTTAGTATTTGCACGTACTGGGTTGAGATCGAGCTTCTGACATATAGAGTAGGGCATTACATTTCCTGAAGCACCTAAATCTACCAAACAGTTGCGTAGATTCTTTCCACATTTCCTCAAACTCAGTAAAAATGGTGGGTTTTCAATTGCATCACTACTGACGTTGGCATTGACTTCATTAAGGTTAGCCATCTTAACCTCATTGCTCTATGACTCTAACAGTTCCAACTTCCTAAGGAGAACCCTCTTTTCTTTAGGGAAATATCTTAGTACTTCCATTAGGGACATAGTGGTGGTCATCCTCTCCATCTCCTTGGTAACATGGAATGATCCTTTCAGAACATATTCTTTCCATTGAGCTTGTCTAGGGCGTGCTCCTTGAAAAGCCTGAGGAGGGTGAGGATTATTGCTTGCATTCGCATCAAGAGGTACAAATCCACCCTTTGAGGGAGGTGGCTCTATTAATGGAGCCTTGCCTTGACTCCTAAGATTGTAGTTGTTTTAGGTCTGAAAGGTCTAAGCATCGTAGACACATGGTTCACCTTCAGCTTTAGCCTCAAATTCTTTGCACAGGAACGTGTCAACCAACATTGCGGTATTAACCTTATCAGGTTCATCATTAGAGCAATCTTTTGGTTGAGAATCATCTTGAGAAATCCTTATGATCTTCTCAAACTAGGTACAATTAACCTCAAAATGCGTAGCTGTATCATGCAACCTACACCAATTAGTTAGCAAATTCATATCCGCAAGGTTAACACTTTGTGTGTGGTTTGGGTTATCTCGTGCATCAGGTTGATCATGGTTCACCCCACCGTTGTTTGGACTCGTGTTCCACTGCCTATTGTAAGGTTTGTTTTTATACCTTTGATTTTGATTCTGGTTGTTGTAGTTTCATTGATTATTATATGGTTGGGATTGGTTTACCCTCTTGGAGGATTCATCTTGTGAGATCATTTTCTTTAAGGCTTCTACTTCAACGGATATATGAGATCCTTGATTCTCAGGTGTCATAGTTGGAGGTTGGTTTGTTGTATGAGTATTACCAAACTGTTGATTTCCCCCTTGTGCTTGACCAACATATTGCATTTGAGTGGGGGCGGTAGTGGTATTATTCTGCCAAGTCAAAGCTTGGACAACAAACTATTGATTCGCCTGAGGTTGGGGTGCATAGATTGGCACCGGGTTCATTGTTGGGGCACCTACAGGTAGAGGTGAGGGTACGCAAAGGAGTTGGTTGTAGTTCCCTTGATTCACCCCTATGGGTAGATTATATGTGATCCCTCTTGGGGTTTGGTTCAACTCATGGTTCATACTAATTGCTAGCGCGAAGACTTTTGCCAAAGTGTCTCTTTGATCTTGGGGAACACTCTTCTTAATAAACATAGCAATCCAAGGGTTGATAGCTCTTAGATACGAGTTGATTGCTACATTAGGTGCTACCTGGTAAGGAGATTGTAGCCTTTTGAATGCCCTTTGGAAGCAATCATTAAAAGTTGTTAAGGCTCATTTGATGATTTCTTAAGAGAAATAAATTGATGGTATAGTGTTCCGGGATCTACGTACACTCAGAATTGATCGATGAAAGATTTCTCCAAGATGTCTCAGCCCATGATAGAATTTGTAGGTAGGGTTAAATACCAATTGTATTCATTCTCCCCAAGTGAATATGGGAAGAGTCTACATACTACATCTTGGTGTTCAATATGGTTATGAACGACCTCATCTTTGAATGATTCAATATGTTCATCAGCCATTCGTCCCCCCAAATAATAGAATTTGCTCCAATGTATATCCCCTAGTATGGTTCCTAGTGGTGCATGGTCTTGGTTAAAGTAGGACATTGAAGGTGGTGATGGTGGACATTGAGTCACAAAAGGTGCAGCGATAGGCTAAGGACTAGGAATCAGTTGATCTTCTATGTTGAGTATGGATGACTGCACTGGTGAGGCTGTTGAGGGTTGTTTCTTAGCTTTATTCCTCTTTCTCCTAGTGGCAGGTCCTAACTCTACTAAGTTGGATGGTGAAGAACTACTCCTAAGGACTTTTTGGAATCTTTCAAGAGAGAAAGATGATATACGATCTAGCTTAGTTCGTCAATTCTCTAGTTGAGGAGGTAGTTGTGGATTTTCTTGTGGATTCTCCCAAGGATTAATTTGTCTTTGTTCCTCTGCTTCTATACATATAACATTTTGTCTTTTGTTATCCAAGACTTGTCCTGCTCGTAACCAATTGTTATAATCTCTTGTACTATCCCAAGCAAATTCGTATAGTGGGGTAAGAATGTCGTCTTGCTCATAGTTGAGGTTAGGTTGGGTAAAGGGAAACAATCCATCTCCTAGAAGTACCATATGTGGTTAACCAGTGAGGGGACTACTCTAGGCCCTCCTTCTAGTGCCAGTTTCTGTTAACGACTATTTTTTGACACACTCACCAACAGTCAGGTAGCCAATGTGAACACTCACCACTTCTCCTGAAAAGCAATGAGTTTAGGAAAACTCACTACTCCAAGGTCTCTATAGTCAGGTCACAATGGTGATGGGAAGCCCAATGGTTGATGTGGTTGTACCTGTTAAGGGGTCTGCTGGTTGAAACTAAGTCCCGCTGATCGTGAATGTCTTAACTTCCTTTTTTTGTATTTTATGATTTAGGATTCTCTGGAAAATAAACTACGAAGAGTAAAGGGAACAAGTAAAGAACAATGAAACCAATTCAATAACAACCTAACAAACTACTCAATTAGCTCCCTACAATCCAAGAAATTATCAAATATTATTCAAATTAGTAGTCAACAACGGACCTTTAGTAAACCTACAAAATCATCAATTTCACAGACTTATGGAAATAAAATCATCAACAACATCGCCTACCACAATAATTCTCATACACCACTCACGTGCGCAATATGATTTATAAAGAAATAAACAGAAGATCAAACCACATTGCTAATTCCAAATAACATACATTACCAGATTACACAGAATAATTTTGTAGAATATAGACGTAGATCAGGCAATCTACAAGTTGCTTCTTGTATTAATCTCAATGAATCTGTAACAAAAAGAACTCAAATTCTTAACAATCTGCAAAATACTCTAAAGATATCTGAGTGGGCCACAAAACATCAATTTGGGGACCCTTACAAATGAATCCAAATTCTCAATTTATAGAAGTTTTCTACCCTATTATCTAGGAAATAAATCTAACCTAAATTAAGAACTCAAACTAGGAGTCATAGTTAACTTGCAAGTTTTTGCCTTAATACTCCAGTTAACTACTATGAAATTGAGGTTGCATGAGCACTACGAAGACCATGCTGGGTGAGCCAAGCTTTCGTAGTCATGCATAATTTTTCTCCAAATTGGAATGTGAATTAAAGTTGCAACTAAAAATATAAAATTGGGAGTCATGCAAAAGGCCTGCTATCTTTAGTAGCTATGTGTTCATCTTTCACTTTTTAATAAAAGATCTATAATTATCGATAATGCATGCAATAGCTTGAACAGGAGGATCAAATATATGTTTAATTCTAAATTTGTATTTCTTCAAAACCTCCTTTGCATGCTTCTTTCCTTTCTTTAACTCCCCTACTATCTCTGCCACATCTTGACATTTGGTAATCAGGTATGTATATTTGTCCATGAGAGTGACATCAAACTGAACTAGAGGTCCCAAATGTTGAGGCTCATATGCATCCCACTGATTCAAAACTTTCTCTTCCTCCATTATCCCTGTCCCGGTTAATCCTAACCCAAAAGCTCCAAGCATATGCTTCACAAAATTATTATATTTCAAAATTTCTCTAAGGAGAGGGAGTCAGATCTCTGCCATATCCTTCACATAATCCTAAATAATTTTGACCTTCAGTTCCAAAATGTATGCGTAAGATTGCAGGTTCTTGCAGCTATCTCCTCCTAAGAGATCCTCCTCCATTATTACCTCTTCCCCTAGATGTAGAACTTTATTCAAAATTTGAAACTTCTTATTAAAAATGCTTAGCTTTCATTCCCATTGCGTAGAACAAGAAGCTAATGCTCTACTTGCCTATACTGCCTCTCATTATATCCCCATGGTATCCTACAAAAATAATCTCATTTTCACTGCATTTATTTGGGCCCATGATTTAGCTGCAGTGGCCACCCGTCTCACCTCCACTAATGCCTTCATTTCTCCCTTTGGCAGTGATCAGGTTGATGGTAGGTCATCAGCCCTGCAAGAGTCTAGAGGTTTTCTCATTTCTAATAACAACTGCTTGTATTTCCCTAGCTATGCTTTAAGCTCCATGTTGGAGGTATGCTCCTTCTCCATGTGCCCCCTGACAACACTAGTGGCTAGTTCTAGAGTGTCCAGCTCTCCCCACTTTGTTTGTTTACCCAAATTCACTTGGGATACTTGATATTTAGGAGAAGCTTGACCTTCAACCTAGAGTGGAACTGCCACATCTGCAACCACTTCACCAAAACCTTTTCTTGATAAGTGATGTACAATTTTTGGCTTCTTAACCTTTGGCGGCTCCTCCATGATTACTTGCTGCAATGTCACCTTAGGGAGGTCTTCCTTTCTCTTCTTCTTCTCAAAAGTAAATTCGAGCCACTGTGGTATGTCTTTATCTTTGTCACCTTGATGTCACACTATGTCTGTAGTTACAATATGCACCTTTTCTTGTTCCTCTGCTTCATCCCTCGCTTTTGCATCTGTTTGTTTAAGATCATGAGGTGAAGCAACTTGTCCAGCCAGATTCATTTGGAGAGAAATATTAGTATTTAGTTTTTTATGCTTGTGCAAATCTCATAACTTATCGTTGACTACTTCATTAAATGTTATCTCATCATTTTCTTTTGCCTCTATTCCACCTTGCTCAGCAGCTATGTCTTTAAAGAGGTCTTCTTGGTCTTGAGGAGTTAAGACTAATCTCTTGTTTAGCACATATTTTGTCTCATCTTGTTCTTTCTCCTCTCTAAGTGGTCGATGTTGCTTGGGCTGATCCTCTTCCTAATCTGAATCTCATTCTACATTTCTAATAGTTACCTCTTCAATGCTAGACCTGAATCCTTGTATCCCCGACTACCCTATGGTTACATTAACTGATGGTGGCGCAGGGGCGTTGGTAACTGGAACATTCACTATAGCTGTTGGAGGAGGTTGACCAGGTACATCTTCATTTATTTCTATTCCTTCCTCTTTCTCCTGAGTGCCCTCTCCTACAACCTGCTCTATAGCTATCCTTGGTGGAAGGGCTTTGGCTAGTGGTACTGCTCCTAATCCATTTGTCTCTCTGAGGTCTGTTACCTTCTTTAACAACTCTGACTCCCTCATCTTCTCACTAAGATTTCTAATTAGATCCTCATTGCTATCTTGGGGCTCCACTTCTTCATCGGGGTCAGTAAATGTATTCTTTCTTGAGTTTGATATTGTCTTGTGAGCATACTCCTTATAACCCCTTGATTGAGGTACCCCTGATGTAGACTCCTTTTGTTTTTCCTTTGAGGCACTCGGTCTAACCCTTTGACTTAGCCATTATTTGGTCCTATTGATGACCACTTGAGATATCTTTTCTATATTCACGTCCTCATTCACGGACCACCTTATTGGGGAGAGGGCCTTCTTATCAATTTTTAATCCTTTGTAAGCAGCATCAAGCAGGTCTCCATTGTCCCTAAGGTCTTTAGGGAGATTGGTCTTGATTTCATAATCTCTTATCTATGGCACTGATAACTTGTTATAATTTTTCTCTCTTACTTCAAAACTGTCCTGGAGGTTAGCCCAAAAATCCTCTAGTCTAGGCTTGTGTCCCTCATATGCCTTAGGCATAGCTTGCTTGAGCTTCCCATAGGGATCATATAATTCCCTACCATAATCAAATTCTTTTAGGTTCAAATCCTATAGTTATGGCTTTGCCAACTTCACCACCTATATCTTAGAGCATGAGAAGTATCCAATAGATACTGAAAAATCAATGCATGCTTTGTGCTTAGATGACAAGAGGGATTGAAGGCCTAATAATTTCCTGACATATTCTAACAAAATTATCCTGTCATTAGAATACCTGGGAAGCACTATTGGGTTCCTTGTGAATCCACTGACCCTAATGTATGTGGAGCGTGGGTTTTGGATAAACCAACATGTCCACTCTTGAATAATAGCCATAGCCTCCGGGCTAATCCGATATCCTGTATCTCCTGTTAGTTTAATTATCACTGGGAAAATGAAGGCATCATTGATTCTTCTAAAATGAACCTTTTCATTGACTAGGGGAAGTTGGGAATAATATTCCCATACCTTCTTTTGTCCTTCTTTATCCCCCAATTAACCCTCCACCTATAAGCTTGGGAATTTTCCAGCTCTCGCGACCACCCTGATGAAATAAGATATGAAGAGGAATTTCTTAGTCTAGTGGACCTCCTTCACTTGTTTGCAGATGTTGTCTGAGAGGATCTGAGGCCAATCAAAATATTGCTTTTCCACCAGGATAGTAGTCATGAACTGAAACATCCATTGATGAAAGTGTTTACAATCGGGCTTGCCAAAGGCCCTTCTTATCATGATATTTAGGTCCCTTTGGGGCTCCTTGAAGTCTTCTCTCGGGATCTCTGTTGCCTTCAAACTTGTTATCCTCTCTTGCTCCAATCAGTTCTCATTCATGTGCCTTTTGTTCACTGTAACTTTGTCATTCCATACCTTTAAGGCCTCCTCTTTGGTTGAGAGGAATATCTCATCTTTGGTTAGGATTCGAAACACGGATCCCAACATGTTAGGAGACAAATCTACGACTATTTTTCCCTGTGCGTCAGTGCACTTTCTGGTGTCAAGGTCATAAAATTTGGCAATTGTTATTGTCATTATGCCTCCTCTGCACCGATTGTGGAAAGATGGTCGCCTCTAATAAGCCTAATCTTTTAATTCTCATGTGTGGGGCCTCCAATCTTGGCTTATCTAGCTGGGTTCTGATATCCTCAATTTTGATATGGCCAATTTTAGTGTCAGTGACCCATTTGACTTGATTGTCCAACTTTGAGGTGTAGACATGTCCTTGATAGTGGTATTTCATGGTCTCTAGAAGTTGATAAGTCGATAAATATCTTTGCCTCTTTTGTTGGAAGATGAGTCAATCTAACTGCTTGAATCTGCAAGAAGAAAGCAAGTTTTAATTCCTTATCCAAAATGTTAAAAATTCATTCACTTTGGGACTTCAGGGTTCCGGAGTCCCAGGGTAGGAAGTTTTCCTTGTAAAAAAGGGTCTGGAACTCTGGGGTTCTGGGGTTCCAGGATAGGTACACATGGATGAAGTCCAAAACTCTGAGGTTTCAGGGTTCTAGGGTAGGTATGTGTGGAGGAAGTCTATAACTTTGGGATTCTAGGGTTTCGGGCTTGAAATTTTAGGCTCATCTCAAGACTCTAGGGTCCCGAGCCAAATAAAAGATACTCAATAGGACTTTTTAGAAAGAGGACTTATAAAGGTGGACCTTAGAACTCTGAGGTTCTGGGGTTCTGGGATAAGTGGTAGCATGTCCTCTTAACAAAGGATAAGCTGGAACTCCAAGTTTCCGGGGTTCTGGGTAGGGACAAGCAATCAACCTGAAACTCCAGGGGTCCAGTGTTTTGGGCTTGAAAGAAGCAAAGAACCCAAAACTCTGGGGTAGGAAACTTAGGACACGTGGGAACAAGAAAGAAAACAAAAAAGAAGAAGACAAACAAAACCTGCGAAAGAAGAAAAAAGAAGATCTAAATTGAAAAAAAATGACAAATAGGGCAAGAAAAATCACTAACCTGGTGAAACGGAATGCCCAAGAATGCAAGGAATCTCAGAGGTTTGAAAGCTCGTAGTCAAGAGGGAAGGAAGAAAGAACTCTGAAGATGGAATGCACAAATGAGCTTCAAAAATCTCACTATTCATATTTATACCCCCCCAACCCCAAACTCATCTGTACGAACGCTTTTAACAGGACCTCGGGACTTCGGGGTTCCGAGGTTCCGAGCTCGATGACAAAAACACAAAACAAGACACTTCACGTCGTGACTCAGGTTCTGGAGTTCTGAGGGGAGGAAAGGCAATGCAAGAACACAAGGATCAACCTTGGGACTCTAGGGTTTCAGGGTTGATCAACAAAAATAAGCAACCGAATACTCAACCTCAGGACTCCGCAGTTCCGGGGTTAAGTGGTTGGGAAAACACAACACACCTCGGGACTTCGAGACTTCAGAGTTCCAAGGTAAAGAAATAAAAAACACACAACAAAGCGACCTCGGGATTGCGGGGTTCCAAGGTAAAAGAAACAAAACAAAAAAAGAACAAAGGAACACAAAGCAAAAATAGGGGGCCCATATTTCAACACAAGGAAACTAATGGGGGATAGATGTGCAGGGCATTACAGGTATGTCAAATTGGATAAGTATTTGATGAAGCTTGGATTCAATAAAGGTACTGTTGATAGTAATTTTTATTTCAAAATTGATCAGAATAACATCTTGATTCGATGTAGTGGGTCTTGGGCAATAGGAAAATACATCATGTACATCCAGAAGTGGTACCCTAATGTAGAGAAAGCAAAGAATTTTTTGGCCCAAGTCCCGATGTGGGTCAAACTCCCTGGGCTCCTAATGGAATTCTGGGAGGAAGACGTTTTTGCAGGAATTGCCAATACCTTTGGGGAGCTAATCGCCATTGATTAGATCATGGCTTCTAGAAGAAGGTTGATCCATGCAAGGATCTGTGTTGGAGTTGGACCTGACAGGAACTTGCCAGAGGAAATAGAGATAGAATCAAAACTGGGGAAGTGGAAGCAGAACATTGTTTATGAAACAATCCCCTTCACCTATTATCATTGTAAAAAAGTCAGACACTGGGCTAAAAAATGTCCATCTAAAGAGGATAAACCCCATACCCACACTAAGGTTTGGAAAAAAGTGGACAAGCCACTAAAATTTTGGGATTCCAATGACCGTAATCAGGAGAAGTAGTCCCAGATAGTAAGGGTGGAGGAAGAAATCATTGGTGAAGTGGGTAATGAAGCAAAGATTCAGATGTTGGAATAGGGTGTTGTACACAAAGAAAAAGACAACACTCAACAAGAGGATCAGAAAGAGGACAAGACAGAGGTAGAGAAAATGGATAAACATCCCACAGATAATAAAGAGGAAGGAGATAACTTTAACCTTGTCTCAAAATCTCAAGATCAAGATAAAGAAATAGACAGGTTCCAAGAAGCCCAACCTGATACCATTTTGGGCCAAGGGCTATCAGAAATCTCATTAACCACCCCAGTAAAGGGAAAGCTAGCTAATTCAGAGGAACAAGATCCAAAATGGGGAGATGAAGATGACATAAAAAAGGCACTGGGGAAGAATGAATCAAAGCAGGGGGGCGAAGAAGTTGCAGAGGATAAAAGAAAGAACAAGCAAAAGAAAAAGAATAACAATAACCCAATAAATAGTACGCTGACTAGAAACACCAGAAGGAGGCTTGGTGATGTGGGAGCGCAACACACTTCTCCAGGAAGACACTCAAATGCCAAAAAAGGAACATTGGAAACAAGTAGGAATTTAGTAGATGGTACCCAAAGAACCATCTTTGAGGCAAGTATTTCTAAAAATACATGAAAAGCATCTCCTAGAATATTAGGGGACTTAATAGTCCTCACAAAAATAATTTAGTTAGAAATATGATTAGAGACAAAAATCCTGACATTTTTTTGATTCAAGAAACTAAGATGGTGAAAGATAAAGTTGAAAGTTTGAATATTTTCAAAAATGGAGGAGTCAGCGGAGGTAGTTCAGAAGGTGCCTCAAGAGGAATTGTTACATTCTGGAACAAAAACAATATAGAAGGAGAGGTGTTAATTCAGAACAACAACCTGGCCTATATTAGATTTAAGCACATTAAGAATTGTACTACATGGGTCCTAACAAATGTTTATGCTCCTAACACTAAGACTGGCCGTAGCGAGATGTGGAGATATCTTACTGGGCTGAGAAGAAGATTTGTCAAGGACAGCTGGATAATTATGGGAGATTTCAACACTCCCCTAAAGGAAAATGAGGAGAAGAGAGGGAGTCATGCTAATCTGGATAGCAGATTGGACCTAATGGACTTTATAAACAATAATGCCATTCATGATCTGGAGTTGCAAGGAGTCAAATACACCTGGACTAATCGAAGAAGTGGTGAGAATTTTATTCAGGTCAGACTGGATAGAGCTCTACTTTCCTTAGACTGGTTTAATCTTCATGAATGTTCTTTATCTTCTCACATAAGGGCAGGATCAGATCATTACCCTATAACCTTAATGTCTGAAGTAAAAAATAGAAGAAGACATTTCCCTTATAGATTTGAAAAAATGTGGACTAGACACCCGGATCTAGAAAGTAAGATTAAGGACTGGTGGCAGGTTAGTATTCAAGGCAAAGCCATGTATAAAGTGGTCAAAAAGCTGAAGAATGTTAAAGATAATGTCAAGAAGTGGAATAAGGAATGCTTTGGGAACATCTTTACCTCAAAAGCATCGACCCTCTTAGAACTCAAGGAGATCTAGGATGAGATACAACACAATGGTTATACCTATATGTCTAGAAATACTGAAGATGCTATTCTAATGAGATATCATGAAATAATAGCCAAAGAGGAAACCTACTGGAAAAAAAGATCGAGAAATGTCTAGTTAAAGGAGGGGGATAGGAACACTAAATACTTCCATATGTCCACACTTAGACATAAGGCTATAAATAAAATTGTATAGATTAAAGTGAATGGCAGATGTGTTGAAGATGATGATTCCATGAGCAAGGCTACAATGGATTTTTCTCTAATCTACTTGCTAAGGATCAGAATCCAAATAAACAGGCCCAAAGGGAACTTCTTGACAGTATACCTACCACTCTAGGGGAAGATCATAATGACCATTTAATTGCCATTCCCTCCCATGATGAAATTCTGACAGTTGTTAAGTCCTTTGAGGGCAGCAAAGCCCCAGGTCTGGATGGCTTTCCCATGTCCTTCTTCCAAATGTACTGGCATATTATTGGAGATGATGTTACAAGAGTTGTGAAAGAGTTTTTTGGTGCTAGAAATTTTTTGAAAGAAGTTAATGGTACTTTTATAGCTCTTATACCCAAAAAGATGGGGGCTGATTCAATGGATCTTTTCAGACCTATAAGCTTATGCAACTCTCTCTACAAGATTATCTCTAATGTCCTTACTTCTAGAATTCTCAATTTGCTTCCTTCCATTATATCGCCTCAGCAAAGTGGTTTTGTCCTAGGAAGGCAAATTTTGGACTTTATCATCTCTATTCATGAAAATATCCATTCTCTGGCCTTTTCTAAAAATGAAGGTTTTTTTCTGAAGCTTGACCTTTCTAAAGCCTATGATAGAGTGGATTGGGATTTTATGATGGATGTTCTTTCAGCTTTTGGTTTTAATCCTAGGAGTGTTGGACTTATTAGGCAACTTGTTTCTTCGGCCACTTTCTTTGCGCTAATGAATGGCTCCCCCTCTCCTTTATTTAAAGCCTCAACAGGTCTCAGGCAAGGGGACCCCCTATCTCTAGTGATCTTTATCATCATGGCGGAATGTTTGGGGAGATGTATTGGAAAACTGGTTGAGAAAAGAGAGTTTTGTGGTTTGAAACCTTCTTCGGCAGATCAAATATGCTCTCATCAGCAGTTTGTTGATGATTCTATAATAATGGGAAAAGCCACTATGAAGGATGCTAGAAGACTAAAGAAAGCTTTGGATATCTATGGAGAGGCTACTGGTCAGCTTATAAACTGGTCTAAAAGCTTTGTTTATTTTATCAATACCCCGGAGAGAAGGAGGATTAAAATTAGTAACATTCTGGGTGGCCAAATTGGTAGCTTGTCTACCTCCTATTTGGGGCTCCCTTTAGGTCAAGATCCTCCGGATACCCTTTGGGGAGCCTTGGTGGATAAATTCCATAAAAAGCTGTCTAGATGGAAGGGAGCTCTACTTAGTCAAGCAGGTAAGGTTCAAATGCTAAAAACCACTCTTCAAAGTATCCCTCTCTATGCCATCAGTCTGTTTAGGATTCCAACTAAGTATGTTGAGGCCATTGAAAAAATACAGAGATCTTTTTTATGGACAGGAGTTGAGGAGAAGAAGAGAATGAACTTAATTGCTTGGGAGAAGGTCTGTAAGCCTATGAATAAAGGTGGTCTGGGCCTTAGAAGAATAAGAGACATAAATGAATACCTTATGGCTAAGCAGATTTAGAGAGGATATAGAAATCAAGGAGAGTGGAAAAAAATATGGGACAAAAAATATAAAAGCCAATGTCCAAATCTTCAAAGTTTCCTCAAAGCGGAGATTATCCCAATTGGATCTAATATTTGGAAAAATATCTCTAGGACTAGAGACTTAATTATCAAAGGTACAAAATGGAAGTTGGGGAAAGGGAATCTTATTCAGTTTTGGGAGGATCCTTGGCTTATGGAGACCCCTTTAAATGAAAACCTTGAGTGGAATAGATATCAGAACCAATGCAAGGAAAGATTTGGAACCAAGGTGGAGGATTATTGGAAAGATGGACAGTGGAAAGACTTATCTCAAGTGGATCAGTCTTTGGGTAGTTTGAACAAAGTCATGAACTCAATGGTGAGGATTGAAGAAGAAGACCAGTTAATTTGGAAACTCACTGCTAGTGATACTTTTACTGTGGCATCTCTTTATCATCAACAGTACAATAACATGGAAAGTCCTTGCTGGGCTAAAGCATGGGTGAAAGGCCTTACCCCCAAGATCAACATTTTCTTTTGGATAGCCCTCCAAGACAAAATTCTAACAATAGAGAATATAAGAAAAAGGGGTATCAACATACCAAGTTTCTTTACACTTTGTAAGCATAATGAGGAGACAATAAATCATATGCTCTTTCATTGCCCCTTCTCGGCTGATGTTTGGGGAAGTTGTCTGGATCAATTCAATATCAGTTGGAGCTTCCCCAACTTGATTCAGGAGATTTTCAAGTCATGGCATCATCCTTCAAAAAACAAAAACTACTACCTTGCTATGGAGAATTGCTTTACCACACATGTGCTGGGGTATATGGAAATAGAGAAATGATAGGATTTTCAAAGAAAAGTATACTAAGGCTAGCATTGTGTTTGAAAAAATAAGAAGAAGCATAGTGGAAAATATGAATATTATAGGTGGTATTGATAATCCTAACACTAAGGAGGATCAATTTGTCTATAAAAAATGGAGATTAAAAGCTCAAGAGAGTATCTAGAGTAACCCTAGAGAGGGAGTGATATGGACCAGCCCACCTAGGGGATGGATGGAAATCAATTTTGATGGGGCCTCTAAGGGAAACCCGGGGGTTGTAGGATGTGGAGTGGTCCTAAGGGATGAATGGGGAATATGTAAAATCATAAAATGTATTCCTATAGGAAAATAGACCAACCATGTTGCCGAAGCCATGGCGGCTTATCATGGGATTATCTTTGCCAAAGAAGTCAAATGCACTAAATTTTGGTGTGAAGGAGACTCCTTAAACATTATCAATTGTTTAAATATGAAATTCCTGCCATCATGGTCGATTAGTAATGCTATTAAAGCAACAAGGAAAATCAGCGAAGAGTTTGAAATGTGTGTTTTTACACATGTTTATAGGGAGGCCAACTCTTGTGCTGATTGGGCAGCCAACCTGGCTTGCCAATCGGAAAACATCATCACTAGTTATGGTGAAAAGGAGATTGCAAGTGAAATGAAATCCTTTCTCAATTAGGACTGAAGCTATACAAGGCACTTTTAATCATTATATCTAATGACCTTTCCACCTTTTTCGACGCAGGGCTTGCTTGAAGATAATGAGCTATTAAATAGGTGTCATATCATCATTATTTGGCACGGATTATGGGCGCTCTTACAAAATAACTACAGAAACAAGAGGAAAAGTTATCAAAATGAGAGAATGCATTGCAAGGAAGGTGCTGGAAAAATGGGAGGAAACAAGAAGAGATTTGAACCTGCTTCCTGCTCTAAATGGAGAAAGAACGAAGAAGTCTAGAGTATCCTTCAGCAGGGGAGCCTCAATGTTTTCATGGAATGACTAAATGGGAAGGACCCCACAATTACCAGCTACTTCATAAAGAACTAGAAAAATGGAAAAGTTCTGATTGGATCACATATGATGAATGTAGATGAAGAGGTTATCGCTAAGGCCATGGGGATGACTACTGAGGGTATGAAATTTTACAGGGACAGAGGGATATCAGATAAGGCTGCAGACAAGTTTCCTGTTACGGATGGTGAGAGAAGAAAGATGATCAAAATTGACAACTCTTACCACTCCCCGAAGAGAATTTGCTGGCCATGGAGGTTTGTCTTATTTGCTTCTATTGAATATATTACCTTAGACGGTAGGTTTACCAGGGCTTATGGGCATCACTTCATCCTTCTTAACCTTTTCCGTCATGGTGAAAGGGTTAGCCTTCCGTATTACCTAGCCTATTCAATGGATCATACTATAAAGGAGATCCAGAAGGACCCTAAAGGCGATCATGCCCTCCACCAGGGGCTCATGGTCCTGGTTTACAAAATGCTAAAAGGGAAGTGCATTGAAAAGCCTATTAAAGGCAAAAATGCCAGAGATGAGACAACGGAAAGTAAGGATAGTGGTTTCAACTTTGATTCTGACATCGAGGGAGAGTCGAAAGAAACTAGCAAAAAAGGGAGGATTAGGGCTAAGAAGAGGAGGATTATTGTGGAATCTGAAATGTCAGACTCTGAAACTGATTCCCTTGAGGAAAAACCTGTTAAAAAGAGGAAAGGGAAAGCCTCTAGAAAGAAGGCTCAGAAAAAGAACACTAAAAAGGGTAGCAATTTTGATCTCAATTATGTTCTAGTTGAGTCTGAGGAGGAGGATGATGATAATAAGAGGATTGATAGTTAGGACAAAGAAGGGGAGGGTAACCCGGTTAGGGATAATCTGGAAACTGTGGAGACCATGAAAACCACTAGACTACATAACGAGGAAAAAGGGGGTCAAAGTGATAGTGGTGACAAAGATACCATTAAGGCTTTCTGTGAGACCATCACTACTCTGGTGAAGGATATTAATAGTTTGAAAATAGATACACAGGCCATGGCAAGAATTATAGTTGGTGACAAGCCCTTGGTGGAGCATGTTAAAGAGTTAGTGGTCATTCTGCATAATGCACAAGCTATTGAATGTATGGTTGGAAAAATATTAGCCACAGAGAAAAGGTCAATGATACAGGAGATAGAAAGGAAATGGATAACAAACTGAAAGATTTTGGCAGCAGAATTGACAAGCTAGAGCACAATGTCAAGTAGCTTGCTGATCAAAATTTCCAAATTCTTAAATCTTCAGTGGACAACATGAACATCTTTATCAACAGGTATGAGAACAATGCAGAGAAGGAAGGTGATAAAGAGCAGGTGAACAAGAAGGGTCATGAAAGGAGGACCAGAGCCAACACAAAGAATAAGGTTGACATCGAAGGTCGTGAGCTGGAGGATATGAAGACCTCAGCAAACAACATGAAACAAATGGTTGTTCACGTTGAGGAGATCCTGAATAGTATTTAGTTCCAGTTGCTGTCCTTGGTTCTGTCTCTTTGCTGTCTTTTGCTTTCCTGTTGCTGTCTGCTCTGATTTTTATGTAATTATGTAATGATGTTTTAAGTTGTGCCCATCCGATGAGTTCATTTTGACTTTTTGAAGTGATCAAGCACTTTTTTATACTTTTTTGTTCTCCTGGCTTGTAAAAGGTTTGCATACCTTTCAAATACCTATTTTTACTTAATCAAAACATCTTGATTGTTGAAGCTTTTGTTGGTGACATTATCTTTGCAGGAAATGATTTCCTATGTAAGAAATTTGCTGAAGAGATGCATAATGAATTTGAGATGTCTATGATTACTGAGATGAAATTCTTTCTAGGATTGCAAATTACTCAATTGGACAAAGGAATTTTCATATCTCAGTCTAAGTATGTGAAGGAATTGTTGAAGAAATTTGGTCTTAAATATTCTAAACCTATTGGTACATCTATGGTGACTGGATGTAAGTTGACAAAAGATTATGACTCTCTGAAAGCTAATTAGACCAGATATAGATCTATGATTGGTGGTTTGTTGTATTTGACTTAGACTAGACCTGATATAATGAATATTATATTTCATGTTGCTAGATTTCAAGCTGATCCTAAGGAATCTGATGTTACTACTATAAAAAGGATATTCAAATATTTGAAAGGAACAACTGATTTTGGTTTGTGGTGTTCTAAGAATGATGACTTTACTTTGAGTGAGTTTATAGATGTTGATTGGGCAGGTGATGTTAATGACCAGAAGAGTACTAAAAGAGGTGCATTCTTTTTGGGAAAGAAGTTGGTCTCTTGGGCGAGTAAGAAGCAGAATGCTATATCCTTATCTACGACAGATGCTGAATACATTGCTACTACTAGCAACTATGCTCAGGTAATTTAGATGAAGCATATGTTGAAGGATATAGGAGTCATTTATGATGAGCCTATTTCTATATATTGTGATAATTCAAGTGTTATCAATATCTTGAAGAAACCGGTGTTGCATTCCAAAACAAAGCATATATTAGTAAGTTTCATTTCTTGAGAGAGAAGGTGAATGAGAAAGAAGTCAGATTGGAGTATGTATTGACAAAGGAAGAGATAGTAGATATCTTTATGAAGCCTTTGCCTAAAGATACTTTTGAGTATCTCAGAGAGAATTTACGGGTGATTTGCCCTCTTGATGAGAACTAAGGTGCATGAATTTGCATCAATCCAATGAACTTCACATATATATTTTATGCTCGAGATTGATGAGTGGGGCTACTACTCAGGGGGAGTAGTCAGTGTTAGTGGTTCAGATGTTTAGATTTGTGAAGCTAATTGAAAGGGATAAAATTATTATTCATGAGCCTTTGTCATTGATGTCAAAGGTGGAGAGAAGCATGTGAAAAAATTTGTAAGAGAGTAGAGAATTTTGAGATTTGAATTATTTGTCAAAGGGGGAGCTACAAAGATTACTTTAGTGGTGAATATTTTTAACGTCGGCCATGTTGGAAATGGCGAATATTTTGTACCATCTGGGGGTGGCCATGTCGCCATAACATTATCAATTTCTGTCAAAGTCACGACCCGATCGCCATATGTTTTATGCAATTATATGTTTCTATACGATGTTTCACCAATAAAATATATGGTGGACACACAGAAAATTTAATTGTTTCGCCTACACTCTCTAAGGTTGCCTTAATAGATGACCTTAATTTGCCTATAGGCGTGTGAATATTTGTTATCCAGGGGGACCCAATTCACCTGACATCTTGCCGACGCATGTCTCCATTCACCCCAACTTTCGCCAACTATATTGTATTCACCTATTATTTGGATGACCTATAATCACCTCGAAAATTACATAAGTCATATTTGGACAACCTGTAATCACCTCAAAAATTACATAAGTCATGTTATAGTTACGTGGGATTCGCCAAATATTTGTATACTATATAAAAATTTTGTGGAATTTGCCATATAAGGATTGGTATAAATACATGCAAAGATTAGATCTATCTCTACACAATCTGGTGGGTTCTAGGCTCTAAATTATGATCAATAGCAAAGTTTCAGACCAAGGAAAATCATTGTTGTTGATTGTATTGGCGACTGCTAGTGACCTAAAGCCTAAAGGTGAGCGATCATATTTTTGAAGTGGTATATTATACATTATAGTCTATTATTGCTTCTTCAGCAAATTGATATTTTTTTGGCAGCCTTTATTTTGTTGGAGATGTCAAACAGGAAGAGGGGTAGGAAACCTGAATGTGGGGAAGGCCAAGAGAGGCCAACAAAAAGTAGAATGTTGTCTTCTTACTTTGGCATTGGAAAATATTGTGGTACTGGTGAAAATCAGGAAGGTACACCATCACAAGTTCAAGTACAAAATTTGCCACCTGCACCACATGTTGAAGATGACGGTGAATCTGATATCTCAGATCAGGATGATCTTGAAGAAGATTATCTGGTAGATATCCAAGTTAGACAGAATGATATAATCATCTTGGGTGATAATGCCATTGATGATAATGCACAAAAGGGGAAAAGAAAAGCCATATCAAAAAAGGGTGAACCAAAATCAAAAAAGGATCGGGAGTTGGATATGTCAGTGAGGAATTTTCAAATTAATTGGGCATCAAAGTATCCATTCATTGAACCAGTGGAGAATCCAATTGAAGGCAAGCCTCCAATAGAATGCAAGTTTAAGATTTGCACTTGGAAACGTAACAAGGAAATTAGGTTGCAGCTAAAATTTGACACCATAGAAAAGCATATGGGTAAAGTTTATGAAAAATAAATGATAGACAAGGTTGAAAAATCAGTGATAAGATGGAAAAGAAAGGATGAATGTAAGCATGTGAGGAATGCCGAAGAGTATTATTTTCATGAGAAATTACAGATGAAGCCTGCTGAAGTTAAAGGTTCTATTGAAGTTGTTTTTGGAAAAGCAATGCAAATAGAACAACTGGGAAAAGTTGTTCAGTTAAGCGTTGTTTTTCATATTTTGAGTAGAGGGCGTGCTATGACAGATTTCCCATCAATTAGTGGTTTATTACACTTTTTGAAAGTTCCTAACTATCCTAATAGACACTAGTCAGTAAATAGTGGATGGGAATGGGCAAGTTGTCTTGCTGAGGTTGAAAAAGAAGATGTACAGGAAAAAATAAGAGAGTCAAACTTCATTGCATTTTCTTTAGATGAAGTTACGACAGTGAACAATACTTCATGGGTATGCATGCATGTTTATACTATAGAGAATCAGACCCGCCAGCCTCATCTACTATCTGTTGCTAAAATGAAGGAGAGTGTGACAGCGGAAAATTTATTTCAACTAGTAAAGAGAAGTTTAATTGAATATGGAGGTATGGATGACATGACGGTAGCCAAAAAAATGGTTTGTGTTGGAGTAGATGGAGCTTCAGTAATGCAAGGTCACATGAACAGTCTTTGTACAAAGATTGAAACTTCATTTGCACCGTACATTACTACAATTCACTACATGGCTCAAAGAATGAATCTAGCTTTTGAAATTGTGAGCAAGTTTGCTTGGGTTAAAAAATTAAAATTTTAATCAGAGAGCTCTACTCACACTTCTGTTGAAGTCCCAAGTGATTTATGGAATTTCAACACTTTGCTAATGGATTAATTGATGGGAACAAGCTTCTCAAGGATAATGATACCAGATGGATCTCTTTGGATAGTCCAGCGCATCGAGTGTTTTCAGAATATCCATCCTTGATTGGACTATTTCATACAACTCGCGATGAATCAGATCAACCAAAATTTCCTAAACTTCTTGGTAGGTTAAGTAATTTAGAGACACTCTTAACTTTAGCAACTCTTCTGCCCATGCTAGAGGAGATGAGGAATATTATGAAGGATGTCCCAAAAAGAGCTCTGTATATTGCAGAATATGCTATGTTGCGTAAGATAACATCCATGACCCTCGACAATCTCTATCGAAATCAACCAACACTATCTGATGAAAAATTGTTATGTGGCGGACACTCATAGATTTGAACAATCCTGATAACTTTTTACAAATTGGTGTAGATGGGGAGATATGTGCCAATGCACAGGGAGTTGAGATACCAATGCACTTCTATGCCATGGTCGACCCTGAGGAACCAGGAAAGCGCCCCAGGAAGAAACTAGCAAGAGTTACAAAGGAAGATTTCGACAAGATTGATGAGACTGTAACTACTTCTGTGAAGAAAATTGCATATGATATTTCCTCACAAATTAGAAGTAGATTCCCTCCTGACAACCTACTCAAAGCCATGTCTATTGTGTTTCCTCATTATTGGAGCCTCAACAGTGCATCTGATTTTTGAAGTAAGCTACTGACTTTGGTAAAACAATTTTGCATATCCAGAGAATTTAATGGAGTAACTATAAATGGAATATTAGATGAAACTCATCTTTGAGAGTAATCATCTCATTTTTCATACACTATGAAAGAACAATATGCCAAAATGGAGAACCCCCACGAAGAGGGATCAGTAACAAGGCTTTGGAAATATATAGCTGAGAACGCATCCTTGCGTGATTCAATGCCAGAATATGTGAAGCTTGCTGATTTATGTCTTACCATGATATTGGGTTTGGTGGAAGATGAGAGAGTTTTCAGTGCTTTGGGGTTCCTAAAATCAAAGCTAAGAAACAAACTAAACAAAAATTTGGAAAATCGCTTGAGGCTCTATACATCTAGGTATGATGTCCACACTTTTCCTTATGATAGGGCACTACAAATCTGGAGGTCCAAATGTGAAAGAAGAGGTTTGGGTGACACTTCAAACCAAAGTGCCAGTGGGACTACTGGACGTACTGGTTGCATTGAGATGCAGTTCGACGAAGATATGCAGACTTAGACTGAGAGTGAAGAAACCATAGACAAGAATCAATAAAGCACTGAATTTGATGAGGATGAATGGCAACTGTAAGAGATTGGTATTTATTAATCTTATTACTATATCTCATCATTCATATTACAAAAGCATATTACTTTTTGCAATTAGAATTTAATATTGATTTGTAATTGTATTTTTCAACTTTCTATTTCCAGATTTAAAATAGCATAATAAATTAAAAAACCATAATGTGTTTATTGATATAGAGATGTTTATTGTTTATTTATACATGTTTGAGTCTCAAATCTATGTGATACATTTTAGAACCATATGATACAATTCATTCAATAGTAATACACATGTCGAGAACTTAGATTTTCATTAATTCTTTCAAAATATAGCCATATGATACAATTCATTCAATAGTAATACACCAATCTATGTGATTCTCCATGCCAATTGCAAAACTGAATACAAAGTTTCAGAACCCTTTGCAAAATTGCAAATAACCTTGAATTCCCTTTTATAGAAACAAGGGAGCAACAATAGCTTTAGGTTGAATTGCAAGTTTGTAACATGTGAACACTGAACATCAAAATCACAAACTCAGCACATATTTATATGGCCATCATAGGCCGTATTAGCAATTTAACATCTGCTACATGTTTGATGTCTCCTGTTCAAAAAACAAAGTTCAAAATTAAATGTTAAATCACGCCATGACAAATTAAACATAGATAATAGCAGTGCCTAAAACCTACTAATTAGAAATAGAGAAATGCATAAATGTTAAAGCAAGGGAGAATTTGAGAATACAAATTTACTAGCTGAAGTTTTGCAATGTGCATCATAAATTCAAAGGCTGGATTAGCAAAATAGCAATAGCGAGTGCTTTTTTTTTCCTATTCATAAAATAGATTCATAGACTAGATTAGAAAAATAGCAATAGTGAGTGCATCATAGATTCATAGGTTGGATTAGCAAAATAGAAAACATAAAAAACATAAAACCTTGAAATTAAGAATAAAAGAAGAAAATTTTGCAATACATACTATGATTCTTAAGAATTTTGTGCCAGTTTTTGTAGGGTGCTCCACTCTTTGTCTGATGGAAGGTCAATGTTTTGTAAACTATGGAAAGTCAACTCCAACTTCGTCAACATTCCATATTTAGAAGATTTACTTGACATTATTGTTTCATCCAATACCGAATTTAGAGTTGTAAATGGTTGGATGAATTCCAGAAAGCTTTTGGGAGTTGTGTCCTTTGGAAGCAAGTCTAAATCAGAATTCATTTTTATCTCCATGCTTTTTTTGTAAGCTTCTTCTCCAATGAATTTATTTGATGTGTCAATAGGCTTAGGCAAACCAAGTTTAATCAAATTATTTTTCTTTTCGTGCAGCTTCACTATCTTTTTTCCACAACCGTCCATAACTTCTGATGTTTTCCTTGGCTTCTGGCATTTTTGAATGATAGATGATGTCTTAACTGTGGCATCAATGTGGCTCTTAATTCCCTTGGATGCCAAGTAGTTGTCACTGGAATTGTAGACTTCTTTCAGAATCTTTTTTGCCATTTCCTCTTTTGAATAAACATGTGTGCTCTTCTCATAGCGCCCTTTGATTTTTAAAAAAATTGTCTCATACTTTCAGTCAATTGAAACCATTCACACAAATTCTCACTCCTCTGCATTATTTGCCGCCAAATGTTTTCTTGTATATACTTCATTGTATTTTTCATATTATCTTTCAATCTATCCTCCAAAGTTTTTATTTTATCATTTGCATTGTGCAGGTCTTCTTTCATTTGTGCACATTTTTTTCTTTCTTCCTCTACTTCCTCTTGCAAATGTTTTTCTTTTTCCTTCCCATGATCCAATAGGTCCTGTAATTTTCTCATTTCGGTAGTAGCAGACTCATAAATTTTGTATAATTTTTCAAAACTGGCTTTTTCCTCAACAATTTTTTTACTGCTTTTAGCCAGTTTTTCTGTCAGGTCCTTCAATTTTGTATCCTTCTCCTGCTCTGCAATTTCTACTGCAGAGCCCACATTTTTTATCCTTTTCTGTAAATCATTGCACTTGCTATCTGCTAATTTCCTTGATTTTTTGTTTTCCAAGTCTGTCTGTAACTTTTCTATTTGTTTCTCCAATTTATTTTTTTCTCTCTCCACCTTTAGCAGTGAAGTGTAGACCACTTCCTTAGTCCTTTTTGACACGCTAATTCTGCCACATTATGTACTTTGGAAAAATCCATTTGGAGGGTGCTAACTTGAAATTGAGAGGGATCTATCTGACTGTGTGGTGGATTTTTATCTTTAGATGGGCCCGGGGCATAACAACCATGAACTCCATCATATCTTTCTGTGGGTCATATGTTAGAAATACCCTGTTCCTTGCAGGTTGTTCGTTTACAACTTCAGACACGGAATTCCTATGAAATGCTTCCTTTTTTTCTTTATTTTCTTTTTTTGTGTGTTCATATTTTTCATAGTAATCATGAAATTGAAAATCTAGGCTTGTTGAAGCAATTGATGAAAGGTGACATAGGAATACCATAGGCTCCAGTTCCACTTATTCCTATGGTTTTAACTAATGCTTGACCAGGATTACCAACAACAGTTCCTAATACTGTCCCACTCCCACTGACACTTTCATGTGTAGTTTTCATAGTCTTTTGAGGTGTGTGATCTGAAGCTGCAAATGATTGATTTGCAGTGTCAGTGGCACTTGATATAGGATTCTCAATAGTATGAGATTGAGTATCTACCTCTAGTGGCCTTTTGTGAGAGATATTTTGTTGTTGCCCTTGTCCAACACCAAGACAACTAGTATCAGTAGTAGTACCCATGCCAACCCCACCAATCACAATGAAACTTGATTGAACAATAATAAGAATACTATCCTCACATTCCTCACCAGTGGCAGTGGCACTTGATTCACCACCAATGGGAATACCATGATGTGGTAGTGGTTGTGGATTTGAACCTAAAACAAATGTAGGTGGACCCTGAGGGTAATGAGTAGTACCTATCCGTGATGAATCTAAAGAATCAAGCCCAATGACTAGTTTAAGATGACCTTTTGATTTTGACTGTGATGGAAGTTGTACCTGAAGTGGATACCAAATGCCATCTCCTCTGGCACCTAGACCACCACCTTCAAAACCCATTTTTTCTACAAGGTTTGCCCCTTTGATATATTTTTCTTTCATGGACTCACTGACTCCACCTAATATTTTCAGGACTGTAGTAGTTGTTGGAGGGGGCTCAACAGCAACCTCATGCTCATCATCATCACCTTCAGTCCCGCCATGCTCCATATCCCACAATTTTCTAAACTCTGCATCCTCATCGATGCTCTCAAATTCGGCACTTGTCTTTGGTTCACCGAGATTTCTCCTCATAGTCCAAAAATCATTTATTTTGGTTTGAGTGAAATAATTCTCTTTACATTTGTGCAGAATTGATTTGGGAATAGATTTGTTAGATGGATTAATAGATTTTAGGTAGAAATTGTAGGACCTCCTATTTTGGATGCCCTGGCCCTCCTCTGTTGTCCTCTCTATGTGCATTTGCAATGCCATAATTTGTGATGAAATTTCTTCTATTGAAATGTTTTTGTCACCTACAATTTTCTCCATCTCTTTTTTAACCTCATCCTAGGAGTCCATGTTTCTAGGCTTTTCTAGCAATGGCTTACTTTCATGTTGACATAACGTTGAAGAGTTCCCATTTTTCTTAAGCCTAGCTTGAACTACACTGATTGGATCATAGTACTAGAGACCCTCATCACCAAAGATAAAAACTGTCAAAAAATCATGTGCCACATTGAAAGCTTTTCTCTCAAATGTGAACCCTCCACATGAGAAAGGCAAGGAAGGAAATATGCTCTTCTTTTGCTGACCATGGAAGTGCCTATCTGTGCTCTCCAATTTTTGTACATACTCTAATGTAAATACCCTATCTGTCACATGTATTGGAAGTCTGTATGGTTTTACTGCCGATCCATAAAACCTTAACACGGTAAATTCTTCCATGAAGAACCAATCAGCCAATTCTATTTGACTTCCAAGTTGAATGCAATCTCTACAAGACACAGGCAACGTAGGCATTGGAGTGCTTGCAATTTCATTATACATTGGTGCCAAAAAGAAGTCTACAAAATGGTTGTAGTTCTTTATGTTATTATGCATCCTTATCTTTGGGGTTCAATCATATATTGGACACTTTGTTCTCTTCCTAGTCTTGTCATCAATCTTATAGCTCACAATTTGAAGCTTGTTGGTCTCGAATATTGCACGATACTTGGATAGGAGGAGATAGCACAAGTAGGATGAGAACCTAAATGTCTTACAGGAACCTTTTTTGATCATCAGTAATTGTTTTTGCATGGATTTTACAATGTGCTCAATAAAATTATATCTTACTGGCTGACCTACACAATAGATATTATAAATCATTTCAAGAAGGCTTGCACCCACTTCCCTATCATTTTCCAATCCCAGGAAAAACGACAGCAAGGAAATAGTATCCCCAACCCATGGAACAAAAATGTTAGAATCATAAGGAGGCTTATGATTCTGATCCAACACAATACCAATACCAATCTTTATTATAGCTTTGATAAATGAATCTCTGCGACTTGGACCTAGACTCTCATAATTCCCTGCCAGCTTTTCAAGGTCAATTTGGACGTTTGAGTTTTGGGTTTCAAATCCTAGGTTCAACAAATGAGAAAATTCTCCCTCATTTATGGATAGAATTCCCTCTTTTGTATTTTTATTGACAATTGCTTTTTTAACTTCATCATAATTTTCGGTGCAGACCATGACAAAATCAGGGCAAGGGAATACTTTAGGTAACACCATGCTTCCCAATCTAATATCCCACGATGCAATTTTATTTGTTTTTTGTTTTAACATTGGGTTGAAAACAGTAAATTTTGCCCTGGATGTATCTGTCGCCTTACTAGACAATATATATCTAATATCTATGATATGCTTTTCACCATGGATAGAAGGGTCATAAATATCATGGTATTCATCAGTGAAACCTGATGTTTTAACCAGTTCGGTTAGGTGCATTTTGTTTTTCACTTGGCTTCTTGTTGAAAAACTGCTTCCCATTTTCCCCATTACTATTATTGTTAATAATTTAAAATAATGCTAGATAAAAACCTGAAAATGCTAACCCTCAAATTGGACCACGAGATTACAAAAAGAAAAAAAGGCGGGATCTAGGTGTTCTAGATTTTACCCGGAAATTGGAATTTCTAGTTCACTAGATTGGCGTAGACAGTCTCTGTTGCAACTTGCATTCCTCAATCTAGTAGTTGTTTCTGAATTTCCCTCGATTTACAGGTTTGTCCAAGAAATGAAAGATGATTATGATTTATGAGTCTCTTATTTTGAAAACCCTAAAAAAGTAGAAAAGTAAAACCTAAAGGGCAAAATATCTAGAATCATGTTGTAATTTTATTAATTACTATTAATAACTATTCGATGCCAAAGGAAAAAATATTCATTACTTCATTATAAATTCTGAGGACATTAAGAATCATGTTGTAATTTTATTAATTATTATTAATAACTATTCGATGTCGAAGGACAAAACATTCACTACTTCAGTATAAATTCTGAGGACATTAAATGTAATACGTTCAATTCCGGGTGAAGTTCTCCCAAATGTGTTCACTTCCCACATTCGGGCCGAAATCCACCCTAAGTCGTTGATCTTTGCTCATCCAACGGACGAGGGACCAAGGTACCTATTGTGACTTTACGGGTCTATTTTTTAAGTCTGTTTAATAATTTTAAACTTCTGCCCGAAAAAGTGCTTTATAGAGTTACCTATATTTAATTAAATTTAAAACGTTTCAATTCCTGGCGAAGTTCTCCCAAATGTGTTCACTTCCCACATTCAGGCTAAAAGCCACCCTAAGTCATTGATCTTTGCTCATCCAATGGACGAGGGACCAAGGTACCTGTTGTGACTTTACGGGTCTATTTTTTAAGTCTGTTTAATAATTTTAAACTTCCGCCTGAAAAAGTGCTTTAATGACTTAATTATATTTAATTAAATTTAAAACGTTTCAATTCCAGGCGAAGTTCTCCCAAATGTGTTCACTTCCCACATTCAGGCCGAATTCCACCCTAAGCTGTTGATCTTTGCTCATCCAAAAGACGATGGTACCTGTTGTCAGTTGTCATGGGTCCCATGACTTCTACCAGTTTTCAGGCACGCCACCATACTCGTGTCACTTTTCTGGGCAAAGTTCTCAGAAATCTATTCACTTCCCACATTCACCCCAAAATCCACCCGAAGCCATTGATCTTTGTTCATCCGACGGTCGATGGTACCTATTTTAAGATGTAGTGGGTCCCACAACTTCTGCCATTTTTCTAGCACGTCACCATAATCATGTCACTTTTCGGGTTTTGTAGTGCCCCTACCCTAGTCAGATTTGTAAAAACTAGTTTGACCTTGGTTGACTTTTTCTATGTGGCATTCTTGGTTAGTTGATTAACCATTATGTAATATTGTAGATTAGATAATATGAATATTGTGCGTACCTGTTATTGTGCTTTCGCATCGATTCTTGTGTAAGTTTAATTGTTTGCCTAATTCTTGTTAAAAATCTTGAGCTAACACCTTCATTGAATATATATATATATGTATGTATGTATGCTTGCATGACTCATGGTTTTAGGAGATTGGAGGTACAATACCACCTAGGTGCGAGGTTCGTCTCCATCAGGATTCGCAGGGTTGAGTATACCTCTTTCATCCTTAGAATTTGGATTAGGTGGTCGTAAAACCCTCGTCTTGCCTTAGCTATGATCAAGTGAGCGTTGTGTGTGGTCTGTCGGTTTCCCTTTTCATTTGGGTTTGCTTGTCGTGTATTTGGTTGGTTTTCTTGGTTTGCGTGCCTTGCGTGTGGTAAAAAAAATTGAGTATTTTATCCTAAGTATTTAGTTCGATTTAATGTTTTCATTTACACATTAGTAATTGAGGGATTTAAAATAAATAGGTTTCCTTTATGTGATTAATCGTTAATTAAAAAAGATCGCTCTATTTATGTTTGTAGCGAGTTTAATTTAATGGTTAATTTTAAATAACGAAATTTAATTAGTTTATGCGTCTTAAAAAGAAAAGATTTAAAGTTATTTGAAATAGAAATAATTTAATCTCTTTTGCATTTTGGAAAAAGAAAGGTTAATTTTTATTATTTGAGAAAATCAATTTTTAGTAGAAAAGCAAGTTTAATTTATATGTATATTTGATATAGTGCGAAAGATCGATTTTGGGAATTTAATTTAATTAAAATATTTTATCCTCATCAATATTGTGAAACATAAATGTGAGCTTATTGAGAAAATTAAAATTAAATAAGAGAGAAGCATTTTAATTTTAATTAGAAAAGCAAGTTAGATTATTTGAATAGTTGAAAAGAATGATTATTTTCATTTTTTATTTAAAAAAATGTTTAAATTCGAAATTAGAAAATTAGATCAAAATTTCATTCTTTTAACCTAGGTTGGAAAAACATTTTGGGGGTTGATTTTCTTTTGGAAAAAAAAAAAAAATTTGGATGAAGAAATTGGGGATTTTTGGAAGGATGGATTTTTCTACAGCTACAGGTTGGGCTCGTCTTCAAAATCTTGCCAGGAATGCGAAATGAGGTAGGATTCGAATGCATCTCTTGATTTCTTGAGATTTTGGGTTTGTCTCTTCAAAAAAAAAGAATGGCTTTTCTTGAAGATTTCTTGTTTTAAATCTCTATGAATGAAAATCATGGTCTTGCTAGGAAAATTTCTCATATTGTTGTTTTTTTGAACAATCTAGAAAATATATGGGACTGTGAATGAAAGGAATTGGGAGTTTTTAGCCATTTTTATCTTATGGGTTTGTTGATTTAGTTGTAAAATCAATTTTTGGGTATTCTTGGTCATTCTAGAAAAATGAAATAAAATATAAACAACAGTTTTGAAACTATGAAAAAAAAAAAATGGGGTTTTACGTTTTTTGAAATATCATTATATTTCTATTAAAAAAAAAATTAAATAGAAATTGTAAAACAAAAGGGGGGGGAGTCGAACCTCAACCCACTCCCCTCCCCTTTCCGCCTCCCACATAGCCCTTGCGTCCACCATGTGGAGGGACTGCGTCCACGTGAGTGGCTGCAGCTACCCCGCTCCACAAGGTGGAGGCCGAAGGGTCTACAGCCCCCACGGTAGCCGCAGAGACCCCGACTCCACTATGAGTGGAGGCTGAGGGACTACGTCCACCGTGGTGGCTGCAGGCCCGACGGCTAGGGCACAACCGCCCCCACTCCCGTGGTGGGAGGTGGGCCCGTGGCTGCCTAAGGGTTTGCCGCCCTCCATGTTATTTTTAAATTATAATTTTTTTAGTTTTAACAAAAAAAAATAATAATATAAATATATTAAAATTTAAATTATTATGTTTTGATATTATTAAACTTTAATTAATATATATTACTTTTATATATTAATTATTAATTATGGACTAATGTATATTATAAATATATATTAATTTAGATAATTTATATATTAATATATAATATTAATTATATATTAATTATTGGTCCCTTTATAGCGTATATCCCCAATGAATAAATAATTGATGTTCAGTTGTTAATTTTTATTAAGTTAGGTATATATTGGGATATATATGTGCTATTTAATATTTTCGGATGACGAAATTGTTTTAAATATATGCAAGGGGACTAGAGTATTGTTCCAAACCAGTATGTCAATGATGTTTATCTAAGGATTAAATAACATATTTAGATGATTAATGCTTTACATTCATGCGCACTTGGTTGAAAAAAAAACAAAAAAACAAACTCATAAGGATGTATTTATGTTATGTCTTGATGCATATGAACCTGGATGAGGTAGAAAACCGAAAACAACTTAGATCGTTTAGAAAACTTGATCAACATTTAAATGTTTAAATCAATTTGGAAAAAGATTGTATTTTTCCGGTTATTGTTGTTGCAAGTTTCAAATTTTTGTATTCTCTTTTGTTTAAAGTAATGGCAATACCCGGATATGTTTGTTTAGACCTTGTCGTTTGGTTGAATTGTGGTTGGCCCTAGGTTGGTCAGTATCCTAGTTAGAGTACCGTCAGACAAGAGAACTTTGGATTAGCTTTTAATATGCTTAGTGGGATCCGTTTCTATGTAGGGATCATTTAGGATTTATTGATCGAAGTGGTAGATTATATATTAGTTGTTGTTCGCCTAAAAGGCAGGAATGTAAATGACATGAACCTTATGTAACTATAACTTAATTAATTACCAAAGGGGTCTTGCAGTTGAGCAGACCCAGAGATGTAGCCCTCTAGGGGTGAACTCCAAGATCATTTCTGTGTTATGTGATGCTTTTGTCTCGCTTGTTTCATGGATAGTGCTAGCATGTATGGATGATAATTTGATAGAATGTATAAGTGGATTGGATGAGATTTATTGTAATGCATATATGTAGTCGTCTTTTAAATGCAATTAATGGATCATGAAGGAATGTACCTCGTTAATGTTAATGTAAATAAGTATGCATGAAAAGACCTCATAGTTATGATGATATTAGAGCATTTTGGAACAAGATGCATGGTATGAGTTTAATGCAAAATTGAACATAATGAATGGATAACTAATATAATGGATGAACGCATTTGGCTATTTACATTTTAACCTTAATAAATGAACTTCATCTTCTTAGCAATATTTTAACTATAATGGATGAACTCATATGGTTATTTACATTTTAACCTTAATAAATGAACTTCATCTTAATAGCTATATTTCAATTGTAATGGATGAACGCATTTGGTTATTCACATTTTAACGTTAATAAATGAACTTCATCTTCTTAGCAATTACGTTAACTATAATGGGTGAACTCATTGGTTATTTACATTTCAATCTAAATAAATGAACTTCACCTTATTAACTATAATGGATGAACCCATTTGGTTATGTACATTTTAACCTTAATAAACGAACTTCGTTATATTAGCTATATTGTAACTAAAATGGATGGACTCGTCAAGTTAACCATACTTTAACATTAATGGATGAATTTACATGTGATCTATGTTTTAACTTCGATGGGTAAATTTCCTCATGTTAGCCTTGTCTTCAACCATAATAGATGAATGTTTCCTAATTTCTATAACATTAATTCACTGAACAAATTTTATCCATGTTTCAAGTAATAACATGTAATTAAGATATCCTGCTTAATTGGATCAAATGTTGCGAATTGAGTTAGGTGTTAAGATACGTAATCACGTTGGGAAAATCCTTAGGTTGTTTATCCTTCTACTATGTTATCAAAGCTTTAGATAACTCAATGTATCATAATGTTGTGTCTTATTATGCATAAAAAAAAAATATTTGCGCTCCATTGGTGCATTTTAACCCTATCCCTTCGAGGTTTCCTGGCAGGGCATTACACTTGGTATCAAAACCCATGTTGCAACACTGGGATCTCTGGTTTCACTTGTGCCCTTAGTTGGTGTGAGTTGTATCTACCTTATGTTGTATGCTTGTCCTCCTTTTTGTGTGAGTGTGATTGAGCAAACCCTACTTGTGTGTAACATGTGTGTTCACACCCTATTTTCACCTTCTTGATGTGGGTGCTTTGGAGTGATTTCATGAGCTTTGTCTGCCTATTGATGTCTTGGTCTATGATTTCTCTTATTATGAAAGATAGTCGTATGTACCTTCGTTATTGATTCCTTTTGACTAGTCTAGTTGAGTTGGTTAGTGTTGTCTTGAATCTAAAAGTACAAAATGTGCTTGTTTATGGTTATGATCTAGCTTAGTTTTGTTCGCTTGAGGGACTAGTATGGAAAATATTAAATGCTTATTATGTAGTAAATTGAATGAGTATGACCCTTCCTCCTCTCTCTCTCTAGAGATTAAAATGTTTTGATATGGGTAATTATCTCTTATTTGAGTTTTCTTATTGCAAGAGAAAGGTTGTGATTGCTTGAGCCCTTGTGTGAGCCTTATAACGCTTACGTGTTTTTAGATTATAAAAGGGCTTTGGTTTGAAGGTTAATATTGGTTATTGAGAAAAATTGTATGTTTACATTAAAGAATTCTCCATAGGAGTAACATAATTAAATTCTATCTTAAGTAATGTGCATTAATAGGTGAACTGTTGCTATTTGGAATTATCTTGTTCATAAGACGAGTATCAAAATGGAACATGTTATAGGAGTTTCGAGAGTGTCTTAATGTGTTCCATGAAAGATTGTTTTATGTGCTTCTTCAAACCAGATTGATTTAGGACCTATTTTAGCAATGCTCCATTTAACTTGCCTTTGGATATAGATAATTGCCTTATTGTGTTTAGAAGGTGTGAATGAAAGACTTGTTTGATGTGTATGCATTAATGTGTGTTATTTAGTTGATAGCTCCTCATTTACCTTCTTGTCATATTTTGTTTTTCAATGATAGGTTGCAGATTTTAATATGTTTTTGTATTAAATTAGGGATAGTGAGTGTTCTCAAGAGGTCTTGTATTACCGAAAGATTGTATGTCTTGATTTCTTGTTTGGAAAACTGGAACATTCTATTGCAACCATAATAATTGGAAATGTCATGTTAGGTTGTTTTGGCATCTTCCTAAAAAGATAGCGAAATGAAAACCATGCAACTAAAATGATAGACTTATATCTGAGCATATAGTGTGATCTTGTTGATCTTGTGTATTCATAGGAAATAGATGATTTTCCAACTCTCTCTTCCTCCTCTTGCCTAAATTATAAGGTTTATTTTTTTGAAATGCTATTAAGAATGCAGTGATTTAAGAAGAATTTTTATAACGAATATGATTTTTTATTTTTTTTTGATAAAAGTGGATAGAACTGTTGGGACTATTACATTATAAGGATATTGAGAAGGTTGTTAATGATTATGGACATAACTGATTAAAGATGTTTTACTATCTTGATATTATTATTTTGTCATTGATGTCAAGAAATTGATTTTCTAATTCAGTATGATGTTGCCATATCTTGAGAAATATGATATGAAGATTATAAAGGAGTCGGTAAAGACACATGAAAGAATATGATGAATAAGGGGATAAGTTATTCAATGGGAAACTCTACCGAGTCAAACAATGATGAGATCTTGATGTTTTAGATTATTTTAACATCATACATATGTTGTAAAATGTAAAGGTTAATACTATACTATGTTATCAAGCAAAGAACCTAGTCAGTAAACCCTAAGGAACCTAGTCAGTAAACCCTAAGGTTATCACAATCGGTTAATGAAGACAGAATGTCTACCGAGTGAAGTTTAGTATTCACCGAGTTGTAACCGAGCTATAACAGAACGCATTAAATGTTTACATGTGATATTTAATGAAAGAAGTTGATGACCTGGAGCAGATCAATGATTGGTAAGCCGTGGAAGAAGTTTGTTAAACGAATCTAAGGCAATGGAAAGTCGGCAAGAAGATCTATAGCTCAGATTGAACCGCATTACCCTAACACAAGTTCCAAGGCAGGGTAAAACATTTTCAAATCAAAAGATACAATGAACCTGGACAAGATTGAAGATCTAATGGCAATGATTGATCATGGGAAATGTGATCAAGGAGATTAAGCGGTTAGAAGATTTCTTATAAATAGGAAACTATTGATAAACAATGTATGCAGGCAAGTGTATGCACAGGAATGCTACATAGTGATTACTGAGCATAGAAGCTTGAAGACCTGTTAGAATAATAGAGTATTGATGCCCAGTAGATAGACAAGATTAGTTCTATGTCTAGATTGTATTGAACAAATAGGAATCTGCTTTAGCATTTTAGATGTGAAGTTGCAGATAGATTGTATTACTGTTATTTTGTGAAAGTGATAGGAAATCTCTTAACCAGATGGACTTAACAGTCTTATATGTAAATCCTCTAACAAGGTGACATTCTGATTGAGTGTTTGAAATCCTTTGACAAGGTCACTTCTAACAAAGTGAAGATCCTAACAGATCTGAGGGAAATCCCTTAACTGGGTTACATCTAGCAATGTGTTTGTAATCTTTAATACTATTTGCTTTTAACTGAGCATACTCTAGAAGAGTATATTTCTTAGTGGGTCCGAAATCCCATAGTGGTTTTTCCCTATTTGGGTTTCCACGTTAAATCTGGTGTTATGAGGTTTATATTGTTCATATGCTTTTGAGTTTGCATGTTTGATAGTTTTTTGTTATATGACTGATATATATGTTACCGAGGTTGAATCTGATGTTTTTATGGATGATTAAGTTTGTATAATTCACCCCCCCCTCTCATCTTGTTGGCTATTGGATCTATACTTATATTAAGTATCAGAACTATCAATTGGTATCAGAGCTTTGGACTCCAAAAGGAAAGTTTAAAGGCACTTGTGTTAAAGATCCATAGATGTATAAGAGGGATGCACCTAAGCTGAATAAGTCAAGTTTCTCTACATGGTAGAAAAGGATGAAGCTACATCTATCAGTAGTTGGAGAATATGCTATATAATATTTGGAGAATGATTTTATTGCACTAAGCACCTATCCATTGACTATGGAAGAGATAAAGGCAAAGCAAGAACATATTCAAGCAATGATTGAAAGAACATCTGCATTGACTGATTTTGAGTTTAATGATCTAGAAGGCTGCAATGATGCAAAGGCAATGTGGACTAAGCTCATATCTGTATATGGAGGAGATAAACATGTTCAAAGAGAAAAAGTTGATAGTTTAAGAGGACAACTTGAATCTATGAGGATGAATGAAGTGAGAACATAACCCAGTATAGTACAAGACTAAAGGAGATTGTAAATCAAATCAAAGGAGCAGGAGGAACTATTGAAGAAAAGGATGTGACAAGTAAGTTGTTAAGAACCCTTCTACCTGCCTATGCAATCCGAGTCTCTGCAATCAATGAATTGAGGTTTGTACCTAATATGCCAGTTTCCTTGGATGCTACTATCGGTAAGCTACATGCATTTGAGTTAAGTAATTTTGATAATAGTGGGTCATCAGTAAATAAAGTTGAATCTGCATTTAGTTCTTTTCATCTGAATGAATCTAATGATTACAATGAAAGAAATGATAGCTCAATGATGAACCACTAGTACCAAAATAGTACTGAGAGGGGGGGGGTGAATCAGTACAAACACAAATACAGTCCAAGATTGGTTTGATAGCAAACACTCCAAATGACTGATAAACAGAGATACCGGTAAAATAGAGTGCGACCGGTAACATCTAGTATAGCTCATTCAGTCATGAACCGGTCACTCAATAAGCTTTTCTCTTAGCTCAATACCACATTATCATAATATTCACATGCATGAACTAGTAGACTTAACCATCAAATCTTCACAACTGTGAGTTCAATATGTTTTATAGATAAGCGTAAAACATAGAACCTTCATGTGCATAACAGATAAAACAGAGCATCACAAGACAAGAGTATTACACATGACACACATATTTTTCACGTGGAAACCCAATTGGGAAAAACCACGGTGGGGATGAATACCCACAAGCTACTTTTTGAACTCTTTGGAAGTTCGCTCTATTAGGAGCCTTGTCCGGTTAAGAACATTACAATAGGTTCTGGTAGGAACCGATCCTGTTAAGGATCACCCAGTTAAGGGATACCTGGTTAAGGGTTAAACCCGGTAGGGTCACCTTGTTAGAGGATTTTAAGAACTCAATAGCTGAAAGGATCTCCTAAGCTTCTCTAGCTTCTCAGAACTCATTAGCCTCAAGTTACATAGTTAAGGGATTTGAAACAAGCTAGTTAAGGCCACCTAATTTAAGGGATATTGAATCAAGCTAGTTAAGGCCACCCGATTTAAGGGATTTTGAATCAAGCCAATTAAGGCTACCCTATTAGGGGATTTTACAACTATTGAAGTGGTTAGAGATCAATAGGCATTACAATGATCTGTTAACAACACTCAATGCTAATGCAGATCTGTTTAGGCTCCTCTTTTCCTTCTGCACATTCACTTTGCAGGTATCTCTTCTCTCCTTTGGTCTGGCAAGAATCACGTATCACTTTCCTTAGATACACACTCACAACTTTTGCCAACAACTTTAGACAGAAACCTAACATCGACCTTATAGGGAACATACAGGTCAGTAGCAAAAACCCTAAACCCTAAACCTGTTAGGTTGAGCAACTCAAACGGTTTGATCCTGACCGTTGAATCATACTGCATTAAATGCACCAGTCTTGAGTCAATCTCAAGACATTCTCCATCGTCCATTATCCACCATTTTCATGGCGGCTGATAACCCATCACGTGTTATCACCATTTGACAGACTTCGCACATTCCCAAGGTAGATAGGAATAGTCATCTTCATGCAAGATCCTTCATGCCCATAGAGCTTACGTGGCAACATGATCTGTCCTCCATCATACTACTAACACATCACACAAAGATCACCGATTGAGTCACATAGACTTGAGGTACTCCAACCGGAAACCCCAAAGTGGAAGCTGCCTACCAACCGATAGTCATACAGTGCTTCCATGTGCTAGTTCCCATAACTACATGCCGATTCACCTTGAACAAATGTGCCGCTTCACTTTGGCATATACCAGTTTACACATATGCTGGTACCTCTTTCTTCACTTATCACATGTGTCATTTACACTATGTCTCATATTGACATCAATGACAACATACAGTATCATTATGTCTTCATGCCAGTTCACATAAGGCTCATGCCAGTTCACATAAGGCTCATGTTGGTTCACATAATGCCAACAATCTCCCCCTTTGGCATTTATGGCAATATACAAAAGATATCTTCTCCCTGTTTGCTGCAGATATCTTTTCGCTTCACTCCTTCAACCCCTTTGACAACAATGCCAAAGTGGAGGTACAATCATCATTGTTTCATCATGTTGCTCCCCCTGAGGAGTAGCATCCATAAACACACCAAGCAACCAAAGATTTGTCTTTTCAGTACCTGATTGATGTGGAACAATCACTTTTAGTTCACCTCCTAAAGGGGAAATAGCCCTAATTCACCTCTCAAATGCACAAATGTTGTCTTTGGGAGAGGCTTGGTAAATATGTCTGCTAACTGCTCCTTACTGGACACATGCTCTAGTGCAATCTCTTTATTCTGAACCTTTTCCCTCAAGAAATGATACTTAAGCTCAAAATGTTTAGTTCTAGAATGTAAAACCGGATTCTTTGATATATTGATAACACTTGTGTTATCATAGAATATACTTACCGGTTTAGATACAGGGATCTTGAAGCCTTCCAGTACATGCTTCATCCAGATTGTCTGAGTGTAGTTCATGAAAGCTACAACATACTCCCCTTCCGCTGTAGACTGTGAGATGCAACTCTGTTTTTTACTCATCCATGAGACCAGTCTACCACCAAGAAAGACTGCACCAGCGGTTGTGATCTTCCGATCATCCACATTACCGGTCCAATCAGCATCTGTGAATACTTTTAGATTGAAATTATTGTTGTATGGGTACCACAATCTATAGTCAACTGTTCCCTTCAGATACCTAAGAATCCACTTGACTGCACTTAAGTGAGATTCTCTTGGACTCTTCTAGAACCTTGTAGTGATGCCAACTGCATGTGCAATATCTGGTCTGCTATGCACTACATAATGCAACTTACCAATCATTGATCGGTATTCCTTCTCATCAACTAGTGCGGAATTATCCTCCTTTCTCAATTTGCAACCGGTCACCATCGGTGTACCAACCGGTTTGCTATCTTCCATGCCAAAAGTCTTCAACACTTCTTTGACATATTTGGACTGAGTGATGAAGATTCCATCTTTCATCTGCTAGATCTGCAGTCCAATGAAGAACTTAATCTCCCCTATGAGTGACATCTCAAACTCTTTCTTCATCTCATCAGCAAACTCATGACTCATCTTGTCATCTCCACTAAAGATGATGTCATCAACAAAAACTTCACAGATCAAAATTTGATCTTCTTCAGACTTCAAGTAGAGATTGCTATCTTCACTTGTTCTCTCAAATCCAATCTTCACAAGATGGGAATGTAGGTGCTCATACCATGCCCTAGGTGCTTGCTTCAGACCATATAATGCTTTATGTAGCCTACATACCATGTCACTGTCTTCAGATAAGGTAAACCCATCTGGTTGCTCAATATATACCTCCTCTTCAAGTACACCATTTAGGAATGTAGATTTTACATCCATTTGATATACCTTGAATCTCTTAAAAGCTGCATATGCAAGAAGCATACGAACTCCTTCCAATCTGGCTACAGGAGCAAAGGTTTCCCCATAGTCTTCACCTTCTTCTTGAGCATATCCTTTGCATACCAGTCTGGCTTTATTCCTAATCACTGTGCCATCCTCATTCAACTTATTTCTGAACACCCATTTGGTGCCAATGACATTTTTATGCTCTGGTCTTGGTACTAAGGACCATGTACCATTTTTCTCTATCTGGTCAAGTCCTTCTTCCATTGCCTTGATCCAGTCTTCATCTTTATGAGCCTCTTTGAATGACTTAGGCTCAAATTTAGAGATCATGCATAAGTTTTCTCTGATCTTTCTTCTAGTAAGGATTCCTGCATCCTTATCACCTATGATCTGCTTGGGATCATGATTCAACTTGACATACTAAGGAATGGTCTTAATTGGTTCTTCTTGCTTTTCTTCTTCATCCTCATCTTCATCAGTATCAGCATTTGCCGGTTCAGGAACACTATTACTGGTACTAGCTTGACTGACAACCGGTTCCCAGAAGGTTGCAACCGGTTCATTTACAACTTGTTCACTACCGGTTTCCTCAGTCTTCTCAGAGGATTCATCAACTTTTACATTGATGCTTTCCATAATTCTCTGAGTCCTATTGTTGTAGCACTTGTAAGCTTTACTCTTGGTGAAATATCCTAGAAATATTCCCTCATCACATTTAGCTTCAAATTTACCCTGATGTTCACTCCTCTTGATGTAACATTTGCTACCAAATACCTTAAAGTAGTTAACCACAGGTGTCTTACTAGTCCAATACTCATAAGGAGTTTTGTCCTTACCTTTTTTGATGAGTACCCAGTTCATAGTGTAGACTGCAGTGCTCACTGCTTCTCTCCAGAAGGTGTGAGCAACCTTTCCTTGGATCAACATGGTTGTAGCTGCTTCAACCATAGTTTGGTTATTCCTCTCTGCTAGGCCATTCTACTGTGGAGTCTGGGGGGTAGACAACTATCTCTTGATGCCAAATTCTTCACAATACTTGTTGAATTCACTATCAGTTTTGAGACATTTGATCCTTTTACCGCTTTCCTTCTCCACTAATGCTTTGAATGCTTTGAATTTCCCAAAAGCTTCAGACTTGTCTTTCAAGAATGTGACCCACATCATTCTTGAGCAGTCATCAGTGAGAATCATGAAGTACCTATCCCCCTGCACACTTCTAGTTTTCATAGGACCACATAGATCAGTATGCACAAGATCAAGCAAGTTGTCAGCAGTGAAAGATTTACCTTTAAAGGTTGAGGAAGACATTTTCCCCAATTGACATTCTCTACACAAGGTATTATCTGGTTTTCTCAGCACCAGCAACCCTCTAACTACCTTGCTCTTACTAGCCTTCACAATGTTATCAAAGTTCACATGGCAGAACCTCCTATGCCATATCCAGCTATCATCAAGCTTAGCCATAAGACATGTACTTATATTTGCATTCAGATGAAATAGGTTACCTTTAGTTTGCATGCTGGTGGCTACCAATTTACCATATTTACCTTTGATTCTGCAAACTCCATTCTTGAATTGCTGAGTGAGACCACTGTCATTTAGCTGGGCAACACTTAGAAGGTTGTGTCTGAGACCATCAACCCAGTACACATTGTCAGCACTACTCTTTCCATTCAAAGAGATGGACCCTCTGCCTTTGACCATGCAAGGTGCATCATTGCCAAAGCGAACCACACCACCATCATACTCCTCCAAGGATAGAAACTTGCTCTGGTCACCAGTCATATGGTGAGAACAGCCACTGTCAATGATCCATTCATTTGAATTTTCAAACCAGGAGACAAGAGCCTTCTTGTCTGCCACATCTTCCTTTATAGCAACAAAAAAAATGTCTTCATTCTTTTCATCTTTTGATTCCTCATCTATCACACCTTCATCAACTACCACAAAACAATTTCTCCAGTTTCCTCCTTTGAATTTCTTGAACCTTTCCGGTTTGTCCTTGTTGTCACTATTAGGACAGTTCATAGCAATATATCCTATCTGGTTACAGGAGAAACATTTTAAAGGAAGCTTACCTTTGTATTTACCAGTCCCTTTTGGAGATCTGTTGGCTAGAAGAGCTTCAAATTCCATCACAAACTCTTCATCCTTCATTTCTCTATTCTGACTAGGTTCCCCACTATTGCTAGCCTCTTTTCCTTTTCTGGATGGTATAGCAGAAGCTTTAAAAGCTGATTCTAACTTTTGAACACTACCATCAAAACTATTCAGCTCATAGGCTGTCAACTTGGCTATGATGGAGTGCAACGACGCCTTAGACTTTTCTATTGATCTCAGCTCCTGAATAGCAGCAACCCTTATTGCATAGACCGACAACAGGGATCTTAGAACTTTACTGACCACAGTGGAATCTTCTATTTTGCCACCTGCACTCTTTATTTCTCCAACAACTATTTTGATTCTTATTCCATACTACTAAATGGTCTCTCCTTTGACCATCCGCATGTATTCAAACTTTCCTCTCAAGCTCTCTTCCTTAGCCTATTTTACATGCTCATCACCGCCATAGATATTTTCAAGAGCATCCCATACTTCTTTGGGATTTGCCTTGTCCTGAACATCAATAAACTCAATATCAGATAGACTACTGATGAGGGCTTCCATGACTTGCCCATTTTCTTGTATCTCTTTTGGTCGCTGGTGAGAGTACCGGTAGGAACAACATATACATTTTCAACATAACTCCAGTGTTGAACACCCATTCTTTTGATGAATATCTTCATCCTGTCTTTCCATATACCAAAGTTTTCCCTATTGAACTTTGGACCTTCCCTCTTCATCATTTGGCTAGGATCTTTTCCTCAAGTGGTTAAGCTTACGACACAGAGGCCCTGGAACGCTCTGATACCAATTGATAACTCAATGATGAACCACTAGTACCAAAATGGTACTGAGAGGGGGGGGTGAATCAATACAAACACAAATACAGTCCAAGACCGGTTTGATAGCAAACACTCCAAATGACTACTAAACAGAGATACTAGTAAAACAGAGTGCGACTGGTAACATCTAGTATAGCTCAATCAGTCATGAATCGGTCACTCAATAAGCTTTTGTCTTAGCTCAATACCACATTATCATAATATTAACATGCATGAACTAGTACACTTAACCATCAAATCTTCACAACTGTGAGTTCAATATGTTTTATAGACAGGCGTAAAACATAGAACCTTCATGTGCATAACAGATAAAATAGAGCATCACAAGACAAGAGTATTACACATGACACACATATTTTTCACGTGGAAACCCAACTGGGAAAAACCATGGTGGGGATGAATACCCACAAGCTACTTTTTGAACTCTTTGGAAGTCTGCTCTATTAGGAGCCTTGTCCGGTTAAGAACATTACAATAGGTTCTGGTAGGAACCAATCTTGTTAAGGATCACCCGGTTAAGGGATACCTGGTTAAGGGTTAAATCCGATAGGGTCACCTTGTTAGAGGATTTTAAGAACTCAATAGCTGAAAGGATCTCCTAAGCTTCTCTAGCTTCTCAGAACTCATTAGCCTCGAGTTACTCGGTTAAGGGATTTGAAACAAGCCAGTTAAGGCCACCCGATTTAAGGGATTTTGAATCAAGCCAGTTAAGGCTACCCTGTTAGGGGATTTTACAACTGTTGAAGTGGTTAGAGATCAACAGGCATTACAATGATCTATTAACAACACTCAATGGTAATGCAGATCCATTTAGGCTCCTCTTTTCCTTCTGCACATTCACTTTGCAGGTATCACTTCTCTCCTTTGGTTTGGCAAGAATCACATATTGCTTTCCTTGGATACACACTCACAACTTTTGCCAACAACTTCAAATAGAAACCTAACATCGACCTTATAGGGAACATACAGGTCAGTAGCAAAAACCCTAAACCCTAAACCTATTAGGTTGAGAAACTCAAACGGTTCGATCCTGACCATTGAATCATACTGCATTAAATGCACCAGTCTTGAGTCGATCTCAAGACATTCTCCATCATCCATTATCCACCATTTTCATGGTGGTTGATAACCCATTACACGTTATCACCATTTGACAGACTTCGCACATTCCCAAGGTAGATAGGAATATTCATCTTCATGCAAGATCCTTCACGCCCACAGAGCTTACGTGGCAACATGATCTGTCCTCCATCATACTGCTAACACATCACACAAAGATCACCGATTGAGTCACACAGACTTGAGGTACTCCAACCAGAAAACCCAAAGTGGAAGCTGCCTACCAACCGGTAGTCATACAGTGCTTCCATGTGCCGGTTCCCATAACTACATGCCGGTTCACCTTGAACAAATGTGCTGCTTCACTTTGGCATATACCGATTTACACATATGCCGGTACCTCTTTCTTCACTTATCACATATGCCGGTTCACACTATGTCTCATATTGACATCAATGACAACATATAGTATCAATATGTCTTCATGTCGGTTCGCATAATGCCAACAAGAAAGTATAAGTACTCTGAAGGAGATCACAGTGGAGCAAGTGAAAGGTTTCGGAAGAACATGGAGGAGGTACACAAACTGTATGAAGAAATCAGAAAGTAAGAAGAGTTTGAAGCACTATTGGCCAAAAGGTTACCGAGAGGCAAATGTAAGTATAAAGGAAAACTACCTTTGAAATGTTTCAATTGTGATAAGATTGGACATATGGCTTCTAATTGTCCTGACAAAGATTTCACTAAAAAGAGAGATTACCGAGATGAAAGACAAAAAGTTAACCATTACAGAGGACACTGAGACTTCAAAAGAAGAGATAGAAAGACATATTTAATAGCTGATGAAGAATCTGAAGATGATAAATCAGATGAGACTGATATAGAGGAAGTTGTTTATGTGGCTATCAATAATGGATCAAATGAAGAAAGGTATGAAGAAAAATCCCTAATATCTCACATAAACACTAATGATTCTTGGATTATAGATAGTGGATGCTCACATCATATGATAGGAGATAAACATAAGTTTGTTATGTTAGAAGATTATGATGGAGGCTATGTTAGATTTGGTAATAATGCACCATGTCTGGTAAGAGGTAAAGGATCCATAAAACTTCTTGATAAAGCAAGATGCAATGATGTTTATTGGGTTGAAGGTTTGAAATATAATTTGTTGAGTGTAGCACAGCTAAACAACACAGGTTACTGAATAGAATTTCAGAAAGGAATTGTCAAAGTTCATGACAAGAATGGAAAGTTAGTTGCTACCGGGACACAAACAAAAGGTAATACATTTCACCTTGACTCAACTCACAATAAGTGTTTGCATGCAAAGATTGATAATACCTGGTTATGGCATAAAAGGTTTTGTCATGTTAATTTTGATAATCTGATCAATATAAGTAAGAAGCACAAAGTAAGAGGTCTACCGAGTCTTGAAAAACCTAAGAATGCTATGTGTTGAGGATGCTAGATGGGTAAAATGACAAGATCAAGCTTTACAAGTAAGTCCTACACTTCTAAGGGAATTTTAGATCTTGTGCACACTGATCTTTGTGGTCCTATGAAAGTTCAAAGTTATTATGGTGATAAGTATTTCATATTATTTGTGGATGACTATTCAAGGATGATGTCAGTAATGTTTTTAAAAGAAAAATCAGAAGCTTTTCAAATGTTTAAGTGGTACAAGGCTAGAGTTGAAAATGAAATAGGAAGACAACTGAAATGTCTTAGATCAGATAGAAGAGGAGAGTTCACATTTGATGAGTTCAACCTATTTTGCAATGATCATGGTATTAAAAGACAAGTCTTTGCACTGAGTACTCCACAGTAGAATGGAATAGCTGAAAGAAGAAATAGATCTATTGTGGATTGTGCTAGAACACTGATGATTGAGAAGAAGGTTCCACAAATATTTTGGAGAGAAGCAATAAGCACAGCCATTTACACCTTGAATCGAGTTCAATTGAAGAAAGGCACTTTGAAGACACCTTATGAAATCTGGTATGGAAAGAAACCTAATGTAAGTTATTTTAAGATCTTTGGAAGTAAATGCTATATTCATAAAGATGATAGAAATGGCAAGTTTGATCAGAAAAGTGAAGAAGGAACATTTCTAGGATATTCTTCTAGAAGCAAAGCATTTAAATGCCTGATCAAATCATCTAACAAAATAGTAGAAAGTGCAAATGTGAAAATTGATGAATTTGTAGAAAGAACTGATGAAGGGAATTCCAAAGAAGTGGAAGACTATGATGAATTTGTCTATGTGCAACTGAGAAGTCCTACCGAGATAACTGTTGAAGAAAATGTAGAAAATATCCAGTTACTTAGTGATGAAGAAGATCATACAGAACCTACCGAGCCTGTATTAGCCAAGTATGTCAGAAGACACCATGCACCAAGTCAGATTATAGGAGATAAGGATGATCTAGTGATGACAAGGAACAAACTGAGATAGATCACATGTTTGATATCTGAATTTGAACCGAGAATTGTGAAAGAGGCATTTAATAGTGAAGATTGGATAAATGCTATGACTGAAGAGATTGATCAAATCAAGAAGAATGACACATGGACACTGGTCCCAAGACCGAAGGACAAAAATGTAATTGATACAAAGTGGATCTTCAGAAACAAGCTAAATGAAAAAGGTGAGGACATTCGAAACAAAGAAAGATTAGTTTGCAAAGGTTATGCCCAAGAAGAAGGAATTGATTATGGTGAGACTTTTGCACCTGTTGCTAGACTTGAAGGAGTTAGAACATTGTTGGCATATGCTGCTTTCAAAAACTTCAAGGTATATCAAATGGATGTCAAATCTGCATTTCTGAATGGAATATTAGAAGAAGAAGTTTTCATTGAACAACATGAAGGATTTGTTGAAGACAATGATAAAGATTAGGTATGTAAATTGAACAAAGCTTTATATGGTCTGAAACAAGCACCGAGAGCATGGTATGAGAGATTGCACTCTTATTTGATTAAGATTGGTTTTATAAGGACAAGTGAGAACAACAACATGTACATGAACAATGATGAAAATGGAATACTATTCTCAGCCATATTTATTGATGATATTATATTTTGTGGAAATGACTCTTTATGCAAGAACTTTGAAAATGAAATGAGCAAAGAATTTGAGATGTCATTAATCAGTGAGATAAAGTATTTTATAGGTTTATAGATACTGCAAATGAAAAATGAGATTTTCATTACTCAATCCAAGTACATAAAGGAAATCTTGAAGAAATTTGGAATGTAGGATTCAAAACCAATAAGTACTCCTATGACTATCGACTGTAAACTATCAAAGAATGATGAATCTGCATCTATTGATGAGACACTTTACCGATCTATGATTGGAAAGTTGCAATATGTTGTTCACAGCAGGCTAGATATAGCACATGCAGTAGGTATTGTTGCAAGATTCTCTACAGATCCTAAGGAAATCCACATGACTGCAACCAAAAGAATTTTCAGATACTTGAAAGGCACTGATGATTATGGCTTAGTATATCAGAAAGGAAATGATTTTGATTCAAAAGTTTATATTGATGCTGATTGGGCAGGCAACATTGATGACAGAAAAAGCACAAGTGGAGGAGCTTTCTTCTTAGGAGAAAGACTAGTAAGTTGGCTTAGCAAGAAACAAGGATGTGTTTCTCAGTCAACAACCGAAGCTGAATATGTTATAGAAGCACTGAATTGTACCAACATTGCATGGATCAAACAACTATTGGAAGGTATAAATGAGAAAGTTACCGAGCCAGTAACTATATTCTGTGACAATACTAGTGCCATTAATATTTCAAAGAACCCTATTATGCACTCTAAGACAAAGCACATCTCTATCAAATATCATTATCTTAGAGAAGAAGCTCAAGAGAAGAAAGTGGTGTTGGAATATGTTAACACAAAGGAGCAGATAGCTGATATATTCACCAAGCCACTACCAAAGGACACTTTTGAATATCTCAGAAGTAAGTTAGGGGTCCTACCCCTATCTTTTACTCACTGACCAAGTTCGGTGAAAGCATCACTTTGGTGACTCTATTGAATATCTTTTGGGGAGCTGATGCTGGATTGATACACTTTAGAATGTTTTTCTGAAAGTGTACTGGAATTAATACTGGGATAATATAGAGATTGATATAGGGAACAAGAATTGAAGACAAATGCTCTAACCAAGACTTAGTTGATACACAATAGCAGGCAATAACTTCTTACAGAAAAAAATTATGTTTTAGTTCTTTTTCTTTTTGGCATTGTTGTCAAAGGGGGAGAAGACCTACCTAAGGGGGAGAAGACCTAAGGAGGAGAAGACCTACAAAAGGAGGAGAAGACCTAAGGAGGAGAAGACCTACAAAAGGGGAGAAGACCTGAAAAGACTGAAAAAAAGAGAAGAGAAGTCTAATGAATGGGGGAGAGCATTTTAGCATTTCAGAATCATAGCAATCTGAATTTTGTAAAGATCAAATCAATTGGTTTTGCCATCAATACCAAAGGGGGAGATTGTTGGCAATACTACATTATAAGGATATTGAGAAGGTTGTTGATGATTATGGACATAATTGATTAAAGATGTTTTACTATCTTGATATTATTATTTTGTCATTGATGTCAAGAAATTGATTTTCTAATTCAGTATGATGTTGCCATATCTTGAGAAATATGATATGAAGATTATAAAGGAGTCGGTAAAGACACATGAAAGAATATGATGAATAAGGGGATAAGTTATTCAATGGGAAACTCTACCGAGTCAGACAATGATGAGATCTTGATGTTTTAGATTGTTTTAACATTATACATATGTTGTAAAATGTAAAGGTTAATACTATACTATGTTATCAAGCAAAGAACCTAGTCGGTAAACCCTAAGGAACCTAGTCGATAAACCCTAAGGTTATTGTAGTCAGTTAATGAAGACAAAATGTCTACCGAGTGAAGTTTAGTATTCACCAAGTTGTAAACGAGCTATAACAGAATGCATTAAATGTTTACATGTGATATTTAATGAAAGAAGCTGACGAGCTGCAGCGGATCAATGATTGGCAAGCTGTGGAAGAAGTTTGTTAAATTAATCTAAGGCAATGGAAATTCAGCAAGAAGATCTATAGCTCAGAGTGAACCGCATTACCCTAACACAAGTTCCAAGGTGAATGTGCAAGTTCCAAGGCGGGGTAAAACATTTTCAGATTGAAAGATACAATGAACCTGGACAAGATTGAAGATCTGATGGCTATGATTGATCATGGGAAATGTGATCAAGGAGATTAAGCGGTTAGAAGATTGTTTATAAATAGGAAACTGTTGATAAACAATGTATGTGGGCAAGTGTATGCACAGGGATGCTACATAGTGATTATCGAGCACAGAAGCTTGAAGACCTGTTAGAATAACAGAGTATTGATGCCCAACAGATAGACAAGATTAGTTCTATGTCTAGATTGTATTGAACAAATAGGAATCTACTTTAGCATTTTACATGTGAAGTTGCAGATAGATTGTATTACTGTTATTTTGTGAAAGTGATAGGAAATCTCTTAACCGAGTGGACTTAACAGTCTTATATGTAAATCCTCTAACAAGGTGACATTCTGATTGAGTGTTTGAAATCCTTTGACAAGGTCACTTCTAACAAAGTGAAGATCCTAACAGATCTAAGGGAAATCCCTTAACCGGGTCACATCTAGCGATGTGTTTGTAATCTTAAACAGGATTTGCTTTTAACCGAGCATACTCTAGAAGAGTATATTTCTTAGTGGGTCCGAAATCCCACAATGGTTTTTCCCTATTTGGGTTTCCACGTTAAATCTAGTGTTATGAGGTTTATATTGTTCATATGCTTTTGAGTTTGCATGTTTGATAGTTTTTGGTTATATGACTGATATATATGTTACCGAGGTTGAATCTAATGTTTTTATGGATGATTAAGTTTGTATGATTCACCCCCCCCTCTCATCTTGTTGGCTATTGGATCTGTACTTATATTAAGTATCAGAACTATCAAGAACCACTGGACTATATTAAATTTTAAAAGTTTTTTTACAGTGTCTAGTTCAAAAAGCACTGAAGGGAAAGAACCAGTAAGAAAACCCTTTAGTGTTGCTTAAGTAACACAAGCCTATTCTACCCAATACCGAATGCCCATTGGCATAGTACATAAAAAAACCCATCCCAATTTCATAAGCCGCATTAGATATAAAGGAAGCTGCCAATAGAAGTATCTAGAAGGAAGATTAAAGTATGATCACTGAAGGATGCATATCCAATGCTGCCAAAAAACACTAGTCTGAACCACCCCTGTCTATGAAACACAATTCTCCAACCACTAGTTAGAATGATACCACATAGTAGAAATGAAACCATAATTAGACACCCTGTCAAAATGAACATTGTAATCAAGCATAGCAGAAACCACAGCAAATAAGGAGGTTGATGAAGACAACAACTATGCCCTTCTTTACTTCAAAAATTCCAAAAGCAAGGAAGGGATCTCAACCACACTTACCTCCCGCATATTAGCATCACTGTCAATGGCTAAATTAGCCAATAAATCTGCAATCTTATTCACTTCCCTATAACAGTAGGAAATCAAGAAGGAATAAAAAAAGTCTAATTTTTGCAAAATATGATCAAGCATATATTGTAATTTCCAAGAATTCGACTTCTTTTTCATGACACTTTGAATAATAACCATAGAATCACCCTCAATTATCAAGTCCTTAATTCCTAAAGATATAGCCATATCCAAACCAAAGGACAAAGCAAATAATTCTGCACAATTGTTAGACTTGAAACCAATCGCATGACAACGAGCCTGAATAAATCTTAACTTATGATCATAAATTACCATACCTACCCTTGCCAGGCTAGGGTTCCCACGAGAAGCACCATCAAAATTCAATTTAAAGTGCCCTTGCGGAGGAGGTTTCCAGCAAGCAAATTTTCTCTTACTTATAGCATTAGTCTTATTTAAAATAGATCCATGAGAAGGTAAGATTGATAACATTCTCCAAAATCGAGTTACCCTACCATCCCAATGAGAAAAAGAGGTAAGGGTTTCCAAATTCTTATAGATAAAAGACAAAGCAACTTCAGAGATGGAAGATTCAATCCTTAATAAAACCTCAGCCAAGGAAAAACTTGTTTGTTTAAAAACCCTATTATTACGCTCTAACCAAATATTCCAAATCACAATAGATGGAGAAATAATCCAAAGACATGCATAGAAAGATGAGGCAAATAGGAGAGGCCAGGCTATAAAGTGGGAAAGGAGATCCTTACCAATAACAAAGGAAAGATTAAGCTTTTCAAACAACCACTGCCAGCAAGCATAGGCAAAATCGCAATGAAGAAACAAGTGTGCAGAGGATTCTAAATTTTTATTACAAAATACACAAGAAAATACTACAGTAATACCCAGCCCCTCCAACCTCATTCCTGTAAGGACCCTATCCTGCACCGCTAACCAAGCAAAAGCACCGGCCTTTGGGAGGCAAGCCATATGCCAAAACAGCTTGTATGGCCAAGTAGATAAATCTTTAGCAACCAAGAGAGAATTATAGCCATACTTAATTGTGTACTTACCAGAGATATTCCTTGTCTAGATAAGCTCATCGTCAGCATCAGAAAGAATTTTTACTCTCTCCACCAACATCTTTTCATATTCCAATTTTACATTTTGATCAATATCTAAAAACTCAATTGATTTCCATTTTGCCACCTTAAGATTCCCGCTATACTCAATTTCAAAATAATCAGCCACAAAGACACCCCAAAGGGAAGAAAGAGTGGAAATTAAAGGAGACCAATCCCTCGAGTTCACCAGAGGGGGATGTCCATTCCAAACTTCCTCCCAAAACCTGACCTTTCTACCATTATGAACAATCCATGAGAGATGAGGCAAAATCACTGATCTACATTTACATAGAAAATTCCAAATAGCTAAACCAGACGGTAAATTAGAAACTTGAAAAACATATTCTCTTGGTCCGTTATTTAAATATTTAGCAAACATAATTTGTGCCCAAAAGGAGAATGGTCTCTCATACAATTTCCAAACCAACTTAGCACCTAAGGCCAAATTCTGACTTTCTAGACTCCTAATGCCTGTGCCCCCAAGGATTTTAGGCAAACAAACTTTATCCCATGCTACCAGAGGGAGTTTTTTCTTACCATCTTTATTATTACTCCAAAGGAAGGACCTAAGAGTATCTTGCAAACTAACAAGAGCCACTTTCGGAGACTGCAAAATAGACATGAGATAAATAGGAACAACATTTAGGACAGACTTAATAAGAACAATTTTACCAGCCAAAGATAACCATCTATGATTCCAGGATAGGATCCTTCTAGAGATAACTGAAATGATCTTATCCCAAAACTCAACTCTATCCTGCTTAATGAATATAGGTATACCAAGATAAGAACAAGGAAGATTTCCAGATGCAAATCCCCAAAAAATCTTCAATCTATCTTGAACCAATTGTGAAGCATGAAGGAAAAAAATCTTTGACTTATCAACATTGATTCTCTGACCAAAAAAGGATGCATAATTTTGTATTATCCCCTTTATCACTCTTGCCTCACCCAAAGAGGCTTGACCAAATAACAAGGTATCATCTACAAACAAGCAATGCAAAATGCTTTGTGGAACATTCTGAATCCTAATTCTCTTCCAAAGCCCTCCCAGCTTAGTGGCTCTTATAGCCCAACTGAACAAGAAAGGAGACAGGGGATCCCCCTGCCTCAAACCCCTAGAAGAGGAGAAAAAACCACAAGGGGAACCATTAATTAGAACCGAGAACCTTGCAGAAGAAATACAAGCATGAATCCATTTGACCCATGCCTTGGAAAAGCCCAATTTAAGTAGAACAACACACAACACCCCCCATTCTACTCTATCATATGCTTTCATCATATCTAATTTGAGGATCATGGCCAGGATTCTCTGAGTAGAAAAAGAATGCAGAACCTCATGTGCCACTATAGGTCCCTCTGTTGTCTCCCTTCCTAGAACAAAACCCCCTTGTTCTAAAGAAATAATCTTAGGTAAAATTTTCACCAACCTTAAAGAAATAGCCTTGGTAAAAGTCTTGTACAAAGTATTACATAAAGCAATAGGGCGAAAATCAGCAAATGTCCTCGTAACCTCTTTTTTAGGAATAATTGCAATCATTGTATTATTAAGCTCTTTCAAAACAAACCTATTCCTTCTAGCTTCCTCAAGGGCCAATAAAACATCATCTCCCACAAAATCCCAGCATTTCTGAAAAAATAAAGGAGTAAAGCCATCCGGTCTTGGAGCCTTATCAGGGTTCATTGCAAAAACAACATTCTTAACTTCATCCAAAGAAAAAGGAGACATCAACATTTTATTATCTTTCAAAGATACCAAAGAAGGAATAATAGAAGAAATGTTATTATGAAGATCTCCATGCTCTGAAGATAATAGTGACTTAAAAAACCTAACTGCCTTTGAAGCAATATCCTCCTGTTCTGTTAAAAGTTTGCCATTTGGACACTCAATACAAGATATCCTATTTTTACTTCTCTTCATTTTTGTTGAAGAGTGAAATTTTTTTGTATTTCTATAACCATCTAAAAGCTAGATCTCCCTCGATTTCTATCTCCAATAGATTTCTTCTCTGGACAAAACTTCTTCAAGCTCTACTTTTAGCAATTTTAGTTCATCAAAAACAAGAGGCACCATACCATGTTGAATCACATGTGAATTAAGACATTCAATCATATCTTGAATCCTCTGTTTTTCCTGAAAGATGTTCTTAAAATGCAAGATATTCCATTCTCTAATATTAAATTTCAAAAATCTCAACTTCTTAACAATCTGAAACATTCGGGATCCAGAGCAATAAGGAGCAGAACTCCACCATTTTTTGAGCAAAGGCAAAAAGGAAGAATCTCTAAACCACATAGGTTCAAGTTTAAAGGGTGACTTAAAAGGAGCTTTATCTTTTAGAATTGATAGGGAAATTGGAAAATGATCTGACCCCAAAATTGGAAGAATAGAAGAAAAAAATTCGAACTCTGAATCAATCCAAACATCTGATAACAAAAACTAGTCTAACCTTTTTGCAATCTGAGAAAAATCTCTTCACATATTTGTCCATGTGAAAATCCCATTCTGAAACTGACAATCAAAAAGACCCATGTCCTTAATGAACATCCCAAAGTCTTCCATAATTTTTTTATTAGGAAGAATACCTCCTTTCTTTTCTCCCAAGTCAGTGATAGCATTAAAATCCCCCCCAAAGATTATAAAGGGACCATGCCTTAAAGGGGAGGAAATTCTCTTAAGATCTCCCCATAATTTAGATTTCCTTTGAATACCAGAAGGAGCATAAATATTAAAAATCCAAAACTTAACCTTTGAAAGCTTGCTTTTAACTAAGGCCAACATCCAGTTTGCAGTAGAAGCAACTAGCTCAACCTCAATGTTATAGTTATTCCAAAGCAATGACAAACCCCCTGATGCACCACAAGCTGGAGAGGAGAGGAATTCCCACTTTCTCTAAGAAGAAAAAACCAAATCAGCAGACTCCTTTGACAATTTTGTCTCTTGCAACATGAAAATATCACACTTAACTAAGTCCATCTAGGACTTAATTAAGAGCCTCTTGTTAGGGGCATTTAAGCCCCTAACATTCCAAGATATAATTCTCATTTCTCTCGAGGGGAGACCGAGGCTCCCCTCTTTCCTTTAGATGGAGAAGACTTCCCTTCTCCAAAACTACTTTGAAGATTATGCTTTACAGCCCCCGACCTAGTCACAGGAGGACTGATAATAAACCTCTTACTCCTCTTACCCTTAGGAGTACCACTTCCTTTCATAGCGTGACTAAGAGAAATCGAATGCTTCCCTTTCCCAACACCAAGAGAAAGAGACAAACTCTGCTGAATCCCAGCATCAATTTCCAATTGAGTCTTTCGATTATTTGGAGGCCTACCCCTACCAGGAGAAACCACAGATGAAGCCCTAATTAGAGTAGTTTGAACAATTGGTAAACTCTTACTTGACTTAGGAGAAGTCATGACTAAATTATCTATGGTGCCCAATTCTGATGAGGCCAAAACCTCAAAACGGTTAGCAGATGCAGAAATAGGAAGGGTCGATTTAATTCCCCCCAAGTCATTCTCAATGGAACAGATAACCCTATTCGTAATGTCCTCATCCATCTGATGCTCATGATCTTTAAAAAGATCATTTACTTGGAGAACCAGATTTTCATCTGGCACAATAATAGGAATGTCCCCTAACTAAATATTATTTCCTAAGGCAGCATTATTATCCACATCCACATCAACATGCTGCGAAGAATTAGACACCAATTCTTTGACTTATTGAGCAAGGATAGCATCATCAGGAAACCCTAGAGAAGAAACCCCAATATTAGACTCTGAAACAACCCCATCATTCTTCGCAAAAATCTGACCAATCCCCAGACAACTTTCTAAGTATTCTTTTGACTTCACAGGACAGATAGGATTCCCACCACCATCATTTAGTGACTTATCCAAGGATTTCGAGGTAGTGAGATTTGGAAGCAGATCATCCACATTGTTGTCCCCGGAAACCACAATAGTCTGGTGAGCTCCTGTCTTATCCTTACTTGTAAATAACCCTACAGACTCTGGATCGTGAGACACAACATAAACCTCTCACTTCTCAACATCCCTCATAGCCTGGTTATCCTCAAAAGTAGCGGGATGTTTCCTAGTGGAACCATTAACTAATAGTTTATCCAAAACAGAGGATTTCAAAAAATCCATAAGGAGCATCCAATTGCAAGGAAGTTTTACCAAAGTCTTTCTCCAACTTATTAATTGGTTGTTTCCAGATACCCTCATGAGATTTAATGATACAGGTCCGAGGGAAAACATTATTAGGGTTAGTCAGGACAAATTTTTTTACCAAAACCTCCCCCTCCACAAAATCAAATCTTGATGATAAGAAAGAACCACAAGTATTACCAATTTGTTCCAAAACCTCTGGGTCCATAAATTCAAACGGCAATTTGGGCAAGCCAAACCAGAAAGGAACTAATTTAAAGCTTGACCAAGTAGGGACATAAAATGGTTTCCAAGCCGAAACAAACACTAAATTTTTACCAAACCAGTAATGTGAAGATTTTAAAACTTCATCCCTAACAGAAGAAGAATTGAAAACAATAATAAATGCATTTATAGAGAGTAATTGAAAATAACACATATCAGACCACTTTTTCTGCAATTTTTGATGAAATTTAGATAAACTAGTTGCATCCCCCCATATTTCCCCAGAAATAGCATGTGTATGCAAACAACGAGCTTTCAAATCCACAACAGAATCAAGTAAATCAATGCATGGAATAGGAGCCCATACCTGTGAAGACCCACCTCCTAAATCAGAGCCAGTTTGATTTTCACTTACCTTATCGTCTTTTCCTAATGTCAAAGATTCCCTTACCTTATCCCCCCTTTGATGTGACAAAGATAACTCAAGTGGGTTACTGTTAGACTGTTTGTCCATCATCTTTTCACCAGCGTTCAGCCGAGAAACTCTAGCTGCCTCATTTACAGATGAAAACTTCACAACTTTTGCATAGGATGGTTTTCCTCCCAACTCTATAGATCGTTTACCCGGAAGCCCCTTTAAATGATTTGGGATAAACTTTTGTTGCAAGCCCTGACCAAAATGCCTACGATCCAAAAATCGTTGATGCCCTTCACCAGATCTGTCCATACTCCGCCAATTTCCACTGCTTGGACCTCTGAAAAAACCCTGAAAAATACTTGGAGACCGGTCTGAAATTTCTTAAGTCTGCCCTCAACCAATTCTATGCTACCATATCTACCCATTTGCCCTTCATGAAGACCAGCTGTGGGACATGCGGTGGATCATCCCAGCCCACATCAGCCCACTCGCCAATAACCCTAGTTTCGCCCATACCGAGCGAGAAATTGCAGTCTTATCTCTATTTTGGTTGGTGGTCTGCAAACAACAACAATTATATTCTTGCCTAGGCATGGAGTTAGTTATCCTGCTACCATTGTTATAGATAATCTGCTATATTTGTTATTGAAGGGTGTGCTAGAATTTGTATTGTTGATGAATCTTTCCTACAACACAATCAAGGTTGGATTTCAGGTTCGTTGCATATTCCTCTGAGTCGCTGGCTGCTAAAGGGCGTGAACCTCTTCAGGATTGCAGGAAACCCATCTTGTAGCCCTAGAACTATTCTTTCAAGCTCTAGAGAATGTCAAACCGTTGTGCCAGAGGAAAGCTATGAAACAAATATGGCACAATGTGGGGATGAAAAATGTCATGGAAACCTGAAGCTCAATCCAATGATGTGCAAGTGCCAACAACCTTATACGGGTCTATTGAAATTTAGGGCTCCCTCATTTTCAGATCCGCAAACAAGAGGCGATTCACACAAAGGGTAACAGCTATTCAAATAAGGATCTAAACATTCCTCGATATCTTTGCAGCCGATGCCATTAAAGTACCTATCTCCATGGAAACCATGCTTACAATTGCATTGATAACCCCATTCTCTAAAAGAATGAAATGATGAACATTCAACCTTCTTCTCCAATCAGATCCATTCCTTGAAGTCTGGAATAAAATTGCCCTCAAATCTACAACAATTCACTCTTGAAGATCCACACTCAGATCAGTCTTTCCAATCGCTTCTCAAGATCAGACCTTCATCCCTCCAACCCTCGCATAACCCATGAAATTCAGCACTCGATTTTTCACAAGATTTAAAACTGAAATTTATCACATGGACCATAACAATAACAACAATAGTCTAAGATTCCACATTGATTGCACACTCCAGATTCTTTATGCTCTTCATTTCTGCATACGGAGTTGCACTCATCCTGCCTCCAAAGCAAACAATCCCCGTGAAATTCAGCACTCAAGTTTTTTTTAATTATCTTATTTAGTAATTATTTTTATTTTATAACGAATATGAAATTGTATGTTGCTTTTGGCTTCTAATTGAAAGAGGAAAGTTTTTCGCTTTGGAAAAGAAAATTGCATAGTTAGTAATGTGAATGCAAATTCTTAGTGGAATTTGAGAAACATATCAGAATGACATTATTTCCTTATGTAATTTTGGATTGTTAAGAATTTCAGTACTTGCATCTAGGATAAACTTGATTCAGTTATTCATGTGGAAAGCATAGTTAAAACCCTTCATGAGTAGATGATAGTGCAATGGAAGGTACCCCTGTAAATGTGAGTAAACTAGTGATGGTGCTATACCTTGTGTGTTTTAAGAAACCCGTACTTGTTGTGTGTGCCCATGGGATGGTGAAGTAATCAACCATGGAGGATAAGTTTGCTTATGAGTATGGGGAAACCATACTATTTATGTGATGTTGCTTATTTGTTTCCTTACTGAGTGTCAACCCATGGGTTGTTGATAAGTCAGTATGTGAAGTGGTAGTATTAGAAGTCACCATTCCTTGAATAGTATGGAACGGCGTATGAGTAATGTCGACGCGAAGCGACTTTAGCTTCTCTATTTTGAGGAAAAATATAGTTACGTAATGAAATTTTATTTTAGGTGTACTCAATACTTTCCCTTGTGATGAACTGATTTACAAGGTTCATGTGTGCCAGCCTATTCCTATCCTTTATTTGAGCATATTGAAATTAGTTCTTGAGCAGAATGATGATTTTATTGGAGGATCTTTTGCCTTGTCTTCATGAAAGGTGTGTTATTTTTTTGTACATGAGCTGCCAATTAACTAGTGTTGGTAGACTTGTGGGTAGACCTTAGCCATGTATACCTCTGGCTTATGGTGGGTATCCCGAGAGGAACTTTGCTATGTGAGGCGTGACCTACGCATGCCCTTTTCTGCAAGGTACACTTCCATGTGGGATACGTCCATTGTGTGCCTTTTCCGCTTGGAGTATTGCCATGTCGTGCTGAGACACGATGCGAGATGTATTAGACATTGCCATGCGGCCTACCGACAGGTTTAGGGTAGAGCCATGTTGCATGACAACGTGATGCAGGGTGATGTCGAGGAGCACACTGCCATGCCATACGGATGTGTGACTAGGCCACACCACATGATGAGCTACTGCGATAGCTAGACGATTGTTCCTTCCTTCCTCATTGGTGGCTAGATGCTAGTCACATAGTGATGTTATGTGCACTTATGATATTTTTATTTATTATTTCCTTGTGGGCCAGCAATTCATTTTATTTTGACCTTGAAGGTTTAGCCATGATCTTGCGATATTTTGCTTACTTGATTTGATGTTGCAAATTTCGGAATTATTTTCTTGCCTTATTGTTGGAATTGATGATTATTATCTTTGTTCTTCTGTACTTGGGTGGCTAAACTGGTTTATCCTTATTGTTTTCGCATGTTGGTCTTGTGTTGCAATGTGAATTCCTCTCCAAGAGCATAGGAGACAATCTTGGATGAGTGTATACGAGGAAGTAGACGTAGGGAACCTTGAGGATGGGGGTATGTGAGGCTGTGAGATAGCTAGGATCCACTACCTACCTATGAGTGGTGACTATCTCTTGGAGGCTAAACACCTTATGCAACAAGGGGTGTTCACGAGGGTCTTGTATGGAACGTAGCACTGCTATGGTGTGCCCTAGCACCATCAAGCCCTTGCATGAGATGTTGGATATTTATGATCATGTTATATGTTCTAAGATCAAGCATAGAGCTGTTGATCGTGCATGTTATCCTTGACCGAGCACTAGACATGCTCATATGTGGCCTTTTGTGTTGTGCAATCCTATTATGTGGATGGTTAATATGTGTAATCATGGATTGAATGGTGTTAACTTGTCACTATGTTATGGGACATAGTCATTGGGAAAAGTTCTTATATGCCTAGAAAGTGTAAACAATTGAGTTATTTACATTGCTCCTATTTATTGAAATGTTAACTTGGTTGTAGAAAGTGATATTTGAAGCTAGTTCTATGCGGTAAAGCTTTGTAAAAAGATGTAATGGTAAAAGAAATTGATCATGATGACATGTTTTCTTGTCCTACTTGGTAGAATGAGTATGGGAATTGTTATTTACCTCTTTTAATGCTTTGATTGGTGTAATGAAAGGAAGAAAATTCTTGTTTTTCTGCTATGATTGTGGATAATTCCTAGAATATTTTAAAGAAGTGTATGGCTTTAGAGGTATCTTGCCTATGGATAAGGACATTCTTAGAGGTTTTAGCAATAATGTTTCATTTATCTACCAAAAGATTCCTATGTGCAAATTTATAATTGTTAAATGAGTTTCAGGGCTAATACGTGTTGCATGTTTTTTGTCTAGCCTTATGACTTCCGGGAGTAAGTCAGAGCCTGGGGGGAGAATGTAGTGCCCCTACCCTAGTCGGCTTTGTAAAAGCTAGTTTGACCTTGGTTGACTTTTTCTATGTGGCATTCTTGGATGGTTGATTAACCATTATGTAATGTTGTAGATTAGATAATATGAATATTGTGTGTACCTGTTATTGTGCCTTCACATTCATTCATGTGTAAGTTTAATTGTTTCCCTAATTCTTGTTATAAATCTTGAGCTAACGCCTTCATTTAATATATATATATATGCTTGCATGACTCATGGTTGCAGGAGATTGTAGGTACAGTACCGCCTAGGTGCGAGGTTCGTCTCCATCAAGATTCACAGGGTTGAGTATACCTCTTTCATCCTTAGAATTTGGATTAGGTGGTCGTAAAACCCTTGTCTTGCCTTAGCCATGATCAATTGAGCGTCGTGTGTGGTCCGTTGGTTGCCCTTTTCATTTGGGTTTGCTTGTCGTGTATTTGGTTGGTTTTCTTGGTTTGCGTGCCTTGCGTGTGGTAAAAACATTTGAGTATTTTATCCTAAGTATTTAGTTCGATTTAATGTGTTCATTTACGCATTAGTAATTGAGGGATTTAAAATAAATAGGTTTCCTTTATGTGATTAATCGTTAATTAAAAAGATCACTCTATTTATGTTTGTAGCAAGTTTAATTTAATGGTTAATTTTAAATAATGAATTTAATTAGTTTATGCATTTTAAAAAGGAAAGATTTAAAGTTATTTGAAATAGAAATAATTTAATCTCTTTTGCATTTTGGAAAAAGAAAGGTTAATTTTTATTATTTGAGAAAATCAATTTTTAGTAGAAAAGCAAGTTTAATTTATATGTAAATTTGATATAGTGTGAAAGATTGATTTTGGGAATTTAATTTAATTAAAATATTTTATCCTCATCAATATTGTGAAACATAAATGTGAGCTTAGTTAATATTGAGAAAATTAAAATTAAATGAGAGAGAAGCATTTTAATTTTAATTAGAAAAGCAAGTTAGATTATTTGAATAGTTGAAAAGAATGATTATTTTCATTTTTTATTTAAAAAAATGTTTAAATTCAAAATTAGAAAATTAGGTCAAAATTTCATTCTTTAACCTAGGTTGGAAAAACATTTTGGGGGTTGATTTTCTTTTGGAAAAAAAATAAAAAATTTTGGATGGAGAAAATGGAAATTTTTGCAAGGATGGATTTTTCTACAGCTGCAAGTTGGGCTCGTCTTCAAAATCTTGCCAGGAATGCGAAATGAGGTAGGATTCGAATGCATCTCTTGATTTCTTGAGATTTTGGGGTTTTTTCTTCAAAAAATAAAGAATGGCTTTTCTTGAAGATTTCTTGCTTTAAACCTCTATGAATGAAAATCATGGTCTTGCTGGGAAAATTTCTCATATTGTTGTTTTTTTGAACAATCTGAAAAATATATGGGACTGTGAATGAAAGGAATTGGGGGTTTTTAGCCATTTTTATCTTATGGGTTTGTTGATTTAGTTGTAAAATCAATTTTTGTGTATTCTTGGTCATTTTGGAAAAATGAAATAAAATATAAACAACAGTTTTGAAACTTTGAAAAAAGAAAAAAAATGGGGGTTTAAGTTTTTTGAAATATCGTTATATTTCTATTAAAAAAAAATTAAATCGAAATTGTAAAACAAAAGGGGGGAGGGGGGAGAAAAAAAAAATGGGGGTTTTGGAGGGGGGGGAGCCGAAGCTCAACCCACGCACCTCCCCTTTCCGCCTCCCGCATAGCCCCTACGTCCATCATGTGGAAGCGGAGGGACTGCAAGTGGCCATAGCTACCCTGCTCCACAAGGTGGAGGCCGAAGGGTCTACGACCCCCACGGTGGCCGCAAAGACCCTAGCTCCACTGTGAGTGGAGGTCGAGGGTCTGTGTCCACCGTAGTGGCCACAGGCCCGACGACTAGGGCACAACCACCCCCACTCCCGTGGTGGGAGGTGGGGCCGCGGCTGCCCAAGTGTTTGCCACCCTCCATGTTATTTTTAAATTATAATTTGTTTAGTTTTAACAAAAAAAATAATAATATAAACATATTAAAATTTAAAATAATATGTTTTGATATTATTAAACTTTAATTAATATATATTACTTTTATGTATTAATTATTAATTATGGATTAATGTATATTATAAATATATATTAATTTAGATAATTTATATATTAATATATAATATTAATTATATATTAATTATTGGTCCTTTTATAGCATATATCCCCAATGAATAAATAATTGATGTTCAGTTGTTAATTTTTATTAAGTTAGGTATATATTGGGATATATATGTGCTATTTAATATTTTCAGATGGCGAAATTGTTTTAAATATATGAAAGGGGACTAGAGTATTGTTCCAAACTAGTATGTCAATGATGTTTTTCTAAGGATTAAATAACATATTTAGACGATTAACGCTTTACATTCATGGGAGCTTGGTTGAAAAAAAAAACAAAAAAAAAACAAAAAAAAAAACTCGTAAGGATGTATTTATGTTATATCTTGATGCATATGAACCTGGATGAGGTAGAAAGCCGAAAACAACTTAGATCATTTAGAAAACTTGATCAACATTTAAATGTTTAAATCAATTTGGGAAAAGATTGTATTTTTCCAGTTATTGTTGTTGCAAGTTTCAAATTTCTGTATTCTCTTTTGTTTAAAGTAATGGCAATATCCGGATATGTTTGTTTAGACCCTGTCGTCTGGCTGAATTATGGTTGGCCCTAGGTTGGTCAGTATCCTAGTTAGAGTACCGTAAGACAAGAGACCTTTGTATTAGCTTTTAATATGCTTAGTGGGATCCATTTCTATGTAGGGATCATTTAGGATTTATTGACCAAAGTGGTCGTTTGTATATTGGTTGTTGTTCGCCTAAAAGGCAGGAATGTAAATGACATGAACCTTATGTAACTATAACTTAATTAATTACCAGAGGGGTCTTGCAGTTGAGCAGACCCAGAGATGTAGCCCTCTAGGGGTGAACTCCAAGATCATTTCTGTGTTATGTGATTCTTTTGTCTCTCATGTTTCATGGATAGTGCTAGCATGTATGGATGATAATTTGATAGAATGTATAAGTGGATTGGATGAGATTTATTGTAATGCATGTATGTAGTCATCTTTTAAATGCAATTAATGGATCATGAAGGAATGTACCCCGTTAATGTTAATGTAAATAAGTATGCATGAAAAGACCTCATAGTTATGATGATATTAGAGCATTTTGGAACAAGATGCATGGTATGAGTTTAATGCAAAATTGAACGTAATGAATGGATAACTAATATAATGGATGAACTCATTTGGCTATTTACATTTTAACCTTAATAAATGAACTTCATCTTCTTAGCAATATTTTAACTATAATGGATGAACTCATATGGTTATTTACATTTTAACCTTAATAAATGAACTTCATCTTAATAGCTATATTTCAATTGTAATGGATGAACTCATTTGGTTATTTACATTTTAACCTTAATAAATGAGATTCATCTTCTTAGCAATTACATTAGCTATAATGGGTGAACTCATTGGTTATTTACATTTCAATCTAAATAAATGAACTTCACCTTATTAACTATAATGGATGAACCCATTTGGTTATGTACATTTTAACCTTAATAAATGAACTTCGTTATATTAGCTATATTGTAACTAAAATGGATGGACTCGTCGAGTTAACCATACTTTAACCTTAATGGATGAATTTACATGTGATCTATGTTTTAACTTCGATGGGTAAATTTCCTCATGTTAGCCTCGTCTTCAACCATAATAGATGAACATTTCCAAATTTCTATAACGTTAATTCACTAAACAAATTTTATCCATGTTTCAAGTAATAACATGTAATTAAGATATCCTACTTAATTGGATCAAATGCTGTGAATTGAGTTAGGTGTTAAGATATGTAATCACGTTGGGAAACTCCTTAGGTTGTTTAGCCTTTTGTTGTGTTATCGAAGCTTTAGATAACTCAATGTATCATAATGTTGTGTCTTATTATGTATAAAAAAAATATTTGCGCTCCATTGCTGCATTTTAGCCCTATCCCTTTGGGGTTTCCTAGCGGGGCATTACATGTTTGATTTGTAGTCTATTTAATCATTTTAAACCTTCGCTCGAAAAATAATTAAATATAATTTATAGACTTAATTATATTTAATTACATTTAAAATGTCCAATTTCGAGTGAAGTTCTCAGAAAGGTGTTCACTTCCCACATTCGGGCCGAAATCCACCCTAGCCATTGATCTTTGTTCATACAACAGTCGATGGTACCTATTTTAAGATGTAGTGGGTCCCACAACTTTTGCCATTTTTCTGGCACGTCACCATACTCCTGTCACTTTTCTGGTTTGATTTTTAGTCTATTTAAACATTTTAAACCTCTGCCCGAAAAAAAGCTTTATAGACTTAAATATATTTAATTAAATTTAAAATGTCTAATTCTGGGCGAAGTTCTCAAAAAGGTGTTCACTTCCCACATTCGGGCCAAAATCCATCCTAGCCATTGATCTTTGTTCATCCAACGGTCGATGGTACTTGTTTTAAGATGAAGTGGATCCCACGACTTCTGCCATTTTTTTGGCATGTCACCATACTCGTGTTACTTTTCGGGTTTGTTTTTAAAGTCTATTTAATCATTTTAAAATTTCGTCCGAAAAAGAGATTTATAGTCTATAGACTATAGACTTAATTCTATTTAATTAAATTTAAAATGTTCAATTCCAGGCAATAGTTTGAGATTACTATTAAATATAATGTTAATATTATTTGTAAAAATTTGAAATTGAAAAATAGTATAAAACATGAAACTTAGTTTCTAGAATAAAACAAATAACTAAATATAAATATAAATTTTGATATACAATTTGAAAGGTAAAAGTTTAATATTAAAAAGAAAACATTCAATATTAAATCTAAAATATTAATTTAAAGTTTAACAAAATTCTTTGAAAATATGTTTACGATATATAATTTTCAAAAATAGTTTAAAATATATATATAAAACTTCAACATAAATTTAGTGTATTAATTTAAAAAAATGTGCAACTGCAGTCCTCAACTTGTTAAGGTGAGCAAATTTGGAAAGTAGAAATGCCAAGGTGGTGATTAATTGTTGCAGAAGGAGTTGCCTGCGGCATGTCACACGAACAGAGGAAGGGGAGGATGGTAGGAAATCTTTTTCTTGATCTCGTGGCATTAATGTCTTATTGTGCACATTCATTACCCGGCCTATAAGACGGAGGCAGATTTTTTTACCTTTTGATCTGTGTACCACTTTTTGCTTTGAAGCAGCTACAGAACAAATCTATAGTTTGTAGAATTGTACCTTCTGTAAGACATTTTTTGCAGGAAGTGATTTTGAAATTGCAGGTGACAATGGAGGCCAATTTCACACTTCGAACATATAAGAAGTTGGTGCCCTTTTTGGGTAAAGTATCTGATAAACGAATGCAAGGACTGTTCAGGTTTAAGGAGGAGACGTTGTGGGTAGTAGCTTGACTGATGCTTGTGGAGGAGGTGGCACATATCAGTCACCGGTATCAAACTAAAATGGAGGTTTACTATCTCATTAGGGTGTGGGCCTGTGAATTTGAACCGGGGGTGGAAAAGGTAAAACTCACATTAGTCAAATTGATTGATGGGGAGCTTTTGATTAACCTAGATTAAATCTTGGAGTGGGTGGTGCCGGGAGTTGGCATTCAAATTAAGGAAGGGGACGACCAGGAGGAATTGCTTCCTTTTATTCGTGGCCCAGAGGATGAAATCAAATACCAATGTCATGAACGAGCCTGAGTGGGGTGGGAAGCGATGAAACTCTTTGTGAAATTAATGAGGGTGGATGAAGTCCTAAAGGCTTTGCATGTGGTGGCAAGGATGGAGGTTGGTAGGGCATTGAGAGATAGGGCTAAAGAAGGAAGGGCCATACAGCTACTGGCAAGCTTGGAGGGCGACCTCAACTTTGGGTGCCTAAACTGTATTCCAAAAATGAAAGCTGAAGCGGAAAAAGGGAAAGCCAAAGCATTGACCTCCGAGGAGGGAAGGGACTGGGAGGAGGCGACCCAAGGGGATAGTGAGACTGAGTGAGCGGCCTATCGGCATTGAACTAGTTTTTTTTGTCTGCTTGCTATAAGCTGTAGGAAAATTTTGTATCTTGAAACTTTTGAATTAATAGAATGAAAAAACCTTTACAGATAAACTTTTGTATCTTGATACTTTTGAAATTTTGTATTTTGAATGACTATATAGTATATATTTATAAAATTATAATCAACCATAATCAATGTACAAATAATTAATGGAATGAATTGAATTTTTTTTTTATAGCATTACATAAAAAAAATCACAGTATTAAATTTATTTGCATTGTTTAACAAATAATTGAAATAATGTAGCTCATATACAAAAATCATTTGAAAGAAATTAATTAATAAAAATGAAATAGAATTATAGAAAGCATTTTTATATCCATAAGAGTGTAAGAGGCAAACTGAAACAAACTGGAATTTGAAAGATTATCATTAATATTTATGCTTTTGAAATTTACAATTTTTTCGTTAGAGACTTGAGTCCCCCCAAAACTTAAAAGCCAAAATGAGTGAGCCACTGACACTCAGCCTATTAGGGTTCAAGGACATAGGGAAAAAAAACTATAGGGGGGCAGGGCTAGGGCACAGGTAGTGGAATTGTTTACAATTTTGCCCTAAGAATCTGGCCCTCCTTCCATGTAGAATTCTTCAGATAGCATAAGCTGAGAGAATTCTTCAAGCCACATGTAGTTTGGAAAGTCGTCTAGGAGGAACCATTTCCAGAGGAATTCCCTGCCAATCCGCGCCCATTTTTTGTGACGCGTCAACTGCTCTGCATTCAAGTTTAGGAGAAACGGTTGCCTGGCCACTGGTAGTGTTTGGTTAGGGAGGAGAAGCTTGGATAAATCACTCACCCAAGGGATCCCCACCCCTACTTCTGCAAGAACGACAAGAGTAATGTCATCTCCGAGGAAGTCTTCCTTAAAAACCTTCCTCAACAGCATTAGCACATCCACCTTGTCTCCTCCCAAGTCTAGAAGAGATGCTAAGAAGCGGGATGTAAGGTCCGTGTTAACACAATACCTATTTTCAATTCACAGAAATTCTCTGCCCAACACCATCCACACATCCTCATTGGTGAACGACCCAACCTCCTTGCAGACTGATTGGAGGGTTGGGTCTCTAACGGAGCCTAGAAAGGCCCTCTAGTCCTCTACATAAATGCTTCTCAAGCGGATGGGAGTGTCCATCTTGAGAAAACAGATTAACAAATTAAACAACCTAAGCAGTGAGTCTATAAACCTAAAATACCGTGAGCTCTGACGATTTATCTACCAAATGGAAAAGGCTAATTGAAGATGAAAGAAGTAGAGATCATATATAAATTGTTGAGGCTCTTGATTGTAATAATTACTTCTTTAACAATATTATCTGCTATAAATTTTTTTAAATCTTTCATATCTCTGCAAATCTTTCCCATAAATGCACGAGTGTACGAAATTGGAAACAACTATGAACCAGTACCAAATTGGCAAGTATCACATTGGAAGTCATGGGGACAGAGTGGATTGTCATAAGTGAATAGATATATATTAAATGAACGAGATTATCGATCATGATTCGTGACATTTGATACGTGTCTATTGAATCCAATTCCATTCCGGGCACTTTCTGGTGAGCTATGTTCTCTTCAGAAAATTGGGCCGAAATAAAACTTCAGCCATTGATCTACGATCATCGAACGGTTTAAAATCATTGATAGATTTTAGGTATGTGTCACCCTTTACGTGTCAAAGAGGCCACACTTATTGATACATCGTGCAGAGTCCGGACTCAATGTATTATGTGATGTGATGTGCCTTGTCTATTAATGGCAATGAATTTATGAAATCGCCAATGAATTATATATTGTACCATAAATAACAAAATATTCGCCAAAAAAAATTAAATAATTTTCAAGCGGTGAATAAAAATCACCAATACATTTAAATAATTTTCAAGCGGTGGATAAAATTCGCCAATACATTTAAATAATTTTTCCTTTGGAGTAAAATTTTTCACTCATACAATTATATATTTGTTCCTTTTAACAATAATTATTCGCCTCCCACAATAAATATTTTCCCCATAGAACAAGGTATTATTCACCAGAAATTTATGGCATACCCTAGAAAAAAAATCAACAATACAAAATAATTTTTTTCTCATTTAAAAAAAAAATTCGCCACCGATATGAAAATTTGCCCCCGAAAATAATGTCTGATTCGCCAGCATTTTACACAGTTGCGGGGGGGGGGGGGGGGGGGGGGTTTCTTAAAGTTATCCCTGGGGAGCCGATCCTTGAGGGAGATTGCTGAGAGTTGATTTCTTTCTTTGCATTGATTTTTTTTTTTATTCATATGTTGCCATCAATGCCAAAGGGGAAGATTGTTGGATATTGGCTGATATGTTGTCATTGATGTCAACATATGTGGAGATTGTTAATAAGAAGATTGTTGGAAAGTTTTATGTGTATTCCAATATTACAGTTTGATGGAATGATCTGATGTGGTTTAAAGGGTTTCTGGTATGTTGTCTATAGATGGTTCATTCTCATTTGTAGAGGTCTGCATGATGATTTGATCAAGTTATGAGATCTGGTATTTGACATGTTCTATAGTTGTTTGTGTTATTCGGTATTCTGGTTTGTGCTCCATATTGCTCTAAAAATTGCTATATCTTTAGTTGTAGATGTGTAGGATGTGTTCTTGATATTAATGTGTGTCCTTAGTTCGATTGGTTCATGATTTGGAAATCCACCAACAAGTCATTCAAGTTGATAGTCAGTTATGTTGATGTTCTTGAGCTCTTGTAGAGAGATGATAATGATTATAGTAATCCGAGTTGTTGTAGTTGTTGTGATGCAATTCGCATTGTTTGTGAATACCTATAGATTGTGTTCTATGCATATTGGTGGTTTGCATTGGTTATTGTGTGTGTTATTGAAGGTTTTCCTTGTCCAGTGGCATTCTTCATGTTATGCAACATTCTTGGTGGTTGTAGCATGTTGCGGATGATCGAGATGTAATTGCTGGAGGTGTTACATGTTTGCAGTATTGATTTGGATCTAGACTATGTCTTAGTCAATATTGTTTTGGTCTGCATTTATTGTTATAATGTGTGAGGATATTATTTTATAACTTGTATTGAGGGTTTAGCCGACCTTGAAATTGAGATTAAGGGTTTGTATAAATAAATTTAATAATCATGTAAGATATATGTTTGCGAGTGTCTACATTGTATCTATGAGTGTGTGATCGAGTTGGATGCGAGAACAAGTGATTTGATCTTTCGGAAGTCTGAAGGAGAAGTAATGTTGTAGAGTAGACTGTGTGCTTAACCAGAACTGTACTCAGGCATATGGAGATTCTATTTTCATAGTTCATGTAATCTGGATTGTTGTCTAAATATTTTTTTAAGTCAGTGAGACTTCCTATAAGGCAGTGGGCCTTCCCTTAAGGTTGTAGCCTTTCTAGGTTTCTTATTTGAGCAGTGAGCTCTAGGCACTATGCCTAAATACATGTGCATTCCCCATTGTAATATTTACATTTACTCCTAATAGGGTATTATCTCATTGTGGGTAGGTTCCCACCGTGGTTTTTCCCTTAACCGGGTTTTCCATGTCAAAAACATTTTTTTTATGTGTGTTATTCATGTGGTGTTGTTTCATGCTTTAACTATTAATTATCAGATCTTTATTGTGGTTTAAGTTGCAGTAAGTTTTTGTGCAATCTAATTCACCCCCCCTCTTAGTTTGTTGCATTGTTGCCAACAAGATTGATGAAAAATTTTGTTGCAGGAATGTATGCTAAAACAGTTTGGACAAATTCTCTACATTCCTCTACATTTGATGATATAGTCTTGTAGACTTGAACATAATGTTGATGCTCTATGGACATTGCACTCCTATCTTTTTTAAATCCTTGGTGTTGCAGCTAATATGGTTGGCCATTACAGTTGGCTAACAATTCAACTATCTATAAAAATTGGTCCAAGAAGTGATCTACATTTCTCTATATTGATGTTGTGGTTTGGAGGACATGTTCATTACATTTGTGTTATGTCTCAATTCAAGTTTTAAATGTTGGTGTTGTCTGCTAGAGTAGATATTGATGATCTGTTCATGACTAGTTTCCCCAACCCTCAGTAATGAAGCATTTTGAATAAGTTTGTATTGTGATAGTATGTTTTTAATGTTAAAAAGGGAAAGAAGTATTTGGGAATGTTTTTTAATTTTCAAGGAATGTCCTTGCATGCTCTGCTTGATGCTAGAAGATCTGTTTGGTGGTGCATTGTGTCTGACATATTTGGTTCAAGGTAACTTCTCTAGTTTGGCCAAAAAAAGTTGTTCTCTTGCTTATTATGTATCCTTGGGTGTCTCCTCTTGATTTTTTTTTGCATTGTATTTGGATCCTACCTTGGCATGTGAGGATCCTATTGGTCTTTTTCATCTGGAAAATAGTTTTTGGGCCAATTAGTGATTTGTTACATGGCTTATCTACACATTACCCTATTGCCAACATTGGAGGATGTGCGATAGCATGTGAATTTGTTGAGACATCTTAGAAAGAATTGATATTATTCCTTTAGGTCCTTTCTATCTGCTATATTGGACCACTTTCACAACAATTATATTTAGGTGGTTGACTTGATAGGACCTATGTTTGTCCCATGCTTTGATAGACCTAATTAGTATTTGAAATGATGAAGATGGTACACTTATAAGATCAAATCAATTTTCATGGTGTGGATGAGTATGGATCAATGTATGTGTTTTTCTTACATTATTATATAATTTTGTAGAGATAGAGATGTGAAGTTGTGGTGTCGTGATTGTTCTAAACTTGCTAGGAAAAATAGTGTACCTGGAGATTATTGGAGTCAGTACTATCGATGACCTATTCATCTTGATTCATATGTTCTTGTACCTTTCTTAGAGATAACGAGTCTCCCTAGAAAGTTTTACATATTTCCTTGAGGCATTGTGTCTCAACCTGCAAGTCCCTTTTATCTTTCCCTAGGGTAGTACACCTTAGCTTGCAAGTCCTTTATGAAGCAGTGAGCCTAAACATTATTGTAATCTTATTCATATATTGTGATTTGACTCTCATTGTGGTTATTTCCAGTTTGTGTTTTCCATGTAAATCTTGTGTTCTCTTGTGCATGGTGTTTCATTGTTTTTCCTTTCATTAAGCTTGATAAGATTAAGGATAAGTTGTATTTGCTTGATCAAGACTAATTCACCCCCTCTCAATCTTTGGGTGTGTTTAACAATTGGTATTCGATTCAGGTTCCTTTAGAAGAAGCTCAATCGCTTGAGGAAGGTTCAAGATGGAATAAGATGGATCTTACAAGATACCCAAGTTTGATGGTATGAACTACTCCATTTTGATGATAAGGATGGAATCATATTTGAACTCATTGAGGTTTGGAGTATGGAACTTTTTTGTAGATAGTTATACTCTTCATTTTGATCCAACTACTCTAGATGAGATTAGAATGCATAAGAACAATGGAAAGACAATAAATGTAATCATACATGGTTTGGCTGATTTAAAACTCTTGAAGGTGATGAATTGAAAGTCTACTAAATATGTCTATGAGAAACTTTGTAGTATATAAGAAGGAGATCAAAAAATGAAACAAGTCAAGTTCCAGAACTTCAAAAGAAATTTTAAGAACTTTTAAATAGTCTACTAAAATATTGATAGCTACATACACATGTAACTGAAGTGGTAGATGGAATTGGAGGTTCATTGGTGGTAAATAGGATGAAGATGAAGTATTGAAGAAGGTACTCAGATATGTTCCTAAAACCTATAGTCGTAAAGTGTTTGCTATTGAGGAAAGTAGGGATCTAGACAAAATATACAATGAATCAAGTTTATGGTACACACACTACTTTTGAGATGAGATAATTTGAATTGGATAATCTTAAGGAGGAAGATGCATTAAAATCCAATAAGAAAGCAGAAGACAGTTCTAATCATGATGATGAATTTAATAATGGGAAAGAAAAATTTGTAAGAACATTGAAGAAAGGAACTAGCAAATATAATGGTAAGTTACCCTTAAAATGTTTTAATTGTAGAAGAATTGGTCACTATGCATTTAAAAGACTTTCAAAGAAGATAACAATAGAAGAGGAGATGATAAAATCAAATTGGACAAGCCTAAAAGAATTTTTTATTCCAAAGAAAGTAGTTATTCATCCAAAGAAGAAGAATATAATGATTCAAATTTTGAAACATTATTCATGGTTGTAAAAGTTGATAATGTTGATGAATGTAAGGAATATGGTACTTTATCTACTAATTAAAATATTGAGAGATCATTGATTGTGTGGACTTCCCTTCAAGAAAAAGAAGAACCAAAGCATGGGTGATTGATAGTGGATGTTCTACTCACATGATTGGTGATAGAAGAAAGTTCATTAATCTTGAAAGGTGGAATGGTGGGTTAGTTAAGTTTAGTGGCAAAGAGGTTGCTAAAATTTGTGGTAAAGGAACCATAACCATTGATGGAAAGAACAAAACAAAGGATGTTTTCTATGTTAAGGGACTATGACATAATCTTCTTAGTGTCAGTTAGATGTGTTGAAAGGGATACAAGATTACATTTGATGAGAATCAATGTGAAATTAGAAAAGGAACCTTAGGAAAACTAATTGCGAAAGGTACAAGTATTGATGGAAATATTTATTCTCTAAAGCAAGCCAAAGGAGGAAATTATCTAATAGCACAAAGAAATGAATGATGGATTTAGCACAAATGGATGGCACACATCAATTTTGATAGCATGGTGAAGATCATCTATACACAAGTAGTAAGATATGTGCCCAATATTATCAAGCCTAAAAACACACTATGCGAGGAGTGTTAGATGGGGAAGTAGACAAAGACAAGATTCAAGAGAAAGGAGTATTCTACTGCAAAACCCTTGGAACTGCTACATATTGATCTATGCAGATATACTAGGACAAGAGGACTAAATGGTGAAAGTTATTTTATTTTACTTTGATAATTACTCTACAATTACATGGATCACTTTTCTAAGAGAAAAATATAAATCTCTAGATAAGTTTAAAGTTTACATGTCTATGGTTGAGAATGAAATGGACACTAAGGTCAAATGCTTAAGGTCTAATAGAGGAGTTGAATTTGCATCAAATGAGTTTAATAAGTAATGTGAAGATCATGGTATTAGGAGATACTTATCTACTCCTAGGAAACCTCATCAAAATAAGGTAATAGAAAAAAAAAATAGAATAGTTCAAGAGATGGCTAGGACAATGTTAAAAGATGCTAATTTTCCTGATGTGTATTGGAAAGTGGTTGAGCTTATTATTGTTTATATTCTTAATAGAGTGTAGGTGAAAGTCAATAGTTCTAAGACCCCTTATGGGATATGATATGGAAGAACTACCACTCTTAGTTATTTCATAATATTTGGAAGAAAGTGTTACATCATAAGAGATGAAGAAGATCTTGGAAAGTTTGATTCGATAACAGATGAAGGAATATTCCTTGGTGATGTAGAGCCCCAAGGAACAAAGGCTTATCACACAAAATCACTCTACAAGACCCTCAATTAAGGTCTCAACACTCCTGGATTCTTGGAAAATCCTATCAATAGCCTACCAAGATACTCCTACACTCTTCTTTTTTCTCTAGGGCCCTTTTTGATCCCTAAACAACTTATGAGATACAACTTCCCACATCAAGGCTCTCCTTGATGCCAACTCTCTTGTAGTCACCTATGACCAACTTAGATAATAACACATCCACCATTGCAGAGCAGGTATGGACCCTATAGAACCTCTTGTCCAACCCTAGAGTCATTGACCACAACCAATAAAACACCCTTTGCTTGTACAGGTTCAATCAAGGTGACTTGCCCTCTACAAGACACCTATTCTTAGTAGTCCTGGTTTGAGCCTTTAAGGGAAAAACCGTGAAATTATCCTAATGAAACCATAGAATATCAACACTTTTTGTATCCTCTTTTAGTGACACAAAAACACTTCCAAAACTCAGACCCCAACTCTTGCATTGACTGGGTCAAACACTACTGCTACATGAGGCCTAATAGGGATTTTAAGCCACTTTTACAAAGAAACCACACACCAATGGATTGATCTAATGGTATAAATGGATGGGAAAGGTCTACACACATCCAAAAACAACAAATCCACCATTATATAGGGTCCACCACTCTTGGTTTTATCCCTACACAATTTTTAACAGTCAAAACCAGCTAGCCACATGAGGATGCCTAGCCTAGGGCTTGCTCCCAAAATTCACTAGTTAAACAGACCACTTAGAAACCTTGGAAATATTAAAATAAATTCTCCCCTACCATTCCTTATATTTTGAGCCAATTTGGCCAAAGGAATGAGGGGTTAAGAAAGCATTTTCTTGGAAACCCTGGCTTTGGAGGGTTTTTAGACCACCTTTCACAAAAATGCAGATTTCTCTCTTATTAATCAGTATTTTCCTATAAAATAAAATCAAAATGAACATAAACATAGAGGCCTATTAAAATAAATTATTTAACTTGCACATGGAGTTCGTACAATGTCCGTACAAGACACTATTACAACAAATTTATGTAAATTTTTGAGTGTTTATTGAATCTGATCACTGTCTTACATCCAAAAGATTCATCAGAGCTTCATCAATCCTTAGTTCTCAAACTAAAAGTCCTTAGGAAATTTCTCTCCAACCTCCTCAACTGACTTCAACTAAAATTTTAACTAAGTAGCCGTTGGAGGGAGATTAGTTACAAGTTGACAACAAAAGTTGTCATCCAAACTTGACAACTTTGCACAAAACTTGACAATCTATGATGTTTGCCTATGTAACCTATTAGGACACATCATAAACCTTATTAATAGGCCACATAGGAGCTAAAATACAATGCTTTCCTTATTTAAGCATTTTGGATGTCATTTGACCATGGTTGACCAAGTAGGTCCTAAGAAGTTCACACTACAAAATGGCACCAGAGCCTTGCATGGCTAATCAAAACAAAATGAATGGTCTTGAAAGACCTTATTACAACTCAAAAACATTCAAGGAACCTACAAAATCCTCTAAAAGCCTTCATTGCTCAAATGGTCTTCAAAGCCTGCAAGGTGTTCCTACACCACTTGGTTATTCTATAAGAAGAAAGGCTTACATATGTTACAGTAAGAGACTCAAGAAGATAGTTGATAGCATAAATGTTAGGGTAGATGAAAATTGGAATAATACCATAGAATAAATTGAGGATTGTGGAATAGAAGGTGTTCCTATGTTACATATGAACAAGAGGAAGAAATAGGAGAAAACAAAATAGAGGAAAATGAATTTGAAATGACCCCTAAGACTCAAACAAGGTATGTTCGAAAGAACCATTGAGAAGATCAAATTATTGGTGACAAAAATGAAGGTGTGTAGACTAGAAGAAGACTTTCAAAGGAAAATGAGCAAGTGAATCTTTGTCTTCTATCAAAGGTTGAGCTCGATTTTTTTTTTATGCAAGAAAGCTATGAAAAAAGAACTTGATTAAATTAAGAAGAATCAAACATGGGAACTTGTTCCCAAACCTACAGATAAGAATATTATTGGAACCAAGTGGGTATTCCAAAATAAATTGAATGAAGAAGGAGAAGTGACAAGGAACAAAGCCAAGTTGGTGTGTAAAGGATATTGTTAGTGGAAAATCTGAAAGAGTCACCAAATTTCTATTCCCAAATGATTAATACTAGTTGTATTCTTCTAACCCCATAGATAGTTCTATTGAGGTGGTTTATTAGATTAATTTCAAATCTAGGTTAGCTACTTATTCAATAGAGATATCATACACTATATTAGAGAAGAAAAATGGATCATTTGTATTAATATCTTTGTATGCCCTATAAATTTTTGGCAAGAGACACTATTTTGGAGGGGATTAGTGTTTGAGGATTGTTTAGGAGTTGTCATTGATGGAAACTTATGCAAATTCATATGCAAATTCATTCTATTAGAAGTTTTGCTTAAGTCTGGAAGGTGGAACACAATGTTCGACAAAGTATGAGTACATTGAGTAGAACTCAATTTTGAGTGCACATTTTTGTTTGTAGTGGAAGAGGTAGTCAATTTTTTGGTTGGAATTTCTTTGTCCATAATCCTAGCTTTCGATGTTGATTCTTGTGCAAGATTAATGATCCGGTATCTAGTATTTTAGGAAGAACAAGGTTATTGTTGTGTAGCGTGTTATGTACAATCTTCAGGATGATTTGTTTGATTGGTGGTGTGTTTGAAGTTGTTGTGTCAACTTTTTTGAAGTGTATTATCAATTTGTTTTGATCTGCATGTGCATTTGTAATTGGATTGAGATGACTTCTAATTACATGTCATATTTTATAAGTTTTTGGAGCCACCATGTTGGTGATGTAATCAAGTGATGCGGATATATAAGGCCAATCTATATGAGTATTTTTGGTATTGAAGAGTGGTGTGTGAGGATTGTATTAGTGTCTATGCACAATTTCACGTACGCTATCCTTGGATTTATGCTCCAGTATATGACAGAGCAGAGAAGAATAGAGTTGTGCAGCAAAACAGTGGAAGAAGACTCTTTTTGCTTAACTAAAATCGCATTTTGGTATTTGTAGATGCTATTCATCAGTTCAGACAATTAGTTATCATTTGTAATCATTTGTAGGACAATGAGTCCTTTGGGGGTTGTAGCCCTCTCTTTTGTAATTGAGCAATGAGCTCTAGGAAGTGTTCTTAAATGCATGTGCATTCCCCTTGTAGTATTATTATACTCCTGATCATAGTATTATAATGTTGTGGGTCTTAATCCCACCTTGTTTTTTCCCTTTCTGGGTTTTCGCATAAAAATTCTGATGTTATGGTTTTTTGTTTGTGTGTGTTATGATTAATTTAGAGAAATAGGTTTTCAGGACCCGAAACCTTTAACATAGGAGATTAAGATAAGACATCTAAAAGTCTAGAGCTTATAAACCACTTACAAAATGACTGGTAAAAAAGTCAGCAAACCAAAAAGACAACTAAAGATAAAAACAACAAAGAAAATAGGAAAGCACTACACAGCTATAGTCTTCAAAAGGTCCTCCGCCTTTTTCACCAACTAGTCATAGGTGGCCCCAATAGCTTTAAGATCATCCAGGTCCTTGTTAGGTTTCTTTTCTTTCTTTTTGCCTCTAGTTCTGGTTTTGGGTCCTTGAGTGTCTCCTTTGCCTTCAGTGTAAGGGTCAATATCCAAGGTGTCCTTCTCCTCATCCAATTTGTTGATGAGAGTATTAGTGTTGCTAACAGAAATCTTCAGGATGCTTAAACTCTGTTCTACAATACTCTTGAGGCAATCCTCAATTTTGCTGACGTTATTGGCAGTGCTTGAAATAGTTTGATCATTAGCGTCAGCAAGAGTTTTCCTTTCCAGCAAGTCTTTCTCTATTTTCTCAAATCTGGGGTTGAAGGAGTCTCTTATGTTTTTAGCTTTTGCAATGGTATTTTTCAGGTCCTCAATGTAATTAGCCATAGTCTTCCCTTCCCTAGTGTTGATAGTTTCCAGAATCTGAATTCTGTGGTTGATCTTTTTGTTGTCATCCATAGCTTTCTTGTAACCAGTTATTAGACATTCCATAGTGTCCATGAAACCTTGCATACCCTCAGGAGGGGGGTTAGGGGGAGGATCAATCTTACTGGGGATATCCTATTCTTTTTTTGGAGTGTCATGAACAGTAGCTATGTCTTCAACCCTAAGAGCCTCACCAATGGTCACCTGCTCTAGGTTTTGTTCGACTTCCGAAGTCCTTTCCTACTTATAAACCTCCAGCTCCTTCACATTCTCCTCCTTCCTCTTATGCTTGATTCTAGTCTAAGTGTGGACTGTAGTTTTCTTTTTCAGAGAACCATGAGGTTTCTCCTTCTCTGAGTCTTCAGAGACCTCCTCCTATGAGGAAGAGCTAATATGGAGGATTCTGCCTTTAGGTTTTTTACCCTTTGAGGAAGAAGGTCTTGTTTTCATATATTTCCTCTTCTTACCAATTTCAAAATCTGAAACATCCAAGCTCTCCTCAGAATCACTCGATGGGTCACTGTCGAAACCCTCATCCATTGAAAAGACAGAGTCAGACCCATCCTCCTCAGACTCTATAGAGGGTTGTGGGCGGGCTATTTGATTAGCCTTGAGATGGTCATAAATAAGGACCATTAATCCTTGATGCATGGCAATGTCCCCCATAGGGTTCTCTTTGTAGGCCTTAATAGTGGAATTCACCGAGCATAATAGAAAATAAGGAAAATTAACCTTCTCATCATGCCTAAAATGATTCAGCAAAACAAAATGGTAGCCATAATCAACCTACCATCCAATGTAATGTAGCGCATTAAAACAAAGAGGACCTCCCGCCATGGTTTAACAAAAGCCCTAGGGGGATAGTAATTTTTTACTTAACTTCATTAGGCATTTTTTCTCCTTTTTGGTTTCCGGATATCTGTCAATGGCCTCCTTACTGAATTTTTTGTCTCTATAGAAGTTGCATCCTTCCCTTTTGAGGCCCGTGGCTTGGGCAATAAGGTCTTCATCAATTACAACAGACTGGTCTCCCATTTTCAACATACCCTTTCTCTAGTTTTTGTAGAAAAAACTAGTAATCGTGCAATCCTGCCCGTGGAGTCTCTCCATGAATTTCAAAAAACCACCCTTCTGCAAAATGCTTCAGACTGCCTCCTTCTATTTCCATTCCTTGCAGCTGCTAGGTTTGTATCGCTGTCTATTACTGCCCATATTTTCGTTGTTCAGAGCCAAATTTTGAAACTTGTAGAGAGTTTTAGCCAGATTGCTTATCAAAACTATCAATTTAACCCAAAAAGCATGGGAAGTGATAGAATAAGTATTATAATAAATGAGGCTGACATTATTATAATAACTTGAAGTACTCCATTTAGTCATTTTCATTATTATTTTGTCCATCAAAAATATTTGGAGTGCTTCTATATCGGTCCTTAAAAATGATTAGTCTGACATCCTCAAGGAGTCCTTGTTCTCTCATCCACGTAATCATTTCATCTTTATTAACCATCGCGTTGGCTACCCAGTCAACAGACCCATTGGCTTCACAATAGATATGGGATATGTAACTTTTTTCAAAAGTGTTGATAAGGTCTCTAGCAGCTTTTATGATATTGTTGAGAGACCATGAGGGCTTAGAGGTCCCCTTGAGACATTTGATGATATTGTTTGAATCCCCTTCAATCCATATGTAGGGGCAATTCCATTTTTTAGGAAGGAGAATACCTTGGAGAGCTGCCATGCTTCTTCTTTATGGTTTGTTTGGCTCCCTATTGGGACAATAACCATTTCCTTGCAAATACCTTTATTATCTCTGAGAATAGCTCCACAACCCGTAGGGCCCAGGTTACCTTTTGCAGCACCATCAAAATTGACTTTGAACCAGCCATGAGGGGGGGTTTGCCACCTAGCTTCAAGTCTTTTATTTTGATTGGGGTCAGAACTGCTAGCAATCTTAAAATTCCAGGAGCTTAAAATGTTGGATTTCAGGGGGTTGGTCAAGAAACAGAGACCCTCAATGATCCCAATATTCTCCAGAATCGCCCATTGTATTTTTTGGAACACAATATCCCGATTGAGGGATACATCCCTAAAGATACGATTATTTCTTTCTTTCCATAATCCCCACATGATGTGAGGAAGTGATAGTTGCCATAGAGATCTCAAAAAGGAGTTAGTCCAATGAAAATTCCAAGGGGAGAATAGTTCATTGATAGTGTTAGGAAACACCCAATCAATGCTAAAACTTTTAAGAAATCTTTCCCAGACTGAGGTAGAATAGGAATAGTGGATGGCCAGGTGGTCCACAGACTCTTCCTTCTGAAGACACAATGCACATCTATTAGGGAAGGCAAAACCTCTACCCTTGAGGTTGTCTAAGGTCAAGATCTTATTTTGAAGGATGGTCCAATAGAAAAAGTTGATTTTGGGGGTCAGACCCTTAATCCAGGCTTTAGAATAGAACGGATTAATAGGACAGGTGGAGGAAAGGACACCATACATTGAAGAAATAGTTATAATACCTTTGGTTCATGTTTCCAAATAAGGGAGTATTCCTCTTTATTCAACCAGACTGAAGATAGATGGATCTTGAGCTTAGTAAGGCTAGGGTGGATACTTTCAATGTTCTGCCATTTTTTGCCAGATCAATACTCTGCAACTAAATGGCTGAAAATTCTAATATAGGAGGGAGCATGAGGGGCCCATTCAAGGATTTCAGTCAAGGGTTTATCAAAAAGCCAGGGGTCTTCCCAGAATTTAACTTTCCTACCATTTCTTACTTTCCAAATCACTCCTTTAGCAATGCTTTCTTTGCACTTAGAGGCATGATTCCATATATGGGACCCATTAATACTAATTTCTGAATTGATAAAAGAAAAAAGAGAGGAGGCTAGAAGAGAGTACTTACTTCACCAAATTTTACACCATTCAGTGTCTGAATTGAACATTCTCCAAACCTATTTGGACAGGAGAGCTTTATTTAAGGTTCGGATTCTTCTCAGGCCTGAACCTCCTTTACTTTTCGGTCTGCGAACCTGATCCCAGGCCACCAGAGACATTCTTTTCTTGTCCTCAACCCCTGACCATAGGAATTTTCTTTGAATTTTCTCAATTGTATCAGCATACTTAACTAGAATTTTGAAAAGACTTATGGCATAAATTGATATACTTTGAAGAGAAGCTTTTAGAAGTTGAAGCTTTCCAGCCTGACTTAAAAAGGGCTCCTTTCCAACCAGCTAGTTTTTTATGAAATTTATCCACTAATGAGCTCCAAAAAGGATCAGGAGGTGCAATGCCCACCGGGAGGCCAAGATAGGTCACAAGAAGATCAACAATCCTACATTCCAGGATTCTGCTTATTATCTGTTGTCTTCTCTCAGGAGTATTGATGAAAAAAACTTCACTTTTGATCCAATTAATAAGCTGACCAGAAGCTAAGGCAAACTTACAAAGAGTACTCTTCAGGATTTTAGCTTCAAAGATACTAGATTCCCCCATGATAATTGTATCATCCACAAACTATTGGTGGGAGCAAATAAGGTCAATAGAAGAAGGTTTGAGTCCCTTAAAGGAGCCTAGCATAACCATATTTTCCATGGACCTTCCAAAACATTTTGCCATAATGATGAAGAGGATGGGGGAAATGGGATCCCCTTGCCTTATTCCTCTAGAAGCTTGGAAAAAAGGGGAAGGGGAACCATTGACAAGAACAACAAAAGAGGCTGAGGTGATAACATGGCTGAAGAGGTCGATAACTCTAGTGGAAAAACCATAAGCCATAAGGACCTTCACAAGAAAAGGCCAGTCAACCTGGTCATAGGCCTTGGAGAGATCAAACTTGAGGATGAGACCCTGCTTCTTAGCTCTAACAAGAGAATGAATATTCTCATGGACAGTTATAATAGAGTCAAGAATTTGTCTTCAAGGGACAAAACCATTTTGCTGATGATTAATCAAAGAAGGAAGGACCAACTCCCCATTATCCACAATTAGTTTGGTTATCCTATTAGCCGCTTTATGCTTGATCATCGATATACGAAAGAATCTTGTATTCCTATCTCCTTCCTTAAGCAAATGCATCTTGATCTCTGCTTCTAGAAATTTTCCTCTTTAGCAATAATTTCATGGTATTTTTTAAGAGTCTCATTTTCATCAGCAATGGACATAGTACTGAAACCATCATTCTAAATTTGGGTTTGTATTTTTTTTAGGTCTTCCTAGACTTTACCTTTAGCCTCAAAGATATTCCCAAAGTTGGATTTATTCCAGAGTCTTATGTTATCCTTTACACTTTTAAGCTTCTTAACAACTCTATACATAGCAGTTCCCTAAACTTGGATACTCCACCATTTTTGAATATTACTTTTTGTAAAGCGGAAAAATCGAACCCTAGTCGTTCTCCCCTCCCCAACTCCAAGGAGAGAGAAGGGAGAGTCACTAGGGTTGATGGTTTTCACTTAGGAGGGACTTTACATTCAAAAGAGGGGTTGAAACCCGCAAGATCCAATCCCACACAATGCAAGATTGGATTCTATATGAGTTTCAAGGGTTGTGATAGCAAGGATACCCTCTTTTGTAAAGAATGTAGATAGAAAGATTGAACTAGGAATGCATGCAAAGTAGGAAAGATTCACTTATAAACAGAGATAGGAATATGATATGAAGCTGCGGACCTGGAATTAGCAGTAAAATGTCGAGACGATGCTGTCCTGCAAATTTGAGCAAACGTTGACGGGACGATGGCGCTCGGCATGCACACGGTCCTCCGAAAAATCCACGAAACGAAGGGGGATCTATTCGTCTTTGCACAAGGATTCCAAATCTTCAATTTCAGCCGCGTACCTACAACCTACACACAGAAAAGCGAAGACAATTGGGGGGTTAGGGATTAGGGGTTTGCCCTTAGGTCAAACCCCAGTTTTGGAATTAACCAAGAAATGATAAATGCTGTAAATGTAATGTAAAACAAGTACTAATACCTTGTTGTAAGGATGTTTGTATCCTTATATGCGAAGGTATAGATGTTGTTGTTGGTTGTATGTTGTATGTTGTAGCATGTAATGTGTTGTAAGTGATCTCCTCTTCAATGGTTGAATCCTTGTCTTGAATGCAACACTTAGCCTTGAATGGAGACTTAGAATGATCAATTGCTTGAAGGAATGCTTGAATGCTTGAATGCTTGAATGTTTGAATATCGTTTCCACGCCTTGTACACATATGTCCTTCCTCCTTTTTTTCTACCCAAAATGGGAGAGGAAATGTAGTTTATATACTTGTCAATTAGGGTTAAAAGACTGATTTTCCCGACCTTAGGCCGACCAGGAAATGTTATTTTCCAATTTGCAAACAAAAAGGCCCGAAGTCCCATAGGATACCGGGCCCAAAATAGGGCCAGGGACCAGGGCGCTGGGCGCCCTAGTCCTGAAGGACCAGGGTGCTGGGCACTCTGGTCCCACCTCCTGGGACAGCAGGGTGCAAGGAGGATCAGGCCAGGGTGCTAGAAAATGCAGTTTTTGATGTCATGAGCAAGTTTCGGGGTCTCCATTCAGGTTTAGTGTTGCGTCGCCATCGTGAAGACCCAAATGCAGTCGAAATTGCAAGTGTCACAATTTTAGGATGCTACATTTAGCCCCCACTTTAGCAGGAGTATAAGCATACGCTCATACTTCCGGTAAAGTACAAGGAAACAACATTGAAAAACTTTCACCACGTCAAGGAGGCAAGATACACCAAGCCCCCAGTGGACTAAGGATCTTACGACTTTGATTGACAAAGTAAAAGGGAAGATCATGAGGGAGAACCATGACTGTCAGTAGTAAGGTTCCCTCACTATGAGTCATGCGAGAAAGATATCAAAAATTTTCAAGGCAAGGTTAAATTTGACAAGAAATTTTCAAGTATCTTGAAAAGATATGAATGGGATGTATGCCCCCCTACATTAAAGCGATTGCACACGCCTCACCGGGGCTGATTGCTTTAAGGTAGTGATACATATAAGAATGAGAAAGGAAAGGAGCACGTTATCACAAGGATTTAGCCCCCAAGTGTGAGATAAGCCCAAGGATAATAGACACAAAGCACAAGGTGACTTCGCTTTCCTCGGGGTCAGTATGCTGTATGATAATTCATGTATATCATATGTATGTATGCATAATTGTTCTTCATTCCCCAATCAAGGAAGGTCACCTAGAAGAAGGGAACACATGTGTCTTTTGAGTCAACATGAGAGAGATCAAGAGATCTCAATGCTTTGCATCGTCCTCAAGTAGACAACACTAAGGACAACAAATAGAAGAATGAGAATAACATATAGAAGAAGTAACAAAAGAGAGGAGGAGAGAATCTGCTATGCTAATGAAACTAGTCTAGCACATCATCGACCCCCTAATCTTGCTGATCAATGTTTCGGGAAGGTAGGGAACATGCTAGAGGAGGAACATCCAACACAGTAGATGGAGCTATCACAAGATCCAAACAAGGGCTATGTTCATGTTCCAAGCCACATTGTTCTTGTCTAGGAGCTAGGATAAGTGCTTTAGAAAATTCATTAGATAAATGGTTATCAATATCAACAAGTTCATATTCACTATCAGAATGAACAGGAGAAGTAGAATTTTCATCATGAATAATATTTTCATCTATATCATCATCAAGATTTATAAAAATAGGATCTTTAACTCGCACAGGATCAAGATCATCATGCATCTTATGTTTAGGAGATTTCGGCTCAATCGTCGGCTGAGGAGAAAATGGAATAATGCTTGTTGAAGGTGTTTTTGGCGATTGCAAAGTTTGAGAGGCAGCTGCCTGAGCTCTAAGATGATGCTTTTGTCAGCATTCACGTGTAGAATGATTTCGTCTAGTCTTAGTAGGAAGATTAGGAGATTGAGGAGGAGGAATGTTCTCATCCTTATCACTTGGGTGTTTAGGTTGTGGTCTCTTAGGTTGAATAATAGGAGAAGAGGAAGGTCTCTTCTCTCTATAAAAGGAAGGAGGAGGAACTACTCCATATAAAGGAGGAATATTTGGTTTAGGAAGGAGACCAATTCCATCATGACGAGGAGGTATAGGTCTACTCTTAGGAAGTTTATTAGATATAGGCATAGTCACATCCATAGGGATGGGTTGGGAATCTTCTTGAGGAAAGACATTAGTTTTATCTTTCAAAGGAAGAACCTCCTTCTCAAGAATGATAGGAATATCAAGTTTGGGTGTTCTAGGTTCACTTAGAGAAAGGATCATATCTTTTTTCCACTTTTGATAAGATTTGAAAAGATGATCACTTCGCGGAGGAAGAGATTGGAATTGTTTAGGCCAAAAGTAATCAATAGGAACGCTAGAAGTTCTTTCAGCTGGTTTAAAGAGACTATGATTGACAGTAACAACTTCACCATTATGGGGAAATTTCAAACACTTATGAATAGGAGAAGCAATAGCTTTCATGGAAGATAGCCAAGGATAGCCTAGCTTCACACAAAATTGTTTGGATGATGGAATAATAGCAAAGTCCACATCAAGGGTTTTGTTATGGACCTCAATAGGTAATGTAATAGAACCAATTGCAGGAGAAGAAAATGCATCAAATAGTTTCACAACCACATTTGTTTCATCATAGATAACTTGATTCAATTGCAAAGTAAAAAGAAATTCTTCAGTAATGACATTAACCATACAAGAAGGATCAATAAGCACTCCACGGCAAGGTGTGTTCTTGACTTTTGCAACTATATATAAAGGACCATCAGGTGCCCTGATAGTTTCACTGGAATCAAATGTGATGGAAGGTTCTTTAGGGATTTTCTGCTGCTCCACAAAGTTAATCACATTCGGAGTCATAAACACAAGATCATCAGGTGAGACAGAGGAATTAGTAGTATCAATCGCATTAGAGGTATGAGAAGGCAATGGATCAGTGAAAATCTTAAGATTTTGGTTAGGAGGAGCTACAGATGTATTGCCTTTATCATTCACTCCAGAAATAGAGATGGTATTATTATCAATCAAATCTTGAATTTTACCCTTTAAAGCAAAACATTTTTCAGTATCATGCCCAGGTTGACGATGAAATTGACAAAAAGATTTGTTATCAAAATAAGGTGAATTAATCTTTGTAGGATCAATTTGCCTTATAGGAGGAAGAGTAAGCACATTTTGTTCCAATAACTTATTCATAATACTATGCAATGATTCATTCAAAGGAGTAAACTTTCTTTCTTTCTTGAAAAACTTAGAAATAGGAGACACACCTGATGCTGCATTCACATTGTTGTTGATGATGTTTTCATTGAATTTAATGGACTCTCTATTCGGTTTAAACTTCCCAAATGGTTGTTGACTACTATCACCCTTATCACTCAGAGCCATAGGATGTGATTGTTCCATTTGACTCACAGTCAGTTGATAATTGTGAAGAGCTGCGGACAACTGTTGGAAAGAAGTAAACTCAGAAAACAGGAGTTTTTCTCTAATATCTTTTTGTAAATTAGAAATAAAGATTCTTTGAATATCATTGTCAGGCACTGGAAAAGAAATTTGAGCATACAAATGCTTATATCTACCAATGAAATCAGTCACTTTTTCTTTAACACCTTGTTTACAATGCATTAAATCAATCAAAGTAACTTTAGGACTTATATTGTTTTGAAATTGTTGAATAAAAGCATTTGCAAGTTGTTCGAAAGAAGTAATAGAATAGGAAGGCAACGAGCAATACCATTGTAGGGCTTTGTCTCTTAATGTTCTAGTAAACAGTTTTGCAAGCAACCTTTGGTCATAAGCAAAATTAGTACATATTGTTTGAAAGGTCTTAACATGTGTTAGAGGATCACCCTTACCATTATAAAGCTCCAAATGCGGAATTTCAACATGTTTAGGGGGAATAGCTCGGACAATGTCAAGAGAAAGTGGGCTCGCAACATCAAATGTGGGCACACTAAACTTAGATTGATTCATAGAGGCAATTTGTTGCTGTAAAGAAGAGACAGTTTGTGCAAGATTGTTAATGGTCGCTTCAGTCGAAGAGTTCATATTAGACGTGTTAGATTGTGATGGAGGTGTTATGTTATTGAAAGAAGGTAGAGAGTAAGGTGGTGGGACACTATGATAGTTAGTCATAGGAGATGATTGGAAAGGAGGAACACTACAAGGAGGAATGGAATGGTTAAATGAATTGCCCCCTTGCGTCATGTTCATTTGTGGTGATATAATAGGCACACTCATTGAAGGAATGAATGAAGAAGTCAGATTGAATGAAGGAAGAGGGTTGATTGAAGAAGAGGGATTGCCCCCATGATTGGTGATCATAGGAGGAATGTCTTGTGTTGAAGTAGTCATTATATTTGATGTAAAAGTAGGTATACTAGCAATAGGAGTTGTCAAAGGAATAGAATGATTGTCTTGAGTAGGAGGTTGTGTATAACCTAAGGTTTCGGCACAACTTTTCATAGGCATCACATTTGAATCCACAATGTGTGCAATACCATGCAAAATATCAATTCCATTCTTATCACTTTGAACCATACGTTTTAGACCCTCAATTAATGAAAGAGCTTCGCTATCGAGGTATTCTTGAGACATCCATTGTCGAAAATCATCAAATTGGTTATCCAATTTTGAAAGTTGTTCTACAGAAACCTCATGGAGAGCTTCTTCATCATTAAGAGGATTAGAGGAATTACCCATGTCCTCGTTAAAAAGACCATTCAAATTAGGTTCCATCTCCTCAGTAATTAAACCTTGGAAAGACTTAATTCTAAGGCTTCGTCTAACAGGAATAGTGTAGGTAGGGCTTATTGTTGTAAAACTCATGCACTAAAGAAAGAGAGAAGATTTTGAATTTTAGAGGTAGCAAATTTCAGTAAAACCAGCCAATCTTCTAGATTTAAGCTGTTAAATACAATCAGGACAATCTCCCGAAATTTCGGAAAAAATGTCCGAGACCGTGGCGCTCAGGGTGCACACGGTCCTCGCAACTTTTTTCGAAATTTGCAGGGATGAAAGTTATGATGATTTTACAGCTAACCTGAAAAAATTGAGTGATTTTACAATCTGTAGATAGGCCAAATTAAAGTTGCAATCTCAAAATTGAACCCTACCAAGATTGTCGAAAAATGCAAAATTGGAATTTTGAAAAAGAGAGGGAAACTAAAATTTTGAATTTTATGATTTTAGAGGGAATACCAAAAGCAATGCAAGTGTTGAAATTTGAAAGTTGACTCAATTTCATGCAAAATTCAATTCTGAAAGCGGAAATCAAAGTTGTTGTAATTAAGCACTTAATTTCAAAAGTCACAAATTGCAAAAATTTGGATAAATCACTGAAATTTCGAATGAATGATAACACACTTTTCAGATTTAGGACTGTAAGAAACACAATTTTGACACAAATTTCAATTTCAACAATTTTTGAATGATTAGAAGCCTCAATCCAAGCAATCGCTAGACCAACTTTGACTGTAATTTTGAAGGTGTTAAAATTGATAAAATCAGCCAAAATTCTGGATTTTAGCAGAAAAATACAGTAAGATCTAGCTCCCAAAATTTTGGAAAAAATGTCGGGGATGATGGTGCTCGGGGTGCACACGGTCCTCGCAACTTTTTTCCAAATTTTCAGGGATGAAAGATATTATGATTTTATTGTGGAATCCAAAGTTACAGCTGATTTGGAAATGTTTTGATCAGTGAAATTGTCGGACAAAGGTTGAATCAAGAGAGTTTCAAAAAATTAGGGTTTTGACACTTAACCACTTAATTTTCAGAATTAAAGCACAAATATGAATTGACAATTTGTAATAGAAGGGCAGATTTGAAACAAGCATTAACAATTAAACATTTCACAAGTTTAATTACTTAAAAAGAAAATTTAGGGTTTTTATGCAATTAACCTCTAAAATTTTGCAAAAGATCAAACATGGAAATGTAATCAAGGAATCCAATTTTCAGATCTAATTATGAATAATCAGAAAGGATGTTCATGTCGAGTTCACCAAAATGTAAAGCGGAAAAATCGAACCCTAGTCGTTCTCCCCTCCCCAACTCCAAGGAGAGAGAAGGGAGAGTCACTAGGGTTGATGGTTTTCACTTAGGAGGGACTTTACATTCAAAAGAGGGGTTGAAACCCGCAAGATCCAATCCCACGCAATGCAAGATTGGATTCTATATGAGTTTCAAGGGTTGTGATAGCAAGGATACCCTCTTTTGTAAAGAATGTAGATAGAAAGATTGAACTAGGAATGCATGCAAAGTAGGAAAGATTCACTTATAAATAGAGATAGGAATATGATATGAAGCTGCGGACCTGGAATTAGCAGTAAAATGTCGAGACGGCGCTGTCCTGCAAATTTGAGCAAAAGTTGACGGGACGATGGCGCCCAGCGTGCACGCAGTCCTCCGAAAAATCCGCGAAACGAAGGGGGATCTGTTCGTCTCTGCACAAGGATTCCAAATCTTCAATTTCAGCCGCGTACCTACAACCTACACACAAAAAAGAAAAGACGATTGGGGGGTTAGGGATTAGGGGTTTGCCCTTAGGTCAAACCCCGGTTTTGGAATTAACCAAGAAATGAGAAATGCTGTAAATGTAATGTAAAACAAGTACTAATACCTTGTTGTAAGGATGTTTGTATCCTTATATGCGAAGGTATAGATGTTGTTGTTGGTTGTATGTTGTATGTTGTAGCATGTAATGTGTTGTAAGTGATCTCCTCTTCAATGGTTGAATCCTTGTCTTGAATGCAACACTTAGCCTTGAATGGAGACTTAGAATGATCAATTGCTTGAAGGAATGCTTGAATGCTTGAATGCTTGAATGTTTGAATATCGTTTCCACGCCTTGTACACATATGTCCTTCCTCCTTTTTTTCTACCCAAAATGGGAGAGGAAATGTAGTTTATATACTTGTCAATTAGGGTTAAAAGACTGATTTTCCCGACCTTAGGCCGACCAGGAAATGTTATTTTCCAATTTGCAAACAAAAAGGCCTGAAGTCCCATAGGAGACCGGGCCCAAAATAGGGCCAAGGACCAGGGCACTGGGCGCCATGGTCCTGGGGGACCAGGGCACTGGGCGCCCTAGTCCTGAAGGACCAGGGCACTGGGCGCTCTGGTCCCACCTCCCGAGACAGCAGGGTGCAAGGAGGATCAGGCCAGGGTGCTGGAAAATGCAGTTTTTGATGTCATGAGCAAGTTTCGGGGTCTCCATTCAGGTTTAGTGTTGCGTCGCCATCGTGAAGACCCAAATACAATCGAAATTGCAAGTGTTGCAATTTTAGGACGCTACACTTTTGATATCTGGGTGAAGGGTCCACATTTTTTCAAATTTGAAGGGGAAGTGTCTCCTTCTATTAATTGAGTCGGCAATGAAGGTGATAGGAAAATGATCTGACCCAGCCCGAATGTGGGCCAACAAAGAACATAAATAATGACTGTACCAGTCATAAGAGATGAGAGTCCTACCAAGATGAACTTGGATAAGATCATTACCAATTCTCCTATTAGTCCAAGTGTAATTGCATCCCTGTATTGCATCCCTGTGTGTTGAGTTTCTGCACTTTACTTTTATTAATCTGCATCTGGTGGTTTAAGAATCAATTAAAGAAAGTTATAAATTGCAGAACACCAATTCACCTCCCCTCTCAGTGTTCATTGATTCCAACACAAATTCCTTATATCCCCTTTAGCATGTACATATTTCTATCTATTGTTTTAGTTCTTAGCCTTCTTAATCTCTAGTCTTTGCTTGACTATCCATCCTATCGCCACTTATATCTCCTTCTAGGGTCATAACACTTTGAGAATATATTTATAATTTATTATTGTATCATTGTTCCTGAATAAAAGAGTTATTTCTCCAGACCTATGTGTATAGCCTATTTTTTGGTCATCATCCCCTCAAAAAACCCCTTGACTTGTCCTCAAGTCAACTAGATGTATTTTGTGGTAGTATATCTTGATATATGACTTGCAAGGTTTTAAATTTACCATCTAACTATTTCTTGGAAAATTGAGTTAATGTTAATATGGAGGGCAAGAAGTTAAGTTCCTACTTCACTAAGAGATGTTAGGATCTGAAGGATATCACAAATTTTTGTGCATTAGTTGTTGGCATTTTTGATGATGTTGTGATTGTCATTGATGGACACACACTTATTTTGTGATCACTTTCTTTATGTATGAGTTATGCTCAACTGGTAATTGTTCCAACTAGTATGATGTATTATAGTCTTTAGACTATCGGTGTTTTGTAGAAGGTGTTTACCGGTCACAAACTGATTGAAGACCAAAAGTGGTATGAAGACCTCAAGCGGTTTGAGGATCCCAAAGCGGTATGAAGGAAAAAACCGGTAGTTAACATTTTTCCAGTCTTCATTTTGACAACCAGTTATTGGTAAAATGTATGAACCGATGATCGGTAATGAACTGGTATTACTCTGTGATGAGTTACCAACCGGTATTTCTGTGATGAGTTATCATCCACCGACACTTTGGCGGTGATTTTGTGTCGTGTTACCAAATGTGTCTAGATGCACTAAACCTAGGAGCTTGTAATGTAATCCTATTGGACCGACATGAAATCAGACTCCTTATAAGGACATCATGTCTAGGGTTTTAGGAGTTGATGAGGGTTTTGTATGTGCGATTATAAAAGAGAAGATTTAGTCTGTGTGAAGAAATAGAGTGTGGAGATATTGAAGACTGAAGTAATGTTAAATGTGCATTAACAATGAGCTATCAGGGATCTAACCAAGCATACTGTGCTAGTATCTAGATCATCTACTTGTTGATTACTCATATCTTTGACAAGTCTAAAACCCTTAACCGGGTAGGCCCAGTAAAGCCTTTGTAAATCCTCTAACAAGGTGGTTCACAACTGTGAATCTGAAATCCTCTCACAAGTTAGTCTTTAACAGGACTTATCTCCTGATAGAGATCTAGATTCCTAACAGGATTTGTTTTGGTGAAGGACATTGTATGACCTTAACCGGTTTGACCTTAATCAGTTTGGTTTCTATTCTATAGATAGTTACTTGTGAGTTTTTTCTCACCGTGGTTTTTTCCATTTGGGTTTCCATCAAAACCTTTTGTGTTATGGTGATTGTGCTCTTGTGGGTGAATGCTTTATTTGTTGTTTGGTTTGCATTTGTCTTAACTAGTTTGTTAGTAAATCTGTTATACCGGTTAACTGCTAAACTGTTTAAGACCTTAAGTTTATTATTTTTTGGTATACTAATTCACCCCCCCTCTTAGTATTCATCAATTGGTATCAGAGCCAACCTTTCTATAAGTTTAACCACTTGGAAGGAGATATTGGGGAATACACTGTGAGGGAACTTACTCATCATCTCACTCAGACTAAGAAAGCCTTTGATTAACTCAAAGTCAAATATAAGGCCTCTCTGGAAAAAAAAAGAGAGCATGCTGAGAAACTGATGGAGCTTACTGAAAATAGTTCTTCTGATGAAGTAGACATGGAAGCCCTAGTTGAAGAATTTGAAAAACTGAATGAATCTAATGCCAACCTGGGAAGGGAACTAGAAGGACTGACTATCAGAATGTGTCAAGAGCTTGAGAACTGGAGGAAAGCTGAAGACCTAGTAAAAGACAAAGATCATGAGATCTCCAAGATGAAGCAAGAAATCAGTGCCCTTACCGCTCATCTCCAAGAGAGTAAAGTGGAAAAAGAAGAAATGCAAGGTGAACTAAACATGGCTATTTCTGAGAATGCAACCTTGAAGGAATCCAATGCTGCTATTTCCAAGGAATTCATTGAGTCAAAGGAAATACTTTCTAAACTCAACAAGAGTACTGTTAAGCTAGAACAAAAGCTTGAATCAGCAAAACCGATAAAGAATACCACTGGACTTGGTTTTTCCAGTTATGAGGAAGGTGAGACCTCTGGAACAAAAGATGTAGCATCAAAGAAGCAACTAACATCAAAGGATAAAGGTAAGAAAAAGTTTAAAATTGTTTGCTTTAATTGTCTCAAGGAAGGACATACTGCTAATGTGTGTAGAAATAAGGCCTACAATAATTTTCCTTATTTTCTAAACAATAAGCCTAGATCCAATAGATTCAATGGAAACTGTTATGCATGCAACAAGTTTGGGCATAGAGCATTTGAATGCAGGTCTATTATGCACAACACTGGGAGATATCCTCAAAGGACTCAAGGAGTTTTTCCTGAATACTCTGTGAACTGGAATCCAAACTAGTATAATGCCTATGACCATCAGTCAGGTAGTGGTGGCTATCAAGCGGCAATCGGTTGGAGAGAAACCTATTTGATCTATCATGGTAGTAGTTACAATGCTGCAACATGTAGGAGGAAGAATGGTAGAATGAACAATGGACCATGGAGAACACCTGGAATGGTATGCTATCATTGCAACAAATCAAGACACCCTGCCAGAACCTACATAATGAGAAAGAACCTATCAGATGATATACCGGTCACTCCAAAAGGGAAGATTGATGTTTAAACCATTCAAGCAGGAATGAATAAAACATGGAAAAAGAAACCTGAAGAAGTGTCACAAGATGAACCAGTTTCTGCACCTAGTGTGGAAGTCTCTGAACTGGCAAACTGAGCTTCAGAAAAGCTTAGGGGGAACAAATCGGTGAAATGTTTCAAACCCCCAGTTTATATCTATAAAAGACCTTAATCTGTATACGTTACCTATCAATCAACATAAGATTATGAAGCGGTAAAAGGCAAAATTAGGGTTTATGCCCTAGCAATGGAGCATTTATTATGGTAGGTGAAGAATTTGTTTAAAAGGAATTTTCAAAGTCATTTTCACTTATTAGTTTTTGAGTGAAGAATTTTTCAAGTGCAGAGCAACAAAAGGTGATTCGACTTGCGATTCAGAGAGATTTCAAATCTTGCAGATGAATCCAGAGATATTGTCAATCAATCAAGTGAAGAACACCAAGCAGTAATCTAGCAATCAAAGTGGTGTGTTGCGAAGCTGCATTTGCAAACCCTAAATTTTGAAACTCTGAAGGTATTTCTCGAAATTCTTGTTTATCAGTTAATCATGGCTTCTATATCGCACTCCAGCTCTAGTGTACCCATGGACTCAACTGAATTCATTCAAAGAAAAATGAAATACAATGCCCTGTCCCAAATACCTACTGGAGTCATTGTCGAAGGAGATATTTTAGGGTACATCGACTGCAAATTAGAAGACCTAGGATCCCTCACAATTCATTTCTAGCTAAGTCTATTTTGTGGGGATGACAGGAAGATCAAACTGGAATACAACATTCTGGAGAGGAAGAAACTTCACAATGCGGTTTACTTTCTTGAAGAGTTCACAGAAGATCATATCCGCATCATCCTGAGTAGAGTGCATGGTGATAAGATGTATCTCGAGAGGACACATGACATTACGCCTGAAGCAATTCATGCCATCACTGGTTTCTACAACATTGGTGAGGTGCCAGCCTTAAGGAAGGTCATCAAGATAGAAATGACTAAGCTCACTGGTTCTCTGAGTGACCAACGGGGAATGACCATCAACACCATCAAAGATGAGTTGGTAAAGTATTCTTGCATGGTGATTGGATACCAAATGTTTTATGCCAGTAGAATAAAATTTGTCTCTACTGTTGTGGTTAATGCTGCCTACAGAATGATCATGGAGGATGCCTCATTTGATCTATGCACCTATTTGTAGAAGCAACTTCTATTAAACTTGAAGTCTATCAAACAGGACAGTGCCCCAAGATTCAAGTTTGGACAACTTTTGGTAGGTCTATTTTTCTACTTGCAAGGCTATTTCCCAGGAGTCAGTGATATTCAATGGTCTGCTACTCAACTGGTCACCAAACAAATTAGGGAAAGTCTGCAAGTGATAGGAACTGGATATCCTGAAGTCTTGAATAAATATTTTAATGAATTCAAGCGAAAGATGAGTCAAAGGATGAGGATATATGGAGACATTGTTAAAAAATATGAAGAGGACATCTGCTTTACCATTAGAGTAGATGAGTGTGTAATGGAAGCAGTAGAGCCCAGACAGGAAGAAGTAGAACCTATGGGATATGAGGTGATGTATGACATGTTGGATGGGTATGCCTCTACCCTGATTGCCTCTCCCTTAAATGCAAAGAAAAAGAGAACCGACACCTACTTGGAAAGGGTAACACCGGTTGAATAACCTTCTGTGAAAAAGGGAAAGGTAGTGCCATCAATATAGGCACTGGTTACCTCAGCCAACCCAAAAGTGACCAAGCGGTCACTTGCCAAGAAGAAACCAGAAGTTGAACCTACTAAAGTATTTGAAAGGAAGTGGAAGACCAAAAGAAACTCACCGGAGTCTAAGGATACAAAACCTGAAGTACAGCCTAAAAAGACCAGGCAAACAAGGAAGAAGACAAAAACTACTGGCAATACACCTGCATCATCTACACCAGTAAATATTGACATCTCTTCTTATAAGTCGATGACACATTGTCAGAGGACTATTAAGAATATAAGAAGAAAATTGCTTAGTGATTTGAAGGAGTATTTTGATGATTTTACCGATAGTGAGAAAGAGGAAACAGAGCGGGAAATTATTAATTATTTATGTGTTCATGATCAGTCACCTTCAAAAATTAGATCTGAGACACCTGATTCATTGTACAATTCTTTAGATAATAAATGGTGCATTGCCATCGAGAGAGAACAAGAGATTAGAGAAAAAAAATTTGCAGATTACTTCCCTGATGCATCAAAATATGAATTGTTTGAAATCATGGACCGGTACAAAGGTATCTTCTTCATGAGAAGAAGAAGACTCCTTCTTTTGGAAGGCAAAGCCTCTGAAGTGGTGAAAGACACACTCTCACACTAAAGCAACTGTGAAAATGCACAAAGTAGCTCAAGTAAATAGAGAAGCTGAATAGGAAATAGAAACCAAAAAACTGGATGAGGTATTTGATAGTGAAGGAGAACTAGTTACAAAACAGGTGGACACCATTGATTTTGATGCTTTGGATGTTGAAAATGTCACTCTAGACACAGAAAAGGAAAAGGCTGATAAGGAAAAAGCAAACAAGGCAAAACAGGACAAGGAAAAAGCAAACAAGGAGAATCTGGACAAGGCAAAGGCTAACAAAGAGAAAGCGAAGAAAGAGGAAGAGAAAAGGAAAGAAGAGGAGAAGAGGAAACAAGAGGAGAAGAGGAAACAAGAGGAGAAGAGGAAAGCAGAGGAGGAAAAGAAAGAAGAGGAGAAGAGGAAAGAAGAGGAGAAGAGGAAAGCAGAGGAGGAAAAGAAAGAAGAGGAGAAGTGGAAAGACGAGGAGAAGAAGAAACAAGAAGAGGAGAAGCGAAAAGAAGAAGAAAGAAAGAAGGATGAAGAGAAGAAAAAACATGAAGTGGAGCAAAGGGAGAAAGAAGAGGAAAAGAAAAGAGCGGAAGAGAAGAAGGAAGCAGAAAAGAGAAAATGACCGGAGACTCCAAAGGCAACCGGTGGTCAAGCCAAACTGGCCGACATCACTAGTCCTCTTGACCTCCAATCTGCAGATGAATTGGAGCTGCTGCAAGGCATAAAGCTAGCATAGGAAAGACTGGAAGCATTGAGAAGGAAAAAGGAGCAGGATGTCATTCACACTGCGATTGACACCCTTACTAGTTTGATCCCAGGTACCAACTCCCCGGTACTGATTCCTCTCTTGCCAAACTAAAACTTCTATGTACAGTTGTAGAGGACCAGGTACAATGCCTGGAAGAAGTTGTTGAAGCTAATGCACAAAAGAAACATCAAAAGGCACTTAACACTGCCTTAGTAAAGAAGCTGAATGAGCTCCAGTCTCAACTTCAGAAAGAGCAGAAGGATATAAGAGATGCTATGGATGAGGGAAAACTACTACTGAGAAAAATAAGCCAACCCCATCTATTTTGTGATGATGTGCTTGCACAAAAGGATAAATTGCAATCTGATTTGCAGGCATACATAAGAAACTTTAAGACCCCAGATGATTCTTTCATTACATATGGGCAAATTGTTCACTGGTATCAGCTTCAGTTTGCCAGGATAGAGTTGGAGATTAGCAACCGGACAAGAGATTTGTAGGAACTTCAACTAGTTCTATTACCCAAACTACAAATTCTTCAGAAGTGCTTTCTCAATATAGAAGCTTTAACGATAACTCAAGAGATGAGTACAATTGATGCCATGGAAGAATAGGTATCACAGATGCATACGGAAAGTGAGGTGGCTACCTCCTACTTGAGTCATGGTCATTAGCCGAAAGACCTTTATGTAGGATTTTAAATCATTTTTTGATAAGTTTCACTCATTATTGTCATAAACACTTATTTATTTTAATGATAATGAGAAACAAGGGTTATTCTGCAGTACGTTGTCATTGTTGGCAAAGAGGGAGTAGTATTTAAAATTTTGATGAATGTTATGTATACTTTCATGTTACCTTTTTAAGGGAGTAGTATACGTTGTATTTTCTACAAAAAGGGATAGTGTATATGCTTAGGGGGAGTAATTTTGATTATGGCATATTTTTATTGTAAAACACTTAGATGTCAAAATTTTCCTAAGTGTTGCCATCAATGCCAAAGGGGGAGATTGTTGGCATTTTTTATGATGTTGTGATTTTAATTGATGGACACACATTTGTTTTGTGATCACTTTCTTTATGTATGAGTTATGCTCAATCAGTAATTGTTCCAACCAGTATTATGTATTATAGTCTTTAGACTATCGGTGTTTTGTAGAAGGTGTTGACCGGTCACAAACTGATTGAAGACCCAAAGTGGTATGAAGACCTCAAGTGGTTTGAGGATCCCAAAGTGGTACGAAGGAACAAAGCGGTAGGTAACATTTTTCCAGTCTTCATTTTGACAACCAATAATTGGTAAAATGTATGAACTGGTGATCGATATGAACCGGTATTACTCTGTGATGAGTTACCAACTGGTATTTTTGTGATGAGTTATCATCCACCAACACTTTGGCAGTGATTTAGTGTCGTGTTACCAAATGTGTCTAGATGAACTGAACCTAGGAACTTGTATGTAATCCTATTGGACTGACATGAAATTAGACTCCTTATAAGGACATCATGTCTAGGGTTTTAGGAGTTGATGAGGGTTTTGTATGTGTGATTATAGAAGAGAAGATTAGGTCTGTGTGAAGAAACAGAATGTGGAGATATTGAGGACTAAAGTAATGCTAAATGTGCATTAACAATGAGCTATCAGGGATCTAACCAAGCATATTGTGCTAGTATCTAGATCATCTACTTGTTGATTACTCATATCTTCGACAAGTCTGAAACCCTTAACCGGGTAGGCCCAGCAAAGCCTTTGCAAATCCTCTAAGAAGGTGGTTCACAACTGTGAATCTGAAATCCTATCACAAGGTAGTCTTTAACATGACTTATCTCCTAATAGAGATCTGTATTCCTAACAGGATCTGTTCTAGTGAATAACATTGTATGACCTTAACCGGTCTGACCTTAACCAGTCTGGTTTCTATTATGCAGATAGTTACTTGTGAGTTTCTACTCACCGTGGTTTTTACCATTTGGGTTTCCACATCAAAACCTTTTGTGTTATGGTGATTCTTCTCTTGTGGGTGATTGCTTTATTCGTTGTTTGGTTTTCATTTGTCTTAACCGATTTGTTAGTAAATTTGTTATACCAGTTAACTAGGTCAAAGAATATTACATTGACTCATCCTCCTTATGTTTGTTGAACTCCTACACCTCCTTCTGGATGATATCCTTTTGAACTTTCAGATTTTAACGTAGCTCAGGAATTAAAACAATCAAATATGCTCTAGATTAGGCTGAGAGGGGTCCCCCTTACCATGAGAATCAACTTTAAATATACTTGGCTATATAGTCCACCTTAGTTGTGATTTCTTCTTTCTCCTTGGAGACCTCTTATTGAGATTTCTACTACATTATATCATCCAACTATGTCTCTGACCACCAAGATTTGAAGAGCCCACCCAAAATATTCAATCCTTGTTGTGTATAGGTGAGGATCTATTGGATTTGTGTCATGGTAGATGTTTCACTAAATGATGTTTCATATGCATCTTTATGAGTTTGTGGAGGTGGGGGAGGGGCTATGAGAGGCCCTTTCGGCTTCTATATTTTCTCTTCCTTACAAAGATCCTTATAGGCCTTGGTGGTTGCTTCTGTGATTCCCATTTTTTCATTTTGTGTTTCTTTCAATGTGTCCAACATTAATTTGTCTATCCTCTCCATATTTTGGAGTTGGGTGTGTAGTTTTTGCTCCATCTTCCATAGCTATGTGAGGGGTGGGGGTCAATCTTGAAGCTATTATATCAATGGAGATTCATTTTAAGTTCTCCTACTATTGTTGGGATTTGGACCTTTGCTATATAATGGCTCTTGCTAGAGGTCTAAGAAGTTTCTTGATGAAATCCTCCATAGTGTAATTTCGAGAAACATGTAGTGGATGAGGGCTCACTCTATTGTATGCTTGTTGATGAGGGGCATATGGTGGTATTTCAAAATGGTTTTATTAATGGTTCGAGGGATGAATAGGGTTTGTAAAAGTTGGTCTTTTATGAGGAGAGGGGGTTGTGGAGTAGGTTGAATGGATGTGGGGATGACCCCTTTAGTTACCAAGGCTCCCTCTTCCTCACTGGATGAGGATGATGATGATGGGGATCATGGGAGTTTGGGTACTTTATTCTTGTTTTAGATTTACTTCTTTAATGATTTCTTTGGTGATTTGGTGGGGCTTATTTAGATATAAGAACTCATTGTGTAGATGGATCAAAATAAACCAAACCCATTCATTTTCATGAGTAAACTATGGTAAATCCTTAAAGACTTCAATTTTTTTCTCTACAATCCTTACATACTTCACTTTGTACTCATTATTCATGTTTAAGAGTTCTCCCCAAAGCATTTTAGAGCTGGTATCGTCGATTTATTATAGTGGTGGATGTATGTAGCTTTGAAGATCTTTAGTATAGATTACATTTCCTGGTACCTTTGAGAAAGCTCCTTCTAGGTTTTTTTGGAGGGCCTTTTTAGGAAACTTAGTTAGGTGGGATGGGGCTTGGTAGACTCGATAAAGGTGGGGTGGTGGATGGATGTAGCTAGGAGTTATGAGCATATCACTTAGGGTTTGGATGGACAAGCTATAAGACTTTAGGGAACCAAATTTGTATATATTGTGTGGAGTATAAGAGCTTAGAGATGCAAGTAAAGTGGCTAAGATAGTCATGGGATGCTTATATAAGTGGTGTTGGTGGTCATATTTAAGTTTTCTAGTCATTATCTCCTTTTTGTTGCCATGTTATGCCCATTAGCTGCTACAAATAACTTTTTCTAGTCATTATCTCCTACTAACTACTTGCATTTAATACACATTATGATTACACTATGTTACTCAAGAATGAAAAATTCTTCATATATTATTCTCTTATGACTCATAGAACCTTTCTAGGGCTTCATGTCGTAAAATCCTACAATGTTACTCTTGTTGTTCTTTGACTTTTGTTGACTTTCTTATATGTTCTAATGTATTGATGGTTGGTCATCCAGATATGTCATGGTTCAGTGGGAGGGTGCTTAGTTTTCCTTATTTTGAGTCTGCACATAACCCTATTCTAGTTTGATGGGTGTAATGACTTTGGCCTCTACTGTATGAAAAAAACTCTCTAAAAGTTGTACACACTTCATGTTGTTACCTCTAGTTCTTTTGGTACCTAGGCTTGTAGTATGTCATCCTTGTCTATTCTCTTGGGGTCACTTTCGAGCTCTAATTCCCTTTTTGTGATTAGATTTTCCTCTCTTGTCCATTTGAGAGGATGAAAATATTGTTAAAGATTCTTCACATCCTCCTTGGTACATTCTTGTGTCATTTTTTTCAACGTATGATGTATCCTTTGGGTCATCTAAGAGGATTCTCACAATTTGGTTATCATCAACAAATGACATTTCTTCTTTTTGGGAGTCTACAATCCCATTTGCATTTACAAACCATCTAAGCCCTAGTAGAACTCAAAATGTATTGAATGGTTCCTTCATCTAGACTACTTCAAAGTCAACATATTGTTTGATCCCCTTTAAATTAACTTCTACGTTTTCCTAGGTTCCCAAGGTATTCATTCCACTCCCATCGACTAGCCATATGTTCATTACGATCTTCACTAGTTGTGGTTTGTCCAGCTTCTCCCATGTGGTGGCTTAGATGGTCTGATATTTATGTGGTCTCACAGATCTTCCATTGTATACTTTATGGTCATTTTAATGGGCATCAATGAGTAATAGCCGATTCTTCTAGTTTCGATCTTTGGATAAGTGATTCAATTAAGACCTCTTATTCTAGTATTTCCCTAGTTGTTTTAATTTTACCAAAAATCATTGTTTCTGAGCATTGTTATAAATTCTTTTAAGGTATGGATGTCTTGTTTTCTTTTGTAACTATTTTTTAATTGTCTTACTTGCCTCTTCTATCACATTATGTTGTATTTTATATGGTTTAAAGAGAATAGGTTCTTGTTGGCAATTTTTGTGCCAACCTTAGCAGGTTCTGACTGTGTGGGACAAAGGTCCTACAGGATAAGGAAGTCAAAGAAAGGGATTTTCTCTTATCCCGCAAAGTGAAAAAGATGCAATGAAGGTCCTGTAGGATAAGAAATAACGATAAGCTTTTTCTTATCCCGTGGAGTTATAAAGTCATCAACAACGAGCTGCGGGATAAAGAAATCTAAGGTGCAGTGGGCCCCAGTCGGCTAAGTGTTCATCGGGTTCAAAAAGAGGTTTGCGGAGTGAGACTGTTGTGAGATAAGAAATTAACCAAGTGGGTGGGATTTGCGCTTATCCCACAACACATTGGAAGTAGTCACATGCTCGCATGGGATAAGGGCAACAAGCAGCAATGATAAGCATTTTTCTTATCGCGCGGGATTGGAAAGACATCAAGAAGGTGGCATGGGATAAGAGGTTACAAAGGAAGGGAAGGAAACCTTATCCCATAAAGTGGAACAAGGAAACAAGTGGTGCCATGGGATAAGAAAAGTCAAAGGTAGGTGGAATTTTTGCTTATCTCGCGAGGTAAAGCAAAGGCCAAGATTGTGGCATGTGCTAAGAAAAGTCAAAGGCGAGGAAGTATTTCCTCCTTATCCCACTGGGGAAAATGGAGACACAAGTGGTCGTGTAGGATAAGCTTGTCGAGGAAAAAGGATAGGATTTCCCCTTATCCTACAAGGCTAAAACAATGCACAAGTGGTGTCGCGGGATAAGAAATAACTAAGGCAGTTGTTTCCCCTTATCCTACAAGGTTAAAAGATCAACAAGAAGGGGCCGCAGGATAAGAGAACAAAGAAAAATGAACAAAGGACTTCCTTATCCCGTGCATTCCCACAAGATAAGGAAATAAAGTCAAACTCAAGGAGACGCTTATTGTGTGAGGTAAAATTGAGGCTACAAGAGAGATGCAGAGTAAGAGAAGTGAAGGCTAAACAAGGAAAACAAGCAACATGCTTATCCCACAAGGCTCAACAAAGAGTGAAGAAGGGTCGCGAGATAAGAAAAGCGAGGTAGAACAAAGGGAATTCTTATCATGTGGGGTAAAAATAGACCCACAGAGATGCCATGGGATAAGAACTCAGGCAGTCGGTGGTCAAACATAGCCAGTGAAACATGGACCCAGGGTGCCACATCAGCCAATTGCGGGCGTCAAATTTTTATAAAGGCCCAATCCGACAAACATGTTTTAATCTTGTGTTGGGGCTACTGGATGCCTGCATGGCGAGATCTCACACGCCCATCTTCATGCGAATCTCTCGGATCGATGATGGACGTTTGATTTCCCAGTGGCCGTTGGATTTTGAATAATCTGCAAGAGTGGTTGTCAACCCGATGGTTGAGGACATTTCAAGGTCCCAATCGATGCCCCATTTCAGACCCAATCTCATTCCAACCATCAGTTTTCAATGTCATAACTCTAGAGGTGACCCCTGCAGGTTGATTTCAGATGCCACCATGCCTTTTCAATGCAATACAAAAAAAAATTATCCCTGCAAGTGTGCTCAGCAATGCTTGTTGACAGTGATTACTTCACCAAGGGGTGATTTTTGCTCTTCCAGAGGCAAAGGACACCTTTAGAGGCTAGATTCAACATGCCATCAAATCAACCTCGATCTGATCTTCTTCTCCCCTCTCGAATTTTTGTAACCTAGCCTAAGTAGGGTTAGGGTTTCCATCAGTGGTTGAATTTTGAGTTATGCCTGAACTATAAAGGCAATTTTGGTATCTTTTGCGACCATCTTCTTCCTTTTCATTTTCAGTTGAATACTTGTTTTCATGATTTGTAAAAGTTTCCTTGCGTTTACATTAATAGAATATGCTTACTTTGCCTCTTTCAGTTCTTACAACCTATGTAATATTTTACCTCTTTGTATGAATGTATTATACTTTATTTTCCTTAGTTGCAAGTGTCTGAGATAATCCCTTTGTGGATGTTGACTGTGAACTGAACTCAGTTCCTCTCCTCATTTCACCAGATTCCAACCTTCACTAGCACATAGGTGGCTAAACTAGGATAGGAATTGTGCATACTCAGAGAAATTTTATTGATGTTTTGTACAGATATAGGTAGGTGTGTGCAAAATTAATGTGATTAATCCATTGAAATCATTTAAATCACACATACTCAATGAAACATTAAATTGAGGAAATAAAACAAAGCAATTAAAATACTCCCCAATGTTGTCTCATCGCTCCCTAGTCTTAAGGACCTTGTCGGTTCATTTGGTGGCTCTCAGATGCATGATGTTTGACAAAGTGACAACCCAAGAAATGAGAATTGATATGCAAGATAAGATGAAAAGAGCTAATCTATTTCTATACAAATCTACATTATGATGATTAAGCTATCATGAAAGCCATTATTACAATGATACTATGCTATTGTTATGATTTTAATACTGCTATAATTGCTGAAAATGTTGATATAATGCTGGCAGAATGCAGATAATGATGCTGAGGGTCCTCTTATAGGCAAAAGAGGGGGTATTTATAGGATTTTCATGACCGGAGGTGAGGTGGCAAGAATCAACAGTGCAGATTCAGTTTGGATAAATCGACGGTCGAGATTGAAGAATTTGGAAGGAGGTTGAGGAGATGGACAATTGTCATTCCTAAGGAGACAAGTGGCAGAGAATCTCCAACCATATGCCAACAAAGGGGCAAGTGGCATGGAGATGAGAGACATGTGGCATAAGTGCCATGTGTCTCCAAGAGAGGGCGGACACTCCAAAAATGGTTAGGATAACAGGATTAGTTAACCTATGGTTAGGCTAAGGGTTGGTTAGAACAAGGTTAGATTAGGGAGAGGTTAGGACATGCGATTAAATTTGAATTTAAAATTCAAATTTTAATGGGGAGCGAATAATTAAATAAACAAATTAACTAAATTCATTCATTTAATTAGGAAATAGAAGAAATTGATTTTGGTGGGATGAATTAAGAAAATGAACTATATAAAAAATTTATTTAATTCATTTATATAGTACAAGAATAAAGGTCATTAATGAAATATTTTTTCGTATTTAATTAATTCAATTTTCTAGACCGATTTTTAGTATATACATTTTGCTCCTCTTTGAAGCAGTGTGTGATAACATGTCGGTTCAAAGAAAAATTGCTCGTTCCTATTGATTTGGTTTGATATTATGCCCCAAACATTGATTGATAGATGATGGATGGGAGGATGCCCCCTCGGGAGATAAATCAATTTTTTTTGAATTTTTAAGGTTTTTCGCGAGTTTTGGAATTTAAAAAAAAAATTTAATGATTTTGGATTTTTAGAGATTTTAAATTTTTTTGATTGATCTCCCAATATTATATTTCAAATTTCTGCCCCAGTGTTGCCATTTTTGATTGAATTGATTAAAAAGTGATTAGAAGAGGTTTCTAAATTAAATGGGATAAAAATATCCCCCCTTTTAAAGAAAAAGTGAACCCTATTTCACCATTCATTTTCATTTGTGCATTTGAGAAATTTGGAAGCGGAGCTCTGGAGCCAATATCGTGATTCAACGTCAAGAGCATCAATTCGAGAGAGTGCGGCGATATCAACATCCTTCGACCTATTGTCCAGAAAACCGTCTTTGTATGTTTTTGTTGATTTTAGTAGAATTTTAGATTGATGTTTTTGGTCATTAGATTAGCATTTTTTCGATTTCGCGAGATGGGTTTTTGTGAGTTTTTTATTTTAGAAATTAGGTTTTTAAGAGTTTTAGATTTGGTATCAGCGTTTTGGGGGTTTAAAATTTTTTGTTTTGGGTTGATTTTGAAAAAAAAAATTAAATTTTTTATTTTTGGAGACGTTGTTTCTGGCGCCACTGCCACCAACGTCGGCCCCATGGGTGTCATCGCTGACATCATGGCCATCAATTGGGGCCCCATGGAATTCATCGTCGACGTCATGGGCACCGATGGCAGCCCCATTGATGTTGTCGTCGATGTCATAGGCATCGACAATGGCACCATGGACGTCATCGCCAACGACAGCCGCATGGGTGTTGTCCTTGACATCATAGGCACCAACATCGGCACCGTGAGCGCCAACGTCGGATCCCATCCCAAAAATGCAAAAAATCCCCCCTCTCACTAAAATTTGATAAAAATTTGATACTAGCGCACAAAAAACCCCCTCTGTTGAATTTTTAGATTGACAATTTAAGCACCCAGATAGATATTGATGAAGATAGTTAACATTGGATTTTTTCTTAGCCTGATTAGCGATTTGATAATAGATTGATGAAATCTGGTTTAGAGACTCCTGAGTGATTAGATAATGATCAGTTTCAATTACCTCGATTTGCATGCTAGATAGGATAAAATTGATGACGACCTCATGATAAATGAGAGTCATTGATAGAGGTTGAACAAGATTTGATAGAAATCTCACATGAGCGAGATAGATAGATAGATAAATAGAGTTACTGATATGTCGATTTGGTATGGTAACAGGAGCATTTCCCGAAGACCTATAGTTTGATACAAGATCTTACTTAGGCAGATCTGGATCTGATTCATCGATGTTGACTATCTTCCTCAATCGATGCCCTGATATATGATTAACTGAGGTTTGCTAACTACGTTGGTTGAGAGATGGCACAACGGACATAATACCTTTTATCTACCTCAGGGCGAGATAAAAGTGACACTTGAGGATGTCTACTGGATACTTAGGATACCCATGGTTAGGAACATTGTTTATTATGAATTATATGAGTAGGGTGGGACAAACGCATTGAGGAGGATCTTTGACGATGATCAGATATGTGGGTATGATATCCCTTGGTAGGAGATGCTCGATTTAGATTATGCTCCACTTCCTTCAGTACTGGCAGAGTTTGTCGGTGGTTTCCTTTGTCTTGATCACAGGTCAAAGGTCTTATTAGCTGGATGGGATCATTTGCTAGAGCAGATGATTAGACATGGCACTATGTTATCTTGGGGATCTTGCATGATATCTCACTTATACTATGACTTGCACTAGGTTGTTTACCAGAGATCAACCACGTTATCAGCAGGTGTGACCCTATTATAGATATGGGCTTGGGAGAACTTACCTATGACACGTCCACTATCAGATAGAGATTGTCTAGTAGGGAGGCCCTATGTATATGGTTATCTAGGTGCAATTGTCCAATAAAAGATGGGAAAACTAGAGTATTGGAGATGAGTCCTGGATGATCTTGACAATGTGATCTAGAGGTCATATAGATATTGCGAGCAATGAGTAGAGAATGGTCATGAAATGTCATTTATTTTCTGCTCACGGTACCTTATTGGTTATACTCCCTACATTATTGGGTGGTTCATCATTACTTAGGTGGTATGTCAGTATGGCAGAGTCTAGGGACTCCCACAGGGGATAGTGTTGTATGCATGGAGGCGGCAAGATGTGAGTATGACAGCCTTGGAGGAAAGGATTGGGACTACATGGCCGATATTATTGATCCAGGCATTACAACAGAGTATGGCCAGTATCTTCTTACACACCTATTTCTGAGATTGACTCCCTTGGATGAGTTGATACCTGGGTTCGATGATTGAGAGGATAGACCACCACGTTGGGCTCCTAGATGACCGAGAGAGAGATGAGGGAGAGGATACAAGGGAGATGGAGGAGGTGGAGATTATGAAGAACATGATGTGGATTATGGAGATGAGGGAGGTGATGGTGAAGGAGTTGTGGAGGAGATGAGAGAGGACATGGTGGGGGAGATTGTGGAGGAGAGGATGTAGTGACAAATGTATTACGAGCTAGCATTTTTAGAGCTACGAGAGTGTCACCTATGGATTGGGTGACCAGGGTGGTTTGACGGAGGAGATCTGGACACATAGGATAGGTTTAGTAGGTTACACAGGCAGATTAGATACCATAGGTATTCGTAGAGGCCTCTCAGTGGATACTCATCAGGATTCCTTCTCACTAGCAGCAGGCACAAATTAGCGACTTGGAGAGTCAGGTTCAGTAGTTGGAGGACAGGATGGTAGAGGGAGACTCATAGATAGCACAATTACAAGCTTAGATGACAAAGTTACATGCACGGGTATAGGGTCAGGTGACTTAGATTTCTACGCTGACCACAAAGAGATACAACCATAGAGAGACATGGACAAACCCAGGAGTTGATACAGACTTTACAACAAATAGTTTCTCAAGGAATTACTGAGGTGACCTTGAGGGATCTAGCTCACCACTCCAGTCAGGCAGAGGATTACAAGAGTTTATATTAACAAGTTGTACCTCTAGAGAGGTGGATGACATCCTATGTGCAAAGTACTAAGTGGGATAGTTCATGTCGAGATTTAGAGAACCAGGGTGTTATAGGCCCTAGGAAGGATCCAGGTGGGTCAGGTCCATCTAGCGGTGATGGTACTGTCAGGTCTACAACATCAAGCATGAGCTTAGTTCCTCATCCTTCTTGAGATGTTGAGATATGATAGATTTTGATTTGATTGTATACACTTATTGATGATACATTAATAATTATTGTGAGCTATTTTTGTGATGTATCTCTGATATTTTTGTGATATCATGGTACATTGGATCTCAATTATCTTTTGATTATATGAGATGCAGTTTACAGTGCAACTTATTTTCTATATGATGGATGCATTCTACTTACTTTATGATGATGTCTTGTATCTATTAGATGTATGCATCTCTTTACATGATGTATATCTTAGGTTCTATATGATTATGGATTTTAGATGATGGATGTATACTTTCTTTATGATGATGCAGTATTTACATGAGGCATTCCTATGTATTATGTGATTTATTGATGATTGAATACAATGCATGATGGATCCTATTTGAGATGCTTATGCTTTTTTACAATGAATGATGTTATGATTATATGGTGCAATAATTATTTATGCAATAATGTTTTATGAATGATTTAATGTACTATGTGATACATATGTGATGGTATGAGATGCTGACTATACGATATGCTTTCTTTTTGTTGTTTTTGAAATTTTTTGATGAAATGCAAATGACTCTATCACAATGATGTGCAATATGAAATGTATGAATCAACTAAATGTATGCTGATGAGATGCAATGCAATGACATTTTATGATCTAAAATGTGTGATGCATTAATTATTGATGTCCAATGTACTCAATCATTTAATAAGAGAGATAACACCACTTGACCTCAGCCTCTGGAAAATGAGATTTTATCCCTTATGCACCTTGAATGCAACATGCAATCTAGTCTAAATATGCAAATATGAAAGTAATGCCATGTTATCATCAGACCAGTCACTTTGATCATGCTTTTTATCATCATTGAGCCTTTAAAATGTGGTAAGCGAGTGCAAACATTGATGGTATAATTGAACCATGATGTTTGAATGAAGTTTCATTTTGATTCTTTGATAGGTCAAGAGGAAGGGTGATGCAGAGAGTCTTGGAGCTTGATCCAATACACCTTCTTGAGTGATTTGTCCTACTCAACCCTTCAACTACTCAAGTCCATCCAATGACACTTAGTAGGGGTTTATGCTAATGAGACCTCCAAGGTTTGAACCTCTTTGGATTTCCTCCTAGGTATAGCCAATGGTTTTGGACAATCAACTCCACCTCTTGAGGTTGCCACCTTAATCACACATACTCCACTCTAGGGCTCCAACCACTCCTGCAAGGATATCAATACACAACCACTTCCAATGGACTCACAATGCATCTATTAGATATCTTTGAACTATTTTGAGGCTTTTAGGATCACCAAACTCATCGCTTTGGATTTCTATCCTTTCTAGGTCTCTACCGGGCTCAAATAGGCCTAATTGAATTAGCCCTCCCTTGGTGGTTTTAGGGACTTAGTTTGCAAATTTTCCAAACAAGGCTATAAATAATTCATGGATTAGCGTACCCTTTTGGAAGTTATAGACAATACTAAAAATTGGCATCTGGTTTATCCGTACAAGTTTGGTTTCCAATGCTGCACTATTTTTGAGGGTTTAGGCCACACGGGGTGACTAGGAAAGATGGGTCTGAAACTCTTCACCAGTCAAAACTCCTGCTCTAAAAAATGTAGGATTATTCAAGGGCATACTCAGGTCTTTCCAACCATATGACACTTTTCCATGTGCCAATTCTCTATGTGCTCTTAAAACACACTTTTATGCTGTCCTAACTCACCTACTCCAAGTGGTGAACCTAGGGCTTCATTGTATCTCCTCCTCAAGGACCTGCAAAACCACAAATCCTATCCTAAACCTATATACAGACCCTAACCTAGAATTTTTAATGATTTAAATAGGTGCCATCAAAGAATGCTTAGGTTAGAGCCATTTTCTTGCTCTTAAACCCTACTTGCAAAGAATGGAAGAAATCTCTACAACCTAGGACAATCAAAACTTCAAATAAAGATTTTTAAAAGTGAATTCAATCAAAACTCATGCCCTACAATTATTTTACACAATCATGTCCATACCGGACCGTACCAAGCAATGAAAAACAATTGAAAAGCTATAAAAAATGGTGAAAACGAGATTGCTTCACAATCCAAAAACTTTCTCTTGCATTTCCAATCCTCCAAACCATACAATGAAGTGAATTTTGGATTTTATTCTCTTGGTTCAGTTGGGTCAACCAACTTTTCAATGCCTTTAACCAAAAATGTAACTTTTGCAAGAAATTGCAAAATGTTGCTCATCAACTTTTTACATCTTTTGACTCCAAGATGCAACTTTGCATTCTAATGCATTTTAGGACTCCTGAAGGTCCTCAAACACCGTAGAAGACCTAAAAAAACACAATTGACCTCTATAACATGAATTCATTCATCTAGAGTACTTCTCCTATGAATTACCTAAGCATCTCACTTCTCAGGCTGACAACTTCCTAAACACAAATGTCTCAAACCAAAACTTGGACAACTCAACCATGGCTCTATTGAGTCCCAAATGATTGGTCCATTATTACATCACAAAGATAACACACAAACTTGAAAGAAAAAAAAACATTCATCTTGGAGTGTTAGGTTCCCTACACCATACTCCCCTGGGACAAAGAACTCAAGTCCCTTTTTGCAATCTCCACTCCATGCTAAAGCATATATGCCTCTAACATACACATGGCATCTGAATCAGGTAACTCTTCCCATTTGACAAGATAGTGCTTGTAGACTCCTTTCCTTGTCTTCTTTACTATCTTGGTATCTATGATACTCTCCAACTTAACCGGTTGACTGGGTGGCAAATCCCTTATCCAATCTTCTTGAACCGGTGATGACATGTCCAACTGAGGTGTTGGTGACTCTCCCTTGTATGGATAGAGATCACATACATTGAATATAGGAGATATACCCAAGGTGGGAGGAAGTTCAACTTCATATGCATTCTTCCCATACTTGTGCACCACCTTGAGAGGTCCAATTTTCTTCATCATGAGCTTGATAGGCTGCCCTTTTGAAAGTCTCTCCTTCCTTAGGTATGCTAACACTAAGTCTCCCACTTTCAATTGTACATTCCTCCTTGGTTTATCAGCTTGAACCTTATACTGCTTGGATTTTTGTTGTAAGGACTGCCTTACCTCATCATGCACTTCTTTAATACCTTTTGCAAAGTTTTCCCCTTGTGTAATCTTAGGTGCCATTGAACTGAGATCTCTGAGCTCCAATATTCCCCTAGGATGGAATCCATATACTATCTCAAATGGGATTTTACCTGTGCTATGGTTTATGGAGTCATTATATGCATATTCTACCTGTCCAAGTACTAGATCCCAAGTTTGCCCATGTTGCTTTATAAGACATCTTGCCAAGTTGCTCAATGACTGATTGACTACCTCTGTCTGACCATATGATTGAGGATGATAGGTAGATGAAAAGGATAACTTGGTGCCCAAGTTCCTCCAAAGTGTCCTCCAAAAGTGGCCCAAAAACTTCACATCTCTATCACTAACAATGTTGATTGGAAGACCACGAATTCTAACTATCTCCTTGAAGAAGAGGTCTGCAATATAGGTGGCATCATTGGTGCTCTTGCAAGGTATGTGCCTTTTTTCTGAACCTATCTACCACCACATACACACTATCAAATCCTCTTGGGGTCCTAGGCAAGCCTAACACAAATCCATGCTCAAACATTCCCAAGGCCTCTGAGGTATGACCAAGGGTTGATATAGTCCTACATTACTTGATGTTCCTTTTTCTCTTTGGTAGATGGTGCATTTCTCTACAAACCTTCTCACTTCTGATTCTAACTTAGGCCAATAATAAAACCTACCAACCTACTCCATAGTCTTATCAATGCCAAAATGACCTCCTAGACCTCCTTGATGCTTCTTTTGGATAATATTTTGTCTCATAGAACATTGAGGTATACAAAGAAGATGAAATTTGAACAAAAAACCCTCTAGTATCATGTATTTTGAATAAGAGACATGTGAGGTGTTAGAAAAATCAGAACAAACACTATATATCTCTACAAAATCCTTATCATCCTTGTAGAGGCCTTGTAACTCACTCAAACCCACACTTTGCAATTGTATCTCCTACATAGTCATGACTCTCCTACTTAGTGCATCATCTACCTTGTTGGTTGTCCCTTTCTTGTGTTTGATAGTGAATGTATAGGATTGTAAGTACTCAACACACTTTAGGTGTCTTTGGTTTAAATTCTCTTGCCCATTGAGGAAACTAAGGGCATGGTTGTTAGTGAAGACTACAAATTCTTTGGGCAGCAACTAATGATGCCATTTTTTCAATGCTTGAACCATTGCATACAAATCCAATTCATATGTGGAATACCTTTTCTTAGCTTCATTTAACTTATCTGAGAAGAAAGCTATAGGATGACCCTCTTGGCTCAAAACTGCCCCTATTTCCCTTTGGCTAGTATCACATTCTACTATAAACAACTAATTGAAATCAGGAAATCTAAGGGTTGGCAGCTTTGCTATCTTGGTTTTCAACATTTCAAACCCCTTATTATCTTCCTCTGTCCACTTAAAGTGACACTTAATCTCTCCTTTAATGGTATTGAGAATAGGAGCACAAACATGGCTAAATTTTCTCACAAACTTCCTATAAAAAGATGTCATTCCATGAAAGCTTCTAACTTCACTTATGCCCCTAGGGATAGGCCAATTAATTATTTCTTCTAACTTTCTTAGATCCATCTTTAAACATCCATGAGAAATAAAAAAACCAAGGTATACAAGCTTTGTTTTCAAAAACTCACATTTTTCAAGGTTAATCTTGAGTTGAGCCTCCTTTAACTTCTTCAAGACCATCTCCATATGCTTGAGGTGTTCCTCCTTGGAACTTCTGAAGATCAAAATGTCATCAAGATACACAATAACAAATCTACCAATAAAATCAACTAAGGCTTCATTCACGAACCTATAGAAGGTACTAGGTGCATTGGTGAGGCCAAATAGCATCACCAACCACTCATATAGGCCTGCATTGGTTCTAAAGGTTGTCTTCCATTCATCTCCAGGTCTGATTCTAATCTGATGATAACCAAACTTCAAGTCTACCTTTTTTAAGTAGCTTGCACCTCCTAGATTTTCCAATAGCTCCTCAATCCTTGGCATGGGAAACCGGTACCTTATAGTAATCTTGTTGATTGTTCTGGAGTCAGTGCACATTCTCCATTTCCCTCCTTTTTTAGGCACTAAAATAGTAGGAATAGAAAATGGACTCAAAATCTTCTTGATAAACCCTTTGTCTATGAGTTCTTGCACTTGTTTGGCGATCTCTTCATTTTGACTAGGTTTCATTTTATAGGCAGCTTTGTTTGGCAGATTGGCCCCTGGTATCAACTCTATTTGATGATTCACATCTCTCATTGGAGGTAAGGAATCAAGCATGTCATCCCCTATCACTTCTTCATATTTTTTGAGTAGACCTTGCACCTCTTGAGGCACTTCGCTCATTGGATCTACCTTAGCTTCATCTCTAAGCTTCAACACTATAGCATGGCCTTGATGACCTTCTTGCTTCAACACTTTTAGAAACTCTTTACCTCTCATTAGCATCACACCTGATCCTATTTTATTTTCTTCCTTTGGATTAGGTAGTGGATCCATTTGGTACTTCTTTCGATTCTTTGTGATAAGATAGTTGTTCTTTTCTCCATCATGAGTAGCTCTCACATCATATTGCCATGGACAACCCAACAGCAAATGACAAGCATCCATAGGCAATATGTCACATAATAATCTATCCTTATACTCACCAATTTCAAATTCCACTCATGCTTGTTCATCAACCAAGGCATGTTGACCTCGGTTGAACCATGATACCTTGTAAGGAGTGAGATGAGGTAATCTTTTCAGTTTGAGTTTGTCCACCATTTCAACTGAGACAATATTCTGAGTGTAACCTAAATCTACAATCACCTTACAAATCTTCCCATGTGACCTACAAGTGGTCCTAAACAAACTTTTCCTCTACGGTGGCTCTTGAACTTGGGGTATCTTGAGCATTTTTCTCCTCATCATCAAGTTTTCTCCATCTGTCACTGGCCCTCCCTTACTAATGGAAGAATTCACACTCTGAGTGTCCTCCTCTTGCAACAATTGAGTTCTTCTTTCCCCCATGTATGAGCTTGTTGAGCTTGAGGCTTTTCCTGGGCACTTACTCATGGTATGCACAACTTGGTTGCAATGATAACACCTATCGGTGAAGACTATGTTTCCTCTCCCTGAGTTTCCAAACCTACCCCTAAAATTTCTCCTCTCTGAGAGTCCCCACTTCCTTCTTGGCTTTTCTTCTCTTCATTTCTTGATGATTGTTTCCCCCTACCAAAGGTTCCTCTACCTCTAAAATTATTACCTCCTCTATGTTTATGATTTTGTTCACTTCTCCTCTTGATCTTCTCCTTTTCCCTTGAGGCCAATTGAAAACACTTATGGATAGTGTCTGGTGTGAGGATACTTATCTCATCTTGTATATTTTGTCTAAGGCCATTCATGTACCTGAACAACTTCTCCACCTTATTCTCATGCTTCCTAGCCCTCAAACTGAGTTTGTGGAATTCCTCAGTGTATGCATTGACACCTAACTCCCTTTGTTTCAGATTTTGCACTATCTTATGGATTTGAACTTCATAATCCCCTGGAAGGAATTGAGCCTTAAGTCTGATCTTAATACACTCCCATGAAGTGATCTTCTTCTTACCTTCTTGTATCCTTTCTTCTTGCATCATATTCCACCAAACTAATGTTGATCCCCTCAATCTTGATTTGGCCACATTTACTCTTTTCTCTTCTGCTACCTCTTTGTAATCAAAGTGATTATTTAGAGCCTCTATCCAATCTAGCAACTCTTCTCCATTGAGATTTCCTCCATAGGTGGGAAATCCATCCAAGTTGTCTTGGAAATGGATTTGACTGCATCCAAGAAAAGATTTTGGTCTTGAGGCATTGCTACTACTACTAGTTCCTCTCCATCATCCACTTCTTCATCAGTCTCATCACCCATTTCTGTCTTAACCTTCCCCTTCTCCTTCTTAACCTCTCTGGTTCCTCTACTTCCTTCTGTAACCTTCAATCCTTCTATCATCTCTGTCACCAACTGTCAAATGGTTTCTGGAGTCATTGGCTTTGGAGGCATGGAACTTGCTTCTGATTCTTCGCAATCTGACATACACCAAATCTTTCAAAGAATGGCTCTGATACCACTCTGATGCAGAGAGTCTTGCAGCTTGATCCAATATACCTTCTTGAGTGATTTATCCTACTCAAACCTTCAACTACTCAGGTCCATCCAGTGACACTTACTAGGGATTAATGCTAATGAGACCTCCTAGGTCTGAACCTCTTTGGCTTGCCTCTTAGGTATAGCCAATGGTTTTGGATAATAAACTCCACCTCTTAAGGTTGCCACCTCAATCACACACACTCCACTCCTGGGCTCCAACCACTCCTGCAAGGATCTCAACACATAACCACTTCCAATGGACTCACAATGCATCTATCAGATGTCCTTGAAGTATTTTGAGTCTTTTAGGATCACCAAACCCATCACCTTGGCTTTCTATCCTTTCTAGGTCTCTACCGGGCTCAAATAGGCCTAATTGAATTAGCCCTCCATTGGCGGTTTTAGGGACTTAGTTTGAAATTTTTTCCAAACAATGGTAGAAATAAATTATGGATTCTAGTACCCTTTTGGAAGTTACAGATAATACTGAAAATTGGCATTTGGGTTATCTATACAAGTGGGGTTTCCAATGTTGCACTATTTTTGAGGGTTTAGGCCTCATCGAGTTACTAGGAAAGATGGGTCTAAAAATCTTCACCAATCAAACCTTATACTTGAAAAAATGTAGTATTTTTCAAGGTAATACTCAGGGCTTTCCAACCATATGGCACTTCTCCATGTGCCAATTCTCTATGTGCTCTTAAAACACACTTTTTTGTTGTCCTAACTCACCTTCTCCCAGCGGTGAGCCTAGGGCTTAATTGTATCTCCTCCTCAAGGACATGAAAAACCACAAATCCTATCCTAAACCTATATAAATACCCTAACCTATTATTCTTAATTATTTCAATAGGTTACATATGATAATTCTTAGGTTAGAGCCATTTTCTTGCTTATTAAACCCTACTTGCAAGGGCTTTACACCTAGTTGCAAAGAATAGAAGAAATCTCTGCAACCTAGGACAATAAAAACTTCAAATAAAGATTTTTAAAATTAAATTCAATCAAAACTAATTCCCTACAATTATTTTAGACAATCATGTCCGTACTGGACTATACCAAGTAGTGAAAAACTGTCAAAAACAGTGAAAACAAGATTGCTTCACAATCCAAAAACTTGCTCTTGCATTTCCAATCCTCCAACCCATACAATGAAGTGAATTTTGGATTTTATTATCTTGGTTCAATTGGTTAAACCAACTTTTCAACTCCTTTAACCAAAAATGCAACTTTTGCAAGAAATTGCAAAATGTTGCTCAACAAATTTTTACATCCTTTGACTCCAAGATGCAACTTTGCATTCTAATGCATTTTAGAACTCTTGAAGGTCCTCAAACATCCTAGAAGACCTAAACACAACACAATTGACCTCTATTACATGAATTCACTCATCTAGAGTACTTCTCCTATGAACTACCTAAGCATCTCACTTCTCGGGATTACAACATCCTGAACACAAATGTCTTAAACCAAAAATTAGACAACTCAACCATGGATGTACTGAGTCCCGAATGGTTGGTCCATTATTATATCACAAAGATAACACACAAACTTGAAAGAAAACAAAAAAATTTATCTTGGAGTGTTAGGTTCCCTGCACCAAAGGGTATCATCTTTCAAGTAGGTATAAATTTGGCCATAACGGGAGGAAAAGGGTCCTACTAGGTGACATATGATTTGGGAATTAGGATAGTCATAGGCAGGGTGAAACAATTCTTCCACCAGGAATTCATAACAATCTTGATTTTCTTGTGTTTGAAGCATAGAGGCAATTATAGCCATGGCATCAACTACTGTATTTTCATTCTTTAAGATCTGCTCAAAAGAAATGTCCACAAAGTAGTTTCTAAACTAATCCACCATCTTTTTGTAGGGCATTATCTTTTCATCTTTGGTTTGATAATCATCATTGAATTGATTGATGACCATCTAAGAATCTCCAAAACTTGCAAATGTGTAATATTCCATTCTAAAGCTATCTTGATTCCTGTTACTAATGCCTCATATTCTGCTATATTATTGGTGAAAGGGAAAGCCAGTTTGTATGCTTTTGGGATGGTGTGACCTTGAGGTGTGATAAATAGCAAGCCTGCCCCTGATCTATGTTGTGTGTAAGAACCATCAAAATACAATTGCAATGTTTGCCTAATGACCATGAGAACGTCATCATCTAGAAATTTAACATGTATTGGATGATCATCCTGGAGTGGTGCCTCTATTAATTGATCAAAAATCACTTGTCCTTTTATAGATTTTCTATCAATGTATTCAATGTCAAACTCACTTAGGATCATTACCCATTTTGCCAATCTACTTGTTAAGGTTGCCTTGCTAAGAAGATATTTCAATGGATCAATTTTGGCTATCAGCTTCACTGAATGGGTTAATATATAGTGTCTTAGTGTTTGGGATGTGAACACTACTTCTAATCATTCCTTCTCAATAGATGAGTAGTTGAGCTCATATTTGACTAAGGTCTCATTGATGTAGTAAATAGCTCATTCTTTCCCTTCACGATCCAATTGTGCAGAGCTCCTAATGATAGCTTACTGGCTGATATATAAAGCAGTAATGGATTGCCTTCAATCGGTGACATTAGAATAGGTGGGTTCATTAGATATTCATTTATTGCATGAAAATATTCTTCACATGTGTCATCCAATTTGAATGGAACATTTTTATGCAACAAATATGTGAAAGGATGACATCTATCAGCTAGTTGGGATATGAACCTTCTAATGGACTGAAGTCTCCCTTGAAGTGATCTTAATTGGCTGATGTTTTTGGGTGATTCCATTTCCATGATTGCTTTAACTTTATCTAGATCTACTTCAATACCTCATGTTGAAACAATGTATCCCAGAAGTCTACCAAATGCACATTTCTTTAGATTCAACCTTAGTTTGTATTTCTCTAAGCGGTCAAAGATCTTCACTAGGATTTTGAAATGTGCTTCTCTAGTATGTGACTTAGCCAGTAGATCATCAACATAATCTTCCATAAAGGTATGGATAATATCATGAAAAATTATTGTCATTTCTCTTTGGTAAGTAGCTCCTATGTTCTTGAGTCTAAAAGGCATTACATTCCAACAGAAAGTACCCCATGGGCATGTGAAGGTCGTCTTCTCTTGATTTTTTGGTGCTATTTCGATTTGACTGTAGCTTGAGAAACCATCCATAAGAGATAACATTTTGTTTCTAGCTGTCAAATCCATAATGTTATCTATATTTGGTAAAGGAAAATCATATTTAGGACACGCCTTATTGAGATCTTTGAAATTTGTGCATACTCTGATACTTTTGTCTGTCTTAGAAATAAGAACTATATTGGATACCCATTCTGGATATGCTACTGGTCTAATAAATCTTGCATCTAGCAATTTCTTCAATTCTGCTTTGACCAATATGGCCATATGAGGATGCATCTTTCTTAGCTTTTCCTTTACTAGTTTTACTCTGGGAGAAAAATTTAGGTGATGCATGATGAGATCCAGATCTAATCCTAGCAAATCTGCATATGACCATGCAAAATTGACTTGCCTTTCTTTGAATAATGCTATATAGTCATGTTTCTCTTGTACTGATAATGATGCTACTGGATAGAGAATCTTTGGATGATCTGGTGTTCCAATGTTGACTGCTTCAGATGGTTCAATCGGTATTGAAGATATTTCCTGGAAATACTCAGGCAAGGTGTCAAATCTCCCATTCTCTAGTGCCTCAAGGAGGTTTTCACCATCGGATACATTCTTTCTTTTTATTTTTTCTTGATCTAATGTTGCCATTAATTGGTTTTCAGCATTAGACCTGATATTTGTTTTTACTTTTCACTTTTTCTATTGACAGATTTGGCACTTTCTTGAGGAGAAGATGCATTATTGGATTCACTGGTGGAAGTTGTTGTAGGTTAAACTACATTGAGGTATAAGGCAATGGCATGATCATCAGGGAATGTTTCTATCTCAATGGGTCCTTCATTGTCCCAGTCAATAAGCTTTGGATACACTAATGGCAAGGGGTAGTCAGATTGTTGTATGTCAAGAGCATTAAGGGTCATGATAGAGATGTCTAAGTCTTGAATGACTATTTCTAAGTCTAAGATGTTACTTTCCTCAGAATGACCTTCAACAAGTAGTTCCTAATTATCCTCCCTAGAGTCAACATCAATATATTGTAGTTCCCATTCGAGTGTTCTATACTCTGACATTTGCGCTACATATGAGTGGACTATATCGAAATCTACATATTTTATATAGCACGACTCTTCAGAAGAATCTTCAATTTGGTAAGAGTCCCATTCCCACTCATTGAAATCTGTTTCACTCGAAGCTTGTAATCTAAAAATTTGCTCATAAAGGTTATTAGTAGCTTCTTTTCTCTTTTTAGTAAGTTCCTCAGCTTCTTAATGTTGCCTGTGAGTTGCTTCCTTCTGTTGTTTGCAGATGGTTTCCTCTTGTTGTTTACGTGCAACTTCTTCTTCTCTTTGAATGGCTTGTTCTTCTTATTGTCATTCATATTCTTGTTCTTGTTGACTGTGAGATGGTGCTTCTTGTTGTGGATCTATATGTTGGTATTTTGGTATGGTTTTGTCATTGATGTCAACACCTACTAACACTTATCAACTCTGGCACTTTGGAGGATCAACAATGTTCACCGACAAGCAAGTGACTTATGCACAGTCATCGGTATCTAGTACACTGACAAAATATAATTTTTACCGGCACTTGTAATGATATGGAAAACACTTGGTTATGTCGAAGACATCATTTTGACACTTTGTCTTGGAGATTTGTTCATTGGTATATTTGTGTTTTCATATTTGTTATTACCGGCAAATAGGTCTAGGTTATGCATTGGCAGGCTTATCTATTCTGGATCAGCACAACACACTTTGGAGATTATTTTGTTGTTATTGTAAATGCATTAAGCTGACATGTTGAATCAGATATTGCATCGGCTATTGATTTACTTGTAATTGTTTTATTGTAATATATTTTAGAGACAACCTACTAAAATTGGTCTTAGGTTATGGTATAAATGTAAGATCTTATTTGTAAGATCGATATGTGATAAGGATAATGAATTTTAAGAAGTTATATGCAAGAATAAGCAGAGCTATACACACAGACATCATTTGAAGGTGAAGCAAGGTATTTGTAAATACAATCAGAACTACACCGGTACTGAATCCAACATATGAAGATGCTATTTTGAGTAGTGCATTCTTATTGGATTTAACCATCCAATTGTAGTCAATGTGACTCCTATTTGTGTTTGAGTGAGCTCTAGGCACTTGGCCTTTCTGCATGTGCAGACACCATTTGTATACACATACTATCTGTAGTAGCATCATCTGATTGTGGGTAAGGTTTCCCACCGTGGTTTTTCCCCTTACAGGGTTTCCACGTACAAATATTGGTGTTATGTGTTGTGGATGTTATTGTCTTTCTGTTTCATGCATTAATCTTTACCGGTACTATAATTAACTGATAAACTATCTACCGGCATAAGGTTTGGTTTATCGGTATTAAGCACATAGGTTGGTTAAGTTGTTTTTGGTTTGAATTTATTTTACAACTGATTCACCCCCCCTCTCAGTTATCTCTGGGACCTAACAATAGGTATCAGGGCCTAGTCTTCTTTTTGCAGAAGTTTAACAGCTTGAGGAGATCCAATATCTACTAACTATTTCAAGAAGGATAGTCCTAAACTTGATGGAACTAACTATGGGATATGAAAGATCAAAATGGAGACACATCTAAATTGCATTGGAAAGGACATCTAGGATGTAACAAAGATTGGCTATACAACTTCTACAACCAGTCAGCCTAATCCACCAAACTTGGCTAAAGATGAGGAAAATGATTGCAAAGCAAGAGAAGCACTTTTGAGCACATTAACAGATCAGCAAATCATGGGATTATTAGATAGATCTACTGCTTAATCTATTTGGGATCATTTAGAAACATTGAATGAAGGAGATTCCACAGTCAAAATTGCAAAACTTGAAAGCTTCCGGGTCAGGTATGAAAATCTAAAAATAGAAGAAGATGAAAGGATTTCTGCTTTTATGGAAAGAGTAAATGAAATTGTTTTGGGTATTAAATGTTGTGGAGGAACCTTAAGTGGAGATGAAATTGTTTCAAAAGTTTTAAGAGGATTTCCACATGCATATAAAATGAAAGTTACTACTATAATTGAGTTGAGAACAATGCCTAATACATCAGTAACTAGGGATACATTGATTGGAAAACTTTCATCTTTTGCAATTGAGGAATTTGCACCTATTGCTACTATAAAAATAGATTTAGCTTTTAAGGCATCAACATCATCTGCACCATCATTTGACAAAACTGATTGGAAATCCTTTTATGCAGGAGAACTTGAGGAAAGCAGGAGAGAAAATGAAGAACTTGAAGAACTTGAAGCACTATTTGCAAGGAAAATTCCTAAAGGTCCAGTTGGGAGTAAGTATGAACGTAAAGCACCCTTTAAATGTTTTAACTGTAATAAGATTGGTAATATGGCTTCAAGATGCCCTGATAGACATGCTAGACTAAGAGAAGAAACTAGAAGAGCATACAAGCCTAACCCTAAATACCAAAGATACAGATTTAAGAAGAGTAAAGATAAATCTTGTTATCTCGCTGATGAAGGAGTCACTAACTATTTTGATGAGGATCCGACAAACAATGGATGGGTTTTTGTTGCTATAACAGAAGATCAACCAGCACCTACTGTTCAACCAGTAGAGCAGGCCCTGATAGCTAAAGTTGAAATTAAGGATGAATGGATCATTGATTCAGGATGTTCACATCACATGACTGGTGATAAAGGTAAATTCTTGAACTTTCGGGAATATAATGGAGGTCTGGTAAGATTTGGAGATGACAAAGCTTGTTTAATCAAAGGAAAAGGTACAATATCTCTTGATGGAAAGCATAATACTGACAATGTTTACTATGTAGAAGGTTTAAAGCATAATCTTTTGAGTGTTGGCCAATTAGTTGAGAAAGGATTTCAGTTACAATTGAAGAATGGTAAATGCAAAATTATGAACAGAACTAGTTTGGAAATTGCAATCGGTAATCAAACTAGAGGTAATGTCTTTCATTTGAATAATAGTGAAAAGACATGCTTGATTGTACATATTGATGAAAGTTGGCTATGGCATAAGAGACTCTATCATGTAAATTTTGATTGCGTGGTAAAAATCCATACTACTAAGGCAGTTAGAGATTTACCTAAGATTGTCAAACCTCACAATCGAGTATGTAAGGAATGTCAATTTGGAAAACAAGTTAGACCATTTTTAAAAGTATTCTAGAAAAATCAAATAATGCTCTTGACTTAATTCACACTGATTTATGTAGTCCAGCTAGAACTAAAAGCTTACAAGGTGATAGATATTTCATGCTAATCATTGATGACTATTCTAGAATGTGTTGGGTTACATTTCTCAGAGAAAAATTAGAAGCACTTGGAGAGTTCAAACTATTCAAAGCAATGGTAGAGAATGAAACCGGTAAGAAAATCAAATGTCTGAGATCAGATCAAGGAGGAGAATTCACATCTAAGGAATTTAATACATTCTGTGAAGCGAATGGAATCAGAAGACAGTTATCAGCACCCTGGACACCACAGCAAAATGGAGTTGTAGAAAGGAAAAATAGAACTATCTTGGATGTAGCTAGAAGTATGTTATCTAAAGCAAATCTACCACATGTATATTGGAGAGAGGCAATAAGCACATCGGTCTACGCATTCAACAAAGTTCATATCAAAAGAGAAATCGGTAAGACCCCTCATGAACTATGATTTGGTATTACTCCTACTCTTAAATATTTCAGAATATTTGGAAGTAAATTCTATATTAGAAGAGATGAGTATATTGGAAAATTTGATCCTAGAAGTGATGAAGGAATATTTCTTGGTTATTCATCTAAGAGAAAGGCATATAGATGTTTTAACAAGAGATTGCAGAAAATTGTTGAGAGCACAAATGTGAAGATTGATGAACAGTTTAGAGGAACTTCAAGGTATATAGACTCTTAACTGGCAATAGAGATACTGACAAATGAACCTACATTGAATCCACCGGTACAGAATGAAGATCCAGTTACATCGGTATCATCTAAAAATTCCACTGTAACTGAGGAACAACAACAAACAAAGACACCCCAGTATGTAAGACCAAATCACTCTGAAAATCCGATAATTGGGAACAAGTATCAAGGAGTTATGACAAGAGGAAGATTAGAAAATGAAGAGGTATGTCTTATTTTTCAAATTGAACCATCATCAATAAATGAGGCATGTGAAGATAAACACTGGATTAAAGCTATGGAAGAAGAATTATAACAAATTGAGAAGAATAACACATGGACATTAGTTCCCCGGCCTAAAGACAAAAATGTGGTTGGAACAAAATGGGTATTCAGAAACAAACTTAATGAAGATGGTAAGGTAATCAAAAATAAAGTAAGACTAGTGTGTAAGGGATATTATCAAAAATAAGGAATTGATTATAATGAAACCTTTGCACTGGTAGCTAGAATTGAGGTAGTCGGATTATTCTTGGCTTTTGCAGCACACAAGAACTACAAAGTATATCAAATGGATATTAAATGTGCATTTTTGAATGGAGATCTTGAAGAATAAGTTTATATTGAGAAACCTAATGGATTTTCTTTGACAAATAACAAAGATATGGTTTGCAGGTTAAGGAAAGCTTTGTATGGGTTGAAGCAAGCTCCAAGAGCTTGGTATGCTAGATTGGATAAGTATCTTTTGAAGATTGGATTTTCTAAAGGTAATGCTGACAACAACTTATACTACAAAGTGACTAATGATGACATCTTGGTTATAGAAGTTTTTGTTGATGATATAATCTTTGGAGGAGAAGATTGATTATGTAAAGACTTTTCTATTGAAATGCAACAAGAATTTGAAATGTCTATGATTGGAGAGATAAAATTCTTTTTAGGACTGCAGATTTCACAAACTGATAAAGGTATATTCTTGAGTCAATCCAAATACTTGAAAGAGTTACTAAAGAAATTTGGGATGGACAACTCTAAACCGGTAAGCACACCTATGACTACAAATGGAAAATTATCACTAAGGGATGAATCTACACATGTTAATCCGACTAGGTACAAATCTATGATAGGAGGCCTACTGTATTTGACACAAATAAGACCTGATATTATGAATGCAATATGTATTGTTTCAAGATTTCAGAGTAATCCTAGAGAAAATCATGAATCAGCAGTAAAAAGGATTTTCCAGTACTTACAAGGCACTACAAATCTTGGCTTATGGTATCCTAGAGATGAAAACTTTGAATTATGTGCATACATAGATGCAAATTGGGTAGGAGATGTGGATGACAGAAAAAGCACCACTGATGGAGCATTTTTTCTTGGAAGCAAATTAATTTCTTGGTTGAGTAAGAAACAAAGTTGTAAATCTTTATCAACAATAGAATCAAAATATGTTGCAACAACAACTAACTGTACACAGGTATTACGGCTTAAGCAAATGTTGATGGACATAAGGTAAAATGCAAGGAACCAATAACTATCTATTGTGATAACACTGTAACAATTGATATATCTAAGAATCCAATATTACATTCTAAAAACAAACATGTTTCTATCAAATTGAATTTTCTGAAAGAGAATGTTGAAGCAAAAGAAGTAAAACTAGTTTATGTCAATACTAAAGAGCAGATTGCAGATATTTTCACTAAACCTCTTCCTAAAGAGACCTTTGAATATCTTAGAGATCAGCTTGGGGTCATACCCCCATCGATAAAGACTTAGATAGTTGATATTTGTCATCAACCGGCAGAATTAACAAAGACATCTTTTACTCTGACTTTGATGAGGAGAGCTACTTCTTAGGGGGAGTAGTTGGCATACTGAATTGGTTGGTATTTTATTTACATCTGGTTTTGTATTGGCTTTGGCATTTGATGTCAACGGGGGAGAGATATCTATGGAAAAACACATTATCTTTTGGGGAGAGATTATTCATTAAGGGATAGATTGATACTTTGAGATGATTGATTACTCTCTATATCTGAATTTTGATTTCTAGTCATGATCTCTTTTGGGAGATGTTGGTTTTCGGTATTTGGCATTTCTGTTTTGGCACTTTGATGGTTTTACCATCTTGTCTTGCCATTGTTGTTCACCAAAAGTGATAACCCAAGAACACCTGCAAATCTATCTATGAGATAGCCAACCTCAATCAATGAAACACTTCAGGGCTTGGACAACATAACATAGGATCCTAATGATCCTCTTGCACTTCAGGTTCTGCTAGACCTAGGGGGGGACACCCTTTGATGCATTAAATACAATGATTACAGACACATAACTGCATCAATAATAAGTAGATAGATCATTCCACAAACTCACCGAATCTAGAAACACACTACAGATTGGCTAGATCTGTATAAATCATAAATGAAAATACAGCTTGGAATGAGAAGAACACACCCCTAAACATAAAGGGAAATAGATTTATCTTTTAATTTGTACATTGCTCTGAGAACATCCCCAGAACTTGTGAGACCAGTGCCTTATCTAAGGGCAACAGAGTCATATATCAAACTGTAAATGATAGCATATACTGCAAACCCATCTTCATTATTAATATCCCTGCATTAATGCCTTACAAAAATGCATTACCCAGCTCATTCACAAAACCATCAGATCTGTAAAAATGTATATCTCATTATCTATGATGTATTACAGAATTTAAATTCCTCCTTGAAGAATACCTACAACAATCACTACAACCTCCTTGAAATTGACAAACTTCAAACCTCCTCAAGGCCTTCAATTTGTAACAATAAGAAATACATCCAGAGACGAATTCTGTGTGAAGTTATGTATGCCTTACATACACAAGAACCTGCAACAAAACATCTACAGTAAGAAAGAACTCTATTACTCAAAAGAAAAACCCTGCCCTATACAATATTGAAGAGAACCCAAAATTGGAAGCCATCAAATCTAGACCATTTCTCCAAATTTCTAGAACCATTACAATTAGAAGAAAATTGGAATAAGAAGGAGAGGGAAAGGATCAGATCTGCAACCGAAATTGCCAAGTGTCTATTTTCTCTAACTGAAATTCTTTACCTTCTTCTTTCCCATGCAACTTGCTCTCAAAATATCCCAAATTGGTTAAAATTAACTGCCTCACTAATACATTTGGGGTCAAATTCCGATAGAGGTTTCTGACAGACAAGGAGCATTGTGTGAAAATTTGATTTGTTTTTTTAAAAATGCCCGTGTTCGTCGGAATTCCGATGACCTCGGGCATTTTATTTAAATAAAAATCACAACGTATTTTCATTTTGAAAGCAAACCGAAGAAAGCGGTGACCGTCTTGCCTCCCTGCCCCCTCCCCTCGCCGCCGGAGCGATCTCTGCACAAGCAAGGTAAGGTTTTTTTTGCAATCAAAGGAACTCTTTGTTTTTCAATGAAGGGCAGCTAATTTTTTTTCGCAATCAAGGGCAACTGGTTTTTTTTTGCAAATTAATCCATTTTGTGCATATCCTGCGATCTTAAAATTCCATGAAATGACATCTCTTTGAGGTATTCTGTCATACAGTTCACATGCCATGTGTATGCTACCCCATATTGTGATTTTTGTTATTGGAGCATTTGCAACTAATTTCTGACAAAAAACCCCCTTTGATTACGCTTTGATGGATGTCCATACCTTGTTCCAAAGCTCCTATTTTGGCACACGTAGGGAGGATGCTGGCAAACATTGTGCAAGATACATATATATATGTTCTTAATCAAACAAAGAGTTGATAAGATAAAGCATGGCGTAGATAAGCATGGTGATAACAGTGCCACAAATGAAGAGTGTGAGGTTTATGAGAATTGATGGAGGGCAATCAGATAATTGCCTTCGTGATGATGTGGGCCCTTCAACAATTACCTCCTTTATTGCCCCCTCCTCCATCAAATCATCACTAGCAGAAGCAGCAATATAATGCTCCATTCCATCTGATAATAAATCTAAACCCAAATCTTTGGCCACATTGTCAAGCCCATCTGAAACTACATCGAAATTGTTAGATTGGCCATTGTCGAGTCCATCAGATAAAACATTAATGTGCACTTTCATTCCACATTGATAGTCTTTTGCATTTCCACTGGTAAAATATCTATCACCCATTTCAATGAGTGGGACTGCATCAAGCCCTCCATCATATAGCTTGATTGGATTGCTCACATCACAATTCTCAAACTCTTCTCAGTTCTTCAGCTCCAATACGCTTTGTTGAGAGGAAGCATAAGCAAACCCTGTCAAATGTCAAAATGTAGTTGTTTGCCATCATTTTTCTGGGCACAAAGGCCAAACTTTATCTAACCTAAAATTTTCATTAGAAGAAAGATATATTCTTTAAGTTCTCCACAAACCCAATTTTGACTACCATAAGTCGATTAAAAGAGCTACTCAAAAGAGATTGACAAGATCTAAAACCAGGCACTCACCATGGCGTAGGGCATGGTGAAAGATCCAATCTAATATCTATAGATGGGATTTAAATAGATATGAAAGAACTAATAGCATCCATACATATATAACCTATAAACCCTAATCAAAGGGCTTACTAAAAATTTTGAACAAATTTATAACAAGGGAAGGGCAATATTACAGAGATTATCTCCAACATGGAAGATCTTGCAGGAAGCCCATCCTTTGAAATCTAAGGCAGGATCCCATCCTTTGTCGTCCCCCACCACATGTTGTTCTGCTGAACACCCCATCATATTCATGAAAGTGAATCCCATCACCATGAAGATCAAGCAATAAGTAGATGCACTTGGAGCCATCATTGAGATAAACATGACTATATTTCATGAGGATTTGAACTCAATAATATGTTAGATTCTCCCAAGGATGGGTGGACGATACACTTGAAAGGTAGATGATTAAGGATGATGACAAGGTGAATTTTCCTTAGAATGATAGGGTTGATTTTCCTAAGAACAAGTAGACTCATGTAAACTAGAGGATACAAATTTGGACAAAATAATGGAAGGAGACTAAAACTAGATAGATTCACCTAAATGGGAGTGTAGTCATCTAAGGATAGGAAAAATTCACCATTTGCGTAAGAAAGATGGATAAGATAAATGATTTATGTGAAAAAGATTCACCTAAGAGAAAGTAGATTCACATAAGGATAGGTGGATTTTGCTAAAGATGAAGGGATAAGACTTAACAAAAAGAGGACTTAGGATGATGACAAGGAGGATTCATTTAAGGATATGGCATATTCACATAAGGGATAGTGTATTCTCCCAAGAATATGGAAAAATTATTGATTGGCAGAATGACATACTAGATCAAGGAATGATACAAGGGTATATTCACCAAAATATAAGGTAAATTCAGCTAAAAGGGTACCCATGAGATTGTGGTACTAAGTACCTATCTATGGATGGTGTATTTGGATACAAGTATGATGAAACCATGCTTGTGTATGATGAAACAAAGTCCAGATCTCTATTATAGGTCCAACATAATCTCTATTATTTGAGACACCATTTTATTAGCATATCCAATTAGGGTAATTTATGGGTTTAATTATGGATCATGTTGTCTATTTCCTTGCACTATTGAACTTATTTTGATGTATTGTGATTATTTTAATTTTGAAGTTATAAATAAATTATGTTTGTACCTTAGAAAGGGTGACTCCAATTGATGTTTGGGTAGTTTATTTGAAAACTTATGGTGATTATTGCCCTATGTTATGTAATGGAGTTATTTTTACACTAAGTAATTAACTCGAAAAATGAATTTGTATTGTTGTACAAGTATGATGAAACCATGCTTGTGTGTTTACATGTTTGTGCATCCTATTGAGAGCCAACCTCGTTGTTGAGGAACTCAATAAATTTGGTGTTAAGTAGAAGAATGGAAAACTCAAGAAGCTATGGTGACATATTGTGGCATTAGTAGGGATTATCTCTATTGACCACACCTTTCAAAGATAGTATCCCCTAGTTCCCCTCATAGAATGGACCATTGGATGGCTCATAGTGGTATCCTATCCTACATTTATCTTGATGGCATTGCCGATAGTTGGTATGTGGTTCTTAGTATGGGTTTCCTCTTACCCTATTCTCTTATTTATATCTTTGTTCCAACATGTGGAGATTGATTTTTGTCATGCTATGATGATTTTCATGTTTGCATGTGTTTTGACATTATGCAAATAGATATGATGTCAAACCATACTTATGTTTTGATATAGTGTAGGTGATGGTTACATGTTGTTGATGGTAGTGATTTGGGTTCAAAGACACAATTCCACACACACACACAAATATTTGAAGATGCATTTTATATTATTCCTTCTTAGTGGCGATTAGTGTTAGAAGATTTGCACACATGTAGAGAGGAATTCATGTTAGATACAATAGGTTGTGTTTGATAACATATGAATGTGCCTTATGATGTATACATATAGCTTTGGTGTGTGACATGCATGCACATTTTTCCATAAGACACATTGCTATGTGGCATGTGCCCTATGCATGTCTTCTTTGTGAGGCACGTTGCTATGTGCAATGTGGCCCTAGGTGTACCTTCTCTATGAGGTGTATTGCCATGATATGTTAGGATTTGTAGTGTGCAAGCCACAAATGCATGCATGAGGGACTATTATTATAGTCATGTTTTTTGGGCATGTAGCCTAGGCATGTCTTCTCCATTAGGTACATGGCCATGCCATGTGGGAGTTTTTGTGTTCATGCCACAAATGCACACATGAGGGACTATTATTGGAGTCATGATGAATATTCACTCTATTTAGCCACAATTTCTATTCATATAGTTATGTAATGTGCACTTTTAAGGATTGTGAAGTTTCTTTCAATTATTGATGATCTCTCATCTTTGTTGCATGGGCCAACAATTTTATTTTATCTCATTTGAATTAGTTTAATCACTATTGTGAGATTTCTCTATTGTGTAGTTATTGTGGCTATGTTTGATTTGCTATTGGAATTGAACACATTTATTTGACTTATTATTGGTACTATTTTTTCTTTCTTTCAATATTTATGATCTTTGGTAGTTTAGTGAAACTCTTGCCTTTTTTAAATGTTGCCTTCTTTGTTGTGATGTGATTCCTCACCAAGATCAACGTAGATAACCTTGGATGAGTGTATATAAGGAATCAAACATTGGGAAAATTTGAGGATAGGGGTAAGTGTTTGTTGTATGGGTAGCTACGATCCACTTGTACATTCTTAGTGATTATTGACGACTATGTCTTGGAGGCTAATCCCATTAAACAAACAAGGGGGAAGTCATACACCCATGGCATAGGGTAGGGGTGACCTGCAAACAATGCTAGTTCTAGATGCTTGTTTGCTTGGTGTATAACTTGTCAAAATTGGATCGATTGGCTACAGGTCTGCCATAAAGTTTCCAACTTATCACTAGTGAAAATACAAGAACCAAGGCTTAGAATACTCAAAAATGTCTCTCAGAAAGTCTGCAACAAGAAAACTTTTAGTAAGAATTTGCAGACACAATGCTCAGAAATTCACACAATCAGCTACATTAAATACATTCTCTATTAAGTTCAATGTTTTAAGATGAAAAAGAAGAGTTAAATGGTTTTGGTTTGATTTGCAATTTCTGTGAAGCTTTTGCACTAAAGTTTCCATAGCCTAATTTTTTTGCCTGTGAAGGAAGACCATGTTAGATAATATCAGCGAAGAACAAAATAAGGAGACAATTGCTAGATTATGGTCTAACTTGAAAAGAAAAGGTGATGGGAAATGTTATTGTCCCAGCAAAATTTGTAAGGGCTTAAAGACTAGAAGACTTCTAATCAAAACAGCTAAGAAACATTGTAGGCAGCATGGTCACATTGAAGGGGGACATGATTATCATCCACTGGTAAGTTGTTCATTATATCATTTTAACAATTTATATACATAAGAAATCACTTGATAATAAGATCATGATCATGGTTTATTTATGTTGATCATTTTTATATAGGTCGAGCACCCCAGGGCACATGACATGGACCAAGACAACCTGAAGAATATGGTTTTTGAAGTGGAGAAACATGGAGGTGTGAATATCAAAGCTGAAGATAATGATCCCATGGAAGATGACGATCATGCACCAGAAAACACAATTGAAGATGATGGTACAATTACATTGATCCATGACACATTTAGTACTGGCATAGCTAATCATGATGATTAGGATGACCTTGATGTTCATGATTTACCTCTTCTTGAGAAGGCATATGAGCCCCTTTAAAAAGGCTCCCAAACAACTCTTCTCTCTGTTGTATTGTTGTTGGTGAACTTGAAGGTTATGAATGGTTTATCCAACATAACAATCTCACGTATGTTAAGGTGTTTCATACATGTCATTACAGTTAATAAATGGTGAATCATGTACCATTAATATTCTTTATATTAACACCTCAAACTTTTTTTGTTTGTTGTAGATTGATAGGTGTGTTTTTTTTACAACCATCAAATATTCTACCTCGCTCATACCTAGAATTATCTGCCATTATGAAAGATATTGGAATGGAGTATCAAACAATAGATGCTTGTCCCAATGATCATATTATATATCATAAACAACATGAATTTGGAACAGAATGCCCTAAATTTCATATCAGTAGATATCGAACAGATCAAATAACAAAAAAGGTGCCTCGCAAGGTTCTTCGTTATATTCCCATTATTCCACGTATGCAACGATTATTCAGGTGCACTAGCTTGGCATAATTTATGGATTACCATGCATGCAATAGAAGTCAAGATGACATTATTCGAATGCCTACGGATGGTTCAACATTTATGGACATAGAGGAAAAGTGGCCACACTTTAAAGAAGAACCTCGTAATCTCAGGTTTTCGTTGGCAATGGACAGTGTCAATCCATTTGGAGAGTTGAGATCTGTTTACTCGGTGTGGCCTATTTTTGTTATCAACAATAATATTCCTCCATGGATGTCAATAAAGAGGGAGCACATAATGTTGGCAATGATTGTTCTAGGTATTTTATCATTTAATAGTCATCTACATTTAATTATAAATATTGCAGTAAAATGGTCATAATAATTATGTAATGTTTTTGTTCATTCCACTAGGCAAGTACCAAGTTAAAGATATGAATGTATATGTTGAGCCTCTTATTGATGAGTTGCTGGAGTTATGGAATGGTGTGACCATGTATGACATCTCTAGACCAATAGGACAAAGACAATTTCAATTCCATGCAATGCTTGTATGGACAATACATGGTGCCCCAAGGCTAACACATTTTTGTGGTACGTTATAGTGTTCAAGTTGCGCATGATAATTATAATTATAAAAATTAATAGATTTAATATAATTATACATTATCTTGTATGTCTTCAAACAAAGGGAAAATTTGCATGTCTAGTTTGTGGTCCAAAGATGAAATCCCATCATTCAAAAAGTTTAGGAAAGCAGGTGTTTGATAAGTATAAGCACTTCCTTCACAAAAATCATAAGTGTCGGAATACTGAAAAACATCTTTTCAATGGGAAAGAAGAGACTACATCAAAGCCATGAAGAATGACTCCTCACTTATGGAAGTTGGAATCTAATAGAATTAATCGTCAAGATAATGTCATTCCATCTAATGGTTTATGTTTGGAATTTGAATTTTTCTATCGTGTTTTGTTTACTGATGATGTAATTGATGATACTGAAGGTCATCAAGGCATGGATGACCACCTTCCAAAGGGACTAAAAAGTTATCCCACACAATTCAGTAGGTTGCCTTACTACGAGCAGCTACAAATTGTGTATTTGTTTGATACAATGCATATTGGAAAGAATATAACAGAGACATTATGGAAAATATTGGATGGAAGGCATGACAAAGAAAAAATTGTCAAAATTTGTAGTGACATTGTAGAATCCAATCATGCAATGAAAAATGTCATTCAATCAAATAGCAATGGAGATCAGATTAATATAAGTGCCCTTCCTTGGTTATTAACGGAGCAGCAAAGCAATTCTATAAAAGAAGTCATACGAAAAATTTGATTTCCCACAGGATTTGCTGCGAACATAAACAATCTCATATCAAAGAAGAGTGAATTTGGGCGAGGGATGAAAACGCATGATTGGCATACCTTCATTAAGGTAATTCATGTTCTTGTGTATTTACTATATATTTGTATACTGTGCATTTACTTTTCATTGTATTATGTTAGAAAACAATGAAAAGATCATTTTATAATTGTTGCAGTACGTTCTACCTCTATCTCTCCTAGACCACTTCGACAATAATATCAAGCAAGTCATATATGATCTTGGAAAATACATGAGGTAAGTAGTGATGTTTGTTCAATGTATTGTATAGATATTATATTTGCCATTTGTTTTACTTGTTATGCAATATATTGTATATTATTTTGTAAAGTCTCATTTATATATTTTTGCATCTTCAATCTCTTTTAGGTGGTTGTCATCTAAAGAAATCCACAAGGAAGATATAAAATATTGGAAGAGAAAAATCCCTCATCTAATGTGTGAAATGCAAAAGTGTCTACTTTCAAATTTTTTCAATGCACAAGAACACTACCTCATACACCAAGTTGAGGAGATTGAATTGTGTGGACCTGTACACACTAGGTCAATGTGGATGGTTGAGAGGCACTTGAAATTTTTGAAGGCTTTGGTTCGACAAAGAGCACATCCTGAGGGTTCTATGGTGGAGGGATATATGGTATACCAAACTATGGTGTACATTACTGAATATCTTCCTAAGTTTGCAGCAAAATTCCACGTAGATCGCATTTGGGATCCCAACCCTATTAATAAATTTGAAGGGGAGCACTTGATGGGGAAAGGTAGATTGAAGAAAGTGAGGTAATTATAAGATGTTATTGTAGTAAATTAATTCTTCATCTTCTAAATAAATCAGTTGTAAGTGGTCTATAAATTATTTGTACAGTTGGTTGGGAGTGGGATGCGCTACATTTGTATATTGCAAACAATCTTGATTGGATTATGGTGTGGATTGTACAATGTCAACATTCTAGTCACACATTAACATGGGATGGTGTTGCTTCATTGGTTAAAGAAGCTCATCGTAATGGAGATTCCAATGTTACATAAAGGGAAATTGATTTAGCATATGGTTTAAGAGATCAACAGGTACATATAATTTTATTAGTCACTCGTATGTTTATCAACTCATGATGAAATAATTTTAATATGTTAGACATATTGCAGGTCAAACACCACAAGGCTATGTGCTGCAATGGTCATAAATTTTGCATCAAACAGTTGGATGACACGAAGAAAACTTGTGATTCTGGGATAACTGCAGTCTTTGAGGTGACCAATATTTCATCTAGAAATGACATACATCCTCAAGAGTCTCAAAATCGATACTATGGCATTTTGGATGATATACTTGAGTGTGACTTTAATTCCTTCAAATTAGTTCTATTCATCGTCAAATGGTATAGGCTATGACTGAATAAAAATGATCCTGATAGAACTGTTATCAAACATGATAATGGATTTACAATGGTTAATACAAGGTCATTTGAACGAGTTGGGGATGAGCCCTATGTTCTTCCAAGTCAATGTGAGTAGGTATTTTACTCGGAGGTTCCACATAAACTGGGTTGGTCATTTGTTTCTAGACATGATCCAAGAGGAAGGTCGATAATGTATAATGTGATGGAAAAAGAAGATACCGAAGAAGTAGAAGATGATATAGATGATGATCACGATCGACAGTTAGTCGATGATGTTCCTGATGGAAATGTACATGAAGAAGAAGCTGATGATGATGATGTTGCTGCTGCTGATGATGATGGTGATGGTGATGGTGATGGTGACGGTGATGGTGATGACGATGACGATGATGAACACAATGACGAAAATGACGATGACAACGACGACAACGACGATGATGATGATGATGATGATGATGATGATGATGATCATCATCATCATCATCATCATCATCATCATCATCATCATCATGGTCATGATGATGAGTTGGATGAAGAAGAAGATCAATGACATGAATGAAATGTATGAGATGTGATTATTATATTATCTATTTAATATTGATATCTTGATAGAAATTGATTTGACTTATATGGTTACATAAATAATTCATATGTTTTGAATTCTAATGCCATTACTTAATTAATTCATGATGCACCTCTAGCTATGTGATAGATGGTGATTTAAAATACATATGTGATGGATTACATGCTTATGATGATACATGTGACATTTTTTGAACTTAGTGTTTATTTATGGAATGTGGACTACTTATTAGCTATGTGATGGATGGTGAATTATGATACGTATGTGATGGATTACATGTTTATGATGATACATATGTGATTCTTATGATGCTCAATTACATATATGATGATACATATGTGATGCTTATGATGCTTATGATACTGCAGTATTTATTGTTTATCAAATTACAAATGTAATGCTTATGATGCTCAATTGTTGGTGTAGGAACCTGAACCCCTTTGACAAGGATCCTGCATAGTCTCATGGATCGACAGGTATAAGTCAATACACCTTATAGAAATAATATTTTTTTTTTAAAATTACAAGAAAAACAAACTTCCTTAGTTTTTCAAACCTCAACATTAGCAGCAAATCTAATACAGTTATCAACGCTTGAGGCCCCAGTTGGACTTACTCAAATTTTAATCTCAACATCAACTTTATGGCCAACTTCTTCATCAATATTACCCTCATTTGCAAAATATCTCTTTCATTACCAACTAACTCTCTCATTTGATGGTGCACAGGTATCACCAAATAGGTATTTGTCAGATGTGTCTTCCTCGAGTGAGGGAAATGCAGGAATAGAAGAGGAAAGTGAGACATGTAGTAGATCTCAATTAGGGAGATCAACTAGAGGTAAAAAGATTAGAAGAAAATTCAATAAACACGTGGAATTTTTTCTTGCTCAAGGGGGGTCATGTTCTTATGATGATGAGACCAAAGGCGACATTGAGGTGCCCTTGAGGTACAAACATCTACTAAAACAATGTGTACCCAAGGAACTTCCTCCAATAAACACTGATTTTTGTGTTAATGAGAGGATATATTGCATAGCACCTTCATTGTTACATGGTTTGGGCCTATTTTCCATGGACAACATAAAGGTTTGTTACAACAAAGTTGCTGAATTGATGGAGTTTGTTGGACCTTGTTACAATTATAATGATTGGATGCAGATTGTTTGATATAAAAAAAGTATGTGTAGGTATGCACTGTCAGCCAATTATATACAACAAATAGATAATGATCAAAGTAAATGAGTGGCTGTATACATTGATGGAAGGCCAAAAGCAATAGGGAATATTGCAGGTTTTATAAATTGTACACGACCTGGGTCAACTAATAAGCAACCCAATTGCATATTTGAGGCACGTGAGGGAAATTGTGTGTTTGTATGTGCAATAAATTCAATAAGTGCAGGGGAAGAGATGCTAATCGATTACAATTTGAATCATATAGATACAAACAAAGTTACTATCATGGGGTGGTACGTACTATATATATACCATTTAAGCCAACTTCCAATTAATGAATCCAATAAACCATTGTATTATTAAGTTTTTTTGCTAAGTCTATTGGTTTCATTTCACTAACATTTTTATATTTTTTCTTTGCCATAGGGCCACATGGATCCACCACATAGCATAGATAGGGGTGTAGGTCCCGACACTTCTATGGAGCAGGTAAACCTCATTGTAATTGTACAAATTAGATAGAAGCAAACTATTACATTATGATCTTTTCTTGAGTGTTTTGAAGTAATTTTGATAGTGTTAATTATATTCTTGTCACAGATGGATGTTCAGGATAAGGGAAAGGAACCTACAGTACCTCAACATCTCCATAGGGATGTGGGGCACTCGACAATGTTATGCGCTAATGACATCACACTTAGCACAAACCCTATACAATTGGTACAAAAGAATATTAGAAAAATTAGCCAAGAGATTGTTGATTTGGCAACCATAAGCCCTCAAACTAAGGAGATAACAAAGAGGGTGCAACTATTGTTGCGGACAGTGGAAAACTTGCAAGTAAGAAATAATGAAAGCTTTAATCATAACAAAAGTTCAATAATGGTTTATATTTTTTTCTATTTTATGTCATTAACTAAAATATGTATGTGTTGTTTTTACAAAAATTTATAAGGTCTCATCATCCTGGTGGCAATGATCAGGGTATTGTGGGTAGTTCAAGTGATGACCATGTTCTATATATTAAAACCACTCCTTTGGACTTGTGAACTTGCTTTTTTAATGTTTTATATATTTAATGTATTACTCTTCAGGTGCTGACATGGGTCCGAGGTCGACCCCAGCTGTATTGCCGACTGCAATGTCGACAACACGTAGCATGCAGACATCGTCTGTTGCACCGGCTCATGTTGACCCGCCCACTAGTGGTAGATCCCTCTTTTTCTCTCTCTTTCGTTATGTGTTTATTACCCTTGAAGTGTTCTTTCTTGGAGGCATTTCATAGTGGATTCATTTACTGTGGCAGGAGATGCACATGAGGATGCGCCAAAGGCGACTACTGGTGATAACATACCATCATTTCTTGGATCTTCCCGTATTGCTAGTATGGGAACGTTGCAGGCCACATTGGTGGTGAGCGATGAAGAATTGATTCCCTTGAAGATACAGAAGGTTCCAGGTACTTTAAAATTATTATTATATATAGTCTAATTGTAATTTACTTACTGATCACTCATTTTGGACTAATGATCCCATGTTTTTTTTGCAGGAAATGATATTTTTTATAAAAATCTTAATGACATTACATTGCAGATATTTGGGCCCACCGTATGTAAAAGGTGGAACATCATACGTGAACTAACCCTTATCCACTATTTTGATTTCATATCATTGCTAGAATAGTTTTCCTTTTATCCATTTCTTCAACTATATCAAAGGTAGCTTCAGTTTCTTTCTAAATCTAACAGGTTTGTTTTTGCTTTAAAGGTGGAATGACCAAGAAAAAAAGTTAAAAGATGAACTCACAAACCATATGGTAGGGTTGTTTGGAAATGACACATTTGACAAGACTAAGCTCCTGGAAAAAGCTGGCACATATCTAAAGTATGTGAGGGACCAATATAGGACACATCTAGAGAAGAATGTAAAGTATGAGCGTCCCCCCATGATTCTAGAGAGGGAGTGGAAGGACTTGATTTTGGATGCAAAGGAGAGAATTGAAAGGAAAAAATGAAATACACCACCAGACACCAGAAGAAGGTATGTGATACTATTAAGAATGTCGATATGTACTAATTATTCATTATATTTATATAATCTAACATATTTCAAACTTTTCATAGATTGAGTGACACGTCAAAGGAAACCAAGGCAAGACAAGAAAAGCATGGGCAACACAAACTCAGCTCTAGTGGTTATATGAAACTTGCCGCACGAATTGTAAGAATCAGTAAATTAAGTATCACATCAAAATATTTATAAATTGTAAACAATTTTTTTTTTATCAAACAATACAAGCAAAATTCACAATACTAAGCAAAAATGCAGGGCTCTGAATTCAATAGAGCGCCCACAGAAGATGACAAGAGAATTGGCTACCAGCAAGGCTATATAGCCGTGGCTGAACGGCTACGAGAATTGAGTGGGCAAACATGAGATTCTGATGCATCTGTCACAATGGTAAATAAGCTAAACGAAAATTATTTCAAATTGAATACTTAACCAATAATCTATTTGATGTTAAGTTTCAACATAAAGTGACTATATTTTTTTTAAATAAGCAAGCAATGATAACACTGCACGTGACATTGGAATGCAGCATGATAATCGTGGAATAGAACTTGTACATGAAGGTCCAGATGTGCATCCTAGTAGTGGAGGTATTCATTTGCCATTCAAATTTTTTTATGTAATTATTAATACAATTAAACATCTTAAATTGAAAATTAGTGTAGTAATTAATGTAACCTTTATTGTTAATATTTTAGAGCATGTAGTTAGTGGTGACCAAGTGGAGCATGATCCGGGTAGACAACATCAGGAACGTGATGTTCCCCAATCAGGTAAAGAGGACCATTGTTATTCCTTTAAACAAATTTAATTTCAATTGGTGTATTGATTAATGTAACATTTTGTATTTCAACTCCAGAGGATCTAGAGGGTGTTCAGCATGTCGAGGTTGAGGCTAGACAAAATGATGTGGAAGATGATGTGGCCCCATTAGGTAAAGAGTGTAACAATTGTGTTCTTTAAATTAATGAAATACTTGTAACAATAATTAAAAAATGTTTTGAATTTAACCCAATTATTTGTTATTGCAGAGGACCCCCCTTTGGTTCAGCATCCTCATCCTTTGTATAAGACTAGGCATACATCAAGAGCACAAGAAGAGGGCAGAACATCTGAAGATGGGGGAAATGATGAAGAAGACGATGCTCCACTTAGACTTTACATAGCTTCAAAAAAAAAAAAAAGAAAGAAATGATTGTAATCTACCTTATTTGATAATGATTGATTTTTATGTGTTAATGAATGTAATTATGTGCTAATGAATGTTCATTAATGATATGTGTTGATGATTATTGATGAATGTTGCGTGTTAATGAAAGTTAATGAATTTTATGTGTTAATGAATGTTATGTGATAATGAATGAATGTTATATTTTAATAATGGATGAAAGAATGAATGAAAGAATGAATGAATGTTAGATGTTAACGGGGAATTTAGAGTGATGTTAGGGGGGGGGATGGGCAAAATGAGCTTCTACCTTCATGTGGTTGGCCCTGTTAAGTAGAGAATATTAAACTATTCTTGAAACAAAGTGAAGCTCAATAAGATAACACACTTTTCAATATTTCATTATGTTGCACAGTTAATCTTATTGAATAATGTACGTATATTGAATCTTAATTGCAGGGTCCAACAGAGCAAACATGAACAACACCATGGTGCAACTGCAAAAGTTGTGAATATGCCTCATCATGAATAAAGTTGAATTAGCGCATTCTCTGTAAAATCTCAAATGCTCTATACTTTGGAAGTTTTGAAATTTTTATGATCATATCGGTCCCTTGCCTAAAAGCTTTTTTCCTTGATTTGTTTGTGATACACATTGAGAGATTTTTGTTTTCCTTTTATTTATGCATGGCTTAACCATTCTCCACATGCTTCCCATTCTTATTTAGATTGTTGTATTTTTACATATGTTGGAATCTGTAGTTCCACGTACATGTTTTCTATGTTCTTTGTAACTGTATGAAAAGGTGTAAAATGTGGGTATAGTCCAAAATCTTGATTACCAACAAGCTATTGTTGTTTAATAGCTCTAGTGTTTATATTAATTGAAACAATTTAACCCTTTTAACATGTTTCATAGCAAACTTGCACTTTGTATGCAATCTTATTGTTACAATTCAATTACTGAGGTGATGTGATTTTCAAAAGTATTCCGACGAAAACAAAATTGGTTTTCATTTATGTATTTTATTAAAATTTTAGAGTTTCCTCGTGAACATTTAAACTTAGAAGGATTTAAAAATCCAATACAAGAGTACTGGACATAATTTCTGGAGATAGAACTGAAACTCTCTCCCATGACTTCAGATTGTTTCCATGCTCTCTAGGCTAGTAGCTTTCAGACACAAAACATAGGTCTTCTAAATTCTATCCCAACATTAATTAGTTCCTTTCTCTTCTTTTTCATCCTTTTGGAAAGAGAATTGGAAATTGTTAGGAATGAACATCTTCCTAGGTGATTTGTTAAAATACAATGGGGAACTCAATCAAATTTTAATTCACTTCATTTTAAGTTATTATCACAATTCATTGAATTATACTTACAAAAGGCTTATATTTCCAAGGTAAAATATCAGTATCTTTCTTGGGTGATATTAGATAGCAGGGTCTCTTGGCTTAGACAAAATCACCCTCTCATTGTATTCAAAGTAGATGCATAGCAAAGCTAGATGCATCAATCGTTAAATCATAAACAAACACAAGCTCAAAAATTGTGTTACCAAGTACGCTTGGAACCTAGCTTGTAACTAACTAGTTCATACTAGATATTGTTTGGGTATGGTATTCAATTCTATTAGAATCTATATAATAAATATTAACCTAGAAATTAATGTAAGTGATAACATTTTTAAAATTGTTAAATATAAATGATAATAAAATCAAAATAGCATAACATAGTTGATTTCATAAGAGATAAAATGAAAAAGTTCACAATATCTTCACTCGATATCCAAGATTTTTAATCCATGAGGATGAAGATGAGGATGAGATAGAAAACCAAAAGACAAAGAATTGTTTATCCAAGTTTCCAAATTTTTGAGGATAAGGAAAAAAACATAATCCTATGAAAGAAGGAGAATGTGCAAGTCATTATCTCAAGTTAAAAGAAATTACTTAAGTAAACTAAACAAACAAATGCAATATCATACTTACGATAAAACATATCCACTTGGTGAATAAAATGGTACATTGGCACACCCTCTTAAGTGCAATTGAGGTAAGAAGGAATGGGTCACAAGGTTAGGTATCCATGTAAAATATGAAATAACCCCAAATTATAAAGAGAGTGTACCCTCTCAAAGTAGAGACTAGAAAATCCATAGGACAAAACTCCATCCCAAGTGACATATTTGAAGGATAATATAAACCCACCCCATCCCCTAAAGTTGGTGCCTCCACAAAGAAGAGAGAGAAGCAATGGAAAATTTTGAATGGTGAATGTTGTAGTAGGTTCATTTGCAACAAATGATGCACCTTCCTTTCACAATATGGAAATCTTGAGTTGTCAAATTGTTGAATTCCCATTCAAGTGGAATGTAGAAAGGAATTCAGATGTATGGTTTTTGAAGTGACTCATGTGTCTTGATGTTGATGTTAAGTTGTGATTGTTCCATAGAAGATTCAGGGACTACAATCATTGAAGTTTGAGACCTTAATTAATGTGAAATAGAATGTGTCATGTTTCATGATATGGTGGGGATAGAACAAGTGAATTTACAATGGGAGACGATGTAACTCGATGGGCATTGTCATCGATGAGAAGACAAATATTCTCAATTGTTTCATCAATATTTGAAAGGTGAGAGTCCACAAATAGATGTGAAATGTTTAAGTAGGCCTCCCAATGAAGTGGATCTCATAGACACGAAGAATCCTATATAGAGAATCATTGAGATCCCTTGAAGAAGCAAATTTGAACTTCGATGAAGCAATACATGATGGAGGAATATCTTGCAAGAGGAAATCAAAGTCATTATGGTGTCATCTAGATCTGAAATGTGGTCTACTTTTCAAAAAAGTAAAGATGCTTGATAGGAATGTGTCCTAGTGGCTGGGTGAATCTAGAAGACATATAATCCTATTGCAAAGAATCATGGAAAGTTATAGAAGAAGCAACTTTTAATTCTGAAGTAGCAACGTGTATAAGAGATGTTCTCATTTGTAGATGGAGTATCAAGAGGAGGATCACTAGTCCATGGACCATGTCATTGTTGTTAAATACCTATGCTTTTGTTCATAGTCACTTGGTGTAGGAATGAATTCAATGAGATAGGGTAGGAGATCCTACATAATGTAATTTTTCACTATCCCTTTTTTCGAGTACAAATGGTTCTCTGAATTTATCTTGACAGTAGAATGTCGGAATTTAATACCATAATCCATGATGAAAACTGCCAAAAATGGAAATTTATCTTAGTTCGCAATTACAAAATGCTTTTGTATAGGCCTCTCAAAGATTAAGTACATCAAATTGAGACTTTATAAATTGAGTGTATGTATTAGCAATCTCCCAAATTGTTCAATGGTCTGCAAACCTTGTCAATTTTTTAATTTTATTTTAACTCAAATATGTATGGTATAGGCATATCATTGGTTGTGTGATTTTTTTTTTCCTTAATGCTTCTACGATCAAAAGAGACAAGTTTTAGATGAAAATGGGGTCTTATGGGCCTTTTTGACACAAAGGTAGGTTCTTTAGACCTGAAAATGCCCCCAAAACTAGTCGATTGCCTTAAGTTACAAACAAATCCTTGTTTGTGAGCATGCTTCTTGATCTCCAATTTTGGTGTAATGAAAGATAATATTGAATTTCTCAAGCCTTTTGGATGCTTCGAAACCACCAAAAAAAAGCTACTTTGATCATTGAAATGTTGTAGTGACTTGGATAAAAAAACAAAACTAAGTCTAAACTTTAGAAGTAAGTTTTTTCTTGTCAAATTGTTTTCAATTTTCAAATCATCCAAGGATGCAAGAGGAGTATATTTTTTTATGACAAGATAAAAAAAAAACTTAGAATCTTTTGAAACCATTGAAACATGGGGACCCCCTCCCCACCTCCAAAATCCCTATTTTTTCAGGATGCAATACTTAGGGGAAACATCCCCTTGCCGCACCACTTAGGGACGTCTGTTGGCATATGGACACTCCAATGAGACATTGTGTGTGATTGAAGGTTTTGTCATTGATGGCAACCTTGCAATCCTATGGCACCAGCAAGACATTATACTAGCAAAGCATTACACAGGCAACCTTGCAATCCAATGGCACCGGCAAGACATTATACTGACAAAACATTACACAGGGAACCTTGCAATCCTATGGCACTGGCAAGACATTCTACCGGCAAATCATTATTCAAACAAGACAGTGCACTGGCATCAGCAAGATCACTCTACACCGGCATCGGCACTGGCACAGAAGAAAAGTTGTATACCGGCACAGAGGCTAATAGGATTTTTGATATGTAATATTTTGTTTATTATTGTAAAATGACTCTTCTATATAAAAGAGATCATTGTAGACATTTGTAGGATATGGATAGGGAACATAAAGAAAATTATTAGGTAGACCTAATGTGTGAATTATAGGTCAAGGGTATATGTAAAGAACAGAGCAAGAACCGGTATTGAATCTGGCATTAAAGATGCTATTGTAAAGCAATACAAAATATTGTATTAACTTAATCCTCATTGTAAGTCAGTGTGACTTCTTATTGAGTAGTGTGCTCTAGGCAGTTGGCCTTCTTGCATGTGCAAGCCCCTATTGTAAGTAATATTCTCTTATTGGCCAATGAGTGAATATTGTGGGTCACAAATCCCACCAAGGTTTTTCCCACACTGGGTTTCCTCGTTAAACATCTTGTGTTATGGTGTTCTTTTCATGTGGATGTTTTTTATTATGTTTATCACATTAATTCTTGCATATCGGTATACTGTTACTTTATGTTCTGCATGTTCTGTTTCAAGAAAATCTCATTACCGGTCAGATACTGATTCACCCCCCCTTCTCATTATCTGTGGGAACCCTAACAATTGGTATTAGAGCCTGGTCCTCTATTTTCAGAAGCCAAATAGCTTGAGGAAGATCTTGACACCGGTAAAGATGGAAAATCTGATGAAGCAACTTGAAGGAGCTCTTACTGACTATGATGCAGAGAAGTTGAAAAATATCAAACTTGAAGATGATTTAAGGGCAGCTCAAGATATCATTCAGGCACTTCAAGAAAATTTTACTGTTGCAAGAAATAAGAGAAGAGAACTTTGTGAAAAATTGCAAAATGAGAATGATGAAAAGGAATCACTTAATGATATGATAAGCAAGTTGAAACAAGAGATCATGACAACAAAAAATGAAATGTAGGATATGACTATGAGATTTTGCAAAGAGATTGAGGACATAAAGAAGAATGAAGAAGAATTGACTAGAAGACTAAGTGATGCAGCAAATGAGAACACAAGACTTAGCTATGAGAATGACATTTTGAAGACAGATCTGATGCATACTCAGAATGACTTGAATGAACTAATGAGACAAAAAGAAATCTTGGAAAGGGAATTGGAAATTGCAAATCAACACAAAGAAAAATTCAAGAAAAGCTCAGAAGAACTTGGTACCTTATTGAAGAATCAAAAACCCAAAGGTGACACTTCTGGAATTGGATTTGAAGTTGGAGAAAGCTCCGGTACTGCAAATACCCAGGATCACAGCAAACCAGTAAGACCTAATAGTTACAAATTCAATGGAAAATGCTTTAACTATAATAAATATGGTCATAGGGCAAATGAATGTAGATCTAGGAATTATCAGAAAATCAATCCTCCCACCAGTCAATGCTCCAAATGCAACAAAATTGGTCATAACTCTGAAAACTGCAGAATGAATGTAAGATGTTATGTTTGTGGAAGATTTGGACATTTATCAAATCAATGCAGAACACAAACTGACATAGGTTATGGGAAAGCTATTCAGAAAAATAATGTAACTTGTTTTGCATGTAACAAGATTGGTCATATTGCTAAATTTTGTAGAAGTAAAGGTACACCGGTAGCAACAAAAGTACTAGCTTGAAAGGTAAAGAACAGGTTGAAGAGGTTAAGCAAGAATTCTCAAAGCAATGGATTAGAAAAGGTGATCTAAATATTGGGAATACTCCTCCACCGGTAGAACCAAGAAATGTTCCACCGGCAGGACAATGTGATGCTCCACCAGCAGGACAGAGCAGTGCTCCATCGACAGGAAGTTCTTCATCAAATTGAAGAAAATTATCTTGAGGGTTTGGCAATCTAATGACACATGTGCTATTATTCCCTCGGTTAGAGAAAAGAAGTTGAAAATCACTCATTACCAACAAATAAAGATAAGCTAATACATTATCGGCAAGCAATTAATGTGGTAGGTAGCAGAAAAGACTTTATAAAATAAGGTTTTGGCTCCATTTCATTTCACCGTGATTTCAAACTTTCAGAGAGCGCGAAGATTTCCGAGCTAAGGCATTTCGAGCAAAGAGGCAAAGCACTTCAATAATCAATCCATCCAAAGGTAGAAAAAGGTATTTATCATCATGGCATCCTCCTCTGCACCTGAATTCATAGCAAACCGTATAGTAGTTGGGGTTATAAAATGCCCTAGGCCCGTATTTCGGCTAGTTCCCGAGGTAGCTAAGAAAGATGACAATACAGGTGCTTTTTCCCAAATTCCAAAAGGTGTTGTTTATGTAGAAGATCCTAGAATGTATATTCATTGCAACATAGAGGAATTAGGTGATGAAGAAATTAAAAACATGTATAGGACTGTTATATGTGACAATTCCAGAAATGTGAAACCTGAACATAAAGTTGTCGAAACCCTAGGATTCACTGAAATCCTTTGCATTCCTGAATTTCCCAAGGAAGTGGTTAGGATAGTTTTAAGCAGGGTACATGGTTCATTCTTTTGGCTTGATTCAGTTCACAAAATTACAAAGGAAGCTGTGAAAGCAGTAACAGGGTTACCTTCCACTGGTAACAGACCCAACAAGACTAAGAAGGTCTCCAATAACCTAGTAATGAACTTAACTGGTGCAACATCAGATAGAAGGTCTCTAAGGGTTAATTATGTGACCGATATAAATGTTATATTTGTTAGCATGATTTTAGGGTACAAAGCAACTCATGCAAACAGACTTAACTTAGTTTCTAGTTTATGCATTAAGAGTGCTCATGATATGGTAAAAGAAAATGTGAAAATTGATGTATGTGAATGGTTAAAAGATGATTTGATTGATAACTTAGGCAAAATCAAGAAGGATAAGAAAGGAACCTTTAGATTTGGAAATCTACTTGTATGCCTAATGCTACATATAACCAAACAGGTTCCCAGTATAGGAAACACAGATTTTGGATTTGACATACCGGTAGGAAAACAATTATCAAACTTATTCAACAACATGGGTGAGAACAAAGAAAATAATATCAATGAGTATTTTCAAGCACTAAAGGTCAGAATGAATAAAAGAATCAGACTATCACAGGAAATTGTCAACAAATACAAGGATGATATATGTTTTGTAATAAAAAAGGATGAAATATGGATGGAAGCAGTCATCCCTAGAACAATCTGGGTAATAGAGATGGGGTATGAAATAGATGACCACATAGTGGAAACTTATGCCAAAGCACTTCTGGAAGCCCCCAGTGAACCCAAAAAAGAAGTATTTGGTAGTGCTGAGACCATAGAAAGTCAAATTCAGTCAAAGAAAAGAGTGAAAAAGGTTGAGGCATTTGTGAGAAAAGGATCCAGACAAGCAAAATCCATAAAGGAAGATGTATTAAAGAAAACTGACATAACTGAAGATAAGTTGGTAGCCCAACAACCTGAAGCTCATCTATCACTGGTAGGTACTTCCTCAGAAGGAGATATGCCAACAACTTTCAAAAGAGTTGTTAGGAAAAGAGATCCCTCACCGACAACCACTCCTTCACCTAGAAGGACAAGGCAGAAGAAACAAGTTGTGAGATCTCCGGTCAGAAAAGTCACACCTAAAAAGAAGCTGACACCCAAAAAGAAGAAAAAGACAAACACAGACTTGGCCCCTCTTGACATATTACTAAATGAGATCATAGAGGAAGGTAAATTGAAAAGCATAGGGAAAATTTATGACACCCTATCGGATGATGAGAAAGGGCAAGTTGAGGAGAGTGTAATATTACACATGGACATGTATAAAAAGTTTTTGATGCAAGTCTTAAATGAAATTCCTGATGAACTATACAAAAGACTTGAGGCCAGAAGGCAAGGAATAATTGAATTGGATAAGAAAATTAAAATAGAAAAACTACTTGTAGTATATCCGGTAAACTCACCTAAAGAAATTGATGATTTGATAGCTCAGGCCAACCGGACAGTTTTTTCCACTGCACACTGGCAAATTTCATTGATGGCAGGTAGAGTTACAGAGGTTTCAGAGGAAACAGAAGATTGTTGGGATATATTCTTGGTTGAAAAAGAAAAACAAGAAGAATATAGGAATCCCAAGCCCATTAAGGTATATCAGAAGGACAAAGGGAAAGGTAAAGTTGGTGGACCACCAAGTATCAAGATTAGAGACAACTTACCCCCACCTCCTTTAAATACTCCATCGGTAAAAACAACAACTACTGAAGATCAACCAACAGCTGAGAGCATGGATACAGGGGATGGCAATACTAATCCTGAAGTCCTATATATTGTGAATGTTGATACTCAGAAGATCAACATAGTGGTAGATAAGGATACAATAGATAAATCAGGTATAGCCAAAGAGCCTCCAGTAATAGGGAATACAGAGCAACCAACAATAGATACAAAGAAAAAGATGGAATCTGGAACACAAACCGAGGAACCAACAAAGATAAAGGCTCCAGAACAGATGCCACCGGTAAGAATTGAAGTAGGAAAACCAGTGCTTAAAGAAATGTAGACACAAACAGACCTATCAGAGGTCAATACAAGCTTGGTCACTTCCACCGGTACTCAGTTTGTTGGGTCACCATCAAAGTCACCATCAAATGTGACTGAGGTATTCCTTGAATCTATCAAGAAAATAACTGATTATAGCTCACAAGCTTATAAAGCAATAGATGATTCAATCCCATTTTTGAAATCAATAGCTCCTAATTGTAATATAGACAATAAAGATTCTTTAGGACAGTTGGATACACTTTGTAAATACATTTCTGGAAATTTTGAGCAAACAAAGGTAGAATCTATAAAGGAAATTGTAGAAAAAGAGAAATAGAAATTCTTTGAGGAAGGAATAAAGAAGTGTAATAGGGAGTTTGACACACTTCTACCAGAACTGTGTAATCTGTTAAAAGAGTACAAAAACCTGTATAAAGATACATGTAAAACAAACTTTTTGACTGTAGATATTGACAAAAAGATAAGCAAGGCACAGGATGAGATAAATAAACTTGTAGACAATTTTGTCAACTCACCTGATTCATTAGCAGTTTTTGAAGAGAAGATAGAAAATTTTGAGAAAGAATTGCTCAAATTGGAAAGAGAGAAAGAGGCAATAATAAACAAGGCAAAACTTTTGAGATCTAAACTAAGTCCAAGATTGGACTATTTAGCATCTCTGCGGAAGGAAATATCAGAGCCATTAACACAGGGAACCAAAACACCGGCAGAGCACTTGCAGTATCTCACCGGTACAGTAAAAAGAACTGAGACAACAATAAAAGACAGTAAGAAGTTTATGGATAGTATAAACTTAATTTTGGGAGATCTTCTTTAGATAATAACTACCCAACTACAAGGTTGAGGTTATGGATTGGTACAACTACAAACTCTACTAACCTTTGTCATTGATGCCAAAGGGGGAGTAGTAGGATGAGAAAATTCAAAACACAGGGATCATATGCTCAAGGGGAGTTCTCACATTTTTGGTAACATTTTAGGTCTACACATTTTTGGATATCTTTTTTGAAATTTCTCATGAGTGTTGCCATCAATGCCAAAGGGGGAGATTGTTGGAATATGGACACTCCAATGAGACATTGTGTGTGATTGAAGGTTTTGTCATTGATGACAACCTTGCAATCCTATGGCACCGGCAAGACATTATACTGACAAAGCATTACACAGGCAACCTTGCAATCCTATGGCACCGGCAAGACATTATACCGGAAAAACATTACACAGGCAACCTTGCAATCCTATGGCACCAGCAAGACATTCTACTGGCAAAGCATTATTCAAACAAGATAGTGCACCGACATCAGTAAGATCACTCTACACCGGCACCGGCACCGGCACCGGCACTGGCACCGGCATAGAAGAAAAGATGTATACCGGCACAGAGGCCGACAGGATTTTTGATATGTAATATTTTGTTTATTATTGTAAGCCGACTTGGCAAATTGTAAAATGACAAAAGAGATCATTGTAGACATTTGTAGGATATGGATAGGGAACATAAAGAAAATTATTAGGCAGACCTAATGTGCGAATTATAGGTCAAGGGTATATGTAAAGAATAGAGCAAGAACCGGTACTGAATCTGGCATTGAAGATGCTATTGTAAAGCAGTACAGAATATTGGATTAACTTAGTCCTCATTGTAAGTCAGTGTGACTTCTTATTGAGCAGTGTGCTCTAGGCAGTTGGCCTTCCTACATGTGCAGGCCCCTATTGTAAGTAATATTCTCTTATTGGCTAGTGAGTGAATATTGTGGGTCACAAATCCCATCGAGGTTTTTCCCACACCGGGTTTCCTCATTAAACATCTTGTGTTATGGTGTTCTTTTCATGTGGATGTTTTTTATTCTGTTTATCACATTAATTCTTGCATACCGGTATACTATTACTTTATGTTCTGCATATTCTATTTCAAGAAAATCAAATTACTAGTCAGATACTGATTCACCCCCCCTCTCAGTATCTGTGGGAACCCTAACAACATCCTAAGGACTCCAAGGAGTCTCTTAACCATCTTGAGGATGCCTATGAGTCTCCCATGGCCCCCAATTAGAAACTCCAATTCTAAACAAAAATGGTGAAATTATTGTGAAAATGTCATCCGTATTAAAGGTTTGGCAATGCCCCCTCACCTTGATGGGGGCTCTGCCCCAAACCCCCCACAAGGGGCACTACCCATTGACCCCAAACCTCTACCCACCATTCTTATTGTTAATGCAATCGTTTCCATTTTTTTTATGTTGACTAGTTTAAACACTTAGTATGCCAAAGTTTCATCTAAAATTCTTATACTTATTCTTAGTTTGTTCCCAAAGTTCCAAAACTCTACCACCATTGTTAATGTTCAAATTTCAATGCAATCATTGACATATTTTTAATGTTTATTGTAAAATTTACATAGTGTGGCAAAGTTTTATTTACAGTTGTTATACTTATTCTATACACATCCTTTTATAATTAATTTTTTAAGTTGTATATATATTTGCATCCCACCCCGCCCCCTTCGTCATCCCCTTGTCATCCTCAAACTTAAGCCCTTGGTATGTTAAGATATGAAAGCTCACAATAGTTTCATTTGATATGTTAATCGAGGAAAAACCTACAATACATAGCTTCCAAGATTCCAAATCCATGAGGATCATGAAGAGGTAGAAAACCAAAAAAAGAAATTGCTTATCCAAGTTTCCAAATTTGTGACAAGGAAAAAGTAGAATCTCAATCAAAGAAGGAGAATGTGCAACTCATTATCTTATTCTACCTAAGTAAAAATATTACCTAATTAAGATTTTTAATAGTGGAATATCACACTTAGGATAAAACATATCCAAGGTAAATAAAATATTACATTGATAGGCTTCTTTGGTTGCTCTAAAAGTGGTGCCTTATGAATTATGTTCTTGGATACTAAAGTTTCCAAATTTTGGGCACTCTTGATAGCTTCTCGTAGAGATTGTGATTCGAAGGCTTTAACCAAACCTTTCAATGGTTTCTATTGATGTGTTTTTTATGCACTATGCAACACAAAATAAAATACTAAGTATTCTATCCTCTCTTGAACAAAATCCTCCCAAGTGCTAAACTACATGATCAAATGGGATGACTCCAAGATTCCAATAGTCAGGTCTTGACTTTGTATTGCAGATAGACTCACTGATTGTGATGTGATATCTGCTGGAATCACAAGGGGGACTTACGTTGCTTGGGTCAAGACTTATCCATTCTCATGTTTCATGATTGATTTACACTCCATGATTTAGGTCATCCTTGAGCAACATCTCGACTTAGCCAAATTTTGTTTTTTGTACCCTAATTCTTTAATTTTGACCCCTTACTAGAATTGCCTTAGGTTCTATTAGAATTCTTGCTTCTCTAGCATGGGCACATTTCTAGGGTTCATTCACAAAAATTGCTCTTGATGAGCAAGCTAGTATCATGACCATGACTTAAACAAAATTTTAACTTAGTCAAATTATCTCCTCCAAACTTCTATGAGTTCATCACCTTCATTCTTCATCATTTGGATGTCTTTTGTCATTGGAAGGTAATTCTTGACCACCATACCTCAATCTTGACCTATGCTATACCCTAAAAACCTAGAACCTAGTCATGTTTACAATTGAGATCTTGGTGACTTGATCACTTAATACAGCTTAATCATGCAGGTCTCATCTAACTCCGACTCCAACACTTAAGCAAATAAACCCTAGCAACCAAGTACTTTGGGAAATATCTTGCAACTTGACAACATGGGTAATGATGGAGGAATGGAAGGTGAGACCTATAGAGGTGAGAGAGAGAGAGGGTGAGAGGAAGAGATAATGACTTGGAGAGGGTAGAGAAAGAGAAGTAGAGAGGGAGAAAAGAAGAGAGGGATGAAGAAAGAGACCTAGAGAGGGGAGAGAGAAGAGAGATAGTAGAGAGGGATAGAGAAGAGAGATAGAAGAGAGATAGAAGAGAGATAGGAGAGTTCTGATGAGGATGCTGTGCATCCGACGACACTCCTCTGTCAGAATTTTATCCTTTGTAGTCATAATTCCCATGATGGGCCAAGATCAAGATGGTATTCTTTTAGGGTATGAGCATACATGGCGGTCGTCGGAAAGGTTGGAGGTGATGTCAAAATTGTGACGACCACAAGGATAGTCGAAACTTCCGATACAAAGTTTTCGATGACTTTTTTTGTCGGTAATGCGATGAAATTGTGTCAGAATGCCGACGATTTGCCGTCAAAATTTTGACCCAAATGTACTAGTGCCCAATCAGATTCCTCACTTCGAGAGCTTTCCGGAAACATATAATACTTCATATTTTGGCCAAAAATTGAGCCCTGCGCGAATTAATCATTCACATGTGCACAATCATTTAAATTTTTGAATTTTTCATATAGTCTACACTATATGTTTAATATGCATTTAACTTTGATTTTTGGCCCTTTTGTGCTCTGATGCTTTGCCACATGTCGGTACCTAATTGGTTCATAGGGTCTACTTGACACCACCTCAACTGACACCTCATCACCGCCATGTGTCCTCTTGCTTGTCTATCCACCTATACACAACGTGCGCACCACATCATTGCCACTGGAATGGGACCCGCCTACTGGACCTCTAACTAAAACCCTCACCTAAGCGCCACCTAGCTTTCACCATTTCGCAGCCTCTATGTTTTGTGCTTCTTCGCCTCACGAAATCACGTGCACCGTCAGATCATCTCGGGCTTGCTCGACCTTTACCACTTCGTTTTTGCTTCATTTTCGGTCTAAGCCTTTCACCATTTAGTGGACCTTAACTGGTGAGCTCCTTTCCCTTACGAAGTAGAGCGGACCATCGATCTTCATGAAACCTGCACAATCTTTACCTTGTTCAATTTTCGCAGATGCTTTTTGCCATTTTGCAGCATTTAACCTTCGTGCATCTCACCTTCGCGAAGTCGCGCTGACCATCGATCCTCTTCAAACTCGCTCGCTGGTTAAGTCGACCTTTCTCTACAAAATTTTGCCCGTCTGCCTCAAGAAGCGTGCTTGCGTGGGGTCCACTTGTCGCCACCTGTCGCCACCTCAGTCGCCTTGGGATCCATGCCCACGCGCATGGGGTCCACCTTGGGCACCGTCACTCAAAAGCCTTGAGGCTTTGACATCTTAGATGGGTGGACATTTGTATTTAAACATCAAAACATTTCTCTCCATAGTGAATGTGGGACAAAAGACTTTGCCTATAACTATGTTTTTGAAGCTTTCCTCCTGGGTTTTAATGGCAATCTTTTGCATTTGATTAAAATTTTGATGCCCAAACACCACGCAGGGGAGAAAAAATGCTGGCAAGGTCGTGAAGATTAGCTTTACACCTGCCAAATGCATTTGCTACATGTTTAATATGGCCTCCAAACAGCCACATAGAGGGGGTTTCTATTGCTAAATGCATTTGGTGTAGGCCATTACACCTCACAGTAGGATGGAGGACGTTCTTGTTCACATATGGTTTTTCACGTGGGAGAGTTGGTATTTCACGTGGGTTTTAGTTGTTTCAAACCTTCTGCAACTCCTTTGCCAAACACCACGTGCCTGGGACTACATTTAAACTGTTGCTTATTAGACTTTCAACCCAGCATTTGCCACGCAGATTGCTATTGTTTGCAAAGGACTTTTAAAACTCCAGACCTCTAGTCCACGCACCAGGGAGGAAACAAATATTTAGGCCTTTTGGATTATCATTAGCCAATCTGCAATTTGTTTGAAATTTTTTGAATGTCTCCTCCAATCACAAGGAGTGAACGATGCTGGCTCTGGCAGTAGCTTGAAAACTTTAATGATTTGGCCCTGCTCACATCATGTGGGAGGAGAGGATTTGAATGCAAACCAAGTGCATTTCAGTTGGAAGCCTTTTACCTTTCTCCCACCATTCACCAGTAGCTACCCTCCACATGTATCTCCACACTAAAGACTGAACTGCTGAAACATTAGCTTGAAAGTTTTAAATGATGCTCTCTTACCTCCATGTCACGCAGAGAAAGGGGAGTGCTGCCAATAACATTTGGTTTCTAAAAACAAATCTATGTTTGTGATGCCAAAGATGTTGCTCCTCTCTTGGCTGCTCTTGAAGTATTAACACACTTATCCCTGCATTCTTGATCAATACTCTTCAAATCTTGATTTCTCATTGTCTTGATCATTTGATCTTGCACAATTCTTAATGGTAGAGGTTGTCATGATGGAATATCCTTTTGTACTTTTGTCAAAATAATGAAAACTCTTCTTTACCTCAATCTATCATTTACAATGATATTTTCACTTATGTTTTTCTCATCCATGCTGAAAGAGGGGTTTTTACACTTCTGCAGTTTATAATCACATTCGCCCATGCTACTGCTGATTGCATAGAGTATAAGATTTGTTACATGGATATGATCAAACTTGTCAGATTCTCTCCAAAAGGAAGCAAAAAGATTCACTACATCTATACCCAACTTGGTCCTAGAAGATACATGCTTTTCTTTAAAACTATTTCGCCATAAAATTAATGCACAACCATGAGGCAGGTCGGGCCCCAAAGTGGGTCCGACTAAAAAAAAAAAAATCATTTTCATGCAACTAACCTCTCAAATGACTTAGGAACCTTAAAAATACTCTGGAATCGATCAACATCGTTTTCGGATCATCAGACTGAATTTTGCAACCTTCAGGCAATTACACCACATTTTCGCATTTAATCGCGAAGACATAATTTTCAAAGTGGTCAAAACACCTTTCTGGATCTCGCCATCTAACAGGCATGTACTCTGATATACAAGGATGAAATATACCAAACGGTTTCTCAAGATGAGTCCCGAGTGAAGAGATATTAATCGGCGAAAATGGCCAACTGGCTTTGTCGACATTGCGAACCTAATGAAGTCAATGTTCTGGCAACAAATGATACCTTTCTCAAAAATATCAAACGACCTCTGTAGACCCTCAAATTTGAAACATAGGTACCTTGAAGTACATATTAAATGTATGAATTCTTAATTTGACCAAAAGCCTGACTGGATGCAAATGGCGCGCTCATAAAAACAACTACTTTAACTGATTTAGCACTAAAAGTACGGATCACTGAAAATGATGACTCAATGAACCCTTTTGAAAACCGATCAAACGGATTGACAGAGGCTTGAAATTTGAAACATAGCTTGTCATTTATATCAGAATTAACCTGGAATAAACATTGTGTCATAACACTCACTGAGGCAAGTTTTACACTTATGAGAAACAGGGCTCCGACTAGCTGTCGAAACATGCAAACTGCAAATGGATTGATCTTCAAAAACTGAGCAAATGGATTTGTTAAGACTTGAAACTTTGCAGGCTAACTCAAATTTATGCATACAATTTAATCCATTTTTAAATTCTCCATGACGATCAACAGGGCAAAAGATATACTTTCTCAAAGTAGGCTACTCAATAAAATCTACATTTGTGCCTAAAATGCACTTTCAGCTCACCCCTAGAAATGGGTACCTTGTAAACTTATCCAAATTCAATTTTGAAAGTTGCAAATCACTGAATAGGCCAAATGAAAGGTGTACAAAAATTTTCCAAAGCCTTACCCCCTGAAAAATCAACTGGCTCCATTCTACCCCCTCTCTAACTAGGCCATTCAAACTGACTCATTTGGAAATGCAAAGCAAAAATTTGATTTGGGCCTCAAAACTTGACTCAATTTTTAATGAGTCCCAATAGTGGCTCTGATTGGGGATGGTTGATTGCTAGATCAACACAAGAATCTAGAATCTATGGTTAAGCAAACCACCCAAAAACGGATCACTTCTCTTCTCTTCTCAAAAGCAAAGGGCTTCCTTATTCAACCCAAACAACATGGCACTTTATTGAAAACCACAAAACTAAAGCAAAGCAACTATATAAGATATACAAAAATACTTACAACTGATTATAAACTGCTCCACTTTCCTCAACGTTGACCTTTATCAAAAATCTGATTTTCATCTCTTGACATCATGATCCAAACAAAGGCACCTTCCAGTAACAACTGAGCATAATCATTATAATCAAACCTTACCATCATACTACTGAAATAGCTAGTGTGCATGCCATTTGTCTGATTTTGAGCTTTATGATCACACATTACTTCAACAAAAGAAAAATCATGAAACAAAGCACAATAAAGGCCTTCCCACAAGCTGCCATACCTTTCACTGTCCCACTCAACTCTATCCTTTGCAAGGGCATCATCATGCTGAACTTGAAAAATAAAACACTCCTTTTCAACATTGCAATTCCTATCAGCACTCACCTTGTTATCATTTAAATTCATAGAATGAGGGGCATTACTAATCAACTGATGCAAACAAGGAACATACATGTTACAATCTGGATGTGACACTTCACTATGCTGATCACACCTCATACTATCCTTGTTTATCAAACTCAGAACTTCCACATTCTCAATATCCCATTCATGGAAAATAATGCATACCTCTGGCTGAAGCAAATCCTCAGCTAAGTCTTTCCCTTTCAGGCTTACATCCACCTGAAACACTTTCATTTGTGGTCTTAAGTAATCACCACACAACCCATGCCTCTTACCTTCATCATGAAATAATTTTTTACAACCCATGCTATTGCTGTTCGGAATTTCATCAGTATTATGGACTAGTTCATCATTTACAACATCTAGTTGATCAGTTATTTCTTCATACAAAGGGTTAGAAACAAAATGAAGAATCCCCTTATGAACATTATGACACTGAAGTGATTGGTCCGTATCTATATCAGCATTGAATAGAACATTAGTAAAATTGCTAAAGATACCATCCGCATTATCATCATAATCATCTTCATTAGACAAAGAAGAAAATGAAACTTGGTTGGAACAATCCTCAGTGTTCCATGTTTCACATCCATAAGATTTTATCCTATTACCATCATTCTGAAAATCAAGATAATCATACTTATCTTTCCATAATTGATCTTCTTCACCAATAGAACACTCGTCATCAGCCAAAGAATGAAAATGAACATCGCTGCCATTTACTTCATCAGGTGAACTTTTAGCACATTCACTAAAATTTTCTGTCATAAAACCATCTGTTAGATCAGCATGTTGTTCATCAAGTATACAAGCATTCAGTTCATAGTCCTTTTCTGAAGAATCCTCTTTACCATATTGCAGAAGGTCTTCATTAACAACTCAAAGGCTCTCCAACATTTGAACCTTCTTGTTCACAACTTCAAGAGCTTTCCTAAGTTCAGCAATCTTTTGAAATTGTATTACACTTTGCTGTTCCATGTGAGATTCCGTAAAAATTTCTCCATCCATATGTGCTATATTTTCATTGCAATCATGTGTACCATTGAGATTTTCTAAATGAACTTTGTGCATAACTTTCAAAATAGAAAGATTATCAACATGACTAGAAGAAGTGAAATCTGAAAATACATTTACTTCATCCTCAACACAAGTGACATTATCAATATTTAAGTGAGGATCAACTATTGTTTGCACCAAACAACTCTGATTTTCATCATATTGCATATTTTCACTTGCACAAACAACAACACTTAGTAATCCCTCTGTATTTGGTATTTCAACATCAAATACATCAGCGGCATGTAAAGATTGATGGTCATCACCATCATTATTTTCATTAATATTATCCTAGAGAAATGCATGATTCACTTGGTAATTGGCAGCCACATAATCAGCATAACCGGCATACAAATCAAATGGTACATATCCCTTGTATATATCTATCTTTGTATCAACATTTTCACAACACTTCCCATTAATCATTCCATCATTACTGTGAGAGACAACCGACATTGACAATAGGGGTTCTTGAATCTCATTTAAATCTGCAACACATGCATCAACAAAACCTTTCGGAACTGCAGAGCTTGATGCACCTAGACAAGGAATGATTGGTTTGGCTTCACATGGTATTTCACCATTGAAGGTGTTTTGGCATGAAACAATAGCAGACACAAATTTCTTGGCTATCCCAAATTTCAAATTATTTTCAATGTCTCTAGTTGTGTTAAAAGCTTCATACAAAGTCTTAGGTTCTTTATTTCTCAATAGGAAACCCATCTTCTTACCAAAAGCACTCATATAAATATCCAGACATACCATATCATCAAACTTATACTTTCTGGAAATTTTAGACAAAGCTTGTGAGATTTGATATTAAATGTTGGTACCAATTCATCTTCCCTGATTTGTATATAAGTGAACTCTTTCATCATATCATAATCACTCATTTTTTCATCAAATTGATCCATGAAATCTGAAATCAATTCTTCCCATGAGGTAATAGAATTCATTGGCAAAAAAGAAAACCAATCCCTTTCATCCTCTTTCAATGACTGAATAAACAACTTCATGCATATATCTTCCTAACAAATTTTGAATTCTCCTATCAAATCTGAAAATCTTTTAACATGTTGACATGCTGATTCTAATTTATTCCCACTAAAAATTGGCAAATACTTTCTAATTTCTGTGGGTGTGGGATTTGGGTAACTCGGAATACCTTCAAAGTTCAGAGAAGCATAATACTTCATATTGAAACTCTTCCTATTACATGGTTGTTCTATTTCACTGGACATGGTCATATGTGGATAAGATTGGGGCTGAAAAAATTCACTACACATTTCTTCCTTACTTCCACAAATGATTATGCAACCTTGGATAAAAACTTCAAGCACGTATCCTTATACTGAAACTGTTTCACAACATTGCTTGACACAAAGCTCTCCAAATTTGCATACTACGGAAGATCATATACACTGGATATTTCAGCATCATAGATATGCAAATTAATTTTGTGATTCCTCTTTCCCTCTAGACTAGTGTTGTTCACTAAATGGGAAAACAACATTACACATTCAAATTTTCAGAAGAGATGTCTTGCATTTAAAACCTCTAAAAAATACCTGGAGATTTGTAGCTGTAAGACTTGTAGATCTGAAGATTTACTTCACATTTTAGCATTGTCTTTTACATCAGAGTCGCCACCTCTTGCACAGAGGATATTTTAAACAACAGAACACCATTCAACACAAGTTTAAATCTCTATTTACTTCTTCAATCTCACTACAATAAATACTCTTCCAGGCTATTTAACACATATGGGTTTGGGGAAATCAACACCAACTCTATGTGTATCTTTGTATTGCACCTTATATCAAGCTTCTATGATGAAGAATCCATGTCTGAGCATATAACTGATTTAATCATCAACTAATCCCTCAACCATAAAAGACACTTTCAACTCTGTGCAATCCCAACAGGTAGACTGACTATATGAAATTAGGCAATTTCTATTCAGCTTTCCCTAGCAGAGTCGCCATGTTTTTTGTTCACCAAAAGTGATAACCCAAGAACACCTACAAATCTATCTATGAGATAGCCAGCCTCAATCAATGAAAAACTTCAAGGCTTGGAAAACATAATATAGGATCCTGATGATCCTCCTGCACTTCAGGTTCTGCTAGACCTAGGGGGGGACACCCTTTGATGCATTAAATACATTGATTATAGACACACAACTGCATCAACAATAAGTAGATAGATCATTCCACAAACTCACCAAATCTAGAAACACACTACAGATTGGCTAGATTTGTATAAATCATAAACGAAAATAGAGCTTGGAATGAGAAGAACACACCCCTAAACATAAAGGGAAATAGATTTATCTTTTAATTTGTATATTGCTCTGAGAGCATCCCCAAAACTTGTGAGACCAGTGCCTTATCTAAGGGCAACAGAGTCATATATCAAACTGTAAATGATAGCATATACTGCAAACCCATCTTCATTATTAATATCCCTACATTAATGCCTTACAAAAATGCATTACCCAGCTCATTCACAAAACCATCAGATCTACAAAAATGTATATCCCATTTACTATGATGTATTACAGAATTTAAATTCCTCCTTGAAGAATACCTGCAACAATCACTACAACCTCCTTGAAATTGACAAACTTCAAACCTCCTCAAGGCCTTCAATTTGTAACAACAAGAAATACATCTAGAGACGAATTCTGTGTGAAGTTATGCATGCCTTACATACACAAGAACCTGTAGCAAAACATCTACAGCAAGAAAGAACTCTATTACTCAAAAGAAAAACCCTGTCCTATACAATATTGAAGAGAACTCAGAATTGGAAGCCATCAAATCTGTAGAATTTCTCCAAATTTTTGGAACCATTACAATCAGAAGAAAATTGGAATAAGGAGAGGGAAAGGATCAGATCTGCAACCGAAATTGCCAAGTGTCTATTTTCTCTAACTAAAATTCTTTACCTTCTTCTTTCCCATGGAAATTTCTCTTGAAATATCCCAAATTGGTTAACATCAACTACCTAATCGGATTCCTCACTCCGAGAGCTTTCCGGAAACATATAATACTTCATATTTTGGCCAAAAATTGAGCCCTGGGGGAATTAATCATTCACATGTGCACAATCATTTAAATTTTTGAATTTTTCATATAGTCTGCACTATATGTTTAGTATGAATTTAACTTTGATGTTTGGCCCTTTTGTGCTCTGATGCTTTGCCACGTGTCGGTACCTGATTGGTTCACAGGGTCTATTGGGCGCCACCTCAACTGACACCTCATCACCGCCATGTGTCCGCTTGCTTGTCTCTCCACCTGTATGCCACGTGCATGCCACATCACCACCACTGGGACAGGACTCGCCTGCTAGACCTCTGACTGGACCCGCCACCTTAGCACCACCTAGCTTTTGCCATTTCACAGCCTCTATGTTTCGTGCATATTCGCCTCACAAAACCACGCGCACCGTCGGATCATCTCGGACTTGCTTGACCTTTACCACTTCGTTTTCGCTTCATTTTTGGTCTGAGCCTTTTGCCATTTCATGGACCTTAACTGGCAAGCTCCTTTCCCTCACGAAGCAGCGTGGATCGTTGATCTTCATCAAACCTGAACGATCTTTATCTTGTTCAATTTTCACGGATGCTTTTCGCCATTTCGCAGCCTTTAACCTTCATGCATCTCGCCTTCGCGAAGTCGCGCTGACTGTCAATCCTCTTCAAACCCGCTCGCTGGTTAAGTCGGCCTTTCTCTGCAAAATTTTGTCTGTCTTCCTCAGGAAGCGTGCCTACGTGGGGTCCACTTGTCACCACCTCTCGCCACCTCAGTTGCCTTGGGATTTGTGCCGACGCACATGGGGTCCACCTGGGGCACCAACGGGCACCGTCCATCAAAAGCCTTAAGGCTTTGACATATTAGATGGGTGGACATTTGTATTTAAACATCAAAACATTCCTCTCCATAGTGAATGTGGGACAAAAGACTTTTCCTATAACTGCATTTTTGAAGCTTTCCTCCTAGACTTTAATGGCAAATTTTTGCATTTGATTAAAATTTTGATGCCCAAACACCACGCAGGGGAGGGAAAATGCTGGCAAGGTCATGAAAATTAGCTTTACACCTGCCAAATGCATTTGCTACATGTTTAATATGGCCTCCAAACAGCCACACAGAGGGGGTTTCTATTGCTAAATGCATTTGGTGCAGGCCATTACACCTCATAGCAGGATGGAGGATGTTGTTGTTCGCATTTGGTGTTTCACGTGGGAGAGTTAGTATTTCACATGGGTTTTAGTTGTTCCAAACCTTCTGCAACTCCTTTGCCAAACACCACGTGCCTGGGACTGCATTTAAATTGTTGCTTATTAGACTTTCAACCCAGCATTTGCCACGCAGATTGCTATTATTTGCAAAGGACTTTTAAAACTCCAGTGCTCTACTCCATGCACCAGGGAGGAAACAAATATTTAGGCCTTTTGGATTATCATTAGCCAATCTGCAATTTGTTTGAAAATTTTTGAATGTCTCCTCCAAACACAAGGAGTGAATGATGCTGGCTCTGGCATTAGCTTGAAAACTTTAATGATTTGGCCCTGCTCACATCATGTGGGAGGAGAGAATTTGAATGCAAACCAAGTGCATTTCAGTTGGAAGCCTTTTACCTTTCTCCCACCATTCACCAGTAGCTACCCTCCACATGTATCTCCATGCTAAAGACTGAACTGCTGAAACATTATCTTGAAAATTTAAATGCTCCTCTCTTACCTCCATGTCACACAGAGAAAGGGGAGTGCTTCCAATAACATTTTGTTTCTAAAAACAAATCTATGTTTGTGATGCCAAAGATTTTGCTCCTCTCTTTGCTGCTCTTGAGGTATTGACACACTTATCCCCGCATTCTTGATCAATACTCTTCAAATCTTGATTTCTCATTGTCTTGATCATTTGATCTTGCACAATTCTTAATGGCAGAGGTTGTCATGATGGACTATCCTTTTGTACTTTTGTCAAAATAATGAAAAATATTCTTTACCTCAATCTATCATTTACAATGATTTTTTCACTTATGTTTTTCTCATCCATGCTGAAAGAGGGGGTTTTACACTTCTGCAGTTTATAATCACATTCGCCCATGCTACTGCTAATTGCATAAAGTATAAGATTTGTTACATGGATATGATAAAACCTGTCACATTATCTCCAAAAGGAAGAAAAAAGATGCACTACATCTATACCCAACTTGGTTTTGGAAGATACATGCTTTTCTTTAAAACTCTTTCGCCATAAAATTAATGCACAGCCATGAGCCAGGTCGGGCCCCAAAGTGGGTCCGACTAAAAAAAAAAAAATTCGTTTTCATGCAACTGACCTCTGAAATGACGTAGGAATCTTAAAAATACCTCTGGAATTGATTGACATCATTTTCGGATCATCAGACTGAACTTTGCAACCTTCAGGCAATTGCGCCACATTTTCACATTTAATCGCGAAGATGTAATTTTCAAAGTGGTCAAAACACCTTTCTGGATCTCGCCATCTAACAATCATGTACTCTAATATAAAAGGATGAAATATACCAAATGGTTTCTCAAGACGAGTCCCAAGCGAAGAGATATTAATCGGCGAAAATGGCCAACTGGCTTTGTCGACACTGCGGACCTGATGAAGTCAATGTTCTGGCAACACATGATGCCTTTCTCAAAAATATCAAATGACCTCCGTAGACCCTCAAATTTGAAACACAGGTACCTTGAAGTACATATTAAATCTATGAATTCTCAATTTGACCAAAAGTCTGACTGGATGCAAATGGCGCCCTCATAAAAACAACTACTTTAATTGATATAGCACTAAAAGTACGGATCACTGAAAACGATGACTCAATGAACCCTTTTGAAAACTGATCAAACGGATTGACAGAGGCTTGAAATTTGAAACATAGCTTGTTATTTATATCAGCATTAACTCGGATCAAACATTGTGTCATAACACTCACTGAGGCAACTTTTACACTTATGCGAAACAGGGACTTGTCAAAACATGCAAACTGCAAACAGATTGATCTTCAAAAATTGAGCAAATGGATTCTTTAAGACTTGAAAATTTGTAGGCTAACTCACATTTATGCATAAAATTTAATCCATTTTTAAATTCTCCATGATGATCAATAGGGCAAAAGATATACCTGCTCAAAGTAGGCTACTCAATAAAATCTGCATTTGTGCCTAAAATGCACTTTTAGCTCACCCCTCGAAATGGGTATCTTGTAAACTTATCCAAATTGAATTCTAAAAGTTGCACACCATTGAATAGGCCAAATGAAAGGTGTACAAAATTTTTCCAAAGCCTTACCCCCTGAAAATCAATTGGCTCCATTTTACCCCCTCTCTAACTAGGCCATTCAAACTGACTCATTTGGAAATGCAAAGCAAAAATTTGAATTGGGCCTCAAAACTTGACTCAATTTTTAATGAGTCCCAATAGCAATCAATTCCGAAGGGGGAGATTTTTGGTATTTTGGTATGGTTTTTTCATTGATGTCAACACCTACTAACACTTATCAACTCTAGCACTTTGGAGGATCAACAATGTTCACTGACAAGCAAGTGACTTATGCACAGTCACCGGTATCTGGTACACCGGTAGGATATAATGTTCACAGGAACTTGGAATGATATGGAAAACACCTGGTTATGTCAAAGACATCATTTGGACACTTTGTCTTGGATATTTGTTCATTGGTATATTCATGTTTGCATATTTGCTGTTACGGGTAAATAGGTCCAGGTTATGCACCGACAGGCTTATCTATTCCAGATCAGCACAACATGCTTTGGAGATGATTTTGTTGTTATTATAAATGCATTAAGTCAACATGTTGAATCAGATATTGCATTGGGTATTTATTTACTTGTAATTATTTTATTGTAATATCTTTTAGAGCCAACCTACTAAAATTGGTCTTAGGTTATGGTATATATGTAAGATCTTATTTGTAAGATCGATATGTGATAAGGATAAGGAATTGTGAGAAGGTATATGCGAGAATAAGTAGAGCTATACACGCAGACATCATTTGAAGGTGAAGCAAGGTATTTGTAAAGACAATCAGAACTACACCGGTACTGAATCCAGCATATGAAGATGCTATTTTGAGCAATACATTCTTATTGGATTTTACCATCCAATTGTAGTCACTGTGACTCCTATTTGTGTTTGAGCAGTGAGCTCTAGGTGCTTGGCCTTTCTGCATGTGCAAACCCCATTTGTATACACATACTATCTACAGTAGTATCATCTGATTGTGGGTAAGGTTTCCCACCGTGGTTTTTCCCCTTATAGGGTTTCCACGTACAAATATTGGTGTTATGTGTTGTGGATGTTATTGTCTTTCTGTTTCATGCATTAATCTTTACTAGTACTGTAATTAACGGATAAACTATCCACCGGTATAAAGTTTGGTTTACCAGTATTAAGCACATAGGTTGGTTAAGTTGGTTTTGGTTTGAATTTATTTGACAACTGATTCACCCCCCCCCCTCTTAGTTATCTCCGATACCTAACACTATAGTATTATACCCATAACCTAATCCTAATTTATCCTTAGGAAGTTGTGAAGGAGGTTGTATAGGTTTTGAAATACCTTCTTTTCTTTTGCCTACAGGACCACTACCACCGTATCCCATCTTTATCATGATATCATATCCTTTTCCATATTTCTCTAGTAGGATACTTACATTATTGACTTCTAGTTGGGATTCTGGCTCATCTTTGTATAACCATTTCAAAATATCCTTGTCATTGGTCTCTTAAGATAAGGTACCAACTTTGACAAATGATCCATCTAGGATTTTACTTGGTTTTGAGACAGGTTGTGGTTTTGAATTTGATGGCTTTCCATATGATCTTGGAGAGACTGGTAGGTCTGGTAGTTAATATTCCTTGAGCCCTTTTTCTTTCAAGTGGATCTTTTTCTCAAAGCTTGATAAGATTGAAGAAAACATATTTTACTTAGGTGGTGTATTAGAGGAGGATTCTTCTCTATTATGCAGAACAATGATCTCTTGAATTGGCTTCAGGTTACTACAATATTGAAATGAGTTTGAATCTGCTGGAATGGTGATCTCTTGTCCATCATATGGAAAATTGAGACATTGATGGTAAGTTGAAGGGACAACTTGCATGTCATGGATCTATGGTCTACCTATAAGTATGTTATAAGACAAATTAATGTCCAACACTTGACATGTTGTATCCTTTTGTGCAGGCCCAACTTTGATTGGAAACACTAAAACCCCTTTCGAGGAATGCTCTTCTTCATCATAAGCTTTGATTGTTATCTTTTTGCGAGGATCAAGTGCATCTTCAAAATAGCCTAATGCATGGACACAACTTAATGAACAAATATTTAGGCCAACTCCTCCATCTATTAGGACATGTTTGATGCGGGTTTTGTTAATTAAGACTTAGATATGCAAAGAAGCATTATGTGGATGTTGCAAGGACATGTCATCATATTTTGTAAAGGATAATCAATGAGGTGCTATAAGATGTCCCACCATAGTTTGAAATTGATCAATACCCAAGTCTTTGGGGACTGTGGTATCTACTAGAGCCTTTTCGAGGATCTTTTTATGCATGGGTAATATTTTTAGAAGTTTCAATATTGAGATTTGCGCAGGGGCCTTCTGTAATTGATCCACTATGTTGTATTGCCTAGAAGTAGAGGGTGTGTTGGTTGTGGGCCCCGGTAAAGTGACCTTATCTTTACTACGTGTAATAGTGTGTGTAGGTTCTGGTTGGGATCTTTCTTTGACTAAAATGACATTGACCACATTATCATAAGTGTGAGCATAATTCACTTTATCCTTTCCCTTTCTATCTCTAGTTGTCGATGTCTCACCCTTTTCGTAGTTTGGTAGTGGAGGTTTAAATGTTGTGTTTGATTCATTTGTTGTGTGTCCATCCACCATTATTATCTCATTATCTATCAAATCTTGAATGACATGCTTTAATCGTTGACAATCATTAGTTTGATGTCCTTTACTTCGATGATATTTGCAAAAATGATTGTCATTCCACCATGCAGGTTTCATCTTTGGTTCAAAATCCCTCACTTCTGGTAATGTAAATAATTTGTTTGCAAGAAGTATTTTTAATGTTGATTCAAGTGGTTCACCAATAGGTGTGAATTTCCTATGAAAGTTGGTGTAGGGTAACCTTGGTTTATTATTATCCTAATTGGTTGTCGAGGTATGACTTGATAAGTTGAATATGGGCTTCTTAGGTTTCATGGTATTATCATCCGCTATCCCATCGTTCACAATGTTTCTATTTATATTATAGAATTTGATTTTATCAGTGTTATTATGAGTATTATTGGAAGAATTATTGCCTTCTCTATGAAACTTTAACACTCCTTTCTTGACCAAGGATTCTTTGATTTTCATTCCATTCTCAACCATTTTATTAAAGCTTGGAGGACATTGCATTTTAAGTGCATATCTCATTTTGTCATTCAAGTTATCGATAAAAATTTCCATCTTTTCATTATCAGGAATAGGATGAGAATATTGTGCAAACAAACTTCTCCACCTTTGTAAGAATGTCAGAAAAGGTTCCCCATTCTTTTTCTTTGTATTACATAGGTCAAGCATAGTAATCTTATGTTGAATATTATATGAATATTGGGAAACAAAATTTTCTACCAATTTTGAAAATGTTCTTATACCAAGTGGTAACTTGGAAAACCACTCCATTGCTTGGCCACTTAAACTCTTGGGGAATAATCTCATCAAATAGGTGTCCTCATGTGTGAACTCCATACTCATTGTGCAAAATTCCCTATCACAATCTTGAGGTTCAATCTTACCATTGTGTTTCCCCCTTGCAAGTCTTGCACTTGTGTTTGGAGTTCTTGAATTTGTTGAGTAAGAGATAAAAGGGGATTATCAACATTGTTCCTTCCTTCACCATCTTGGTTATTTTTAATTCTTTCATTGTGATGATTATTCTGAATTCGTTCATTATGAGTCTCATTTTGAGTTCGTTCATTGTGAGTCTCACTTTGAGTTCGTTCATTGCAAGTATCACTTTGAGTTCGTTCATTACGAGTATCACTTTGAGTTCGTTCATTATGAGTATCACATTGAATTTGTTCATTGTGAGTGTCACTTGTCTCTCCACTTTGTTTTATATTGGTGATATCAAAATTACTGGGTAGCTTGGCCCCTTGACGTGCTAAGATGAGAAAATATCTTTCCTTATCTCTTCAATGATTCTTTCCAAGAATCTACCAAATTTTGGATCTTGTTGTACTCCTCTGATTGTTTCTTCTATTATTTCATAATCGTCATCATTATTGTGAGTATTGGTGGATCTAAATTGATGATAGCAAGGAATATCTTCATCCATTGTAAATGTTTTCCCCTATTTCTATTGTTTCAGTCTCCTCTGATTTCTTGTGAAAGCTGGCATACAAGTGATCTTATTGTTTTGAAAAGTTTTACTCTTCCAAAATGCTCCTCAATAAGTGATCAATTCTTGAGGTAAATAAGACAAGTTAATGCGACCACTTTGATTTAGACTGTGATAACACAAATCTTTGTTGCATAGCACATATTCTCAAAAGTTCTTTATCAAATTCATTTCCTCTACCATGCAAATAATTTTGATAATGATGTAAGAATATGTGATGTTTCAATAAGATTTGCAATTTATGTAGAGAAATTTTCTCCTTTTTAAGATTGCCTTGCGACTAAGCTTCTTCTTTTTCAATCGATATGCAATGGTCATCAAGCATCTGAAAATTTACAAGTTTTTGATCTTTGTTTGGAGTGCAAATTTTTGTTATGATATGACCAAGTCAAATAGGAAAGATGTATCCTATTTAGAGAACTAGGTCAATCTGATCTAGCATTGTAGTTTCGTGATGAAGGATGATAGATCCTGATAAGAAACTATGTCTGAAAGATCAAATTATCAAAGATGTTTGATTATGCACTTGAGAGATTTGGATCTTAAACTTGTTTGAGATGAATACTTGGGAGACCTAGTGTGTTTAGTCTTAATTTTGACTTAACCAAAGGCAATTTTTGGAGTGTTTGACAAATAGATGTTCCAAAATATGATGCTATGTTATCAACCGAAAGAGCTTCTTCTCAGACCTAAAGAGCTATTTCTCAAACTGAAAGAGCTACTTTGTTGACCGAAAGGGCTACTTCTCAGACTGAAAGAGCTATTCTGCTGACTAAGAGAGCTGTTTTGCAAACCAAAAGAGCTACTATTTCAACTAGGAATGCTACTTCTTAGACCAAGAAAGTTTTTCCTCATACTGAAAAAGCTACTATTTAAACCAGAAACACTACTTCTCAGACCAAGAGAGTTGTTTCTCGTACCAAAAGGGATAGTGTTTATACCATAAATGCTATTTCTCAGACTAGGAGAGTTGTTTCTCAGGCCGAAAGAGAATGTTTATACCAGAAACGCTACTGCTTACCCTTAGAGAGCTAGCTCCTGAAATATTTCTAAGACTGACCAAATTACCTCCTAAACTGAGAGAGACATTATTCTGACTAGAAACATTGTTTCTTAAACAAGAAGAGCTATTTCATAGACTAGGAGAGCTATTTCTCAGACTAGGAAAGTTGTTTCTCAGATAGATAGATAGATAGTGTTGTTTCCTAGAGTGAGAACGCTAATGTTTTGACCAACAAACCTATTACATAGATTGAAAGAGATATTCTACAAATTAGGAACTCTAAAGATTGAAACAATGATATTCAGACTTAGAAACTGGTTGTTTTGACTCAAAGATTTAATATGCAGACTCAGAGAAATGATGTTTAGAGCTAACCAGTGAAATAATGAAGAGTTAATGTTGACACATGAGAAAGCTGATATACACACTAAGACAGGTAAAGGTCAGACTAAAAGAGTTGATGTTTGGACCAAAAAAGCTAAATTTTGAATTGTAAACTCCAATGTTAGAATGAAGAACTCTAGTATTTGGACCAGGAACTCTACTCTTCGGACCGAGAACTCTACTGTTTCCACTAAGAACTCTAATTTTTGAACTGAGAACTCTAATGTTTGAATTGAGAACTCTGATGTTTGAACTAGGAATGCTATTGTTTAGACAGAGAACTCTACTATGTGACCCAAGAACTCTACTCTATGAACCAAGAACTCTACTCTATGAACCGAGAGTGCTAATGTTTGAACTGAGAGAGCTAATGTTTAAACTAAAAGAGCTACTCTGGTATGAACTATGTTATTTTGATAGTTTGATGTTTGAGTTTGAATTTTTCATGTTATCAATGGATGATATGTGTCTAATTTATTGTCTGAAAACACAGAGGATATAATTTCAAATAGTTGTCTTGTTTGCCCCTGTTGGTAGTGGGCCAACATCCCTTGTGGGGATTCATGACATGGTTTAACAGCCTCTTGTGGATTCTATAAGTCTAGTGGTTGTATTGGGCATTGACAGGTCAATATTTTGGTGCAATGACAACCCTAGCTTGTAACAAGTGGTATCAGAGCTTGGTCATAGGTTCAAATCACATAGGCTGCGACAAGTGATGCTGGGAGGGGGATTGTTGGTAGTGGGCCAGCGTCCCTCATGGGAATTCACGACATGGTTTACTAGCCTCTTGTGGATTCTATAAGTCTAGTGGTTGTATCAAGCATTGACAGGTTGATCTTTTGGTGCAATGACAACCCTAGCTTGTAACAGTCCCTAGGATTTAAACATCAAGTGCATGTTCCAAAGGCTCACAAAAAGCCCAATATTTCATGGGTTTCTCACAAAGAAGACACTTCAAGAAGATTTATCCTAAGGAATCAGTGACAATGCAATAACTCAACCCACAACTAGGAATATTCATGATGCAAGTGTAAATACCCTAAGTAGGTATGTCCACTTTTGCCGTTGTTGAGAGGTGGCAGATAGGGGCCTCTTGGACTAGAAGGATGACCCAATCACCCTCTCCCTAGAAGGCTACAAGTAGCCTATGCAAAGCCGAGGATTTTTGCCTCTCCTCCAAGGAACCAAATGGTGAGTGTCTTGGGGGGGAAACTTTCTATCCCCTTGCACATCAATTACCACACCAAGGCTAAAAAGGGTGGCTTCTAACTAACAAGGAACTAGTAAGGGCATATGTTCGGCACATCGGGGTATAAACTCAATTAAGAGGTATTCTAACCTTGAGAACCAAGGTTTCATATACCCGAAGGTACAAAGGAGAGCTATTCCCAACACTATTGTTGATTCTTATTTTCATCAAAATCACATTTATTTTATAGTGGGTTAGATGAACTTGGCTTTAGCCATTCCCACTTGGGTGGTTCCCCTCTCACACGGCCTTATGGGCTACTTGGGAGGGCAATCCCGCTAAGGATTATTGCACTACTAAAAGAAAAGTGATGAGTCTAGCTTTCTGATCACCTCATAAAGGTGAGAGCATACTCGGCTATCATCAAAGACATGCAAGACATGATGTTCTTTTTCCTTCCTAGTTAGTATAGGCTCCTACATTAATAACAAAAACAAGAAATGCAATCTCCCGTAGCTACACCAAAATGTCAGTAGTTTATGATTTTATCTTTGGTGGCAAAAGGTTTTATAACTCTAGTCTTGGACAGCGAATTAGGTGCCTGCAAAATAGAAAAGTGCAAATAAGATTTTGGAACTTGATAGTTTGAAAAATCTAGAACAGAAAAATGCTAAATAGAACATCAAACTACTAAATGAATTGCCTAAAACATTGTTCTGGAAATCCAGAACGCTATTCTATCAACCAAAAATGCTATTTTGTCAACCAAAAATGTTGTTTTATCAACCAGAAACGTTGTTTTATCAACAAGAAACATTGTTTTATCAACCAAAAACATTGTTTCCTAAACCAGGTACATTGTTTCATCAACCAAAAATGTTGTTTTATCAACCAGAAATGTTGATTTGTCAGCCATAAATGTTGTTTTGTCAACCAGAAACACTATTTTGTCAACCAGAAAAGTTATTTTAGGAACTGAAAAAGCTAAAATCAATACCAAAAATGCTAAAACAACTACCAAAAGAGATAAAACAACTACCATAAGTGCTAAAGCAAGCACCAGAAATGCGAAAATAGAGAAAAAGTGGTGCAGGAGCACCTAATAGGTCTTTATGCCTTAATAAAGCATGGTGCAATATCATAAGGTTTTTGAGTTCATGTGATGTAGTAAGGTTAATCATGACCATTCTTGATGTAATAAGTGTCTGTGAGGTCATTAGAAGGTGTTTTGAGTCATTATTGGGAATGGGAGTCATAGATTAAGTCTAGATGCAATATGGAGGAAAATTGTGAAAATTGATAAAAGAGTTGTCAAACAACTTTTGAGTTTGTAAGGGTAATTATGTATTTGCTGTTAAAATGAGTTGTGAAGGTGGTTACACATGTGTGGAGGTTTGGAAGGAATTATAAAATCCTTGTACACATTTGGGTATGGTTTTTGGTGAATGTAATAAGAAAAAGCAATAAAATATCTTGACGTTCCCTGCATTTTCTGGTTTTTTTTCAGAAAAAACAGTCTTCTATTTCATGTTTTTAATTGCTTTACCCTATTATTTTGTGGATAAAATAAATTTTACATGGTAGAGGGGTGAATACCTTTCACTTTCCCTTTTGTCTCACTAAATTTCATTTTTATTTGAAAAAAATAGTAATTTTACTAAAAACAGTCAAAAACCTACCCTAGGGTTTGCTGAGGCATTATAAAATGTAAATAGCCTCCATTCCACATGATCAAGGGCCAAAAATTTGTGGAATGGAGGGAAATTGTATTTATTTTAGTTTCCTTTTTTTTGTAAGGATTCATACATGATTTTGGCACATGCAAACAAAGAGAAAGTTGACTGAAATTGTGTCTCAATCTGGGATAACAGCGTAAAAGAGGAAGTTGTGGTTGGTTTGAATGTCTTATAGGACCTTGAGGGGTCAATTCAGAGTTGTGGAGAGTGTGTGAGGGTTCCATAGACAAGTAAAAAGGGTTGTCAAGTTGGGGAAACAATCCAAATGAACAAACTATTGACTGTCCTAAAATGGCTAGTGGTTGTCCTAGTTTGACAGTTTAACAAGAACTTGTGTTTGTAAGTTTGAATGCTGGTTGGTTTTGTAGTTGGAGTTGGTGAGTGATTGGGAAGACCCTATTGAGTCTCTATAAGTCTTTGGAGGCATTGAGAGGTGGAAAATAATCCTTAATATATGACTTTCCTAAACATGTTATTAACTATCCTAAACATGTTGTTGGCTGTCCTAAAAATATTGAGTCCTCAATGAACATTTTTTGTCATTTTGGGAGGTTGGGTGGGTAGAGAGAGTCAAAAGTGAACATGTTGATAAGACTTTTAGGATTGACATGGAAATTGTATGTTTTTGAGGAATACTTGTGGAAATTTGTGAAGTTGGGAGCTAGTAAAAAGTGGGAGTCCTAGTTGGGGCAACCTTGATTGTGTGAGTACAAAGGAGACTAATGGTGTTGAAATTTTATGGAACATGGTTTGGAGTTCAAGAGAGTTGAGTATTCATGGAGGAATGTGTGTGAGGGGTTGGATAAGGGATTGAGAAGCTTGGGTGTGTTTTGGGCTATTGTAGCCTTGTGAGTGGATTAGGAGCCCTGTGAAGGGACTTATGAAGTTATGGAGGAGTAAGAACCTATTGAATAGGTAAGTTGGGAGAAATAAATCTCCCTAATGTTGTTAAGTGTGTGGATGCTCTGCATCATATTAGTATCAGATCTAGAAAGTAGATCAATTAAAGATTGAGAGGTTGAAGGAGTTGACACCATCATGTAGGAGATTAAAGAAATGAGAGCAAGGTATGCCAAGTTGAAGGAGATGACTTAGAGTAAATCCATATTTATGACAAATTTCAAATCCCAAGGTAAGGCATGTAAGATGATTATTGATAATGGTTTATTTGATAACATAGTTTTAGTGGAAATGGTTGAAAAGTTGAATTTTCCAAGAAAACCTTAGGAAACACCCTACAGAGCATATTGGGTGAATGATGATCAATGGGTTGATGTTAGAGAACAAGAATTTATGGATTTAAATATTGGTTCATATCATGATACTGTACTTTGTGGTGTTATGCCTTTGAAGGATTACCATTTGATCTTGGGTAAAGTTTGGCACTTTGATAGATTTGCATTTCATGATGGTAGGAAGAATACATATATCATTGACAAAGATGGAGAAAATTTTGTGTTGAATCGATTGTAGGATGTTGAGGCATCAAGGAAGGTGGAAAGGATGGGGTTGATTGGAAGAAAAGAGTTTCTAATGCATGAGGAACATGAAGATGAAGATGAGGCACAAGTAAGAGTTTGTCCAATGAAGGATGATGGTGTTTTGAACTAGGCAACCATGAAGAGTGTAGGGGTATGTAAGATTGGAACAAAGATCCTAACAAGGAAAGAGGATAAGGACATGAGAAAAGACAGTGAGTTACAACGTTGGGATAGTGAAGACACAAAGGAAGAAGTGAGTTATCTATTGAATGTACAAGAAGGCAAGGTGCATTAGATAGTTGATGAAGAGGATAGTGAACCTATTGGTAAGGATCTTCTAAAAATTGAGATCAAGGTAAAGGATAGAGGTATTAAAGATGACATCAAAGAAACAAGTCTTGAATGGCTTGAAGATGGTGAGAAGATCATGATTGGGACTATGTTGTGTCCACTGGAGATGGGAAAAGGTATAGGACAAAAAGGTGCCACTATGGCAGTGGGCTATGAGGATGAAGATACAATGATCAAGGTGTATAATGAGTTGGAAATGAGTAAGAAGGAGTGCCAAGTGGAATGTCATGTAATAGAGGAGAACTTGGTTGAAGTAAACCAAGGTGAGAACATGAAAATTAGTGGAAGTAATGAGGTTGATACAAAGATGGAAGTTGTAGTCACCATTAAGGGTGAAGATGACCAAGTAAATCATGAGAAGATGGTCTCAATGAGGAGAGAGACTAAGATTGAAAAGTTGATAGTGATGGGCCATGAGAAGGCTAAAGGGTTTGTGTGGTCTCCAAGTGAGATGGAGAAGAGAGGATATGTTGATGTCAAGGAAGTGAGTTGTCTTTGGATGGTAAGATTCATTATGATGTAGGTATATACTATTCTAACAGTGATTCTGGGCATGGTAAAGTTGGTAATGCATGTGAGGAAGAAAGGTAAGAGGCAGATGGTAAAAGGAGCTTATTGTTGATTCTTGATTTTGTTGATTTTAATGATGAATGCTAACCCAAAGGTAAAGATGAAAGTGAACAATTAGGGTACAAGTTGTTTTGACATGAATGAAGTTTAAGGACATATTGGAAGCATATGGGTGATGGAAAATCCGAGCATAGGATTGGAGATACAAGTTGGTAGAGAAAGCATGAAGGATTCAAGTAGCCAAGCAAGTATGGAACTTCAAGAAGAGGATATGTATAAACCCAAAGTGAAGATGAGATCATTTAAAGGATAGAGAGGAGCATCTAATCAGATTTTTTTTGTAGGTATAGCAGTTCCAAGAGACTTGGAAATTTTTCAAGGTCGAGAGTATGGTGCAAGAGCACCTAATAGGTCTTTATGCCTTAATAAAGCATGATGCAATATCATAAGGTTTTTGAGTTCATGTGATATAGTAAGGTCAATCATGACCATTATTGATGTAATAAATGTATTTGAGGTCATTAGAATGTGTTTTGAGTCATTATTGGGGCATGGGAGTCATAGATTAAGTCTAGATGCAATTTGGAGCAAAATTGTCAAAATTGACAAAAGAGTTGTCAAGCAATTTTTGAGTTTGTAAGGGCAATTATGTATTTGTTGTTAAAATGAGTTGTTAAGGTGGTTATAAATGTGTGGAAGCTTGGAAGGCATTATAAAATCCTTGTACACATTTGGGTATGGCTGTTCATGGATGTAATAAGAAAAATCAATAAAATATCTTGACCATCCTTGCCAAAACTTTGTGGAATGGAGGGGAAATATATGTATTTTAGTTTCATTTTTGTTGCAGGTGTTCATACATGATTTTGGCACATGCAAACAAAGAGAAAGTTGACTGAAATTGTGTCTTAGTCAAGGACAATAGTGTAAAAGAGGAATTTGTGGCTGGTTTGAATGTCTTGGAGGACCTTGAGGGGTCAAGTGAGGGTTGTGGAGAGTGTGTGAGGGTTCCATAGACATGGAACACGGGTTGTAAAGTTGGGCAAACAATTCATATGCACAAACTATTAACTGTCCTAAAATGGCTAGTGGTTGTCCTAGTTTGATAGTTTAACAAGAACTTGTATTTGTGAGTTTAAATGCTGGTTGGTTTTGTAGTTGGAGTTGGTTAGTGATTGGGAAGAGCCTATTTAGTCTCTAGAAGGCTTTGGAGGCATTGAGAAGTAAAAAATAATCCTTAATATATGACTGTCCTAAACATGTTATTGACTATCCTAAACATGTTGTTGGCTATCCTAGAAATAGTGAGTCCTCAATGAACATTGTTTTGTCATTTTGGGAGGTTGGGTGGGTAGAGAGAGTCCAAAGTGAACATTTTGATAAGTCTTTTAGGATTGAAAAGGAAGTTGTGTGTTTGTGAGGAATACTTGTGGCAAGTTGTGAAGGTGGGAGCTAGTGAAAAGTGGGAGTCCTAGTTGGGGCAACCTTGATTGTGTGAGTACAAAGGAGACTAATGGTGTTAAAATGTTATGGAACATGGTTTGGGGTTCAAGAGAGTTGAGTATGCATAGAGGAATGTGTGTGAGGGGTTGGAAAAGGGATTGAGAAGCTTGGGTGTGTTTTGGGATATTGTAGCCTTATGAGTGGATTAGGAGCCTTGAGAAGGGACTTATGGAATTATGGAGGAGTAAGAACCTATTGAATAGGTAAGTTGGGAGAAAGAAATCTCCCTAATGTCGTTAAGTGTGTGGATTCTCTACGTCAAAAGGTCAAGGTTAAGAAGAAAATCCTCTATAATGTAATGGGGGATATCAGAAGAAGGCCCATTTAGTTGACGTAAACGCTAAAATAGTGACCGAGAAATGCTATTCTGCAAATCCGTGAGAACCTACCAAGAAAAATTCCTACAAGAATTTTTTTTTAAAAACTTTGGGACTAGGCCCCATGGTGGGCGCCAAAATTTATGTGTGCAAAATTATTTTGATTAATCCATTAAAAGCATTTAAATCACACATACTCAATGAAACATTAAATTGAGGAAATAAAAAAAAGCAATTAAAATACTCTATAATGTCATCTCATCGCTCCCTAGTCTTGAGGACCTTGCTAGTTCATTTGGTGACTCTCAGATGTATGATCTTTGACAAAGTGACAACCCAAGAAATGGGAATTGATATGCAAGATAAGATGCAAAAATCTAATATATTTTTATGCAAATATACATTATGATGATTAAGCTATCATGAAAGCCATTATTACAATTATACTATGCTATTGTTTTGATGCTAATGCTGCTCTAATGCTATAATTGCTGAAAATGTTGATATAATACTGGTAGAATGATGATAATTATGCTAAGGGTCCTCTCATAGCCAAAAGAGGGGGTATTTATAGGATTTTCATGACCAGAGGTGAGGTGGCAAGAATCAATGGTGCAGATTCAGTCTAGATAAATTGATGGTTGAGATTGAAGAATTTGGAAGGAGGTTGAGGAGATGGACACTTGTCATTCCTAAGGAGAAAAGTGGCAAAGAATCTCCAACCATATGCCAACAAAGGGGCAAGTGACATGGAGATGAGAGACATGTGGCATAAGTGCCATGTGTCTCCAAGAGAGGGTGGACACTCCAAAAATGGTTAGGATAAGAGGCTGGAGAGGATAGGATTAGTTAACCTATGGTTAGGCTAAGGGTTGGTTATAAGAAGGTTAGTTTAGGGAGTGGTTAGGAGTTGGGAGACATGTGCTTAAATTTGAATTTAAAATTCAAATTTAATGGGGAGGGAATAATCAAATAAACAAATAAACTAAATTCATTTATTTAATTAGTAAATAAAAGAAATTGATTTTGATGGGATGAATTAAGAACATGAACTATATAAACAAATTATTTAATTCACTTATATAGTTGAAGAATAAAGGTCATTAATTAATTATTTTTTTATATTTAATTAATTGAATTTTCCAGATGTTTTTGGACATGAACTGTCACAGTTAAAGAACTTTGTTGGTTAAGTGGTCGCCAAGGTTCAAACCCCTACTAGGCCATTGTGCTTGCAGGCCTTGTGTCTTCATTGGGCCATTGTGCTCGCAGGTTGGAACAAGAAGTGTGGGGATGAGGTCCCCTAGTTGTGGCCTCACTGGTTCATAGCTTCGAGTCAAAAGTGTTTCACGTGGAGCCGGAGGGAGTGTCATGCCAGTGTCACTGATCACATTAAAAAGTTTACCAGGCATTATGAAAAAAAAAATTCAATTTTCCAAACCGATTTTTAGTGTATACAGCAGAAAGATCAAACTTTCAATCTAGGTGCAAACCTTTTCCCTTTTCAAGTAATCCTTCTTCCCCTTTTTCCTCAGAAATCAGTAGTGTTAGGTTATTTGTGTTGGGTTGGTCTAACACCTGCATCAAATTGGAGAGGATGTCGGCCTTCTCTAGAGATTCAATCTCACAACAGCACAAGGTCCCATAGTTGAGAGGTTATTTCCATGTTTCGGAAGGTTGGTGGTCAAGCGAGATCACCAAGGGTGCAAACTTTTGTGACAATATTTTTTGGCATGCCTGGTGGGACAAGTTTTTAAAGAATTCAAAGAAGATTCAGTTTTCAGACTATTCCACTTAAAGCCACTAGTCATAACACAATTTTTGGCATGCTCGGTGGGACACAATTTCAACATACTTGTTGAGGATTTAGTTCTTTTCTTGAGCAATTTAGCCTTTGAAGGTAATCAATCAAGCACTTGGCCACTCTGAGGACAAAATTTGGACTTTTGGTGAGGACCAGCTGCCACTTACATGCCAAGAATACAAACTAGAGCATCTTCTAGAGGTAATTTCCAATACTCTAAAATTTTATAATCAAATTCTAGATGAACTAGAGGTAGGCTTTCGTTGTCACCTACAAGGGGAACTCAAGGAGAATCACCTACACCCTTAAGGTCTCAATCTACCCCTCCTTTTATCAGACCTTCTCAATCTAGAGGCCCTACCATCCATATCAATAGACCCCTATTTTCTATGGCAGTGCCAAGAGCACATACCTTTGTCACATTCAATGGTGGCAATCCCTTAGTCCTGACTCAAAAAGAATGATATTACAGTAGCATCCTTGAAGGCTATACCATTTTTTATTGGAGAAATATCCACCTCCCCTAAAGAACATATCCAGGATGTTTCAAGCATTTGCATAGTGTTTGATGTCACTGAAGAAAATGTTGCAGTGAGGCTTATTGCCTCCTCTTTCAATGGAAAAACGCTCCAATGGTATAGAGTTCTAGCTCCTAACTCCATTCGCAAGTGGGATGAGTTAGGAGAAAAGCTATGCAAGCATTTTGAAGACAAAAGTGACTATCTGTCACTTATGGAGAACATGACCACAATAAAAAGGGCACCCCATGAGTTCATTGGTGATTTCAACTATAGATTTCAAAAGAAATAGGATAGAATCCCATCATTAGTAAAGCCTTCATCAAACCATACTTTTCTATATTTTTTTAAAGCTTTAAACAATGATATTATAGTTATGATTCAATATATGGAAGTAAATAATCTCGCATTAGCTTATGAGACTGCCATAAGGGCAGAAAATTGCTTAATACAGGCAGGAAAGTTGTCTCTTAGGCCTCCAATGCCCTTATTTCCAGAGGCTCCTACCCAACAACATGTTTTAGCACCAATACCAACAACATCCACAAGCCATCTACTCATTCCTACACCCCCTCCAATTTCTGAAATCCAATAATTCAAGGCTGCTATGGAGGCTTCAATGCAAAAAATGAGCCAACAACTGCAAGGATATGGAAATGAATTGGTCTCAGTTAAGAGACATTTACCACAGGCTAATAATAGGCCTTATTAAGCATCAAACCAAAAATATCAGCACCAGAGGCTTAATTTTCAAGGGTAGAACCAATGGAGCAATATTAGGCCTTTGAACAGTTGGAATTCCACAACTACAAGCACCTCAAAGGATATAGTGCCAATTCAGAACAATCTTGCTTAGGAACAAGATTAGTGTGTCCCATGAAATCAGCGACACAATTAGACCTCATGTCAAAATGGTGAGTTTTCTCAGGCTTTGGTGGAACAAGAGGAGACAACAACATCAAGGTAGCAACAATTTGTTGACTGTCCCAGTCATCCACAAGGAGATACGAATTTCATGAATTGGCAGGAGGCTGATTTTTGTGGCAGGAATTAGACAAATAAAGATAGTGTGGCCAACAACACAAGATCAAAAGGAGGGCCATAGATCCCAATACTAATTCTGCAGCAATAACTCAAACTCCATCTGTACCTCAAGCTTCACAACTTGTCCTACAATATTCAATGCCAAAGTCATTTGATAAAGCAACTACTCCAAACAAAGAGCAATACTTGGCACAAAATGTCGAGGGAGAGCCACCTAAGGATCCTATAATACCAAAATCAGACCTAGTCACTACAAAGGTCCCTACTAAGGTTGCCATCCCCTTTAATATTGTTAAACAAATGAAGAGGGACAACCTCAATGTATCTATGTGGGATTCTTTGGCTATCCCATCTCAAAGAGATCTACTTCAAGAAGCCTTAAAAGGGATGGGTGTTGCAGAAGGTACCAGTCAGGGTTTTAGTTCTTCAACTTACACAAGCTTGGTGCAACCTTTGAATGTAGAGAGTTTAAAGAAAATCAATAAGCCTCCCCTTTTTATTTGTCATTAATCATAGGAGATTAAATTGTTCATAATTGCATGATAGATAGTGGGGCTAGTAGTTCAATTATTCCAAAAGAGATAGTTGACTTCCTAGGTATCAAGTATGAACCTATAACAAGAGGGGTGGTGCAACTTGATGGCACATCAATTCAAACTATGGGAGCCATTAAAGATTTCAATCTAACCTTGCATGTTCACCTGGGTTCTTAGTGTGTTGCAAGACATCTTAGTGATTGACCTTCCTGCTTATTTTGCCATTTGTTTATCTAGGGAATTCATTGCTAAGATAGGTGGCTACCTATCTTCTAACTAGTCTCACATATTTTTTCAGACAAGATATGGTACCAAATTAACCATTAGAGTTGAACATGTTGCTAGTGATCATATAGAGCCCTATACCCCAAGTCCTATCAACATGAATTGTACTCTCCATGAGGAGAAAGAAGAAATTTTAGTAAGAGAGCCTGCAACTCAGTTGGATGAGGTTCCTGACTGCTTACTTGACGAGTGGGAAAATTCATTTTAGTTTGACCCCATTGATGGGGTCAATGATATTGGCCTAGGTGCATATTGTATACATGAGGAAGACACCCCCATTCCCAATCTTTGAAAGGAAGACAATGATATGCAGGGGATATGGGACATGTTCTTTGATGGTTCAAGGAACAAAAATGGTGTGGGGGTCAGTGCATTAATGATTTCTCCCAAGGGGGAGAAATATTTCTTTTCTTTCAGGCTTCAGTTTGATTGCACTAACAATGTAGCTAAGTAGGAAGCTTTGATTTTGGGTCTCCAAATAGCACAGAGCAAAGGGATCGAGTCTTTGAAGGTGTATAGATATAGTGAGTTGGTTGTAAATTAGGTAAGAGCTCAAAATACTACCAAAAACAACCTTCTTAAGTCCTACAAACATAGATCATGGGACCTAATTGAGGGAATTGAGGCCTTCAATATTTCTAGTGTCCCTAGAAATCAAAATAAACATGCTTATAGACTAGTAGTAGTAGGTGCCCAACATGACATCCCATCTCATATTGCAGCAAAGAAAGAACAACAAATCAGACTTGTGGTGAGACCTATAGTGCTTGATAACCAAGTGAATTGGCAGGTTGTTGATTATGATCAACAGATTGTGAAATTCCTGCAAGATGAGGCAAAGTTCTCCCATAGGAAGAAGGGCATTCTATAGGACCAGAATGGGGATCAAATAATGCAGCTCGGTTCTAACAAGCTACCCAAGGGTCTGATTACCTTGGAGGGAATCTTCAACCATGATGATCAAATGAAAGGGAGAGTGATGAACCTGGCCACCAAGAAAGGAGACCACAAATATATAACCATGGCAGAAGGAAAAGCTCTCAATTTGGGGAAGGTATGTTTCCAATCTAATCAAAATACTTTTGTCAATCTCTGTCAAGAGTATAATGATATTTTTTCTTTTACACATGAGGATCTAAAATGGTTTTATCCTAATCTAGCTCAATATACCATAGAGTTAGATCCTAATGGTAAACCAGTCAGACAAAAGAAAAGGCCTATAAATCCCAAAATTGAGCCTTTGATGAGGAGAGAGCTATCCAAGCTTATAGAATCTAGCATTATTTTTCCAATTAAGAATTCTTCTTGGGTAGCCAATCTTGTTCCAGTTAGGAAGAAAACTGAGGAAATCAGACTGTGTGTAGACTTTAGGGACCTCAACAGAGCCTCCCTTAAAGACCATTATCCCCTTCCTTCCATGGGAAAAAATTTAGACAAGGTTAGTGCCTTTGAAAGATTTTCATTCTTGGACAGATACTCAGGGTATAACCAAATCTTAGTCCAAGAATTTGACCAATACAAGACTGATTCACTACAAAAAGGGGTACTTATGCCTATTGTAAGATGCCTTTTGGCCTAACAAATGTAGGTGCAACTTTTCAAAGAGCCACAGATATGGCTTTCAAGGGAGTATTAGAAAAAAATGTACTAGTATATCTTGATGATATTACTATATACTTCAAGCATGTGACATACCACTTTTCTCATCTTGAGAATTTTTTTTCAAAAAGTGCAGGGAATATGGTGTGTCCTTGAACCCCAACAAGTGTGTATTTTCCATTGATCAGGGAAAAATACTTGGACACATTGTATCCAAAGATGTTCTAGCCATAGACCCAGAGAGAGTGGAATCCATTGTGTCTCATCCACTTCCACATCATAAGAAGGGACTTAAGAGATTTCTGGTTAGAATCAACTTTGTTAGAAGGTTTATCCCAAACCTTGCAGCCTTGGTCAAGCCCCTCACAACCATGCTGAAGAATTATTTTCCCTTCAAATGGACTAAGGAGGGGAAGGAGGTCTTTGATCAGATTAAATAGGCCATTTCTCAGGCTCTTGCCCTAGTAAATCCAAACTATGAGAAGGATTTCATCATTTATACCTTGGTAGGAGAATCAAGTATATATGTCATCCTAACACAGTTAAACATGATGATTTGGAGAAGCCCATAGAGTTTTTTAGTGAAGGCCTAAAGGACTATGAAATCAAGTACATCTATGTGGAAAAGAAAGTCATCACAGTTGTGAGAGAACTAAAAAAGTTCAGACACAGGCCTTCAAACAATAGGATTCAACTCCTAGTCCGACATCTCAACGTTAAGGATTTCCTTCTCAACAAGGATATAGGTGAGAAGAGAGTTGGATGGATCACTAAGGTCATGGAGTATGACCTTGACATCAAAATTACTAGGTTAGTGAGGGGAAGAGGACTCTATGAGAATTTTAATTCATCTTTTGGGAAAGATTCAGAGACCTCCCTCTTGCTGCATGAAGAAGAATGGGTTGACAACTAGGGAGATGCACAAACCGGTTGGTTAGATGTTATGTCTGCCTTCTTAAAAGATGGTAGTTATCCTTCTCACTTTGATAGAACCAAGAGAAGGCATATAATATTGCACTCCATCCCCTATGCCTTAGTGGATGGTATATTATTCAAAAGAATCCTGGATGGTGTCCGCTGAGGTGCATCCATGAAGATGAGATCGACAGGCTGTTAGAAGAATTTCATAATAGGCCCTCTAGTGGTCATTTCTCAGCAGGGACCATAGCTATGAAGATCATGAGAGAAGGCTATTATTGGCCTTCTCTATTCAATTATGCCCACAAATGGGTTAGACAGTGCAAATAATGTGCATTTTTTATAGGAAAGCAAGGGTTAGCTACCCTTCCTCTTCATCCTATTTCAACTTATTAGCCCTTTGCATAATGGGGGCTTGATTTCATTGGCCCTATCAATCCAATGTCAAGTGTAGGCCACAAGTGGGTTTTGGCTACCACAGACTATTTTACAAGGTGGAAAGAGATTGTTGCTTGGAAGGATGCAACTGAGAATTTAGTGGGTCAATTCCTTAAGGGGATTGTAAGCAGATTTAGAGTCCCTTCCACCATCATATCAGACAATTCCAATGCCTTTGTGGGCTCTTAGATCATCTTATGGGCAGTCCAACATGTTGTGTTTCTGAAAAAATAATTAAATTATTATCCTCAAGGAAATGGCTTGGCTGAGTCCTCCAACAAGAACCTAATCAGGATCATCAAAAGGACTCTTGAGGATAATTAGAGAGCATGGCACTTAAAGTTAGGAGCAGCCCTGTGGGCTGATAGGATTACCCCCAAGAGATAATTGGGTAATTCTCCTTTCATGCTATTATATGGGAGGGAAGCTAGGCTCCCCCTATCCCTTGAATTGTCATCTCTGGACTTGACACATCAGTTGGAGCTCCTAGAAAATCATGCCTTATCGGTAAGATATCCAAAACTTACAAAGATTAAAGAGGTTAGGGAGAAAGATGAGAAGGCTTTAAATGTCCATCAGGGATAGGTAAAGAGATACTTTGACAAGATATCAATCTTGAGGACCTTCCAAGTTGGATATTTTTTCCTAAAGTGGGATGTTGAAAAGAGAAAAACCTAGGAGGCACTCAAAATTTGATGCAATATGGAGTGGTCCCTATGTGGTTATAGGCTGCAAGGAGGCTAATGCTTTCAAGTTAGCCAGGCTGAATGGGGAATATCTCCCCATTGCAGTGAATGGGATTCACCTTAAAGCATGCTCTTAAGGGTTGTTGTTACAACCCCTTTGTAAATATTGTAATTTATGTTCTTTTGCTTTCCAACAAGTGCGTGCACACAAGCTATTCTCTAGAATGGTGAAGTTTTGACTTTTGCAGGGGCAGAGATTTATTTTTATTTTAGGCCTTGAATCTGTGCCCATTGGAATTCATAAGGCTACTGATCAATATGCCAAGAAGTCTTGCACCCCCTATGAGTTGCCATAAATGTTGGCAATTTTTGTGCCAACCTTAGCAGGTTCTGACTACGCGGGACAAAGGTCCCATAGGATAAGAAAGTCAAAGAAAGGTATTTTCTCTTATCTGTGAAGAGAAATAGATGCAACAAAGGTCCTATGGGATAATAAATAACAATAATATTTTTATTATCTTGCGGAGTTATAAATTCATCATCAATGGGCCATGAGATAAAGAGATCTAAGGTGTGGAAGGCCCCAGTTGGCTAAGCATTAGCTGGGTTCAAAAAGAGGTCCGCGGAGTGATACTGCTGTGGGATAAGAAACTAATCAAGAAGGTGGGATTTTTTCTTATCTCATAGCACATTGGAAGCAGTCATGTGCTCGTGCAAGATAAGGGCAACACGCAACAATGATAAGTATTTTGCGAGCTTAGAAAGACATCAGGCTGGCGGTGTGGAATAAGAGGTTACAAAGGAAGGGAAGGAAACCTTATCCCGTGGAGTGGAATGAGGACACAAGTGGTACCACAAGATTAAAAAAGACAAAGGTGGGTGGGATTTTCTCTTATCCCATTAGGTAAAGCAAAGAAAGTGATGCAGTATAAGAAAAGTCAAAGGTAAGGAAGCATTTCCTCCTTATCCTGCGAGGGAAAATCGAGACAAAAGTGGTCATGTGGGATAAGCTTGTTGAGGACAAAGGATACGTTTCCCCCTTATCCCTTGAGGTTAAAACAATGCACAAGTGGTGCCATTGGATAAGAAATAACTAAGGTAGTTGTTTCTCCTTATCCCACAGGGTGAAAAGATCAACAAGAAGGGGCCACAAGATAAGAGAACAAAGAAAAGAGAATGAAGGACTTCCTTATCTCGTGCGTTCCTGCAGGATAAGGAAATAAAGGCAAACTCAAGGAGACACTTATCCCGCGAGGTAAATTAAGGCCATGAGAGAATCACCAGATAAGAGAAGTGAAGGCCAAACAAGGAAAGCAAGCAAAAGGGTTATCCCGTGAGGCTCAATAGAGAGTGAAGAAGGGATGTGGGATAAGCAAAGCGAGGTAGAACAAAGAGAATGCTTATCTCGTTGGGTGAAAATGGACCCATAGAGATGTCGCGGGATAAGAACAAAAGTGGTCAGTGGTCAAATATAGCCAGTGAAACGTAGACCCAAGGCGCCATGTCAGCCAATTACGGCCGTCGGATTTTCATAAAGGCCCAATCTGATGGCCATGTTTTAATCTTGCATTGAACCTACTGGATTCTTGCATGGAGAGATCTTGCACATCCATCTTTACATGAATATCTCTGATCAATAATAAACATTTGAATTCACAGTGGCCGTTGGGTTTTGAATGTTGTGCAGGAGGGTGGTTGTCGACCCGATGGTTGAGGATGTTTCAAGGTCCTAGTCGGCGCCTCACTTCAGACTCGATCTCATTCCAACCACTAGTTTTCAATGCCATAACTCCATAGATGACCCCTACAAGCCAATTTTAGATGCCACCATGCCTTTTCAAAGCAATACAAAAACTTTTTGTCCCTGCAAGTGTGCTCGACCATGCTTGTTGACATGGATTACTTCAACAAGAGGTGATTTTCGCTCTTCCAAAGGCAAAGGATGCCTTCAGAGGCCAGATTCAACAAGTGATCAGGTCATCCTCATTTTGATCTTCTTCTCCCCTCTTAGATTTTTGTAACCTAGCGTGGGCAGGGTTAGGGTTTCCATCAGTGGTTCAATTGTGAGTTCTACATGAACTATAAAGGCAATATTTGTATATTTCTCTTCCTTTTCTTTTTTAGTTGAATACTTGTTTTCATGATTTGTAAAAGTTGCCTTGCCTTTACATTAATAGATTATGCTTACTTTTCTTCTTTCAGTTCTTACAACCTGTGTAATAGTTTACCTCTTTGTATGAATGTATTATGCTTTGTTTTCCTTAGTTGTAAGTGTCTGAGTTGATCCCTTTGTGGATGTTGACTATGAACTAAACCCAGTTCCTTTCCTCATTTCACCAGATTCCAACCTTCATTCACACATAGGTGGCTAAACTAGGATATGAATTGTGCATAGTCAGAGAAATTTTATTGATGTTCTGTGCAGATATAGATAGGAAGATCAAAGTTTCAATCTTGGTGCAAACATTTTCTCTTTTCAAAAAACCCTTCTTCCCCTTTTCCCTAAGAAAATATAGTGTTAGGTTATTTGTGTTGGGTTGTTCCAACACCTACATCAAATTGGAGAGGAGGTCGGCCTTCTTTGGAGACTCAACCTCACAACAGCGCAAGGTCCCACACTGGAGAGGTTGTTTCCATTTTTCACAAGGTTGGTGGTCAAGCTTGATCACCAAGGATGCAAAATTTTGTGAAAATAGTTCTTCTTCTACATCATCTCCATCTACCAGGATATAATACTCCTTAAAGCCTTCTTCTACCATTGATCTCCTTCTATCTATCCTAGTGTTCGTCCCTTATATTGTTACTATGTTTGTTTTCTTCTTATTTACCTTTTTTTCTTCTTTCTTCTCACCAATTCTTCTCCAAAATTATCTTCTTATGGGGTATCATAGGTCCACATGTCCATCTTGTGGCAGCCCTTGATTCTGTAAGGTGGTACTCTCTAGATTACTTTGGCCTTGTTTCGCAGTTCATCACTATGAGGAGATTTTTGTACATTTCTATACAAATCCTTAGATTTTTTATAATTAAATATAATGTGATCTTCACCTCCCTAAAATGTGCATTTAAGTCTTTTTTCAGCCCAACACTCTGCAACACAGTGTCTTATCTTCCCATAGTTGATACATGTGTTACTATTTCTTCTCCTATTTCCTTGGCCTCTACATTGGCCTCCTCTATAGTTAGAATGTTCATTCTCATTTTAATATCCCTATGCCAAAAAATCATTTTGATTATCTTGCCATGAAAAGATATGGTATCCAACATCCTCTCTATCCTCCTAGCTATAACTATGATTCAAACAACTCTTGTTTCCTCCATTCTAGATTGGAGGTCTATTCCTAGGGCATTATTTTGTGAGATGTAGGTCCCATTCCTAACAGATTTCACTACTTAGTGTTTTGTTTGACTACTCTTGTGGTAGCAAGTGTCTTCTCCAACCTATCTTTATGACATTTGTTCTAAAGGTGTCCATTTGTGTTGTATTATTTGCACCGTATTCGTTGTGGTTTAGATGACCTAGTCTCTTGTTGTAAGGTCAATTTTTTGATCGGTTCTTGCAAATTTTCTAACAATTCAATGTTTCTATCCTTTTCTACTTTTTTCCATGTTTGGTCCTTGATCTGGTATGCCATTTGCACTAGGTCTATATATTTATGAAATTATCTAACATCTAGGTTAGTTCTTATGTCTCTGCCCAATCAAGAGATGAATCATTCGATCTTTTTTTGTTTGTTTGTTAGGTGTTCCTTCAATTTCCTACATACCTCCTTGAACCTTCTATACTATTCTTTAATAGATGGTGACCCTTACATTAGGTTCCTCATTATTGTGACAATCTTAATAGGGATATTTGGTGTCCTAAAAGTTATTAGGAATTACGATTTCACCTTATCCCATGTTTCAGAATGTTTTGAGTAATTCTTTACATACCATTCCAATTCATCATCTCTTAACAATCCAAAAAAGTCCAGGAGTATGTATTTATCAATTAATATTCTAATTTTCTCCCAAATTGATTCTATAATAAAGAATGTTTGTCAACATCAGTGATATCTACTCTAAACATGGAGATATTGATTTTTGTAGCCATATTCCTAGGGTTTGTCCTGGGATTGTTTGACAATTACAAATGAATTATTGGTTTCTTTTCTGGTCTCTTCTTTAATTTTGGTCTCTCCTTTGTTTGATTATTCTTGGCCTTTACCTCTTTATCCTTATCCCTTTCTAACTTAATGTCAAAATATTATTCTCCTAAGATCTAGCTCCAAGAACCTCTTGCTCTCTTTTCCTTTTTTGTTGTTTCCTCTAACTCAATTCTCTATCTTTATGGTTGGTTGATGCAAAGAGTCGGACAACAAAAGGTGGATGTTCACAACACTAGGGTGTCTCCCTATCAACCCCTAGACAACACCAACATGATTAGACCACAAAATATGGTTCTTTCTCAAAGTCAATAACATGAACTCATTACTCAATGTGGGGTTTGAGCATCAACTTAGGGCCAAAATTGCATGGGCACTTAGAGACATCTGTGAGATTTTGCCAAGATCAAGAGCTCAATGAAAAGTACAAAATAGAGAGACAAAAAAGATGATAGGAATAAACTATATTCTATCAAGAGAAAATACTGATCAACTGGATCATCAAAAGTTGTTACATACAATGAATATGAGCCTGCTTATATAGGCAAGGCTATATGGATATGTGAGCACACAAACATGACATGTGGCTCAATGAGAAACAAGGGTAGGTAGGAAATAGGTGTGGTAGGTAGGAGAAACAATATAATATTCTACATGAGGTGGATCACCTACCGAATGTGGACTATAACAACAAGATAAGACCACAAAAGGTGGAAATTCTCCTACACACACTATCCCAATGTGGCACAAACACCCAAGTGTCTCATACCCAAACTATTATGATATGCATGTACCTAAGTAAACTTAAGTAAGGTGTAATAATATCCAACATGAATAATTAATTACACCAACAACATCATTTACCTTGTTTTGAGACTCAAACACACTCAAAACAACCATTGGATAAGGTTCAAGTACTCTTGGAATGTCACTTGCTTCATTAACCCTTCCTAGTCCTTGTAGCCCTACCTAATAAGGAAGTGGGGCTTAACTTTCAAAACTCCCAAACAAGGACATAAACAAAGATTTGTTTCTTATACCCTTTTGGGACTCCTAAGATTTTCCAAAATGAAACCTTATGACCCTTATTGCAGATATGACAACAAATGCTACACTCCGAGACGTAATAGGGTTAATTAGGCCAAAGCATCTACCAAAGAATGGATGCACATAAATGGTCCAACACTTGGAACAGACTCACCTAACCTCAAATCACTTAAATCCACCACTTCTAAGTGCCCAAACCTCTTAACTTTTCCCTCAACCTAAAAACTCAGTCCTGATGTAGACCTGCCACATGGAGATGCCAGGTCAAAACCTTCTGCCAATCTCACCAACAACCATGGCTACCTCTAAAACCACTTTAATCCTAAAACATTATAAAATATAACATTCCCCAAGAGATTAGGAAATTTGTCTCAAGGAATGTTAGATTTTGTCCATTTTTATCCAAAACCCTAAGTAAGATGAGGCTTTCAAACCCGGTCCACTTCAAAACGCTCTAACTTGTACCAAACACAATAAAATTTCATGAAATCACCTGAAATTGAAAGATCATTTAGAGTGTCATATAAACATGACCCTTTCATATTGTCACCAATCTATACCAGGCCATACAAATTGACTATTACATAAAATTTTCAAAAAATCAAAGGTAGCTTTATTAGGTTTCTTCAAAAATTCAACAACCAAATTGACTATTACACTTTTTGCATCTAATACATTAGATAACACAATTGTCTTCTAAAACTCTTCCTACATGCCAAAAATGGCTTACGATTTGGTTATAAATCATTTCCTTACCATTCCCATACCTTGGGTAATGGTTGACCACCTTTGACCAATTAGGTCCTACATGACAACATAGCAAGAAATTGGCCTTGAGGCCTTACAAAGGACTCCATTCTGGACTCAAGATCCTTATTAAAATTTCAAAACATGACATGAACAAAATGAAAGGTGATTAGGCCCCTTGGACCTATTGGTGCCCCTTCACCATACTCCCGGGGTAAGAAAATCTCAAGTCCCCTTTGAGATGAGGTCTTCTATTGCAACCTCATGTTTTTTGATGTCCATCTCTATCATCCACATTGCATCTTCCTCTAGTAGGCTCTCCCATTTGACTAGGTACACTTTTTAAGTCTTCCTTCTTGTCTTCTTTGTCTCCCTTCTATCAAGAATGCATTCCAACTTCGTCGATTGGATTGGTGGGAGTTCCTTGGTCCAATCAGCAGTGTCTTGGTCTTCTTCATTCACTTCAAAATCTGGCTTCTTAGGAGGTTTTAAGGGTATAGATTAGAGACATTGAAGATGGGTGAAATGGTTACCCCTTGTGGTAATTCTATTTCATAAGCATTTGTACCAAACTTGTGAACAATCTGACAGGGTCCTATTTTGTTCATCATTAATTTGGTATACTTCCCCTTGGGAAACCTCTCCTTCTTTAGGTGTTCCATCAACAAATCTCCAACCTTGAATTTCAAGTCTCTCTTCTTCTTATCTGCCTTGTCCTTTTACTTCTCAACATTGCTTTGAAGGGACTCTTTCACTTGTTGATGTATGTCCTTCATGATTGCAGCAAAATCTTCTCCTTGAGCACTCTATTTTCCAACACCATGCAGATCTCTGAGTTCAAGAATACCCTTGGGATGTAGGCCATAAACCACCTCAAAAGGGCTTCTCCCTATACTCCTATTCACCAAGTCATTAAATGCATATTCCTCTTGACTGATTATCATATCCCATGCTTGACCATGTTCCTTGGATAGACACCTAAGGAGGTTTCCCAATGACATGTTGACAACTTCAGTTTGACCATCTGTTTGGGTATGGTATGCAAAACAAAAGGACAAATTGGTACCAAGTATCTTCCACAATGTTCTCCAAAAATGTCCTACAAACTTTGAATCCCTGTCTGAAATAATGGTAAGAGGCAATCCATGGATTCTTACAACTTCTTTAAAGAATATACCCGCTATATGAGAAGCATCATAGGTGCATTTGCATGGTATGAAGTGGGCCATCTTGCTAAACCTATCCACAACAATAGAAACACTATCATAACCTGCCTTGGTTCTTTGCAAACCCAATACAAACTCCATGCTAACACTCTCCCATGGTCTATTAGGGATTGGAAGGGGTTGATACAACCCTGCATCAGACGAGGATCCCTTTTCTCTCTGACAAACAACACACCTATCCACAAAATTTCTAACATCAACCTCCATTCTTGGCCAATAATAAAATCTCCTCACTTGGTCTAAGGTCTTATCAAGAACAAAGTACCCCCCTAAACTCCCACTATATTTTTCCTTCACAATATTCTCCCTCATAGAACATTTAGGGACACATAGATGACTACCCTTAAACAACAAATCATTTTGCAACATATATTCAGAGAATTCACTCTGATATGAATTAAAAAATTCAAAACCTCATATATCATAAAAATCTTCATCATCTTTATACATGCTCTTGAGTGAGTAAATCCCCATGCTTTGCAACTGAACCTCTTGCACCACACATATCCTCCTACTGAGTGCATCCACCACCTTATTGGTCTGCCCCTTGTTGTATTTAATGGTGAAGGCATATGTTTGCAATTGCTCCACCCATTTCATGTGTTTATGGTCCAGCTTCTCCTGCCCATTCAAAAAACTCAAAGCATGATTGTCAGTGTACACAATAAATTCTTTAGGTAGGAGGTAATGCCTCCACTTCTTCAAGGCATTCACCATTGCATACAATTCCAAGTCATAAGTAGAGTACTTCCTTTTGGCTTCATTGAGCTTTTCACTAAAAAAGGCTATTAGCCTACCCTCCTAACTTAGGACATCCCCTATTGCCAAGTTACTAGCATCATATTCAATGGTAAACAACTTATTGAAATCAGGTAAAACCAATATGGGTTGTTGAGACACCCTCTTCTTTAAGTATTCAAACCCCCTATCTGTTGCATCGGTCTAAGAAAAGTTACATTTTTGTCCTCCCTTGATGATGTCCAAGATGGATGCACATATATGACTAATGTTCTTAATGAATTCCCTATAGGTGGCTAATCCATGAAAAATTCTTACATCTCCTACTGACCTTGGGGTTGGCCATGACAAAATAGCCTCCACCTTTTCAGGGTCCATCTTCAAACTCCCTTTTGAGATCAGAAAGCCTAGGTACACAAACTCTTCTCTCATGAAGACACTCTTCTCCATGTTGATTATCAACTTTTCCTCATGAAGTCTCCTTAGGACCATGTCCAAATGTTCTAGGTGCTCCCTCTTTGACCTGCTAAACACAATTATGTCATCAAGGTAAACAACACCAAACTTACCAATAAAAACTTTCAACACTTCATTCATAAGGCACATAAAGGTGCTTGGAACATTGGACAACCCAAAGGGCATAACCAACAACTCATAGAGGCCTTCATTTGTTTTAATGGAAATCTTCCATTCATCTCCCTACCTGATCCTGATTTTATGGTAGCCACTTTTGAGATAAATCTTAGAATAGTAACATGCCCCTCCTAAGAAATCCATTAGGTCTTCAATTGGGCGCATTGGAAACCTATACCTTATACTGATTTGTTTAATGTCCCTAGAATCAATACAAAGCCCCTAGTTACCATCTTTCTTAAGTGCTAGGATTGTTGGTACAACACATGGGTGAAAGATCTTCCTCACTAACCCTTTATCCAATAGTTCATGTACTTTTCTAGCAATCTCTTCATTTTGAGAGGGGGTCATTTTTTAGGCAGGCTTGTTTGGTAGTGTAGCCCCTGGTATGAGATAAATTTGATGACTTATATCCCTAATTGGAGGTAAGGAATTAGGAATTTCTTCAATAACTATCCCTTTGTACTTCTCCAACAAATTCAACACTTCCTTGGGAGTATCTTCTTGCTTGCTAGCAAGAGGATCTGATCATCCTGTTGGCTTCAAAATCAAAGAATATCCCTGATTACCTTCCTCTTTCAAAACTTCTATAAACTCTTTCTCACTCACCATAATCACACTAGGACCCTCATGAGAAGGTTTGTCATCTTCTATGTGTGATAACAAGTTGTATGTGACCCCATCTTTTTGGATGGTGTAGGTGTTATTTTCTCCATCATGTTTATCTTTCTTGTCAAACTACCAAGGTCTCCCTAGAAGGAGGTGGCATGCATCCATTGGAAGGATGTCACACAAGATTTTATCCTTGTAGGCTCCTATGTTGAAATCAACCCATGTGTACTCATCAACCAACACTTGTTGCCCCTTATTCAACCATGAGACTTTATATGGGTCAGTATGAGGAATCCTCCTCAACTTCAATTTTTCAACTATTTCTATTGAAACCAAATTATTAGTAGAACCTAAGTGTATGATGACCTTACAAAATTTACCTTTCACTTTGCAATTGATTCTAAACAGTGCCTTTCTTTAGGGTGGCTCCTTGCCAATCGGTACCTTGAGTAATGTCCTCCTAAACATTAATGACTCTCCTACTTCTGCAGCAACATTCAATGAGGGTGAGGTCACTCTCTTCATCCTCTTGAACCAACTGATTTCTCCTCTCTTCAACATGATAACTTGTGGTAGGTTTCTCAGGACACTTATAGGCCAGGTGTCCTATTTTATTATAGTTATAACACCTACCGGTGAAGGTGTTTGTGCCTCTTCTTGAACCTCAAAATCTACCTCTACCATTGGGTCTCCTACCCCTGAAAATTCCTTTATTACTTGAGTCTCCACTTTGTTCAGTGTGGCTAGACTCCCCTTGTGATCTTTGGGACTGATTTCTCCAACCAAAACTGCTTCTACCTTTGAAGTTCCTTCCACCTCTACCTCAGTTATTTTTTTCTCCTTTCCTCCTTAGTTTCTCTTCTGCCCTCAAGGCAATCTGAAAGCATTCATCTACTTTTATAGGGGTTACCAAACTTATCTCATCTTGAATGTTGAACTTCAATCCTTTCAAGTACCTTGCAACTTTCTCCTTCTCATCTTCATAATGGCCTGATCAAAGGATCAATTTGTGGATTTCCTTTGTGTATGAAGCCACATCATGATCTCTTTTCTTCAAATTCTATAACCTTCTATAAATCTGCACCTCATAATTTGCAGACATGAATTGGGATTTTATCTTTTCCACCATCCTATCCTAGGAAGTGATCACACTCCTTTCATTCTTCCCCTCTCACCTTAGGTGTAATTCCACCAAGTTAGTGCAACACCTTTCAACTTGGTCTTAGAAAATTTCACATTCCTATCATCAGGTATCTCTCTATATTCAAATTAATTATTTAATGCATCTATCCAATCCATAAATTCCTCAACATCCAACTTCCCACTATGCATAGGAAGATCCATCTTAGCATCAGAAGAATCCTTATTCATTGTCTTCAAGGCATCATTGATCCCTCTCTGATCTCTAGGTATCTCTTCCTTATGCACCCAGGGTCCTCCTTCATCCCCATCTTCTTCTTCTTATGTCTCACTATCCACTTCTTCATTCCTTCCTCTTTTCCTTTCCTTGGCTTTCATGGCAGCCATCTCTTCCTATAGGGCCTTTAATTGTCTAGCCACGGCTCCATCCTTTGGAGGCATTTTCACCAACTTCTCACTTTCTCACACTTTCTTCTCAACCAAGCCTAGACCTTTAGGCTTTGATACCACTATGATTTAGATAGTGGGAAAAAACAAGGTGGATGTTGACAACACTAGGGTGTCTCCCTATCAACCCCTAGACAACACCAACATGATCAAACCACAAACTATGGTTCTTGCTCAAAGTCAATAACACACACTCATTACTCAATGTGGGGTTTGAGCATCAACTTAGGGCCATAATTGCATGGGTACTTAGAGACATAATTTACCTTTTTTTGAGACTCAAACACACTCAAAAAACCATTGGATGAGGTTAAACTACTCTCAAAATGCCACTTGCTTCATTAACCCATCCTAATCCTTGTAGCCCTGCCTAATAAGTAAATGATGCTTAACTTCCAAAACTCCCAAACAAGGACACCAAAAAAGATACTTTTTGACACCCTTTTGGGACTCCTAAAACTTTCCAAAACTAAACCTTATGACCCTTAATATAGATATGACAACCAATCCTGCACTCTGAGATCTAATAGGGCTAATTAGGCCTATTTTCCAAAGTATCTACAAAAGAATGGATGAAAATAAATGGTCCAACACTTGGAACAGAATCCCCTAACCTCAACTCACCCAAATCTAGCACTTCTAAGTGCCCAAACCTCTTTAATTTTCCCTCAAACTAAAAACTCAATCCTATTGTAGACATGTCACATGGAGATGCTAGATCAAAACCTTCTTCCATTCTCACCAACCACCATGGCTACCTCTAAAACCACTTGAATCCTAAAATACATTGGAAAATATAACATTCCCCAAGAGATCAAGAAATTTGGCTCAAGGAATGTTAGATCTTGCCCATTTTTATCCAAAACCCTAGGTAAGATGAGGGTTTCAGAGCCGGTCCACTTCAAAAATGCTCTAACTTGTACAAAACACAATAAAATTTCACCAAATCACCTGTAATTAAAATATAATTCATATTTTCATCTAAACATGACTCTTTTAGACTATCACCAATCCGTACCAAGCCATACAAATTGACTGTTACACGAAATTTTCAGAAAATCAAAGGTAGCTTTATTAGGTTTCTTAAAAAATTCAACAACCAAACCATGCCTAGACCTCCCGAGGAATAAATAGCCTTCATACAACCTTCCCAACCATTCCCAACCATGGTTTGAACCACCTAGCCATTGGAAGGGAAGTTGTCATTGGTTTGACAACTTTGTTGTCAAGTTACACAAGCAACTTTGACAACTTTTACACTTTTTGCATCTAATACAATAGATAACACAATTGCCTTCTAAAACTATTCCTACATACCAAAAATGTCTTACATTGTGGTTACAAATCATTTCCCTACTATTCCGACACCTTTGGTAATGGTTGACCACCTTTGACCAATTAGGTCCTACATGACAACATAGCAACAAATTGGTCTTCAGGCCTTACAAAGGACTCCATTATGGACTCAACATCCTTATTACAATTTAAAAACATGACATGAAAAAAATGAAAGGTGATTAGGCCCCTTGGACCTATTGGTGCCTCTGCATCATTGGCTAGGGATGGTTTTTTGTCCAAGGGTAGCATCTCTTCAAGACTTCTCTTCATCCTTAGGTTTGTATAATACATTGGTCATACCGATTTGTTAAACTCTTGGATAATTACTCCTTTATCTTTATTGTCTTCTCTTAATATTGTCACACTCAGATTAACTAGTTGTTCTAGATGTTCACCAGTCTAGACTGGGGTTCTTTTTGGCATTTGTACCATCTCCTTGAACCTATCATCCAGCTAGTCCATGCCATCACTCAAATATTTTAGAGGATTTGGGAGGGTAGAAATCATGCTGCTACTACTAGACCCTATTAACATCCTCCTTTCTTCAAATCTATCAAATTTTGTTTGTAGTTCAATCATCATTTCTTTCATTTCTTCAAATCTTGATTTCAGATCTTCTAGAGTTCTTTCTTCCAATCTTTGTCCCTTTTCCCTCTCTCTTTGTATTCTAGCTACACACACTTTAGTATGATCAACACCCTTATTGGTACACTATTATCTTTTATTTTATCTCTCTTCTCTTTCTATCATTTGCCTCAGTCTTCTTTCTTCTCTATTTGGGTTGGACATGATGTCTACTATCCTTTTCTTTGTTTTCTCCTTGATTTCTTTTGAATTCTTAGTGTCTCCTTTTGCCATGGGTGTTCATGATTTGATCTTATACTACACCAATATCTCATCCCATGGTGGTTATCTAATTAGTATTCCTAAATATTCACATCCCTCAATTCTATTTCAAATCCCCCCCCTCCCTTCCATCCCCTATCCCCTTGGCAGCTAACCGCGTTTGATAGGGTAGACATTAAGAAGATAGAGTTTTAATAGTTTATTTTCATTCTCTCTTCTTTTTCTGATATGGTGTTGATTGAATTAAAAAAATGTTCCTATAAATACCCCAACAAAACCTAACCAGGATCCCAACAACGGAACCAATGTTAGTAGGAAATTTGAATGAGACAGACCGAAGTTCTATTCCCAAAGGATTATTGCTAGTTTTAGTCTTATAACCTCAAACAAAGTTCTATTGAGGTGGTTGACTAGATTAACTATGAATCTAATTTAGCTACTTAGTCAATAGAAATATCATACAGAATGTTAGAGAAACAAAAATCAATTCTATGTATTAATATCTTAGTATGCCATATACATTCCTTATATTCCCTTTAGCAAGTACATATTTCTATCTATCATCTTCTTAGCCTTATTAATCTCTAGTCACTCCTTGACTATCTATCCTACCTCCACTTATATATCCTTTTAGGGTCACAACCCTTTGAGAATATCTTTCTAATTTATTTTCATAACATTGACCAAATTACACCTTTATTTCTCCAAACTGGTGTCTATAACCTTTTTTTTTTTATCAACAAATATTCTCAAGTTGATTTTGACGAGACTTTTACTCTACTAGCTGAAATGAAGGCAATTAGAAATTTTCTCACGTTCACAACTCATAAGGACTTTAAGGTGTATTAGATGGATGTCAAGTCAACCTTCTTCAATAAAGATCTACAAGAAGAAGTCTATTTAGAATAGCCTAATGGATTTTAGTTGGTAGAGGATCCAAACATGGTGTGCTGATTGAAAAGGGCATTGCATAGTCTTAAAAAATTTCCTAGGTCTTGGTATGGAAGGTTATATAAGTACTTATTGCAACAAGGATTCAAAAAAGGTACAACAAATAGTAATCTTTATTTCAAGATGGAGGATGAAAAATTGTTGTTGGTTGTTGTATATGTTGATGGAGATGATGGTGTATGCAAGAGATTTACAAAGGAAATGCAGAAATAATAAGAGATGTTAATGATTGGTGAGTTGTCTTTCTTTCTTGGACTTTAAGTTGCTTAGTTAGATGATAGAATCTTAATTTCTCAAGAAAAGTATATTAAGGAGATACTAAAGAAGTTTGGTATGGAGAATTAATAACTAGTAAGTACCCACATGGCTATTGGTTGTCACTTGGGTAAGGATGACGAGTCTCCGGGAGTTGATTAGTCTCTCTATAGGTCATGATAAAAGAATATGTATGCAATATATTTGGTTGTCAGATATCAAGCTAATCCCAAGCAATCTCATGATAAGGTTGTTAAAATAATATTCAAATATTTGAAAGGAACTCCATATTTTGGTCTATGGTATAGGAAGGAAAGTGATTTCTCTTTGAAGGCTTATATTGATGTTGATTGGGATGAATGTTGATTGGGATGACATTTTTGATGATAAAATAAGTACTAGTGGAAGTGCATTTTTCTTAGGAGACGGGTTGGTTTCTTGGTTCAGTAAGAAACCAAATTTGGTTTCTTTATCAATAGGAAAGGTAGATTACATTGCTATAAGATCCTACTACACTTTGGTGATGTGGATGAAGGAAAAACTGAAATATATTAAGGTGATATATGATGAGACCATTCCTATCATGTGTGATATTACAAGTACTATAAACATTTTAGAGAATCTAGTGATGCATTCAAGAACCAAACACATTTATATTTGGTATTATTTTCTAAGAGAGAAATTTGAAAAGAAAGAAGTCAAATTGGAATATGTGCCCACTAAGGATCATATTGTAGATATCTTCACTAAGGAACTTTCAAAGGATACTTTTGAGTATCCTAGACAAAAGATAGGGGTTATTTCCCCTTCTTTTAACTAGATACATATGTTGGTGCATTTATCCAAGGGAAGGAATTCAAGATATATCCTTTGTCTCTTGGATTTATATTTACTAAGCTACTCTTAGGAGGAGTAGGTAGCTAATTAGTCATTGTTTAAAGAGAAGAATGTAAATAAAAAAGAGAAATAGCGTAGAAGAATATTAATGCATAATCAAGTGAGGACATGTGCCCTTTGTCCTTGATGTCAAAGGGGGAGAGATACTAGATAGATTCTATTTAAGAGATATATTATTGAATACTAATTGTTTGTCAAAGGGAGGGAAATATCATATACTAGTGAAAGGGGGAGAATGACAGTATGGAAGGAGAGGACATTACATTTTGTAAACATTGGTAAGTGTTGCCATCAATGACAAAGGGGGATATTGTTGGAAATGTGTTGTCATTGATGTTAACCTAATGTTTGACAATATATGTTGTCCTTGATTACTAATAGTTATTGTATTGGTATTGAAGATAAGTCTGGTATGATGATTATCAGGGTATGAGGAGATTGTTGGTAATTGTTATTACTGATTGTTAGTTGTTGTCATTGATATAGAGAACATTAGAATATCAGTTGTAGATGATCTATGTTGTGTATTTCCAACTTCTTGGTGTTTTATGTCTACACTTAGCATGATGTGTTTATATAGATGATGATATTGATAATGTGTTTGATTACAAAGATGGTGTGATGATGATATCATATTAAGATGAGGATTAGGTGCATTGGGAAATATTAAGATGAGGATTAGAAGAATGGAAATAGAATGGAGATGTTTAGGTTGGTCTTATGTATGCTACAAATTGGTGGTTATATTTCTTGTTTTTTCTTGAGTGATAAAATTATGTTTTTGGGACATTTTGGTCCTTGGGAGATTAATGAAGAAAGTTATTGCAGGAATGTATATTAAAAATAGTTTGGAAGAATGCTATGCATTCCTCCACATTTGATGATATGATCTTGCAAAATTGAACATTGTTTATTCTCTTTTGACATTGCACTCTTAACTTTTTTAGGTCCCTGATGTTATAGCCGATATGGTTGGTGATTGTAGTTTGTTGATAGTCAATTTAGTTGTCTATCAAAATTGGTCCAATAAATACTCTGCATTTCTCCCGATTGATGTTTTAGGTGTTGTAACTTGGAATACACATTCATTATGTCTATGCTGTGTCTTGATTTACGTTTCAAATGCCAGTGCTATTTGCATGAGTTGATATTGATGATCTATTCATGAATGGTTTTCCTAGTCCTCCAATATGAAGCATTTTGTATCAGTTTTATTGTGCTAGTATGTTTTTAATATGAAAAAGGGAAAGAATAATTTTAGAATTTTTTTTATGTTCAAGGAACGTCTTTTCATGTTTTTCTTGATGCTAGAGGATTTAGTTGTTGGTGCATTGTGTCTGACATTTGTGGTTCAACGTAATTGCTCCAGTTTGGATGGCATAAGTTGTTTTCTTGCTTGCAATGTATCCCTGGGTGTATCTACTTTCATTGAAGATAATGCTACATTGTATTTGGGTCCCACCATAGTGCATGAGGATTCACATTGGGCTTATTCAATTGGAAGATATGTTTTCTGACCGACTAGTAATGTGGTACATGGCTTGTCTACACAATACCCTATTGTCAACTCTAGAGGATGTGTGATAGCGTGTGAACTGGTTACGAAAAAATAGAAAGAAGTGATATGTCACCTTTTGGTCCCCTCTATCTCCTGTATTAGAATTATGTCACAACAATTGTGATTTGATGGCCGACTTGATAGGACTTATGTTTGCCCCCTACTCTAGCCAATATAATTAATATTTGCAATGAAGAAGATGGTATATTTAGAATATAAAATCAATTTTGATGGCGTTGATGAGTATGTGGATCAATGTATGAGTTGTTCTTACATGATTATATCATTGTGTAGAGTTAGAGATGTGAAGTTGTCACAGTGTGTGGTCATTGTTCTAAAGTTGGTCACTTGAGATAGAGATTCAAGGGAAGTTTCATACTTGGATATTAATGGAGGCAATGTCATTGAAGGTCTATTCATCTTGATCCATATGTTCATGTACCTTTCTTGGAGATAGTGAGTCTCCCTAGCATGTTTTGGATCTTTCCCTAAGATAGTGCATCTTAGCCTACAAGTCCCTTGTATCTTTGTTGAGAACTACTAGATGCTAAGAGGGGGGGGGGGGGTGAATTAGTATATACTAAAACATGATTAGATTAAATCATGCATTCTATTAAATATTCAATATAACATTTATTACACATACATGAACTGAAACATTAAGTATAACCATATATGAACACCAGGATTTTTATATGGAAAACCCAAACTTGGAAAAACCATGGTGAGAATAACACTCACAATATATGTATAAAATTGTTTACAAATTTTTAGGCCATAGGCTAGAGAGTTCATTGCTCCAAACTTGCAGGCTAAGGTACTATGGCAAGATACAAAATATTTGCATAGCTAAAGATCACTTGTTTAGGGAAAGATACCATACACTTTTTAGATAAAATAAAGTCTTTAGCTTGAACTACGAGTGGATAACATCTACCAATATGTGGATAGAGGTTCATAGTTAATACTCCTTTGAATCAATCTTCATTACTGCATTGTACCACATCTGAATCTCTGTATTACTTCACATTAGCCTTATATGTCACATATAACCTTATGGTGTAGAAGCACCTTATAGACTTTGAAGACCATTGGAGAAATGAAGTCTCTTAGAGGTGTCTATAGGTTGACGAATATTTTTTAGTTCTAATAAGGTCTTTCAAGACCATTCATTTTGTTTTTATTAGCCATGTAAGGACTTGATGCCATTTTATAGTGTGAACTTCTTAGGACCTATTTCAACCATGGTCAAATGACATCCAAAATGCCCAAATGAGGAAATAATTGTCTTTTGGCTCCTATGTGGCCTATTTGTAAGGTTTATGATGTGTCCTAATAGGTTAAATAGGCAAATATTATAGGTTGTCAAGTTTTGTGCAAAGTTGTTAAGTTTAGATGACAACTTTTGTTGTCAATTTGTAACTAATCTCCCTCCAATGGCTACCTAATTCAAATTTCAATTGGAGTCGGTTGAGGAGGTTTGAGAAACCTTTATTAAGGCCTTGGAGGTTAAGAAGAAAGGATTGATGAAGTTCTGATGAAGTTTGGATGTAAGACAGTGATCATATTCAATAAACACTTAAAAATTTACATAAATTTGTTGTAGCAGTTCCTTGTACGGACATTGTACAGACTTCATGTGCAGGATAAGTGATTGATTTGAATAGGCATCTATTTTGATGTAAATTTGTCTTTGATTTGGTAGGAAAAGATTGAGAAATAAGTGAGATCTACATTCATGGAAGGTGGTTTGAAAAGCCTCCAAAACCAGGGTTTCTGAGGAAATATTTTCTTAACCCCTCATTCCTCTAGCCAATTTGGCTCAAAATCTGGGGAATGGTAGGTGACAAATTTTATTTTAAGATTTCCAAGGTTTTTGAGTGGGCCATTGAACTAGTGAATTTTGGGAGCAAGCCCTAGGCTAGGCATCCTCATGTGAATAGTCGGTTTTGACTGTTAAAAATTATGCAAAGATAAAACCAAGAGTGGTGGACCCTACATAATAGTGTATTTGGTGTTTTGGTATGTGTTCGGACCTTTACCATCCATTGATACCATGAGATCAAGCCATTAGTGTGTGGTTTCTTTGTAAAAGTGGCCTAAAATCCCTATTAGGCCTCCTGTAGTAGCAATGTTTGACCCAACCAATGAAAGAGTTGGGATCTGAGTTTTGGCAGTGTTTTGTGTCATTAAAGGGGCATCTAAAAGTGTAAAGATTGTGTCATATCATTAGGAGGATTTCCAAGTTTTTCCCTTTAAGACTCAAACAGGGCTATTAGGAATAGGCATCTTATAGAGAGAAAGTCACTTTGATTGAACTTGTACAAACAAAAGGGTGTTGTCTTGGTTATAATCAATGTCCCTAGGGTTGGAAAATAGGTTCTATAGGGTCCATACCTACTCTACAATGGTGGATGCTCTATAATCCAAGTTGGTCATAGGCGTCTACATGAGAGTTGGTGTCAAGAAGAGACTTCATGTGAGAAGTTGTATCTCCATGAGTTATTTATGGATTAAACATGACCCCATTGAAAAAAGGGGAGTGTAGAGGTGTTCGTTCATTTTGTTGTCAAGATTTTATGGAATACATGAATGTTGAGACCTTAATTGAGGGTCTTGGAGTGTGATTTTGTGTGAGAAGCCTTTCTTCCTTTAGGCTCTGCATCATATTGGTATCAGAGAAATTCTAATCATTGGGAGGATAGATTTTGGTGTATGTCAGCAGAAGAGAGCCAAGAAGAGACTAGCATAATGCCTCCAAAGGGGATGTCCGCAAAGGTGGATAATAAATTCCAAGAGATGGAAGAGATGATCAACACCGAGGTCAAGGAGGTACTCAAGGCTGAACTATAGGCGATAAAGAAATAAAAATGGCCAAGTGAGGAGACTAATGAAGAAGGGGAGCAAGAGGATGAAGAAGAAGAACCCCAAAGGAAGGAGCTAGAGATACATGCTGATCGAAGACCATTCATTTAAGCCCTAAAGACAATAGACAAAGTCTCTTCTGAAGTGAAGATGGAGATTCCTACCTATAGTGGGAAGATGAATGTTGAAGAACTTGTAGATTGGATAGATTCCCTGATTAATTATTTTGAGTACAAGGAAGTGGCTGAGGAGAAGAAAGTGAAGTTTGCAAATACCAAACTAAAGGATGTTTCTTTAACTTGGTGGAACTATACTCAAGGTGAAAGGGTGGAGATGGGCAAGTGTGTGATTCATTCTTGGGACAAGATGGTGTCCAAACTCAAGGCTCAATTCATGCCTGTTGATTATGAAGTGAAGTTGTACATGAGAATGCAAAATTTTAAGCAAAAGGACTTGGATGTGGCTTCCTACACAAAGGAGTTCCACAAATTGAGTTTGAGATTAGGGCATCGTGAAGATGAAAAGGAAAAGGTTTCTAGGTACTTAAATGGACTCAAGTTCAACATTCAAGATGAGATGAGTCTGATGACTCCTAAAACAGTAGATGAATTCTTTCAAATGGCTCTGAGGGCAGAGGATAAATTGAGAAGGAAAAGTGAACATCAGAGTAGGGGAAGAGGACAACCTCAAAAACCCCAAGGTGTGTCTAGCCAACAAGAACAAAATGGAGACTTAGGTTCAAGAGGAGGCTTTAGAGGAAGGATACCCAATAGAAGGGGTAGATTTGGAGGACCAAGAAGAGGTCCTAGTGTCTTCATAGGGAGATGCTTCAATTGCACCAAGTAGGGCACACTACAAGAAAGTATCTTGAGAAAGCCTCAAACTCTCATGGAGGAGAGAGAAGGAACCGGTTCATTCAAGAAGAAGATTGCCAAAGTGTCAATTCCCTAATTGGGAGTGCAACCCCAACCCATGATGGAGAAAGCTTGATGATGAGGAGAACCATGTTGAAGGTGCCTCAAGTGAAAGAACCTCCTCAGAGGAAGACATTATTCAGAACCACGTGCAAGGCCTATGGTAAGATATGTAAGGTAATAGTTGATTTAGGATCTACTTAAAATTTTTTTTCCACAAAGATGGTAGACAAATTAAAGTTGAAAGGGTTACCTCATGCTAACCCTTATAAGGTGTCATGGTTGAATAAAGGGCAGCAGGTCTTAGTGGATGAACAATCTTGGGTAGAGTTTGAGATAGGGGAGTATAAGGATATAATATTGAGTGATGTGATCCCCATGGATGCTTGTCATCTATCGTTAGGACATCCATGGAAATATGATGTGCAATCCCAACTTGATGGGAAAACAAACTCCTTTCTCATAACCAAAAATGGGAGAAAATACATGATGGATCCTTGATCGGATGAGAGTGATGATAATAACATTGGGTCAAGTTTCATGTTAGTGAGTGGAAAAGAGTTTCTAGAAATCCTAAAGGAGGAAGGAACCCCCGGGTATGCTTTGTTTTGAAGCCCAAAAACAGTCCTAATGTGCCTAGTCACAGTAAGGAAGAAGTTTCCAAGGAGGTGCAACAATTGCTGGATAGATATAAGAGTATAATGGTGGAGGAAATGCCTAACAATTTGTCACCTAGTAGGGACATAAGCCATCAGATTGACTTCATACCAGGGTCTAAATTGCCAAACAAACTAGCCTATAAGATGACTCAATCTTAGAATGAGGAGATTGCTAAGCAAGTGCAAAATTTTTTGGATAAGGGGTTGGTGAGAAAGAGTCTTAGTCCATGTGCTATAAAAAGGATGGTAAATGGATACTTTGTATTGATTCTAGGGTCATCAATAGGATTACCATAAGATATATGTTTCCTATTTCTAGAATTGAAGACTTGATGGATTGTTTGGGAGGAGCATTCTACTATAAAATTAATCTTAAGAGTGGGTATCATCAAATTAGAATAAGGCAAGGGGGTGAATGGAAGACAGCCTTCAAGAAAAATGAAGGTCTCTATGAGTGGATGGTGATGCCTTTTGGGCTATCCAATTCCCCAAGCACCTTTATGTGACTCATGATTGATGTATTGAAGGATTTCATTAGTAAATTTGATGTTGTTTATCTTGATGATAATATTGTGTTTAGCAGGACAATGGAGGGGAATTTGGAGCACTTGAACTTGGTTTTGAAGAAGTTGCATGATGAAAAGTTGATGATCAACATGAAGAAGAGTGTCTTCATGAAAGAGGAGCTTGAATAACTTGGTTTTTTAATCTCCAACGGGATTTAAAGATGGATCCAAAAAAGGTGAAGGATATCTTGTCATGGCCAACACCTAAGACAGTAGGTGAAGTGAGGAGTTTCCATGGATTGGAAACATTTTACCAAAAGTTCATCAAAAGTTTCAATCATATTATTAGATTTAGAAATTACTGAGAGGGGGACGTGAATCAGTGATCTATCAGAAATCAAATCCACAAACGTATTCTTTATCCACCGGTTAGCAATGCATAATAGAAAAGAACATAAACAAGCAATAAATAAACCATAGATCCATAACACTAGAATTTTTACGTAAAAAACTGGAAAGGGAAAAACCATGGTGGGGCTAGAACCCACAATATTCATACACTATGGCCAAAAGTACATAACTATTACATAGATGGGGAATGCACTTGCATTAAAGCTCACTGCCTAGAGCTCACTACTTAATTACAATAACCCAGAAGGCTACAACCTTCAGGGAAGTCTCACTGACTTGCGATTTGATTACAATGAGGAAATGCAATAAAATGAACTCTGAAGTAGCATTTGACAATGCATGAATGAGTTCCGATTAAGCACTAGATCTTTGATTGTCCTTTCTCTACAAATAATCCATTGTTGTCTCAGTCAACTACTAGATTATCTATGAACCAAATGCGCATGTGAAACTACACTCAATCACACCAAAAATTATCACTACAATTATATTACACCGAAATCTAATCGCCAATTTTATCTTATATATCCGATATTAACAAAAATAATCTCCTTCAAGTCATATTCAAGAAGTATGACGTGTAGCTTCAAGTCGGCTTCAATCTTTAACAAAACATAGCACCAGACCAAAAGAGTATGATCACACACTTCCTAAGGATCTTCCCATTCACCGAGAACACAAAATCAACCACCAAAATCACCGCAATCATTGGAAATCTTCTTGGACCAAAACATTACTGAGATAGCCCTAAATTACCGGTTAACTCCTTCTTTTGGATAAGAGAAATCATGATCGTTGAATTGAATCTCCAAGAAGATTTTCCATCAATGACAACCCTAGACCAATAAGCAACTACCGGAAGTCACCGAATGAGTGTCAATTACCACAAATCTCCCCCTTTGGCATTGATGGCAACACTCGTAAAAAATGGATGTGTTGAAACTTGTGAGACCTATATATCGGATTAAGATTGAAATAATTCTAAGGCTCTCCCTTAGATCAACAATCAAAAAATATACATAACCAAACTATACACTCCTTACACAATCAGCCTGTACATTTTTCACCTTATCTCTCCCCCTTTGATAACAATGCCAAAGATAGGGCATGCGGAAAAAATTCCTATACATATATACACACTAGATGATCCAATCTGTACATACTTAAGTAAATCTGCATATGCAACCTTAAGGAACCTAAAATAAGTGTTCCACGCTGCCCGCAATTTCTTAAAAATTGAAACAAAACCATTCAAAACATAATAATGGAATTCTATTACCGCAATCTTAGTTGGAGTCTCCTGAGACATATTTTGAATATAGTCCATCTTATGGTACACTGAGGTGTTTAACCAGAGACCAATTAGGTTTTGGAGTTCACCTATCCGCCTAACCATTTTCTCCTTCTCCTTCTCAAAAATTCCTAATCTACTCCATAATAGTCAAAATTTGTCCTTCAATACTATCGATTAAGTTAGTCATAGGGTCATAAACCTGAGAAATCTGAGATAATTGACCTCTGCAATTATCTATTTGCTTCTCTATTTCAATGGAAACATTTGTCAAAACTAGACAAGACTTATAAATCTTACCGCCTTCCATTAAGGCCTCATCAATAAGTTTTAATTCTTTATCAAGCTAGGCCTTATCATTACTAATAATTTGCAAAAATATTTATACTTTGGCATCTTTGAATTTCTCCATAGCCTACCTAGTTGATGCCTTGGTCAAAGAATCAAACTAAGAGGATATGTGATCTATTAGGTGCTAAATCTTACTAGATGAACTGGTATCAGCATTGAGTTGTAGTTCTGGTACCACCTGTTCCAAACCTGAAACTGTTTTCTCATGGAGTCTCTTCTCTTCCGATATAGATTGTGCTAACTCCTTACTAGCTTGAGCTTGGAGAGCAGCAACAACAATCATCCTTTTGGTCAAAGACATTTGATTGAAGGGCTTGTCAAAACTGATGTTAAACTAAGGAAAATTCCCTTGGCTTTGTATTTTGGAAGTGTCAATTTCCATAGGGATTGGAGTTTCTATTACTTTGGCCTTCCCTTTGATCTATTTCTCTTGTTTTTCCTCATCCTTTTTCTCAGCCTCATCTGATTTTTTATTTCCCTTATCTGCCTCAACCTCTATAGATTCTTAAATTTATTGCTCTTCAATATCTTGAGTGTCTTCCTCCTTATTTACATCATGTACCAGAGGATTATCTAACTAAGTGGCCACATCATGTGAATTGGATTCTACTAGCTGGTTCTCAGTGAGAAACTTTTTCCAGATTTCAATGGTTTCTCTCCTTATTTCCTCTACTCTGCCAACCATCAGGCTGTTGACTCTGTGTTTTCTCCTGAATTCCTTTTTAATTTTCTAGCAAAATTAATCTATCAATTTCTTCAATAGTGATACTGGTGCACTGATTGACCAGTTCACTTTCCTTTATTTCTCTATCCATCTGACTTGCAGATTTTCTTCTAGCATCAATTATACTATACATATCTTTCGGAAGATATTTTTCTAATTCAATAAAAGCTTTACTAAATACATCCATATACAAAACTATAGTTTCCTCAATCTTCCTTTTATCCTTATCATCCATATTTTCATAATATACATAAATATTCTTCAAATTTCCATCTTTAATAATTTCATCTATTAACACTTGAGTAGACAAAGGATGAATAATATAATACTTGGTTTGGGTGGTCTCCATCTTATCGGATTCAATTGCCTCATCCAAATCAGATTTTATCTTTCATCCTCACTTAGGCTTGCTTACCAGAACAAGATCAAACTTTAACTTCTTCTTCTTCAGCCCTTCCTTCTCAGCACTAGATTGAGGTTTTTGGAACACCCTTGCAAATTCTCCTTTCTTTGGGGCCTCTAGAATGTCTGCATCTGACTCAGTTTCAGATACCACTAGGGAAATTACAACATAATCTCTTTGGGGTTTCTACTTCTTCCTCAGAACACCTTTCCCCTTAGCAAATGAACCGAAGGGTTCTGATTCAACCAGAGCGGGAGAAGACCTTGTCACCTTTGTTTTGACTGGAGCTAGTGCAGTCTTTTGTTTCTTTGCCTTTTCTTTTGCATCTCTCACAACTCTAACTTGCTCTCTCAAGTGACCTTCCTCAATGAGGATTTCCTCCACTATCTTAGCCACCTTCCTTTTCCTTGCTGGTTCACTAAACTTGGTGTGCAGGTCCATTGATTTTTCTTTGCAAGTTTCGAACTTTTCTTCTTTGGAGTCTACCGGATAATTCAGTAGGTGTTGTGCGTAGGCATCTAAAGTTCCTGCATCAACCTCATAGCCCATAGGCATGATCCACATGGTTCGAGGCTCAACTGCCTCCATGAGACATTCATCTTTATTCACCATAAAACAGATTGTTCCCTCATATTTCTTGGCAATATCCTTGGGGATTCTAACCCTCTTCTTCATCTTGTCTTGAAAAGTCTTGAAGAATGCCCATAATGCAGCATTTTGATTGTCCCTATTCTCAAGATTCTCAAGATTGTGCTTTATCTATTGGGCCACCGATCTATCAAAATCCCACTACACTCTACCAGTTTTGAGAATCTAATCCAAGAAGTAAAGTGCCAGATAGATAACCAAGGAACCAAATTTGAAGACATTCTTTTTGTCTTGCTTAATTTTCTTCAAATTAATCATCAATTCCTCCAGCAGAACACTACACAGATCATAATGAGCATCTTATTTAACCATCTGATAGGCTGCATGGATGGCTATGTCAGATACTAAATTCAGCCGGTTAGACTGATATACCTTATAACCAATGACCATCACAACAAACTTGACATCATCATCCTTGATTGTGTTGATCTTCATCGAACACCCATCAAATTCTGCACCAGTTAACTTGTTGACCGTGGGGTTTGTGACCTTATTAAGCCCTATCTTGTCACCAGTTTGATTCAAACAAGTTACCTCCCTAATTGCCTTTGAAGTGATCTTATAGGAGTGGTCAATCCATATAAACTTTGTATGAATTCTGATCAGCACATACCTCACCCATTCATTTTCATCGAATGACTGAAAGTTCACAAACTGGGTGAAACCCTTTCTCTGCAACTGCATAAATTATAATTTGGGGTTATTGATTCCATCCATGATACTATCGGTATAAAGATCTAAAATGTCTTTAGTGTCGGTTTCCTCGATCTCACAATGAATATAGGCATGTACATCATCTACATACAAAATTTCATGTGGTACGAAAGAGAAATCTCTAGCTAGGTTATCCTCTATGGATTTGTAAGGGTGCTTCTTAAACACAAGATGGGTTCTATCCTTGACCTCAACAACTAGTGGTGTAGCAATGGAAGAAGAGGATGCTATTTCAAAATTTTAGAAATTCAAGCTTAGAAATGCTCTTCGAGAAATACCTTAACTAACTGACGAATGGCCTAGATCACTTGCTAGATCACTTTAAGCTCTTTGATCACCTGGAAATATTGATTGCCTTGTTCTGTGGCTCAAAAATTCTATTCACAAAGTGAAGAATAACTCTCAAATTCACCCTTTTAACTTTGCAAACCCTAAGTTTACTTTGAAATAAATACACTTTAGATATCAAACCGGATGCCCTGCACAACTACCAGATGCTGAAATCAGCCATCTGAATCATAGATATGAACTGAAATTCAATTCCTTCCATCTATAATCCATTGAATACAGATCTTATTAAGGGGTATTGTAAGATTTGCATGAATTTGCCTCCCCTAAGGCCAAAAGCCCTAGTTATTGGATGAGGGTTCTACACTAGATTTAGGTACAGATCCACCATCTGTCTTAGATTCATCCTTCTTTACCCACATCTTCTTATGTTGATCTCTAATCTCATCAACCTTTGTGTTTCCCTTTTCATTTGATTTATTCTTGTTTCTGCAGTACTTTGCAATGTGACTGGTTTTGTTACATGCTCTGCAAACAACATTCTTCTACATAGGTTTGAAGTTCATCTAATTTAGTCTTGTCCAAACATTCCACAAGCATAGCATCTCTTGTTTTGAAAGTTATTCATTATTTCTCTACACGTATTTGACTTGTATCCAAAATTATTGCATATGAAATACTGACTGGTAAAGGTAGAAACATTATTCATGTTGTTCATCATTTCATTATTCATCCTACTTCTACACTGACTTGCCATATGACCAAATTTATTGCAAGTAAAGCATATACCATTGAAGTTATGAGCATTAGGTCATCTTACTAGAAGATTATTTCTCTTCTTTTGATCAAGTTTAGCATTGCCTTGTCCAGATCCAGAGGATTCACCTTTCTCAAATCCTAGACCTCGCATATCCTTTCCATGTCTTTGACTTTCTAGCATCTCATCAAGCCTTGGTGAACTAGCTTTGAATTTGTCTTTGTATTCATTGGCAGTAGCAAGTTCATCCCTCAAGGTGGCAATCTGGCTTTCAAGTTCTTGACCATTATTCCTTGATTGTGTCAACTCAAGCTCTAACTAATCATTCTCATAGGTAATCTTGAAGCATTCATCATCTCATCCCTTCAATGATTATGCCAGATTCTCTTCATTCTTCTTTTGGTCCTCAATCTCCTTAATCAGCCTCATCACGATGGATTGCATCTCATTCTTCAAAACAACATTCTCTCTCTCAAGATTGTTAACTCCATTAGCTTTATCTTGGTGTTTCATGATCTGATCTTCTTTCTCCTTCAATTTGTCCATTAATTCCTTCCTCTTCTCTCTATAGACACTTGCTTGATATGTCAACTCACTAATGAAATCATTAGAAACATTCAAGTTCTTCTTCAAGGTACAAATCTCATTTCTAGCTGCATCAAGATCCTAAAGTGCCACATTGAGTTGTCTCTGAAAAATCAGAATCCATTGAATCAATCTCTCAGATGTTCCTCAAGCGGTTCAACTTCCTCAAAGGAACTAGGCATTGAATCAATCTAGCAAATGTTCCTCAAGTGGTTCAGCTTCCTCAAAGGAACTAGGCTCTGATACCAAATATTATATTCATGGATCACTGATAGGGGGGGGTGAATCAGTGATCTGCCGAAAATAAAATCCACAAACTTATTCTTTATCCACCAATTAGCAATGCATAACATAAAAGAACATAAACAAGCAATAAATAAACCACAGATCCACAACACCATAATTTTTACATGGAAACTCAGAAAGGGAAAAACCACGGTGGGGCTGGAACCCACAATATTCATATATTGTGGCTAGGAGTATATAAATATTACTTTGCATTCAGGATCACTTCCTAGAGTTCATTGCTCAGTTATAATGATCCAGAAGGCTACAACCTTTAGGGAAGTCTCGCTAACTTACAATTTGATTACAATGAGGAAATGCAAGAAAATGAGCTCTAAAGTAGCATTTGACAATGAATGAATGAGTTCTGGTTAAGAAAAAGATATTTGACTGTCCTTACTCTACAAATACTCTGTTTCAGTCTTAGTCAACTACCAGATTATCTGTAAACCAAATGTGCATGTGAAACTGCAATCAATCGCACCAAAACTTATCGCCATAATTATATTACATCGGAAGCTAATCGCTAATTTAATCTTATATATTTGGTCTTAGCAAAAATAATCTCTTTCAAGTCGACTTCAAGAAGTGTAATGCGTAGCTTCAAGTTGGCTTCAATCTTTAACAAAACATAGCACTAGACCAAAAGAGTATGATCACATGTTTCCTAAGGATCTACCCATTCACTGAGACCACGAAATCAACCACCAAAATCACCACAATCATCAGAAATCTTCCCAGACCAAAACATTATAGAGATAGCCCTGAATTACCAGTTAACTACCTACAGGTTAACTCCTACTTCCGGATAAGAGAAATCACAACTGCTGAATTGAATCTCTAAGAAGAGTTGCCATCAATGACAACCCTAGACCAATAAGCAACTACGGGAAGTCACCGGATGAGTGTCAATTGCCAACACATATATGTGCACCTATCCTAGACACTATTAAAGGAGGTCAAGAGTGTAAGTTTTCTTGGTCAAATGAAGCAAATGAATCTTTTGAATGTGTAAAAAGGAGAGTAGCACAACATCCCATTCTTGTTTTGCCTGATTTTAACATGTTGTTCATAGTGGAGTGTGATGCTAGTAATCTTGCCATAGGGGTTGTCTTAAGTCAAGAGGGCAGACCAATGGCTTTTTTTAGTGAGAAACTCAATGATGCTAAAATGAATTATTCTACATATGATTTGGAGTTGTATGCAATGGTACAAGCCTTGAAGAAATGGAGGCATTACCTTTTACCTAAAGAATTCACTGTTTATACTGATAATCACGCTCTTAGTTTTTTGAATGGACAGGAAAAAATTAGTGACAAGCATATGAAGTGGGTTGAACATCTTCAAGCCTACACATTTACCATCAAACACAAGAAGCAACAAGCCAATAAAGTGGTAGATGCATTGAGTAGGAGGGTGTGCATGGTGCAAGAAATCTAGTTGCAAAGTGTGGGAATTGATTCCCTCAAGCAAATGTACAAGGATGATGAAGATTTTAGTTAGATATATGAGGTTTGCACTCAATTTTCAAATTCTTACCATTCTGATTTTTTTGAGTTTTTGTTGCAGTAGGGGTTGTTGTTCAAATTAGATGCTCCATGAGGGAGAACATTATCAAGGAGAAACATTGTGGCAGTTTGGGAGGTCACTTTGGGCTTGATAAAACCTTAGAGCAAGGGAAGAGGTACTATTTTTGGCCAAAGTTGCAATTAGATGTCAAGAATTTTGTTGAAAGTTGCAGCATATGCCATAAGGCTAAGGGGACATCATCAAATGTAGGTTTATATAAACCACTCCCTATTCCTAATAGGCCATGGGAGAGTATCAACATGGATTTTGTTTTGGGTCTTCCTAGGACTTAAAGATGTTTTGATAGTATCTTTGTTGTGGTTGATAGATTTAGTAAGATGGCTCACTTTTTGCCATGTAAATGTACTAATGACGCTTCCCATATTATTGGCTTGTTCTTCAAAGAAATTGTTAGAATCCATGGTTTACCTCTCAACATTGTGACTGTCATGGACTCTAAGGTTGTGGTCCACTTTTGGCGTACATTGTGGAATAACTTGGGCACTCAATTGTCCTTCACATCATCCTATCACCCTTAAACTAATGGCCAAACTGAGGTAGTGAATACATCATTGGGGAATTTGTTTAGATGTCTCATAAGGCAACATGGAGAAACTTGGGATATGATCATCCCTCAAGCTGAATTTACTTATAATGATTCTATCAAGAGAAGCACAAGAAGAATTCCTTTTGAGGTGGTCTATGGAATTGATCCTAGAGTTATTCTTGAATTAAGGGATCTACATGGATTGGAAAGAAGAAGTTATCAAGGAGAGGATTTTGCATTGGCCATGAAAGACATTCATGAGAAGGTGAGGGAAACTCTTTACAAGAACACTGAAAAGTACAAAGAGAAAGAAAAAGAGAGGAAGAGAGATGTGCAGTATAAGGTGGGAGACTTGGTGATGGCACACTTGAAGAAAGAGAGACTTCCAAAGGGGCAGCCAACCAAGTTTCTCATGAAAAAGATTGGTCCTTGTAGGATTGTGCATAAATTTGGTCCTAATGCCTATGAGATTGAACTTCCTCAAGGCTTAGGAATATCACCCATTTTCAATGTTTCAGATTTTTTTCCTTACAAAGGTGATGTTGCAAGTTCAGATATAGGTTTGTAATTAGAAGGAGATGACAGTCAGGTCAAGGATCTACCACCCAACCAGCCCTTGAAGTTGGAGTGCATCTTGGACACCAAGGTGGTCAAGAAGACTTACAAGGAGTATCTTGTCAAGTGGAGTGGCTTACCTAATTGAATATGCCACATGGATGATATAAGATGACATTAAAATGCATGGACATTATGTTTCAGACCTCATTCCTCAAGAGACTTGAGTTTTCTATGCCCCCCAGAAGTATGGTGTAGGAGCACCTTGCAGACTTTGAAGACCATTTGAGAAATGAAGGCTATTAGAGGTGTCTATAGGTTCCTTGAATTTTTTTGAGTTGTAATAATTTCTTTCAAGACCATTCATTTTGTTTTGATTAGCCATGTAAGGCCTTGATGCCATTTTGTAGTGTGAACTTCTTAGGACCTATTTGATCAACCATGGTCAAATGACATCCAAAATGCCTAAATGAGGTAAGCATTGTATTTTTGCTCCTATGTGGCCTATTTGTAAGGTTTATGATGTTTCCTAATAGGTTACATAGGCAAATGTCATAGGTTGTCAAGTTTTGTGCAAAATTGTCGAGTTTGGATGACAGCTTTTGTTGTCAATTTGTAGCTAATCTCCCTCCAATGGCTACCTAATTCAAATTTCAGTTGGAGTCAGTTGAGGTGGTTTGAGAAAAATTTCTTAAGGAATTGTAGGTTGAGAAGGAAGGATTGATGAAGTTCTGATGAATTTTGGATGTAAGACAGTGATCAAATTCAATAAACACTCAGAAATTTATATAAATTTGCTGTAACAATGCCTTGTACAGACATTGTATGGACTCCATGTGTAGGCTGAGTCATTGATTTGAATAGGCCTCTATTTTTATGTTCATTTGGATTTTATTTGGTAGGAAAAGACTAATAAATAAGCAATATATTTGCATTTTTGTGGAAGGTGGTCTGAAAACCCTCCAAAACCGAGGGTTCTGAGGAAATACTTTCTTAACTCCTCATTCCTCTAGCCAAATTGGCTCAAAATATAGGGAATGGTAGGGGAGGAAATTTATTTTAATATTTCCAAGGTTTTTGATTAAAACCAAGAGTGGTGGACCCTATATAATGGTGGATTTGGTGTTTTGGGATGTGTGAAAAAAATTCCCATCCATTTATACCATTAGATCAAGCCATTGGTGTGTGGTTGCTTTGTAAAAGTGGCCTAAAAGTCCTATTAGGCCTCCTATAGCAGCAACGTTTGACCCACTCAATGCAAGAGTTGGGGTCTAAGTTTTGGCATTGCTTTGTGTCATCAAAGGGGCATCTAAAAGTGTAAAGAGTATATGGTATCATTAGGAGGATTTCCAAGTTTTTCCCTTAAAGGCTCAAAGAGGGCTACTAAGAATAGGCATCTTGGAGAGAGCAAGTCACTTTGATGTGGATATTTTCTATAGGGTCCATAACTACTCTTAAATGGTGGATGTTCTATAATCCAAGTTGGTCATAGGTGACTACAAGAGAGTTGGTGTCAAGAAGAGACTTGATGTGAGAAGTTGTATCTCCATTAGTTATTTATGGAGTAAACAAGGCCTCATTGAGCAAAGGGGAGTGTAGAGGTGTCCTTTTATGTTTTTGTTAGGATTGTCCAAGAATCTATTAATGTTGAGACCTTAATTGAGGGTCTTGGAGCGTGAGTTTGTGTGAGAAGCCTTTGTTCCTTGGGGCTCTGCATTACCTTAGACACACATACTACATCCTTTAATCAATTATTTTGTCCTTTTTCTATTAATCGGATATTCAATATCCCCTATTAGGTCAACCTATAAGAGATGAAACATGTAAATGCACTATCAACCGCTAAAGCATCTATACATCATATATAGAAGGAAAAAGAGATGTGTGAAGTTTCACACCATGTCGACACACCTTCCAAATATTTCCAAAAAGCATAAGTCGGCTTCACAACATAAAGCATTTTACTTATATCAATATATTTCACTCAAAATTTTAATCTAGACAATAAATAAGACTTGTGAACCATCACAGAAGAAACATAAAGTGTCAAGGAACATACACAATACCTTTTAAATACTAGCAAGTTGAGGAATGTAACACATTCCTCCATAAAATTTTGTAACTACATTATCCCTAAACACATAAAAAAATAACTCTTGTAATAGAACATTTGTCCATCTAAAAGTTAAGATATGAAGATATTGACAAACCATAACCATTTCTCTCTAATCCACACATCCCTATGCTACATGTACAATAAAACCAAAAACCATCATACAAAGATATTGTTTACCAAAATAGTCACTTGAAGTAGTTATATAGTTTTGAACCAAATAGAAAGTCACCAATTCTTTGGAAACTTAGTATACCATCAATACTTTCCATTCATAACACCTTCAGATAGTTTCCATATATCCACACAAACATTTGTACATACTAACACCATCTACACACCAATGAACTATTTGCAGACCAACGACTTGACATCAATGACAACATGAATAATATATTTGCAACAATCTCCCCCTTTGTCATTAATGACAACATCTGTGCCAACACATATTTCTCCAAATACCAAAATATTCTGCCTCTTTGACATCAAGGATAAAGGGTACACAAGTACTATATAATAAATGTGTTAAACATTGATCCCTGATGCAGGAGCATCTCCGGTTCATAGCAATCTTGCATCGACCAAAAATATTGCCTTTTTGTTTTTCTTTTTGTTTGCAGTTTCAATATTTCTTTCTATGTGTCTCGTATTTGGCTCATCGGAACCTATGGAGTTGGATTTTACTTGAATAGTTGATCATATTCCTTATTCCCAAACCATGGAGAATTTGGATCATTTTCCAACAAGTTATCGCTCCGGTTTCCGAGACAGTTTCCTATTACTGGTTTCCTAGACCTATTTGCATTGGTGATCTACCAGATCCCCTTTTGTATCTTGCAGAGCCCTCAGCATTGATTCCAATGTTCCTTAGCATGTGGCCAACCTTTTTCCATGATCTACTCTTCATCCTTTGGATTTTCTGGAGGAATATTTTTGGCGGAGGCCGACCTTGTTGGTTTTGCACGTTAGGTCTTGTTCTTTGGGTTTTGATCCCTTTTTGGGCCGACCAGATCCCTTTGGATTGTATAAATCATTATAATAGAGAATTAGAATGCAATCAAGAAGATAGACTAAGCATAGAAGATAGATCTTAAGATTGAGGTCTCGGTTGTGACCTGTTCTATATTTTGAGCATGTTTTAGCAGGCCTATGAGCCGGTTTTTGTAACCTGGTTGTTATCGGTTGGTTGTAATCAGTTTTCATGTTATAATTCAATCTATTCTTCATTGCCTCCATCATTTCATTGTGTTTCCATTGTATTTACACTTCCTGATTGGTCTGGACTGATCTCTTTAAAGTCCCTCCTAGCCGGTGACTTCTTCAATCCCCCTATGAGAAATACTTCTTCAACAATAGCATACCAAAATACTTCACCTAGAAAATTTCCTACCAAAGATTCACTTATACATTTTACAGGATAGTAATTATGATGTCTTTTTTAATAACCCTCAATTATGTTCAAGTGAATCTCTAATAAATTCTCACAAAGATCAAAACTTTAAGTTGGCTTTCCATCTTCAAAATGAGTTGTTTTGTGACTTCATAGCATCTAAGAATCTTTCAAGATCTTTACCATGCTTGAGAGATCCATATCAACAATATCTCTTAGTTTTTAGAAATATACATACTCTTTTTGGTCCACGAACTTGTTCAACTTGGTATACTATTGTTCTATTTCTATTCTTTCTTTCCCATCTTCATCTTCTTTCAAATCAATCACTCTAGATGCTTCCAAAATTTTGGTCTCAAGAGTTTCAATATTTTTCTAAATTTCACTTGTAGATTCAGGACAAGAACGACATAACTTATATACTTATATTACACTATATACACTTTATTCAAACATGGCAATACCATCCTTCAAATGTTTATGTGTCTTTGAACACTAACTTACTATTAAATTTAGTTTATCATCCATCAATTTCTTCTCCACATCACTTGCAACCTTTGCCTCAAGACTAGAAGCTTGACCCTTCAATTTTTCTACTAAAGGCCTTAGTTGTTGTTCATCACTTAATGATTCATCTATTTTAACATCTGAAAGTTTCTCTTGGAGAAACTTCAGCATATCTTCAATCACATATCTGGACACAAAATATTTCTTTCTAACCTTCTAATGTAGAACTTCAACATATCTAGATCCAATTTCCCTTAAATTACAGGTACTTGTAGTACCTCAAATGTAATTATAGAATCAATATGCATCTTTAATTTTATTAGCTCAGAGACATCAAAATATTCTTATATTGATGTTTTTCTTGTCTCCTTTTTCAAATGAGTTTGAATCTTTTCTGAGCTCACTTATTTCTTCTTTTGTACCTCTAAAATCTTCTTCTTTGCTTCTTCGTTTGTTTTGTCCATTTTAACTTTCTCTTCTTCAATCATCTCTTTACTATCAATAGGTACCACCATTGAAGCAGTTGTGTACCCTCAAGCCGGATCATCAGATCCACATCCTCAACATTTGGTTGTTCTACATTGTCAATTACAACATCCTTTGTTTTATGTTTATTTTAATTCTCCTCTATAATGTCTTAGACTTGTTGAAAATTCACTTAACTATTCAAAACAACTTTCAAACCACCTACATCAATCCTCTAATCCTATGTTACATTTTTTGGAATAGGTATGCTACTACTTGACTCTCCAATATTGATTATTATCTTTTACCACTTCTTCAACAACCTCAACAACTATATAATCTATTTGTCTTACAATTCTCTTCACATATTTAGGATCTCCGCCCATAATAAGATTTACCCTTTGTTTATAAACCTTGCATTGACAATTTGCATAATCTCATTCCTTTGTTCTTGTGATAAAGGACTGCAAACTTATCCATGACACTTGTTCTTATGTCATTTTCTTTCATTGTCACTTTCTTTCTTTTCTCTATCAAAGCTTCTAGCAAACTTTTAGGAAGCATATCTTGAATATCATTGGCTGATTTATAAAAAATGATCAAATACCTAATTATAGCCTTTTCAATGGTTTCTTTATCCACCAAAATAAATTCTTCATACATATCTACTACATGCACTAGTGATTTATGTACACATATTGCATTTACAAGACTATCCAAATTAGGTGGCTAATAGTGTGGATTATCTTTAGATTTTTCATCCTCCTTATCCTTCTTATGTTCTTTCTTCTTTCCTACAGACACTTGAATTATTTTCTTATTTGTAGGAGGCACTAGATCCTCTTCCTCTACATCCTCCATTTTTTCTCTTTTTTTTCTTGGACTAGTAATAGTTTTTTCCTTTTGTACGTCTTCTTCCATGTTGCTGCTCTCAATCTCCTCTACCACTGTTTCCTAAACATTAATCTCTCTTTTTGCTTTCTATTTATTTCTTGGCATTTTTTTCTCAGTTGTTGTAGTCTTAGTAGGGGTTTCGGAGGAACCCTACATCAACAGAGGTTATGTAGACATAGACCTTGTCATACTTTGACCAAAATATTCTAAAACTCTCTGTAAACCTGCATAACCTGCATTCTTAAACTATTTTTTCATTTTTTTATTGTGTCCTTTATTAACTTTCTCCTGTCTCATTTTTGTCTTAATCTCTTCCACTATACTGAAGCATGTCTTGTTAGGATATTTGTCTAACCTAGTTGTTTTAGTAATCTTTGACTCAACTAATTCCTCAAAAACTTCATACGGATGCTCCATAATCCATGAAACCCTATGTTCTACTACCATTATGTAGCAATTATCTCTACTCACAATAAATGTGAATGCGTCCTTGTATTTCTGGACCAACTTTGGAGGAAATCTCTCTCTCTCTCTCTCTCTCTCTCTCTCTCTCTCTCTCTCTCTCTCTCTCTCTCTCTCTCTCTCTCTCTCTCTCTCTCTCTCTCTCTCTCTCTCTCTCTCTCTCTCTCTCTCTCTCTCTCTGTTGTATTGTATCCTTAAAGTTTTTGAGCCACCTAGAAAATGTTATATTATATGTTTTGGTATCCATTTCAAAACTCCTAACATATTGTCCAATTTGTGCCCCAATGGTTGATGACTTTTCTGAAATATAATTATCTTTTCTGATAATTTCTTTCATGTACATGAAAGATACACATATAATCAATGAGCCATTCTTGAATGGGTACTTACATTTCTTTGTCTTCTCTAGGTTTTCTAGCAATTGTCACAACATTAATTCACATAGATCAAACCTTTCTCTGACCACCATCCAGAAAATAGTTTGAATCATAATTGCAGTTGCAAAATCCTCTCGATTATGAAATTAAAGATTGTATGCCATGTATTTTATCACATATCTCACTTGTGAATCAGTAATGTCTTCAATTGACATTGCCCTTTTATCTGACCATGAACTAGTTAATTCTATAAAAGTGTCATTCTTCACGGATTTCTTCATTGAAATTATGCTATTTGAACATAAACTAGTCAAATCCCTAATGTCATCCCTTGTGATCTTGTAGGGTTTATCCAGATACATTATGTCCATGAATATGAATCAAATTGATTCTAATCCATTTAGTCTCATAATTAAAATGGAGAAAATATTTCCATAAATTTAGCCCTAACTCCAAAATATTCTTGTATTGGTCCTTAAAAGTAATCGAGCCATTTTATGTCAGTTCCTTCCAGAGGTCATGAAATTTTGCATGACTGACTTCCTCCATTTTGGCATGAATGTATGCCCTAACATCTTTAGTATATGTAGAGTGGATTGGAACCCTGAAAAATGCGCCATCTTTGTCTCTAATAGTTACCACATATGGATATGACGTAAGAATAGGTCCTAGATTTAACTCAAGATTGACAACAACTAGGATATACATCTTTCTTCTCTACACATGAACTAGGGTTTTCTTCGACAATAAACTCAATCATGCTTTTTCATGGTCAGCATTGTGGATCAACCAAATCTCCCAAAAACCTCTAAAAATGTCTTTCTAACCTCTGCCATGTTGAAGGAATTTCAACATCCAAATAATAAAAGGGGGTGCTATTAAGAGATTCTTTTAATTCCCCCCCTTAGAAATTTCTATCTATATTATTTTTTAGAAGAGAGGTCAGCACCCATAGTAGGCATGGATCTGTCTTTAATATTCTCTACAATTTTTCCTTTTGATATATTTACCCATGTCATCTTCATTGTATCCCTCTTTTCATTGACATCGAGTTTCTTTTCTGGATCATTAGTCTTTTCATTATTTTTTCTACAATATTTTGCATTATGTCCCATTTTGTTATAGTTATAGTATATCGGATTTTTCTACTGTCCACTTCCATTCATTCTTCCATTACCAGTTCTTTTGAATCTTTGGTTTGATCTGCACTTTATAGCTTTGTTCCTATATCTATTGCAAGAATAATAGTATCCATTGAAAGAGTAAATACAATTTGTATTTCTATATTTGTTCCACATCATTTTACTTCTACATGTAGCAGCTTTATGTCCAAACTTATTACAAGAATAAAATCTTCCATTAAGGATTGATTTTTTATTTGAGTTCTACATTGGCTAGCTTTGTGTCCAACTTTATTACATGAAAAACAATTGCCATTAAAAGAGTACCTAGAAGAAGCGATAGAAAACCTTTTGTCATTATTCTTTTAGTTTTGCACTAGAATGAAATCATGTTGATCCATGTGAGTGTCTATCAACTCATCCTTGATATTTTCCTTTCCTTTGTCTTTAGGGCTTTCATCCTTTTCAAAACCAAGTCCATATTTATTCTTATTCTGCTTTTGAACACTTAGCATGACATCAAGAACTTCACTGCCACCTTTTAGCTTCAGACCCTTGTTAATCTATTCCTTTGCATCCTTTAGTTCTTTCCTTAGGTTATGCACTTCCTTTTGAAATTTGGCACACTCTTCAGTTTTTTTGTTCAATTTTGTTTTAAGGTAATCCATAGCCTTCCTTCATCAAGTAGTTTTCTTAGATAGGAAATCTTGTCTTTAGCCTTTTTGCACTTGAATATGCTTTCATCTAGATCTGCCAAAGAAGATCTCAATTCTCCTTCCATATCAACAATGCCCTCAATTTCCTAGTCATGTTTCTCCATAGAATCCAAATCACCATATTCAAACATACTGTTCAAATCTTGGATCTACCTTAGTGGTTAAACTATCTCTTCAAGAACCAGGCTCTGATACCAATTGTTAAACACTAACGACTTTTGAGAGGAGGGGTAATCAACATATACTAAAGCTTGACTAGATTAAATCATACATTCCATTAAGTCTTCTATATGATATTTATTACACATACATTAATTGAAACATCAAGTATAGATATACAAGAACACCGAGATTTTTATGTGGAAAAACCAAACTAGGAAAAACAATGTAGTGAGAATAACACTCACAATATATGTATAAAATTATTTACAAAGTTTTAGGCCACAAGTCAAGGAGTTCACAACTTCGGACTTGTAGGCTAAGGCACACAACCTTAGGGAAAGATATGAAAGAATTGCACAACTAAAGATCACTTTTTTAGGAAAAGATACTATAAATTTGTCTAGATATAATAAAGTCTATAGATTGAAATGCAAGAGGATAGCATCTCAAAATATGTGGATAATGGTTCACAGTTTAATACTCATCTGAATCAATATTCAGTACTACATTGTACCACATTCAGACCTCTGTATTACTTCACATTAGCTTTGCATGTCACATTTAACCTTAGACACACATACTCATTTGAATATTACTTGCATTTTTCACATTTAAGGGATTCAAGGTATACTAGATGGATGTGAAGTTTGCATTTTTGAATGAAATCCTATAAGAGGAAGTGTATATTGAGCAACCAGATGGGTTTGCCTTATCAGAAGATAGTAACATGGCATGTAGATTACACAAGGCCCTGTATGGATTGAAACAAGCATCAAGGGCATGGTATGAATGGTTACACTCTCATATTGTGAAGATAGGATTTCAGAGAACAAGTGAGGATAGCAACATCTACTTGAAATCTGAAGGTGATTAGATTCTGATCTGTGAAGTGTTCATATATGACATAATATTTGGAGGAGATGATGAAATGAGCCATGCATTTGCAGATGAAACGAAACAAGAGTTTGAGATGTCTTTGATTGGAGAGATAAAGTTCTTCATTGGTCTACAGATTCAGTAAATGAAAGAGGGTATCTTTATTACCCAGTCTAAGTATGTCAAAGAGGTATTGAAGATCTTGGCATGGAGGAGAGCAAACCGGTTGGTACACCGATGGTGAACGGACACAAATTGACTAAGGAAGATGATTCAACGTTGGTGAATGAGGAGTATCGGTCAATGATCAGTAAGCTGCACTATGTGGTACACAGTAGACCAGATATTGCTCATGCAGTGGGCATTGTGGCCCATTTTCAAAAAAGTCCAAGAGAATCCCACTTGGTAGCAGTCAAGAGGATTCTTAGATACCTGAAAGGAACAATTGATTAAGGATTATGGTATCCATACAATCATGATTTTAATCTTCAAGTTTTACCAATGCAGAATGGGCAGGTAATGTGGATGACCAGTGGAGCGTTCTTTCTTAGTGGAAGAATAGTCTCATGGACAAGTAAGAGGAAGAGTTGTACTTCCTAGTCTATAGCTAAAGCGGAGTATGTGGCAGCACTCATGAGCTGCACTCAAGCAATCTAGATGAAACATGTATTAGATGGTTTCAAAATACCTATATCTGAACCAGTGAGTATATTTTGTGAGAACATAAGTGCAATAAATATTTCCAAGAATCCGGTATTGCATGCTAGAACTAAGCACATTGAGCTCAAGTATCATTTCTTGAGAGAGAAGGTTCAAAACAAAGAGATTGTATTAGAACATGTTTCTAGTAAGGAGCAGCTAGCAGACATATTCACTAACCCCTTACTGAAGACTACATTTACCTATTTGAAAGGTGAATTAGAGTTTCTGCCCCTTCATGAAGTAAACTAAAAATGTGTGCTCCACATCAGTCAGGTAGTATAGTGACAAATCTTACAAGGTTGATGTGTTGAAGGATGCTACTCCACAGGGGGAGCGGCATAGTGGAGAATGGAAGCTTGTGCCTCCAATTTGGCATTGTTGTCAAAGGGGGAGAAGATATCTGATGATGTATAGATATGGGAGAAGATATCTAATGATGAAGATATATGTTATAGTTACATTGGTCTATGTTGTTTATAGTTGCAATGCTACACTGAGTATTGCCATCAATGCCAAAGGGGGAGATTATTCGCATATGATGAACTAGTATGATTATGATGATAATGTATGTTGTCATTGATGTCAATAGGTACAGGTGAACCGGTATGAACATTAAAAGAAGTTGTTATTGATGATCAAGTTGGAGAACCTTTATGAAGAGATGTAGTGAACCGGTGTCAGGGTTTCACTAAGTGTGACTACTAGTTGGTAGTCTAAGCTCTAGGGTTTCTGGTTTGGCAATCTAGCTTGTGTGATGCAACCGGTGACATTTTGTGATGAGTTTGCTAAGAGATGAGGATGAGATCAAGTTTCCACATTAGTTTTTTGCACATGAAGGATTTTCTTGAGGATCTTGCATGTGAAGATCAATTGCATTAAATGTCTACCTCAGGAATGGACATTCTTCTTTGCGGTATGTGAAGAGAGCATGATGGGTTACTGATTCCAATGTGCGGTGAAGAATGGATGATGCAAAATGACTTGTGATCTGTTTGAGATTGTTTTATTCTATGCAAAGTGTTTAAACAGTTAGGATTGGAATGCTTGTAATTGTAAACCTAAAATGTTTAGGGTTTAGGGTTTATGCTACTGACCTAATTGTTGTCTATAAGGTCGATGATGTTTGTTATTGTAAGTGTTGGCAAATGTTGTGTTTTGTATCTGAGTGATGAGATACTTGCCAGACCAGTGAGTGGAAAACTGCAGAGTGTGATTGCAGAGTAGAGGAGCTGAAAGGGATCTGCCTTAGCATATAGTGTTGTTATCAGATCAGATATTTACTTGTTGTCTTCTAACCATTTCAACAGTAGGAAAATCCCTTTATTGGGTAGCTTTAATAGGCTTATTGTAAATCCTCTAACCAGGTGACTCAAGATCATTGAGTTCTTCAAATCCTCTAGCAAGGTAACCTTTAACAAGGTTTCAACCTTTAATAGGGTATATAGCCATCCCTTAACTAGGTGATCTTTAACATGATTGGTTCCTAACAGAACCTTATTGTAAAGTCTTTAACCAGACTAGGCTCCTAACAGAACGAGCTTCAAAATAGTTCAAAAATATGCTTGTGGGTATTCATCCCCATCGTAGTTTTTCCCATTTGGGTTTCCACGTGAAAAATCTATATGTCATGAGTTGTGCATTTTTCATGTGATGATTGAGCAAAATTTGTTTAGGTGATTATGCATGCAAAGCTAATAGTTATGGTATTATTAATACAACACATGCATATGTATATTGGTGAAGTAGTTATCAAGTGTTGAATGCTATTTGAAGTATTTGGTTTTACTAGTTTAGCTGTCTGAAGTCTTATTGTGTTTAACCAGTATTGCCATGATTAAGTTCAGTGATGAAGACAACCGGTTATCATTGTTTTAACTTGATAAGTTATTGAGAAGTTTTTGTCTGTACTGATTCACCCCCCCTCTCAGTACTAGTTAGGGTATTTGTTGTTCGTTATTATTCATCAATTGGTATCAAAGCAACTCTAGGTCCTCGATGATATAAGCTTAACTGGTTGAGGTAAAAGATCTTGCTTTAATGATGAAGAGGGAAGGTCCTAAGTTCAATAGAGATAACTTCAAAATATGGAAGGACAAAATAAAGATTTATATCAAGAGTTTGGGTGCTCAACACTGGAGCTATGTTGAGAATGCATATGTAATCCCCACTGGCACTCTAATTGATGATTAGAAAAGAGAGATTCAAGAAAATGGGAAGTCATGGAATCCCTTATTAGAAGCATGTCCAATTTTGAGTTCATTGATGTACAAGATAAGGACACTCCTAAGGATGTATGGGACACATTAGAAATCATTTATGGCGGTGATGAACATTTTAGGCAAGCTAAGGAAGAAAGCCTTAGATGAAAATTTGTAGACATGAGGATGGTTGAAGGAGAGACCATTCAACAATATGGCATAAGGATCAAGGCTGTGGTTGGAGATATCAAGAGCATTGGTGGAATAATTGATGATGCCACCATTGTCAGTAAAGTTTTGAGATCATTGTTACTGGTCTATACAATCAGAGTTCCTGCTATCTAGGAGCTAAGGTCTATCGACAAAACCAAGGTATCCTTAGACTCTATCATTGCAAATTTGACAACATATGAGTTGAATAGCTATGATGGTAGTGTTCAGAATAATGACTCAGCCTTTAGAGCATCTGCTGCACCAATGAGGAAAGGAAAAGAAGTAAGTACTAGTTATGAATCCAGGTAATGCAGACATATGGATGATGAAGAGATTCTAATGGAGTTTTAAGCTCTTCTTGTGAAGAGACTTGCAAAAGGAACCAAAAAATACAGAGGTAAGCTTCCTTTAAAATGTTTTTCCTGCAATAAGATAGGACATATAGTTGTTAACTGTCCTAACAATGACAATAAGGATAAATCGGAGAGGTTTAGAAAGTATAAAGGAGGAGGTAGGAGAAATTGTCTTGTTGTAGTTGATGAAGGTGTTACTAATGAAGAACCTGAGGATGAAGAGAATGAAGGCATAGTGTTTGTAGCTGCAAAGGAAGAAGTGTTTGATAAGAAAGCCCTTGTCTCTCACATTGACAACTCTAATGAGTGGATTATTGATAGTGGGTATTCTCACCACATGACTGGTGACTGAAGAAAGTTTTTATCTCTAGAAGAATATGATGGAGGTTTTGTCTAGTTTGGCAACGATGCACCATGCTTGGTAAAAGGTAAAGGATCCATCTCACTGAATGGAAAGAGCAGTGCAGATGATGTCTACTGGGTAGAAGGTCTTAAGCATAACCTTTTGAGTGTTGCTCTGCTAAATGACAAAGGACTCATTGTGGAGTTCAAAGGTAGAGTCTGCTATATAATTGGAAATAGTGGTGAACTTATTGCCACTGGTAAGTAGACCAGACGTAACTTGTTTCAGTTGAATGCCAAGATTAGTTAGTGTCTGATGGCGAAGTTTGATGACAATTGGATATGGCATAGGAGACTTTATCATATGAATTTTGACAATATTATAAAGACGAGTAAGATCAAGGAAGTAAGAGGATTGCCTTTGCTGAACAAACTAGAGAATTCTTTGTGCAGAGAATGCCAACTTGGGAAGATGTCTTCCTCAACTTTCAAAGGTGAGTCTTTTTCAGTAGCGAACTTACTTGATCTTGTGCATACCAATCTCTGTGGTCCAATGAAAACTAGAAGTATTTAGGGAGATAGGTATTTCATGATTCTTACTGATGACTGCTCAAGAATGATGTGGATCACATTCTTGAAAGACAAGTTTGAGGCATTTGGAAATTTCAAAGCCTTTAGAGCATTAGTAGAGAAGGAAAGTGGTCAAAGGATAAAATGCCTAAGAACTGATCAAGGAGGTGAATTCACTTCTAATGAATTCAACAAGAACTAAGAAGAGAATGGTATTGAGAGGCAGTTGTCTACCCCAAGGACACCACAATAGAATGGCATTGCAGAAAGGAATAATAGGACTGTAGTTGAAGCGGCCAGAACAATGTTGATCCAAGGAAAGGTTGCTCACACTTTTTGGAGAGAAGCGGTGAGCACTGCAGTCTATACTATGAACCGGGTACTCATCAAGAAAGGTAAAGTTAAAACCCCTTATGAGTACTGGACCGAGAAGACTCCCACCATAAGTTATTTTAAAGTATTTGGTAGTAAGTGTTATATCAAGAGAGGTGAGCATTCGAGCAAGTTTGATGCTAAATGTGATGAAAGAATATTCCTGGGATATTCCACTAAGAGAAAATCTCTCAAGTGCTACAACAATAGGACTTAGAAAATTGTTGAGAGTATCAATGTCAGGGTTGATGAATCCCTTGAGGATCCTAAGGAAATCTACAATGAGAAAGTGGAAGATGAACCAGGTGTAGCCTTCTAGGAACCAATTAAGAAAGAAACAAGAAAAGACCTCAGTGTTCCTACATCGGTAGAAGCTGCAGTAGGTGAAGAAGAAGAGGAAAAGCAAGCAAAACCAGCTAGAGTCATTCCTAGATATGTGAAACTAGATCATGATCCAAAGCTAGATCATAGGAGATAAAGATGCAGGGATACTCACAAGAAGAAAGGTGAAAGAAAACTCTTGCATGATTTCTGAATTTGAGCCTAAAACCACTAGAGAGGCACTTACAAATGAAGACTGGATAAAGGCAATGGAAGAGGAGTTGGACCAGATAGAAAAGAATGAAACATGGTCTTTGGTACCCAGACCGAAACAAAAGAATGTCATAGGTACCAAATGGGTCTTCATAAATAAGATGAATGAAGGCACAATTGTAAGGAACAAGGCAAGACTTGTATGCAAGGGATATGCTCAGGAAGAGGGAGAAGACTATGGAGAAACTTTTGCCACAGTGGCTAGACTAAAAGGTGCTTGAATGCTACTTGCATTTGTAGCATTTAAGGGATTCAAGGTATACCAGATGGATGTGAAGTCTGCATTCTTGAATGGAATCCTAGAAGAGGAAGTGTATATTGAGCAACCGGATGGGTTTGCCTTATCAAAAGATAGTAACATGGTGTGTAGATTACACAAGGCCCTGTATAGATTGAAACAAGCACCAAGGGCATGGTATGAATGGTTACACTCTCATCTTGTGAAGATAGGATTTCAAAGAACAAGGATAGCAACATCTACCTGAAATCTGAAGGTGATCCGATTCTGATCTATGAAGTGTTTGTAGATGACATAATCTTTGGAGGAGATGATGAAATGAGCCATGCATTTGCAGATGAAATGAAGAAAGAGTTTGACATGTCTCTGATTGGAGAGATAAAGTTCTTCATTGGTCTACAGATTCAGCAAATGAAAGAGGGTATCTTTATTACCCAGTCTAAGTATGTCAAAGAGGTATTGAACACCTTTCGCATGTAGGAGAGAAAACCGGTTCGTACATCGATGGTGACTGGATGCAAATTGACTAAGGAAGATGATTCTGCATTGGTGAATGAGAAGGAGTATCGGTCAATGATCGGTAAGCTGCACTATGTAGTACACAACAAGCCAGATATTGCTCATGCAGTGGGCATTGTGGCCCGTTTTCAAAAAAGTCCAAGAGAATCCCACTTGGTAGCAGTCAAGAGGATTCTTAGATACCTGAAAGGAACAATTGATTATGGATTGTGGTATCCATACAATGGTGATTTTAATCTTAAAGTATTTACTGATGCAGATTGGGCAGGTAATGTGGACGACCGGAAGAGCACAACCGGTGGAGCATTCTTTCTTGGTGGAAGACTAGTCTAATGGATGAGTAAGAAGAAGAGATGTACTTCCCAGTCTATAGCTGAAGTGGAGTATGTGGCAACATTTATGAACTGCACTCAAGCAATATGGATGAAACATGTATTGGATGGTTTCAAAGTACCCATATCTAAACCGGTGAGTATATTTTGTGATAACACAAGTGCAATAAATATTTCCAAGAATCTGGTATTGCATGCTAGAACTAAGCACATTGAGCTCAAGTATCATTTCTTGAGAAAGAAGGTTCAAAACAAAGAGGTTGTATTAGAACATGTTTCCATTAAGGAGTAGCTAGCAGACATATTCACTAAGCCCTTATCGAAGACTACATTTACCTATTTGAGAGGTGAATTAGGGGTTATGCCCCTTCATGAAGTAAACTAAAAATGTGTTCTCCACATCAGTCAGGTACTACAATGACAAATCTTACAAGGTTGATGTGTTGAAGGATGCTAATCCATAAGGGGAGCAACATAGTGGAGAATGGAATCTTGTGCCTCCTGTTGGGACTCATTAAATTGAGTCAAGTTTTGAGGCCCAATTCAAATTTTTGCTTTGCATTTCCAAATGAGTCAGTTTGAATGGCCTAGTTAGAGAGAGGGCAAAACGGAGCCAGTTGATTTTTGAAGGGTAAGGCTCGGGAGATGTGTCCTACACCTTTCATTTGGCCTATTCAGTGATGTGCAACTTTCAGAATTCAATTTGGATAAGTTTATCAGGTACCCATTTCGAGGGGTGAGCTGAAAGTGCATTTTAGGCACAAATGCAGTTTTTATTGAGTAGCCTACTTTGGGTGTTTATATTTTTTTCCCTGTTGATTGTCATGATGAAATTAAAAATGGATTGGATTCTATGCATAAATGTGAGTCAGCATGGAAAATTTCAAGTCTTCATGAATCCATTTACTCAGTTTACCAAGCTCAAACTATTTGCCGTTTGAATGGTTTGACAAGTCCCTATTTCAGCTACTAGTCAGAGCCCTGTTTTGCATAAGTGTAAAAGTTGTCTCACTGAGTTTTATGCCAAAATGTTTGTTCTGGGATATTGTTGGTATAAATGATGAGTCATGTTTCAAATTTCAAGCCTTTGCCAATCCGTTTGATCGGTTTTCAAAAGGGTCTATTGAGCCATCTTTTTCAGTTATCTATACTTTTGTTGCCGCATCAGTTAAACTAGCCATTTTCATGAGTGCGCCATTTGTACCCAGTCAGACTTTTGATCGAACTGAGAATTCAAAGAATTAATATGTACTTCAAGGTACCTATCTTCAAAATTTGAGGGTCTACGGAGGTCGTTTGATATTTTTAAGAAAGGCATCATGTGTTGCCAGAACATTGACTTCATCAGGTCCGCTGTGTCGACAAAGCCAGTTGGTCATTTTTGACAATTAATATCTCTTTGCTCAGGATTTGTCTTGGAAAACCATTTGGTAGAGTTCATCCTTATATATCAGAGTACACATATGTTTGATGGCGAGGTCCAGAAAGGTGTTTTGACCGGTTTGAAAATTATGTCTTCGCAATTAAATGCGAAAATGTGGCGTAAGTGCCTGAAAGTTGTAAAATTCAGTTTGATGATCCGAAAATGGTGCCGAGCGTTTGTTGAGGTAATTTTAAGGTTCCTGAGGTATTTCAGAGGTCAGTTGCATAAAAATGAAATTTTTTTTAGTCGGACCCACTTTGGGGCCCGACCTGGCTCATGCCCGTGCAATTAAATGTATGGCGAAATGGTTTCAAATTCATGGCAATGTATATCAATGTCAGCTTGAATACAATTCACCAATAGGATGGTGAGAGGCGACTTCAGTTTACTTGTCCTCTATGGATTGATGGATGCATATTTAAAATGAAAATGTATGATCCATTATTTAGAGAAGGTATTCAATGAAATGAAGACAAAGGGAATTTAAAAGCTCCAAACAGATGCACTTAGCACATGACCTTGCCAACAATGTTTTCCAGCAAGTGGCAAATGAAAAGGTATAGACTATGTTAGATTTTCAAGGCAAATGGCATTGGCAGATGTAAAGCAAATTTCACAACTTTTGCTAGCATTTTCCTCCTGGGGGCAGTGTTAAATAGTTTTATAAGCTTTCAAGCAAAGGAAAATTGGCATGTGTAAGCCAAATCTCTTGGAAGATGTGGTTGCAATCAGAGGAGGCCATTAATTCTTTAGGCTAATGTAAATCTGTAGATTTGAAACCAAATTTCCCCAACGTAGTAGCTGAACAGCAGCAAAAACTTTCAAACAAATGTGATATGGCTGATTGCGTGAGGGTTAAAGGAGTTATGTCAAGTGCTTTGGCTGTGCAAGGTCACGTGGGAGGGTTTTAGATTGCAGCAGGTGAAAATTGGAAGTCCTACGTGGATGGTGGAGGAGAGGTAATGTGGAAACCCTTCAACAAATGTCACGTTGCTGAGTGTTTTCCCCCTCCCACGTTGGACACGGTGAATGTGCAGAAGTCTTCAAGCAATAGCCGTTGGCAAGTGTAATTGAAGCTTCAACAAATGGCAAATAGAAAAGTAAAAACCAACCATTCTCCTTGTCTGCACTATGGCACCATTAAACTCAAAAAAAAGCCTTCAAAATGCACAGTTACAAGCAAAAACATTTATCCCACATTGGCTGTGGAGTGAATTTTTTTTATATTTATAACCAAAGGCACACTCATCTAATATGTCAAAGCTTAAAGGATTTTGACAGATGGTGTTGGGCACCCAAGGCGGAGCCCACGCGCGTGGGCACGCTTCCCAAGGCAACCAAGGAGGCTGAGCAACAAGTGGACCCCACGTAGGCATGGATCCTAAGGTAGGCAAGTTTTGCAGATGGAGGGTAGCTTAACTAGTGAGCAGGTTCCAAGAAGAATGATGGTGCACGTGATTTCGCAAGCCAAAGATGCTCGTCCGTTACCCTCTACGAAATGGCGAAAAGCATCTGCGAAAATGAGCAGGGTAAAGATCGTGCAAGTTCGATGGTGATCCGACGACTCCCGTCATTTCGTGAAGGAAATGTGCATGCTGGTTAGCCATCGCGAAATAGCAAAAGACAGAAGGCAGTCCGGATCCCGGTGACGTGGCGCACAAGTGGCAGACATATGGCGATGATGTGGCGATGAACAAGCAACCCAGTGGTAGTGACGAGGTGGACACGTGGTGGAGTGATGAAGTGTCATCCGAGGTGGCACCCAGTGGATCCCATTAGCCAATTAGAGACCGCCATGTGGCAGGGCGTCAGGCTAAAAAAGAGGCAAAAATCAAAGTTAAATTGTATAGTGCAAACTATATAAGAATTTCAAAAAATTTAAATGATGGATCCATATGTAGAATTAATTCGCCCAGAGGTCCATTTTTTCCCAAAATATGAAGTATTATATATTGCCAGAAAGCTTTCAAGATGAGGAAGGTAGTTATGGAGTTAGTTTCAACAAATGTGGGATATTTTGGGAGCAGTTTCCATGGGAAAGAAGAAGATAATGAATTTCTATTGGAGAAAGGGGACACTTGGCAGTGTGTTATGCAGATCTGATCTTTCCCTCTTATTATTCTCAATTCTTCTAAATTGTAAGGGTTCTAGAAATTTGGAGAATGGCTTCATATTTTCATGGTTTCCAATTCTGAGGTCTCTTCAAGATTGTACAGGGCAGGGCTTTTCTTTTAGTAATGGAGTTCAATTCTTTGCTATAGGTGTTCTTAGTTGCAGGTTCTTGTGTATGTAAGGCATGCACAAATTTGTACAAAATGTGTCTGTGAAATGTAGTATCATTTTATTCAAATCTGATTCTTAAGGAGGATCAAGTCAGTCATGAGCAGCTGTGTCTGTGAGTGTAATGTTGGTTTGTAGGTAATCTTCAAGGAAGATTTTAAACTCTGTGAACAAACATTAATAAAATAGGGATTATGTTTCTGGATCTGATATTTTCTGTGGATGAGCTGAGTAATGCATTTATGCAAGGCATTAAATGTAGGAATACTTAAGAATTAAGATGGATATGTAGTATAAGTTTTCATCTATAGTTTGATTTGTGACTCTGTTGCCCTTGGATAAGGCACCAATCCTCCAATTAAGGGGATTCTCAAACCAATCAAAAATCCAATGAGAATATCTTTAGTTTATGTTATGTTTTGAAATGTTTCATCTATCTCATGCTCAAACATAGCTAAGTTTTATGTGTAGATCTGGCCTATCTGCTGTAAACTTCTTGTTATAGAGCCCTAGTGAGATCTATCTGTTTATGTTGATGTTGTCATTGGTGTGTAATAGGTTTAATTCTAAGCATCAAAGGTATACCCACCTAGGTTTTGCAGAGCTTGAAGAGTAGAAGGATTTAGATCCTTGTCATGTTGTCCAAGCCCTGAGGTTCTTCATAGATCAATTGCAGGTGTGCTTGGGTTAATCAGTTTTGATGAACAACAAAAATGGCGACTCTGCTGGGGATTCTGAATAGCAATTGCATAATTTCATCCAGTTAGTCAGTCCATTGAGATTGCACAGAGTTGAAAATGTCTTTTATGGGTGAGGGATTTAGTATTATGTTCTGAGGTTGTAATGGTATTGTTTGCTATCAGAGAAATTTTCTTGTGAAGAATTAGAGAAAATATACATTGTTGAGAGTTGTAAGAAGTTCTTATAGCTGTTTATGAATTATCCCCAATGTCATAATTGGGTGGCGACTCTAGTCTCTGTATCGGTGCTTGTGGGAAGTTTTTATTCCAAGATTTTCACAAGATTAGTAGATAATTTGATGAGTCATATTAAGATGCAAATGATTAAATTAGTTGTATGCTCAGATAAGTTCTTCATCATAAGAGTTTTATAAAAGGTGCAGTATCAAGATATACATAGATTTGGTGTTGATTTTCCCAGATCTATATGTTTATGGCCTGGAAGAGTGTTTATTGCAGCGATATTGAAGGAGATAATAAAAGAATTTAAATATGTGTTGAATGGCATTCTGCTGTTCAAAATGTCCTCTATGCAAGAGGTGGCGACTCTGAGGTAAAAGACAGTGCTAAAAGTGGAAGTTAATCTTCATAACTATAAATCCTACAGCTGCAAACACCCAGGTATTTTCAGAAGTTTCAATGCAAGATATTTGTCCTGAAAATCTAAATGAGTAAAATAGTTTTCCCATTAAGTGAACAGCACTAGTAAAGAGGGAAAGAGGATTTACAAACTTATTTGCATATCTATTTTACTGAAGTTACAACATATATATTCTTCTATAGTATGCAGATTTGAAAATCTTTGTGTCAAGCAATGTTATGAAAATATTTAAATAAGGATATGTGCTTGAAGTGTTGTATTATTCAATGCAAGGTTGTATAATTATTTGTAGAAGCAAGAAGAAATGAGTAGTGACCTTGTGTATTTTCACATATGACCATGCCTAGTGAAGTGTCACAACCATATAATAGGGGAAGTTTCATCATGAACCATTATGCTGCTCTGAGCTTTGAAGGTATTCCGAGTTACCCAAACCCCATACCCATGGAAATTAGAAAGTATTTGCCAATATTTAGTGGGAAGAGATCTGAATCAACATGTCAACATTTGAAAATATTTTTAGATTTGATGGGAGAATTTGAAATCTGTCAAGAAGATGTGTGTATGAAGTTACTTGTTCAATCATTGAAAGAGGATGCAAGGGATTGGTTTTCCTTTTTGCTAGTGGATTCTATTCCCTCATGGGAAGAATTAGTTGCATCTTTTCTTGAGCAATTTGCTGAGAGAATAAACTTTAATGATGCACTGAGCAAATTGATGGAGATCAGAATTGAGGAAGGTGAGTTAGTGCCGACCTTCAATGTCAGATTTTCCAAAGCATTGGATAAGATCCGACAAGGGTATAAACTAAATGACAAAGTGTCTTTAGTGATTTATATGGATGCCTTTAGAAGTAAGATGAGTTATAGGTTGAGGGACAAAGAGCCAAAAACATTGCATCAAGCATTTGTGACAGCCATGGACATAGAGAAAAATTTAAAATATGGCATTCCTAAAAGACTTGTATCTATAGGTGTCTACTGTCATGGTGTTTGTAATGCTGCAACTAAGTGTGAAGTGAGAAATAATGCTCAGAGTTTTGGTGTTCATACTTGTGCTGGCAACCACGACAATTTCATTCCCAATGAAAATCAGAGTTGTTTGGTGCAAATAATGGTTGATCCTCATTTAAATATTGATAATGTCAATTGTGTTGAAGACGAGGTTAAAGTATTTTCAGATTTCACTTCTTATAATCATGTTTATGATATTTTTAATTTGAAAGTTATGCACAAAGTTAATTCAGAAAATTGTAATGGTATGTATGATTGCAATGAAAATATAGCACACATTGATGAACAAATTTTTAAACAATGTCATATGGAACAACAAAGTGCAATGCAATTCCAGAAGATTGCAAAACTTAGGCAAGCTCTTGAAGTTGTGGATAAGAAAGGTCAAATGTTGGAGAGGCTTAGAGTTGTTAATGAAGACCTTCTGCAATATGGTGAAGAGGATTCTTCAAAAAAGGACTGTGAACTGAATGCTTGTACACTTGATGAACAACATACTGATCTAACAAATGGTTTTATGATAGAAAATTTTAGTGAACATGCTGAAAGTTCATCAGATGAAGTAAATGGCAGCAATATTCATCTTTGTTCTTTGGCTGATGACAAATGTTCTATTGGTAAATAAGATCAATTGTGGCAAGATAAGTATGATTATCTTGATTTTCAGAATGATGGTCATAGGATGAAAATTTATGGTTGTGAAACATGGAACACTGAGGATGGTTCCAACCTAGTTTCAATTTCTTCCTTGTCTGATGAAGATGATTATGATGATATGGCGGATGGTATTTTTAGCAAGTTTCTAATGTTCTATTCAATGTTGACATAGACACGGACCAACCACTTCATTGTCATAATGTTCATAAGGGGATTTTCCATTTGGTTTCTAACCCTTTGTATGAAGAAATAATTGATCAGCCAGATGTTGTGAATGATGAACCAGTCCACAATGTTGATACCATTCCATGTAGCAGTGACATGTTTCATGATGAAGATAAGAGGCATGGGTTGTGTGATGATTACTTCAGACCACAAATGGAAGTTTTTCAGGTGGATATAAGTCTAAATGAGAAAGACTTAGCTGAGGATTTGCTTCAGCCAGAGGTATGCCTCCTTTTCCATGAATGGGATATTGAGAATGCAGAGGTTTTGAGCTTGATGAACAAGGATAGTAGGGAGTGTGATCAGCATAGTGAAGTATCACATCCGGATTGTAACATTTATGTTCCTTGTTTGTATCAATCAGTAAGTAATGCCCCTCATTCTATGAATTTAAATGGTAATAATGCATGTGCTGATAAGAACTACAATAGTGAGATTGAATGCTTTATTTTTGAAGTTCAGCATGATGATACCCTTGCAAATGATAGAATTGATTGGGATAGTGAAATGCATGGTATCTTGTGGGAAGGCCTCTATTGTGCCTTGTCTCATGATTTTACTTTTGTTGAAGTAATGTGTGACTATAAAGTTCAAAATCAGACAAAAGGCATGTAAACCAGTTGTTTCAGAAGTATGATGGTAAGGTTTGATTATAATGATTATACTCAGTTGTTACTGGAAGGTGCCTTTGTTTGGATTATGATATCAAGAGATGAAAATCAGATTTTTGACAGAGGTAAATGTTGACGAAAGTGGAGCAGTTATAATCTATTGTGAGTAAGTTTGTATATTTTGTACAGTCACTTTGCTTTGGTTGTATAGTTTTCAATAAAGTGCCCTGTTGTTTGGGTGGAATAAGGAGCCCTCAGTTTTTGAGAAGACAAGAGAAGAGATGAGAGAATGATCTATTTTTGGGTGGTCTGCTTAACCATAGACTCTGAATTATTGTGTTGATCTTGCAATCAACCATCCCCAGTCAGAGCCACTATTGGGACTCATTAAATTGAGTCAAGTTTTGAGGCCCAATTCAAATTTTTGCTTTACATTTCCAAATGAGTCAGTTTGAATGGCCTAGTTAGAGAGAGGGCAACATGGAGCTAGTTGATTTTCGAAGGGTAAGGCTCAGGATATGTGTCCTACACCTTTCATTTGGCCTATTTAGTGATGTGAAACTTTTAGAATTCAATTTGGATAAGTTTATCAGGTACCCATTTCGAGGGGTGAGCTGAAAGTGCATTTTAGGCACAAATGCAGTTTTTATTGAGTAGCCTACTTTGGGTGTTTATATTTTTTTCCTTGTTGATTGTCATGATGAATTCAAAATGGACTGGATTCTATGCATAAATATGAGTCAGCATGCAAAATTTCAAGTCTTCATGAATCCATTTGCTCAGTTTACCAAGCTCAAACTGTTTGCAGTTTGAATGGTTTGACAAGTCCCTGTTTCAACTGCTAGTCAGAGTCCTATTTCGCATAAGTGTAAAAGTTGCCTCATTGACTATTATACCAAAATGTTTGTTCCAGGCTATTGTTGGTATAAATGATGACTCATGTTTCAAATTTTAAGCCTCTGCCAATCTGTTTGATCCGTTTTCAAAAGGGTCTATTGAGCCATCTTTTTCAGTTATCCGTACTTTTGTTGTTGCATCAGTTAAAGTAGCCATTTTCATGAGCGTACTATTTGTACCCAGTCAGACTTTTGATTGAACTGAGAATGCAAAAATTTAATATGTACTTCAAGGTACCTGTGTTTGAAATTTGAGGGTCTATGAAGGTCATTTGATATTTTTAAGAAAGGCATCATGTGTTGCCAGAACATTGACTTCATCAGGTCCACAGTGTCGACAAAGCCAGTTGGTCATTTTCGACAATTAATATCTCTTTGCTCGAGATTTTTCTTGGAAAACAATTTGGTAGAGTTCATCCTTGTATATCAGAGTACACGCTTGTTAGATGGTGAGGTCCAGAAAGGTGTTTTGACCGGTTTCAAAATTACGTCTTCGCGATTAAATGCGAAAATGTGGCGTAAGTGCCTGAAAGTTGTAAAACTTAGTTTGATGATCCAAAAATGGTGCCGATCGTTTCCAGAGGTCAGTTGCATGAAAACGAAAAAAAAATAGTCAGACCCACTTTGGGGCCCGACCTGGCTCATGCCCGTGCAATTAAATGTATGGCAAAATGGTTCTAAATTCATGGCAATGTATATCAATGTCAGCTCGACTACAATTCGCCAATAGGATGGTGAGAGGGGACTTCAGTTTACTTGTCATCTATGGATTGATGGACGCATATTTAAAATGAAAATGTATGATCCATTATTTAGAGAAGGTATTCAATGAAATGAAGACAAAGGGAATTTAAAAGCTCCAAACAGATGCACTTAGCGCATGACCTTGCTAGCAATGTTTTCCAGCAAGTGGCAAATGAAAAGGTATAGACCACGTTAGATTTTCAAGGCAAATGGCATTGGCAGATGTAAAGCAAATTTCACAACTTTTGCTAGCATTTTCCTCCTGGTGGCAGTGTTAAATAGTTTTATAATCTTTCAAGCAAAGGCAAATTGGCATGTGTAAGCCAAATCTCCTGGAAGATGAGGCTGCAATCAAAGGAGGCCATTAATTCTTCAGGCTAATGTAAATCTACAGATTTGAAATTGAATTTCCCCAACGTAGTAGCCGAACAACAGCAGAAACTTTCAAACAAATTTGATATGGCTGATTGCGTGAGGGTCAAAGGAGTTTTGGCAAGTGCTTTGGCTATGCAAGGTCACGTGGGAGGGTTTTAGATTATAGCAGGTGCAAATTGGAACCCCTGCATGGATGGTGGAGGAGAGGTAATGTGGAAACCCTTTAGCAAATGTCACGTTGCAGAGTGTTTTCCCCCTCCCATGTTGGACACGGTGAATGTGCAGAAGTCTTCAAGCAATAGCCATTGGCAAGTGTAATTGAAGCTTCAACAAATTGCAAATAGCAAAGTAAAAACCAACCATTCTCCTCCTCTGCACTATGGCGCCATCAAACTCAGAAAAAAGCCTTCAAAATGCACAGTTACAGGCAAAAATGTTTATCCCACATTGGCTGTGAAGTGATTTTTTTTTTATATTTATAACCAAAGGCATAGTCATCTAATATGTCAAAGCATAAAGGCTTTTGACGGATGGTGTTGGGCACCCAAGGTGGACCCCACACGCGTAGGCATGCTTCCCGAGGCGACCAAGGAGGCTGAGCAACGACAAGTGGACCCCATGTAGGCATCAATCCCAAGGTAGGTGAGTTTTGCAGATGGAGGGTGGCTTAAGCAGTGAGCAGGTTCCAAGAAGATCAACAGTGCGCATGATTTCGCAAGCCAAAGATGCTCGTCCGTTACCCTCTATGAAATGGCGAAAAGCATCTGCGAAAATGAGCAGGGTAAAGATCGTGCAAGTTTGGTGGTGATCCGATGGCTCGCGTCATTTCATGAAGGAAAGGTGCATGCTGGTTAGCCATCACGAAATGGTGAAAGACAGAAGGCAGTCCGAATCTCAGTGACTTGGTGCATAGGTGACAAACATATGGCGATGATGTGGCGATGAACAAGCAACCTAGTGGTAGTGACGAGGTGGACACGTGGTGGAGTGATGTGTCATTTGAGGTGGCACCAAGTGGATCCCATCAGCCAATCAGAGACCACTACGTGGTAGGGCATCAGGCTAAAAAAGAGGCAAAAAAGCAAAGTTAAATTGTATAGTGCAAACTATATAAGAATTTTGAAAAATTTAAATGATGGATCCATATGTAGAATTTATTCGCCTAGAGGTCCATTTTTGCCCAAAATATGAAGTATTATATATTGCCGGAAAGCTCTCAAGATGAAGAAGGCAGCTATGGAGTTAGTTTCAACAAATGTGGGATATTTTGGGAGAATTTTCCATGGGAAAGAAGAAGATAATGAATTTCAGTTTGAGAAAGGGGACACTTGGCAGTGTGTTATGCAGATCTGATCTTTCCCTCCTCTTATTATTCTCAATTCTTCTCAATTGTAAGGGTTCCAAAAATTTGGAGAATGGCTCCATATTTTCATGGTTTCCAATTCTGATTTCTCTTCAAGATTGTATATGGCAAGACTTTTCTTTTAGTAATGGAGTTCAATTCTTTGCTATAGGTGTTCTTAGTTGTAGGTTCTTGTGTATGTAAGGCATGCACAAATTCATACATAATTTGTCTTTGAAATGTAATCTCATTTTATTCAAATCTGATTCTTATGGAGGATCAAGTCAGTCATGAGTAGCTGTGTCTGTGAGTGTAATGTTGGTTTGTAGGTAATCTTCAAGGAAGATTTTAAACTCTGTGAACAAACATTAATAAAATAGGGATTATGTTTCTAGATCTGATATTTTCTATGGATGAGCTAAGTAATGCATTTATGCAAGGTATTAAATGTAGGAATACTTAAGAATTAAGATGGATCTGTAGTATAAGTTTTCATCTATAGTTTGATTTGTGACTCTGTTGCCTTTAGATAAGGCACTGATCCTGCAATTAAGGGGATTCTCAAACCAATCAAAAATCCAATGAGAATATCTTTAGTTTATGTTATGTTTTGAAATGTTTCATCTATCTCATGCTCAAACATAGCTAAGTTTTATGTGTAGATCTAACCTATCTGTAGTAAACTACTTGTTATAGAGCCCTGGTGAGATCTATCTATTTATGTTGATGTTGTCATAGGTGTGTAATAGGTTTAATTCTAAGCATCAAAGGTGTACCTGCCTAGGTTTTGTAGAGCCTGAAGAGTAGAAAGATTTAGATCCTTGTCATGTTGTCCAAGCCCTAAGGTTCTTCATAGATTGAATTGGCTACTTCATAGATCAATTGCAGGTGTGCTTGAGTTAATCAGTTTTGATGAACAACACATCCACTTTCGCATTGATGTCAAAGGGGAGAAGATATCTGATGATGAAGATATATGTTATAGTTGCAATGCTACACTGAGTATTTCTATCAATGCCAAAGGGGGAGATTGTTGGCATATGATGAACCGGTATGATTATGATGATAATGTATGTTGTCATTGATGTCAATAAGTACAGGTGAACCGGTATGAAGATTAGAAGAAGTTGTTATTGATGTTCAAGTTGGAGAACTGGTACGAAGAGATGTAGTGAACCAGTGTCAGGGTTTCACTAAGTGTGACTACTAGTTGGTAGTCTCAGCTCTAGGGTTCTGGTTTGGCAATCTAGCTTGTGTGATGTAACCGGTGATATTTTGTGATGAGTTAGCTAAGAGATGAGGATGAGATCAAGATGCCACATCATTTTTGTGCACGTGAATGATTTCCTTGAGGATCTTGCATGTAAAGATCAATTGCATTAAATGTCTACCTCGGGAATGGACATTCTTCTTAGCGATATGTGAAGAGAGCATGATGGGTTACTGATTCTAATGTGCAGTGAAGAATGGATGATGTAGAATGACTTGTGATCTGTTTGAGACTGTTTTATTCTATGCAAAGTGTTTGAACGGTCAGGATTGGACCACTTGTAATTGTAAACCTAAAATGTTTAGGGTTTATGCTACCGAACTAATTGTTGTCTATAAGGTCGATGATGTTTGTTATTGTTAGTGTTGGCAAATGTTGTGTTTTGTATCCAAGTGATGAGATACTTGCCAGACCAGTGAGTGGAAAACTGCAGAGTGTGATTGCAGAGTAGAGGAGCTGAAAGGGATCTGCCTTAGCATATAGTGTTGTTATCAGATCAGATCTTTACCTGTTGTCTTCTAACCATTTCAACAGTAGGAAAATCCCTTTACTGGGTAGCTTTAATAGGCTTATTGTAAATCCTCTAACTAGGTGACTCAAGATCATTAAGTTCTTCAAATCCTCTAGCAAGGTAACCTTTAATAAGGTTTCAACCTTTAACAGGGTATATAGCCATCCCTTAACCGAGTGATATTTAATAGGATCGGTTCCTAACATAACCTTATTGTAAAGTCTTTAACTGGACTAGGCTCCTAACAGAGCGAGCTTCAAAACAGTTCAAAAATATGCTTGTGGGTATTCATCACCACCGTGGTTTTTCCCATTTGGGTTTCCAAGTGAAAAATCTATGTGTCATGAGTTGTGCATTTTTCATGTGATGATTGAGCAGACTATGTTTAGGTGATTATGCATGCAAAGTGAATAGTTATGGTATTACTGATACAACACATGCATATGTATATTGGTGAAGTAGTTATCAAGTGTTGAATGTTATTTGAAGTATTCAGTTTTACTAGTTTAGTTGTCTCATGTCTTATTGTGTTTAACCGATATTGCCATGATTAAGTTCAGTGATGAAGACAACCGGTTATCATTGTTTTAACTTGATAAGTTGTTGAGAATTTTTTGTCTGTACTAATTCACCCCCCCTCTCAGTACCAGTTAGGGTATTTGTTGTTCATTATTATTCATCACCCTCTATACATCATAAAATTAGGCCTTTTACCCTAAGTGTGCCCCTTTTATTTTAATTTTTTAATTAATTAATTCTTCAAAAGCCATAATTATGTCTTATTTTGACCTTCAAGGTCCAATTTGACATATCTAAACACCTTGAATTGTCACATCATTCTGGAATTGAATTTAGAATCATGATACCTTGCTTCCCTAAAAAAATTTGGAAAAAGTTAGTCAGACCAAGGCACTTCCTCTTGGTCCCTACTTTTTCTCCTTGAATTTTGGGAGCATGTTATTTTGATGGTAGTTTTATGTTTAAATCTAATGGATTGCAAAATTATATTGATTCTAGGTTGGCCTATGATCAAAAACAAAGTTAGGGTTTCATATATATAGCCTTCTCTTTCCTCATTTAAGGGATCCATCTAGCAATTTTGAAGAAGCCTCTTATGAAGTGAAAGTGCAGGTTTATGTGAAGTCTTCAATTATCAAATCAAGCATTTGTCAAATCTACAACAATCATTTTCATCATCATTTGGAGCTTTGAAGAATAATAGGAGATCACTGACTATTGATTGGTTTCATGTTATTTTCATATCTTTGTATGAAATTTGTAACACTTGTTTTTAGATTTACATTCATGCTTTAGATCCATTATTTCATTTGTGATTTGAAGCATTCAAATTTAAATTTACACTCATTTAGGGTTTACTCTCTGAGCGTAGGGTAGAACTCTAGATTTAATTTCTTGTTCATTTAGGATCTTGCATACACACAAGATTCTTGCACACACATTTTTAGTACATTATTGGCTATTTGTGGAGGTAGAAATCACCAAAACAAGGGGTTTGACTAAGCCAAAACCCTATATAGCCACCTAAACACCATTTTTCAATTTGCAGGCGTAGGTATAGGAATCCAACGAATGCACGATCTTTGGGAGGGACAAAAGACATAGGTGTAGACTTAGCCTCGGAAGTGTTGGGAATTGACACTCACCCGATGATTTCATGTGACTTTTGGTGGTTGATTATTTGTTTAGGGTTGTCATTGATGGCAACTCTTCATGATGGTTTGATCTGGCAGTCGTGATCCATCTTATCTGGAAGTTGGTGGTAATTAGTAGGCATTTAACTGATAAAACATGGTAAAATAGGGTATTTCAGTAATTTTTTGATCTGGAATTATCTGTGGTGATTACGATGTTTTGGTGATTGTATGTGTGATCTCAATGATATGGAAGACCTTTAGGAAGCATGTGGTTATAATCATTTTGTATAGTGCTATGTTTTGTTTGAGATTGAAGCCGACTTGATCTACACGTTACAATTATTGAAGCTAACTTGAAGGAGATTGTTTTTGTGGTAAGACCGGATATATAAGATCATTTTGCCAATTGATTTTCAATGTGTTATGTGTTTGGTAACGCATTTTGGTGTGACTAAGCACAATTTCACATGCCCATTTTTCTTTTAGACCAACTCGTAGCTGACTGAGATAGAGACAAAGTATTTAGTAGAGCAGAGACAAATAGAGATTCAAAGCCTAACTAGAACTCATCTTTGCATAGTCAAATGTTGATTAAGAGTTTATTTCATTGTATTTACACATTGTAAACAAATTATAAGTCAGTGAGACTTCCTTGAGGTTTGTAGCCCTATAGGCAACTTAATTTTAGTAGTGAGCTATAGGCAGTGAGCCTGAATGCAAGTGCATTCCCATCTATGTAATATTTATGTACTCCTGGCCATAGTATATGAATATTATGAGTTCCAGCCCCACCATGGTTTTTCCCTTTCCGGGTTTCCACGTAAAAATTCCAATGTTGTGGATTTGTGTATTTATTGTTGCATGTTTATGTTCTTATCTATTATTCATTCTTAACTAGTGGATAAAGAATAAGTTTGTGGTTTCAATTTTTGGTAGATCACTTATTCACCCCCCCTCCCTCTCAGTGATCTCTGATTCTAACAATTGGTATCAGATCCTAGTTCCTTTGAGGAAGATCTAGGAGATTGATTCAATGGATTCTGGTTTCCAGAGACAACTCAATGTGGCACTTGAGGATCTTGATGCAACCAGAAGTGAGGTTTGTGTTAGGGATCCCACAGATACTGAGAGGGGGGGGGTGAATCAGTATCTAACCGGTATTTAATATTTCTTAAATTAAAACATGCAAAACATATTATAATAGTGTACCGGTATGCAAGAAATAATGCAATAAACAGAATTAAGAACATCCACATGAAAAGCACACCATAACACAAGGTTTTAACGAGGAAACCTGGTGTGGGAAAAACCTCAGTGGGATTTGTGACCCACAATATTCACTCACTGGCCAATAAGAGAATATTACTTACAATAGGGGCCTGCACATGCAGGAAGGCCAACTACCTAGAGCTCACTGCTCAATGGGAAGTCTCACTGACTTACAATGAGGATTATACAAATCCAATATCTTGTACTTCTTTACAATAGCATCTATAATGCCTGATCCAGTACCGATTGCTACTTTGCTTCTTACATAAACCCTTAGCCTATATTTCGCATAATAGGTCTACCTAATATTTTTCCTCACTCATTCCCAAATGTCTACAGTGATCTCTCTTATATATAAGAGTCATTTTACAATTTGCCAAGTCGGCTTACAAAGTTTTTACAATAATAAAAAAAATATAATATAATAAAATCCTATCGGCCTTTGTGTCGGTATACTTCTTTTCTTTGTGCCGGTGCCAGTGTCCTGAGTGCCGGTGCAGAGTGTGATCTGCTTGATGCCGGTATCATAGGATTGCAAGGTTGCCATCAATGACAAAACCTTCAATCACATACCATGTCTCATTGGAGTGTGCATATGCCAACAATCTCCCCCTTTGGCATTGATGGCAACACTCATGAGAAATTTAAAAAAAAATGTATCCAAAAATGTGAAGTCCAAAAATGTTACCAAAAATGTGTGTGCTCCCCCTGAGCATGTGGTTCATGTGATATATTGAATTTTCTCATCCCACTACTCCCCCTTTGGCATCAACGACAAAGGTTGTCAAGATGTCAGTAGATTGTGTAGTTTTAACCTGTAACTAGGTGGTTACAATTTGAAAAAGATCTCCCAAAATCAAGTTTATATTGTCCATAAACTTTTTGCTATCCTTTATTGTTGTCTCTGTTCTCTTCACTGTACCAGTGAGATGTTGCAAATGTTCTGCTGGTGTTTTTTGTCCTTGTATTAGTGCTTCAGATACTTCCTTCCATAGTGATGCTAGATAGTCCAATCTTGGACTTAGTTTTGATCTCAAATTTTTTGCCTTATTCACTATTCTTTCTCTCTCTCTTTCTAATTTAAGTAAATCTTCCTCAAAATTTGTTATCTTCTCCTCAAAAACTGATAGTGTATCAGGTGAGTTAACAAAATTATTTGCAAGTTTATTGATCTCATCCTGTACCTTGCTCATCTTTTTGTCTATATCTACAGTCAAAAAGTTTGTCTTACAGGTGTCTTTGTACAGAGTTTTGTACTCTTTCAATAAATTACACAATTTCAGTAGAAGTGTGTCAAAATCTCTGTTACACTTCTTTATTTGCTCTTCAAAGAATTTTTGTTTTTCAATTTCTACTTTATCCTTCAATTACTCTTCCTTTATTTTCTCAATGTTTTCTATGATATATTTACACAGTGTATCAAGTTGTCCTAAAGAATCTTTATTGTCTATATTACAGTTAGGAGCAATTACCTTCAAAATTGGTATGGTATCATCAATTGCCTTGTAAGCTTGTGAGTTGTAGTCTGTTATCTTTTTGATTGAATCTAATAGTACCTCAGTCACATTAGTTGATTTGAAGCTTGATGATGAACCAACAATCTGAGTACCGGTAGAAATAACCAAGCTTGTATTGACCTCTGGTAGGTCTGTTTGTGTATGCATTTCTTTAAGCAATGGTTTTTCTATTTCTCCAATTGTCGGTGGCACTGTTTCCTTATGTTCTTGTTCCTATTGTTGTTGTTCCTATTCCTGAGCCTTTTGCTCTCTTTGTTGCATTGTCTCAGTCTAAGTCTCTACCTTTTTCTTTTTGTCTTTTGTTGGTTTCTCCCGTGTGTTTTTAGTTTGCTCAACTATCGGAGGCTCACTAGTCATGTCAATCTGATCAACTGTATCTTTGTCTACCACTATGTTGATCTTTTGAGTATCAACATCCATAGTATATAAGACTTCGGGATTAGTATTACCATCCTCTACATCCATATTCTCAGCTGCCGGTTGATCTTCTGTAGCTGTTGTTTTTACTGGTGGAGTAATCAAAGGAGGTGGGGGTAAGTTGTCTCTAACCTTGATACTAGGTGGTCCACCAATTTTACCTTTACCCTTGTCTCTATCTTTTTGATAAACTTTTATGGGTTTGGAGTTCCTGTATTCTTCTTGTTTTTCTTTTTCAACTAAGAATATATCCCATTCATTTTCTATTTCCTCAGTTACCTCATTAATTCTTCCAACCATTCAAGCAATGTGCCGGTGTGCAGTAGAAAATACTGACCGGTTTGCTTGAGCAATTAGGTCATCAATTTCTTTGGGTGAGTTTACTGGATAAACAGCAAGTAGCTTTTCAATCTTTATTTTCTTGTCCAGTTCTATTACTGCTTGTCTTCTTGCTTCTAGTCTCTTAAATAGTTCATTTGGAATTTCATTTACTACTTCCATCAAAAACTTCTTATACATATCCATATGCAATATAACACTATTTTCAACTTGTTCTTTTTCATCAGCTGTTAAAGTGTCATATATTTTCTCTATATTTTTCAATTTACCTTCCTCTGTAATTTCATTCAGCAGTATATCAAGAGGGGCCAAGTCTTTGTTTGTCCTCTTCTTCTTTTTGGGTGTCAGTTTCTTCTTCTTTGGTGTAGCCTTTCTTACCGAAGATCTCACTGCTTGTTGTTTTTGTCTTGTCCTCCTAGGTGAGGGTGTGGTTGCTAGTGAGGGATCTCTTTTACTTACAACTTTTTTGAAAGTTGCAGGCATGCCACTCCTAGAAGTACCTACTGGTGATAGGTGAGTTTCAAGTTGTGGAGCTGCTAACTCATCCTCTGTTATACCAGTTTTCTTCAACACATCTTTTTTGATGGCCTTTTCTTGTCTGGAACCTTTCCTTACAACTGCCTCAACCTTTTTCACTCTTTTCTTTGATTGTATTTGGCTTTCAATAGTTTTTGCACTACCAAATATTTCTTCCTTAGGTTCTTTGGGGGCTTCTTAGAAGTGCTTTAGCATATGTTTCTATTATATGATCATTTGTTTCATAGCCCATCTCAGCTACCCAAACTGTCCTAGGGATGACTGCTTCCATCTAGATTTCATCCTTCTTGATTATAAAGCATATTTCATCTTTGTATTTGTCGACAATCTTTTGTGATAACTTGATTCTTTTCTTCATTTTGGCCTTTAATGCTTGAAAGAAGTCATGAATATTGTTTCCCTTGTTTTCTCCCATGTTATTGAATAGTTTTGTTAATTGTTTACCTACCAGTATATCATAACCAAGTTCTTTGTAGTCTATACCGGGAACTTGTTTTGTTATATGTAGCATCAGACATACTAACAGATTTCCAAACCTGAAAGTTCCTTTCTTGTCCTTCTTAATGTTTCCAAGGTTGTCAATTAATTCATCTTTTAACCACTCACATATATCAATATTTGCATTTTCTGTGACCATATCATAAGCACTCTTAATGCATAAACTTGAAACTGAATTGAGTCTATTTGCATGAGTAGCTTTATACCCTAATATCATGCTGATAAATCTTACATTAATGTCTGTTATATCATTAACTCTTAGGGACCTTTTGTCGAATGTTGCACCAGTTAGGTTTGTAACTAGGTCATTGGATACTTTCTAGGTTTTATCTAGCCTTTTACCGGTGGTTGGTAACCCTGTGACAGCTTTCACAACTTCCTTAGTGATTTTGTGGACTGCATCTAACCAGAAAAATTCACCATGTACCCTGCTTAAGACTATCCTAATCACATCCTTGGGAAATTCAGGAATGCTAAGGATCTCTATAAATCCTAGGGTTTCAATGATCTTGTGTTCATCTTTTACATTGCCGGTTTTATCACATATCATAGTTTTAAACATGGTTTTAATCTCTTCATCTCCTAGTTCCTCAATGTTGCAGTGGATGTAAATTCTGGGGTCTTTAGCATAAACAACTCCCTTGGGAATTTGAGAAAAAGCACCTAAGGCATCATCTTTCTTTGCTACCTTGGGAACTAACTGAAATATGGGCCTAGGTCTTTTTATCACTTTGACAATAGTAGGGTTTTCTATATATTCAATTGCAGAGGTGGATGCCATGATTAAATACCTTTTACTCCCTTTAGGATGGATGAATGCTTGGAGTGTTCTTGCCTCTTTCTCAAAATGCCTTAGCTCAGAATCTTTGTGCTCTTCGTAGGTTTGAAATCTCGGTGAAATGGAATGGAGCCAAAACCTCAATTTTATAGTGTCTTTTTGCCATCTACCACATTAAATGCATCCCGGTTAGGTATTTTCTTAACATTGTCTGTCGGTAAAAAGTAATTTTCAACTTCTTATCTCTAACCAAGGGAATAATAGCACATGTGTCATCAGATTGCCAAACCCTCAAGGAAACTTTCTTCAATTAGATGAAGAACTTCCTGCCGGTGGAGCACTACTCTGTCCTGTCGGTGAAGCATCACTTTGTCCTTCCGGTGAAGCATCACTCTATCCTTCTAGTGAAGCATTGGTTTGTTCTACTGGTGGAGGAGTATTCCCAATAGTTAGATCAACTTTTCTAATCCATTGTTTTGAGAATACTTGCTTAACCTCTTCAACTTTTTCTTTACCTTTCAAGCTAGAACTTTTGTTGTCTACCAGTGTTCCTTTACTTCTACAGAATTTTGCAATATGCCCAATCTTGTTACATGCATAACAAGTTACATTATTCTTCTAAATAGCTTTCCCATAGCCTATGCCAGTTTGTGTTCAGCATTGATTAGATAAATGTCCAAATCTTCCACAAACATAACATCTCACATTCATTCTACAATTTTTAGAGTTGTGACCAACTTTGTTGCATTTAGAACATTGACCGGTGGGTGTGTTGATATTCTGATAATTTCTAGATCTACATTCATATGCTCTATGACCATACTTATTATAGTTAAAGCATTTTCCATTGAATTTATAAGCATTAGGTTGTCTTACCGGTTTGCTGTGATCCTGAGTATTTGTAGTACCGGAGCTTTCACCAACTTCAAAGCCAATTCCAGAAGTGTCACCTTTAGGTTTTTGATTCTTCAATAAGGTGCCAAGTTCCTCTGAGCTTTTCTTGAATCTTTCTTTATGTTGATTTGCAGTTTCTAGTTCTCTTTCTAAGACTTCTTTTTGTCTCATCAGTTCATTTGAGTCATTCTGAGTATGCATCAGATCTGTCTTCAACATGTCATTTTCATAGCTAAGTCTTGTGTTCTCATTTGTTGCATCACTTAGTCTTCTGGTCAATTCTTCTTCATTCTTCTTCCTATCCTCAATTCTTTGCAAAATCTCATAGTCATATCTTGCATCTCATTCTTTGTTGTCATGTTCTCTTGTTTCAACTTTCTTATCATATCATTAAGTGATTCCTTTTCATCATTCTCATTTTGCAATTTTTTACAAAGTTCTCTTCTCTTATTTCTTGTAACAGTAAAATTTTCTTGAAGTGCCTGAATGATATCCTGAGCTACCCTTAAATCATCTTCTAGTTTGATATTTTTCAATTTCTCTGCATCATAGTCTATAAGAGCTCCTTCAAGTTGCTTCATCAGATTCTCCATCTTTACCGGTGTCAAGATCTTCCTCAAGTTGTTAGGCTTCTGAAAATAGAGGACCAAGCTCTGATACCAATTGTTAGGGATCCCACAGATACTGAGAGGGGGGGGGGGTGAATCAGTATCTAACCGGTATTTAATATTTCTTAAATTAAAACATGTAGAACATATTATAATAGTGTATCGGTATGCAAGAAATAATGCAATAAACAGAATTAAGAACATCCACATGAAAAGCACACCATAACACAAGGTTTTAATGAGGAAACCCGGTGTGGGAAAAACCTCAGTGGGATTTGTGACCCACAATATTCACTCACTAGCCAATAAGAGAATATTACTTACAATAGGGGCCTGCACATGCAGGAAGGCCAACTGCCTAGAGCTCACTGCTCAATGGGAAGTCTCACTGACTTACAATGAGGATTATACAAATCCAATATCTTGTATTGCTTTACAATAGCATCTATAATGCTTGATCTAGTACCGATTGCTGCTCTGCTTCTTACATAAACCCTTAGCCTATATTTCACATAATAGGTCTGCCTAATATTTTTCCTCACTAATTCCCAAATGTCTACAATGATCTCTCTTATATATAAGAGTCATTTTACAATTTTCCAAGTCGGCTTACAAAGTTTTTACAATAATAAACAAAATATAATATAATAAAATCCTGTCGGCCTTTGTGCTGGTATACTTCTTTTCTTTGTGCCAGTGTCAGTGTCCTGAGTGCCGGTGTAGAGTGTGATCTGCTTGATGCCGGTATAATGCCTTTGCTGGTATCATAAGATTGCAAGGTTGCCATCAATGACAAAACCTTCCATCACATACAATGTCTCATTGGAGTGTGCATATGATAACAGTTTGTATCTTGAAGAAGAATTTGAATGTTAGTGATGAATTCATTAGTGATCTAAAGGATCAAGAAAATATCTGCAGAGAAAAGAGGAAGGAATTAATGGACAAGTTGAATGAGAAAGAAGATCAGATCATGGAATACCATGACAAATTTGATGAGGTTAACAAGATTGAGAGAGACAATGTTTCTCTGAAGAATGAGATGCAATCCATTGTGATGAGACTGACTAAATAGATTGAGGACCAAAAGAAGAATGAAGAGAATCTGAAACAATCATTAAAGGAAAGATCTGATGAATGCTTCAGGCTTACCTATGAGAATGATCAATTGAAACTTGAGTTGACACAATCAAGGAACAATGGTCAAGAACTTGAAAGATAGGTTGTTACCTTGACGAATGAACTTGCTACTACCAATGAGTACAAAGACAAATTCAAAGCTAGTTTAGAAAGACTTGATGAGATGCTGGAAATTCATAGACATGGAAAGGATATGCGAGGTATAGGATTTGAGAAAGGTGAATCCTCTGGATCTGGACAAGGCAACGCTAAACCTGATCAGAAGAAGAGCAAGAATCCTCCGGTAAGATAGCATAATGATCATAAATTTAGTAGTAGATGTTTTGTTTGCAACAAATCTAGTCATATGGCAAGTCAGTGCAGAATAAGGATGAATAATGGAATGATGAACAATAACAATATGATGAACAACATGAACAATGTTTCTACCTTTACCGGTCAGTGTTTCATATGAAATAATTTTGGACACAAGTCAAACATGTTTAGAGTAGTAATAAATAACTTTCACAACAAAAGATGTTATGTCTGTGGAATGTTTGGACATATCTCTAATCTATGCAAGACAAGACAGAACCATATGAACTTCAAACCTATGAAGAATAGTATTGTTTGTAGAGAATGACACAAAACCGGTCATATTGCAAAATTCTACAGAAGTAAAAACTATGTTCCAATTGACAAGAACAAATCAGGTGAAAAGGGAAAGGCAAAATTTGATGAGATCAAAGATTAGCATAAGAAGATGTTGGTAAAGAAGGATGAATCTAAGGTAGATAATGGATCTGACCCTGAATTCGGTGTAGAATCTTTATCTGGTAATTAGGGATTTTGGCCTTAGGGGGAGGCAAATCAATGGAAATCTTGCAGTACCCCTTGATGAGATTTGTAGTGGATGGATTATAGATGACCGTTTATATCCAGAAGTCAGATGGTTGAATATTTATTTCAATGTAAAATTAAGGTTTTCAAAGTTAAAAGGGAAAATACGAGAATCATTATTCACTTTGTGAATAATGTTTTTAAATCTAAAGAACAAGGAGATCAAAGTTTTCGGGCGATCAAAGAGCTAAAAGCAATCCGGCAAAGAGATCTAGGGCATCTAACAATTGGTTAAGGTATTTCTCAAAGGGCATTTTATGAGTCTAATTTTCTGAGATTTTAAAATGGCATCTGCATCTTCCATTCCTACTCCACTAGTGGTTGCGATTTAGGACAAAACCTATCCTATTTTTAAGAAACACCCCTACAAGTCCATGGAGGACAACCCGGTTGGAGTATTTTCCTTCATTCCATATAGAGTCTTGCATGTCAATGATGTCCGAGCTTATATTCACTATGAAATTGAAGAAACTGGCTTGAAAGACATCAATAGAATCATGGATGATATCGACAATCCTAAGCCAAAATTTGCTTAACTGAAAAAGAAAGGGTTTCACCCAATTTGTGAACTTTCTGACTTTTGATGGGGAGTGGGTAAGATATGTGCTAAGCAAGATCCATGCTAAATTCATGTGGCTAGACCAACCTTACAAGATCATTGCTGATGCAATTAAGGCAGTTACCTATTTGAATCAAACCGGTGAGAAGCCAAGGTTGCAGAAGGTCATGAACCCTACCGTGAACAAACTAACTGGTTTAGAGTTTGATCATGCAGCTTACAAAATGGTCATTATGACCTATGTAGTGTTTTGTTGGAGGAATTGTTCATAAATTTGAAGAAGATTAAACAGGATAAGAAGAATATTTTTAAATTTGGATCTTTGATTATCTATCTGGCCTTCTATTTCATGAACCAAATCCCTAGAATTGATAGGGTGCAATGGGCTTATGATAGACCATTTTCATAGAAAATAAAGCAAGGACTTGACAAACTTGGGAACTAGGACAATCATAATGTTGCATTGTGGGCTTTCTTTAAAAATTTTCAAGATAAGATGAAACAAAGAGTGAGGATCTCCAAAGAAATTGTCAGGAAATATAAGGGGACAATCTGCTTTATGGTTAATAAGGATGAATATCTAATTGAAGAAGTTCAACCCAAAACAATATGGATAATGCCAATAGGGTATGAGGTTGATGAGACTACCTTGGATGCATATGCACAACACTTACTGAATGTTCCAAAAGACACCAAGGAGGAGAGGTTTGAAACATGCAAATAGAAATCAATGGAGCTACACTCCAAGTTCTCTGAATTGATGAGGAAGAGGAAGGTGACAAAGATTGTAGAAGATATTATTGTTGAGGAAGGCCATCCCTAGGAAAGAGTCAGGATTGCTAGGGCAGCAAGGGATGCAGTTGAAAAAGAAAAGAAATAAAATCCTATACCTGCTGCTGTTAAAATAAAAGTAACAGGATCTTCTCCTGCTCTGGTGAAGACACCTCCTGCTGAATCTGAGCCATCTAGTGTTATAAAAGGTGTTATGAGGAAGAAGCAGATGACACAAAGAGAGTATTTAGTTGTTTCTCAGGTGCAATCAGAAACTAAATCTGATTCAGATATTCACAAGGCACCGAAGAAAGGTGAATTTGCTAGAGTGATTCGAAAACCCCAATCTAGTGGTTAGAAGGAGAAGCCAAAGAAGAAGAAGGCAAGATCTGATCTTATACCGACAGACAAGACTAAGAAAGGAAAGAAAATAAAATCAGATCTAGATGAGGATATAGAATTCGATAAGATGAAATCTTCTAAAAGAGAGTATCATATTGTCCCTCTATTATCTACTTAGGAATTAATTGATGAAATTATTAAAGATGGAAATTTGAAGAACATCCTTGTATATTATGTAAATATGGATGATAAGGATTGGAGGTAGATTGAGGAAGCTGTAATTTTGTACATGGATGTATTTAGTAAAGCATTGATTGAGTTAGAAAAGTATCTTCCCAAATATTTGTACAACCTTATTGATACTAGGAGAAAATCTTCTAGCCAAATCGATAGAGAAATAAAGGAGAGTGAATTGGTTAATCAGTGCACCAATATCACTATAGAAGAAATTGACAGATTAATTTCATTAGCATATAAAAAGGAATTCAGAAGCAAGCACAGGGTCAATAGTCTGATAGATGGTCGAGTTGAAGATATAAGGAGAGAAACCAATGAAATCTAGAAAAAGTTTCTTATTGAGAACCAAATTGTAGGTATTGTCTCTCAAAATGATGCCACTCAGTTAGAAAATCCTCTGGCAGACAATGTAAATAAAGAAGAGGATACTTAGGATGTTGGTGAACAAAATTTTTTGGATTATGTTGAGAATGAGCCTGCAAATGAAAATGATAAAACAATAGAGGCAGAGGATGGTGTACCAAGTGGTGACATCGGTGCACAGGAGGCACCTAAAGAAGTTAAATCCAGACCTATTGAGGTGGAATAGAAAGAAGTGAAATAGGATGAGTCAGATAAGGATAAGGGTAAGGATATGGAGACTCTAGTACTTGTGGCAATTGACACTACAAAAACCCAAAGCCTAAGGAGTTTTCCATAGTTCAATATCAATTTTGATAACCCTTCAATAAAATGTCTGCAACTAAGAGAATGATAGTTGTTGTTTCTCTTTAGGTACAAGCCATACAAGAGTTAGCATTGTTGGAATTTGAAGAGAAGAAACAAATTGAAAAATCTATTAAAGTTTTGGAACAAGTGGTACCAGATCTGCAACTTGATGAAAGCACCAGTTCATCCAGTAAGCTTTAGAATTTATTTGATCATATATCCATCCAATTTGATTCTTTATCTAAAGCATCAGCCCAACAAGCTATGGAGAAGTGCTAAAGTTCAAACATTTTTGCAAATGATTAGTAATGATAAGGCACAACTAGATAAAGATTTAAAACTGATTGATGAGGCCTTATTGGAAGGTGGTAAAATTTACAAGTCTTGTCTAATTTTGACTAATTTTACTACTGAGATAGACAAGTAGATAAAGAATTGTAAAGGGTAGTTAGCTCAGATTTCTCAAGCCTTTGATCCCATAGCTGATTTAACTGATAGTATTGAAGGACAAATTTTGAGAAGGAGAAGGAGAGAATGATCAGGTGAACAAGTGAACTCCATAACTTAATTGGTCCCTGGTTGGACACCTTAGTGTATCATAAGATGGACTACATTCAGAACATGTCTCAGGAGACTCCTACCGAGATTGCAGCTATAGAATTTCACACTTATCTTTTGAATGGTTTTGTTTCAATCACTAACTCTTTTGGGTGCATTTTCTGACGAACTATGGGATGTTTTTTGTTTTGTCGGATATTATGAGGTTAACTGTGTCAATTTGTTATTTAAAAAAAAAAACTTTCTCGTTCATTGGAATTCTGACAGTTATTAATTTCGTCAGAGTTACGAAGGGTAGTCGTCGGAATTTTGACGAAAAATAGAAAAGTAAAAAAGTAAAAAAAAAAACCCTTAGGGTTAGTCGGCTAAAAAATATAAAAAATCACGCGGACAATGTTTTTTCGTACGTGCGAAAACATTTTCCTAGGTTTGTGAAGGTTATAGACCGAATTTTTTATAGTCTGATTTTGTTTCCTGTGAAGAAAAATCATGTCAGATAATATTAGTCAAGAACAAAATAATGAGACAATTGCTAGATTGTGGTCTAGCTTGGTAAAAAAAGGTGATGGGAAATGTTATTGTCGCTGCAAAAATTGCAAGGGCTTAAAGACGAGAAGACTTTTAATCACAACAACTGAGAAACATTGTAGGCAACATGGTCACATTGAAGGGGGGCATGATTATCATCCATTGGTAAGTTGTTCATTATATGTATTTATATTGATTGCATTTGTAAATGTTTATATCATTTTAACAATTTATATACATTAAAAATCACTTGATAATGAGATCATGATCATGGTTTATTTATTGATTATTATTATATAGGTGGGGTGCCCTAGGGAACATGATATGGACTACCACAACTCGGAGAATGAGATTTTCCAAGTGGAGGAACATGGAGGTGTGAATATCGAAGATGAAGATAATGATCCTATGGAAGAAGATGATCATGTGCGAGAAAACATAGTTGAAGATGATGGTACAAATACATTGATCCATGACAAATTCAGTACTGGCACCGCTGATCATGATGATCAAGATAACTTTGATGTTGTTCGTGATTTACCTGTACTTGAGAAGGCATATGAGCCCCTTTATGAAGGCTCCCAAAAAATTCTTCTCTCTATTGTATTGTTGCTGGTGAACTTGAAGGTTATGAATGGTTTATTCAACATAACAATCTCATGTTAAGGTATGTCATATATGTCATCTTTTTCATCTATTTTTGTTGTTATTTCATCACTAGCAAATAAAGGGTGAAATACATACCATTAATATTCTTTATATTAACAAATTATTTTTTTGTTGTAGATTGATAGGTGAATTTTCATTACCACCATCAAATATTCTACCTAGCTCATACCGAGAATTATATGCCATTATGAAAGATATTGGAATAGAGTATCAAGCAATAGATGCATGTCCCAATGATCATATTATATATCATAAACAACATGAATTTGCAACAAAATGCCCTGAATGTCATATCAGTAGATATCAAACAGATCAACTAACAATAAAGGTGCCTCACAAGATTCTTTGTTATATTCTCATTATTTCACATATGCAACGATTATTTAGGTGCGAAAGCTTAGCACAATTTATGGATTACCATGCACGGAATAGAAATGGAGATTACATTCTTCGAATGCCTATGAATGGTTCTGCATTTAGGGACATAGAGGAAAAATGGCCACACTTTAAAGAATAACTTCGTAATCTTAAGCTTTCATTGGCAGCGGGCGGTGTCAATCCATTTGGAGAGCTGAGATCTATTTATGTGGCGTGACCTGTTTTTGTTATCAACAATAACATTCCTCCATGGATGTCAATAAAGAGGGAGCACATAATATTGGCAATGATTATTCTAGGTATTTTTTCATTTAATATTCATGTACATTAAATTATATATATTGCAATAAAATGGTATTTTTAATTACGTAATGTTTGTGTCATTCAACTAGGTAAGTACCAAGTTAAAGATACGAATGTATATATCAAGCCTCTTATCGATGAGTTATTAGAGTTATGGAATGGTGTCACTATGTATGACGTCTCTAGACCAATAGGACAAAGACAATTTCAATTCCTTGTAATGCTTGTATGGACAATTCATGATGCCCCAGGGCTAACACATTTTTGTGGTATGTTATAAAGTTCAACTTGCGTACTTTAATAGTATTTAATTTTTAAAGTATAAATCATGCATTTTTTAAAATAATCTATTCAATATATATATATATATATATATATATATATATATATATATATATATATATATATAATTATAAAAATTAACACATTTAATCCAATTTTACATGATCTTGCAGGTCTTCAAACAAAGGGAAAATTTGCATGTCCAGTTTTTAGTCCAAAGATGAAATCTCATCATTCAACAAGTTTAGGAAAGTAGGTGTTTGATGAGTATAGGCACTTGCTCCACAAAAATCATAAGTATTGAACTACTGAAATACATCTTTTCAATGGGAAAGAAGAAACTGCATCAAAACCACGAAGAATGACACCTCGCCTATGGAAGTTGGAATATAATAGAATTAATCATCAAGGTAATGTCATTCAATCAAATTGTTTATCTATCATATACGATATGTTTGGAATTTATATTTATATATTGTATTTTGTTTACTCATGTTGTAATTGGCGATGATTGTCGTTGTTAAATTTTTAAACATATGCTTCATGAAGGTCGTCAAGGCATTAATGACCAACTTCCAAAGGGACTAAAAAGTTATCCCAGACAATTTAGTAGGTTGCCCTACTATGAGCAGGTACAAATTATGTATTTGTTTGATACTATGTATATCAAAAAGAATATAATAGAGACATTATGGAAAATATTGGATGGAAGGCGTGACAAAGAAAAAATTATCAAAATTTGTAGTGACATTCAGGAATCCAATCATGCAATGAAAAATGTCATTAAATAGCGATGGAGACCAAATTAATATAAGCGCCCTTCCTTGGTTATTAACGGAGAAGCAAAGAAATGCTATAAAAGAAGTCATACAAAAAAATTAATTTCCCATAGGATTTGCTACGAACATAAACAATATCATAACAAAGAAAGGTGAATTTGGGACAGGGATGAAAATGCATGATTGGCATACCTTCATTAAGGTAATTCATGTTCTTGTAGATTTACTATATATTTGTATACTACGTGTACTTTTCATTGTATTATATTTACTAGTTTTGGAAAAACAATGAAAAGATCATTTTATAATTGTTGCAGTACATTCTACCTCTATCTCTCCCAAACCACTTCGACAACAATGTCAAGCAAGTTATATATGATCTTGGAAAATACATGAGGTAAGTAGTGATATTTATTTAATTTATTATATAGATATTATACTTGCCATTTGTTTTACTTGTTATGTAATATATTGTATATTATTTTGTTAAGTATGGTTAATATATTTGTGTCTTGAATCACTTGTAGATGGTTGTCATCTAAAGAAATCCATAAAGAAGATATAAATTATTGGAAGAGAAAAATTCCTTGTCTAATGTGTGAAATACAAAAGTGTCTATCTTCGACATTTTTCAATGCACAAGAACACTACCTCATACACCAAGTTGAGGAGATTGAATTGTGTGGACTTGTACACACAAGATCAATGTGGATGGTTGAGAGGCACTTGAAATTTTTTAAGGCTTTGGTTCGACAAAGAGGACATATTGAGGGTTCTATGGTGGAGGGATATATGGTATACTAGACTATGGTGTACATTTTTGAATATCTTCCTAAGTTCACAACAAAGATCAATGTAGATTGCATTTGGGATCCCAACCCCATTAACAAATTTGAAGGGGAGTACCTAATGGGGAAAGGTAGATTGAGGAAAGTGAGAGGTAATTATAAGATGTTCATAGAAATTAATCTAAATACATATTAATTACATTTGGTTCATACATTTTAATTACATTTGGTTTTTATATATATTGTAGTTAATTAATTCTTAATCTTCAATATACATCAATTGTAAATTTCTATTTATTTTTATATAGTTGGTCGAGAGTGGGATGCACTACATTTGTATGTCGCAAACAATCTCAATTGGATGATGGTATGGATTGAACGATGTCAACAATCTGGTCACGCATTAACATGGGAAGGTGTGGCTTCATTGGTTAAAGAAGATCATTGTAATGGAGATTCCAATATTACACCAAGGGAAATTGATTTAGCATATGGTTTAAGAGATAAATAGGTACGTATAAATATATTAATCACCCATATTATTTTATTTTTTTTCAATTTTATTGATGTATATGTATATGTTACTTTTTGCATATATTCGACCAAGAATAAATATGTTTATCAACTGGAAATGCAATAATTTTTACATGTTTGACATATTGCAGGTGAAACACCACAATGCTATGTGGTGCAATGGTCATAAATTTCGCATCAAAAAGTTGGATGACATGAAGAAAACTTGTGATTCTGGGATAACTGTAGTCTTTCAGGTGTCTAATATTTCATCTAGAAGCGACATACATCCTCAAGTCTCAGAAAATTGATACTATGGGATTTTGGATGATATACTTGAGTGTGACATTAGGTCCTTGAAATTAGTTATGTTCATTGTCCAATGGTACAGGCTATGATTGAATGAAAATAATCCTAAAAGAACTATTATTGAACATGATAATGGATTTACAATGGTTAATACAAGGTCATTTGAGTGAGCTGGAAATGAGCCCTATGTTCTTCCAACCCAATGTGAGTAGGTATTTTACTCAGAGGTTCCACATAAACCAAGTTGGTCATTTGTTATTAGACAAGATCCTAGAGGAAGGTTGGTAAAGTATAATATTATGGAAGAAGAAGATACCGAAGAACTAGAAGATGATGTAGATGATGATCAGGATCAACAGTTAGTTGATGATGTGCCTGACGAAGATGTCGAAGAAGAAGAACAAGATCACAATGATGTAGGAGTTAATGTTCATGAAGATGATGATGATGATATCAATGATGACGACGATGATGATGATCCTTACAATGTCTATTATGGATTAGATGATACAGACAAACAGTTGGATGAAGAAGAAGATCAATAACATGATTGAAATGTATGAGGTATGCGATTAGTATATATATTATATATTTGATATTGATTTCTTGATAAAAATTTATTTGACTTATATAGTTACATAATTAATTCATTGTGTTTTTAATTTTAACGCCATTACATAATTAATTTATAGTAATTACCTTCCTTTAATGAATGATAACGATGTGTCTAAAAATGATAATACTTCCTTTTGTGATTATTCAAGGTGATTTTATACCTAATAATGATATGACCTAATTCTTAATGTCATTCATACTTATACATTATAAATATTTACATCATGTTGTGTTCCCTACTGAGACATTTATGGAAAATTTAATGGATGAATCCTTTGAATGGTTTTTTATGCAATAACACAATGATTCATTCCCACAACCTTCTATAACCCTTAACCAAATTATATTTATAGGAAAAGAGAGAGAAGGGGAGGAAGGGAGAAGGGGATTGAGAGGGAGGAAAGGATAGAGAGAGAGAGAGTGTGTTGGAAAATGCACACTCCAATGAGAATCTGTAGGTGATTGAAGGTATTGTCATTGATGGCAACCTTACAATCCTATGGCACTGGCAGGCATCGGCACAGGCACAGACACCACAAGCAGCAGTGGCAACGACAAAAGATGTTTATTGGCACCCTGGCTTACAAGATTTTATTTATTGTATTTTGTATTTAATTATAAAATCTTTTTGTAAGCCGACAAGGCAAATTATAATAGGACTCATATATAAGTATGAGATCTTGTAAATCATTTGGAAGCAAAAATGCATGGAAGGAATGTAATAGGCAGGTGTGAATATTAAGGTAGACTTTGGAATAGGGTTTTTGAAGTTGCATGAGCTTAAACTGGTACTGAACCTGGCATAACAGATGTTGAACCAAAGCAGCACTTGATATTGGATTTACATAATCCATTTTTGTAAGTTAGTGAGACTTCCCTTTTGTATTTGAGCAGTGAGCTTTAGCAGTTGGCCTTCTTGCATGTGCAGGCCCCTATTGTATCAGTAATATTCACTTATTGGCTAGTGAGCAAATATTGTGGGTCACAAATCCCACCGAGGTTTTTCCCACACTGGGTTTTCTCATTAAAAATATTGTGTTATGGTGTGCTTTCTATGTTGTGGTTATTGATCTTATTTACTACAATATTTATGGTTTACCGGTACACTGTTTTGGAATGCAATTTATTTAATAAGTTCAGAAAATCCATTAACCAGTTAGATACTGATTCACCCCCCCCCCCTCTCAATATCTTTGGGAATCCTAAAAGAGAGAGGCAAAGGGAGGGGGGAGGGGAGGGAGAGAGCGAAAGAGAGAAAGAGAGATACAAGGAGAGACTTGAGAGGAAAATAATAAAAGAAAGAGGGAGAGAGGGAGAGAGGGAAGGAGAGAGACTTGAGAGAGAAAGAGAGTTATAGACAAAGAGAGAGAGATGTGAGAGAGAAATATAATGGAAGGAGAGGGAGAGAATGGACAAAATGGGATGGAGACACCTGAGAGAGAGAGAGAGAGAGAGAGAGAGAGAGAGAGAGAGAGATAGGAAGGGGAGGAAGAGAGGGAGAGAGGGAAAGAGCTAAAGAGAAGGAGAGATAGAGATAGAGGGTGATAGGGAAAAGGGGAATAAGAGAGAGAGAGGAAAAGGGAGGGGAAGGAGACAAAGAGAGTGAAAGAGAGAGGGAGACAAGGAGAGAGGGAGAGAATTGAGAGGGAGGCTTGAGAGGGAAAGACTTGAGAGGGAAAGACTTGAGAGAGAAAGAGAGAAAGAGATATATAGGGAGAGACTTGAAAGGGAAAGAAGAAAAGAAAGAGGGAGAGAGGGAGAGAGGGAAAGAGAGAGAATTGAGAGAGAGAATTGAGAGAGAGAGAGAGAGAGAGAGAGAGAGAGAGAGAGAGAGAGAATAGATTTAAAAGTGAGAAGAGAATACAAAGAAAGAGTTATCAGTTCTACTCACATACAACTCATTGGAATGAATTCGATCAACAATATATATGCATTCCCATAATAATTACCACCTTATGTTGGCCTAGATTATATTCATAATACCTACAAGTCCACAAGCTAGTTTCTCAATCAAAATATCTAGTCAACTAGGTCTTAAAGCCCACACGTTACTCCAAGAGTGGGGACATGAACTACATGTCAACCAACCCATACTCTACTTTCTCCAATGAACATCCACACACTTTGTCTATCTAGTGCATAGCGCAATACTAGTGAATTTATTTGGAACACCCTGGAACAAGCTATGAACTAGTCATAGTGATCATAATGCCAACCTTAACTTTCCTTCTTGGTCTCCCCCTCTAAAATTTGAATAGATTTGTCTTTGTGTTTAGCCTTACTTATTTTTCAAACTAAAAGCCTCAAAATAGAATAGTGGTAGAACATGGTACAAAATATTGCATCAATGTACTAATAGGTTGTGAGCAATAGACCTTAGAAAAATATCATAAATAATTTTGGATTTTGTCAACAATTGAAATATACTAGTGAAATAGTGCGAAAGACATATTCAACATAGCTTGGAAATGTTCATTTGGATCACAAATTCTCTAATTACATATAGAAATTTTTAATATCCCATAGGTCAATTTAAATTTTTTAAATGTATAATATTTCATATAATATCCCATAGCTTGGCAATGTTTACTTATAATTACATATAGAAATGTATAATATCCCATAGGTCAATTTCAATTTCATAGTAAAATGCTTCAAATTACTATGCAAAGAAAAAGACTTCAAAATACTTCATTCCCGCAAAGAAAAGCAAAAGAATTCATTCACGCGTTCAGGAGCTTGATCAAGATGAGGAGATTCATAGGAAGTGCAACCAAAGTAGCGAAGTGTTTGAAAAAAGGAGCTTGATCAGGAAGAGGAGATTCATAGGATGAGAGATGATGGTGAATGAAGAATTTGTCTAGAATTAATTGAGCAATGGATAGTTCTAATCAAAATGCATTGCATTGAACCCCGAGGTGGCTATAGCTTCAATTGGATGGCCTAATTTTGATGCTAGCGAGTGAGATGGTGAAGATAGGCTAATCAGTTTACAAGTGATCCATCACTTAGCTTCATCTTATGTGCATCTCAAACATAATCAGATTTGCATAGCTATTTTTTCTTGGGTATTGTTTCTTGGGTATCCCATAGATGCGTTTTTAGGGTACCAAGAAACACACGACATGGAGGCTATTATTTGGGTTGGCACTGCTAGTTTTAAGAGGTTGGTTCTGATCATAGTTTTCATCTAATTGGAAGAAAAATTTAAATTGACCTTAAATTGATAACCCCATTACATCAATTGAGAAGAGGAAAAAGTAGGGTTATTGTCACATATGAGGGCAAATGACATGGAAAACTCGGTTACAATGTTATCTTTGGAAAATCCAATGACCATGTATGTGCTACAAATTTTAAAAGTTATAGCTTATATCCAATGTGTGTAGTATTTTGTTGTCATTAATAAAAAATTTGTGACATGCATAAGAGTTTGGGTTAATGACACTAATGAAATATAATGCCCATTAGGCAAATGATCTTCACCAAATACACAAATAGTTGTCTAAGTCTGAGATCAAACATTAGCCAAGTCTATGAAGTATCTAAGATCAAAATTTATCAGGATGAGATCCATTTATTGTTAGGAATTTAGTAAAATTGGAAGCCATTTTGATTGTTGGATCTCTATCTGATAAATTTTGATCCCAACTACTTCATAGACTTAGCTAATATTTGATATAGAGAGTAAATAAAATAGAGTTTAACCCATTAATTGTAGAAAATAGATTTTGTTGTTTATATTCATATTGCTTATTACAAGGCAAATATTCATTTAACTTTTTAAAGGGTTGTCACCAAATACACCAAATAGTTGTCTAAGTCTGAGATCAAACATTAGATAAGTCTATGAAGTAGCTAAGATCAAAATTTATCAGAATGGGATCTATTTATTGTAAGGAAATTAGTAAAAGTGGAAGCCATTTTGATTGTTGGTGACTGCCCTTTTAAAAAATTAAATGAATATTTGCCTATGTAATCAGCAATATGAATATAAACAACAAAATCTATTTTCTACAATTCATAGGTTAAACTCTATTTTATTTACTCTCTATATCTCTATGCTATGGAAGTGACCTTAAGTTTATTAAAAAAAGTATTTTGTGTCTATAGATATAAAGCATTGCAATTGTGGAACATGACTTGAAAAGCTTTATAAAATATTGAATTAACCCTACAAAACTCCTTGTCTCAATCACAATGAAATTCTTGGATCATTTCAAAATGGCTTTCACTTTTACCATTTGTCTGTTAAATTTTTATCATAACTATTTATAAAGCTAGTAACAAATCTAACTAGTAACCAAGCTTTCATAGTAACTGTTTATAAAGCTAGTAACAAATCTAACTAAGACTAATCAATCTCTTAACATTAGATTAATTTTGCCGATATGTTCAACGCATGCTTGTTATTTGTGTGTGACACATTCAGTGAGTAGTTTATTCATTGTGTATTCTTGGGCATATAGTTCATTAGTGATTTTGGAAACCTACAATGCCAATTCTTCATCCTCTTTGATCTTCGATACTTTACGCTCTAAATTTCCACCCAATTCAGCCTTGAATTTCTCCATTGTCAAGAGCTCGTCGTCACTCATCAGATTCGGAAGATCTTCTACATTCTCAAACTTATTCACATCGCTTTTCAACAATTTATAGTGTAATACCCTAAAATTAGTCACCTAAACCATGGGCCCCTAATTTCGACAACATCACCAAGGTCCTAACCAAAGGCAATTAAATCAACTTCGACCACACAATTAATTAATTCTTCAATTATCAAATGTCACATGGCAAGTCAATAACTCAATATTAACTAAATATTTAATTATTTAATTAAATCTTTCCAAAAAATCATTTCAATCAATTATCTTTAAATTTATTAAATATCCTTGCATATTTATTTATTTTTCAATAAAAGTGGATTATTCCACTAAACTTTTTTATTAATATTTTTTATTTTTTACATAGGATTCAAAGAGCATACCTGAGGAAAGAACCCTGGGAAGAAAACCTCCGGTCACAACTCATAAAATAAACCTATAATATCTAACAGACTAGTTTATACACCCCACCCAAAACCACATACAAAATATGGTCACAACACATATAATATCAGTTTTGCATAGAGCCCATATGACATTTTGCCAAAAAAACCCATCAAATAATTTTCAAATGTAGACTCCACAGCTGCTATCAATGGAAGAAGACAAAATTTTCCAAAGCCTTGTGCCAAATCCTATGAGCCAAAAACCTTCCTGCCAAAAAAGAAAGTATCAAAAAACCTTTGGAAAAACACTATTGTATCAAATACCATGAGCTCGAACTCTCCTCCAGACAACGAACATGAATACTTGAAATGAAAGGGGAAAGTGAGAATAATTATCATCATAAAATTTTACATCAACATTACTCAAGAAAAACATATTATTATTGTTGCAAACCTTCCCATACCCTAGAAGGAATTTCCTCAAAACCCACCTCTCGCTGATTAGCATTGCTATCAATGGCTAAATTTGCCAAATAATCCTCAATCTTATTAACTTCTCTGTAACAATGGGATACCAAGAAAGATTCAAACAATTCTAATTTTTGTAAAATGGGATCAAGTATATACTGCAAATTCCAACAATTTGATTTCTTTTTCATAACACATTGAATAATCACCATAGAATCACCTTCAATTATTAAGTCGTTAATTCCCAAAGAGATTGCCATATCCAATCCAAAAGACAAAGCATGAAATTCTGCATAATTGTTAGTTTTAAAACCAATAGCATGACACTTAGCTCGAATAAAATTTGCATTGTGATCATAAATTACCATGCCTACCCTAGCCGGCCCAGGGTTACCACTAGAAGCCCCATCAAAATTCAGTTTAAAGTGCCCCTACAGAGGAGGTTTCCATCTAGAAGAGCATCTCTTACCTATTGCATCATTCTTTTTTAAAATTGAACCATGAGAGGGTAAAACTAACAGCATCTTCCAAACTCTAGTAACTCTACTATCCCAGTGCAAAAAAGAAGTAAGATTTTCCAAATTCTTATAAATAAATGACAAAGCAACCTTAGAGATTGAAGACTCAATTTTTAATAGAACCTCAGACATAGGAGACCTTGTTTTTTTAAACATCCTGTTGTTTCTCTCTAGCCAAACATTCCAAATCACAATAGATGGAGATATGATCCAAAGGCATGCATAAAAAGATGAGGCAAACATAAAGGGCCAAGATCTAAAATGGGAAATGAGATCCTTACCAATAATAAAGGATATATTTAACTTTTCAAACAACCACTGCCAACATTCATAAGCATAATCACAATGTAGGAACAGGTGTGAAGAAGATTCCAAATTTTTGTTATAAAGGACACAAGGGAAAACAACAGTAATACCAAGCTTGTCTAGTCTCATACCTATAAGGACTATGTCCTAAACTGCCAACCAAGCAAAGGCTCCAGCTTTAGGAAGATGAGCCGAATGCCAAAACAACTTATAAGGCCAAGATGATAAATCTTTAGCAACCATAAGAGAGTTGTAACCATCTTTAACAGTGTACTTACCAGAAATATTCTTTGTCCAAATAAGTTCATGCTTTTATCAACATCTAAGAAATCAATCGACTTCCATCTAGCTAGCTTAAGGGGTCCACTAGTCACAATTTCAAAATAATTTGCTACAAAAACACCCCAAAGGGAGGAAGGAATAGTGATCAGAGGAGACCAATCCCTAATATTCACCAAAGGTGTGTGTCCATTCCATTCTTCATCCTAGAATCTGACCTTTCTACCATTATGAACAATCCATGAGAGATGAGGCAAAATAACTGATCTACATTTACAAAGGAAATTCCAAATAGCAGAACCCAAAGGCAAATTTGAGACCTTAAAAATGTACTCTCTCAGTCCATTATTTAAATATTTGGCAAACATAATCTGTTCCCATAAGGAGCTAGCCTTGTCATATAATTTCCAAACCAACTTAGCACCTAAGGCTAAATTCTGATTCTCTGGACTCAAAATTTCTGTTCCCCCAAGTTCCTTAGGCAAACATACCTTATCCCATGCAACTAAAGGGAGTTTCTTCTTGTCATATTTATTATTGTTCCAAAGAAAATCTCTAAGAGTATCCTATAAACTAACAATAGCTTCTTTTGGAGACTTCAAAATAGACATGAGATATATGGGAACGACATTCAAAATAGATTTGATGAGAACAATTTTACCATCTATGATTCCATGAGAGAATTATTTTAGAAATGACCGAAATAATCTTATCCCAAAAACCAATTTTATCCTATTTAACAAAGAAAGGAATCCCAAGGTAAGTACATGGAAGATTTCTAGTCTCAAATCCCCAAAAGGATTGCAACCTATGTTGAACTAGTTATGATGTATTAAGAAAAAAAATCTTTGATTTATCACCATTCACTTTCTGACTAGAAAACGATGCATAATTTTGTATTATTCCTTTAATCTCTTTTGCCTCAACTAATGAAGCATGTCCAAATAATAGAGTATCATGTGCAAAGAGACAATGAGAAATACTTTGGGGAATATACTTTGGGGAATATTCTGAATCCTTATACCTTTCCAAATCCCCCCCACTTTAGCAGCCCTAATAGCCCAACTAAAGGTTTCAGCTAGGAGAATAAACAAAAAGGGAGAAATGGGATCTCCCAGTCTCAAACCCCTAGAGGAAGTGAAAAAACCACAAGGAGAACCATTAATTAAAACCGAGAATCTTGCAAAAGAAATACATGAACGAATCCATTTGACCTAGGCCTTTGAAAAATCTAACTTCTCAAGAACAACACATAAAGCCCCCCACTCTACTCTATCATAAGCCTTCATCATGTCTAGTTTAAGTATCATGGTCAGGGTTATTTGGGTGGAAATAGAATGAAGCACCTCATATGCTACAATTGCACCCTCTGTCATCTCCCTTCCAGGAACAAAACCACCTTGCTCCAATGAAATTATCCTAGGTAGAATTTTTGCCAACCTAAGGGAAATTGCCTTCAAAAATATCTTATACAAAGTGTTACATAAAGCAATGGGGCGGAAGTCAGCAAAAGTATTAGTATCCTCTTTTTTAGGAATAATTGCAATCATTGTAGTATTAAGTTCTTTTAAAATAGACCTATTTCTCCTAGTTTCCTTGAGAGCCAATAAAACATCATTTCCCACAAAATCCCAACATTTCTGAAAAAATAAAGGAGTAAAACCATCTGGTACCGAAGCTTTATCCGGATTCATGGAAAAGACAACACTCTTAACTTCTTCTAAGGAAAATGGAGACATCAACATCTTATTGTCTTCCAAAGATACTAAAGGAGGAATATTATATATAATATCATTGCTGAGATTTCCATTTTCTGAAGATAATAATGACTTAAAAAACCTAACTGCCTCTGAAGCAATGTCCTCTGGCTCTATCAATAAATTCTCATTCTGACACTAAATACAAGATATCCTATTCTTACATCTTTTAATCTTAGTTGAAGAATGAAAATTTTTTGTGTTCCTGTCACCATTTGAAAGCCATAACTCTCTAGATTTTTGTCTCTAATAGATTTCCTCTCTAGCTAACACCTCCTCAAGCTGTAATTTTAGTGACTTCAATTCATCAAAAACTTGTGGCACCATACCATGTTGAAGCACATGAGTATTAAGACACTCAATCATATCTTGAATCCTTTGTTTCTCCTGAAAAATGTTCTTAAAATGCGAGATATTCCATTCCCTAATATTCAATTTCAAATAACTTAACTTCTTAGCAATCTGAAACATGCGGGACCCAGAACAAAAAGGAGCAGAATTCCACCATTTCATAAGAAAAGGCAAAAAGGAAGAATCCCTAAACCACATGGGTTCAAATTTAAATGGAGACTTAAAAGAAGCCCTATTCTCAATAACTGAAAGGGAAATTGGAAAATGATCAAAACCCGAGACCGGTAGAATAGAGAAAAAGAATTCAAAATCTGAATCAATCCAATTCTTAGATAACAAAAACCGATCTAATGTCTCAACAATCTGAGAAAAAAACCTTCTCATGTTTGTCCATGTGAAAACCCCATTCTGAGACTTATAATAAAAAAGGCTCATATCAGAAATGAAATCCCCAAAGTCATCCATAATCCTTTTATTAGGGAAAACACCTCCTCTTTTCTCATCTAAATCAGTGATAACATTAAAATCACCCCCGAAGATAATAAAGGAACCATGTTTTAAGGGAGAAGAAATCCTCTTTAATTCACCCCATAAGTTACTCTTCCCTTGAATTCTTGACGAAGCATAAATGTTAAAAAGCCAGAATTTAACCTTCAAAATCTTACTTATAACTGTTATCACTATTTAAAAATTGGGTATTCTTGTCCCATATTTGGCTAGAAGTCTATAAAAGTGTGTTTAGCTTGGCCTTGTTACCTTTGAGTTTCTTGGGTCAAATGAGGGTTTAATATTTTTGAAATTCTAACCCTTCCTATGTTTGAAAAACCCTTATGTTCTATTTCTGCGTTACTTTTGCCACTTAAAGAAGGGTCGGTTTATCGTTTAAAGTGTTCCCCCATAGGTTTTCCCTAGGCGGTCTTTCAAATATTTTCAAAATTTATGCCTTCGCCTATGTCTTGTTCTAATGTTTGTCGGGCTCCTTAATAAGTGTGCAACTCATTGCTAATCCTATGGTTGTTGTTGTTTTCCTAGGCAGAGATGCTAGCAGGTTAATGTTTGCGAAATAGCGAAAAGGCTAGGCGGGCCCGACCAGATGGATTGACCGTTAGATTAAAGGACTGAATCTTGTTTTAAATCCAATGACTCACGTTGATTCACGGTCTAAAGATACCCGTTGTTTACCTTTCATGAAGTTGCGAAAAGGTGGAGGGCCCGACAGAGGTGGTCACGACAAAGGTAACTAACGAGCAAGTTGTCGAGATCCAGCAGTTGTCGCTGCTTTGCGAAGATAAGTGGCCTAAGGTTTAAGCTCTGCAAAATAGCGAAAGAGTCGATGGGCCCAAGGGACAGGCAGGTCGTAAATTTTAAAGGCTGATTAAGTAGGTTTTAATTGAATGGTTGTCGTGGATTCGCAGCCTCAAGTCAAGCAGAGGTTAGTGTTCGCGAAATAGCTAAATGATGTGGCGATCACACGACAGCTGACATGGCAAGACAAATGGGTTGTTCCTTGGAAAGAATTAGTGACTTATCAAATACATGTGGCTCTGAAGGGTAGTTGAGGGCCCGCCTTGGTTCAACTGGTAGTTATGTTGAGAATGGTGAAGTAAAACACGTGGTAGCTTCAGAATGGAACCCGGTGGAGCTTCCTGAGCAAATAGCTGACTGCCACATGGCGTTTGTTAACCGGTGATGCAATAAAGCAAGTGGTCTTCGAGTTAAAGTGCCCACTTGGAAGGTCTAAAGCATGTTAAATGGTGTTCATCTCATGGTTGAACCAACAATTGTCATTGTTTTGCAGCCCGAAGATGCCTGAAGTTTAGTCTTTGCGAAATGGCAAAAATTGTTAAGCATCATGGTTAAGCATGGTTAGTTAAGAAGACTAGCGGTCATTGTAGAAAGTAAAGACCAAGCAAGTAAATGGTGATCTAATGGCCAACGTTGTTTCGTGGGGTAAAAGTGTGCATGGTTTAGTGTTCGCAAAATGGCAAAAAGAAGGTAGGGCCTGTCACTAACACAAAAAGACTAGAAGGAGTAAAAGCAATGTAGGTTCCCGAGATCCAACGATCGTTGTTGCTTCACAAAAGAAAAGTGTGGGGTTTTTAAGCTCTGCGAAATGGCGAAATGACTAAAATAGAGAAAAACTCAGAGAACTTGTGGTCCGTTGGAGCCTGTTTTTGAATTCAATTTTTACAAATTCAATTTTGAGGTGATGGCCGAAGCATGCGGGATTAATTTCTCAATTCAATGCCAACTTGCTATATTAAGGTCTACATCAATTGAATATTGGTACCATTTTGACAAGTTTGTTGCAGAGGAGCTGGTGCAGAGCGAGTTTCTTCAGGCGAATAACCAGGTTTTTTCTGTGTTTTCCTTGCTAATTGTAGTCTGAAAATCAGTGTTGCTGTGTGAATTGTTTCATTAGAGTTTTGTGCAATTCCTAATTGATATAGTTTCATTAATGGTATGGCACCAAGAAGGGAGTTAACATGAAAAGTAAATTACCAGGATAGGAATATTTGTGATGATTTTCTGGAACAACTAACTATGTCTACCAATATCGAGGCCAAGGCTAAATAATTGGTACCAAAGAACCCTCATTTAAGAATCGGGGATGGCCTATATGACAAAGGAAATTGGTTAAGGGATCCACAAATAGGGATGTTAGGTTTAGGATTGTTCAAAGTAGGTTTTGGTTAGAGACATTTCGTTGCCCCTTTAAATAGCATATGGGAATTGGATGTGGGGAAGCTTATAGTTCTTGGTGTATTAATGGATGTAGATTTGTTGACTTTGATTGCACAAAATTATGACCCTATAGCTAGATGTATCAGGAATGTGAAAGGATCAGCCCTGATCGAAATTAAAGATGATGAATTCAGAAGTGTGTTTAAGCTCAGTGAAGCTTCAAATTTGTTAGAGCCTATTGATTTTGAATCACTGGCCTAGGTTTATGATGTACAAAGGGATCACCTTAGGAGTGGCCCATTGAAAGAGTTCTTTGTTAAAATAGGAGGGTTAACAGTTATAGGCCCCAGTACAATGGAACCCTTCTCCCTGAATCTGTTTACTCTAAGAACTAAGGCTATGTATTGGGCACTTTGTCATATTTTTGGAGAAGATGCTGAGAAAAACATGCCAACCCATTACATGCTGATGATTGCACAAATTCTAAACCCCTCTCTGGCAATAACATTTTATTATGCACCATACCTTATTGATGCAATTCATTCAGGGCTAATAGGGATAAAAAATGGTAAGGTGGATAGACCATTTGGATGGTATTCTCTTCTAATGCACATGTTTTTGTTCAAGGGTGCTGATTATTTTGCAAAAGAAATGGATTTGGTCAAGGTGAAAGATAAGGAAGAGATGCCTGTTCAACTTTGGAGTACTGTTTTGTCTTGGGACAGAAAGGATGCTAGCTATCTAAAGTTTGACAGATGCTTTGCATCTAAGATTAGATTTCTTTTGTGCATAGAAAACCCTAGGATTCCTAAGGCTCTCTCGGAATTCTTCAGGCCCAAGGAGTTTGCAAAAGGTATTAAGATTGTTCATAATTGGGGAGATATGTATTTGTACCTGGTTTCTATAGTTTTTAGATTATATGGTTTCAGAGGCACTCCATATTTATTGCCTTATCAAGTCCCACTAAAGATAGGAATTGCTGAATTCTTAAGGCAAATTGGAGGTGTACAAGAGGCAGAGCTGACGAATAGGGGTAAAGGGACCATTTTCCCAACTATTACCATGGCACATCATTTTGTAATCACTAAAGGTGACTGGAAGTATTTTAAATAATTCCTTAAACCATATAGATTGTCAACTGTCATTTCAAGATGTGGAGACCCTAAAGACTTTTTCAACGGCATGTTTAGGAAGAGAGCAGTTTGTAAAGGTAGGCCTCACCAATTTTAGTTCCCTGAAGTTCTAATTAGGAATGAATTCAGTTTGGATGAGCAAGAACTGGGGAAAGAGAAGTGGGTTGCATTTAAAAGGGCTCTTGACTTCATGCATCAATTTGATAGAAGTTATAACCCTCTTTCTAGTTTCAATCCCTTTGAGGAGAAAACCAAATTCTTGATTCTTTATTTTGAAGACCTTATGCAAACTTTGAAAGAGAAAAGGGAGGTTATAATGAGAAATGATCCTGACAGGGTTAAATTGGTTCTAGCTAATCTTTCCTTTGCTAAGGCTATCCCACCTGGTGATTATGTATTGCACAAGAAATCAAGATATAGTCTGATGATGCAAGTGACAGGTGAGACTTCCACTTCAAGAGGGAAAAGAGCAATTGAGGATGTCATTGACCTCCAAGACTCCCCTAAAAGGCAAAGGGTAGGGAAGGAAGTGCAGACAAATGAGCCTCAGTATTCTACATCTCAGTCCCCTATCCACATAGGAGATGAGTAGGTAGTGGCCGAACAATTGTTACAGTTAGGAAGTCTCAGGGAGATTGCCTACACATATGACGAGACACATGAGGGGATGCCAGAACAGCTACCTAGTTCTGAAATAAACTTGACTGATGATGAGCTCAAAGGTAAAGAGTTAGGCCTTACTATCAAGCAAGCCAGTGAGGAGTTCCTAGCTGATAGTAACTTTGTTACAACAGGAACCTTCATGCAGTTTGTATGGAAGTAAAACATGGAACAATTCAAAGCCAAATGTGAACAAAAGAAGAGTGAGCAGCCTCACAGAGATTTAACTCAGGTAGAGGAAGAGGTAAAACAAGAGATGATTGAATAGCTCAAGACCATTACCCCTGAAAAGGGAAGAGAGATGGTATCAAAGGCTGGTGTTTTGATCCTCCCTGAGTGGGATATAGCTGATGCTCTAGTACAGGAGGTAGTCAGGAAGGAAACTAAACCCATGGAAGGAGTGACCTTCAGCAGAGATAATGCTGCTTTAGTCATGTGGTCACTAAGGAAGGATGAAAATAAAAGAAGGAAATATGTATCAGATTCTAGTCTCCTAGGAGGCATGATTGTAAAAAGAGTCCAAGATACAAGAGACGTGGAAGCTGCAAGAAGAGTCTTGGAAACTGCAAAGATCAATGTAGAAATGGTAGAAAAAGAGGCAAAAGAAAAGGCCAATCTCCAATTAAAATTGGAAACCGTCTTAAAGGCTTACAATGAGACCAAAGAAGGAGTAGCCAATAGAGATAGTATTATTGCTAGACTTCACGGTCAGTTGGCAGGTCAACACCATCAAGGTGAATCCTCCACTCTTATGATAACTTCTTCTCCAGCAAGACCTCCACCTACAAGTCCTATCATAGAATATCCCCCTTCTCCTATGCCTTCTGGTTTCCAGTCAGCTGAAACTGTTCAACATGAGTTGGAGAAGTTGAAATAGGCTCAAGCCCTGTTTGCAAGCAAATATGAGGAAAAGGTAAAAGTTACAATTTTGAAATTTGTTGATTCAGTTAGGCCCTCTGTTGTTCACATTTCTATGAAGAGGATTTTGAATATTTTGACCGAAGTAAGAGAGGATGAAACCACCTTGGAACCAATTCTTAATAAGTGGATGCCTATAGGTAAGGAGTTGGAGTTCATGTGTTCTTCCCATGCAGATGCAGAGGCAAATGAAAATATCAAGTCCACTAATGAATTCATAAAAGAAATGAATATACTCTCAGAAGAAAGGGCAGGTGTAAAAAGAAAGGCCCAACTATATAGAAAGGAATATTCTAATCACAAGTATGAGATGTTTCCAGGAGGTTTTGTTGGTCCAACTCAGTTAAAAGAGGAGAAACCATGGCTAGAAGAGTTGGATCACAACTTGTCCAAAAGGGTTAATGAAATCATTAACACTGATGACACATCCTTAATTGTTAAGACAATTGAAGAGATTGAAAAGGTGAAATCACATTATAGTTTCATAGAAACAAAAATTGGGCAATTAAGGGTTACTTGGAAAAGGATGGAAGGAATGAAGAAAAAGATTGTCAACTTCTCTTCATCGAATGATGACGTGTTCCAAGAATGGAAGGATAAATATGCCAGACAAAAAGAAGAAGTTCCCAAATAGTTAAAAGATGTTGCAGTGGGACAACAAGTTGAAGAGGTCGTTGATACCGAAAAGGACTTGTAACTGTTTCTTGGAGAAAATTGTGATTTGTAACAAACTTTTCTTAGGTTTGTCCAAAGCTTGTATGCATCCATAATGTTATAAATGGATACTAGGACTATTAGAAAAGGGATCACAAGAATTTTGTAAAGAACCTCTGGCAAAATATATTTAGGACCTTTTTTTCTGGTTTTAAGGAGATTGCTCTGAGTTATATAATATTTTCAGGAATGAATATGAATATACAGATCAAAGTTTTAGGCCTAAAATTCAATTGTCTTCTAGTGTGCATTCTTTAGTTTGCTGGTTTCATCTGGATAATCTAAGGTTGTTCGAATGGGCATGGATTGTAATGCAATATTATAGATGTTATTTTTGGCATTTCTCTTCAAGAGAGGGATTAAATATGCATGAAATACTTTTGTCAGCAAGTCTATTGTTTGTTGCTATGAATCTAATGAATTGTTTTAGTTAAATCAGAGAGGACCTATGTATATGTTAGGCATGTATGGGTTCATAAAAGCCAAAATGATGAGATGTATGAGAGTGTTCAGTTTGAGAATTATTGTTTGATTTAGGTGACTCTGTGGCCCAGATAAGGCACTGGTATCAGATTGTAGGATTTCTTTCTATCTTTTCTTGAAGATCAATACTAAAAATGAATGCAAGTTTTTGCTTTAGTGTTTTAGTTTCATTGAGGTGATGAAGTCCACAGGTTTTTTAGCACTGGTTTACTGTGGATCTCAATTTTAAAGTGTGAAGATATTCATAGAAGGTATACCCACCTGAACTTTGGTTAAGTTCAAAGCGTAGAAGGTTTTAAAACCTTGTTATATGTTACTCTAGAGTTCTATTTCCCTGATCTTTTCATATGCAGACAGAGTTGATTTATTTCTTACAAGAAGGATAGAAGGGGGAATCAAAATTTGAGACTAACAAAAGTGGTGACTCTGCTGGGGAGAGTCATAGTGTGTATCTATGTTGCAGATTGGTGCCTAGATTAGTTCAGAAGTTTGTTCGGATATCTATGTTGTGGAATATTGCCTGATCTCTTGTTTGTGTTATCTATCTCTTTCAAAATCTTCATGATTTTGTTAAACATTGGCAAGTAATTTGTTTAGGCTTGTTTTCTTATTTCCCATAGTATTTGTGGGTGGCGACTCTGACAAGTATAACTAGTCCTTTTAAATAAGTGTAACTCTTTTAAGAAAACAAGTATAATGCAGAGAGGAAGGAACATCGGGTCTTTCATGAGGAAGCATCCTCATGAGACGTTGCAAGAGGGATTACCTGAATAGGCACAAAGAGGCCAGAAAAGATCAGTTGTACATGAGCCATCTAATGTTGCTTGGGTACAGAAGAGCATCAATACGGGTAAGTCATCTGAGAGACCTGTCTATGCAAATTCAAATTCTTCTTCCCAAAAATCTAAGCATGATATTTTAGGCTTCCATTCTATTTTGTTTGGGAACATTGAAGATGTCCAAGTTTTAAATCAGAGGATCTCCCATGCTAGTTTTTTTGGGAAGGACATAAATAGTTCAAACATTAAGAGAGATTATGTACCTAGGACAATTGATGGAAACATAAATTTAATTGATATTGACCAAGTCAATGTGTCAGACTTTGAAGAAATTTTCCCTGATGAAGATTAGGTATCGCAAGAAATTGAAGTCCTGAATAGAAGAGTCCATCATTTAATTTCCTTAAGAACACAAAAGGAAGCAGATAAAGAAAGAGAGGTAAAACCAAAATTGATGGAGAGAGACATGATTTTAAAATAGATAGCTGATCTTGAGTTATTTACCCAAGAGAAAGCCAAGAGTGAAGATGAAGCTCCAGTCATTAGAGAAATTCTAGTTCCTAAGACCAACCCTCCATACAAATCTGTTGTGCAACCGAATAGGGAAGTCCTTAGTGACCCACAACCTATCAGAAATAATGTAGATAAGGGGAAGCAGAAGTGCATGGAAGGTGGGTCTGGATCTAAGACTACAAAAAAGATCTCTCACATGCTATCTGCACATGAAAGAGAGATGGTGAGGATGAGGAAAGAGAAAGAAGATTTGCAAATGGAGTTGGAAAAGGCTGAATTAGAAGTAGCAAATCAAGAAGTTAAAAGAAAGATTAATTATCTAAAAGCTCCTCCTATAAGTTTTCCCTCAGCATACCTAAATAAACCTATTCCTTAGCAAGCTTCACTCCCTCCAGTCAAAATTCAGTTAGCTTTGCCTATGAGTACTATCCCAGTTAATATAGCCCCTTTCAATAACCAAGGTAACCAAATCCCTCTAACTCATGGCCCTAATGTAAGAATGAACATGGGAAATAATCTTGCTGCTAGTGAATTCTAGAGAAGACCTATTAACTTGGAGTTATACAAACAAATTTTCTTTGATGGAATCCCAGGGTACCCCAACCATGTTCCTACAAAATTAAGGGATAGACTCCACAAATTTGCTGGCAACAATGCAATTAGTGTAGAAGAGCACTTAAAATATTTTGGTGACTTAATTAATGACTATGAAATGATAGATGAAGATGTCATCATGAAATTGTTCGTACAGTCCTTAGTAGATGATGCAAGGGACTGGTATACAGGTCTCCTTGTGAGTAGTATTGGGTCTAGGGAAGATTTTAAAAACTGCTTTCAAGAATAGTATGGTGATAAGACAAATGTGAGCTTTATGCTCAATGAGTTCAATAATATCAGAAAGTTTGATAATGAAATTGTCACAGACTTCAATGCTAGATTTCATAAAGCAATGCATAGGCTATATCAAGTGTTGAGGTTAGATGATAATATGTGTCTGAATACTTATTACAATGCCTTTGATTCTAAAATGGCCTATATTCTGAGGGATAAAAATCTGCATAGTTTGAGGGATGCATTCAGAATTGCCATCAATGTGGAGAGTAATAGGAAAGCATCTGGGAAAGTAGGAAGGAGAACTAATGGTAGGCTATGGCAAGAATCAAAACAGAAACCCAATAAATTTGCTAAAGAAGAAGACAAAATAGAGAAATTAGTGACTGCTATGAAGGATCTTATTGCCAAGGTGAGTAAAAATGATAAGCCTCATTACAATTGGCAAGATAGACCTCCTAGGTTGCATGGCATGCCTTACAACACTACTTGGAAGGATGGCAAACCTCAAAATGAGAAGCCAAAAAACACTCAGAACCAAGATACCCCAGATCCTTTGAAAGGAGGGAATGTTCATAATATGGAGAATACTCCTTGGTGCATGGTTTGTGATGGACCACATTCTCCTCATCAATGTGTTGTGGCTCAAGCCCTTGAAGAATCCATGAGACAAGAGGTTGAGCCTGATATAAATATGTTTGAAACTATCATAGAAAGTGATGACGAGTCATTACAAAGTGAACTTAGTGAATGTGATGTGTTGAATAGTAAAAGGTCTTATCAAGGACAGTTGACACTTGATTGCCATCCCACTTTGAATGTAGTAACAATTGAAGATGAAGAAGTTCATCTCAGAAGACCCAGTGACGAAGAAGTACAAAATCTCACTAAGGTTGCCATAGCCAAAGCCAAGAACAATTACAATTTGAGAAGTACTAAGAAGGATGGGGATCAAGGTGAACCTGGTTCGATGTTTATAAAAGAGGTATCCCAAAAGAAAGCAACAAGTAAAGCCACTTTGCCCCAAGATAGTCAAAAAGGGAATGACCAATTAAAAGATATGGCCAAAGATATGGATAATAATGCTACTGGTTATACACAAGGAATTGCTGCAATAAAGAAGGCAAGTCAGCCTAAGACAGAGAAATTTAAGGCTAATACTAAGTTGATTAATAATTCCACATTTGATATGACTCAGGCTCTTACCCAGATGAAGGTCATTGTCCCATTAATAGAATTATTGAAAATAAAGGAACATAGAGAAGCTGCTTTATATTTATTTTCTAAAATATCTGACAGTAGCACAACTTTGCCTTCAGGTTCAATGGAAGGTGAAAAGGATCATGAGTTGTAAACCCCAGAGGTATATGTTGGAACAACTATTTCACAAGAGCCTTCATAGGTTGATCCTTTTTATGTTACTTTGTTAGTGAATAACCGGTTAATTAAAAACTGTATGATAGATTTTGGTGCAGCTACAAATGTAATGCCTTATGGTGTCATGAAAGAATTAGGATTGTTAGTAAGTACAATGTATGGGAAGTGTTATGCTATGGATAACAGAGAAGTGCCAGTGATAGGTACAATGAAAGATGTTGAAGTAAAATATTGCATTCCCTGAAGCAACATACAATATGGATGCCATTGTAACTGACACTAAACCTCACTATGGCATGTTGTTGTCTAGACAGTGGGCTGCAGCAGTAGGTGGAAATGTTCAGTTGGATCTGTCATATGCTACTATCCCAATTAATGGAAACCAAGTCAAATTTTATAGAGAACCACGTGCCCCTAGAGTAATTGAGAAAGTAGACCCTAGTATGCTCAATTGTATGATTGATGTGGATCTTGACAATTTTAGAATACATCCAATTTTACCTCAATTGAAGAATACTGACTCTATTGTGACTGAATTGGAATCTCAACAACATGATTTGTGGCACATGTATTTCAATGGAGCTTTCTCTAAAGAAGGATCTAGAGTAGGAGTTCTTTTTGTGTTCCCATAAGGTATAACCTTCAAATACTCCTTTTTTCTAGCCTTTCAGTGTACAAACAACATTGCTGAATATGAAGCCTTGTTATTGGGGCTTGAAGTTGCAAAAAGGCATGGTATTCAGTTTTTAAAAGTGTTAGGAGACTCAGAATTGGTTGTTTCTCAGGTTAGAGCTAAGTATGCATCTAAGAATGATAGACTGAAATGGTACAAGCATGCAATATGGGATGTGATTGAGCATTTTAGTGCATTCTCTATAAATTGGATAGAAAGATCTAAGAATATCATGGCTGATTTCTTAGCAAATGTTGCATTAAAGAATGATGATGCAACACTAACTGGTATATCCACAGTTGAGATAAAATCTAGGCCTGCCATTCCTGATAATGTATATAATTGGCAAGTATTTGCTGATGATGAAGACATTCTCAAATGTATACAATGCATTGATGACTATGATGGACAGAAAATTGATTGCAATGCCTTGGTAGAAGTGGTTGAAAATAGAGAAACTGTGTTTGGAAATGACCTAGTTCAGTTAGCAACTAATGAAATACCTAAAGGGTTGGTAGAACTGGAAGGTATGTTCAGTTACAGTGACAGTCATCTACATCAACAATCAACCACTAAGTTAGATGATCTAGAGGAAGTAAACTTGGGGATAGAATCATCCCCTAAGTTGGTGTATATTGGAAAAAAATTGCCTCCTCATGTCAGAGTAAACCTTATTAATTTATTAAAGAAATATAAGCATTGTTTTGCTTGGTCTTATGAAGATCTGAAGGCATATAGACAAGATTTGTTTCAGCATGAAGTTCCTTTGCTTCCAGATGCTAAGCCTTTTAGATAGAAACAAAGACCTATCAACCCCCTATTGGAATCTAAAATATAGGAAGAATTAACAAAGTTAAGGGAAGGGGGAATCATTAAGCCTATAAGGCATTCATCATGGGTGTCAAATTTGGTCCCGGTTAGAAAGAAGAATGGGGACATAAGACTCTGTGTTGATTTTAGGAACCTAAATGTTGCTTCCTTGAAAGATAATTACTCTTCTCCTAATATGGAAGCAATGTTGTAGAGAGTAACTGGTTGTGACCTATTGTCTATGATGGATGGGTTCTCAAGGTATAACCAGGTGTTAGTAAAAGAATTTGAACAATTCAAAACTACCTTCACCACCCCTTGGGGAACGTACATGTATGTCAGAATGCCTTTTGGTTTGAAAAATGTTGGAGCTACTTTTTAGAGGGCAATGGATGTAGCTTTCAAGGAATTCATAAATATTATCATGGTAGTATATCAAGATGATTTGACATGTTTCTCTAAAAAGGCAGATGGCCACTATGGGCACCTAGAATAGGTTTTCAATAAAGCTCTGGAATTTGGTGTATCCTTAAATCCGAAAAAGTGTCATTATGATGTCACTGAAGGGAATCTGCTCGGGCATATTGTCTCTAAAGAAAGGGTTAGAATAGACCCTAAAAGAATTGAAGCCATAAAAAATGTACCTGAGCCAAAGAGTGTTAAAGGTATCCAATCTTTCTTGGGCAAAGTAAATTTTGTTAGAAGATTTATTGCAAATTTTGTAGAGATAGTCAAGCCCATTGTTAAACTGCTTTAGAAGGATACAAAGTTTTGTTGGGATGAAGAAGCTTCAAAGGATTTCAATGAAATCAAAAGGGCTATTCAGGAGGCACCAATGTTGAAGTCCCCTGACTGCAGTAAGCCTTTCTCTCTATTTTCTTTTGCTTCATATCACATAGTGGCTGTAGTTCTTTTACAAAAGGATAATGAAGGATATGAACATCCTATAGCTTTTTATAGCAAATCTTACAGGCTGCAAAGTTAAAGTATGAAATTATGAAGAAGAAAGCATATGCTTTGGTCAAGGTTGTTAAATCTTTTAGGCCATATCTTGTAAATGCACAAGTAATTGCTTATGTCCCACATGCGGTCGTCAAAGATATTATATCCTAGTCTGAGGTCACTGGTAAAAGATGCAGATGGATAACCGGAATCCAAGAGTTTGATTTAGAGATTAAGATCACTAAATTGGTGAGAGGTTTAGGCCTTGCTAAGCTAATGGCTGAATCAAACCTTCTTGATCTTGAAGTGAATAATGTTGAAGTTGAGAACATCCTGGTCACCAGTATTGAGACACAGCCATGGTACTCAGAGATAGTACATTTTTTAAGGGATGCAACATTTTCAGAAGGGATGACCCATAACCAGAGAAGAACATTGAAGTTGAAATCACAAAAGTATGTCCTCATTTAGGGTGATTTTTTTTGGCAGAATAGAGATGGGGCATTGCTAATGTGTTTGGATAAATCCCAAGCTAAAAGAGTGTTAACTAAAATAAATGATGGAGTGTGTGGAGGTCACTACTCTGCCAAGACAACTGCTGGTAAGATAGTTCAGGCTGGATATTATTGGCCTACTTTGTTTAAAGATACCCATGAACATGTCTGAAGATGTGACCCATGCCAAAAAAATTCATCAAAATTGAAGTATGAGGGAGCTTTACCCCTCAACCTAGTCACAGTGGAAGCCCCCTTTTGTCCAATGGGGCATTGATGTTATTGGAGAAATCATTGAGAAATCAGGAAGAGGTCATAGGTGGATTATAGTAGCTACTAATTATTTTACCAAGTGGATTGAAGCTATACCCACTAGGAGAGCCACAAGTAAAGTTGTTATTGACTTCCTGATGGATAATGTTATAACCAGATTTGGAGTCCCTGTAAAACTAGTGATGGATAATGCCATGAAATTCAGGTCAGAAGAGTTCGTTGAATTTTGCACCAGCCATGGAATAGTTATGTCCTACTCTTCACCCTATCATCCTCAGGGTAATGGGAAAGCTAAATCAAGTAATAAGAGCCTCTTGAACATTATTAAGAAAATCCTAGAGGAAAATAAAAGGTCTTGGGACCAAAAGTTAAAATTATCTCTATGGGCTGACAGGGTTACTGTCAAAAGGGCAATTGGGGTTTCACCTTTTGAATTGGTTTATGGCACACAATTATAGGGTGCCAGTCAATAATCTTCTTCCAGTGTATAAGTTCTTACAAGCTCAAGACATGGAGTTATCTGAACCTATGGAAGACTAGATGATTTAGATGGTGGAGGTAGAAGAAGTTAGAAATTTGGCTCACAAGAGGAATTTGAAGATCCAATTGCAGTCCAAATATCTATTTGACAAAAGAATCTTGTTGAGAAAGTTTCAAATTGGTGATGTGGTTCTTCAATGAAATGCAAAAGGACAAGATAAGGGAAAACACAAAAAATTTGAGTCACTATGGATAGGCCCCTCTGTGGTTTGTGATCTTAATGGAAAGGATTCATATTTTTTGCAGAATATGAATGATGAGGTACAGGAATTTCCAATGCATGGACAATTCCTGAAACATTACTTTTCTTAATGTCCATGCACAATAGGTCCTAGTCTGTACATATTTAGGTTTCTTTTGTTATTGTTTTCTAGGCTTGTGCTTGGTCTGTTCTCTAGAGAGTTTTTGAATTCTTGTGTTGATCTTGCAATCAACCATCTCTAGCCAGAGCCGTTGTTATCACTATTTAAAAATTGGGTATTCTTGTCCCATATTTGGCTAGAAGTCTGCAAAAGTGTGTTTAGCTTGGCCTTGTTACCTCTGAGTTTCTTGGGTCAAATGAGGGTTTAAGGTTTTTGAAATTCTAACCCTTCCTATGTTTGAAAAACCCTAATGTTCTATTTCTACATTACTTTGGCCACTTAAAGAAGGGTCAGTTTATCGTTAAAAGTGTTCCCCCATAGGTTTTCCCTAGGCGATCATTCAAATATTTTCAAAATTTATGCCTTCACCTATATCTTGTTCTAATGTTTGTCAAGCTCCTTAATAAGTGTGAAACTCATTGCTAATCCTATGGTTGTCATTGTTTCACTAGGCAGAGATGCTATCAGGTTAATGTTCGCAAAATAGCGAAAAGGCTAGGTGGGCCCGACCAAATGGATTGACCATCAGATTAAAGGATTGCACCTTGTTTTAAATCCAAAGGCTCGCGTAGATTCACGGCCTAAAGATACCCATTTTTTACCTTTCATGAAGTTGAGAAAAGGTGGAGGGACCAACTGAGGTGGTCACGACAAAGGTAACTGATGAGCAAGTTGCCGAGATCCAATGGTTGTTGCTGCTCTGTGAAGATAAGTGGCCTAAGGTTTAAGCTCTGTGAAATAGTGAAAGAGTCAGTGGGCCCAAGGGACAGGTAGGTCATAAGTTTTAAAGGCCGATTAAGTAGCTTTTAATCAGACAGTTGTTGTGGATTCACAGCCTCAAGTCAAGTAGAGGTTAGTGTTCGCAAAATAGCGAAATGATGTGGCGATCACACGATGACTGACATGGCAGGACAAATGGGTTGTTCCATGGAAAGAATTAGTGACATGTCAAATACACGTGGCTCTGAAGGGTAGTTGAGGGCCTGCCTTGGTTCAACCAGCAGTTATGTTGAGAATGGTGAAGTAAAACATGTGGCAACTTCAGAATGGAACCCAGTGGAGCTTTGTGAGCAAATAGCCGACTGCCACATGGCGTTTGTTAACCGGTGATGCAATAAAGAAAGTGGTATTTGACTTAAAGGGACCACTTGGAAGGCCTAAAGTGTGTTAAATGGTGTTCATCTCCTAGTCGATCCAATGGTTGTCGTTGTTTCACAACCCAAAGATGCCTACAGTTTAGTCTTTGCGAAATGGCAAAAACCGTTAGCCATCATGGTTAAGCATGGTTAGTTAAGAAGACTGGCAGTCACTATAGGAAGTAAAGACTGAGCAAGTAAATGATGATCTAATGGCCGATGTTGTTTCATGTGGTAAAAGTGCACATGGTTTAGTGTTTGTGAAATGGCAAAAAGAAGGTAGGGCCTGTCACTAACACAGAAAGACCAGAAGGAGTAAAAGCAGTGTAGGTTCCTGAGATCCAACGATCATCATTGCTTCACGAAAGAAAAGTGCAGAGTTTTAAGCTCTGCAAAATGGCAAAATGACTAAAACAGAGAAAAAATCAGAGAACTTGTGGTCCATTGGAGCCTGTTTTTGAATTCAATTTTTACGAATTCAATTTTGAGGTGATGGCCGAAGCATGTGGGATTAATTTCTCAATTCAAGGTCATCTTGTCGTATTAAGGTCCGTATCAATTGAATATTGGTACCATTTCGACAAGTTTGTTGCAGAGGAGCTGGTGCAGAGCGAGTTTCTTCAGGCGAATAACCAGGTTTTTTCTATGTTTTCCTTGCTAATTGCAGTCTAAAAATCAGTGTTGCTATGTGAATTGTTTCATTAGAGTTTTGTGCCAATCTTAATTGATATAGTTTCATTAGCGAGATGGTGCCAAGAAGGGAGTTAGCAGGAAAAGTAAATTACTAGGATAGGAATATTTGTGATGATTTTCATAGCTAACTATGTCTACCAATGTCGGGGCCAAGGCTAATGAATTGGTACCAAAGAACCCTTGTTTAAGAATCAAGGATGGCCTATATGACAAAGGTAATTGTTTAAGGGATCCACAAATAGGGATGTCAGGTTTAGGATTGTTCAAAGTAGGTTTTGGTCAGAGACATTCCCTTGCCCCTTTAAATAGCATATGGGAATTGGATGTGGGGAAGCTTATAGTTCCTGGTGTATTCATGGATGTAGATTTGTTGACTTTGATTGTGCAAAATTATGACCCTATAGCTAGATGTATCAGGAATGTGAAAGGATCAACGCTGATTGAAATTAAAGATGATGAATTCAAAAGTGTGTTTAAGCTCAGTGAAGCTTCAAATTTGTTAGACCCTATTGATTTTGAATCACTGGCCCAGGTTTATGATGCATAAAGGGATCACCTTAGGAGTGGCCCATTGAAAGAGTTCTTTGTTAAAATAGGAGGGTTAACAGTTGTAGGCCCCAGTACAATGGAACCCTTCTCCCTCAATTTGTTTACCTTAAGAGCTAAGGGTATGTATTAGGCACTTTGTCAAATTTTTGGAGAAGATGATCAGAAAAACATGCCAACCTATTACATACTGATGATTGCACAAATTCTAAACCCCTCTCTGGCAATAACATTTGATTATGCACCATACCTTACTGATGCAATTCATGCAGGGCTAGTAGGGATAAAAAATGGTAAGGTGGACAGATCGGTTGGTTGGTATTCTCTTCTAATGCACATATTTTTGTTCAAGGGTGCTAATTATTTTACAAAAGAAATGGATTTGGTCAAGGTGAAAGATAAGGAAGAGATGCCTGTTCAACTTTGGAGTACTATTTTGTCCTAGGACAGAGAGGCTGCTAGCTATCTAAAGTTTGACAGATGCTTTGCATCTAAGATTAGATTTCTTTTGTGCACAGAAAACCCTACGATTCCTAAGGCTCTCTTGGAATTCCTTAGGCCCAAGGAGTTTGCAAAAGGTATTAAGATTGTTCATAATTGGGGAGATATGTATTTGTACCCTATTTCTATAGTTTTCGGAGTATATCATTTCACAGGCACTCCATATTTATTGCCTTATCAAGTCCCACTGAATATAGGAATTGTTGAAGTCTTAAAGCAAATTGGAGGTGTACAAGAGGCAGAGAAGACCAATAGGGGTAAAGGGGCCATTTTCCCAACTATTACCATGGCACATCATTTTGTGATCACTAAAGGTGACTGGAAGTAGTTTGAATAATTCCTTAAACCATATAGATTGTCAACTATCATTTTAAGATGTGTAGACCCTGAAGAATTTTTCAACGACATGTTTAGGAAGAGAGAATTTTGTAAAGGTATGCCTCACCAATTTCAATTTGGATGAGCAAGAACTGAGGAAAGAGAAGTGGGTTGCATATAAAAGTGCTCTTGACTTCATTCATCAATTTGATAGTAGTTATGACCCTCTTTCTAGTTTCAATCCCTTTGAGGAGAAAATCAAATTCTTGATTCTTTATTTTGAAGATCTCATGCAAACTTTTAAAGAAAAGAGGGAGGCTATAATGAGAAATGATCCTGACAGGGTTAAATTGGTTCTAGCTAATCCTGCCTTTGATAAGGCTATCCCACCTAGTGATTATGTAATGCACAAGAAATCAAGATATAGTGTAATGATGCCAGTGATAGGTGAGCCTTCCACTTCAAGAGGGAAAAGAGAAATGGAGGATGTCATTGACATCCAAGACTCCCCTAAAAGGCAAAGGGTAGGGAAGGAAGTGTAGACAAATGAGCCTTAGTATTCTCCATCTCAGTCCCCTATCCACATAGGAGATGAGCAAGCAGTGGCCAAATAGTTGTTACAGTTAGGGAGTCTCAAGGAGATTACCTACACATATGAGGAGACACAAGAGGGGATGCCGGAAGAGCCACCTAGTGCTGAAATGAACTTGACTGATGATGAGCTCAAAGGTAAAGAGTTAGACCTTACTGTGAACCAAGCCAGTGAGGAGTTCCCAGCTAATAGTAACTTTGTTACAATAGAGGCCTTCATGCAGTTTGTATGGAAGCAAAACATGGAACAATTCAAAGCCAAATGTGAACAAAGGAAGAGTGAGCAGCCTCATAGAGATGTACCTCAGGTAGAGGAAGAGGTGAAACAAGAGATGATTGAAGAGTTCAAGACCATTACCCCTAAAAAGGGAAGAGAGATGGTATCAAAGTCTGGTGTTTTGATCCTCCTTGAGTGGGATATAGCTTATGCTCTGGTACAGGAGGTAGTCAGGAAGGAAACTAAACCCATGGAAGGAGTGACCTTTAGCAGAGATAATGCTTCTTTAGTCTTGTGGTCACTGAGGAAGGATAAAAAATAAAAGAAGGAAAGATGTATCAGATTCTAGTCTCCTAGGAGGTATGATTGTAAAAAGAGTCCAAGATACAGGAGTGCTGGCAGCTACAAGCACAGTCTTGGAAACTGCAAAGTTCAATGTAGTAGTGGCAGAAAAAGAGGCAAAAGAAAAGGCCAATCTCCAATTAAAATTGGAAACCATCTTAAAGGCTTATAATGAGGCCAAAGAAGGAGTAGCCAACAGAGACAGTATTATTGCTAGACTTCAGGGTCAGTTGGCAGGTTAGCACCATCAAGGTGAATCCTCCACTGTTATGGTAAATTTTTCTCCAGCAAGACCTCCACCTACAAGTCCTATCATAGAATATCCCCCTTCTCCTATGCCTTCTGGTTTCCAGTCAGCTGAAACTATTCAACATGAGTTGGAGAAGTTGAAACAGGCTCAAGCCCTGTTTGCAAGCAAATATGAGGAAAAGGTAAAAGCTACAATTTTGAAATTTGCTGATTCAGTTAGGCCCTCTGTCATTCACGTTTCTATGAAGAGGATTCTGAATATTTTGACCAAATTAAGAGAGGATGAAACCACCTTGGAACCAATTCTTCATAAGTGGATGCCTATAGGTAAGGAGTTGGAGCTCATATGTTCATCCCATGTAAATGCAGAGGAAAATGGCAATCTTAGGTCCACTAATGAATTCATAAAAGAAATGAATATACTCTTAGAAGAAAAGGCAGGTGTAAAAAGAAAGGCCCAACTATATAGAAAGGAATATTCTGATCACAATTATGAGATGTTTCCAGGAGGTTTTGTTGGTCCAACTCAGTTAAAAGAGGAGAAAACATAGCTAGAAGAGTTGGATCACAACTTGTCCAAAAGGGTTAATGAAATCATTAACACTGATGATACATCCTTATTTGTCAAGACAATTGAAGAGATTGAAAAGGTGAAATCACATTATAGTTTCATAGAAACAGAAATTGGGCAATTAAGGGTTACTTGGAAAAGGATAGAAGGAATGAAGAAAAAGATTGTCAACTTCTCTTCATCAAATGATGACGTGTTCCAGGAATGGAAGGATAAATATGCTGGACAAAAAGAAGAAGTTCCCAAACAATTAGAAGATGTTGTAGTGGGAAAACAAGTTGAAGAGGTCGTTGATACCGAAAAGGACTTGTAACTGTTTCTTAGAGAAAATTGCGATTTGTAACAAACTTTTCTTAGGTTTGTCCAAAGCTTGTATACATCCATAATGTTATACATGGATACCAGGACTATTAGAAAAGGGATCAGAAGAATTTTGTAAAGAACCTTTGGAAAAATATATTTAGGACCTTTTTTCTGGTTTTAAGGAGATTGCTCTGAGTTATGTAATATTTTCAGGAAAGAATATGAATATACATACCAAAGTTTTAGGCCTAAAATTCCTTTGTCTCCTAGTGTGCATTCTTTAGTTTGCTAGTTTCATTTGGATAATCTAAGGTTGTTTGAATGGGCATGGATTGTAAGGCAATCTTATAGATGTTATTTCTGGCATTTCTCTTCAGGAGAGGGATTAAATGTGCATGAAATACTTCTATCAGCAAGTCTATTGTTTGTTGCTATGAATCTAATGAATTTTTTTAGTTAAATCGAAGAGGACCTATGTATATGTTAGGCATGTATGGGTTCATAAAAGCCGAAATGATGAGATGTATGAGAGTGTTCAGTTTTGAGAATTATTGTTTGATTTAGGTGACTCTGTGGCCTAGATAAGGCACTGGTATCAGATTCTAGGATTTCTTTCTATCTTTTCTTAAAGATCAATACTGAAAATGAATGCACGTTTTTCCTTTAGTGTTTCAGTTTCATTGAGGTGATGAAGTCCACAGGTTTTTTAGCACTGGTTTACTGTGGATCTCAATTTTAAAGTGTGAAGATATTCACAGAAGGTATACCCACATGAACTTTAGATAAGTTCAAAGTGTGGAAGGTTTTAAAACCTTGTTATATGTTACTCTAGAGTTCTCTTTCCCTAATCTTTTCATATGCAGACAGAGTTGATTTATTTCTTACAGGAAGGATAGAAGGGGAAATCAAAATTTGAGACTAACAATAACTAAAGCCAACATCGAATTTGTAACATATGCCACTAAGTGTACCTCAATATTATAATTATTCTAAAGCAGTACCAAACCTCATGAAGCACAACAAGCCGAAGAAGAAAGAAAATTCCACCTTCTCCAAGATGAAAAAACCAAATCAGTAGACTCCTTTGACAACTTTATTTCTTGCAACATAAAAAATATCACACTTAATTAACTCCATCTGGGACTCAATTAAGCATCTCTTGTTAGGGGCATTTAAGCCCCTAACATTCCAAGAAATAATTCTCATTTTCCTCAAGGGGAGGCCGAAGCTCCCCTCTTCCCATTAATCAGAGAATTTTTGCTTTCCCCAAAGCAACCTTGTAAATTACGTTTCACAGCCCCTGATCTTGTCACAGGAGGACTAGTCACAAATCTTTTACTCCTCTTTTTTCTTACACTTACAGGAGTTAGGCATGTTTTCTTAGGCCTACCAAGAGAGACCGAATGCCTCCCTTGCCCACCAACAGGAGAAAGGGACAAAGTCTTTTGAATTCTAGCATCAATTTCCATTTGAGTCTTAAGATTGTTTGGAGGCCTACCTCTCCTAGGAGAAACCACCGATGGTGAAAAAATTGGAGTTGTTTGGACAATTGGTAAACTCTTGCATGAGTTTGGAGAAGCTAGGATAAATGGATTATCTTCAAAACCCAACTCTGTTGTAGCCAAAAGCGCAAAAGGATTAGTAGATGTAGAAATTGGAAGGGTTGAGTTTATACCCCCAAAATCATTCTCAATTGAACAAACAACTCTATCAGTAATACCCTCATCCATTTGATGTGCATGATTGTTAAAAATATCATTTACTTGTTGAACCAAATTCTCATCTGGCATAATAACAGGGACAACCTCTGACAGATTACTATTCCCTAAGGAAGATTCATTAGCCATATTAATTTTAACATTCAGAGGGGAACTATTAGACACCAAATTCTTAATTTCCTGAACTAAAGAAGCATCATTAGGAAAACCTATGGCAAGTACCTGTTTAATAGTTTCCATATCAACCACTGCATTTTTATCTAAATTCACATTCTTTGAAGAATCCAAAACCTCCTTTTGAGTGCATGAAGACAAACTCTCATCCTTACCCTTTGTGTGATTATTTGGCATCTTTGGGAAATCTATCATCAATGGATGATCTACTCCATTCATCAGGGGATTACCATCCACTATACCCCCGTTATTAGAAAATGTCTTCAATAAAGACGAAAGTGAGATCGAACCCAAAGTGTGATCATTTGGTTTCCTAGAACTACGACACAATGGATTATTTTCAAGATTAATGTGACCCATTTCTACCAATTTATGCAAAGAGACATTTCCACATCCTTCAACCGAAGGTCTTGCCGACAAACTATCTTTATTAAGGGATTTAGGGACAGAGCCAACAACCTGCTGGTTTTTCTTAAAATCAATAAGTAACGGAGCATCCAAAAGTAAAGGAGACTTAAGAATCTCTGTATCTAATTTCTCAATTGACTGGTGCCAAATACCATCATGAGACTTGATATTACAAGTATGGGGGTAAACATTGTAAGGGTTAATAAGAACACAAATTTTTACCAAAACCTCCCCCTCCACAAAGTCCATTTTAGATGTTAAAAAAGTTCCAATAGCATTTCCAATTTTCTCAAGAACATCTGGATCTATAAATTCAAAAGGAATTTTAGGTAAACCAAACTAGAAAGGAATAAGTTTTGAACTAGACCAAGAAGGAACAAAAAAAGGTTTCCAAGCTGCAATTGAAATTAAATGTTTTCCAAACCAATGATGCGAAGTTATTAATACCTCATCTTTGAAAGAAGGAGAATCAAAGACAATAATAAAAGCATTCACAGACAATAATTGAAAATAATGCATATCCCCCCATCTTTTCTGCAATTTATGATAAAGCTTTAACAAACTAATTTGATCACCCCAAATTTCCCCAGAAATAGCATTTGTATGCAAACAATTCACATTCTTATCAACATAGAAACCTAAAAGATCGATACAAGGGATAGGAGCCCAAACCTGTGATGAAGAAACCCTCGACAGAATAGGATTAGAAGGTATCTTACTTACCTTTTTTGGACTAGCTTCCTTGAGGTTCACATTTACCTTATTTCCCACTTGTTGTGAAGAAACAAAAACCCTAGTTGTAGTCTCCTTATTTGCCAAGCCAACAGCCCTAGCAAATGTTCACTAATTGCCCAGATCCAAAGACCATTTCCTTGAAAAGCCCTTGAATTGCTTCTTAGAATTCCCTTGATTCGCACCATTATTAATGCCACACTGCGTCTATTCCCAAAGAAGCCTTGAAAGTATTTTGAAGTTGGCTGAAAAACCTTATTATTTCCACTCTGGTTTACCTGTATCACCATGTCCTTCCATCTTCTGTTCGTGTAGACCCACTACAGAACATGAGGCAGGTCTTCCCAGCCCACATCCGCCCATGAGCCCAAATGTCCTCTACCAGCCATGTCCGATCACTGTATTAAATTTCTACTGAACCTGAGAGAGAACGATTGAATAAAAAAGCTATGACACTCCTGATCTTCCTCTGGATTCAAAACATTGTCTACAACTATTTATGGAGGTCCGCACATTGTTTGGAAGAACAACTAATTCTCATTTTGCAAGCTTAGCATCTTCAAAACAGCAACAATGTGTTGTGATCTCATATTTATTTTTGTGATTTTTGATAGATCTGGAACAGGTTTGTTGCCACAAGCAATCTGCACTCTTTAACTTCTGTAATTATTACCTTCTTTGGCTCCTTTCTAACTATTTTAGGATGAAATCAAGGCTATTGGCTTCTTTCTCTTTCCTGACAATGATGTTTCTGATAAACCCTAGCTCTGACAAATGCAGCGGTTGCAAACATCTATTGATAACAGATAAGAGAAGTCTATCCCCTCCTAGTGTAGCGATAACAATTATGAACAACAACTATTCAGATAATATTGGAGAACAAGCTCGATAAAGTGTGGAATGATATGTTGTGTCTGAAATTATAGTTGGCTACAATGTGAATTATTATCAAGTTCAAGACGACTGTATATAAGATAATGCCTTGATCTGCTCTATAAAAAATTGAGAAAAAAAACTAGCTTGTCAACTAATATTTCAATGATAACCTTTTCTTCTCCTTGGATCCACCTGAAACTGAAGATCCCTCGATTAAAAGCGAGTTACCATCGCTATGGAAGCCAAATAAGGGAACTTAGCGGCTAAAGGGCATCTGTGCTCTATCATTTAATCATAAAAAATGAATTAATTTATCATAAAAGAGGAATTAATCACAAAGCAAGAGTTAAATTGAAAATAAAATAAAAGAATTGAATTAAGAGAAATCAAACTTGAGATATTATTTATTTCTTCTAAATTGAGAACATGAAATAAAAAAAGCAATTAAAAGGAATTTAATCATTCTCTAAAATTGGAACTCAAAGCTTTTGAGAAAAAGAAGTTTAGTTGCATTGAAAAGACCCTTTTCTTGAATAAATCAAAGAATTACCTATTTTTATCTCAAGTGCATGGAATTAATTGAATTATATTTCTAGTGAAAACCCAAACTTCTTTTCTAAACGCATTTCAATTAAACTATAATTGGAATCTATCTCAAGGTTAATTGAATCTGATTTCTCAATTATTTCAATTAATCCTAAATTGTGCTTTTTCTTGATCTCTCTTGTGATTCTCTATAAATTCAACCTTTAGCTCTCATTCAAAACACCCTAGAGATTTATTATTACACACTTTTTTCTCTGGAGCCATTGAATATATTGTGCTTGCTTTTTGAGATTATTTGCATATTTAGTTTACTCATGATTGCTTGAATCTTTCATCCATCTTGCATCCATTTAGCTTAGTCTCATATAGATTAAATCCTTCATCTTGGTGTAGTCTAGTCACTGGTATTGCTTATACAAATTTGAGAGCAATCTTATACTCGCATCTTTTAGAAGGCAATTAGTCGATTTGTTATGGTATTATTATTCATGCTTATATCTATCTAACCATACATGTAATGACTTAATTGAAGTGTTGTGTCTTGCAGCTTACAGATACATCTCACTTTTTCACACACACATTTCTAGCGCCCACCATGGGGTAGAAGACTACATCTTTCAGCCTCAAAGAATAATTTTTTCTTTTATTTTATTTTTCAGATTTTTTAATTTTTTTTCGGATTTTCATCCATACAGTTTCTATGAATTGTCGTACAAGTTTTCCCACAGTTTCGGATGACAAACTGTAATTATTGTACGATCCTGTACAAATTATCGTACGAGTCGATGAAAATTGTCGTACAGATCTGTATTTTTTTGGTAAAAAAAAAATAGATTTCATTCTTTAGGTTCTCTATTCAATTTTGATTATACTGAAACTGACCCTAGCTTGTTATATGTCAATCTAAGAAATTTTTATAGCCTAATCAGTTTTTGTAGAATGCCTATCAAAGAATATGCTTGTCGTACAAAGACAATATGACTACTGATTCATTGTCTTTGCAGATTGCCTAAGGAGATTGGAGCAAACATTGTGTATTCATTAAATTCATTTTTTAGGCACCTAACTTGCTATCTAGTTAAAGAACAAATCTGTATTTCGTGTTTTAAGAAAATTCTGAGAGGTAGGAGAGTATGCTCTTGTCTGTATAGACAATAAAAAATCCAGACCCTTGAGGTGTTTTCTTTAAGTTTGATATTTGTATATCTTTAGCAAGCCTGCCCTCCTGAGGAGCTAATAACTCTATAGCCATTACAACCGGTGAGAGGGGAATGACCCAAGTGGGAATGGCTAAATGCCAAGTACTCCAATCCACTATAAAACAAATGTGATTTGATGAAAATCAAGTCAATGACAGTGCTCGGGAATATCTCTCCTCTGTACCTTCAGGTATATTAAACCTTGGTTTTCAAGGTTGGGAGACCTCTTAATTGAGTTTATACCTCGACATGCCAAACGGATCCCTTACTAGTTCCAATTAAAATTAGAAGCTACCCTGTTCACCTCCGAAAGGGGGGATAATCTTTGTGCAAGAGAGATAGTAACTCTCCCAAGATACTTGTCATTTTGTACCCCCATTAGCATTTGGAGTTGGCTAATACGACATTGAGAATCCATTGTGTGAGACTCCCATATTCTGATTAGCTATTGGGTGTGTACTTGAGTCTACAAGCAAAGGTTTTCTTCTCTCACCAATTTCTGTAGGGTTTCCATGTTGTGATTGGAGTTATTATTCATATTATGTGTTTTCTGTATTTTCATCCCTCAAACTAAAACTAGAATACCAAAACTAGAGAAAACAAGAAACAAACTCAATGATCAAAACTTTGTCCATGTCAAAACTAGTCTATCCTAGTCGAAACTCAGTCTACCTCTAAACTAGTCATCGTCAGTTAGTGAAAACTCAGTCTGCCTCAAAACTAGTCATACTCAATCATTGAAAACTCAGAATTTTGCCTCTATCTAGTAAACAGTCGTACGAGTTTTCTGATTTATCATCCTGCTACATACATATTTTCGTACGAGATTCTATCAATCCTAACAATCTGTCGTTTAAGCCTGCATTTTGTGTCGTACGATACCTTATTATCTATCATCCTATTTAGGGAATAGTCATTTGAGCCTACATCCTATGTCATACAATAAACCATTGCATTGATCAATTTGTCATTTCAAACATACCCATCTATTGTACAGTCTTAGGCAATAACTCGTATGAAACACTATTGTCATCATCTCGAAGCTATTAAACTATCGTCTATTCTTGTAAAACCTGTTGGGTCTCAAATCAATAGATTGGATAGGTTCTAAAGAAATTCCAACTCCTATGATCAAACCCTCCAATTGAATTGGCCAACTTATAGAGTGAACCTATTGGGTTACTAACTCTCTCACTTTAGGCTCTGCAGGGCCTAGGCGGGTATACCTATTCACTAGTTGTTTTCAATGACTAGTGCCTTTTATAGCAGACTAAGTATCTTGATATGGCTTCCTCCTATCTTAGAATGGCATAAGTTCCTAGGATGGAGATATAGCAGATGAGTTCAAGATTGTTGTTGTAGAAGTTATTTTCTCTTTGTGCTTAGAATTTTATATGTATACACTATTGTTAACTTACTCTATATTTCCTACTCAACTACTCCTATTGTTGTTTGTTCAGTTGTGAATTTTGTAAACTGCAATGAGGGTTGTATTTAATGATCAGTGCCTTTTATGTTTTGGGCTACAAAGTCAATTACTTCTTTAGGGACTTACTATATGCTGTATGAGACAGTGATTAAACCTATCCCTTATAGGTCTGTCAATTGTTATTTCCTTATGAGTTCAGTTAATCACTTGTATTATTAAATTTCTTTTGTGTATTTAACCCAAACTTTATGAGACCACACAAGAAAGAATTATCAGGAATGATTACAATCCATAGATAAATCTTTTAATTCAATTTGAAATAGCACAGAATAAGTACTTAACTGAAAGAATATAAACAAGCTTATCTACTATGATAATATCACACACAAATGCCACAAAGAGGAATACTCTGCAAATTTCAAACAGGAACAAAGATTTGATCTTGTATTGATTCTTCAATCTTTGATTATAGTTGATTAGCCAAAGCCATCTTTCTATCTGGCAGTATTTCTAATTATATCCCCCTTACAATATAAAAATCCTTCGCTCTATATATGTAAATGAAGGGTCATGCCAAGAGTCGTGTCCTTTTGTTTATACATTAATTAGGAAGAGGGCTTGTTAACTAACCTAAACACAAGAAGACTAAACATTCCCATGTGTTCAGTATACTTGTCATCTTTGTAAAGCCTGATAGTGTCAACCAATTTCTTCATTTCAAACTCCTGTAGATTGTATCCCGACAAGATGTAATTCGCCAATGCTGTCGGGTCTTCTTTCTTTTGCAGTTCCTGAAATGATTGCTCTTTAATATTTACCAATTATGTCTTCCACTGATCCAAGGTAATCAATATACCTTCTCTATAAAAAGAGGGCACCCTAGGGGTATTCCTTTCATCCAAAGTCTATATTTCCTTTTCCAACATACTCCAAATTCTTCATGGGGTCCTGTGAAAGTATCAATCTCCGCCTACTCCTCTGGTGTGACAACAGTGATTCCTTTGACTCTAGATGCAAGCTTCTTATGCTGATCAAAAGCCTTCATAGTTCCAGTATATGTAAACCAATATTTTTCCGTAGCAGGCATCATTGATTTAAACCTATGATCAATTATGTCATTGACCACCTTATACATCTTCAACCTGCTTGGTAGCCTTTTCTGCTTTGTATTTCCAATACAAGGCATCTGAGATATAATCCAAGCTTTGACCTATGGGATATGTAGCATATTCACTTATGGGAGTTCCTATCTCATGTTGCAGTATCCTTGTTTGTAGCCTCTGGTTTTCATCTTTAGTCTTTTCATATAAACCCTTATAACTAATATTTTCCCTGACCAAAAACTCTGTCTGATCCACATTTAGCCTGGCTACATCCAAATTCAATTTTGCTGTGACCCTAGGGTCAGTCTTCCCTACTTGATGGACCATAAGGTGTCCAAAGGTTTCTTTTGTATCCATAATAATTGGCCTTTTCCCTTTCGGATACAGTGCCCATTGCAAAAGAGCTTTTTGATCAGGATCATATCCTGAACTTGTAAACAATTTATCTACTTCTTGGGGTAGTACCCGTTGGTTTGGGTCTTGCTTCTTCAGGAATCTATCAAACATAAGTGCTGAATTCATGTCCCAACCTGAAAAGATGATGACACCAGCCTCTTTTAGCATCTTCCTCCCCTTTTCAGGGGTCATATCCTTCATGAGAGTATCTATCTCATCCTGCAGCCTTTTCATCTACTCTTCTTCTGGTTTCCCAGCCATACTTCTTCTCACATGAGCCCCTTTGTACTGGTATAAGAATGAAAGGAATTCTTTTGAGGAATTGAATCCTTCTTCTGCAACAAAATCTTCATGTTCTATCATCCTTATATCAACCACTTCCCTAATATTGAATTCACCAGTTTCCATATCTACTTCTACCTCAAAGCCAGGGGGATAGTCCTCTCTAGGGGAGTCAGTAGGAATGCTACTAGCAATTGATTTTGGTGACATGTGAGCTAATGGCTCACTATCTCTTCCAGTTTTGATAAAATGGAGGAACTGTGGGGGCACTCTATGCATAATTTCTGCCTCATGCTGAAGCAGTTTTTTAGCTATCTCCAAAGGATCTTGGAGGTCTCCAAGTAAGTTTCCATCCAATTTCCCCCTCGCTCTCTTCCACTTGAAAGCTTCCCAAGTCATCTCAAATCTTTCTCTCAAGGCCTTGGCTTCCTCCCTTTCAAGATTCTTGATTAAATCATGTGGCATTTGAGCCACATGTATTCCAGCCCTTAGTTTCTGAGATGTCCTTGCAGCTTTCACATATCCCTCAGGATCAAAGTTCTCTCTAGGATTACCCAGAGTCATGCCATAATAATCTAACTTATTCTGAAGTAAATGATAACTTTTGAAACTTTTAACAATAAAATCAGAAAATACTAGTAACCCTGGCACAATAGATTGTTTACCAAAATTTATGAGATGTTTGGCACTGACAACAGACAATTGTCTTACAATCTCCAGACTAGCCACCTTGATTGGCACTGTAATTGGCAGCATGTATGGCTTCCCTTCATACCCGAATATTCTGATTTCTATGTGATTAGGGTGGCAGTACCAATCACCCCAGTTATGATCAATCTGAGACTCTGGAGAGAAATCTTTCGGCCTGAGGAATCTTTTGATCTCAGGGGACAAAGTATAGTCTCTATGTTGTCCGAGGGCTGCACTGAGTGGTTTTACAAAGCATTCATGGAAGTGCCAATATTGGTTGTTTGTAAATCTTTGGTCCCATGCAGAGACCCACAACTGTACTAGTTTCTTCAAACCACTTTTATCATAAGCTCTGATGCTAAAATCATCTGACCAGAAATTGGACTCTTGTCCACAATAAAGAAAAAGATGCAACAGCAAAGAATACAATGAGAAATGAATATTTACAAGGTCTCCTTTTAACTTTTCCAGCCCATGATTTAAGGCTTCTGCAACATAACTGGCATAATCAAACAACCTAGGGTCTTTTGATTGCAAGTCAGCACATAGAACCATAACCCCAATATCCATGAGAGGATGAGCCTCTAAGCCTAAGACTTGGGCTGCAGCATAGTATGTATACTTGAAGTAAGGATGGAATTGGTTGACATCAAAGGGCACCTTTTCAGTTTTACTGAAAGGAATTATGGATCCTCCAACCTTTGGTCGGTGAATGGGTAATCTCCATTTCCTATAGATGTCCTCTAAATTGAAAAACTCTTGTGACAATTTCTGCATGTCAATCTTCTCCTCTACATCCCAGTCTAAATCAAACACCATATCAATTGTCTGTTTGTTGATTGCCACCATAGGATTTCCTCGGTAATCATATATGGTCTTGGTTTTTGGATTATAGGAATCTGCTAGGGCTTTCATTAATTCAACATCTACAAATACATTTGGCACTGCCAGTTTCCCTAAATTTCTCTTCGACAGGTTACTTATGGGGTCAGGAGCCTCCCTTCTCTTGTCACCAAATAAAAACAACTCATGTCCTCTGATCTCAGTCCATATGTCTCCTAGATGTTCAAATCTATCTTCTAACCCTTCCTCTTCATTTTTGATTTTCTTGAACCTTACACTAGAAGTTGGACATTGGTCCAACAAATCCTAAACTAAAGTTCTACCCTCTTTCTTCTGTCGTTTGGATTTTTCTTCAAAGTTTAATTCTTTTCCTTTCCTACTCTTTTTAGAAGAAGATGAGGGTTCCATAACTTCAATCAATGCGGGATATCACACTTACTTGGAGAACTGTTAAACTCTTCTGTCTGTTTGAACTATTCCTTTTGAGCCTTAGCTAGCTCCCTGCAACTTTCTGGATCTTGGCAATTATCTGGTTCTCATGAAAATTTGATCAATTTAGCTATAATTTTGTGAGCAACTTGTATCGGATACAATAGTTAATGTCTCTGTTCTTGCAACGGTCACTCAAGTGTTTGAACTTAATTGCAGATGTGACACCTTCAATTCAATCTTTTAATTTCTTCGTGGGAACCAATGTTTAGCTTAAGTGATTGTGAATTATCTTTTCATCAAAACCCTTGTCTTTGGTGGAGTTCTTTAATCTTTCATCGAAAGTTATTATTCATTGACACAACTTACTTTATGTTCTTTCGGGATCGATGAAAGCTTTGTATCGGCGAAAACCGCTTTTTCATTGATATACTATCTGCTTGTTAGAAAAGCCTTCCTCTCGGTGAAAAATACATGTCGTTAAGTTATTCTAGGTCCTACTAGATATCAGATTTTCATCGATAAGACCATAACTTCGGTTAATGACTTAAGTGCTTCCTCGATGTATCATTTTCATCGACAAACACTATCAATGAGAATATATTTGGTTTCTTCAATATCATTTCATTGGTAAATGGCTCTTGTCGAAAAACCATGTTTTAGTTTCCCTGAAACCATCCTTTCTTTGATGAGATCTTCATCAATGAGTTTGTCGTGACTCTCATTGAAATTGTATTTCGATGAGTTTTATGCTTCGATGAAACTTTATGCTAGCCCACCGAAGTCCTTTTTTTCTTCGATGCCTTTCCTTTATCGATGAAACCCTTCTATTTTTTATCGACATATTGCTATCGATAGGATTTGTCTTTCAATGGACATTTTTAGGTTTCACCGGTAGCTTAATTTCCTCGACATCACCTTTTGTTTACTTTCTGCTTTTCGATGAAACTGGAGCATCGATGAGTCATTTCTTTCATCTACCGAAAGAGATATTTCACCGAAGACATTTTAACTTAGTGCTTTGCACTTTATGTTTCATTTCGATGAAACTATCCTTTCGGTGAGACTCTTCTTGAGATGTTCGACGTAATATGTTGGCCAATGATCTTTTAGTATTGATGAAACATTTTAAGTTTCATCGATATTTTTCATATGACCCTTCTAAGGGGAAAAATATAAAAAGTCTTCTAATTTTGCACCAACTTTTTACACCTTTAGGAAGATTTTTAAATTTAAATCTATTGTTCAACAGTGGCTTTGACTGAGGATGGAGCTATACTGCGTAATGCCTTCAAGAATTCAGAATCTCTGGTTCCTTATAATGGAAAGAAAAATAAATACATGATATTTTACAAGTATACTGTACATGCAGGTTTTAACCCCTCCTTTTTTTTTAGGAAAAGAAAGTCTTCAGGTATTGTCCATGCACAGGTAGCTCCTGACTTTCTCCTGTTGTACTCTGAAGGAAATATGCATCCTCTCCAGCTTTATTTGTTATAACAAAAGGTCCAAGTCGCAAAGCTTCAAACTTTCCATGCTTTCCTCTATCCTAATTTCTTGCATCCCACATCAAGACCCAATCCCCTACTTCAAACTTTCTGTGTGAAGCCCTTTTGTCATGCAGTGTCTTCATCTGATTTTGGACTCTCACATTTTGTCTCTAAGCTTCAGCCCTTACTTCTTCAAGTTCAATCAGTTGTACTAATCTTTCTTGCAATGGATCCTCTAGTTCAATTCCCTCTTGAGTGATAAACCTCTGTACAGGAAATAAGTTATCTAAAGGCAATCTGGCTCTAGTTCCATAAACTAATTCAAATAGTGCCTTTCCTATGGACTTCTTCACAGTTATTCTATCCGCCCATAGTGCCAGAGTTAATTTGGAATCCCAAGCTTTCTTATTATTTCCTAGCAGTTTCTTGATAATTTTCAGGATATTTTTGTTGCTTGATTTTACCTGTCCATTCCCTTGAGGATGATAAGGAGATGAATGTGATATCTAAATGGCATACTCTTTGCAGAACTCATTGAATTCCTCTGATCTAAAACACATTCCATTATCAGTTATGATCTTTGCATGGACACCAAATCTGGAAATAATATTATCCATTAGAAACTTTATTACCACTTTGCTAGTGGCTTGCCTAGTAGGTACAACTTCCACCCATTTAGTCAAATAATCAGTAGCAACAAGTATCCATTTATGTCCTCCACTTGACTTATCTGAGATTTTGCCTATGAAGTCTATCCCCCATTGTTGAAATTGTTGTTCTACTTGTATGGGTCTTAAGGGCAATGCCCCCTGATATTTCAGCTTTCCAGAGAATTTTTGACATGGCTCACACTTCTTGACATATGCATGTGCATCATTGAAACTAGTTGGCCACAAATATCCACTCCTCAATATTTTGTGGGTAGTAGTTTTGGCAGAGATGTGACCTCCACACATTCCACCATGCATTTCATGTAATACTTTTTTTGCTTGATTTTTGTCCAAACATAAGAGTAATATTCCATCCCGGTTCTTCCAATACAAATCTCCATTGACTATCACATATTTGATAGCCTTTAACTTAAGGGTCCTTTTTTGAGCATCTGTCATATGATCTAGACATTTCATGTGTTTGAGATAATACACAATATCTGTGTACCAGGATGTGTGTTCAATGCTGAATTGGGCTTCTTCCCATTCAACTCCATTTACTTGGGCTTCATCAGCGTCTATTCCTGTCATGAGCTTGGTCAATCCTTGCCCCTTTATGACTTGTGATATCTTTATTTCTATATTGAACTCCTGCACTTGGTTGATCCACTTGCATCTCTTCCCAGTGACCTCAGTCTGTCTGAAGATATCTTTCACTGCTACATTGGGAACATATGCTATAACTTTATCCCCTACTAAGTATGGTCTGAACTGCTTTACTGATTTAACCAGGGCATAAGCTTGCTTTTCATTCAACTCATATTTTATTTCTGAGGGGCTTAAAGACTTTCTAAAATATGCAATAGGCTACTCATATCCCTCTTGATTCTTTTGCAGCAACACTACAGCTATTGTGTGACCGGAGGCGAATGAGAATATTATAAAAGGCTTGCTAAAGTCTGGAGAGATCAATACTGGTGCTTCTAAAATTGCTCTTTTTATTTCTCTAAAGGATTCTATTGCTTCTGTAGTCCAATCTATTTGGGTTCCTTTCTTTAACATCCTTATTATGGGTTTTATTATGTCTGCAAAGTTTAGGATAAACCTTCTCACAAAATTTATTTGTCCCAAGAATGATTGGATGGCCTTGATGGTTCTGGGAATAGGAACCTCATTGATAGCTGCCACTCTTTTAGGGTCAATTTTTACCCCTTCCTTGGATACTATGTGTCCAAGTAGCTTTCCCTCTTCAACGCCAAAGTGGCATTTTTTAGGATTCAAGGAAATCCCATACTCTAAGGCTTTCCTGAATACCTTTTCAAGATGATCACAATGATCCTCAGCTTTCTTCAAGTATGCAATTAGGTCATCTTGGTACACTACCATGATTATATCAATCAATTCTACAAAGGCAACATCCATTGCTCTCTTAAATGTAGCACCAGCATTAGTCAATCCGAATGGCATTCGTGCATAGACATAGGTACCCCATGGAGTTGTAAAGGCTATTTTATATTTTTCAGCCTCTTTGACTTTCACCTGATTATAACCTAAAAACCCATCCATCATAGACAATAACTCACATCCCATCACTTTCTACAACATGTTATCCATATTTGGCAATGGATAATTATCTTTTAGGGATGATATATTTAGGTTTCTAAAGTCCACACACAATCTAATGTCCCCATTCTTCTTTCTGATCAGCACCAAGTTAGAGACCCATGTGGAATATCTGCAGGGTTCAATAATTCCTACATCCTTTATTTTTAGGATCTCTTCCCTCATCTTTGGTAACAAGGTTGGATTAATAGGTCTCTGCTTTTGTCTGAATGGTTTAGCTTCTGGCTTAAGTGGTATCTCATGCTGAAAAAGATCTTCCCTGTAAGCTTTGAGATCTTCATAAGACCATGCAAACACATGTTTATACCTTTTAAGAAACATTATCAGTTGTTGCTTCATGGCAGGAGTTAACCTCTTCCCAATGAAAACATCTCTAGGAGCTTCTTCACTTCCTAGATTGATTTGCTCCACACCACTTTCTCTGACAGCTGATCCTTTAGTCTCAATAACATCCTGAGTACTGAAAGTCCTTTCCAATGCTACTAGGCCCCTTGGTAATTTGTTTGACTTTAGTTGTATAATTTCTTGTCCAAATAAAGTCTCTTTACCCTCAGTCTTTTCTACAAAATCATTGAAATTTATAGCCTGAGACTGATAGTGATCAACACACTGTAAAAATTTTAGTAAGTCTGCATCATCTTGAAACACTTGCCAGTTGTATAAGTTGTCAGGAGCAGATGGTCTAACTTTTATTTCTACTTCAGATATCCCAGTCAACGTTATATCATTATCCTTCAACGCAATATTGGCCAAAAAGTCTGCCATGATTTTCTTTGATTTGTCTATCCAGTTTATTTGAAAAGCATCAAAAAGCTCTATAGTATCCCAAACAACATTTTTATACTATTTTAATCTTAAGTGTTTTGAGGCATATTTCTCCTTCACTTGTGAGACTATCAACTCTGAGTCACCAAAGACACTGAGCAATTTAATTCCATGCTTAATTGCTATGTTAAGACCAGTGAGTAAAGCTTCATACTCTACAATGTTATTTGTGCACTCAAATAACAACTTGAAAGAATATTTGTAGGTTTCCCTGTGGGTGAAATAAATAGGATTCCAGCCCCACTTCCTTCCTTGCTACAAGACAAATCAAAGAACATTTTCCACACTTGATCATCTTCTTTAGCTAGACACGATTCAATGGGGATCCACTCTTCAACTTTAGGTTTTGTCAATTGCACTTGGAAATTGTCCATATCAGTTTGCAAAAAGCATATTTGATTTGTTGATTCTTCCATGTCTTCTATGATATATGTGGATCGGGGTTCTCTATCAATTTTTACCCCTTGCCCATTCATTGGAATTGTAGCATATGATAAATCCAACTAGACATATCCACCAATCATGTTCGACCATTGCCTAGATAGCAACATTCCATAGTTTGGAGGAACATCCACCACTGTAATATCTATTTTGTATGATGCTTCTGGACAAGCTGCTAACTTGAACTCTACATCCTTCATGACACCAACCACTGGGACCAATCTGTTGTCCATGGCATAACACTTCCCAAAGGTAGTATCAACTCCCAATCCAAGCTCTTTCATCACTCCAACAGGCATAACATTTATGGCTGCACCTGAGTCGATCATACAATTTTTTATTTTCTTATTGTTTACCACCAAAGTGAGATAAAATGGATCTACCTGTGTTGGGTTTTTAGTTATAGTGGACCCTAAATATATAACTGGGGCCACTTGTTCACTATTGTCACCTTTTGGAACCTCTTGTTTCTGTTCATTTACCTTTTCTTCTTGGATACTTGAAATCACCTCCAGAGTCTTTTCTCTGTATTCAGGGAACTTCATTATTTCCATCAATGGAATAGAAACCTTTAATTGTGTTAATGCATTTGAAATATCAAATGAAGTAGAGGGTTGTGCTAAGGGAATTTTTGTTATTTCTTCCTTTTGAACACCAAGATCCTTTTTATTATTCTTTGGTACAACTTCTCTAGTCTTAGTTGTTTTATTTGTTTGCTTAGGTGTCTCATCAGTTTCTTTTATAAAAAGACTAGCAGGTTTACGTTGCTCTGGATTCACCATTCTATTTCTCAAATTGTAAGTCCTTTTTGCTTGTGCAACGGCAGAAGCTGTAATTTTTCTTTTTTCTTCTTTAATGGGGATTATGAGCTTAACACCTTCACCTATGTTGGTAAGTATAGACAACACAGAGCACTGATCAATGTTCATGGAATCTGATCCTCCTTCCTCTACAAAGGATATCATATTAATAGTCAGGTCAACCATATGCTCCTCATAGTCATTCTCTTCCTCTTGCAATCCTCTTTCTACAACACACAAAGAAGGAGCATGTGGCATATTGCAGGCATAACACCACATGTCATCATCTTGAGTGTAGTTTGCTATCCTTTTCAAAGGATCTGGGACTTGTTGGTTATCTTTATGGTTTCTGTCTACTGGTTTCCCATCCTTCCATGTAGTGTTATAGGGCATGTCATGCAACCTAGGCCTTTCAGGACTATAGTATTGTTGCTTCTCTGTTTTGTTTACCCTCACAGATAGATCTTTTAGAGCATTCAAAACTTTGTCAAGCTTATCCTCATCCTTGTTAGCTTTGGGTGCTTTAGGATTGTACAACCTTGCATCTTCTCTTTTTCCCACTTTACCAGCAGCCTTCCTATTATTTTCTATAACAATGGCAGCTTTCATAACATCCCAGAGGTCTCTAGGATTTCTAGTTATCAACTCATAGTTTGTTTTACTATCATAAGCATTGATGTAATATAGAATGCTTACCTCAGGTACTGGTTTCATCCTATTGGGAATTTTGTTTAGAACCCTGTTAAATCTTTTGTTAAAATCTACCACTGATTCATTTGGCCCCTTCTTGATGCTAATGATCTCATGTAAAGCAAATTCAGGGCTGTTATGGTCTCCATACTGTTCAAGGAATAGGCTTTTGAACTCTGCAAGACTTCTAATGGATGCATCAGGCAATGCTCTAAACTAGTCTCTTGCATCTTCTGTTAATGACTGCATAAATAACCTGATCTTAACATCTTCATGTGGCAAACCAAAATCCTCTATTACTGCATCAAAAGCCTTACAATGAGCTTCCCCTGTAACTGCATTACTTCCAGTAAACCTTGGTATTGCAGTCCTAATTTCATTTGGGATAGGATATGGGTATACCTTCATTCCTGAGAAATCAAACTGCCTCATTCATTCCATATTCATTAGCCCATGTCCCCCATGGGGATTTCCAAAGTTTTGGTTCATGTTGTTATATAAGGGCATTTGATTTTGATAAGGAAAAGGGTATTGATTCTGGTATTGGTATTGAAATTAATCAGGGGGTGGACATTGATTATTAAATTGACCTTGAGGTGGAAACTGGTTATGAGTAGCAAAGTTATTATGTAAGTTTTGTTGGACTGGTGGTGCACTTGCATGCACATGATCATTCCTTCTGTCACTGAACAAGGGGTTCTCATAAGCCTTAAAATCATTACTCTTTGTTTTATTCACTCCCTGATTTGTCTGAGCATATTTTTCTCTGTAATCGTTTACATCTTGATTAAAGTCATCCTCACCAACATTTATCCCTAATTTAGCACATAACTCCAAACATTCCTGAGTCCTTCCAGAATCTCTCATTTCAGCAGCTACCTCCATCATCTTTTTAGTTAGATCTGCAAATCTATCTGCAGGATCCACCATACTTGATCCCGATGAAGTTGATGTGTTATGTTCTGACCGTGCTTCATGATATTCAAAACTAGGGGGAATTTGATGTTTGCCCTTTTGGGTTCTATATGTTGCAACCAAATCCTCATTCACTAGGCTTGAAGTAGTTGCTTTATCTTGTTCTCTTAAGGGTGAATGTTGGTTGTTTTCATACTTATACTGATTGTACCTTTCTCTCATGAATTCATTCATGGATTCTTTTTTGTTCTTATTCTTTAATTAAGAGAAATCTAACTGGGATAAAGGCTATCCTTTTGTGACTAATCTCCTTCCATCCATAGATATTCCTCTCCCTCTTTTCTTAATTCAGAGCCACCACCTCTATCCTTGAGAGGAAAGTTTTTTTTTGTATGGGTTCTTCCACAACAAAGTCTTTAATTTGTCCCCAGCAGAGTCACCAATCTATTGGGTCTCAAATTAATAGATTAGATAGGTTCTAAAGAAATGCCAACTCCTATGATCAAACCCTCCAATTGACTTGGCCAACTTATAGAGTGAACCTATTGGGTTACTAACTCTCTCACTTTAGGCTCTGCAGGACCTAGGCGGGTATACCTATTCACTAGTTGTTTTCAATGACTAGTGCCTTTTATAGTAGATTAAGTATCTTAATCTGGCTTCCTCCTATCTCAGAATGGCATAAGTTCCTAGGATGGAGATATAGCAGATGAGTTCAAGATTGTTGTTGTAGAAGTTATTTTCTCTTTGTGCTTAGAATTTTATATGTATACACTATTGTTAACTTACTCTATATTTCCTACTCAACTACTCCTATTGTTGTTTGTTCAGTTGTGAATTTTGTAAACTGCAATGAGGGTTGTATTTAATGATCAGTGCCTTTTATGTTTTGGGCTACAGAGTCAATTAATTCTTTAGGGACTTACTATATGTTGTATGAGACAGTGATTAAAACTATCCCTTATAGGTCTGTCAATTGTCATTTCCTTATGAGTTTAGTTAATCACTTGTATTATTAAATTGCTTGTGTGTATTTAACCCAAACTTTATGAGACCACACAAGAAAGAATTATCAGGAATGATTACAATCCATAGATAAATCTTTTAATTCAATTTGAAATAACACAGAATAAGTACTTAACTGAAAGAATATAAACAATCTTATCTACTATGATAATATCACACACAAATGCCACAAAGAGGAATACTCTGCAAATTTCGAACAGGAACAAAGATCTGATCTTGTATTGATTCTTCAATCTTTGATTACAGTTGATTAGCCAAAGCCATCTTTCTATCTGGCAGTATTTCTAATTATATCCCCCTTACAATACAAAAATCCTTCACTTTATATATGGAAACAAAGAGTCATGACAAGAGTCATGTCCTTTTGTTTATACAATAATTAGGAAGACGGCTTGTTAACTAACCTAAACACAAGAAGACTAAACATTCCCATGTGTTCAGTATACTTGTCATCTTTGTAAAGCGTGATAGTGTCAACCAATTTCTTCATTTCAAACTCCTGTAGATTGTATCCCGACAAGATGTAATTCACCAATGCTGTCGGGTCTTCTTTCTTTTGCAGTTCCTGAAATGATTGCTCTTTAATATTTACCAATTCTGTCTTCCACTTATCCAAGGTAATCAATATACCTTCGCTATAAAAAGAGGGCACCCTTGGGGTATTCCCTTCATTCAATGTCTGTATTTCCTTTTCCAACATACTCCCAAATTCTTCATGGGGTCCTGTGAAAGTATCAATCTCTACCTGCTCCTCTAGTGTGACATCAGTGATTCTTTTGACTCTGGATGCAAGCTGCTTATGCTGATCAAAAGCCTTCATAGTTCTAGTATATGTACACCAATATTTTTCTGCAGAAGGCATCATTGATTTAAACCTGTGATCAATTATGTCATTGACCACCTTATACATCTTCTACTTCATATCTTCAACTTGCTTGGTAGCCTTTTCTACTTTGTATTTACAAGGCATCTGAGATATCATCCAAGCTTTGACCTGTGGGATATGCAGCATATTCACTTATGGGAGTTCCTGTCTCATGTTGCAGTATCCTTGTTTGTAGCCTCTGGTTTTCATCTTTAGTCTTTTCATATAAACCCTTATAACTAATATTTTCCCTAACCAAAAACTCTATCTGATCCACATTTAGCCTAGCTACATCCAAATTCAATTTTGCTGTGACCCTAGGGCCAGTCTTCCCTACCTGATGGACCATAAGGTGTCCAAAGGTTTCTTCTATATCCATAATAATTGGCCTTTTCCCTTTCGGATACAGTGCCCATTGCAAAGAGCTTTTTGATCAAGATCATATCCTGAACTTGTAAACAATTTATCTACTTCTTGGGGTGGTACCCGTTGGTTTGGGTCTTGCTTCTTCAGGAATCTATCAAACATAAGTGTTGAATTCATGTCCCTACCTGAAAAGATGATGACACCAGCCTCTTTTAGCATCTTACTCCCCTTTTCAGGGCTCATATCCTTCATGAGAGTATCTATCTCATCCAACAGCCTTTTGATCTACTCTTCTTCTGGTTTCCCAGCCATACTTCTTCTCACATGAGCCCCTTTGCACTGGTATAAGAATGAAAGGAATTCTTTTGAGGAAGTGAATCCTTCTTCTGCAACAAAATCTTCATGTTCTGTCATCCTTAGATCAACCACTTCCCAAATATTGAATTCACCAATTTCCATATCTACTTCTACCTCAAAGCCAGGGGGATAGTCTTCTCTAGGGGAGTCAGCAGAGATGCTACTAGCAGTTGATTTTGGTGACATGTGAGCTAATGGCTCACTGTCTCTTCCAATTTTGAGAAAATGGAGGAACTGTGGGGGCACTCTATGCATAATTTCTGCCTCATGCTGAAGCAGTTTTTTAGCTGTCTCCAAAGGATCTTGGAGGTCTCCAAGTAAGTTTCCATCCACTTTCCCCCTCACTCTCTTCCACTTGAAAGCTTCCCAAGTCATCTCAAATATTTCTCTTAAGGCCTTGGCTTCCTCCCTTTCAAGATTCCTGATTAAATCATCTGGCATTTGAGCCACATGTATTCCAGTCCTTAGTTTCTGAGATGTCCTTGCAACTTTCACATATCCCTCAGGATCAAAGTTCTCTCTAGGATTACCTAGAGTCATGCCATAATAATCTAACTTATTCTAAAGTAAATGATATCTTTTGGAACTTTTAACAATAAAATCAGAAAATACTAGTAACCCTGGCACAATAGATTGTTTACCAAAATCTGTGAGATGTTTGGCACTGACAGTAGACAATTGTCTTACAATCTCCAGACTAGCCACCTTGTTTGCCACTGTAATTGGGAGCATGTATGGCTTCCCTTCATACCCGAATATCCTGATTTCTGTATGATTAGGGTGGCAGTACCAATCACCTCAGTTATGATCAATCTGAGACTCTGGAGAGAAATCTTTTGGCCTGAGGAATCTTTTGATCTCAGGGGACAAAGTATAGTCTCTATGTTGTTCAAGGGCTACACTGAGTGGTTTTACAAAGCATTCCTGGAAGTGCCAATATCGGTTGTTTGTAAATCTTTGGTCCCATGAAATGACCCATAGCTGGACTGGTTTCTTCAAACCACTTTTATCGTAAGCTCTGATGCTAAAATCATCTGACCAGAAATTGGACTGTTGTCCACAATAAATAATAACATGCAACAACAAAGAATACAATGAGAAATAAATATTTACAAGGTCTCCTTTTAACTTTTCCAGCCCATGATTTAAGGCTTCTGCAACATAACTGGCATAATCAAACGGCCTAGGGTCTTTTGATTGCAAATCAGCACATAGAACCATAACCCCAATATCCATGAGAGGATGAGCCTCTAAGCCTAAGACTTGGGCTACAACATAGTACGTATACTTGAAGTAAGGATGGAATTGGTTGACATGAAAGGGAACCTTGTTAGTTTTACTGAAAGGAATTATGGATCCTCTGACCTTTGTTCAGTGAATGGGTAATCTTCATTTCCTATAGATATCCTCTAAATTGAAAAACTCTTGTGACAATTTCTACATGTCAATCTTCTCCTCTACATCCCAGTCTAAATCAAACACCATATCAATTGTCTATTTGTTGATTGCCACCATAGGATTTCCTCAGTAATCATATATGGTCTTGGTTTCTAGATTATAGGAATCTGCTAGGGCTTTCATTAATTCAATATCTACAAATACATTCGGCACTACCAGTTTCCCTAAGTTTCTCTTCCACAGGTTACTTATGGGCTCAGGAGCCTCCCTTCTCTTGTAACCAAATAAAAACAACTCATGTCCTCTGATCTCAGTCCATATGTCTCCTGGATGTTCAAATCTATCTTCTAACCCTTCCTCTTCATTTTTGATTTTCTTGGACCTTACACTGGAAGTTGGACATTGGTCCAACAAATCCTGAACTAAAGTTCTACCCTCTTTCTTCTGTTGTTTGGGTTTTTCCTCAAGGTTTAATTCTTTTCCTTTCCTACTCTTTTTAGAAGAAGATGAGGGTTCCATAACTTCAATCAATGCAGGATATCACACTTACTTGGAGAATTGTTAAACTCTTCTGTCTATTTGAACTATTCCTTTTGACCCTCAGCTAGCTCCCTGCAACTTTCTGGATCTTGGCAATTATCTAGTTCTCATGAAAATTTGATCAATTTAGCTGTAATTTTGTGAGAAACTTGTATCGGATACAATAGTTAATGTCTTTGTTCTTGCAACGGTCACTCAAGTGTTTGAACTTAATTGCAGATGTGACACCTTGAATTCAAGCTTTTAATTTCTTCGCGAGAACCAATGTTTAGCTGAAGTGACTGTGAATTAGCTTTTCGTCGAAACCCTTGTCTTCGGTGGAGTTCTTTAATCTTTCATCAAAAGTTATTCTTCATCAACACAACTTACTTTATGTTCTTTCGGGATCGATGAAAGCTTTGTATCGGCAAAAACCGCTTTTTCATTGATATACTATCTGCTTGTTAGAAAATCCTTCCTCTCGGTGAAAAATACATGTCGTTAAGTTATTCCAGGTCCTACTCGATATCAGATTTTCATTGATAAGACCATAACTTTAGCTAATGACTTAAGTGCTTCCTCAATGTATCATTTTCATCGACAAACACTATTGATGAGGATATATTTGGTTTCTTCAATATCATTTCATCAGTAAATGGCTCTTGTCGAAAAACCATGTTTTAGTTTCCTCGAAACCATCCTTTCTTCGATGAGATCTTCATCGATGAGTTTTATTCTTTGATGAAACTTTATGCTGGCCCGCCAAAGTCCTTTTTTTCTTCGATGCCTTTCCTTTATCGATGAAACCCTTCTATTTTTTATCGACATATTGCTATCGATAGGATTTGTCTTTTGATGGACATTTTTAGGTTTCACTGGTAGCTTAATTTCCTTGACACCACCTTTTGTTTACTTTCCGCTTTTCAATGAAACTGGAGCATCGATGAGTCATTTCTTTCATCTACCGAAAGAGATATTTCACCGAAGTCATTTTAACTTAGTGCTTTACACTTTATGTTTCATTTCGATGAAACTATCCTTTTGGTGAGACTCTTCTTGAGGTGTTCGACGTAATATGTTGGCCGATGATCTTTTAGTATTGATGAAACATTTTAAGTTTCATCGATATTTTTCATATGACCCTTCTAAGGGGAAAAATATAAAAAGTCTCCTAATTTTGCACCAACTTTTTACACCTTTAGGAAGATTTTTAAATTTAAATCTATTGTTCAACAAAACCTATCATACGAATCTCTGATTTTGTCAATCTAGAACAATCAAACTTGCCTAAAATAGTTTATAGCAAGCATAAAACTGGTTATCATCATCCTGAGCATAAATAGATCAAAACAATATACCTTTTCCATTTGTGTTGCATGATTTTGTCGATCATCTATTAGCTAGTTCAATCAACTACTTATCAAACTTAAGTCACTTAGATAATGTCTTATATAGGATAGATCGTTCCTGAAACCAAACTGAGTCTTAGTCACTTCTCTCAAATCAACTTAGATAAATGTCTTACAAAGGATAGATCTTTCCTGAAACTAGACTAAATCTTAGTTGCTTCTCTCAATCAATACGTTAGCCGAAAAACTAGCTCTGAATTTGATCTTGACTTCTGCATCACAAACAACTTTAGGTCACATCAGTCAATAAAAATGCCTATTCAAACCAGAATTTCTCATAAGAAAGATGCCAAAGGAAAAGGGCAATCCTTTTCATATCAAGATAACCTATTTTACGTAAAGAATCCATTCACTGATAAACCTTCATCATCAGATATACCAGTTTTTTATCAACCTTTATCTCCCACTATACCTGGAACAGAACAAGATGTCAAAGACAACCTCAATATTAATGGTACCAACAATGATTCCTCATCAAGTGAATCTGAAGATTCTGAACCTCCAAAAACTGATATTCATAGATGTCAAAAGGATAAAGATTTCCAAAAAATGATGAAGGTTATCATGGCCAGAGAAAAAGAAGACTATTTTCTAGAACTAGCAAAATAAGGCGCTAAACTTCCTATTCGTTAGAACATTCAGACTCTCATCACTAAAAAGGAAGGATCACCCTTAATAATGGTACATAGACAATTACAAGCCTTACAGACTGAGATCACAGAACTAAAAAAAAAGGATAAATCCCCAAAACAATATTCTCTGGAGACAATATGCCCATTTCCATTTGACAAAAACCTATACATGCCACCATTTCCTTCACAAGTTGAGATCCCAAAATTTGACAAATATGATGGTACCTCAGATCCCAAAGACCATATCAGAGAATTTTGTGCTTTATGTATGGATTTCATGCATGACCAAACATATCTCATACACCTTTTCCTGAGAATTTTGGAAGGGCAAGCTATGGAATGGTTCTCAAGTCTACCTAAGGGAATAATTTTTTTTGAATAATTAATCTAAGTGTTTCTAAAACAATACTCCTATAACATTTGATACCCCATTACTATGATCAAGCTTTGCAATACTAAATAGAAAATAGGGGAGCCTTTTCTCACTTTCCTCCAACGTTGGAGAAAGATGTTCTCTAGATATTCAAGGCCTATTCCAGATTCTGAGAAAATGGATATATTCATCAACAATTTGATCCCTGAATTGAAATACAGTATCCAAATGCAAGTGCACCCATCATTTAACAAAATGGTAGATAATGCTATCTGAATGGAAGATGTGCTTATAAAGAAAGGAGATATCTCACCTTGGAAAGAAACACAACTAGGATCTAGCTCTAAAGAAAAGAAGAAGTATTGGAAATATGGAAAAGACAACAACAAGAACGTTGTTAATGATGGAGTCGTAGACACTGTTAAAGCAAAAAACAAAATCCACGATATTTAACTTGGCTAGTGGCATGCAGGAACTCAAAGAAGCTGAAACTGTAGCAGAAAATCCTCTGAAGAAAGTAAAAGAGTGGTTCAAAGAGAAACCTTGGCTTTCAAAACCTAGATGTGAATTCACTCCTCTGGAAGAATCATACAAATTCACTTCCAAAAATTTATTGGTAAATGATCTGATAACCTTACCAGACAATTCTAGGCCATATGATCCCGAATTCAAACCAAAATGGTGGAGAGAAAATGAATATTGCGACTACCATCGAAACAAAGGTCATAACACAAACAACTACATGAAGATCAAGCAAGAGATTCAAGATCTCATAGACGCTGGTAAAATTGTTTTTGGGAATCACCCGACAAATGCTGAGCACAAAGAACTTAAAGATCCTTTAACTATTTACGAACAAGGTGATTCCTCAAAAAAAAAAGAGGTGCCAAAGTAAATTACACTTATACCAGCAATGACAACGTCATCAACATGATTGAGTCTTCTCAACCTGAATATTGCAATGTGATTATAATCAGAGACAAACAACATGAATCACGACATGCAAATTCCATGACCTGTTCTCAAAAGAAAGTCACTCTCCAAGGAGCTAGTTCTTCAACTTCGACTCAAACACCATCAAACCTACCAACCTCCTCAAAAAAACAAAAAGAATCAACATTTAATAAATTTAAATAGCTAACTTCATCATCATCCTCTAAATATAGCATTGTCGAACAATTGAAAAAGAATGAATTCTCAAATATCCATCTTTGAATTGCTCAAAATCTCTTCTGCTCATAAAGAGATCTTGGACAAAGAGTTGCTCACAACTAATGTTCCAAAAGATTTAGATATTGATCGGTTTCAATCTATGGTGGGTCATCTGACTTCAACTCACTATCTGACCTTCTCTAAAGAAGATGACAACTTGCTAAATCATCCACATAACCAGCCATTGCATATTGAAGCCATGATCCATAAACACAGAGTTAAACATGTTTTGATAGATGGAGGCACGCGGTTGAATATCTGTACTTACAGTCTTCTTACACAACTAGGATTTTCTAAAAATTTCATTGATCCAGCCAAGAAAATAACAATTAAAGCCTATGATGAAGAGAAAAGGACCTCTAAAGGTCTGGTATTATTACCAATCAAGGTGGGACCTGTAGAAAGAGATGTCATTTTCCAGGTACTTGATCTTCCTCTGTCATATAGTATCTTACTGGGCAGGTTGTAGATTCATGAAATGAAGGTCGTTCCATCTACATACCATCAATGCTTAAAATTTCCTTATAATGGAGTTGAAGTCAGTATCCATGTTGATACAAATCTCCCCTGTAATTCATTGACAAAAGGTGTTGATACCTTTGTGCCTCATAATAGAGAAGCCTCTATAGATGAAAGTCTAGAAGCTTTGATGAAGGACTTAGAAAATAAATTGAAGATTACAAATACTGGCATGGATGGCTACAAGATAGAACCAGTACTTTCATTAGTCTCTCTCCTTCCATCACCAAAATAGTTGGGCAAACCATCAGAGGCTATGAGAACACAAATTTAACTCTGAATATCATATATGATGGTCTTTTTGTATAGTCTTCTACTTCCTGGCAGATGAAATAGAAGAGGATGATGTTCTTAAGTGGCTTTTCAAGGAAGATAGTCAAAATGAGGAAGTACGACATTGTGAGATTTCCCCAACCCAATATGGTCCCGGCTACAAAATGATCCAATGCATGGGATATTCAGGTACTGGTCCCCTGGAAAAACATCAAGAGGGTATTATTGAACCGATTTAGCTGCAAACAAAATCTACAAATGATATGGGTGGACTAGGATACAATCAAAAAAAGACATCAGACCAAAAACATGCTTCTTAGTCTAAGTGGAAGAAAAGGATATCACTTTCAACATCACAGGAAGTCAACACTCAACAAACTCAAGCAGAGTGTGGAAATGAAAAAGAGGTGTTTATGGTGAAAATGGATAACAATAACAACAATATTGAAAGGCTAAATGAATTCAACCACAAAACCCTAGCCTAACAATCAACAAAGATCCACCATAACATATGAAGATTACCTAAGACAATGCAAATCACATGAAATCACAAAGATTATACCATCACATGTCCAATAGGGTTTTGATCTCCATTCTTCCTATCTCCATTGATCTTGCTTGATATATTTGCTCTCAGATTTTATATGCACAAGAGCTCAACAAAGACCGGAATGTGGTTGCAAGTAGGATCGTAGTGTAGTCAAGTCCTCCAAATTGTCGATTAGGTCATTAGAATGCTTGATTAGAATCAATGATTAGGGTTTGATAATGAAGGAAGCATCTCCTTAAATAGAAGACACAATATGAAATGGAGGGATAAGATTGAGAGGTGTAAAAAGGAGGTCGGCTAGGATTAGAGGGTAGGTAGAAGAAATAATAAAATAATGAGAGGGGTAGGTAGTGTATGAATGACATGTGTCATGGGTGGAAAAGGTTAATGAATTAATTAAATAAATAAAGATTTATTTAATTAATAGAAGAAGTGGGATCAATTAAATAAATAAGATATTTATTTAATTTAGGAAAAGGATAATTTAAATAAATAAATGTATTTATTTAAATGAGAAATAAGGCTAGAAGAGGATAAATGAATTAATTAAATAAATAAAGATTTATTTAATTAATAGAAGAATTAGGCTTAGATAATTAAATAAATAAAATATTTATTTAATTAGACTGGACAATTTTAGGTGTCTACATTTTGCCCCTCTTTGAGACAATGTGGCTTGTCGCGTTGTTTCAAAGAAGATAAGATGAACTGATACAGAGTTGCCCCAGAATGGGAATGATATGCCCCCTCGAGAGATTGGATGAAAAAGTCTGGAAAGATTGCAAACAATCTCTCGATAAGAAAGAAAGGCTAGAATGGATAGACCGGATAAAGTGACAGAGTCACGGGATGAAGAAGGCTGACTCGGGAAAATGAATGCGAGGGCTAGGGTAGGCTATAAGATAGACCACGGGCAAAAGACATCCTCATTGTCATCTACACCTTCACGAGATCACAGTGCAGAGCGAGAAAAAGAGTAGCAGCAGTCAGCAGTGATGGCTTTCGTACACAGATTCGACCGCGTTCACCGATTTCAGAGGCCAGCAGAGGCAGGAGAGCCGGTAAGTACCACCAAACCTCTTCGTACTTTGACGCATTCAATTTTGTCATTAATGCATGCTAGTTAGAAATAAATGCGCTTAGGAATAGGGTACAAAAAAAGTGCAAAAATGTACAACCGCGTCTGCGTCGGTGCCAGGCACGTCTGTGTTCGACAGGCGCATCTGTGTCAGTGCCAGGCACGTCTGTGTCTGGAACCACGTTTGTGTCTAATGCGGGCGCATCTGTGTCCTGAAGGGGCGTTTGTGCGCCAAAGTCGCGTTTGTGAATAGTTTAGGCACGTTTATGTCAAACAGGCACGTCTGTGTCATTTAGGCGCGCTTGTGTAGTCTATAGGCGCGTTTGTGAGGTAGAAACGCGTTTGTGAGTTAAAAGCGCGTATATGTCAAAAAATGCATGGTTTTAGTCTTCTAGGTCAAATCGACAGTTCTGTGATGAACATACGCTGTCGATTGGATAAGCTGCTGAGAGGATACACTCAAGCAGGTCCTCTAGGAAGACTAGGATAGATCAAGGCACTTTGTGATGAACAGGGAGCACCAAGATAGAGTACTTTGTGATGAACAAGGAGTACCCAAAGTATGAGCAGCACTTTGTGATGAACAGGGAGTGCAAAATGTGAGTAACACTTTGTGATGAACAGGGAATGTCACACACGTAGTACTTTGTGATGAACAGGGAGCACTACTAGGATAAATAGCAACACTTTGTGATGAATAGTGAGTGTCACTAGAATAGATAAAAATATGCATTTAGATAGCGAGTAGCATTTTGTGATGAACAGGGAATGCCACCATGACTGACATGATTGATTTGTTTGACTGTAGGAGTATTTGCCTATGCTAGAGTCACGGGAGAGATTCCCGTCCACACAGAGGTTGCGACCTGAGTTGTCTTTTCAGGATAGAGCTGCCATCGAGGAGATGGGTTTGAGACACGTGCTGTATGTGCCTGAGTTTCGGGCAAACATGGGTTTGCTGACTGTGCTGGCGGAGAGATGGCACTCAGAGACGTGCACCTTCCATTTGCCGATGGGTGAGATGACAGTCACCCTCGAGGATGTCTACCAGATTCTGCGGATACCGATTGATGGAGAGCTGATTCCATATGATCGTGACGGAGACAGGGAGGCACTGAGATGGGTATTCCAGGATCCCAAACTAGAGATGAGAGTAGGGCATGTGGCATGGGATACCATGACTATGACAAGGTTAGCTTTGCCAGCTGTGATTGGAGGAGCCATCAGTGGTTTCCTGTGTCCAGACAGGGCGACACGAGGGTTGGCAGTGGGCTGGGGAGGAGCACTGGAGACATTGGTTACACATCACACCAGATATGCATGGGGTCCATGTGTGTTGGCACACCTGTATTATGAGCTTCACCAGTTTGTCTACCATGGATCAGTGGGACTGGGTTGTGGAGTGACACTTCTGCAGGTTTGGGCATATGAGCATCTGCCTGTCACACGGCCGATACACTTCAAAGGCAGGGGTCATGGACGGAGTTTTGTTCATCTGTACGACATGATCACGTCACAGCCTCGGATTGGCAGGCTAGAGCACTGGAGGTGAGTGATAGATGACATTGACACAGTCATCTGGAGGCCGTATCTGGGGTGCGAGGAGTGGGAGGATGATGCAGTGGAGCTGCCTTACACCTTCAGGAGCAGATATTTGATTGGGCGGACGCCCTATATATTAGAGAGATAGCTGGTGGACAGGGTTGGCTGACAGTATGGCAGGATCCAGAGGATGTCACGAGGCTCGGGTATGTATGCCCGTACAGTCAGGGATCAGGCGCAGTTTGGACCACTGTTGTCATATGATCAGGCAGTTATACAGCTGGCAGAGATGGTGCCTCTACCTTGGGATATGTGGCCGGAGATTGAGGATGCAGGTATGGATGCAGAGTACTCGGCATACTGGGCAGAGCATCCATTCCCATGGTTGACAGATCCAGGAGAGATACTGGAGGAAGAGGTAGGAGGAGATGATGATGATGGTGGTGGAGGCGATGGGGGTAGAGGCCAACAGAGGCGGAGGGGAGTAGTTGGGGAGAGGAGGGTGGCACCTCGGAGGAAGGGTGGACAGGAGGGACAGGCCCAGGTGGTGAGGGGTCGCGGTGGAGTGCCCCTGCAGGTACCAGCAGCACAGGGTCCTAGGGCACAGGGATAGAGACAGGGACAGGTATAGGGATAGGTGCAGGTGCCTAGGCATGCACAGAGACAGGTACAGGGACCTAGACATGTACTGAGATAGGTACAGGGACAGGTACAGGAGCAGGCACCCACAGAGGGAGAGCCATAGGCAGAGGCAGAGGGTGGGGATCCAGAGGAGGATGAGCTGATTGAGCTCAGGGAGATCTGCCAGGGCCAGGCAGATGAGATCCAGGAGTTGGAGAGGGAGAGGGACCGACTCAGGACCCGGCTCGGGGATACTAAGCGGGAGAGGGATCAGGCGATTCAGTGCTACACTGAGGCTGAGACAGCGTTGAGGGCAGGGAGGCAGGCGGTGGAGGACACAGGAGCAGGCTACGCATATGTCCTGTGAGCCAGAGAGGAGATTGCCTATTGGAGGGACCTGTATTATGGTGTCATGCCAGCAGATCAGCAGGCGAGGAGCTTTCATAGACCATCGCGGACAGCGACGGCTATGGGAGGGAGCCGGAGGAGACAGGCATCGAGTGGTGGGGTCATGGGTCCTCCTCCACCACTAGACAGGCAGGGTGATCCTGGAGCGGGTCCGTCTAGAGCTCAGATTCCATCGAGGCCAGGCGGCTCCGAGGGAGGGAGTTCATCATAGCCATAGAGGGCTCCCTTGTATAGGTATTTGTACCATTTTTTTGTATTGTAGACACCTGCGGGTGATTTTGTAGCCATATGATTCTTTTGACATCATTGTATCATGACACATTTGATTATATATGAGAGATGATTCATTTTTTGTGGCAGCTATATGCATGTGTACCTATGTGATGATATGTTCTTAGAATGTATGCTTATGATATGGATGCAAATATGTATATGACACAATGCAATATTTTTGTTCTTTTATGTTTTATATGCGTATGCATGATGCAAATGTGAATGTATGTAATGCAGATGAATATGATAATGCAAATGTAAATTGTGCTAACAAGTGTTGTGTGCAGGATGTGATGCAGTTGTGATATCTATATGTATGTATGAAATGCTTATATGTGGAAATGCAGGTGTAACTATATGAAATGCAAATGTTTTTGGTGTGTCATTATACTCAGTCGTGTGATAGCAGGCTATGCGGACTCAAGAAGGATGATGGAAGTCAATCAAGAAAGGGGGGATGAAAGACAGAAGATATGAAAGTGAAAGAGCTTCTTGTGCGTTATCATCATTGAGCTTTATTATGGCAAGTAGGTTATGACAATCGAGGCATATGTTCGACCCAGAAAGTCATTGTACCTGTTTGCATGGAGATAAGACAGTCACAAATAAGGAATGCCCCAGTTCACACTAGACTCACAGTGTCCTCATATCCTTGGACAAGCCATAGCATTACTAAAAGACAATCCACAGACAGCAAATACAAATAGGTGACGATACTCCATCCTCGCCTTTCTAGTCAAAGACATCCTAGAGATAGAATCTCTAGTCAAAGACATCCCGAAAAAGCTAAAAGACATGTCACCAAAAAAGATGAAATCAAAAGAAAACCAAGACTCGACACCAACATCCACTGTAGTCCTCAAGTTTAGTGTCTCTTGTCACTTGTATAAGTCTTATTTGATTGTGGTCACAATGTTTACTTTCACAAAAATGATAGATAGCACTGAACCATATGTTGTCTGAGTCTGTTGAAAGATTTGATTTTGTTGAAGCCCATTGTTGCTGCTGTGTCTCATCTGAAACTGATACTTTATTGTGGAGAAGATGAAACTTTATTGTGGATCTGTGATGCCAATGTTGCTTTATTGTGGATTGTGCGCGGATAGACTTGAAGGAAGCTGGAAGAAACTGTACTCCTCGAAACATGTGGTGTTCTCAGTTCCACACCCATCACTAGACACAGGATTTGCCTTAGCCACAGATAGGATCTGATTTATTATGGATGGACAGGGAGGTTTATTATGAACGGCTAACCAATCTTGGGTAGATCAATAACAAGCCATGATGGGAATGGGTAAGTTTATTGTGGATGAATTGGTCGTGAGTGTGTGCAAAGTGAAAGGATGAAAGTGAATCCTGAAGGAGGGAGGAGCAATGTCCCTACACATGGCGTTGGTGACCCAGTTTTCACCATGGTACTTGCCCAGGGTGCCACCGAAGTGGTTTTCACCGTTGGACGAAATTATTTCTCTTTACTTTTTTTTTTATTTTTCAATTTTTTTGTGTCACAAGGCGCCTGTTTGCCAGGTTTTCACCAAGTAACGATTTTTTATGTTTTATAATTTTTTTGAATTAGGATATTCCGAAGAGCTATGCGTAGAACCTGCGAAGATGCATGTTGTTGATAGGATCCTCCAAAGGTTCACCTTCTGTAGTAGAGAGCTGATATGCCCCAGATCCATAGACTGCTGTAACGATATAAGGACCAAGCCAGTTTGGTTCAAACTTGCCCTTCTTCTCTCTATCTTGCTGATTTTTGGGGTTTTCTCTGAGAACCAAGTCACCTACCTCAAATGTGTGAGGCTTGACTTTGTGATTGTAGCTGCGACTCATTCGTTGTTGGTAAGCCTTGAGATGATTAAAAACAATTTGTCTCCGTTCATCCAACAGTTCTAGTTCTTGTAAGCGAGAGACCCTGTAGTCTTCATCAGTGATGATGTTTTGCAAAGAGACCCGTAAAGAGGGTAACTCGACCTCAATAGGCAAGATGGCTTCAGTGCCATAGACTAGTGAATATGGTGTAGCTCCTGTAGGTGTGCGGACACTTGTGCGGTAGGCCCAAAGTGCAGGATTGAGTTGGATATGCCAATTACGGCCAACGTCGTCAACTGTCTTTTTGAGGATTTTAAGAATTGTTTTATTAGACGCCTCAGCTTGGCCATTACCTTGGGGGTAATATGGTGTGGAGAAACGATGGGAAATATGGAAGCAGTCACAGAGTTCACGAACATCCTGATTTTTGAAGGGACGCCCGTTATCAGTAATAATGGACTTAGGAATGCCATATCGGCAAATGATATAGTTAAGGATGAAGGTAGCAATTTGTTTCCTAGTGACTTGTGTGAGAGGCACGGCTTCAATCCATTTTGTAAAATACTCTGTGGCAGTGATAATGAATTTATGACCATTGGAAGAAGGAGGGTGAATCTTGCCTATGAGATCGAGTCCCCACTGACAAAAGGGCCAAGGAGACACAAGTGGTTGTAGTTCTTGTGCTGGTGCATGTATGAGGTCTCCATGAATTTGACATTGCTTACATTTCTTGACAAACTGATATGAGTCTTTTTCCATATTGGGCCAATAATATCCAGTCCTGATGAGTTTCTTGGCCAAGGTAGGACCACTAGCATGCGGACCACATATCCCTTCATGTACTTCACGTAACGCAATCTGAGCTTCGTCACTTTCTAAACATCTAAGAAGAGTGCCATCTAGACCTCGTCGGTATAGGATATCAGCTAAAATGACATATCGAGAGGATTGGCGAATGAAAGTGCGGCGTTGGTTGTTTGATAGATCAGGAGGCAAGATATTGTCGCGAAGGTATGTGAATATGGACCCATATAACTAGGATTCGGGACCAACAACGCATATCATTTCAGTAGGAGTGATCTCATATGAAGGAACCAATAGGTTGTCTACCAAGAACTCATAGCAGGTTTCATTTTGAGGTAGGTCAATTAGTGAAGCAATTGTAGCCATGGCATCTGCGGTGCGATTCTGCTCTCTTGGTATCTGCTCAAAGTCTATCTTTGTAAAGTGCTATTTCAGATTATCCACCATTTGTTTATAAGGCAGTAATTTTTCATCTTTTGTTTGGTAATCATCAGTTGCTTGACGGATAACAAGTTGGGAGTCTCCAAAAACACGAAGTTCCTGGATCTTCCATTGAACTGCAATTCGTAATCCTGTTGTTAATGCCTCATATTCCGCTATATTGTTGGTGCAAGGAAATGATAAGCGGTATGATTTTGGTATAGAATCGCCTTGAGGGGTTATAAAGAGAATACCAGCTCCTGCCCCATGCTGTGTGTATGAGCCATCGAAGTACAGTTGCCATGGCTTTGCACGTGACACTGTTAAAATGGATTCATATGGAAATTCTGAATTTAAAGGAACATCATCTATCATGGGAGCATCTGCTAATTGATCTGCGATGGCTTGTCCTTTTATTTCTTTTCTGTCCACATACTCGATGTCGAATTCACTCAGTATCATTACCCATTTGGCCAGCTGCCCAGTAAGTGTAGCTTTGTTGAGAAGGTACTTTAATGGATCAATTCTTGCAATCAACTTAGTCTTGTGAGTGAGCATATAATGTCGTAATTTCTGTGAAGCAAAGACCATAGCGAGACATGCACGCTCGATTGGTGTGTAGTTTAGCTCATATCCCACCAATGTGCGACTGATATAGTATACTGCTTTTTCCTTACTGTCAGCAATTTGTTGTGCTAGGAGTGCCCCCAGTGCTGTTGGAGTAGCTGATATGTATAGTAGCAGCGGTTGATCTGGAATTGGTGGCATCAGAACTAGTGGATTTAAAAGATAATCTTTGAGCGTCTGAAAAGCTTGTTGACAGTTATCATCCCATTTGAATTTGATGTTTTTATGTAGCAAGTGTTGAAAAGGGTTGCACTTATCTGCCAGTTGTGCTATGAATCTTCGTATAGACTAGAGTCTCCCTTGTAAGGATCGAAGTTGACTGATATTTCTGGGTGGCGGCATGTCCAAGATAGCCTTGACTTTTGCTGGATCGGCTTCGATTCCTCTTTTGGACACAATGAATCCTAGGAGCTTCTCGGAGGTTACTCCAAAGACACATTTCTTGGGGTTTAATCTTACCTTGTATTTTTCCAACCGATCAAAGATGACTGAAAGTATGTCCAAATGTGTATCTCTATCTATTGATTTGCCCAAGAGATCATCAACATAATCCTCCACGGTTATGTGTATGAGATCATGAAAGATAGTGGTCATTGCTCTTTGATATGTAGCACCTGCATTTTTTAGCCCAAAGGGCATGGCATTCCAACAGAAAGTTCCCCACGGACAAGTGAATGATGTTTTATGTTGATCCTCGGGTGCAATTATTATTTGATTATAGCCAGAGAATCCATCCATTAATGATAGCATTTCATGACCTGCTGTGAGATCAATAATCAAGTCAATGTTTGGTAATGGGAAGTCATCCTTTGGACAAGCTTTGTTGATGTCTCTGAAATCTGTACATATTCTGATGCTGCGGTCTGGTTTACTGACAGGTACTAAATTGGAAATCCATTCGGGATAATCAATTGGGCGTATGAATCCGACATCCAATAATTTCTCCAGCTCTGCTTTGACTAGTAATGCCACTTGTGGATGCATTTTCCTTAATTTCTGTTTCACTGGCTTTGCCCCCAGTTTGACTGTCAAATGATGCATTACCAAATCCGGATCCAGTCCAGGCATATCAGCGTATGACCATGCAAAGTTGATTTGTCGTTCTTTGAAGAAGCTTATGAATTTTGATCTTTCGGACTCTGTTAATGATTGAGCCAGGAATATGTTGTGTGGAACCTCTTCTATACCAATGTTTGTTTTGATAGTCTCCTCTACCAACATGGATGATTTTTCCTCATATGATGTTGGGAGATTGTCTAGGCTTCCATCTTCGGGTGCCTCAGAGAGGTTTTCGCCCTCAGATACGTCTTTTCTTTTTACTTTTTTGGGGTCAGATAGCGCCACAGTGTGGTTTTCACCATAAGACCCTTGATTTGTTCTTATTTTCACATTTTTGCGACTGGAAGGTCCAACACCCTCACCAAAATATGCCATGTTGTTAAGTTCTATGGTGTATCCTACTTTGTGGTCCCCAGGGGGAAGATCATCTCGCATGCAAAGATAGTCAATAATAGCTTCATCATTTTGAAATGTGTCAAATTGTGCTGGTCCTTCATAATCCCAATCAATGAGTTGGTGGTGAACAAGGGGAAGGCCTTGAATGTTTTCGGAGTTTGTGAGGCTAAGAGTGAAGATGTGGTTATATTCGGGTATATCGAGGCAATCATCGAGGTCATCGATGGCACTCTCCTCATCAGTCTCGATCACAAGCGAATCCAAATTATCATTACTAGTAGCGCCTTCCGGGACAGGTGTTCTCATCCTATGTGATTTCAACCTAGAACCTTGAGACAAGGACTGTGTAGACTCCTCATGGGCTGTTTCTTGACCAACTCTGAACTTTTTATAAAATTCCTCTTCTTCTGTGGGTTCATCTGGCTCTCTGAATGTCTCGGTGAGCTCGTAGTCACTGGAGGATTTGTCTGAACCCCATTCCCATTCATTAGAATCTGTGGAATAGCAATCCTCTTGTTGAATTTTGGCAATTTTGATTCGTGATGCCTCTTCTGTCTTTTTAGTGTGGATCTTGGAAGTCAGAAAACCAAGTCCCTTTGAACGTTCTCTTTTTACAGTCAATTCAGGTTGTAGGGGTTCCATGACGCCGTCTTTGCGTAACCCAAGAGGGATTTTTCCATCATACCCGGATTTTTGTAGAATCTTGAAGCCTTTGCCATATTTCTCACAAGGTATATTGATCTGATCATTTGTGTCATCTTCAATGTCTTTATAGAGCATTTTGTATAAATCTTCCTCTTCCAGTTCGCCCCATCTTTGAAAGGTAGTAGGATCCCATTTGAGCGTCATGATGAATGTTTGCTTGTTAGGATGTGGCCTTCCAAATTCTTTTGGAGAGCTCATGACTTGTCGTAAATACATGGTCTGATTTAAAGTGTATTCTCCCATGCCTTTGTCCTGAAATCTGCCTTTAAGTTCACCTTGTTTTGATGTCGAAGGTTTTAATGACTCAGGGTCAATGTATGCCAAAGAAGGAACAGCCTCACGATTACTGGGAATGATGGTCTCCGTATGTGATCTCAGGTTATTGCAATATATGAACGGATTAGGATCACCGTTAACTGTTACCTCGACTCCATTATGAGGAAACTTAATGCATTGATGATATGTTGATGGGACTGCCCTCATCTCATGAATCCAAGGAGGTCCTAGCAATATATTATAAGTGAGATCTAAATCCAGGACCTGACAAACCACATCCTTTGTAACTGGCCCAATTCTTAGAGGTAAGGTGACTGTGCCCTTGGATGAACGCTCTTCATCATCATATGCCTTGATGGTGATTTGATTTGTTGAATTCACAGCTTTATCAGAATATCCCAATTGTTTAATGGTGCTCAATGTACAAATGTTTAGACCAGCTCCTCCATCTATCAGGACTCGCTTTATTCGATGTTTGTGTATGAAGGCTTCAATATGTAATGGTGCATTATGTGGCTGACTTACAGATGCGTCATTGGCTTCTATGAATGTAAGGGAATGTGGAATGGAAAGGTATCCCAGCATGGCTTGAAACTGGTCCACGTTCAGATCAGTAGGAATGGCGGTGTCTCTCAAGATTTTGTCAAGAATAGCTTTATGAGCGGGGGATATGCGTAAGAGCTCAAGGATGGAGATGAGCGCGGGTGTCTTCCCTAACTATTCTACAAGGTCATACTCAGGTTTGGTTGATGAAGAAGTGGCATTTTTAGTGGAAGCACCTGGCAAAGTAATCTTACCTTGACGGGTTGTAACATGACATTCAGAAGTAGGCTCGGAAGAAGATCCAACACCTCTTAGGACAATCTTGGGTCTCTGAGGAGGATTCTCAGGATTTTTGTTCTTGATGGTAATAGTAGAGATATGATTGTCCGTCGAGATGTGATTGATAGTTGAGTCATAGTTGTAAGGTGCTCTAGTATAGTTGGCCTGATCATCTATGACTTGGGCTTTTCCTTTGTCATGCTTTGGGAATGGTTCCTTAAACATCTCATGTTCTTGATTAGACGAATGTCCCTCAATCTCAATGTCACCTCTATCAATGAGATCTTGCATGATATTCTTCAGTCGATGGAAATTTCCTGTCTTATGACCCTTGCTCTTATGAAACTCACAATACTCATCATCATTCCACCAATTTGGTTTGACCTTTGGTTCATATGGAGGAAAATCTGGAACTGTGATCACTTTGTTTGCCACTAGCTTTTTGAAGACTGATTCAAGTGGTTCTCCCAATGGAGTGTAGTTCCTTCGTGATCTGGAAGTTGTTTGAGTATTCACTTGATTGTTTGTAGAACTTGATCCTGAAAAGATGAACTTGGGTCTCATTGTATTGGCATCAACAACGCCATCGTTGACTGTGTTCTTGTTTTTATTCCAAAATCTTGGCTTGTCTTTTCCTTTAAAGTCATCTTTGTTTTCCTTGAATAGCTTGATGACTCCTTGTTCAATTAGGACCTTTTCTGTTGCTAAGCCCTTTTCAATAACATCCTTGAAGGTGGACAAACAAGCTTTCCTTAGATCATAGCCAATATCCTTGTTAACGTTTTGAGTGAACATTTCTACCATTTGTTTTTGGGGAATTTCACAAGAGCATCTGTTGGCTAGATTTCTCCATCTTTGTAAAAATGACGCAAAAGATTCTCCCTCCTTTTGCTTAGTATTGCACAAAGTAGTGACTGAGATATCTGTTTCTATGTTGTAGGAGAAATGCTGAATAAATGCCTCTGCTAAGTCACCCCATGACTTAATACCAGGAGGTAATTGAGAGAACCATTCCATAGCTTGATCACCTAAGCTTTGCGGGAATAACCTCATCAAATATGTTTCTTCTGCCGCTACCTCTATGCAAGCTGTGAAAAATTGTCGTATGTGTGCCTTGGGGTCTCCTTTTCCTCTATACTTGTCAAATTTTGGCATCACAAAGTGTGCCGGAAATGGAGGCATTGGAATGCTCTTATCAAATGGATAAGGACATATGTCTCTCATAGTGTATGTTGGTTTTGGTGTACTCATGTCCTCCATTTTCTTTTGTAAATCTCTGATTTGTTGCTCCAAATTATTCTTAGGTGGCGATCAATTTCTTGTAGCATACCCCATGTTTGGGACACCAATTTGAGGAGGAGCTTGTTGCATGTATGGATGATATTGATCATAGACATGTTCATATGGAGGAGGCTTATATTGGTGCGGCATATAGGGAGCACTTGGTATAGCTTCATGTTGAGGAACCCCATATCTATTTTGTGCATATATACCATATTCTATAGGCACATCGGGTTCTATTGTGTTGCCCCCAAATTTGACATGAGGTTTCCTTGTGTCCAAATTTTGAGCATGCCTTTGAGTGTCCACTTGTTTTGATTGATCCATAGCTTGAGCATGTGATTGAGCATATCTATCTGCATAAGGCTTCCATAATGGTCTTCGAAGGTAAGTATCATATGTTTGACCATGTGTATGTGGGACTTCTGGTTTTTGAAGCAAAGCTGATGGTGATTCAGGTACCATATGCGGTCCTCTATTTCCTCCACTATTGGGTCTCCTTTGATCCATGTTGGAGTGAGTTTGTTGTGAGGGTTGGTTTTCCATAAGTTGAGACATGTAAAAGTCATAAGGTATTTTAGCTCCACTTTGTGCCATCATGTGTAAGAAGTATTGTCTATCCCTCTTCATTATCTCTTCAACCAATCTATTGAAATGAGGATTCATTATGGATTCTTCTATATCTGTTGATTATATTGAAAAATTGTCCACATTGTCATTTTGTGTAGCATTGTTGTTTAGAGTGTCCATGTTCTCAACATTTGGAATGTTTCTATAAACATCCATGTTAGGCAATGTAGTGTGCTCAGGATTGAAAAATAAATCATTGTCATACTCATAAGAACTCATGTTTGCAGACTCTTGAGCTTCTTTAGCTTTTCTCCTAGATTTTTGAAGATGGGTTTCAACCATGAACTAGGTGTTTGACCAAGATGTGAGAGACTAGATGAAAAATGGAAAGAGTATGGAAGACCAAGAGTTGTATGGAGTGTAAATGAATCTTGAGGTGTACTTGCAATGTCCAAAGTGTAAGACCAAGTATGTAAGTAGTAGAGTAGGTGTGACTTCCAAAGAGAGGATAGTTTCTCTTGATGAGGTAAGCTGACCTTGACTCTAAGTAAGACCAAATGAGACCCAAAGGTAAGAAACCTTGATGAGGGACCACCTAGCAAAGTGTAGTTGTATGTAGTGTGTTGACAAAGTATGATAGGGACAAGCAAGTGACCTTTTGACTCAAGTTTAGACAAATGTGAATGTAAAATGAGATGTGAAGAAATGATGGACTATATGAGACCCAAAGACGGGTTGAATGCTAGATGAAACCTGAAGAAACAACCTAGGAAGCTCAAGTATTCCGAAACTGATTTCTTGTGTTTGCTGGACTGTGAAATTTTTCTTGCAATTTTGAACACAGATGCCTCTGTATACTTCACAGACGCGATTCCCAGACACAAATGTGTCTCTGTTCGACACAGACGCTGCTAAAAACACAGATGCTATTCTGCCCTTCACAGATGCACTTAGATGACCCAGACGCGGTTAAAACAGACACAGACGTGTTTCTATAAACTTCGTGCAATTTTTCCAATCTGTGAAGTTGTTTTGTTGTGACCAAATCCGACTGTTTGACTGTTTTTCATGACAAGAGGACACAATGTTGATGAGGATTCAATGTTTGCAAGTGTTTTAGACTCCAAAAGTGTGTTGTTTGATGTAAAGTTGTTTTGCATACACTTGAAGACACAAAAGACACAATGTTTTGTTGTTTGGTCTTGAATGTTTGAATGTTTAACATAAGACAAGCACAATTCTTATGGCTGGCCAAGACAATAGTTGTTGATCCCACATAGGGTTTTACCCCCGAGGCTACGCTATTCAGAGCAGATACTTAGATGCTTGAGCTCACTGGCTCCACCCTCGACACTCACTTCTCAGGTTAGCCAAGCATTAGTCCCCATGAAAACTCCCCATGGCGAACTTTGTATCTCTACTAAGAACCGTATGTGTGTGGGCCGCTACCAGAGGTCCGACCTCCTGCCCCAACAACTAGAAGGATTTGGGCCTCTAAAACAAAATGGTGCTAGTAAGGGCATCCGCTCGTGTGGCCATACATGTGGCACTTTCAGCTTTGTAAATACAGAAGGCTCCCAGCCGATAGGGGTTACGCCCTACAAATGATCAAATAAATTTGATCAAACGGGTTTATGGGGAGACATAGTGTCGGTATGAACTAATCAGCACACGTTATTCATAGTTTTCACCATGAATACATTTGATTATAGTGGTTCGGATGAGGTGGGTTTTCCTCGCTACCACTTGGGTCGTTCTCTTCTCACTAGTAGTCCTAATGACCACACGGGAAGACAGGCCCTCTAAAGATTAAACAAAAAGAGCCTATTGCTCAAGACACAAAAGATAATGATTCAATTTTAGTGCACCAATGGAAGTGTTTGCTAATCTATGAAAACAAGGCACACAACAAAATTTTAAAACCCTAGCCAAGGACCTGCAACAAAATTTGTTAGTAGTTTGGGTTGTTTCAAATGATCACCCCTTCCTGCAAGCACACAAGTTAGGTGAATTTTAAAAACCCAAAAGACTTTGTGAAAGAGGGGCCTTCAACAAAAACGTTTTTGCTTCCAAAACAAGCTGCACAAACTTGGTTAGCTAGATCTGCAAGGGTTAGTCCAAAAATAAATCAGATCTGAAACCCTAAATATGAAATTCGAAAACCGAATCAATGAAAATTTGAAAATTTTGAAACAGTAAAAACACAGACACTGTTATACCAGACACAGACGCATCTGTATGACACAGACGCGGTTCTGTGATGCACAGATGCGGCCAAAACACACAGATGCCCGTCTCGGACACAGACGCGATCAGAAGTAACGCAGACGCGATTATGTAACACAGACGCCCCTGTCTGAGACCTGCAAAACAAAATTTGTTGAAAACACAGACACGATTCCTGCCTCTGCAGACGCTCCTGAAACTCAGAGACGCGATTCGAACACTCGCAGATGCGGAAATACCTAAAATGTCGTCGAAAAAAAAAAAAAAATGTCCGATCTGCAACTTCAAAAACACAAAATCTGCAACAAAAAGGTTAAATGCAAAGGGACAAGAGTCCCACCGGGCGTGCCAAAATGTTTATGGTGAAAATGGATAACAATAACAACAATATTGAAAGGCTAAATGAATTCAACCACAAAACCCTAGCCTAACAATCAACAAAGATCCACCATAACATATGAAGATTACCTAAGACAATGCAAATCACATGAAATCACAAAGATTATACCATCACATGTCCAATAGGGTTTTGATCTCCATTCTTCCTATCTCCATTGATCTTGCTTGATATATTTTCTCTCAGATTTTATATGCACAAGAGCTCAACAAAGAATGGAATGTGGTTGCAAGTAGGATCGTAGTGTAGTCAAGTCCTCCAAATTGTCGATTAGGTCATTAGAATGCTTGATTAGAATCAATGATTAGGGTTTGATAATGAAGGAAGCATCTCCTTAAATAGAAGACACAATATGAAATGGAGGGATAAGATTGAGAGGTGTAAAAAGGAGGTCGGCTAGGATTAGAGGGTAGGTAGAAGAAATAATAAAATAATGAGAGGGGTAGGTAGTGTATGAATTAAGAGATGAATGACATGTGTCATGGGTGGAAAAGGTTAATGAATTAATTAAATAAATAAAGATTTATTTAATTAATAGAAGAAGTGGGATCAATTAAATAAATAAGATATTTATTTAATTTAGGAAAATGATAATTTAAATAAATAAATGTATTTATTTAAATGAGAAATAAGGCTAGAAGAGGATAAATTAATTAATTAAATAAATAAAGATTTATTTAATTAATAGAAGAATTAGGCTTAGATAATTAAATAAATAAAATATTTATTTAATTAGACTGGACAATTTTAGGTGTCTACAAGAGGAACTAGAAATCAAGAGAGAAGAAACAGTTAGTAATCAAGTTTTGATGGTGTCAGCTACAACAATACAAGGAGTTAAAGTTACAGAAGATATGAGAGACGAAGTAGAAAGAATTAGAGAATTGTTTGCACCAGTAAAAGTTCCAGTCACATACACTGGTAGGCAACAAGTAGACAATTCAAAAATTGACTCAAACAAGTATGAATGGGGTCCAAACTACCTCTCTGATACATCCATTATAGAAACTCCAGAAGATTCCAGTGATATCACAGATGACACTCAAGATGATGCACTTAAATATAGAAAAGGAGATATTGGAAATTAGACTAAAACAACAAGAAGACTATGAACAAGGGCTGAAAGAAGGAAAAATACCAAAAAAAAATTCATCTATTATATACCCCTCTAATAAGACAAAACAAATCAGGTATGGGATTACACAAGAAGAATTGGAAGCTACAGAAGAAGAACCAGTCATTAGTCTAGAGGAAGTTGAATGGAGTAGACAACAAGGACTCATAGAACCATCAAGGTTATGTCAATAGGTATGTCAGATACAAATGATAAATGAGCCAAATATTGAAGGAACTTGCAGCATTAAAGATGTAGGTGTTGAAACCATACATACATTCACTCAATCACTTGAAGAAGACTCAGAAACTTCACCCAATGACTTTGATGACTATGACAATAGTCCTATTTATGACAATATCTACTCAGCATCAAACTCTGAATAATCTAATGTAAATGATGAGAATTTGTCTACTGATCTTGTTATTGTTGAACCATGATATGAAGTCCAGTCTGGTGTAGAGAATGATGCTACAAGTAGGTCTATTGGATTAGGTCAACTAAATATTAACATGCACTTCAATAATCATGTTCTGACTCTTCCTGCTCTCGAGACATTTACGCATGGTAGTCTTCTAGAAGAACTTTTTGATTCGCAGTTGTGATGACAATACTGTGAACTCCCTCAAACCTGTCCACACTCTATCCTTGGTACATATTGAATTAATTGACTATAGTCAACAAGACCAACCCATGAATGTACCTACTTTTGCCAATGACTACACGCTAGCCTATTACCTCAACGCAGTTGAACCCATGGACCCTTCCACTAGCGAACAAAGTGAGAAGATGACTGAAACAGATATCAAGTATCTTAGTCACAAAAAGAAAAATAAAAATAAAAGATCTAATGGCAAAAACCACATTGTGGTGGTGTCAGAATCTAAAAAAGAGAAAATAAAAGACATACCTAAGGGTGAAAACCTCTCCGAGGTGCCTGAAGATGAGATACTTGATATACTACCAAGTCATTTTCAGGAAAGGTCTTCTATATTGATTGAGCCAACTCAACCAATGAACATTGTGAGTCAAGAGATGCCACACATCATTCACTTAGCTCAATCACTATCAGCAGAAGAATTGAAAGATTTCACTCATCTCTTTTCAGAAAAGAAGATCAATTTTGCATGGACATACTCTGATATGCCAGGCCTAGATCCTGATCTTATCATGCACCATCTTTCTATCACACTAGGAGTTAAACCAATCAAATAAAAACTTTGTAAGATGTACCCTCACGTGGCACTTCTAGTCAAGGCTGAGCTAGAATAACTGCTAAAAGATGGATTTATCAGAGCTATAGACTATGTAGAATGGATTTCAAAAATAGTAGTTGTGTCAAAGGTAGACAGATCTATTAGGGTTTGCACAAACTTCAGAGATCTCAACAAAGCTTGTCCGAAGGATGACTTTCCATTGCCAAACATTGATATGATAATCGATATGACTGCTGGGTATGAGATGTACTCACTAATGGATGGATTCTCCTGCTATAATCATATCAAAATAGCTCCTGGGGATTAGGAAAAGACAACTTTCACCTATGCATGGGGAACCTTTTGCTGGAATGTCATGCCATTTGGGCTAAAGAGCGCAGGAGCAACTTACCAAAGAGCAGTAACTACTATCTTTCATGATATGATGCATAAGAATATGGAAGACTATGTTGATGACACTTTAGTGAAGACTATGAAGAGATCCATGCATATTCAAGAGCTAGGTTTTATACTAGATAGAATGGAAAAATTCAAACTCTGGCTAAATCCAAAAAATTGTGCATTTGGGGTAACATCGGAGAAATTACTTGGCTACATCATTTCAAAGAACTAGGGAATCGAGGTTGATCCTGAGAAGGTCCAAGCTATAATGGAAATGCCGCCTCCGAAGAACATCAATCAAATGAGAAGTTTACAGGGATGTCTCCAATCAATCAGACGCTTTATTTCTTAGTTGGCAGACAAAGCTCAACCTTTCACAAAAGTATTGAGGAAAGGAGTAATCTACAACTGGGATCAAGAATGTGAACAAAACCTTCAACAAATAAAAGAGTACCTATCCAATCCACCAATATTGATGCCACCAATTCAAGGTAAACCATTGATCTTATACATATGAGCTACTAATTCATCATTGGGGGCACTTCTAGCACAACAAGATGAAAATAAAAAAGAGAGATCTATATATTACATCAGCAAAACATTGGTGTCTTATGAAATGAACTACACTATAATAGAAAAAGAATGCTTGGCATTGGTCTTTGCATCAGAAAAATTGAGACACTACATGTTAGCACATTCCATCAAGCTAGTAGCCAAGATTGATCCACTCAAATATCTTCTAAGCAAAGCAACACTTACAGGAAGATTGGCTAAATGGGTCATGGTTCTTACAGAGTTTGATATTGAATATGTAGACCGCAAAGCCATCAAAGGATAGGTGATTACAGATCAACTTGTTGATGCTCCAATTGAAGACACTCAACCATTGCATATAAAATTTCTAGATGAATCAATAATGCACCTTACTCAACAATCCTGGAAGATGTTCTTTGATGGGTCTTTCACTCAAAATAGTTCCGGTACTGGAATACTTTTTATTACTCCTCAAAAGTATTCAATCCCAAAGGCTTATAATATTTTTTTCCCTTGTACAAACAACATTGGAGAGTATGAAGCTTTGGTAAACGAGATCAAGCTGGCTATCGAATGGAAGGTTTTGGAATTACACATCTATGGAGACTCTCAGCTAATCATCAATCAAATCAATGATACATATCAGATTCAAGATGAGAAATTGATTCCTTATAAGAGAATGGTGGATTATCTCAAGAAATATTTTACTTTTATTTCATTCCAGCAGATTCCCAGATCCACATACAAAGCAGCAGATGCTATGGCCACCTTGGCATCCATACCAGAGTTACATGAGTCTAATTTTTGCTTTGAATTTCTAGTGAAATAGTTACATTACCCTACCTATGATTCTCCTGAGTCCCAGATGGTTTGTTCTATTATTGGACATGACTCATCTCACTACACCCATATTTACTCTTATTTGTGTGATCAGATTATCCCTGAAAATCTTACCCGTAATAAGAAAAGGAACCTAACGCAAAACACTTCATGGTACATCATCATTGCTAACGATTTATTTAGGCAAGGGTTAGATAGTACTTTTCTTAGGTGTCTAGAAACTGAAGAGTCCCAACGTGCATTATCGGAAGTCCATGGAGGTATTTGTGGATCTCATTCGAATGGTCTTACTTTATCTTGGAAACTACTACGGGTTGGCTACTACTCATCAGACATGGAGAAGGATGCTATAAAGTTTTCTAAAACTTGTGAGAAGTGTCAGCTACATGGGAATCTCATACATGCTCCAGCAAGGGATCTCGTACCCTTCATTACACATTGGCCAAATATATCCTGCATCATTTAACGGACACAAGTTTATCATAACTACCATTGAGTACTTCACTAAGTGGGTAGAAGAGGTTCCGCTCATCAAAGCAACCAGTAAACAAGTAGCTCTAGTCATCCTAAACCATATCATTTGCAGGTATGGGATACCTTCATCCATCGTGACTAACAATGGAGGACAATTCAAGAATAAAGATCTAGATGAGCTGTGTGAAAAAATCAAAATAAAATAGCACTGGTCATCTATATATTACCCTCAAGGTAATTGACAAGCTGAGGCATCTAACAAAAACCTGTTGACTATCTTACACAGAACAATAGGTAAATCTGGGATGGATTGGCATCTACAGCTCAATCCTGCATTGTGGGCTTATAGAATAAGTATCAGAACACCTACTGGGGCTACACCTTTTTCTTTGATGTATGGATCTGAAGCAGTATTACCTATTAAAGTGGAAATAACATCTTTAATAGTTTCTTTGCAAGGTCTTGTTACTGATGAAGACTATAGAATATCTAGATTGCAAGAACTCAAGTTGTTGGATGAACATCGGCAAGTAGCATTTGATCATCTCAGAGTGTATCAAAAGAGAATGTCCAGAGGATATAACAAGAAGGTTCGACAATGAGAATTTTAGGTTGGTGACCTAGTTCTGAGAGAAAATCCTAAAAATCAATAGTTTCAAGATAACAAAGAAAATCAAAAGGAGAACAGCTCCATGAACTGATTAACACCATCCACTTGAAAAAGTTCTTCACCTAGTATTCTCTGCTCCAGCAACCTGTACAGCTGAAAAAGTCCTTAAAAAAAATCTAAAAATCATAAAAAGTCCTGAAAAAAAAAAGGAAAAAAAAGAGAGAAAAAGAAAAAAAAAAAAGGAAAAAGAGAGAAAATGCCTTGGTGAAAACCTGGTAAACAGGCACCTTGGTAAAAAAATAGAAGATCTTTGCCAAGCAGGTGAAAATCTAGCAAACAGGCGCCTCTTGTACTCAAGCACTCCATCTATCAATGCAACATTGGCATTTCCGCTTTCATTAATCTTCTCTTTCGCTTGTACATATCTTATAGTCACTTTTGTGGCATCCTGGTTCGTTGGAACCCTCATGGCTTGAAACTGATTAATGTCCTAGCCTTAGGTTAATTGATTGAGCACATTACATGTCCTAAGCAGTGTCAACCAAGTCAACTTTACGTCAATGAAACTTGGTCGTCCACTCCGAGTAAGTCACCTATCTCCTGACTACTGAAGAGTTTTATCACTAAGTACACAAGCAAAACAACATTACTGAAAACAATCACTAAACACTTTTAGATATGCATGAAATTTTCTTTGTGTGTTGTCTTTTATATTGTTTTCAATTATTATCCCTCTAAGTAGCTCGAGGAAGTCTATCTTGACTAAGAGGAGCAAGGATTGGGGGCATAATATTTTCTTTGTTTTCTGTTTGTAGGAATGATTCTGATGATTTGGAAACATCTAATCAGCTAGGTGTCTGTGATAAGAGCCTTCACATTAAGGTGAAATCACCACACATACCTCGACTCCACTTATTTGTATGCTACAGGGAGGTTAGCATCATTTCTTTGTTTGTTTTGAGGGAATTTCTTAATTGTGCAATCCGGGTCCATGCATAATCTATCCAAGGATATGAACGAAAAAAGGGTCATTGCAGACAAGATAATTAATATTGCACATGAAAAGAAAGGAACTCTAATGTGCCTGCTATGTTTGTTAACACTCAGTGATGAAACTTAAGCATTTCAAATCAAGTGACTAGGATTAGGTTGCATTTCATTTTGCATCTCATTTTGCATTTCATTCTGCATTTTGTGAATTTAGTGTGATTTTGGTATGATAAGAATGATCTCTTTATCTTCTGAATGAGAGTTGGAAGCATCATCATTTCTTAGCTAAGTGGTCTCTTTTTCATCACTTCTCCGATTGAGTACTTGTCTATTGAGATGTTAGTTGCATACATAAGAATCTTATATAGATTCATACATTTCATTATCACTCATTTGCATTCATCTTATTGCATAGAAAAAAATAAATAAATTTGCATTCCTAGATACTCATTGTCATTATTTATTTGCATATGAAAAGAAACAAAAACAAACATCCGTATTCATTTGCATTACATCCATACTAAATAGATATGCATACATATAGAATAAAGCATATAGAAGAAAGCATCTCATAAACCAATTGACACAAGTACAATGAAATCAAATCCAGATCTCGTATATATAATGATAAAGTCTCAGGGTACAAAATAATGTCAACTGACATATACAAATTCCCATCGAAGCAAGAATCGTATGGGATACAAAAAAATGGGTGTGTCTACAAAAAATCTTAGAGCTATAAAAAAATCTAGCTCGTTGGCTCTCCCTCATCGCCAGGTGGTGAAGGAGTTGGAGCCTACTGACCAGGGTCCTGATGAGGTGCCCGAGCTCCCTCAAACCATGCCATGTACTATGAGTAGGGTACAACCTGCTGTGCTAATGGAACTGCTACACTATAAGCTACAACATAATAGGCCGCCCGACTGGTCTAATGGAGAACCTCATGCTAAAAAAGCATCTCGCTCTGCTCTCATCTTTGTGACCTGACAATCGCACTTAGCCCTAAGCTCTGCTAGCTATCGGTATCGCTCTGCCAGCTATGTTTGTGCCACTGTTAATTGTGACTACAAACCTACCAAAGGTGATCTCATCGACCACACTGCATCTGTCCCCTGCTCCCTCGCAAGATCTCTGCCTCCATCGCTGCCTCCATCTCCACCTCTGACTCCCCCCTACTCATCTCTCCTTTGTCTCACCTACCTAGGAGCTACTCGCTCCTCCTCTCCTCTTAGTTGTTGCCTACCACTAGCTAGTACCCTGCTGTTGCTAGCACTAGGATCACCACCTACCCGCCTCAAAGCCTCAACTCTCTATCCCTGCCTCTTTCCCTATCCCTATGCTTGCATAGGGGCATCATCCTCAATCTCCTCTATCAGAGGTACCTGCTTCACCGGATCTGTGAATGTAGGGAATGGATGTTGCTGAAACCAATCCCTATACTGGGGCAATACCCTTGCATCTGTAATATCCTCTAAATAGTCCCACCTGAGCTGCTACAACCTAGTCAACTCCTATATGCCCAGGGCATATGATAACCTAGGTCCCCATCCTTGTCTCTCCTCCTATGCATAACTCGTATATGCAGTAAACTCCTACGAGATCCCATGAGGTCTACCATACTGCCTCATCACTTGAGTAACCACAAACTACTCGACCACTATCACTGATCTGCCAATGAGAGGTCGAGTCATAAATAGGTCTTTACGTATAGCTCTCCATTCATCCCAAGGCTCAAGACCCCTATAAGGTCTCCATACAACAACTATCAAATCATCCAGCTATCATCTCTAGTACTCTATCTAGCCTAGATGAAGCTGAGTAATGTATCCATAATATCTACAAACAATCGACTATTGTGGATCTCTAGCATCATCCATAATAGGTTTGCAAACTAGGAGGTGCTCTGAGGCCCATACCTATAATATCAAAACCCCTCTAGCCATACTCTTCCCCTCCCGGTAAACCACCTCATGCATCTCATGATATATGTGTGCTGGAATACAAGAACCCCATCCTAATCTCTAAGGGTTCTCCACAAGCCTTTCTAGCATCCTGCCCCAGTCGCATAAGAAACTATGTTGTCCCCTATCTATCATAAGGAAACAACCAATGAATCTTGCTAGGATGCATGCCAGTGGAAACTGATCATTGTACCTGGCCATCATTTCATCCCAACAAATAGACCGTGTCAGAATGTCTGCATCATGAAATACCTGCCTTAGAGCTAGTAGGCTAGGACACTGTGTTGAATCATAATCCACCTTATCCCTAGTGAATGGAATCTGGAGAATCCTATATACATCCTCAAGAGTGATAGTCATCTCCCCAACTGGCAAATGAAACATGTTATGCTTAGAATGAAATCTCTCTAAAAGTGCAGTGAGCATCCCATGATTCACACGGATATCTGACATCTATAAAAGGTGAGTCAATCTGCATAAATCAATATGTGCTATATCAATATCAGATAACTCGTGAACTAATGTCATAGTTGGTGGATAGACACATCTGAAAAGAATATGAAGTAGTCAAACCTGCAAGAATCAAACAAAAGATCATCAAAAAAAATTTCAAATTATGCTATAAGACAAGTAAAAGATCACGCAAATCCAAAACAATCAATTGCAAAATCAAATTTTCAAGTTTGGCCCTCAAATATGCTCATTGTTTTTCAAACGATATATCACAGTAGAGGCAGAAACTTGTATGAGTCAGGAATGGGTATAGGACGACAAAAGACTCTGATACGACACAAAACAAGCTCTAGAATGACAAAATGGTCTCTTTTACATACACTCGTACGATACAAGGGTAGGTGTGAAATGACAAAACCAATGGACTCAAATGACAAAACAATTTTAAGCAGTTTTTCATATGACATAGGATGTCGTCTCGCATGACAAAATGACAACGTCTAACTTTTACATGCCTAAAAATTCAAAAAATCAACAAAAAAATTCAAAAATGAAATGATTAAGAGGCTTAAGATCGATCACTTTGTTGGCAAATGCACACTCCAATGAGAAATTGTAGGTGATTGAAGGTTTTTACATTGATGGCAATCTTGCAATCATATGATACTGGTAAGACAATATACTGGCACCGATAGCGACAGACTCTACACCGGCACACAGGACAGCGGCAGGCAAAGGAAGGATACCGGCACCCTGGCTGACAGGAATTTTGTTTATAATATATTTTGTAATTAATTGTAAAATCATTGTAAGCCAACATGGCGAGTTGTAATATGGCTCATATATGTATGAGATCATTGTAGAAAATTTTGTAAGAAAGAGATAGGCAAAATTATGCAGACCTAATATGCAAATTTTAGGTTAAGGGTTTATGTATGCAGCAAAGCAAAAACTAGTACTAGATCTAGCATAGCAGATGCTATTTTGAAGCAGTACAAAACATTGGATTTGTATAATCCATTTTGTAAGTCAGTGTGACTTCTTATTTTGTAGTTGAGTTTTTACAAATCCCACCAAGGTTTTTCCCATACTGGGTTTCCTCGTTAAACTACTGTGTTATGGTGTGCTTTTCATGTGGTTGTTGTTATCTTTGTTTACTGTATTATTTTCAGTTTACCGGTATACTGTATTGATATGCTTTACATGTTTTAAATCAAGTAAATTCTATAACCGGTTAGATACTGATTCACCCCCCCCCTCTCAGTATCTTTGGGAATCCTAACAATTGGTATCAGAGCCTGGTCCTCTATTTTTAGAAGCATAACAGCTTGAGGAAGATCTTGTAACTGGTAGAGATGGATAACTTGAAGAAACAATTGGAAACAACTCTTTCAGACTATGATACAGAAAAATTGAAGAATATCAAACTTGAAGATGATCTAAAAGCTGCTCAGGATATCATTCGAGCACTTCAAGAAAATTACACTTAGATATTTTCAAGAAATTTTTGATGCAAGTCGTTGATGAAATACCGACAGATCTATACAACGGATGAGAAGCTAGAAGAGTAGCTATTATTGAGCTTGATAAGAAAATAAAGATTGAAAAATTACTTGTTGTACATCCTGTTAACTCACTTGATGAGATAGATCAATTGATCTCTAAGGCTAACCCGTCAGTATTTTCAACTTCTCACCGCCATGTAGCACTAATGGCAAGGAGAGTGAATAAGATAACAAAGGAAACAACAGATGCATGGGATATATTCCTGGTAGAAAAAGAAAAATAGGAAGAGTATCAAAAACCTAAAACCTTCAAGGTATACCAAAAGGATAGGGACAAAGGAAAAGGCAAGGTTGGTGGACCTCCCAGTATAAAGATAACAAACAACTTACCCCCACCACCTTTAGATACTCCACCGGTAGACACTATTGAAAATCAACCGGAAATAGAGAGTATGAAGACAACATATGAGGACACAAATCTTGATTCTGAGGTGTTGTACACAATGAATATCGACACATAGGAAGTCAACATTGTGGTTGATAAGGAAACAAGTGAGAAAAGAGATGTGGCAACTCAGCTATCGGTAGAAGACACAATAATTGAGATAAATGTTGAAGATACAGTTGGAGACATTGAAATTGGGAGTGAGCAACAAACTAAATAGACAATGGATACAAGAAAAACTGATAGCACTAGTATTGAGCAACCGACTGAAAACATTTCAGGGGCAAGCATAGAGAAACTAGTAGAAAATACAAAATCACAAGCAGAAAAACCGGCAGTGGATACCACTGAAAAATCATCAGAGGCACCATCAGAGAAACCATCAGTAGAGAGAACAAAGAAATAGGAAGAACAATAGGTTCATTCACAAGTACATTCAGACACAGTGCCACCGGCTACAACTGAAAAACCTAAACCTTTGGTAGCAAAAATGGAGACACAAACCGATCCTCCTGTAAAAGAGGAAAGCAATGCTATTATCACCATTGATGGATTACAAATTGTGAAGTCAGTTGGACAGACATCCGGAACCTCCATGTCTGAATTCAGACCAACAAATGTGACAAAGTTACTACTAGATTCAATTAAGAAAATAACAAATTGTAATGCACTAGCATATAAGGCTATTGACGACACCATACCAATTTTGAAGATGATAGCTCCAAAGTGTAACATAGACAACAAAGATTCTTTGAACCAGTTAGACACATTGTCTAAGTATATAACCAGTAACCTAATAACACTGGATAAAATAAATGAGGATACATTTAAGGAGAGATTGATAAAGGAAAAAGAAAAATTCTTTGAGGATGTAGTTAAGAAGAACAAGGGAGAGATGGACACTCTTTTACTGAAACTCAATGAAATCATTTTTGACTTCAAGAAACTATACAGGGATACATTTAAAATGAATGTATTAATAAAAGATCTTGACAAATAAATCAAAAAGACACAGGATAAGATTAAAAATATTGCTGACAATCTGATTGGGACATCAGATTCACTTTTGGAATTAGAAAAGAAAATTTCAAAGCAAGAAGAGAAAATCAGGAAACTGGAAAATGAAAAACAAAGAATAAAGGACAAAGCAAAGGACTTAAAATGCTGACTTGGTCCAAGATTAGAGTATCTTATTTCTTTGAGAAAAGAAATATCTGAGGCTCTGGTTCCCGAACTAAAGACACTGGAAGAGAAAATGCACATACTCACCGGTACAGTGCAGAGAACCCATGAGGCTATAAAAAACAGTAAAACATTAAGCAACGACATAAATTTAATTTTGACAGATTTTTTTAGAGTGTAACCCACCAGTTACAAGAAACTAGGCTGGACTCCACTGATAGCGAATGACAACCATTGTCATTGATGTCAAAGGGGGAGTAGAGGCTATGAGAAAAATGATCAACAAATGGCTCATCGGCTCAGGGGGAGCTCATATTTTTTTGGTAAGACAATTCTGGCAGACTCATTTTTGGATGACACTTTTTTTATGACACTTTTTGGATATTTCTCATGAGTGTTGCCATCAATGCCAAAGGGGGAGATTGTTGGCAAATGCACACTCCAATGAGAAATTGTAGGTGATTGAAGGTTTTTTCATTGATGGCAATCTTGCAATCATATGATACCGGCAAGACAATATACCAGCATCGGAAGCAACAGACACTACACCGGCAGACAAAGGAAGGATACCGACACCCTGGCCGACAGGAATTTTGTTTATAATATATTTTGTAATTAATTGTAAAATCATTGTAAGCCGACATGGCAAGTTGTAATATGACTCATAGATGTATGAGATAATTGTAGAACATTTTGTAAGAAAGAGATAGGCGAAATTATGCAGACCTAATATGCTAATTTTAGGTTAAGGGTTTATGTATGTAGCAAAGCTAAAACCGGTACTGGATCTGGCATAGCAGATGCTATTTTGAAGCAGTACAAGAAATTGGATTTGTATAATCCATTTTGTAAGTCAGTGTGACTTCTTATTTTGTAGTTGAGTAGTGAGCTCTAGGCACTTGGCCTTCCTGCATGTGCAGGCCCCTATTGTAAGAGTAATATGTTGGTATTTTGGTATGGTTTTGTCATTGATGTCAACACCTACTGAATATAAGCACTTTGGAGATCCAGCAACATTCACCGGCAAGCAAGTAAACTGTACAACAGTTACTGGTATATGGTACACCGACAGGATATATTGTTCACCGGTACCTAGATTGATATGGAAGACACTTGGTAATGTCGAAGACATCGTGTGGACACTTTGTTTTGAAGAATTAATCATTGGTATATTCATATTTGCATATTTGCTTTTACCGGAAAATAAGTCTAGGTTATCTAGGGTTACACCGACAGGTTTATCTTTTCCAGATCAGCATGGCACGCTATGGAAATGATTTATTAGTGTTGTAAATGCATTAAGCTGACATGTTTAATTGGTTATTGCATCAGATATTATATTGTTTGTAAAATGTTTTTATTGTAATATCTTGTAGAGCTGACCTACTAAAATTGGTCTTAGGGTATGGTATAAATGTAAGATCTTATTTGTAAGATCAAGTGTGGAATGCGAAAAATAATTGAGTGAAGGTATATGTGAGATCAAGTAGGGATATACATGAAGACATCATTTGAAAGTGAAGCTAGGTTTTTGTATAAGCATATCAAGATTACACCGGTGCTGAATCCAGCTTATGAAGATGTTATTTTGTGCAGTACATTCTTATTGGATTTAACCATCCAACTGTAGTCAGTGTGACTCCCATTTTGTGATTGAGTAGTGAGCTCTAGGCTATTGGCCTTTCTGCATGTGCAGACCCCATTTATGTACACTTACTATCTGCAGTAGTATCATCTAATTGTGGGTAAGGTTTCCCACCGTGGTTTTTCCCCTTATAGGGTTTCCATGTACAAATATTGGTGTCATGTGTTGTGGATGACTTAATGTTTGTGTTTCATGCATTAATCCTTACCGGTATAACAATTTACTATTAACACTGTCTACCGACATACTTAACTGGTTTACCGGTATTAAGCATTATGTTGGTTAATTAGTTTTTGGTTTGAATTTATTAGACAACTAATTCACCCCCCCCCCTCTGTTGTCTCTAGGACCTAACAATTGGTATCAGAGCTTAGTCTTCTTTTACAAAAGTTTAACAACTTGAGGAGATCCAATGTCTACAAATTACTTTAGGAAGGACAGTCATAAACTTGATGGAACCAACTATGGGATATGGAAGATCAGAATGGAGACACATCTAAATTGCATTGGTAAAGACATCTAGGAAGTTACTAAGAATGGTTATACTACTATTGTAGCTAGTCAGACTGCTCCAACTACCTTAGCTAAAGATGAAGAGAATGACTGCAAAGCAAGAGAAGCATTTTTTAGCACATTATCAGATCAACAAATCATGGGATTATCAGATAGATCTACTGCTAAAGCTATTTGGGATCATTTGGAAACACTGAATGAAGGAGATTCCATAGTCAAGATTGCAAAACTTGAAAGCTTCCGAGTCAGGTATGAACATCTGAAAATGGAAGAAGATGAAAGGATTTCTGCTTTTATGGAAAGAGTAAATGAAATTGTTTTGGGAATTAAATGTTGTGGAGGAACCTTGAGTGAGGATGAAATTGTTTCAAAAATCTTAAGAGGTTTGCCACCGGCATATAAAATGAAGGTTACTGCTATAAATGAGTTGAGAACAATGCCTAAGACATCAGTAACTAGGGATACATTGATTGGAAAACTTTCAGCCTTTGAAATTGAGGAATTTGGTCATGTTGCTACTATAAAAACTGATTTAGCCTTTAAAGCATCAACATCATCTACTCCATCATTTGACAAATCAGACTGGAGAGCCTTTTATGCAAGAGAACTTGAAGAATCCAGAAAGGAGAATGAAGAGCTTAAAGAACTTGAAGCACTATTTGCAAGAAAAATCCCAAAAGGTCCAATTGGAAGTAAGTATGAAGGTAAAGCACCCTTTAAATGTTTTAACTGCAATAAGATTGGTCATATGGCTTCAAGATGTCCTGATAGACATGCTAGACTAAGAGAAGAAGCTAGAAGAACATACAAGCCTAATCCTGAATATCAGAGATACAGATTTAAGAAGAACAAAGATAAAGCTTGTTACATTGCTAATGAAGGTGTGACTGATGATTCTGATGAGGATCCAATAGAAAATGGATGGGTTTTTGTTGCTATAACAGAAGATCAACTAGCACCTACTTCTCAACCGGTAGAACAAGCCCTAGCAGCTAAAGTTGAAGCAAAGGATGAATGGATCATTGACTCTGGATGCTCACATCATATGACTGAAGACAAAGGTTAATTCTTTAACTTTCAAGAATACAATGGAGGTTTAGTAAGATTTGGAGATGACAAAGCCTATTCAATCAAAGGTAAGGGTTCAATATCTCTTGATGGTAAGCATAACGCTGACAATGTCTACTATGTTGAAGGATTAAAAAATAATCTTTGAAGTGTTGGTCAATTAGTTGAGAAGGGATTTCAGTTACAATTTAAAAATGGAAAATGCAAAATCATGAATAGAACTGGTTTGGAAATTGCAACCGGTAATCATACTAGAGGCAATATCTTTCATTTGAATAACAGTGAAAAGGCATGCTTAACTGCACATATAGATGAAAGTTGGTTATGGCATAAGAGACTATGTCATGTAAATTTTGATTGCATGGTAAAAATCAGTACTTCTAAGGCAGTTAGAGATCTACCTAAAATTGTGAAACCTCAGAATACAATTTGTAAGGAATGTCAATTTGGAAAACAAGTTAGAGCTAGTTTCAAAAGTATTCCAGAAAAATCCAATAATGCTCTTGATTTAATTCACACTGATTTATGTGGTCCAGCTAGAGCTAGAAGCTTGCAAGGTGATAGACATTTTATGCTAATTCTTGATGATTATTCTAGAATGTGTTGGGTTACTTTTCTCAAAGAAAAATCAGAAGCAGTTGGGAAGTTCAAACTATTCAAAGCAATGGTTGAAAATGAAACCGGTAAGAAAATCAAATGTTTAAGATCAGATTAAGGAGGAGAATTCACATCTAAGGACTTTGATACATTCTGTGAAGTGAATGGAATCAAAAGGCAGTTATTAGCACCTCGGACACCACAACAGAATGGAGCTGTTGAAAGGAAAAATAGAACTATCTTGGATGCAGCAAGAAGTATGTTATCTGAAGCAAATCTACCACATGTGTATTGGAGAGAGGCAGTTAGCACTGCTGTCTATACATTCAACAAAGTTCACATGAAAGGTGAAACTGATAAGACCCCTCATGAACTATGGTTTGGTAATACTCCTACTCTTAAGTATTTCAGAATTTTTGGAAGTAAATGTTATATTAGAAGAGATGAGTATATTGGCAAATTTGATCCTAGAAGTGATTAAGGAATATTTCTTGGTTATTCATCTAAGAGCAAGACATATAGATGTTTTAACAGGAGATTGCAGAAAATTGTTGAGAGTACAAATGTAAAGATTGATGAACAATTCAGAGGAACTTCAAGGTATATAGACTCTGAACCGGTAACAGAAATTGTGACAAATGAACCTATACTAAATCCACCGGTACAGAATGAAGATCTAGTTACCCCAGTATCATCAGAAGATTCCATAGTAATTGAAGAACAACAGCAAACTAAGACACCCCGGTATGTAAGATTGAATCATTCTGAAGATCAGATAATTGGAAACAAATTTAAGGGAGTTATGACAAGAGGAAGATTGGAAAATGAAGAGGTATGTCTTATTTCTCAAATTGAACCATCATCTATCAATGAGGCATGTGAAGATAAATTTTGGATTAAAGCTATGGAAGAAGAATTAGGACAAATTGAGAAAAATAATACTTGGACATTAGTTCCCCGGCCTAAAAATAAAAATGTAGTTGGAACCAAATGTGTATTTAGAAACAAACTTAATGAAGATGGTAAGGTTGTCGAAAATAAAGCAAGACTAGTGTGTAAGGGATATTCTCAGAAAGAAGGAGTTGATTACAATGAAATCTTTGTACCGGTAGCCAGAATTGAGGCAGTTAGATTATTTTTTGGCTTTTGCAGCTCACAAGGACTACAAAGTTTATCAAATGGATATGAAATGTGCATTTTTGAATGGAGATCTTGAAGAAGAAATATATATTGAACAACCTGATGGATTTTCTTTGATAGATGAAAATGATATGGTTTGTAGGTTAAGAAAAGCTCTGTATGGATTGAAACAAGCCCCAAGAGCTTGGTATGCAAGGTTGGATAAGTATCTTTTGAAGATTGGTTTTACTAAAGGAAATGCAGATAGCAATTTACATTACAAAATAACTAATGATGACATCTTGATTATTGAAGTATTTGTTGATGATATAATCTTTGGAGGAGAAGATTGATTATGTAAGGATTTTTCTATTGAAATGCAGCAAGAATTTGAAATGTCTATGATTGGAGAAATAAAATTCTTTTTAGGTTTGCAAATTTCTCAGACTGATAAAGGTATATTTTTGAGTCAATCCAAGTACTTAAAAGAATTACTAAAGAAATTTGGGATGGAGAACTCTAAACCGGTAAGCACACCTATGACTACAAATGACAAATTATCTCAAAGGGATGAATCTACACCTGTTAATCCAACTAGATACAAATCTATGATAGGAGGTTTATTGTCTTCTATGATAGGAGGTTTATTGTATTTGACACAAACCAGGACTAATATTATGAATGCAGTATGTATTGTTTCTAGATTTCAGAGTAATCCTAGGGAAAATCATGAATCAACAGTAAAAAGGATTTTTTGGTACTTACAAGGCACAACAAATCTTGGATTATGGTATCCTAAAGATGAAAATTTTGATCTATGTGCATACACAGATGCAAATTGGGCAGGAGATGTGGATGATAGAAAGAGAACCACTGGAGGAGCATTCTTTCTTAGTAAAAGATTAGTTTCTTGGTTGAGTAAGAAACAGAGTTGTCAATCTTTATCAACAACAAAATCAGAATATGTTGCAATAGCAACTAACTGTACACAGGTATTATGGCTTAAGCAAATGTTAAAAGACATAAAGGTAAAATGCAAGGAACCCATTACTATATATTGTGATAACACTACAACAATTGATATATCTAAGAATCTGGTATTACATTCTAAAACTAAACATGTTTCTATCAAACTGAATTTTCTAAGGGAAAAAGTTGAAGAAAAGGAGATAAAACTAGTTTATGTGAATACTAAAGAACAGCTTGCAAATATTTTCACAAAACCTTTGCCTAAGGAGACTTTTGAATATCTCAGAGATCAACTTGGAGTCATACCACCACCAGGAGAGACTTAGACAGTTGATGATTGTCATCAACTGGCAGAATTAAAAAGACAAATCTTTTATTCTGGTATTTGATGAGGAAGCTACTTCTCAGGGGGAGTAGTTGGTATTTTGTATGGACTTGAATTTTGTAGCTTTGGCATTTGATGTCAAAGGGGGAGAGATATCTATGGAAAAACACATTATCTTTTTCGGGGAGAGTTTTTTTGAAAAACACATTTAAGGGATTGGTATTGAAAATAATCTTTGGATAATCACATGTTACTCCCAGGGGGAGAAATGGAGATTGTTGGTTTTTGTATTTGGCATTTCTATTTTGGCACTTTGATGGTTTTTCCATATTGTGTTGCCATCAATGCCAAAGGGGGATATTGTTGGTATTTTGGTATGGTTTTTTCATTGATGTCAACACCTACTGAATACAAGCACTTTGGAGATCCAGCAACATTCACCGGCAAGCAAGTAAACTGTGCAACAGTTACTAGTATATGGTACACCGGCAGGATATATTGTTCACCGGTACCTAGAATGATATGGAAGACACGTGGTAATGTCGAAGACATCGTGTGGAAACTTTGTTTTGAAGAATTAATCATTGGTATATTCATATTTGCATATTTGCTTTTACTGGTAAATAGGTCCAGGTTATCTAGGGTTACACCGACAGGTTTATCTTTTCCAGATTAGCATGGCATGCTATGGAAATTATTTATTAGTGTTGTAAATGCATTAAGCCGACATGTTTAATCGGTTATTGCATCAGATATTATATTGTTTGTAAATTGTTTTTATTATAATATCTTGTAGAGCCGACCTACTAAAATTGGTCTTAGGGTATGGTATAAATGTAAGATCTTATTTGTAAGATCAAGTGTGGAATGCGAAAAAGAATTGAGTGAAGGTATATGCGAGATCAAGCAGGGATATACATGAAGACATTATTTGAAGGTGAAGCTAGGTTTTTGTATAAGCATATCAGCATTACACTAGTACTAAATCCAGCATATGAAGATGCTATTTTGTGCAGTACATTCTTATTGGATTTAACTATCCAACTGTAGTCAGTGTGACTCCCATTTTGTGATTGAGCAGTGAGCTCTAAGCTGTTGGCCTTTCTGCATGTGCAGACCCCATTTATGTACACTTACTATCTACAGTAGTATCATCTGATTGTGGGTAAGGTTTCCCACTGTGGTTTTTCCCCTTACAAGGTTTCCACGTACAAATATTGGTGTCATGTGTTGTGGATGACTTTATGTTTGTGTTTCATGCATTAATCCTTACCGGTATAGCAATTTACTATTAACACTGTCTACCGGTATACTTAACTGGTTTACCGATATTAAGTATTAAGTTGGTTAATTAGTTTTTGGTTTGAATTTATTAGACAACTGATTCACCCCCCCCTCTCAGTTTCTCTGGGACCTAACATAATATTCACTTATTGTCTAGTAAGCAAATATTGTGGGTCACAAATCCCACTGAGGTTTTTCCCACACCGGGTTTCCTTGTTAAACTATTGTGTTATGGTGTGCTTTTCATATGGTTGTTGTTATCTTTGTTTACTACATTATTTTTGGTTTACCAGTATACTATATGTTGGCATATGGACACTCCAATGAGACATTGTGTGTGATTGAAGGTTTTGTCATTGATGGCAACCTTGCAATCCTATGGCATCGGCAAGACATTATACCGACAAAGCATTACTCAGGCAACCTTGCAATCCTATGGCACCGGCAAGACATTATATCGGAAAAGCTTTACTCAAATAAAATAGTGCACCGACATCAACAAAATCAATTTACACCGGCATCGGCACAGAAGATGTACAGCAGCATAGAAGATGTACACCGGCACAAACGCCGACAGGATTTTTGATATGTAATATTTTGTTTATCATTGTAAGCTAACTTGGCAAATTTTAAAATGACTCTTGTATATAAAAGAGATCATTGTAGGCATTTGTAGGATATGGATAGAATGTAATAAATAAATTATAAGGCAGACCTAATGTGCGAATTGTAGGTCAAGGGTATATGTAAAGAACAGAGCAAGAACCGGTACTGAATCTAGCATTGAAGATGTTATTGTAAAGCAGTATAGAATATTGGATTTGTGTAAATCTTCATTGTAAGTCAGTGTGACTTCTTGTTGAGCAGTGAGCTCTAGGCAGTTGGCCTTCTTGCATGTGCAGGCCCCTATTGTAAGTAATATTCTCTTATTGGCCAGTAAGTGAATATTGTGGGTCACAAATCCCACAAAGGTTTTTCCCACACCGGGTTTCCTCATAAAACATCTTGTGTTATGGTGTTCTTTTCATGTGGATGCTTTTGATTCTATTATTTGCATTAATTCTTGCATACCGGTATATTGTTACTTTATATTCTGCATATCTAGTTTTAAGAAAATTTCATAACTGGTCAGATACTGATTCACCCCCCCCTCTCAGTATCTGTGGGAACCCTAGCAATTGGTATCAGAGCCTAGTCCTCTATTTTCAAAAGCCTAACAGCTTGAGGAAGATCTTGACACCGGTAAAGATGGAAAATCTGATGAAGCAACCTGAAGGAGCTCTTACTGACTATGATGTAGAGAAGTTGAAAAATATCAAATTAGAAGATGATTTAAAAGCAGCTCAGGACATTATTCAGGCACTTCAAGAAAATATTACTGTTACAAGAAACAAGAGAAGAGAACTTTGTGAAAAATTGCAAAATGAAAATGATGAAAAGGAATCATTAAATGATATGATAAGCAAATTGAAACAAGAGATCATGACAACAAAAAATGAAATGCAGGATATGACTATGAGATTTTGTAAAGAGATTGAGGATAGAAAGAAGAATGAAGAAGAATTGACAAGAAGACTAAGTGATGCTGCAAATGAGAACACAAGACTTAGCTATGAAAATGACATGTTGAAGACAGATCTGATGCATACTCAAAATGACTCGAATGAACTAATGAGACAAAAAGAGATCTTGGAAAGGGAATTGGAAACTACAAATCAACACAAAGAAAAATTCAAGAAAAGCTCAGAAGAACTTGGTACCTTATTGAAGAATCAAAAACTCAAAGGTGACACTTCTAGAGTTGGATTTGAAGTTGGAGAAAGCTCTGGTACTGGAAATACCCAGGATCAAAGAAAACCGGTAAGACCCTCTAATACTTACAAATTCAATGGAAAATGCTTTAACTGTAATAAATATGGTCATAGGGTAAATGAATGTAGATCTAGGAATTATCAGAACATCAATCCTCCCACCGGTCAATGCACCAAATACAACAAAATTGGTCATAACTCTGAAAATTGCAGAATGAATGTAAGATGTTATGTTTGTGGAAGATTTGGTCATTTATCAAATAAATGCAGAACACAAACCGACATAGGTTATGGGAAAGCTATTCAGAAATATAATGTAACTTGTTATGCATGTAACAAGATTGGTCATATTGCTAAATTCTATAGAAATAAAGGTACACTGGTAGATAACAAAAGTACTAGCTTGAAAGGTAAAGAAAAGGTTGAAGAGGTTAAGCAAGAATTTTCAAAGAAATGGATTAGAAAAGGTGATCTAAATATTGGGGTTACTCCTCCACCAATAGAACCAACAAATGCTTCACCGACAGGACAATATGATGCTCCACCGAAAAGACAGAGCAATGCTCCACCGGCAGGATGTTCTTCATCAAATTGAAGAAAATTATCTTGAGGGTTTGGCAATTTAATGACACATGTGCTATTATTCCCTCGATTAGAGAAAAGAAGTTGAAAATCCTTCATTACCGGCAAATAAAGTTGAGTTAATACATTGCCGACAAACAATTAATGTGGTAGGTGGTAGAAAAGACTTTATAAAATAAGGTTTTTTGCTCCATTTCATTTCACCATGAATTCAAACCTTTAGAGAGCGCGAAGATTTCCGAGCTAAGGCATTCCGAGCAAAGAGGCAAAGCACTTCAGCAATCAATCCATCCAAAGGCAGAAAAATGTATTTATCATCATGGCATCCTCCTCTACACCTGAATTCATAGCGAACCCTACAGTAGTCGAGGTTATAAAATGACCTAGGCCCATGTTTGAGCTAGTTCCCGAGGTAGCTAAGAAAGATGACAATACAGGTGCTTTTTCCCAAATTCCAAAGGGTGTTGTTTATGCAGAAGACCCTAGAATGTATATTCATTGCAACATAGAAGAATTAGTTGATGAAGAAATCAAAAACATGTATAAATCTGTTATATGTGACAATGCTGGAAATGTGAAACCTGAACATAAAATTGTTGAAACCCTAGGATTCACTGAAATCCTCTGCATTCCTGAATTTCCCAAGGAAGTAGTTAGGATAGTTCTTACCAGGGTACATGGCTCATTCTTTTGGTTTGACTCAGTGCATAAAATTACAAAGGTAGCTGTGAAAGCAGTAACAGGGTTACCTTCCATGGGTACCAGACCCAACAAAACCAAGAAGGTCTCCAATGACCTAGTAATGAAATGAACTGGTGCAACATCTGAGAAAAGATCATTGAGGGTTAATGATGTGACCGATACAAATGTGAGATTCATTAGCATGATTCTAGGTTACAAAGCAACTCATGCAAATAGGCTTAACTCTATTTCCAGTTTATGCATAAAGAGTGCTTATGACATGGTTAAGAACAATGTGAAAATTGATATCTGTGAATGGTTAAAAGATGAGTTAATTGACAATTTGGCAAAAATCAAGAAGGATAAGAAAGGAACCTTTAGATTTGGAAATTTACTTGTATGCTTAATGCTACATATAACCAAACAGGCTCTCGGTATAGGCAACAAGGATGTTGGATTTGACATACCGGTAGGAAAACAATTGTCTGACTTGTTCAACAACATGGGTGAAAACAGAGAAAAGAATATCAATGAATATTTTCAAGTACTAAAGGTCAAAATGAATAAAAGAATCAGACTATCATAGGAAATTGTCAACAAATACAAGGATGATATATGCTTTGTAATCAAAAAGGATGAGATCTGGATGGAAGCAGTCATCCCAAGAACAATCTGGGTTACAAAAATGGGGTATGAAACAGATGACCACATAGTGGAAACTTATGCCAAAGCACTTCTGGAAGCCCCCAATGAACCAAAGGAAGAAGTATTTGGTAGTGCTGAGCACACTGAAAGTCAAATTCAATCTAAAAAGAGAGTAAAGAAAGTTGAGGCATCTGTGAGGAAAGGAAGCAGGCAAGCAAAAGCCTTAAAAGATGATGTATTAAAGAAAACCGGCATAACAGAAGAAGAGTTGGCAGCCCAACAGCCTGAAACTCATCTATCACCGGTAGATACCTCCTCAGAAGGGGATATGCCAGCAACTTTCAAAAGAGTTATTAGGAAAAGAGACCCCTCACCGGTATCCACTCCTTCACCTAGAAGGACAAGACAGAAGCAACAAGCTGTAAGGTCTCCAGTCAAGAAAGCCACATCTAAGAAAAAGCTGACCCCCAAAAAGAAGAAGAAGATAGACACTGACTTGGCCCCTTTTGACATATTACTAAATGAAATCACAAAGGAAGGTAAATTGAAAAACATAGGGAAAATCTATGACACCCTATCAGAAGATGAGAAAGGACAAGTTGAGGAAAGTGTTATACTACACATGGACATGTATAAAAAGTTTTTGATGCAAGTCCTAAATGAAATTCCTGATGAATTATATAAAAGACTTGAGGCCAGAAGGCAAGGAATAATTGAGTTGGATGAGAAAATTAAAATAGAAAAATTACTTGCAGTATACCCGGTCAACTCACCTAAGGAAATTGATGATTTGATAGCTCAGGCCAACCGAACAGTCTTTTCCACTGCACATCGGCAAATATCATTAATGGCAGGTAGAGTTACTGAAGTTTCAATTGAAACAGAAGATGGTTGGGATAGATTCTTGGTTGAAAAAGAAAAACAAGAAGAATATATGAATCCCAAGCCCATTCTGGTATATCAAAAGGACAAAGGGAAAGGTAAAGTTGGTGGACTGCCAAGTATCAAGATTAGAGACAACTTACCCCCACCTCCTTTAAATACTCCACCGGTAAAAACAACTGCAGAAGATCAACCGGCAGCTGAGAGCATGGACACAGAGGATAACAATCCTAGTCCTGAAGTCCTATATACTGTGAATGTTGATACTCAAAAAATCACCATCAAATGTAACAGAGGTATTGCTTGAATCTATCAAGAAAATAACTGATTATAGCTCACAAGCCTATAAAGCAATAGATGATTCAATTCCAGTTTTGAAATTAATAGCTCCAAATTTTAATATAGCCAACAAAGATTCTTTAGGCCAGTTGGATACACTTTGTAAATATATTTCTAGAAATTTTGAGCAAACAAAGGTAGAAACTATAAAGGAAAGTGTAGAAAAAGAGAAACATAAATTCTTTGAGGAAGGAATAAAGAAGTGTAACAAGGAATTTGACACACTTCTACTGGAACTGTGCAATTTATTGAAAGAGTACAAAACTCTATATAAAGACACCTGTAAGATAAACTTTTTGACCACGGATGTAGACAAAAAGATGAGCAAGGTACAGGAAGAGATCAATAAACTTGCTGATAATTTTGTTAACTCACCTGATACATTATCAGTTTTTGAGGAAAAGATAACAAATTTTGAGGAAGAATTGCTCAAATTAGAAAGAGAAAAAGAGAAAATAATAAACAAGGCAAAATTTTTGAGATCTAAACTAAGTCCAAGATTGGACTATTTAGCATCTCTACGTAAGGAAATCTCAGAGGCACTAACACAGGGTAGCAAAACACCGATAGAGCACTTACAGCATCTCAACGGTACAGTACACAGAACTGAGATAGCAATAAAGGAGAGCAAGAAGTTTATGGATGGTATAAACTTAATTTTGGGAGATATTCTTCAGATAATAACTACCCAACTACAAGGTTGAGGTTATGAATTGGTACAACTACAAATCTACTAACCTTTTTCATTGATGCCAAAGGGGGAGTAGTAGATGAGAAAATTCAAAAAATAGGGATCACATGCTCAGGGGGAGCTCTAACATTTTTGGTAAACATTATTGGTAACAATTCTGGACTATACATTTTTGGACACTTTTTGAAATTTCTCATGAGTGTTGCCATCAATGCCAAAGGGGGAGATTGTTGGCATATGGACACTCCAATGAGACATTGTGTGTGATTGAAGGTTTTGTCATTGATGGCAACCTTGCAATCCTATGGCACCGACAAGACATTATACCGGCAAAGCATTACTCAGGCAACCTTGCAATCCTATGGCACCGGCAAGACATTATACCGGCAAAGCTTTACTCAAATAAAATAGTGCACCGGCATCAACAAAATCAATCTACACTGGCACCGGCACAGAAGATGTACACCGGCACAGAAGATGTATACCGGCACAAAAGGAAATATGTATACCGGCACAGAGGCCGACAAGATTTTTGATATGTAATATTTTGTTTATCATTGTAAGCCGACTTGGCAAATTGTAAAATGACTCTTGTATATAAAAGAGATATTTGTAGGCATTTGTAGGATATGGATAGAATGTAATAAATAAATTATAACACAGACCTAATGTGCGAATTATAGGTCAAGGGTATATGTAAAGAACAAAGCAAGAACCAGTACTAAATCTGGCATTGAAGAAGCTATTGTAAAGCAGTACAAAATATTGGATTTGTGTAAATCCTCATTGTAATTTAGTGTGACTTCTTGTTGAGCAGTGAGCTCTAGGCAGTTGGCCTTCCTGCATGTGCAGGCCCCTATTGTAAGTAATATTCTCTTATTGGCCAGTAAGTGAATATTATGGGTCACAAATCCCACCGAGGTTTTTCCCACACCGGGTTTCCTCATAAAACATCTTGTGTTATGGTGTTCTTTTCATGTGGATGCTTTTGATTCTGTTATTTGAATTAATTCTTGCATACCGGTATACTGTTACTTTATATTCTGCATATCCAGTTTTAAGAAAATTTCATAACTGGTCAGATACTGATTCACCCCCCCCTCTCAGTATCTGTGGGAACCCTAACACTATATTGATATGCTTTACATGTTTTAAATCAAGTAAATTCTATAACCGGTTAGATACTGATTCACCCCCCCCTCTCAGTATCTTTGGGAATCCTAACACACTTACCGTTGGCTCATAGTTTCGAGGTCGATTATGTTGTCTCTGGTGCTCAAATCGATAGTCCTATGTGGGAACCACCATATTTCTTCATAGAAGGCTTTTTGAATTTTTAAACTTGGAGGGTTAAAATGAATCTAAAATGACACTTCCATCCCTTATATAGCCAAAACCCTAATTTTTCAACTTGCTCTGAGGGACATGAAAATTGTACCCTTAGTTAATTTTCCCATCCTGATTCCATTTTTAGAATCAAAATCAAAATCCGAGATCATTCTCCTATTCAATTTCAATACAATTTGGACCACTTAGTACTTTCATCAAAAGCTAAATCTTTCTTCAAATTGCGCTCATTTTCTAAAGAATCAACGCTGAATCTCAATTCTACAAATCACCTTGGTGCTCAATTTCACATCAATCAACGCTAAATCTTCAAACATTTCTCTGACTCAATCTTTGTGCTCAAGTCATTATCATCGCCAACAATTGCCTAAAATCGTGTGCCCTCGCTATCTTTCGATTTCACTCCTGAGGGGGCATACTCATGACCTTATGACCTCACATCTTCACAGTTGAGAAAAGTTCTAAATATTCATGAAAATTCAAGAAAAAATATTTTTCAACTAAATAAAATCAAATTCTTATTGCTAAGGGGCATCTCAGCTTCATCACTTCATATCAAGTTGAGATCTCTCGATCATTTGAATCAAATTAATCGCTAGGGGCATATCAGTTTCATCACTTCAAATCAAGTTGACATTCGTCTTCATCTGAATCAATCTCTTAACGTCAATCAGTTTCATCACTTTTCATCAAGCTAATTATTTGTTTAAACTCAATCAAAAGTTTAAAGAGTATCTTTGATCACACACAAAATCTAAGTAGGTTTTCAATTTCATCACTTCAAATCAAGCTAGACAGTTTATCTTCGCTCATCATGTCTTGATCCATCAAGTTCAAGATCGATTTTATCTTCGCTCACTGTGTCTAGATCAATCAAGTTTAATTTTGGTATCTTTTCTCTTCATCGTTCCTAGTTCAATCAAGTTTGGGATGGGTATCACTTTAATCAACTCTTTTCAATTTCATCGCTTCAAATAAAGCTAAACACCTCGCTCTTCATCTGGTTCATGATCAATCAAGTTCAAAACTGGTATCTCTTAGACATCAACTATTCTTTGAACCAACGCGTTGCTCGCACATTAATTCAAAGAGGGGCAAATGTAATACCCTAAAATTGGTTACATAAACCATGGGCCCCTAATTTCAACAACATCACCAAGGTCCTAACCAAAGGCAATTAAATCAACTTCAGGCACACAATTAATTAATTCTTCAATTATCAAATGTCACATGGCAAGTCAATAACTCAATATTAATTAAATATTTATTTGTTTAATTAAATCATTCCAAGAAAAACATTTTGATCAATTATCCTATTTAATTTATTAAACATCATAGCATATTTAATTAATTAATAAATTTTCCATTTAATCATGAAAAAAGAATTAATTTATCATAAAAGAGGAATTAATCACAAAGCAAGAGTTAAATTGAAAATAAAATAAAAGAATTGAATTTAGAGAAATCAAACTTGAGATATTATATATTTCTTCTAAATTGAGAACTTGAAATCAGAAAAGCAATTAAAATGAATTTAATCATTCTCTAAAATTGGAACTCAAAGCTTTTGAGAAAAAGAAGTTTAGTTGCAATGAAAAGACTCTTTTCTTGAATAAATCAAATAATTACCTATTTTTATCTCAAGTGCATGGAATTAATTGAATTATATTTCTAATGCAAACTCAAATTTCTTTTCTGAATGCATTTCAATTAAACTATAATTGGAATCTATCTCAGGGTTAACTGAATCTAATTTGTCAATTATTTCAATTAATCTTAAATTGTGCTTTTTCTTGATCTCTCTTGTGATTCTCTATAAATTCAGCCTTCAGCTCTCATTCAAAACACCCTAGAGATTTATTATTATACACTTTTTTCTCTAGAGTCATTGAATATATTGTGCTTGCTTTTTGAGATTATTTGCATATTTAGTTTACTCATGATTGCTTGAATTCATGATTGCTTGAATCTTTCATCCATATAGCTTATTATTCATCCATCTTGCATCCATTTAGCTTAGTCTCATATAGATTAAATCCTTCGTCTTGGTGTAGTCTAGTCACTGGTATTGCTTATGCAAATTTGAGAGCAATCTTATACTCACATCTTTTAGAAGGCAATTAGTCTATTTGTTATGGTTTTATTATTCATGCCTATATCTATCTAACCATACATGTAATGACTTAATTGAAGTGTTGTGTCTTGCAGCTTACAGATACTTATCTCACTTTTTCACACACATATAGTAATGATCATGAGTAGCAATCATCTCCTCAGCCTCTGGCCCTGTTTTATCATACAAACTCTCCTTCAATGTCATATAGTTATCCAAGCTTGTGAAAGTGCCTTTATTTGCAAACCAAAATGGAGTAGTCTAAGCGTTCATTGAATCAATCATGTGCTTGATTATCTCTATTATCAATGCATGTACAACAGAATATTTCTTCTCATTTGCCTCATTCATTTTCTTCTCAAACTTTTCTACTTTGTATTTCCAATATATGCTATCCTGAATGAAATCATGATCCTCTGCTCTTCCTCATAATCAATAGGTCATTTTAGTATTGCAGTCCTTTGATCCTTTTACAATTGAGCGGCTATCTCTTGCCACTTTTGTCTTTCGTCAACTTCTGCACGATATGCATCCTTGTAGTGAAACATCTTTCTTGTGACAAAATCCACCCAATCTACATTTAGTCTAGCCACATTTAAATCTAACATTGTAGTATCCATGGGATTGTTCATCCCCACCTTTTGGATAGTCAATGTGGAAAATAGATCATCTGGATCAATCAGAAGGGGCTTTCTATCTGGAGAGTACACATCCCATTGTAGTAATGCCTTTTGCCTTGGATCATATCCAAATCCAATATACACAGTATCAATATTTCTAGGAAATTTGAAGTTCTCTTTACCAACTGATTTGGCATATGTGTCAAACATTAATGCACCCTTCATATTCCAACCAGGATATATGATCGTGCCAGCATCTTTTAGCATTTGTCTCCCTTTGGCTGGAGTTATTGTCTTCATTTCCTCATCAATGGACTCTTGAAGCTTATTTAAAGCTTCTTCATTGATGTCTTCTCTTCCTTCAATCCTTGATTTCTTTTCTTTATGTTGATATATAAATGTCTGAAATTTAGGGGTTTGGATGAATTGCTCATCTGAAACAAAGTTATCACAATCATCAATTCTCTCATCTGAAATTACATATTCTAGGGGCTCAACAGGAATTTCATTTTCTCCCTCTCCCATAGTAGCCTTTGTTGGAACCTCATCGTGCCTCTCATGGGCCATGAAATCTAGTGACAAATTATCAAGAGGAAGCTCTATCCTTGGTTCAGATGGCTTGTGCAAAAGAGCCTTTTCATGGATTCCTTCAAGGATTTCCTATTTTAGATCCATAAGTTTCCCTGCTTTACCAAGTGGATCTATGATATCTTCAAGATCATGTTTGATCATATCCCTAACAATATTCCAATTGTATGCACTCATCACTCTATTATATAGCTCCATCTTCTATGATGCCTCCTTCCTTTCCAAATTTCTAAAGAAATCTTCTTTTAATAGAGGGACATGCTCATACCCCTTGAACCCTTATAGATTTCTGGCCTTTTGAATATAGCCTTCGAGGTCAAATTGGACCCCTGCATCAACAGGCGACAATGAAAAGTATTTCATATTCTTACCAATAAATTCATAACTTTTTGTATTCTGTACAACAAAATCTCCAAAAGATAAATAACCTGGTAGGAAGGATTGCTTGCCTCTTGATCTCAAATGCAAATGGTTGGACTCATGCATCTGCTTAATAATCTCCAAGTAAGCAATTATATCTAGGATTGTTTTAGGCAGTACATTGGGGGCTCCTTCAAATCCATAGACCCTAATTTGAGTATGGGTCTCAAATGAATGTCAATCTCCCCAATTGTGATCAATTTCCAACTTTGGATTGAATTCTTTAGGTCTCAAAAACTTCTTGATTTCAAGAGAAAGTGAAAAATCTTCATTATAGCCTAACAAACACATTAGTGGTTTCACAAATTAATCTTCAAAGCAATAATATTGATGATTGGCATAACATTAATCCCATACTGAAAGCCATAACTGCGCCAGCTTCTTCATTACTTGCTTATTATACATATGTCTAGGTAAATCATCTCCCCATAAGCTATTTTCCTCTCCAACAAACAATAACATATGCTTCAACAATGAATAATGTGTGAATGCAATTTAGTTGGGATCCCCTTTTATCTTTTCAAGGTCGTGATTCATCTGATCAGCAATGAAGGAAGCATAATCAAACCCCTTGGGGTCCTTGGACTATGCATCAACAACAAGGACCATTAGTGCAATGTCCATGAGTGTGGGTGCCTCAACTCCAAGGACCTATCCTATGGAATAATAGGTATATTTAATGTATGGTCTAAACTGGTTCACATGAAAGGGAGCCTGATCAGTATCCTTAAACATCTTAGGTTTCTTTCCCTTTTCTCTCTTTCTGTGGAAAGGCAATCTCCACTCCTTGTATATGCTCTCAAGAGATGTGTACTCTTATATTAGCTTCCTAAGTTCAATGGTTGTCTCATATCCCCACTCCAAACCAAATACCCGCTCAATGACATCTTTTCTAATTGGCAATAGGGGTTCACCAAACCTATCATATATTATTTTTGTGTTAATGTCATACTAAGCTAAAGCTCTCATCAATTTAGGGCTAGTAAAGATGTTTGGGACCACTAGCCTTTCTATATTCAGATTCCATGGATTGCACATAGGCTTAGGACAATCTTTCCTCTTCAAATGGATCATGAACAAGTCATATCCCCTCAATTTCGTCTAGACATCCCCTAGATTCCCATGATTATCTTCAAACCCCTCTTCCTCAGATTTTACTTTTCTAGATTTTAAACTAGAGGCAGGGCATTGGTCTAACAAGTCTTGATTTAATGCTTCACCCTCTATCTTTTTCCTTTTTCTCTTAGTAGTTTCACTGGAATCTGTAGGTGGAGGATTTTTGGGTTTTCTACTCGTGGAAGGCCTAGTGGTCGAAGATGATTCCATAATGTGCAAATACGGAGTAAAATAAGTGTTAGAAACTCACTTGATTCAGGCTTGCAGAACAATTATGGCTACAACTTTGAATTCTCCTTGTCCTTTATCTTTCTCCAAGATGTTGAACTTTATGTCTCTGCAAATTCCATGTGAGATTTTCTCCCTCTGCAACGACATCTTCTCTATGTTTTGAATTTCAATGCAGAAATGATTGATGTGCTCGTGACAGTAATTTTCACCAACTTGAGTTCCTTAATGATACACCAACTTTGATGAGTGCTACTTGTGTGAGAATTAATCCTAAATATTTATTAAAATTGTATTAAATGTCATATCATCTTCTTTTCTATTATTTCCACCTTGTTGATGAACTTTGATATGCCTTCATCAAAATCCTAATTCTTATCGAAATGGGTTCTATGTTTCTAGTTATCGATAAGATTTTCTTCTTCTATGAAACTTCATTACATTTTATCAAAACCCTAAGTCTCATTGAAATCGTGGCTTTAACTTTTGTTATCACTCCATCTCTTCCATGAGAGCATCCACTTCAATGATGTGTATTTGATCATCTTCGCTAGCAGCTTTCTTATTGAGGAAAGGTCCTCAATGATATCTGTGACTTTGATAATTTTTAATTTTCCTCTTTATCGCTTCATTTTTTTCATCGCCATCATTGATTTTATTTCGATGAACGTTGTTCCTTTGGTGACAATTTTTTCAACTTCATCGAATCTCTTTATATTATCGAAGTCCTTTTATGGAGTACTCCCTTCGATGATTATTAGCCCAATGATCACTTATCATTGAGTTTCATCGAGACTGTATTCTCTTCAATGCCGCTATAGTGGGGACCACATCTTGCAAGGTTCTTTGTCAATGAACCTTTCCCCTTTGGTAATATTCTTTTGAGTTTTATCATGATAGTCTTTTATTGAAGTTGAAAATAGAAGCTACTTAATACTTTTCAATGATGTTTTGCCCCTCAATAATGTTAATTCCCTTCTCCTCGCATATTGGATTTCATCGATGCTTTAATTTAGGTCACCCTGCAAGCGAAGTTCTCTTCGATGATATGTATTATGCCGATGAAGATTTAAATACTTTAATCGAAGGTGCTTATCTCATCGAAACATGCTGACCTCGATGATTTCTATGACCTCAATGATGTTCAATCCCATATGCTAGATATCTTAACTTTGATCGAAGACAGACAATATGAAGTCATATGAGTGGATATTAAAGCCTTATTCGTGTTTGACTTGGGGGCTATATTAATTTTTATAAGGTGAAAATCAATGATTGGTTGTTAGCTTTAATACTAATTTTGGTTTAATTTATGGAGCTTCAAATTTTGAAAATTTGAAGTCCCAACAGATCTAAAGGAATCAGTCATGGATGTATATGAATTATCATTATGTTTTCCTAGATTTCAAGTGTTTGGAAGGTATATTAGTAAGTTTCTATAATTTCATGCCATGTTAGAGAATTTTTGATCCGTGTTGGTCCTCACAACTGGAATGGTAACTAGGTAATAAAACACAATTTAGAGATTGAATATCCTTAAATAGATAAATTTTCATGTGGCAAAGGCTCATTTAATTATCAACCAAGGACGTAAAATTGAAATGGGCTAGCACTGTATGTGCACCAAGTTCATATTGCAACCATTCTATATTACTGTAGGAAAGGAAATTCTTCTTAAAGTAAACACATAGAATCTCAAATGAACTAATACTTTAATCTTACAAATGGAAATTATTTTAAACAACTACTATTAAATGATAAAGTTCTAGTGTGCAACAGGAACTACTCTGCTATTGTGGGTGCAGGAATAGACAACTGCAGAAACAACTAATAGGGAAGTATGAATTTGACTGAAACATACAAAGGAGTACTCACCAAGTGGGCCCCCTTGAGTGAGTATCTTCAGAACTTCAGATTACAATTATCTAACCATTCAAAATCACATTGATCTCTTTATTTCATCTTTACTGAAAAATACATAAACAATACCAGAAGACTGTTTATTACAAAATAATATGGTTGTTCTCTGTTGTCCTTGAGAGGAGAGATCCTTTTATTTATAAGAAAAATTATAACAAAATTCTAACTGATCGACCACATTCCTATGGAATAGGAGAACATGATTTATTAACAAGAGAAGAAGTCAGCACAGGCAATAGAACAACATTTGTCTTGCAGTTGAGAAAATATAGTATGACTAGCCTCCTAGATCTAAGCTCCCCTAGGAACAGTTATAAATGTTTCATAAATCAATCTACTAAAGAACCGGTCAAGTGGCTTCAATCATTACTGCATTTCTCTGACTGGGTCTGCATTGCGGTTATATACTTGATGATCTTTTGAACTACCATTTGTCTTTACTTCACCTTTGCTGACCCTGCATCATGATATTAATGTGCACAACAAACATGTGTATATACTAATGCTAACATGATATAATTCAAACTATATTTATAATTGTTTTCAAATATTTGCATAGATAGATCATTTAAAATCATTATATGACATCCTTAGGTATAAGTTAAACTAGTTTCAAAAACACGTAAAAGGTATCAGCTTAAAAGAGTATTATAATCCAAATGTCATCTAATCATAACCCCTAGGTAGAAGTATTATATAAAACATATATCAAAATAGAGAAATTATTTAGGCACATCGTCTCCCCCTAACCTAACTTCTTCTTGATCCTCTAGCAATAGGAAAATTCTGGATTCTGGCATTGATTCAGAAATTGCCTGGGGTAACCTACCCTGAATCGCTTGTAGATAAGCTCCAATAGAATCCTTTCACTTTCTCCAATCTCTTCCACCTGGTATGTTCTATTGCTTCACTATATGGTGGATCACTATCCCTACATCCCATCAATGGCCATAGGAGGATTAGAGGCTAAAAACTAAGAGGCAACCAATGTTGCCCCTTTGTCCTCCCCAAGTGTATATACTTGGGTGCTTTGTTTAATGCTGCATGGTAATTTTATGCAGAGTGTGGCTCAAATTGTTTCAACTCATCTATTAGGCTATTCCAGCACTTGACTACATGTCCTATTGCTGCTTGTCCTTCTTTTGGAGCCATTTGTTCATATTCTTTATACACTTCTTCCCTTAAGGGTAGGATTTCCTTTGCATAATTTGGCTTGTATACAATCTCCTGCCAATCAAAGTAAAGTCACTTGGGTTCCCTTGATTCATCCCTTAAGGGAAATGAAAGCTCAAGTTCTTCCTTGTGATGCACCTAAATCTTCTCTCCCCTTGATATTTCATTCTGCATCCATGACATAAGAGCCCTTAATTAGATATCTCCAATGTAAAGCAGAGGGTTCCAATCAACATCATTAGGAACATCATAGTTAAGTACATAAACTTCACAGTGTAGATTTTTTATTGTTGTAGGAGATGTCTAATAAGCACTATAAAATTCTTTTGGTGTTTGCAATGAGGGACTTAAATCTCTGAAAATCTCTGACAATCCTCATAATTTGGAAACTAATGTGTTGTTCTCTTAAGTATAGAGATTAAACACGAGGAGGAGCTCAACATTGCATCAGTTGTGGTACCATGGTGGCTACTATTTCCACCTTAGCTTTAAGCTGGTCTATTTCCTCGTCCTTTTTCTCAATAACTTTCTTCTGGTAATCAATTATCATTTGCATTTTTACCTTTTCAAGTTCCCAATCCTCATAAAGAGAAAGTCCTACTGCATGACTAGAAAGGGAAGTAGGTGGCCTATGAACATGTGCTCTATGTTTCTTCCTTTCTTCTTTGCCCCCTGCTTCAATAACCTGCTCTACAGCAGATGCTAAGTTATCCAATCTATCAAAACCTACTTCTTTCTGAGGTTGCCCAATATCCTGGAGTTCCCCTTCTCCTTGAAGCTGTAATTCCTATTCTTCCTAAATATTTTGCAGTTCTTCCTCTTCTTCATGTTCTCTTTGAGGTTCATTTGGTGGAGAAGGAGGGATATTATTGTGGAGGGAACTGTGTTGTTCTCATTTTGGGGAATCAATCAGGATTGTAATGTTTGGCTCTATGGGTTAGTCTTGGCTTTTAAACTTTTTGTGAAGCCTACCACTACTTCTTCAAGATTTTCCTTTTTTGGCTGCAAGACTACTTCCTATAGCCAATTCTTCAACCACTTCAACAGTTACTGTAGGAACAGGTTTCATAATTTTTCTCTTCTTGGCCACAGGAGGGGGTAAATTATCATTTTTACTTTTCTTCTCCTTATGTCCTATGTCAACTTGTTTTTCTTTGCCCTTTTCTTTTTGTGTGGCAGCCCTAGTTTTTCTTAGACCTTGAGAAGGAACCCCTATTGTAGCTTCTTCTAGTAAGGGTTCCTCTGCTATAGGAATATTTTGTTCTAAGGATATCAAAGAGGATGAGGGTTCAAGAGGGGAACCAAGTTTTTCAAGGTTTTCTTGTTCCTGAGATGGAAGTGGCTCCTATATAACTATGTTCTCTACCCTAAACATTATAGTTTCAACAAATTCATTCAAAAGCATTGGAGAAAAATCACTCAGGGATTTTTCAACTAATAGCTTAATTAGGCAATGATGAGAAATAGAATGAGGCCCACCTTTCTGGGTCTCTATTGCACTTATGGAAAGAAGGTTGTACAATAGGCTTGGAACATTCATCCTTCTTCCATGGCGTAGATGACTTAGGAGCTTGAAGTGATGGGAATATAGACATGAGAACCTTCCTTCACATGTTAAATACTTCAGAACATGCGATGCTACTACTTTCCATTCAGGCAGAAGGGATTCTCGCCTAGTTCCTTATCTATCTACAACTAATGGGGGGTCTCCTAGACGTGTAAATTCTGCTCTTGCATTGCGTGCATCCTTAGATTCTGAGTACTTCTCCCCATCTATTGGTAACCCAGTTACCTTTGCTATCCATTCTTCTGTAACCACCACTCTCAAACCTTTTACCTGAGCTTCTCCATTTGAAAGTGTGCGGGTAAATTCCCTCACAATTTCTTCATTAAACTTCATTAGCTTTAAAAAATAATCTAGCCATCCACTGTTCCTGAATATTGGTTCACAATCCTGGTCCTAAAGAAGAACTTCATGGACTGTCGGCTCATGTTGAATAGGTGGACCACCTATTGCAACGATAACACTTTCAACTCTATAATGGCATAAATCCGCTCAGTTTCTACACTAAGTTCTACACTATAGCATACTCAATGTGCCTTTACTTAGTTGGAACCTAGCTATAGTCTAAAAATAACTCTAAGCAGACAGACAAGCAAAATGCAAGATATCACCTCAAACTAGAAATTTGAAAAATAAAACGCAATCTGAGAGGACATCAAAATTATCTGCTAGAGTAATTATCAGTGTAATTCCCCCCCAACCTAAGGTTTGATAGGTGTCCACACATGCGGAGGAGGACTAAGAAAGGACAGTATGGAAAATATCATAATTAGAGTTAATATGGTTTAATTATATACATGCAACAAAAATAAATACACATGAGCATACCTGACATCACACGAGTATGACTACAGTTGGAAGATATTTGAGCCGCCATGCATGGAAAATGATGCGGAAATGGATAGAGTGAAAGGAAAGAAATGAGTGAATATGGAATGGAATATTTATTATACAGAAAAGTACTCCCACCAGATGGGGAAGTATTTATTATGATCATGCAACAAATATATTAAGATGGAGTGGTGACGACAAAGTCATCAACAGTGGCTGCGGGAATCTCAGCATGATTGGCAGTAGAAAACTACCGCAGGAAGTCAGAGGTTTATGGTATAGATGCAATCGATGACTGTTGACTAACAATTTAAACTTAACATGATCTATTGTAGATAATCTAACAACACCATTAGAAAATGTTTCAATTATTGCATAAGGTCCTAACCACCATATCTGTAATTTTCCCAAATTATCTTTATACCTGGAATCATAGAGAAGAGCCCAATCACCTGGCTAGAATGATTTGTCCTTGATATAGCGATCATGCCACTTCATGCACTAGTTTTGAACAGATTCAGTATGCTGCAAGGCGGACTTCCTTATCTCATCTAAAGCATGAAGCTGTAGGAGCCTTTCTTCTTGTGTTGCAGACAGAGTCATATCTAAGGAAATAGATGTTCTCAAAGTTTTATGTTCAAACTCTATAGGCATCATTTCTTTTATCCCATATACCATTTTAAATGGTGTAAACCCTGTTGTAGTTTTCCAGGTGGTTCTATAAGCCCATATAGCTTCAAACAATCTGCTAGACCAATCTTTTCTGTTGAGTGCTATTGTTTTGGTCAATATGGATTCAAGATTCTTGTTAGTAATCTCTTCTTGTCCATTAGCCTGTGGATGATAAGGAGTTGATTTCCGATGCCTAACATTGTATTCATTAACCAGGGTTGTGATCAAAGTGGAAGTGAACCGTGCCCCTTGATCTGTCACTATTTCTCTAGGAACTCCATACCGAGTGAAGATTTCTTCATATAAGAATTCTGCTACCTTATTATCTCTGGCATGCTTGAAGGTTTTGACCTATACCCATTTACTAACATAGTCATTACAAACAAGAATGTAGGAATGACCATTTAATGGTGCATAAATTGGCCCAACAAAGTCTAGGCCCCATTTGTCAACTGGTGTAACAACCACCTAAGGATGTAGAGGAATTTCATCAAACCAAGTTGATCTTCCCATTCTTTGACATCTGTCACATTTTCTCGTGTATTTAGTTGCATCCTTGTGCAAGGTTGGCCAATAGTACCCTATAGTTAATATCTTGAGAGCTGTTATTTTGGCTGCAAAATGACCTCCACAAGGCTCATCATGATAGACATGAAGTATATCATATGTCTCATCTTCTCTTACACACCGCCTCATAACTTGATCTGGCCCTGTATAAAATAAGCAATCTTCTATCCATGAGAAGTTGAAACTCTTTTCTATTAGTAGTCTTTTCTCTTTGGGTGAGAAATATGGGGATGTCTTATTAGTTGCTAGGTAGCTGGCTATGTTAGCATACCATGGACTATGTAAAATGATGGAAAACAAATGCTCATCTGGAAAGGAATCATTAATGATCTCATTATTGGATGGCATTTGAATCCTTGATAGAAAATCTACCACTACATTTGCTTTTCCTGGTTTATCAATGATAGTAATATCAAATTCTTGCATTAACAACAACCATCTTGCCAATCAACCTATAATGGAACTTTTGTTCATGAGGTACTAGATGGCTGCATGATCAGTATGTACAAAGATTTGATATCTAGTTATATAGTGTCTGAATTTATTTAGGGCATAGATGACAACTAACATTTCCTTTTTGTAACAGTGTAATTCAGTTCTGGTCCTTGCAAATTTTTACTGATGTAATAAATTGCATTTTCCAAAATTCCTTCTTCTACCCAGAACTGCTCCTATTGTAAAATCAGATGCATCCATATGAATGTGAAAGAATTGACCAATCAGGTCCTTTAAGCACAAGGGCATGGGTTAAGGCTTCTTTTAGTTGAGAAAATGATTTTTCACATGCAACTATCCATTCAAACTCAACTTCCTTTGTTAATAAAGAATACAATGGCCCTGGTTTTTGACTAAAGTCCTTAACAAATCTCCTATAGTACCCTACATGGCCTAGAAAACTTCTTACATCCTTTTGTTTAACAGGGGAAGGTCAAGCAAGTATTACTTCAATTTTAGCTGGATCTACCTGAATACTTGTTTGAGAAATTTTATGCCCCAACATTATTCCTTCTTGCATCATCATAAAACATTTTTCATTGTTTAGGGATAAATTGTGATCTTCATGCCGCTGCAATACTTTGGTTAGATTTTGTAATGCCTCCTCAAATGTAGTCCCATAAGTATTAAATTCATCCATGTAAATTTCTATACAATAATGGGATATGTCTGAAAATATACTAAGGACAACTCTTTGAAAAGGTTGTAGGAGCATTACATAAACCAAAAAGAAGGACTGAATAGGCATATGTGCCCTAAGGGCAGGTAAAAGTGGTAATTTCTTGATCTTCTGGAGCTATTCTAATCAGATTATAACCACTAAATCCATCAAAAAATTAAAAGTATTGCTTACCTGCTAGAGAGTCTAACACTTGATCTATAAATGGAAGTGGGAAGTGATCCTTTTTGGTAGCAGTGTTGAGCTCCCTATAGTTGACACAAACTCTCCATTTCCATCCTTTCTTTGGAACTATAACCAAAGGAGAAACCCATTGACTGTCTGAAATAGGGTAAATGAATCCTGCATGAAGAAACTTTTGCAGTTCCTCTTTAACTATTTCCCTTAAAGCAGGATTAATCCTTTGTTGAGGCTGTCTAATTGGTTTACAATATTCCCCAATATAAATTCTATGGGTACACAATGCAGTATTTAATCCTTTCATGTCCTGATAATCCCATACAAAATCTTGTTGTTGGGATTTAAGTAATTCTGTTAATGACAACCTTTGATCTATTGCTAATTGACTATTGATGTTCAAATTTCTTCTTGCAACAACTTCTATTTGAATTACTGACTCGGCATCACATATTTCAGATAGACAAAAGGTTTGAATCTCCTGTGGTAGCAATGTGTGAAATATGTATGTGGCTACAAGAGAATTTAAAAATCCTACAGATGGAAGAAGGGTATGCAAAGGACTTACTGGTATACCCAATGACTGTTGAGTTGCTCCATAATGATTTCTTATGATGTTAGAGAGTATTGTATCATCCTCTTAAATTGCTATGAATGGGTCCCATGATAACATCATTAGTTGTTGAACATAATTAATTTCCTCTGCTTCTTCTCCTATATCTGGCCATACTACCCATTCTTGATCAAGTTGTGGTTGTGCTGGAGAATAGAGTGCAAGTGTTTTGGTAGTAATACCATCTGAAATTGTCATATCTCCTAATCTGCAACCTATATATGAGTCAGTTGTTGCTAGCCAAGGTCTTCCCAAAATAATTGGATATCCACCTAATGTTTCCTTGGGAGAGAGGATTGTGAAATTAGCAGGATGTTCCCAACAATCTAATGTGACAACAATATCTTCAATCATTCCTTTAGGCTGAATAGTAGAGCTATCAATAAGCTGCAAGACCGTTGGATTTGACCTAAGACTAGTAATGTTGAGTTGTTGCATGACATCCTTAGTCATCACATTTATTGCCGCTCCTAAGTCTATCAAGACATTTCTGATTTGTTCCATTAATAACTACCTTGACAATAGGGTTAACTGGGTCAGAATATTTAGGGACAACAATTTTTCCTAACATAATATCAGCCAATTGTCCTACTACATGCAATGTTTTTGGATCTTTTTTCTTCCTCCCAGGTTTCTTGAGACATGCCTCTTTGATAGCTTTTCCATATATGGGAATGTCTTTAATAGCTTGAAATAGTGATATTTTAGCACATATATGTTTTAGCTGATCAATAAGATCAAAAGCTATATCATCCTGATGCCTAGATACTTCTACCTATAATCTTTGAGGAAACAAGGGAGTTCTTATAGGTATATCTGAAGTTTCAGATTATTGAACTTTCTCAGGGTTTCCAAATTTATCAGGTATGCTTTCCTAAGCAGTCTCCTTTGTTGGTAACTATGTTATGACTGGAGGAGATGGAGTAGGCAATGTTGTCCCTGACCGCAAATGAATATCACTTATATTGAGAGAGTATGCAGGATAATTATTAGGATCAGTTGAAAAACTTGTTGTTGTTGTTGTGGTTTATTATTTGGATTTGGAATAGGCTATCTTGGCAGTTGGGTTAGCTTGGATGGAGTGATAGTAGGAGCTGGTGGCATTAAAGCTGGTTATTGGAACTATTGTTGTGGCTGCAAGAAACTTGATGACTAGTTTGCCCATTGTTGTCCTCCCCTCCATTGTGGTGACTGTTGCTAGTTACCTTGAGGGGGAGACCAATTCCCTTGTGGTTTTTGCCATTGAGATGAGGAATTCTGATAATTAGGCCAAGGGTTTTGAGAGTTATTCCAAGACTGGGGAGTATAATTTCCAATATTTTGGGAATATGGTGGTTGTCACTGATTGTTTTGTGCATTGTAATTCATATAAGGATTAGAAAATGATAATGGATCCTGTGGCATACCTTGTCTTGGAGGCAAAGGCCTTCGTTGTGTAACATAAAAGAGTTGTTCATCATCTCCATAGATAGGCTTGAAATTTTGGGAACTCTGTTGGCTATCAATTTTAGCTAACAATTTGCATCCACGGTCCTTCTTCTTTTGTCGACAGTGAGGACAAAATTCAGCAAGCATAGCCTCTTCCTCCTCATGCTTTTTCTTTGTGTGTGTATCCAATTGGGTAGACATATTATTAATTATATCCTCTTTAAAATCCTTCAGCAGATGAGTTATTTCCATTCTTGAGACTATTGAAGATGACTTTGCAACCAAAGAACCAGGCCTATAATGTCTTCCCCTTTTTGCTACATCTCTTGAATACTTTTGACAGATTTGTCTGATATCATCCCATTGAACTTGAGTAATATCTCCTCCTCCTATTAGATCTAAGGAGTAAACACAATCATCATTGATGCCCCTTAGAAAAATCAACTTCATAAATTCTTCACTTAGAGTACTATGTTTGGATTTGCTAACACTAAATAAAAACCTTTCCAAATAGTCTTCCAGGCTTTCATCTTCTTTTTGTGTCATTCTGAAGATATCATCACCATGTCAATCCACTCCCCTGCAAAAGTCTTTATACTTATCCAAGAGGTTTATCTTCATCTCCTCCCAGGTAGTGATTACATTTCTTCCTAAACTCATAAACCATCTCAAGGCAGCTACTTTCAAAGTAGCAAGGAATAACTTGAGTTTATGAGCATCAGTGGTATAATAATAACTTCTGAAAAGGATATCAAATTCAAACAGAAAGGTGTCTGGATCTTCTATTACCAATCCATGAAATTTTGGAAGTGAAGAGGCTGGTATGTTTTTCAAATTTGCATTATCATGCAGGTCAGGAATGGGAAACTCAAATGTTGGATTTACAGTTGGAGGTGCAGGATTTGGTGCCATTGCTCCCTGATAAATGACTAGAGGTAAAATGTTTTGTTCAGGGGTTCATTCAGGAAGTTTAGGTCTCCTTCTAACAAATTAAAGACACCTCTATTTAGCACATAAGTTTCTGCAAATGGGTTTACTTTAGGTGCTTGATCTGATCTTATATCTTGAGTGGAATTGGAGGGAAGAAATCTTCCTAATGCATCTCTTCTCCTCCTATGCATGCAGATTAATGAAGAAAATTCAAAGAGCTAATTGAGAAAACTTAAAAACTAATGGCTTACAATAGTTCCTTATCTTGGCACCATCCCCGGCAACAGCGCCAAAAATGTTGGTCCTCATAACTGGAATGGTAACTAGGCAATAAAACACAATTCAGAGATTGAATATCCTTAAATGGCTAACATTTCCTATGGCAAAGGCTCATTTAATTATCGACCATGGACATAAACTTGGAATAGGCCAGCACTGTATGTGCACCAAGTTCATATTGCAACCATTCTATATTATTGTAGGAAAGGAAATTCTTCTTAAAGTAAACACACAGAATCTCAAATGAACTAATACTTTAATCTTACAACTGGAAATTACTTTAAACAACTACTGTTAAATGATAAAGTTCTGGCGGGCAACAGGAACTACTCTATTGTTATGGCTGCAGGAATAGACAACTGCAGAAACAACTATTACAGAAGTATGAAATTAACTGAAACATACAAAGGATTACTCACCAAGTGGGCCCCCTTGAGTGAGTATCTTCAAAACTTCAGATTGCAATTATCTAACCATTCAAAATCACATTGATCTCTTTATTTCATCTTTACTGAAAAATACATAAACAATACCAGAAGACTTTGTATTACAAAATATTATGGTTGTTCTCTGCTATCCCTGAGAGGAGAGAGATCCCTTTATTTATAGGAGAACTTATAAAAAACTTCTAATTGATCGACCACATTCCTATGGAATAGGCGAACAAGATTTATTAACAAGAGAATAAGTCAGCACAGGATAATAGAACAACATTTGTCCTGCAACTGAGAAAATATAGCATGACTAGCCTCCTAGACCTAAGCTCCACTAGGAACAGTTGTAAATGTTTCATAAATCAATCTGCTAAAGAATCGGTCAAGTGGTTTCAATCATTACTGCATTTCTCTTACTGGGTTTGCATTGCGGTTATATACTTGATGATCTTTTGAAATGCCATTTGTATTTACTTCACCTTTATTGATCCTACATCATGATATTAATGTGCACAACAAACATGTGTATATACTAATGCTAACATGATATAATACAAATCGTATTTATAATTTTTTTCAGATATTTGCATAGATAGATCATTTAAAATCATTATATGACATCCTTAGGTATAAGTTAAACTGGTTTCAAAAACACTTAAAAGGTATCAACTTAAAAGAGTATTATAATCCAAATGTCATCTAATCATAAGACCTAGGCAGGAGTATTATATAAAAAATCAATCAAAATAGAGCCATTATTTAGGCTCATCAATCCGAATGAACATTTCCAAGCTATGTTGAATATATCTTTTGCACTAATTCACTAATATAAGCAATGTATGGAAAATGCGGTAGCATAGACAAGGCAGTGAACTGTCAGAAAAATGCCTTAAAGAAATGTGGTCTCATGGTGATGGAATGCCATGAGAATCAAATTACAATGGATTGTCATGGAATTCCATCACCACGAGACCACATTTCTTTGAGGCATTTTTTCAAACAGTTCACTGCCTTGTCTATGCTATTTCTTGCTACTATGCTTTGATAGATTTTTTCCAAGCATCCATAGCTTGTTCAAAAGTACCTATTTTAGGCTTTTACCATTAGTAGCAAGGTATTGAACCATTTGATAAAATTCTTAAGACAAACATGTATTTAGTTGTATGTACCTTTTTCTAATCAGTAAATAAGTTACTTTTACCTACCCCTAATTGTGTATTGTGTAGTGTGATGAAATGATTGATTTTTTATAGCCTTGAAGAATACTCTTTACCATTCATTTTAGTATTTGTATAAACTATGATGACTGCATATTGGAAAAAGAAATAAATCTATTCATGTTGTATACTATCTAATCTTTAGCATATGTATCATGTGACTTATGTAAATCTTATTATGATTGACCTTCATATAAGATGTAAGCTAACATATGATAAATGAATTACGTATGCAGGACCCATAACCCCTTTGGTGAGGATCCTGCATAGTCTATATAAAGGTAAGGAAAGGATTATTCTCATGGACCAGAAAGTATAAGTCAATACACCCTATAGAAACCCTTCATTCTTTTCTTTCTTTCTCTTTACACCCATCTTGGAGTGGGTTCATAATAAGCCAGGTTTTAGCAACTATATTTTGTCAAACCTTTGATTTTTTTCTCACCTAAACCACCTTGACATCAACATGGTATATCTCATTCCACTTTCTCGACCCTCCTATATGCTTTAAGTGACTAGGAAGACTATTTTTCTGAGTTTTTGAAACTCCAAAATTACAAGGAAGAAAAACATGCTCAATTTTTGAAACCTCCACATTAGCAGCAACTCTATTACAATTATCAGCACTTGAGGCCTGAGTTGGGCTTATTCGAATTTCAATCTAAACCTAAACTTTAGGAGGGACTTCTTCATCAACGTTACCCTCAATTATGAATTTGGGGAAAAATAATGAGCCATTCTTATGAATCCATGCAATGGACCTTTGACAACCCGCCCTCAAATCTATTTGCAACATTTGTAAAAATTCAACAAGATATGGTGAACCATATATTACAACTTCTTGTAGTCTCTCCCCATGGAATCCAAAAATTTATTTCATCTTACAATAACAATCAACCCTCTACCAACTATCTCTCTCATTTGATGGAGTACAAGAACCACCAAATAGGTATTTTTCAAATGTGTCTTCCTCGAGCAAGGGAAATTCAGGAAGAGAAGAGGAAAGCAAGACATGTAGTAGGTCTAAAAGAGGGAGATCAACTAGAGGTCAAAAGATTAGAAGAAAAATTCATAAACGCATTGAAATTTTTCATGCTAAAGGGGGGTCATGTTCTTATGATGATGAGAGCATAGGCGACATCAGGGTGCCCTTGAGGTACAAACATCTACAAAAACAATGGGTACCCAAGGAAATTCCTCTAATAAATAATGATTTTTGTGTTAATGAGAGGATATATTTCATAGCACCATCATCATTACATGGTTTGGGCCTACTTTCCATGGATGGCATAAAGGTATGTTACAACAAAGTTGTTGAATTAATGGAGTATGTTAGACCCTATTACATTTACAAAGATTGGATGCAGTTGGTTTGATATACACAAAGTATGCATAGGTATGCATTGTCAGAAAATTATATATAGATAAAAGATGATGATCGAAGTAAAAGAGTGGCTATGTACATTGACAGAAGGACAAAAAAAATAGGGAATATTGCAAGGTTTATAAACAGTACATGACCTAGGTCAACTAAAAGGCAACCCAATTGCATATTTGAGGCACACGAGGGAAACCGTGTATTCATATGTGCGATAAAATCAATAAGTGCAGAGGAAGATTTGTTAATCGATTATAATTTTAATCGCATAGATATAAACAAAGTTACTACCATGGGGGATGTACGTACTATATACCATTTAAACCAACCTCCAATTAATGACTCCAATATACCATTTTATTATTAAGTTTTTTTCATAAGTCTATTGTTTCATTTCATTAATGTTTTTTTACATTTAATTTTTGTCACAACGTGACATTGAATGTAGGGGGGAGGACCCGACCCATAGCATAGATCGGGATGCATCTCTGGGCACTTCTACCCAACAGGTAAACTTCATTGTAATTGTACAAATTAGATATGAGAAAAATGTTATATTATTATGTTCTTTTCTTTATGGTTTTGGATTAATTTGGATAATGTTACTAATATTCTTGTCACAGTTGGATGTTCGGGGAAAGACACCTGCAGTATCTGACAGCATTGATACGGAGGTAGACTCACTATTATGCAATGATGACATCGCATATTCCACAAACCCTACTAAAATGATAAGAAAGACGCAAAAAACAATTAATAAAGAAATCCTTAAATTGTTATTCATAGTCCCTCAAAGTGATGAGATAAAAGAGAGGGTGAAAAAATTGACAAGGAGATTACAAAACTTGCAAGTAAGCTATCATGAAATATTTAATGATAAAATATTTCATTCATGGTTTATATTTTATACTCTTTTATGTCATGAACTAAAATATGCATGTGTTCTTTTTACAAGATTTTTTGTGTCCTCGTGATGGTGTTGGCTATGATCAAGGTACTCTAGGTAGTTCAAGTGTTGTCCATGTTCCTGTGCATACACCACCTCATGTTTTTACATGTTCTTGTCCTTTCATTAATGTGTTATTCCTCATATATTTAATTTATTATTTAAGGTACTTCATGTGTTGTCCATATTCTAGTGCATACACCACCTCATCCGACCCCATCATCCATGCCTATATTGCCAGCTGCAATATCGACAACACGCAACATGCAGGCATCGAGTAGTGCATTGCCCTCTAGTTGCGCCGAGCATAGGGTAGAGGGTGTAGTAGGACATGTACCTAAGGATGCAGAGGCCACTAGTGGTGATATTTTAGCAATATTTCTTGGCTCTTCCCGTATTACTAGTATGGGAACATTATCAGTCACATTTTTGGTGACCGATGATTTCGTTCCCATATAGATAGACAAGGTTACTGGTACTTTAAAATTATTATTATATATAGTCCAATTGTAATTTACTTATTGATCACTCTTTTTGGACTAATGATCCCATGGTTTTTTTGCAAGCAATGATGTTTTTCATAAAAATCTAAATGAAATTACATTGTAACTCTTCGGGCCCACCATACGTACATGGTGGAATGCCCAAAATCAACAATTAAAAGATGAACTCATAAACCGTTTAGTTGTTTTGTTCAGAAATGACACATTCAACAAAACCAAGGTCCTTCAGAAAGTTGGCACATATCTAAAGTATGTGAGGGACCAATATAGGACACATTTAGAGAAGAACAGAAAGTACGAGTGTCCCCCCATGATTCCTGAGAGGGAGTGGAAGGACCTGGTTTCGAATGGAAAGGATAAAGTTGAAAAGAGAAAAGGACATACACCACCAGGCATAGGAAGGTATGTGATACTATAAATAATGTATTTATGTACTCATTACTTTTTATTTTTACATAATCTAACATATTTCAAACTTTTCATAGTCTTCCCAACACATCAAAGGCAACAAAGGCAAGACTAGAAAAACACAGGCAACACAAACCTGACTTTGGTGGTTACATGAAATTTTTCGCATGAATTATAAGTATCAATAAATGAAATATCACATCGAAATAATAAATTGCAAACAATTTTTTTAATCACACAATAGAAGCAAAATTCATGATATTATGCAAAAATGTAGGGCTCTGAATTCAATAGAGCGCTCACAGAAGATGACATGAATATTGCCTTCCAGAAAGGCTATGGAGCGATGGATGAACACCTAAGAGTCTTGAGTGGGAAAACACGAGCTTCCAGTGCATCTGTCACGTAGGTAAATAACCTAAATGAAGATTATTTAAAATTGAATACTTGAGAAATAATCTATTCAATATTAACTTCCACCATAAAGTGACTATATTTGTTTTAAATAAGGAAGCAATGATAACAATGCACATGACATTGGAATGTAGTCTGCTAAGGGTGGAGCACAACCTGCACATGATGAAGTTCATGGTGTGCATATCGGTACTGGAGGTATTCATGTGATATACAAATTGTTTTATGTAATTATTAATATAATTAAACATCTTTAATTGCAATTGGTGTAGTAATTAATGTAACCTTTTCTGAATTTACTTTAGAGCATGCAAAGCATGATGAACAAGTTGAGCATGATCAGGCTAGACAACATCAGGAATGTGATGTGCCCCCATTAGGTAAAGAGGACCATTGTTATTCTTTTAAATGAATTTAATTGCAATTGGTGCATTTATTAATGTAACTTTTTGTGTTTCAAATCCAGAGGATTTAGAGGGTGCTCAACATGTTGAGGATGAGGCTAGACAACATGATCAGGAAGATGATGTGGCCCCATCAGGTAAAGAGAACACCTATAATGTTCTTTTAATTAATGAAATACTTGTAACAATAATAAAAAAACTTATCAATTTAACCCATTTCTTTGTTATTGCAACAAACCACCCTTTGCATAGGTGTCTGCGTCGTGAGTACAAGACTAGGCATACATTAAGATCATGAGTAGAGGGCGCAACAATTGAAGAGGGGAAAAATGATGAAGAAAATGATGCTCCACTTAGTCTTTACTTAGCTTTAAAAAAAAGTGATTGTAATCATATTATGTGCTAATGAATGAATTTTATGTGTTAATGAATGTTAATGAATGTTATGTGTTAATGAATGTTACATGTTAATAAATGTTATGCGATAATGAATGAATGTTACATTTTATTAATGGATGAAAGAATGAATGAATTTTATATGTTAACGGGGAATTTAGAGTGATGTTAGGAGGGGAGGAGGGGCCCAATAAGATTCCACCTTCATGTGGTTGGCCCTGTTAAGTAGAGAATATTAAACTATTCTTGAAACAAAGAGAAGCTCAATAAGGTAACACACTTTTCAATATTTCATTATGCCCCACTGTTAATCTTATTGAATAATATGTATTGAATCTTAATTGTAGGGTCTGACGGAGCCAACACAACAAGTTACTTAGTGGAGACCATCATAGGTAAGGTCCTTGATTAAGATTTCTAATTTTTGTTTCAGTTTTTTGTTTACGTATCAGCTTGTTGATTATCAAGCATAATTCAACATGTAATCACTTTGAAACTTTCATACAAATTGCATCAAATAGAAAATGTATTGGCCAGCATTCACCAATTATGTATCCTTCATCCCAATGCTAAGTATAATCTTCATATACTATTCATCCTTCCATCAAGTATCAACACCCTTATCTCTTCTACTTGTACATCATCTTGTGTGAGATCTTCTTCTACCATAGGTTCCCTTTCTTTGGTTATCTATTCCTTAACATTAACTTTAGAAACATTAGTCTTTTCAAGAACTCATTCCTCATTGTTTGTTATATCAACAATCTAGGATTTTTTGCTTAGTGGTATCTATTAGCAAATATTTTTGTGCTATATATGGATGCTTTTGCATATAGTTTCATCATAGGATCACTTATTGTTGGATTGTATGTGTAGGTAATGTGTTGCAGTGTCTTCATAAAAAGGCATCACTTGGTCATATTCAAGGGAAGTGTTGAGTATGATGTCATTCTGGCAAATCCTCATCTTCACAATGAGTCTCATTGCAAGAGTACTTTTTGGAAGGTCAGTATAGAGAAAGGTTGTGAGCATGTGCAGAGAGGTAAATAGTGTGGGAGAAACTCTTCAGTATGATTATTAAAAGTTGCATCCATAAAGATGGCTTTCTTTTGCAAAAACTGCAATTTTTTCTTATTGGCATAAGTCATCACGATGAGATCACCTAAGGAGGAGGGAGTATGTTGATCGGGGTAACTCATGCCGATGGTGTTTCCTAAAGCGTGAGCGGTGGGAAAAGGTGCAACTAAGTGGAAATCCATTGGGGAAAGTTACGATGATGATATGATAGAAGGTCAGAGTCATCGAGATAACATACACTATTGACAACAAGGAAAAAATGTCATCTTGATACCCGATGGGGTTATCATTGGAGCTCTTGCTGACAACTGATGGAGTGGTGTCTTCATAGCGATGACATCGGGTTATCAGGAGGTCCCAATTTATGTTATCCCGATACCTGATGCACTAAATGGAGAAGATGACTCTATCGGAGAGACTCTCTCTGATAAAGTGATACCAAGCAAGAAAAGGAGTAAGACTTATCAGAATAACATACATTGACGGGGAGATTCATTTTGGGTTATCTCGATGCTCGATGAGGAAGATGAGCTCGGCACAAACAAAGTGACTACAACAGGAAAGCCTACATTGATAGACCGAAGCAATCCATTAAGGAGAGTAAGGTGCAAGAAGACTCATCGGGATAGCTTATGCTACTAGAGAAACATTTTTGAAGTTGTGTCGATGCCCAATGGGAAGAATGCCATAGAGGGCTGATCTATTAGGGAGACTATAACTATCGGAAGTAAGGAAAATATGCTACTCTAATGCCTGATGAAGCAATCAGTGTAAGTTATGCCAATCAAAGAGAAAGTTAGATGTCATGGGACCATCAGATGAAGTATTAAGTGACTTCATTCGAAGGCCGATGGAGCGAGTAGAGGAATAAACAGAAGAAAGTTTTATCAGAGAGATATACCCCGATGTGACATAAAGAAAAGTTGACTAATAAAAAGGAAAGGTGAATCCATCAAGATAAGTTAAACCTTGAGGAAAAAAGTGAAACAGCCAAAGCGAGATTAGATGGATTGATCAGAATGACCTATATCGATCAAAACGACAAAAAGGTAATTGAAGGAATGCAAAATATGGATGGAAACAAGTAATTGAATTATTAGGTGGGGTTACGCTGATTAGCCATTAGAATGTCTGATACAACAACCATTATTTAATGCTCACGATCAGGTGGGTTGGATCTGCCTGAAGAAAATCTGATAAGTTTTTGATCATTACAGACTCTAGCCGTTGCATATCCAGCATAAAGAAAGAGTTTTTGTGCTAGAACTATTCACAGTTTCTTCAGCTGCCCACATTGAAGTTGCAAACAAGAGGCACGGGTAATTTAAGAATCCAAACATTTAATCATGGAGGCTTTTGTTTCATAAGGAAAGAGAAAGGTCATAGATATTTCAAATACATAGTCAACTAAATCAAAAAAGACAAAGTCTATAGAAGGTGTGCAGAAGCAAAAATTGAACCAGGACATGATCGACTAGATGGAGTCATCTGGTGCTAAGTCGAGGAGATCTAAAACCAATTTGCCACCCAAGGATCAATGGAAAGATAAGTAAAAAGGGGTTGGAGATATTTGGACAACCATAAGGGGCCACGAATTGTTTTAATATCACTACCTCAGGTGGAACAAGGAGATGCCATTGTCAAACCCTTGGAAGACCAATTTGGGCAGAGTGGTCATCCCAAATGTTTTTCTGAATCTCAGATTATTGAAATTTCTCACCATGAAATACAAAAAGAAAAAAGATACATCCAATTGCCCAATGGGGATCCATTCATCCGGATATTTTCTGGGTCTATTCAGGAGGTTTTAGGAATGACATATGAGCCTTACATGCCCCTATCTTTTATAGACTTATAAGGAGAATATATCCAAATGGACACCACCCACATAGTGTAGAAGTTGGAAATTCACAAAAGGGAGAAGGGACGACTCACGGATCAGGATGGTCCTCCTTTCGAAATTACTCTATTCAGACAATACTTGCAGTACACATATTGGGCATTCGGCCAGGTCTGTGGGGAAGAAGATCCTGATGTTACAAGAATAGGCCCATTGGTGTTGGCTGCAAACATTCAAATACATGAGCCGAGGCCATTTGATTATGCAACTTACTTGGCAGAGAAGCTACATGAAGGATTTTTGAGTTTGCAAATAGATCCTAGCTCTACTTTCAAGTTTTACTCATTGCTAATGCATATAGTTTTGTTTTATGGTCAGATGCAAGGTTTGTGGCAAAGAGAATTAAAAGTGACTATTGGGATTGATGATAGTCCCAAAGATTCTGAGAGGGGGGTGAATCAGTATCTAACCAGTTAACAAGATATTTGACCTTATTAATTATTTTGCATTCCAAAAAAATGTACCGGTAAACAAGAATTAATGCAGTAAATATGAACAGTAAAGATAACATAGAAAGAACACCATAACACAAGATGTTTAATGAGGAAACCTGATGTGGAAAAAAACTTGGTGGGCTTTGTGACCCACAATATTCACTCACTAGCCAATGAATGGATATTACTTACAAGAGGTGCCTACACATGTAGGAAGGCCAATTGCCTAAAGCTCACTGCTGAGTTACAAAAGGAAGTCTCACTGATTTACAAAATGGATTATGAAAATCCAATATAATGTACTTCTACAAAACAACATCTGCTATGCCAGGTTCAGTACCACTTTAATCTCATACAATAACCATAAACCCTTCTACAAAGTTTGCCTTAATATTCGCTCTACATATCCATCATATCTATCCTCTATGTTGTATCACACAAAATGATCTACAAGATCTCATACTTATATATGAGTCTAATTACAACATGCTATGTTGTCTTACAAAAAGATATTACAATTAAATACAAAATGCAATAATCAAAATCCTGTCAGCTAGGATGTCGGTAAACATTATTGTCGTTGTCGATGAACTATCTACTAGTGTAGAGTTTGTCGGTGTTGGTGCCTACCGGTGCCATAAGATCAAAAGGTTTCCATAAATGATAACACCTTCAATCACCTTTCACTACCATAGAGTGTGCAATGCTAACAATCTCCCCTTTTGGCATTGATGGAAACACTCATGAGAAAAATTCAAAATTGTATCCAAAAATTAAAGTCCAAAAATCTTACCAAAACTATGTGCTCCCCTTGAGCAGATGATCTCTTCTGAAAGTCATTTTTCTCAGTTCTACTACTCCCCCTTTGACATCAATGACAAAGATTGTCAAAATGTCAATGAGTGCAGTGCTCAGCTAGAACCTTGTAACTGGTTGGTTACAATCTAGAATAGGTCTACTAATACCAAATTCAGGCTCTAAGTGAACCTATTGTTGTCCTTTAATGTTGCTTATGTTCTCTAAATGGTACTAGTGAGGTGATACATTTTCTCTTCTGGTGTCTTCTGTCCCTAAATAAGTGCCTCTGATATCTCTTTACTCAAAGAGATGCGGTTATCCAATTTAGGACTGAGTCTGCATTTAAGATCTTTTGCCTTGCCTTTTATTCTTTCCTTCTCTTTCTCTAAATTCTCAAGTTTCTCCTCAAATCCAGCAATTTCCCATTCTATAACTGATATTGGTTCAGATGAACCAATAATATTGTCAGCTATATCATCAATTTCTTTTTGCACTTTGTTGATTTCCTTATCAATATCCATTGTTAGAAGAATAGTCTTACAGGTGTCTTTGTACATTAATTTGAACTCCGTAATTGTGTTATTCAGAGCCGGTAAAAGGGTATCAATATGTTTCGTGCACTTATTTATTGTCTCTTCAAATAACTTTTGTATTTCCTTATCCATTTTCTCCTTAAATGTCTCTTCATTTATTTGGTCCACAATCAGTATGTTGCCGGTTATGTATTTAGACAATGTGTCTAACTGACTCAAAGAATCCTTATTATCTACATTACACTTGGGTGCAATAAATTTAAGAATAGGTAATGTGTCATCTATAGCCTTATAAGCCAATGCATTACAATCTATAATTTTCTTAATCGAATGCAAAATCACTTCAGTTACATTTGTGGGTCTAAATTCTATCATGGAAGTACCAGATGACTATCCAACTACCTTAACAGTCTCCATGCTGCCAGGGGTAGTAACAACTTTGCTTGTCTCAACCTCTAGTAGGTCAGTTTGTGTTTGCATTTCAATGAGCAAAGGTTTAGGCTTCTCAGCATTTGTCGGTGGCACTGTCTTTGTATGAACCTGTTTCTCCGTGTGTCTCAGTTTGTTTCACTGTGCTCTCTTCTACCGGTTTTTCTGATTGTTCTTTAGTGTTATCAGTCAGTTTCTCTATCTATACCTCTACATTGTCCACTACCAGTATCTCAATTGGTTTCTCTGTATTCTTAGTTGCCGGTATCTCTAACTCTATTGGTTTTTCAATGTTTGCATCAATAGTACTGTCAGTAACTATTTCACTAACCCCAATCTCAATGTTATCAGCTGGTGTTTCAACTTCAACATTTTTAGTTTGTGTTCCAACATTGTCAGCCAGTTGCTCAGTAGCAACATATTTCTTCTTTTCCTCAGTACTTTTATCAACTACAATATTGACCTCCTGAGTGTCTATGTTCATAGTATACAAGATTTTAGACTTAGGATTTGTATCCTCATGTCAAGTCTCCACATTCTCAGTAGCCGGTGTGTTGTCAATTAGTACTAGTGGAGTATTAGAAGGTGGTGGAAGGTTATCCGTCACTTTTATATTACGTAGTCCACCTACCTTTCCTTTTCCTTTGTCCTTATCCTTTTGGTATACCTTGAGTGTTTTTGGTCTATTTAGTTCTTCTTGTTTTTCTTTCTCCACAAAGAAAATATCCCATTTATCTATTGTCTCTTCTGTGATCTCATTAACTCTACCGGCCATTAGACTTACAAGCTAGTGTCCACTAGAAAAGACTGTTATGTTAGCTTCACTGATCAATTCATCAATTTCTTCAACTGATTTCATAGGGTGAATAGCTAGCAGTTTCTCAATCTTGATTTTCTTGTCTAGCTCCATAATGGCTAACCTTTTAGCATCAAGCCACCTATACAAATCACTAGGCAAATCATCTACAACCTCTATCAAAAATTTATTATAAATATCAAGGTGTAAGATGATATTGTTCTCTATGCTTTCCTTTTCCTCATTGGTAAATGTATCATACAATTTACTAACATTAGACAAGTTTCGATCATCTGTTATCTCATTTAATAAGTTGTTGAGTGGAGGAATGACCTGTTTTTCCTTTCTCTTTCTAGGTGTCATCTTCTTAGCTGGTTGCCTCACTGCTTGTTGCTTTTGCCTTGTTGTCCTAGTTTTCTTGGGAGGAGGAGAGGGTACTGGTGAGGCTTTTCTCTTCCTATCAACTCTTATGAACTCCACAGGAATTTCACTATCAGAGGATGTACCAACCCGTGAGAGATGAGCCTCCGGTTGTAATCCTTCCAGATCACTTTCCTTGATACCAATGATATTTATTATATTTTCCTTTATCTCTTTCACCTATTTAGATGCACTCCTTATATATTTTTCTCTTTTCTTCCTTTGTTTAAGTGTCTGGACACCACTCTCTATTGTTTCTGCACTACCAAAAACCTTTTCTTCCGGTTCTCTAGGGGCTTTAAGTAGGGCTTTGGCATATGTTTCAATAATGTTCACATCTTCCTCATATCCCATCTCTGTCACCCAAACAGTTCTAGGGAGAACTGCTTCATCCAGATTTCATCCTTCTTAATCACAAAACAAATTTCTTTTTGATACTTATCGACAATACTTTGAGGTAACCTTTCCCTAGTCTTTATTTTTGCTTTAAATGCTTGGAAATACTCTGTTATTTTTTTTCCTTGTATGTCCCCATACCGGTGAAGATATCTAATAGTTTCTTCCCTACCGGTATATCATAACCAAATTCTTTCTTACCTATACCGGGAACCTCTTTTGTAATATATAGCATTAGGCATACAAGAAGATTTCCAAATCTGAAAGTACCTTTCTTATCTCCTTTTATATTTTTATATTATCAATTAATTTATCCTTCAACCATTCACATACATCTATCTTAGCATCATTGTTAACCATATCATATGCACTCTTGATACATAGACTGGAAACTGAGTTCAGTTGGTTAGCCTATGTGGTTTTGTATCCTAATATCATGCTAATGAATCTAACATTGTCATCTTTCACATCATTAACTCTCAAGGATCTGGTGTCATGGGTTGCACCAGTTAAAGTCATTACTATGTTATTAGGAACCTTCTTAGTTTTATCTGGCCTGCTATCAGTGGATGGTAAGCCAGTCACTGCCCTAACTACTTCTCTAGTGATTTTATGAATAGAGTCAAGCCAAAATAATTCTCCATGAACTCTACTGAGTACAATCCTTACAACTTCCTTAGGAAATTCTGGAATGTCAAGGATTTCCACAAAACCTAGGGTCTATATAACCTTGTGCTCAGGTTTTATAGTTCTATTCTCATCATAGATAACATTCTTATACATTTTCATGATTTCCTCAGAACCTAATTCCTCAATATGGCAATGTATGTAAATTCTAGGGTCTTCTGCATATGCAACTCCTTTAGGGATTTTTGAAAAAGCACCTAGGGTATCATCCCATTTCACTACTTTGGGGATAATCTTGAAAATAGGCCTAGGGCATTTAATTACTTCTATAATAGTAGGGTTTGCAATGAATTTTGGAGCAGAGGAGGAAGCCATTGATAAATACCTTAATCTACTTGATAGGTTTGGATGCTTGAAAGAACTTGCTTCACTTCTCGCTATGGATGCCTTCTCTCAGGTTTTTTGTGCTCTCTAAAAGTTTGAATGCTCGGTGAATGAAAAAGAGGGAAAAATACTGATTTATAATGTCTTTTCCTTCAACAACCACAATAAATGCTTTCCGGTTAAGTGAAACTTTACACATCTACTGGTAAAGAAGAAGTTCATCTTCTCACCATTAACCGAGGGTAAACTTGCATGATTTTCAATTTTCTACAATACACCCAAGGATTACTTTTCAGTTGGAGGAGGAATCTCTTGCCAGTTGAGTGATACTTTGTTCTACTGGTGAAGGAATAGTCTCATCAACATTTTGATCTCTCTTTCTAATCCATTGTTTTGAAAATTATTGCTTTACCTCATCTACCTTCTCTTTGCCTTTCAAACTGGGTCCTTTGTTATTTGCTGGTCATGCCTTACTTCTACAAATTTTTGCAATATGTCCAATCTTGTTACGAGCATAACAAGTCACATTGTTTTTCTGAATAGCCTTTCCATAGCCTATGTCGGTTTGTGCATTGATTAGATAAGTGTCCAAATCTTCCACAAACATAACATCTTACATTCATTCTACAATTTTCTGAATTGTGACCAATTTTGTTGCATTTGGAACATTGATCGGTGGGTGCATTAGTGTTCTAATAGTTTCTAGATATAGACTGATTTTCTCTATTACCATACTTGTTACAGTTAAAGCATTTCCCATTAAATTTGTAGGCATTAGGTTGTCTTACTAGTTTGCTGTGATCATGATTGTATGAAGTACCTAAGCTTTCACCAACTTCAAATACAAGTCCATTAGTGTCTCCATTAGGTTTCCGACTTTTCAACATATCATCAAGTTCTTCTGAAATTTTCTTGAATTTCTCTTTATGTTGATTTGCAGTAGCCAACTCATTTTCCAAAAATTCCTTCTGTCTCATAAGTTTAGTTTTATCATGTTCCATGTGAATCAGATATGTTTTTAACATATCATTTTCATGACTGAGTCTTAGATTTTCAATTCTAGCATCATTGAGTCTCCTATTCAAGTCATTTTCATTCTTCTTTATGTCTTCAATGTCTTTACAAAACCTCATAGTCATATCTTGCATCTCATTCCTCAAGGTCATTTTTTCTTGCCTCATCTTGCTTACAAGATCATTAAGAGTTTCCTTTTCATCATCATCATTCTGTATCTTCTCATAAAGTTCTCTTCTTTTTTTTCTAGCAATAGTGAGATTCTCCTGAAGTCCTTGAATAAATTCCTATGTAGTTCTTAGATCATCTTCAAGTTTGATATTCTTCAACTTTTTTGCATCAAAGTCTGCAAGAGCTCCTTCTAATTGCTTTCTCAAGTTTTCCATCTATACCAGTGTCAGAATCTTCCTCAAGCTGTTAGGATTTTGAAAATAGAGGACCAGGCTCTGATACCAATTGTTAGGATTGATTATAGTCCCAAAGATATTAAGAGGGGGGTGAATCAGTATCTAACTGGTTAACAAAATATTTGACCTTATTAATTATTTTGCATTTCAAAACAATGTACCGGTAAACAAGAATTAATGCAATAAATATGAATAGTAAAGACAACATAGAAATCACACCATAACACAAGATGTTAATGAGGAAACTCGGTGTGGGAAAAACCTTGGTGGGATTTGTGACCCACAATATTCACTCACTAGCCAATGAATGGATATTACTTACAAGAGGTGCCTGCACATGCAGGAAGGCCAACTGCCTAGAGGTCATTGCTCAATTACAAAAGGAAGTCTCACTGACTTACAAAATGGATTATGAAAATCCAATATAGTGTACTACTACCAAAAAACATCTGCTATGCCAAGTTCAGTACCGGTTTAAGCTCATACAATAACCATAAACCCTTCTACAAAGTCTGCCTTAATATTCGCTCTACATATCCATCATATCTATTCTCTATGTTGTTTCGCACAAAATGATCTACAAGATCTCATACTTATATATGAGTCTAATTACAACATGCCATGTCAGTTTACAAAAAGATATTACAATTAAATACAAAATACAATAATCAAAATCTTGTCGTCTAGGATGTCGGTAAACATTATTGTTGTTGCCGATGAACTATCTGTCGGTGTAGAGTCTACTAGTACCGGTGCCATAAGATTGCAAGGTTGCCATCAATGACAACACCTTCAATCACCTTTCACTACCATAGAGTGTGCAATGCCAACAATGACTTCTAGGAAAAAAGAGGGACAGAACCAACCAATTCAATTATGGGTATTCTTATGGGACTCAAGGTTCGACAAATCACACTATGTTTTGTTTGAAGAATATTTTGTCAAGCCCTTGTATAGATTGTTTTGTTACTACTTATCAAATTGCCATTAGTTTTTATATTCAAAGTCATACTATATACTCTAGTCAGTTAACACTACCGAATCATACAGTCGGTATACACAGAGAAGTCGGTATGCACAGTCTAGTCGGATACAAAGGAAAGCAGTCACAAAATGCAGTATACATTGAGCTATCTACCGAGTATCTTTTCATGTCTACCAAGTAGCAAAGATGACACACCGAGTTGACATACACTGAGTGAAACATGTTACCAGATACATTGAACCTGGACATGCATATGAAAATGTGTTACAAGATCGAGGCATATCTACCTGTTATTACATTGGAAATTGCACTAGAAGATTGTGTATGATTCTGAGATCAATCTAACCAATGAAATATTTTGTATAGTTATTCATTCGAGGAATCTTGTTTGTAAGATTGAAGCAATGAATTGGATCACCGTCTTAAGAGATCTATTTATACAACATAAGTTAAGGGTGTGTATATATGTGTAAGAAGACTATTACAGAGAACAGTCGAAGAATAGAGTAAATAGAAGGGTTTACCGAGTTACTATATGGGTTAATGAGGTATTCTATAAGCAAGGTAATCTATTCTGAGTACATAGAATCTGCTATAACATTTCAGATGTAAAGTTGCAGATATTTGTAATGATTTTATTGTAATATTGTGAAGTTGTAAGAGAAACCTTTAATAGGGTAAAAGACTCTAATCAAGTCTATAAATTGTAAAGCCTCTAACCACGTGTAGCATTTAGATTAAATGTTGTAAAATCCTTTAGCAAGGTAGATCTAACAGATCTTGTAACTCTTAACAGGGTAAGCTATCAGAAATAGCTAAAATGTAGCTCTAACTGAGCACTCTTTATTATTGCAGTAGTGAAGTTGTGGGTGCCATCTCCACCGCAGTTTTTCTCTCTAACCAAGAGTTTCTGCGTAACCAAAATATATGTGTTATGGAGTGAATCATGTATGATTTTTATCTATTTGTTTTAGCTTTATTTTATGTTACTGCACTATTCTGTTTATGCATAACAGTAAAGTTATTATTCAAGAAATTTTTTGGAGTACTGATTCACCCCTCCCCTCTCAGTACATTAGCTTTCCATATTGGGCCTAATAATTGGTATCAGGGCTTGAATCTTGGAAAAGGGTTTAACTACCTAAAGAGAAAGATCTTATCAATGGAAGGCTATAAACAATCTCGGAGGATTGTATGTCTGCAAGAAGAGCTAGATCATGCTAATCAAGTGATTGCAGACATGCAAAGGCAAATGCAAAAATCTCTGAAAGTAAGAAGAAGATTATCTGATAACTTGTAGGATTCTCAAGAGTTAGTGTAACAAATTGAGACATCATTTGAGAACAGTATATCTGAAGAGATTGAAGAAATGATTGGAGTATTGAAAGAAAAGAACAAAGCACTGACTGGTCAACTAAAAGCAATGAAAAGAGAACATGAACATTTCAGCACACAAATGACTGAAAATCTAGATGCATTAAGGACAGCTGAGGATAAAGCAAGAGATCTAGAAAGAGAGAAACAACAACTTGAAGTCTTAGTATCTAATAAAAATGATGAAATCATAAGATTGACTAGGATTCAACAAAATATGACAGATCAACTAGGTTATGCACATCATGAAGCAATTCTAAAGAATGATGAAAATCAAGCATTGAAACTTGAAGTATCAAGGTTGACCAATGAACTTGGAACAGAGAAGAAATCCAGAGAAACACTGAAGAAGAGTTATGAAGCATCAAAGATGTTGGATGAGCAATTGAATACAAGAAGACCCAATAGAGGTGCAGGACTTGGTTACAAAGGAAAAGACTCTACCGAGAAAGGAATTCATACTACCGAGAGAGGAGAATCATCAAAGCAAGCTGGAAATAGGAATAACATCAAAAGAAAGAAGCCTATTTGCTACTACTATGGAAATCAAGGTCATACTACCAACATATGCCAAATCAGAAAAGGTAAGCAACCGAATATCACTAAGTCCAATGGTTATTGTTACAATTGCAATAAATATGGTCACACATTTAACCAATGTAGGACAAAGTCTGTTACCAACTATCAGAAGGCAAAATTCAAAGGGTTTTGTAGAAACTGCAATAGATATGGACATAGTACTGAGAAGTGTTGGCTTAAGCAAAAGAACTACATGTGGTCTGCACACCAAGCAAACACTAGAGGTTACTGAACTCACACAGATCCTTACCAACAATATGCAGCAATACCATGGGATTACAATACAAGGATATGGTGTGAATATTGTGGAAGATATGGACATATTAGTGCGAACTATTTTATCAAGTTTGGAATGAACAACCAAAGATCATGGAGAAATCCTGGTATGGCATATTTTCATTGTCACAAAGTTGGACATTTAGCTGGAGATTGCAGAGATCAACCTAGAGGAGACACTGAAGAAATAAAAGAAAAATTAAAGCTGATTTGGAAAAAGAAGGAAATTGTGTCAAATGAAGAAAGCACCTTACCTACCGAGTTAGGTGCACCTATTCCAAATTAATCAGCAAAGGTATGAAGGGACTGCATTCTCTGAAGGTTAAAATCATAATAGTTCCTATTCTATTATGTACTAAATTCAAAATCTGCATAGTTAAGATGCATCAGTAAGTTTGAAATTCTATCAAAAGTACTTTACAGGAAACCTGTCAAGTCGGTGAATATAGGAAGCCTGTCAAGTCGGTAAATGAAGGAAATTTGGTTACTCGGTTAAAATGAAAAAAAGAGAGTAAATCGGTTAAAGGTGAACCGAGTGCATTTAATGTTTTTGACCTAACCTGCACGGAGCCCGATAAGGTATTTTGTGTACTTAAAAGCATTTTCACGGTCATTTACACTTACCAGGTTTTTGAAAGAGAAGAAAACAGCAAATCAAGGTGATCAAACCTCATTCAGAGTGAATCCAAGGTATTTACATCAAATCTCATCGCATTGTTAAGCTGGTTTACCGATCTTATCAAATTGTTATTATCTGCTGAGTGTGAAGTGTCTGCCGTTTGTAAACCGTCAAACCCTAAGGATAGTTTGCTAAGTTTTTACCTGAAATCCTCAATGGCGCCCAAGATCCAAGATCCCATTGTTGTCAAGAATGTAGAGAAGCCCTCACTGAAATACTCTTTGACTCCTAAAGTTGCCTCCAAATTGGATCACAAAACCGCCTTTTCACTCATCCTGGATCGAGTCTTGTTAATTGAAGATGTGAGATTCTTCACCAAATGTTGTGTTGAAGAACTCAGTCATGTTGAAATAAGAGACACCTATGATGAACTATGTACCGATGGTGTATTAAATAGCAAGTATGAACACATCGGAATTAAAGGATTGACTGAAGCCCTAACCTATCCTCATGCGTTCAAGCCCCAATGGGTCAAGTTTGTTTTGAGCAGAGTTCATGGTGATTTCATGTGGCTAGAAGAGAAACCATTTAAAATCACCAAGGAAATCTTTCATGTGATCACTGATTATCCTATCTACGATCATGCACGAGCACAAAAGATGATATCATAGAAGGAATTGATCAGTTTAACCGGAGTGGAATCTGATTACAGAGGACTGAAACTAAACAATGTCACTGATGCAGAACTTAAGTTTTCTATTAGAGTAATTGGTTACAATTTCTTCCAATCAATAAGGGAAAATAGTGTACCCTGTGCAGCAGTTGACAGAGCCTATAAAATTGTGAAAAAGGGAATGAAAATTGATTTATGTGAAGTGTTACTGAAGAACCTGTTTGAGAACCTGAACACAATAAGGAAGCTGAAGAAGAACAACTCGACAAATACTCTAAAGTTTGGTTCACTTCTTGTATGCATGTTTTTCTACTTTGAAAAATTCTTTCCATCAGTTGGTAAAGTAGTTTGGGAGCTACACCGACCAATCACCCATCAGATTAACAACTTTATCAAGAAATTAGGAGATAATTTCAATGATATAATGGATGATTATTTCAGCAAATTTCAAGAGAAGATGCACAACAGGTACCGAATTCCACCCCAACTAGTGGAGAAATATAAAGATGATATATGCTTTGAGGTAGATACTAATTACTATTATGTGAATGTTGTGGAACCAAGAACTCAATATTTGCCACCTATGGGTTATGAGATTGACTTTGATATCACACAACAAAAAATTGATGCATATCTTTCATTACCAAGGCATGCTACCGAGCTGAGGTATGGAACCTATGAAGAGGTGAAGGGAAAAGTTAAAATGAGCATTGTAGTACCCAAAGCTACAAGGAAAGAAACAAAGATGTTAAAGGTTTTAACAGAGAAATTCAGAGAAGAATCTTCCTCCACACCTATCAAAGGAACTCTCACCATCACCAAAGAGGAATCAGAAGCTCAAGAGGCAGCAATAACATTGAGCACCGAACTGCCTAAAGGTAAAGTGTTAAAAAGAAAGAAACAGGACATTTCAAAGGCCCTACCGAATCCTCCAACAAAGAGACCTAATACAAGAGCATCAGTTACATCACCGAGTAAGAAACAAAAGAGTGTTACTGCTCCCAAGGTAACCAAGACCTACAAGAATTCTACTCGGAGACTCATTTTGGCAAAAGAGTCTAGTGATACAGAATCTGAAGATGCAAACAAATTCCAGATTGTCAAGAGCAAGAAGGTAAATATACATAGTGTTGAAAACTTTTGTGCCAATCTGAAAGAATATGGCGGATTTGGTTCATTTAGATATGTCAAGTATGAAACTAGAAATAATGATGAGAAGAGACAAATTGAAGAAGTTGTCATCTGTACACTTCTAAAGTTTTGGCTAGCACCATTGGAACTAGTAAAGTCACTTCCAAATGAACTTTACTTGCATACGGATAATAGGTGGAAGTATGCAATGGACTCAGAGAAACAAATTAGAGAAAGAAGTCTAGTCCATCTATTTCCTGATATGTCTATAGCAGAAATAAAGGAACATTTGACAACCTACAATTCAAAATTTCTTGTCAAACAGAGAGCCTTAAAACTGATGAATGGGCTATATATTGACGTAGAGAATGCGACAAAAGCAAAATGGTAGGAAATCTTCAAAATCAAAGATGTCGGTGAACAATCTAAAGTTGAAATCATTGATGTCACTGAGCAAAATCCTGATGTCACCGAGCACGGTCCTGATGCTACCGAGCAAGACTCGGCTGACACTATTCAAATTGATGAAGATGTCATGGATACAGAGGAACAGGAGCAGGAAATGATAGAAGGCACTATATATGCAAAACTTATATCTAGTGAATCCATTTTAGAACAAGTTCAGCCTTATCCACCGATCACTCAACTTGTCTCTACCGAAGCTCCTCAGGATATAGCACAAGGCACTGAAGGTCACAAGTCTGCAATAGGAGAAGATACTACTCAAGAACAGACCTCTCAAGCACCTTCAAGCACTGAAAATGTAGCAACTGAGACACCTAGTACCGAGACACCAAAAGACACCACAACAACTATAGGAACTGACCAAAGTGTTGCCTCTATTGAGCAACCTACTGAGGGTCAGCAAGCCTCTCAAGCTATTGTCTTGGTCCAACCGATCAAAGGTAAAGAGAAGAAGGTCAAAAAGCATAGTTTCAAAGTTGATTTATCTAAACCAATAGTGTTGCCCAATGTGGATATATCAAAATTAAAGGGGCAAGCACTCATTGATTTCGGTGAACTATGCAAAGCAAAGGTCGAACAAGAAAAATAGATGGCCATACAAAAGAAGAATAAAGTACTTCAGAAGGTGAAGATACTGCTATCAGATATGCTACCTACAGCTATAGTGTCAACTGATGCAGCCATCCATATTCAACTAGATGAACTCCTTAATCAAATAGAAACATCCGGAGTTGATGAATTTGAGTATTTGAGTAAGCTAAAAGACAAGGAGCTTACTGCAAAAATGATAGAAGAGGTACAAAAAGCTCTAGCTATTGGGAAAGTTAAACTTGTCAAATTCATTATTGAGTTGTCCCATCAACTCAAGCATATTCTTTATTTATTTCAGAAACTCTATACATTTTCTATATTCATTAAAGATATCAAGAATAAAACTGATGCAATTGAGAAAGAGATCACCGATCTCTCAAATAAGTCGACCCTAGAGCCCAATTCAGTTCAAAAAATTTATACCAAGCTTCAACAACTCATGGCTCAACAATTGGAACTAAGAAATGAAGAACACAAGATCAGGATGGATATAATGACACTCTAGACATTATTCCTTCCTCATCTTTCATCAGTTCAAGAACAGATTAACCGAGCCACACGTCTATCTACTACACAAGAGGGAAGCACTCTTGATGGCTTAATATCACTATTGGCTGATATTCAAGCACAAAATTCTTTAATGGAAAGTGTAAAGGATTCACTCTCTGTTGCTCTCACTGGTGCCAAGACAAAGTATAAATCTATTTTTGACTAGTTACCACCCCCGAATGGAAATTAAGTTTTTGATGTTTGTCAAAAAGGGGGAGTGATACTATATATTTGGGGAGTAATACAGTTTTGGTGATACAGTTTTGATATAGTATTCAGAGTATTGTATATAGGGGGAGTAAACCGAGCAGAGTATGCAGAGTATCCAAGGATAGAAAGCAGAGCAGACAAGCACAACACCTAACATGCAAAATTAGAGTTATGTACAGTATAATGATAAGGGGAGTATATCTAAATATACTATTTCATTGACTATTGTATATACTATCAAGTATAGTCATTTTGCAAAGTATATAGATTTTTGAGTTATGACTTTGAAAAGAGTTTTTGTCAAACATCTCAACTAATGTCAAAAGGGGAGATTGTTACTACTTATCAAATTGCCATTAGTTTTTATATTCAAAGTCATACTATATACTCTAGTTGGTTAACACTATCGAATCATGTAGTCGGTATACACAGAGAAGTCGGTATGCACAGTCTAGTTAGTTACAAAGGAAAGCAGTCACAGAATGTAGTATACACAGAGCTATCTACCGAGTATCTTTTCATGTCTACCGAGCAGCAAAGATGACACACCAAGTTGATATACACCAAGTGAAACGTGTTACCAGATACATTGAACCTGGACATGCATATGAAAATGTGTTACAAGATTGAGGCACATCTAACCGTTATTACATTGGAAATTGCACTAGAAGATTGTGTATGATTCTGAGATCAATCTAACCAATGAAATATTTTGTATAGTTATTCATTCGAGGAATCTTGTTTGTAAGATCGAAGAAATGAATTGGATCACCATCTTAAGAGATCTATTTATATAGCATAAGTTAAGGGTGTGTATATATGTGTAAGAAGATTGTTATAGAGCCATAGAGGTCACCGAGAAGGTTTTTTAGAGAACAGTCGAAGAACAAAGTAAACAGAAGGGTTTACCGAGTTACTATATGGGTTATCGAGGTATGATATAAGCAAGGTAATCTATTCTAAGAACATAGAATCTTCTATAAAATTTCAGATGTAAAGTTGCAGATATTTGTAATGATTTTATTGTAATATTGTGAAGTTGTAAGAGAAACCTTTAACAAGGTAAAAAACTCTAATCAAGTCTATAAATTGTAAAGCCTCTAACCAAGTGCAACATTTAGATTAAATGTTGTAAAATCCTTTAGCAAGGTAGATCTAATAGATCTTGTTACTCCTAATAGGGTAAGCTATCAGAAATAGCTAAAATGTAGCTCTAACCGAGCACTCTTTATTATTGCAGTAGTGAAGTTGTGGGTGCCATCCCCACCACAGTTTTTCTCTCTAACCAAGAGTTTCTGCGTAACCAAAATATATGTGTTATGGAGTGAATCATGTATGATTGTTATCTATTTGTTTTAGCTTTATTTTATGTTACTGCACTATTCTATTTATGCATAACAGTAAAGTTATTATTCAAGAAAAGTTTTGGAGTACTAATTCACCCCTCCCCTCTCAGTACATTAGCTTTCCATATTGGGCCTAACATGTTTGGGGTAGAATGTGAGGGGTCTATCTCACAAGAGATTAAGAGATTCTTGAGACCCCATTCTTTTGAAGGCAGTAGGATCAGTCACAATTGGGGTGACTAGTTTGTATGCCACAATTTCACTTTTTCAGTGTTTATGGTTTTGAGGGTGTTCCATATATGTTGCCTACATTAGTTCCTGAAAGGATTGCTTATCTATAAATTGTTAGGCAACTTAGTATGTCAAATGCAAAGCATTTGGGTGGTGCACACAAGCAGGTATTTATGCTTAGCACTTTGCATTTTGGAGACTTCACCATTGTATCTACCAAGGCTTATGAGATAATAGAGAAGAAGTTGGTAAAGGAGTACAATTTGTATGGACACAAAGCTTGGAAGAATTATGATCCAGAGGGATACATCAACCACTATAGGAAGAGCCAGAACCTGGGAGAATATTTGCATATACACATGGATGCTGAAAATTTATTTAGAAACAAGGAACGGGATGAGGCTGGTGCAGTCTTAGAGGAGTTGAACCAAAAATTGGAAGAGCGGAAGTAGAGGCTTCAAGAACTAAAAGAAGAAGGAGACTCTGAGAGTGAGTCTGATGAGAATGTAGTTGTTTCTATTCTCTGTGCACCTGAACTAGAAAGTGGCAGAGAGCTAGGAGCAAGCCATGGTGAGAATAAACACCAACACAAATGTGAGAATGGAAGAGCATGCAACTTTTGTAGCAGATAAAGTTTTTGTATAGTCCAAAGAGTTTAAATCATTCTTGTACCATTACAAAGGGAAAACTTTGAGGGAAAGCATCCCAAATGTTACCCCAGAAAATGAAGCAGAAATGCTTAAGAAATTGAAAGGAGACATTGATGCAGAAGTGGCCACAATGACACCACAGAGAGGGAGACAACTTCTCTGTGAGGCAGGTATCATTTTGTTCCCAGGATGGGACTTAAGTGCTTCTTTCATTTTTGATAGCTTGTTACATTCTGATAGAAAGGATGTAAATCTAGACATACAAGAAGTTCATGACATTTTTATTGGATCAAGATATGATCCAAATGAAGAGGAAATGTTGCTTTGGGCCCTCTACCCCCCAAATAAAAGACCCAAGATTATAGATGTAGATAAAGCATTTGGGAATATGATGAGGCTGAAAGTGGGAGAGGTTAATCCAATTGTCACTATAGATTTGGGGATTGACATTGCAAAACTAAATAAGGCCTAAATGCAGTGGGTGTTAAAGGAGGGTCAAAAATACAAAAAATTATTAAGAAGTCATGGTCATGAAGTACCACCGATAATTGATATTGGTGTGCAGTGGAAAAATAAATATGAGGATCAAATGAAGGAAAATATAAAGCTAACGAGGCAAATCAAGACTGCCAGGGTGGATGCTGCTTGTGTTTTGTTGACCAATAGGTTTAAGCATTTGTTGGAAGTTCTCAAAGAATTCTCGACCAACTGTCAAAAGACTCGGGATAATATGGCTTCTCATGAAAGGATTTTGAAGTGGCTGAAGGCATTGTTGAAAGAGAAGTGTGTCGATGAGAAAATTGTTGAGAAGATCCAAAGAAGGTTGAACAAGCATAAGGAATTTGGTGTGGACATCAAGCAGGAATTTACTGATTGTAAGGATATTGTCAGATATGGTGTACCAGAAATTGTGGATGAGGCAGAGCAGTTAAAGGACAAACGGATTTTGATTGCAGAATGCCAGAATGTACTCAACACATCCCTTAATGTTGCCCAAGAAGATGTTTTGGATATGAAGGAGGCAGGTGAGTAGATGGAGAGAATGGTTACCATGGAGATCGTTGTTAGGGATACTGCATTCAACACCAACACTCACCAAGACAACAAGCATTTGGAGCACATACAAAAGTGTGATACAATACTGGACGGCCAAAACTAATTTTTTATATTTTGTATCTAGTAGTTAAGCAGTTAGGTGTTAGGTTTTAGTCAATTTTAGTTTAACAAGATGAAAGGGTGTGTCCTTTTATTTGAATCCTCTGGCTCATGTATATGTAGTGAGTCATTTTTGTATCATAATAGAGCAAATATTCTGCCGTTGGCTGGGCTACAAGTGTTATGTTTTAGAGAAGTCTAATAGGAATGAGGAGTTTATTTTGTGCGAACTAAATGTATTGGAGTATTTGGAAGTGCATTTTTTGTGTATATTCTTATTCCAGAAGTTAATATATAAGATTTCATGCATCTATATTCAGACTGTTATGTGTAGTTTTGTGTTTGATGGAATCATATGTCCTCTTGATGAATATTTTAAATTTGTTGTGATGTGATCACATGATGTTGTATTGAATGTTAAATTGGGTTTTCATTGTTCATGCAACACATAATGAAACTTTCACAGTGATGGTTTTATAATTGTCTCTTGAGTTGATAGTGATTCTTGTCTGCAAAGTTAATCATTAATGGTCAGATAAAGGCACTGGTCTGTTATTAATCTTTGTTGAATAGGTTTGTATGTATTAGGTCCATATCAAAGAAACAAATCTTCTAATTTCTATCAGTACTGCTCTTTTCCATAATGGCTTAAAGTCCTAACAGTAATCTTTTACATATCATAACTATATTCACACTTATGTTATCAATTCTAAAGGTATTCACTAAAAAACACTTTTGTTAGCGTAATTGTAGGAAAACCTTTACCATCCCTGCAATTGCTAACTCCCACAGTTTAAATTCACTTAAAATAAACCTCTTTTGTGCTTGAGAGTGTAAGGTACACCCACCTGGGTTTAGTGGAGCCTAAAGTGCAGAGGTATTTGGTCTTCGACCATCCCTGTTCATTGGCCAAGGCTGATTGGATCAACTAAGGATTAGACAAGTCTTTGGTTTTCCAATTTGTGATTTTGGGCACCAACAGATTGACGAGTCTACTAAGGAGTTGTCTTAGGAAGTATTCAGAGTCTTTTGTGGTTTTTTTTAGACTCTACTAGAGGAAAGAACCTAGAAGATTAATAAAAGATATTGTTCCTCTTAGGAGGTGGTGACTCTACATTTAATACATGAATAATAGTTGGTATTTTGAGAAAGTAAGAGAAACCCCTAGGCATTTATCAATAAAATTGATGCAGTGGAGAAGGTCTCTGCATAAAGGACAAGATAATGTTGTTCAGTTGAGTCCAAAGAAAAGATACATAGAAAAGAAATCAACAAAAAGTATGGCATTTGGGGGTTATAAGAAGTTTCCTAGCAGAGAGGATGGCTCTTCATCTGGCGATAAGTTTGAAAATCTAAAGGAGAATCCATTCTATGCCTTAAACGCAAAAAATAATAAATGTGGCCATGATGAAACCCTAACTGCCGAGGATTAGAAGGAAAGGCAATGGGATGAAATCATACTTAAAATGGCTGACTTAAATGGAGATGAATCCAAAATGTCAAAGGCTCTTAGGAGACAACTAGATTGAGTATTGCAAAAACTAGGGTTACAAAGAGATACAATCCAAATCCCTAGGTTAGAAGGGATAGAAGACAAAATTAAAGGTGAGGGAGGTAGCCTAGCAACTCCTAAATATAGTCCCCCTTATATAAGAAGACTAGAGCAGCCTTTTGTAACTTTTGATAACCCATTATTGAATGGAAGTAGAAGATGGAGGGATGTGCATAGGGATCAAAGTGAAGAAAGGAAGAGAAACAACCAGGATAATGGAGGAAGAAATGGAAATAGGGAAAATGATGGAAGTTGGAATAACACAAATAGAAGTAACAATGTAAATAATAATAGAGGAAGTAATAGGTATGGCAACAACCAAAATAATGGAAATAATAGAGGTAATAATGACAATTATGGAAATGGTAATGGTGGAGATAGAAACAACAATAATGGCAATGGAGGTAATAATGGAAATAATGGCAATAATAATGGTGGTAGAAACAATGGGAACGATGGTAATTATGGCAGAAATGGTGGATTCAACAGAGGAAATATGAACAATCAAAACAACAATCAGGGTGGCAGACAGCCTATGATCATTGAAAGATATAGACAATTGGATTTCATTGGCATTGTTGGTTATCCAAATCAAATCACTAATGATTTAAGATTAGCCATCCCCAAATTCTCAGGAAATGGAATTGATTCAGCAGAACAACATGTAGTTAATGTAAAAAATACCATTGAAGAATTTGAGGTTCCTCATGAGGATGTATTCATGAAATTGTTTGTTCAATGTTTGACAGAAGATGTAGGAGAATGGTATAGAAGCCTTCCTGATGGATGTATTGGCAACTAGCAAGAATTTGTAATATTATTCTTGGAAGAGTTTGGAGAACACAATGATCCTTCATTTGCATCCCATGAATTGACAAGTATAAAGAAGAATCAAAATGAATCAGTAGCTGAGTTTAATAAAAGATTTAATAAAGTATTAAATAGAATACCTAGAGATGTTAGGCCTGTTGATTTATTTTTGATTAACTTTAATTTGAGTTCTTTTGACAGCAAAACCCATTATGAGATTTTGTCTCATAGACCTGATACTCTACAACAAGCATTCAAGAGAACTTCTACTATTAAGAATAACATGACAGTTGTTGGGAAGGTTGCCAAGAGAGATGATCCGAAGTTGTACAATACTAGGGTTCCCAAGAAAGATGAACTCACTCAGATCATGGACATGCTTAAGGACCTAAAGGGTAAGAAAAATCCTAATGAAAATCCACCATATAGAAACAATAAACAAATGAATTACAATAGACTGAGAATACATGATATGCCATATAACACAAACTAGAAGGATGGGAAGCCAATGAAACCTAGTGTAAGCAAAGAAACTCCTGATCCACTAAATAAGGACACAAATTTTGTAGATGAAAATCCATGGTGTGATGTTTGTAATTTACCTCATGTTGTTGAACAGTGCATGATTACCCAAGGTTTGATAGAGGAGGAAAATCATAATAAGGATTGTGAACCTACTGTAAATGTACTTTCATCTGATCCATATTGGGGAAGGGATGAAGACTCATCCAAGGGGGAGCATTTTTTTGATGTGCAGCAAATGAGAGAAAACCAACATTACAGTATACAACAAGTCTTTTCAGATGATGATGAAGACATTCCAGCCTTGAGAAGATTGTTTCAGTATGATACAATGCCTTCACTAAGGAACTTAACTAAGGAAAAAAAGAAGGCCTTCACTATTACAGTAGTAGAACAAGTTAAGAGCAATTATCAGTTGAGAAATAGGAATGTAAATAATGAGTAGGGAAAGCTAGCAAGTATGTTTGCCAAAATTAAAAAACCAGATGGGAACAAAGACAACACTTTCAAAAGTAAGGATGCAAATGTCAAAAAGAGAAAGGAAGCAATGCCAGAACATGCCAAGAAAGAAGAAATGCCAAAACTTATTAAGCCTATGGAGAAGAAACAAGTAAGTAATCCCATTTCAAATAGTAATTCATTCATGTCCCATGCATTGTCTCAAGTAAAGATATCTATGCCTCTGCTAGAAGTAATGAAATTCCCAGATTACAAGAATGAGACATTGAAAATTATATCCAATGTTAAACAAGTAATTAAGGAAGATCCTTCTGTGGTGTATCTTGGCACTTCTATTACCAAAAATATCACACAGGTGGCTCCTTTCTATTTAACATTGCTGATAAACACAAAAAATGCTAAAAAATTTGCATGATAGATTCAGGGGCAACAGTAAATATCATGCTAGAGGACGTCATGAAAGAATTGGGAATGCATGTTGATACACCTTATGGCAAATGCTATGCCATGGACAATAGGTTAGTTCTTGTAGTAGGAATTATGAAGGATGTTGAGTTCAGATTCCCAGCCTACCCAGACACTGCATATAAGATAGATATCACAGTTGTACAAGTGCCTACGAACTGTGGGATGTTGTTGTCCAGATAATGGTCTAACTTGGTGGGTGGACATGTCCAACTTGACTTGTTATATGCCACTATTCTAGTGAAAGGAACATAGGTGAGGATAAACAGAGAACCCATATCTCCCTACCTCATAGAAGAAGTTGATCCTGATGAAATAACTTGTTTTTGCCACTCAGATATGGACAACTTTCAGGTAAGTATTTCTAAACCTTTAAAAGTTGATAAAATTACAGAAACAATTAAACAAAATGATAATTTAATTTGGAAATTGTATTTTGATGGTTCCTATAGTAAGGATGGAAATGGAGCAGGAGTTGTACTTATTTCACCTAATGGAAAATCTTTTAAATACTCTTTCTTGTTAGCTTTCGAGTGTACTAATAATATTGCTGAATATGAGGCCCTTTTATTAGGACTTAAAATATCAAATAAACATGGATTTACGTTACTAATAGTTTATGGTGATTTAGAATTAGTTGTTCACAAATTAGAGGCAAATTTGCTACAAAAAATACAAAATTAAGAAGCTACAGGAATGAGGTTTGGGATTACATTGAACTCTTTGATGCTTTCTCCATAAATTGGATTGAAAGGGCAAATAACATTTTGGCAGACTTCATGGATAACTTGGCAATCAAACATAATGATATCCCTTTTTATGATATTACCCAAGTAGAAATCAAGACCAGACCATCAGTCCCTGACAATATAAAGAGTCGGCAAGTATTTGATGATGACAGGGATTTGCTAAAGTTTTTGTTTTGTGAGAATCAGTATGAGTACCAGCTGATTGATTGGAATGGACTTGTGGAAGACAATGATGGCAAGGGGACTGTACTTGGGCAAGAGGTGTTGCAGCTAAAAACAAATAAAATTCCAAAAGGATTGATACAGCTTGAAAGAATGTTTGATGATAAAGATATAGCCAGTTTCAGACCTAATTCAGGAGGATGTGAGGATGTTGAAAAACTAAACTTGCGAAGTGAAAGAAATCCAAGAGAAGTATATATTGAATAAAGGCTCACACCAAAAATCAAAATAGTATGGATTAATCTACTAAGGAAGTACAGGCATGTCTTCGCTTGGTCATATGATGACTTTAAAGCATACAGGGTAGACTTGTCCCAGCATGAGATACCCTTGAATCCTAATGCAAAGCCTTTCAAATAGAATAAAAGGCTAATAAGCCCTACTTTGGCTCCCAAGATGAAAGAAGAGATGATGAAAATAAGAAATGTTGGTATTATTGAGCCCATAAGGACTCAACATGGGTGTCCAATTTGGTCCCAGTCAGAAAAAAGAATGGTGATATCATATTGTGTGTGGACTTTAGGAATTTAAATGTTTCATCTTTAAAAGATAATTATGCTTTACCTAACATGGAGGCTCTTTTGCAGAAAGTCACTGGAAATGAATTATTATCTATGATGGATGGTTTCTCAGGGTATAAACAAGTCAAAGTTAGGGAGGCATAAAAGTTCAAAATTGCTTTCACCACACCTTGGGGCACCTATGTCTATGCCAGGATGCCTTTTGGACTAACAAATGCAAGAGCCACATTCCAGAGGGCTATGGATGTAGCCTTTGAGGGGCTGATTGATTATATCTTGGCAGTTTACCAGGATGATATGACTGCTTATTCTAAAAAGGTAGAATACCATTGTAATGACCTAGACAACATCTTTATTAGAGCATTAGAATATGGCATATCTTTAAATCCCAAAAAGTGTCATTTTGGAGTTACTAAAGGGAAATTGTTAGGTCATATTGTTTCAAAAGATGGTGTGAGAATCAATCCAAAAAGGATTGATGCTATTGATAAGATTCAAATCCCTAAAACAGTTAAAGCAATTAAATCTTTTTTCGGTCAAATTAACTTTGTAAGGAGATTTGTATCAAATTTCTCCAAAATTGTAAAACCTATTGCTAAAATGTTAAAAAAGGGTGCTTAAATAAAGTGGACTAATGAAGCCCTTGAAGCTTTTGTAAACATCAAAAGAGCCATCAAGGAAGCCCTTGTATTAAAGTCCCCTGATTTATCCAAACCTTTCCAAGTGTTTTAATTTGCTTCATTCCATACTATTGCTGATGTCATGTTACAAAAGAATGATGAGGGCCATGAACAACTAGTGGCATTCTTTAGCAAAACATTGCAAGCATCTGAGTTGAACTATGATTTGAATGAAAAATAGGCTTATACTCTTGTGAATGTCGTAAAAGCTTTCAAACCCTACCTGGTTGGTGCCACTGTTATTGCATAAGTACCAAATGTTGTTGTTAAATACATCTTGAGACAATTAGAGACTACTGGAAGGAGATGCAGATGGATAAACCAAATCCAAGAATTCAATATTGATATATAGATCACAAAGTTGGTGAGGGGTCAGGGTTTAGCAAAATTGATGGTAGAATCCAATCTTGAAACAACACATGTAAATCAAATAGAGTTGAAGGATGCACAAATGAGCATTTAGAGGTTCCCTTCATATACAAATATTGTTTATTACTTGAAATACATGAAGTGTCCTGATAGTTTAAATGATAGTTAGAAAAGAACTTTAAAGCTTCAAACATCTAGGTATGTATTACTTAATGGAGATTTATACTAAAAAAATAGAGATAGTGTTCTCTTATTGTGTCTAGATGAGTGTCAACCATCTGTTGTTTTAAAAGACTTACATGAAGGTGTATGTGGAGGCCACTTCTCAGCCAAGACCACTTCTCATAAAATTCTTAATGTCAGTTATTATTGGCCCCAAGTTTTCAAGGATTGTCATACTTATATCAAAAAATGTGAATCTTGTCAAAAAAATTCAAGGAAGTTTAAGTATAATGGAGCTATTCCTCTCAGACCCATGCATACAGAAGAACCATTCGAGATGTGGGGTATTGACTTCATAGGGGAAATAGAAAACAAATCTAGTGGTGGGCATAAATGGATTTTGGTGGCTACTGATTATTTTACTAAGTGGGTTGAAGTCATTCCCACAAGACAGGCTACAAGAAAAGTGGTGACAAATTTTCTCTTGGAAAACATTTTGACCGGATTTGGAGTACCTCAAAAGATTGTGGTAGACAAAAGGATGTGTTTCAAATCCAAGGAGTTCTCTGATTTCTATGAAAATTATGGCATCACTCTGTCCTATTCATCACCTTACTATCCCCAAGGAAATAGACAAGCATAATCAAGCAATAAGAACTTGTTGAAGATTATTAAAAGGATGTTGGGTGATAATAAAAGAGCTTGGGATTAAAAATTGATCTTAGTACTATGGGCTGATAGAGTGATAGTTAAGAAGTCCACAGGATTTGCTCCATATGAGCTTGTATATGGCAAAGAAGCAAGATTACCCTTAAACAATTTGTTTCCAGTTTATAAATTTGTTATAGGGGAGTGTTAAAAAGAAGTAGACTTCATGGGGAATAGGTTGATGGCATTGGCTGAGTTGGATGAGTGTAGAAAAGAAGCTCAGGAAAGAAACATTCAGAGGCAACAAATGGTTAAGGCTTTACATGATAAAAAGGCTTGTGACAAAACATTTGAAGAAGGAGAATGGGTACTTAAATGGAATGCCAGAGACCAAGACAAAGGAAAACATGGAAAATTTGATGCACTTTGGCTAGGACCCTATATTATCCTGGAAAAAAGTGGAGAAAATCCATATGACTTGCAAGATACTGATGGTGAAGTGTTGGAATTTCTAGTCCATGCTTAATACCTTAAGCATTTCTTCTCTTGATAATCAGGGAGTATTTCTTGTGTCATAGTAATATAATTTTCCTTTTGTTTTCTATTATGTGTTTTCAATTTTCAATTTTGGTTTTCTTTACAAAGATAGCTGAGATCTTGCTATGTCCCTAAAAAGAACATACAGCCCCAGAAAGAGCCACTGTTAGCACATATTTGTACAAAATATATTTGTGCTATATATGGATGCTTTTGCATATAGTTTCATCATAGGAGCACTTATTGTTGGATTGTATGTGTAGGTAATGTGTTGCAGTGTCTTCATAAAAAGGCATCACTTGGGCATATTCAAGGGAAGTGTTGAGTATGATGGCATTCTGGCAAACCCTCATCTTCACAATTAGTCTCATTGCAAGAGTACTTTTTGGAAGGCCCACATAGAGAAGTGTTGTGAGCATGTGAAGAGAGGTAAATGGTGTGGGAGAAACCCTTCAGTATGATTATTAAAAGTTGCATCCATAAAGAGGGCTTTCTTTTGCAAAAACTGCAAAATTTTGCTTATCAGCATAAGTCATCCCGATGAGATCACCTAAGGAGGAAGGAGTATGTTGATCGGGGTAACTCATGCTGATGGTGTTTCCTAAAGTGTGAGTGGTAGGAAAAAGGTGTGACTAAGTGGAAATCCATTAGGGCGAGTTATGGCGATGATATGATAGAAGGTCGGAGTCATTGGGATAACATACACTATCGACAACAAGGAAAAAATGTCATCCCATTACCCGCTAGGATTATTGATGGAGCTCTTGCCAACAACCGATGGAGTGGTGTCTTCATAGTAGTGACGTTGGGTTATTGGGAGGTCCCAATTTATGTTACCCTGATACTCAATGCACTAAATCGAGAAGGTGACTCTATCGGAGAGACTCTCTCCATTAAAGTGATACCAAGCAAGAAAGAGAGTAAGACTCATCGGGATAACATACATTGTCAGGGAGATGCATTTTGGGTTATCTCGATGCTCGATGAAGAAGATGAGCTCGGCACAAACGAAGTGACTACATCAAGAAATCCTACGCCGATAGACCGAAGTAGCCCGATAAGGAGAGTAAGCTACAAGAGGACTCATTGGGATAGCTTATGCTATCAGAGAAATTTTTTTGAAGTTGTGTTGATGCCCAATGGGCAGAATGCCATAGAGAGCGGATCTATTGGGGAGACTATAACTATCGCAAGTAAGGAAAAATGCTACTCCAATGCCCGATGAAGCAATCAGTGAAAGTTACACTGATCAAAGAGAAAGTTAGATGTCATGGGACCATCGAATGAAGTATTAAGTGACTTCATTTTGAAGGCCGATGGAGCAATTGGAGGAATAAACAAAAGAAGGTTTCATCAGAGAGATATACCCAGATGTGACATAAAGAAAAGTTGACTAAGAAAAAGGAAAGGTGGATCCATCGGGATAAGTCAAGCCTTGAGGAAAAAATTGAAACGGGTGGACCGAGATCAGATGGATTGATCGAAATGACTATAACGATCAAAAAGACAAAAAGGTAATTGAAGGAATGCAAAATATGGATGGTGCCAAGTAATTTAATTATCGGGTGGGGTTACGTCGATTAGCCATTAGAATGTCTAATACGACAACCATTATTTAATGCTCACGGTCAGATGGGTTGGATCCACACGAAGCAAATCTAATAATTTTTTGATCATTATAGACTCTAGCCATTGCATATCCAGCATAAAGAAAGATTTTTTGTGCCAGAATTATTCACAGTTTCTTCAACCGCCAACATTAAAGTTGCAGACAAGAGGCACGAGTAATTTAAGAATCCAAGAATTTAATCATGGAGGCTTCTGATTCACAAGGAAAGAGACAGGTCATAGAGATTTCAGATACACAGTCAACTAAATCAAAAAAGATGAAGTCTATGGAGGGTGTACAAAAGCAAAAATTGAACCAGGACATGATTGACCAAATGGAGTCATCTGGTGCTAAGTCGAGGATATCTAAAACCAATTTGCCACCCAAGGATCAATTGGAAGATAAGTACAAAGGGGTTGGAGATATCTAGACAACCATAAGGGGCCATGAATTGTTTTTATATCACTACCTCAGGCGGAATAAGGAGATGCCATTATCAAACCCTTGGATGAAAAATTTGGGTAGACTAGTGGTCCCAAATATTTTTCTAAATCTTAGACTATTAGAATTGCTCACCAAGAAATACAACAAAGAAAAAAGATACATCCAATTTCCCAATGGGGATCCATTCATCCAGATATCTGTCGAGTCTATTCAGGAGGTTTTTGGCATGACATATGAGCCTTACATGCCCCTATCTTTTACAGATTTAGAAGGAGAATATACCCAAATGGACACCACCCACACAGTGTGGAAGTTGGAAATTCACAAAAGGGAGAAGGGATGACTCATGGAGTAGGATGGTCCTCCTTTCAAAATTACTCTATTCAGACATTACTTGCAGTACACATATTGGGCATGCGGCCAGGTCTATGGGGAAGAAGTTCCTGATGTTACAAGAATAGGCCCATTGGTGTTGGCTATGGACATTCAAATGCATGATCTGAGGCCATTTGATTATGCAACTTACTTGGCAGAGAAGTTGCATGAAGGATTTTTGAGTTTGTAAATAGAGCCTAACTCTACATTCAAGTTTTACTCATTGCTAATGCATATAGTTTTATTTTATGGTCAGATGCAAGGTTTGTGGCCAGGAGAATTAAAAGTGACTTCCAGAAACAAAGAGGGACAAAACCAACCAATTCAATTATGGGTATCCCTATAAGACTCGAGGTTCAACAAATCACACTGTGTTTTTTGAAGAATATTTTGTCAAGCCCTTGTACAGATTGTTTGGGGTAGAATGTGAGGGGTCTATCTCACTGGAGATTAAGAGATTCTTGAGACCCCATGCTTTTGGAGACACTAGGGTCAACCATAATTGGGGTGACTGGTTTGTATGCCAGAATTTCACTTTTTTTAGGGTTTATGGTTTTGAGGGTGTTCCATATATGTTGTCTACATTAGTTCCTGACAAGATTCCTTATCAAGAAATTGTTAGGCAACTTAGTATGTCAAATGCAAAGCATTTTGGTGGTGCACACAAGCAGGTACTTATTATTGATATGTATTGTAATAAAACCCTAAAAAGGCTGATTTTGTTTGGTACCCTAAAAAATGCATGTTATAAGCGGTTGGGATGCTTAAGGCATTGTGTTGTTGATGTACTATTTTTGTTGGATAATAATAAAGATTGGACAGCTGTGTATGGTGGATGTAACCCATTTTGGGTGAGCCACGTTAAACCTTTGTGTTATCTGTATCCTATTTTATTCCTTTATCTTTTTTATTTAAATCTGCATATAATTGTTAGTTCATATTTTCTTCAGGTCTGCTTGAAACCCTAACATTTATACCTGACACTTTGTATTTTGGAGACTTCACCATTGTATCTACCAAGGCTTATGAGATGATAGAGAAGAAGTTGGTAGATGAGTACAATTTATATTGACACTAAGCTCAGAAAAATTATGATCCAGAGGGATACATCAACCATTGTAGGAAGAGCTAGAACCTAGGAGAATATTTGCATATACCCATGGATGCTGAAGATTTATTTAGAAACTTCAAGAACTAAAAGAAGAAGGAGACTTTGAGAGTGAGTCTGATGAGAATGTAGTTGTGTCTACCCTATGTGCACCTAAACTAGAAGAAGTGGCAGAGAGCCAGGAGCAAGCCATGGTGAGAATAAATGCCAACATAGATGTGAGAATGGAAGAGCATGCAACTTTTGTAGCAAATGAAGTTTTTGTACAGTTCAAAGGGTTTAAATCATTCTTGTACCATTACAAAGGGAAAAAGTTGAGGGAAAGCATCCCAAATGTTACCCCAGAAAATGAAGCAGAAATGCTTAAGAAATTGAAAGGAAACATTGATGTAGAAGTGGCCACAATGACACCACGGAGAGGGAGACAACTGCTCAGTGAGGCAATGATCATTTTGTTCCTAGGATGGGACTTAAGTTCTTCTTTCATTTTTGACAACTTGTAATATTCGGATAGAAAGGATGTAAAGTTAGACATACAGGGAGTTGATGACATTTTTATTGGATCAAGATATGAATCCAAATGAAGAGGAAATGTTGCTTTGGGCCCTCTAACCCCAAAATAAAAGACCCAAGATTATAGATGTAGATAAGGCATTTGGGCATATGATGAGGCTGAAAGTGGGAGAGGTTAATCCAATTGTCACTGCAGATTTGGGGATTGACATTGCAAAACTGAATAAGGCCTAAATGCAGTGGGTGTTAAAGGAGGGTCAAAAATACAAAAAATTATATGAAGACCTATTAAGAAGTCATGGTTATGAAGTACCACAGATAAATGATATTGGTGTGCAGTGGAAAAATAAATATGATGACCAAATGAAGGAAAATATAAAGCTAAGGAGGCAAATTAGGACTACCAGGGTGGATGTTGCTTGTGTTTTGTTGACCAACAGGTTTGAGCATTTGTTGGAAGTTCTCAAAGAATTGTGGACCAACTTTCAGAAGACTCGGGATAATATGGCTTCTCATGAAAGGATTTTGAAGAGGCTGAAGGCATTGTTGAAAGAGAAGAGTGCCAATGAGAAAATTGTTGAGAAGATCCAGAGAAGGTGGAACAAGCATAAGGCATTTGGTGTGGACATCAAGCAGGAATTTACTGATTGTAAGGATATTGTCAGATATGGTGTACCAGATATTGTGGATGAGGTAGAGCAGTTAAAGGACAAAGGGATTTGGATTGTAGAATGCCAGAATGTACTCACCACATCCCTGAATATTGCCTGGGCAGATGTTTTGGATATGAAGGAGACAGGTGAGCAGATGGAGAGAATAGTTACCAAGGAGATCATTGTTAGGGATACTGCATTCAACACCAACACTCACCAGGACAACAAGTATTTGGAGCAGATACAAAATTGTGATACAATACTGGATGGCCAAAACTAATTTTTATATTTTGTATCTAGTAGTTAAGCAGTTAGGTGTTAGGTTTTAGTCAAGTTTAGTTTAACAAGATGAAAGGGTGTGTCCTTTTATTTAAATCCTTTGTTTCATATATATGTAGTGAGTCATTTCTGTATCATAAGAGATAGTAGATATTTTGCTGCTGGCTAGGCTACAAGTGTTATGTTTTAGAGAAGTCTAATAGGAATGAGGAGTTTATTTTGTGCAAACTGAGTGTATTAGACTATTTGTAAGTGCATTTTTTGTGTACATTCTTATTCCAGAAGTTAATATACAAGATTTCATGCTTCTATCTTCATACTGTTATGTGTAGTTTTGTGTTTGATGGAATCATATGTCCTCTTGATACATCTTTTAGATTTGTTGTGATGTGCCATCACGTGATGTTTTATTGAATGTTAAATTGGGTTTTCATTGTTCATGCAACACATAATGAAATTTTCACAGTGATGGTTTTATAATTGTCTCTTGAGTTGATAGTGATTCTTGTCCATAGAGTTATTCATTAATGGTCGAATAAAGGCACTGATTTGTTATTAAGCTTTGTTGAATGGGTTTTTATGCATTAGGTCCTTATCAAAGAAACAAATCTTCTAATTTCTATCATTACTGCTCTTTTCCATAATGGCTTAAAGTCCTAACAGTAATCTTTTACATATCACAACTATATTCACACTTATGTTATTAGTTCTAAAGGTATTCAATAAAAAACACTTTTGTCAACATAATTGCAGGAAAACCTTTTCCATCCGTGCAATTTCTAACTCCCACAGTTTAAATTCACTTAAAATAAATCTCTTTTGTGCTTGAGAGTGTAAGGTACACCCACTTGGATTTAGTGGAGCCTAAAGTGCAGAGGGATTTGGTCTTCGACCATCCCTGCTTGTTGGCCAAGGCTGATTAGATCAACTGAGGATTTGGCAAGTCTTTGGTTTGCCAATCTGTGGTTTTGGGCACCAACAATATCCTTTTCTAGTATCCTTTGGAGTGGTTGGTCTTCTTGTCTTAGTTAGAAGATTCAATAATTATTTGTTTGGAACCTTTCCTTAATCTCTTATGGGCCATTGGAATGTCTTCAAGAGCTTCCTTAGTTCTTCTTTGGCCTTATAGGACCTTGTCCTTTGATGGATTGAAGAAGGAGTTGTAGTAGTAATAGTAATAAGTTTCTCTTTTGTAAGCTTTTCCTTGATAAATGAATGGATCTTCTGATCTCCTTGATATAAGAGAAAAGGATTCATGCTCTCATGAATGTCTCTATTAATGCATCAACTCTTGGACTAATCTTTTTGGGTTTGATTGAGACCATGAAGGCTTTGATGCCTTTTCTTACTATCCTATGTCTGAGCTAATGCATCTTGGACTGTGTATATATTGTTTCATACTGATATGATCTCCTTGTTCACTGTCTTTTAACTTACTTCATAACTGTGTAGAGATTATTTGTGACCTTTGTGTTGGTTGAAGTCCTTTTGAATTTTTTTGCTATCCCTAGCTAGTTTCTTTTCACGCCAACTTAATAGGTGAAACTTCTTCTTTGACTCCTCAACCTACTCACTAGGATTCAATACCCCAAATTCACTCAAGCCATCTCAATCCCTTGTCCAACCACTCACATACATTATTCCACTCATAACCAACCTTCTTTAACTCTAAACCATGCTCCTCAACTCTAAGATAATTGTCAACGCCATCTTGGCTACTCAACTAGGACTGTCCAACTAGTATCTCATTCCTTCTCTTATAGTAACTCATAACATGTAATGAATCTTCCTCAAACCATGGGAATCAAGAGAGAAACTATCAAAACTCTCCTTTAAGGTTCTCTCTGACCCATACAACCTGCACTTTGATAGGTTTGAGGCATCCTCTCAACTACTCCCATCAATGGATTAGCCAATTGCTGCAACTCAGGTGTTCATCTAAGCATCCACCTCTCCTAGTGCCACAAACTCACAACTTCCTTGCCTCACCTAGGAGTCGCTTTCTCCTCTCACCCTAGTCTCTTAGAAACCACAACCAGGTTCTCTCCTAACATGTTCCAACACCTTCTCTTTAGTTAGGTGGATCCACACCTGCAACCAAACACAACACAAACCACAAAATAAGTTTTCCAACCCAGACCTTTTCCCGGGCTCAATAAGTTAATGCACTTTTCAATATTTCATTATGCTGCACTATTAATCTTTTTTAATAATGTGTATTGAATCTTAATTGTAGGTTCCAATAGAGAGAACACAAACAACATCACCACAAGTTGCTTGGATCATCTTCTTAAACATAGAGTTACAGATTCCCATGAACATCAAACCTTAAAGGAAAAAATGAGAGAAAAGATGAGTATACTAAGGAGTCTATACTATGAAGCATTGGATGTGTTCGTGTCTTTGGGGCATTCAATGCTTCATAGTATAGAATTGTTAGTCTACTCATCTTTTCTTTTAAGGTTTCACATTCATGGGAATCAACATCTCTCTCTCTCTTCCTATCTTTGGGGCATCCGATGCTTCAAGTCCCGATATTTCAAACTAAGAGAAATACTTGACATCATCAGATTAGTTGAGAACTTCATTATTTTGTCTTCAACAAAATTGCTAGAAGAAGGTATCTATGAGCGGTGTGGCTATATTTGAAGCTACGTAATTTGACTAAATTACCTAAATTGTTGACTAAATTAAGTTTATATTCTTGTAATTTATTTGGTTAAATTTTTCACTTTCTACCACATAAGCTAACATGTAATTGTTTATAAATGTTCGTTATAGATTAGGCGAGGAACAGTTCAGGTATGCTACCCTTCAAATACTCATTGATGGTTGACTTTGAGTATGGTTTACTTGGAAATAACTCACCATTGCTAATTCATTTTGTTACCAGGGGTTGAATCTATTGATGTTCATATTTGCTTTAAGACGGATCAATACAACCTGTGTGGGAAGGTAAATCTATATATTTTTCAAGTTTTCTTTCCTCTCTTTAATTTTCAAGAGCTATTATAACCTCTTGATGTCATATTGTTGGATACTATTCCATGGGTAGGATAACATGATTGTTTTGAGATAGGGTTAGATATACTAACTCTCTATACTGATGTAATTTCATTTTATAATCATGATCCATAATTGTAGATCAGCTTCTTACACGTAGAGTTATAGATTCCCATGAACATCAAACCTTAAAAGAAAAGATGAGTAGACTAACGAGTCTATACTATGAAGCATTGGATGTGTTTGTGTCTTGATTGGGGCGTCCAATGCTTCATAATATAGACTTGTTAGTCTATCCATATTTTCTTTCTTCCTATCTTTAGGGCATCCGATGCTTCAAGTCCCAATCTTTCAGACTAAGAGAAATACTTGACATCATCAGATTGGTTGAGAACTTCATTATTTTGTATTCAACATAATTATGAGAACAAGGTATCTGTGAGTGGTGTGGCTATATTTCAAGCTAGGTAATTTGACTAAATTACCTAAATTATTGACTAAATTAAGTTTATATTCTTGTATTTTGTTTGGTTAAATTATTCACTTTCTACCACATAAGCTAACACGTACATAATTTTTTATAAATGTTGGTTATAGATTAGGTGAGGAATAGTTTAGGTATGCTTACTCTTCAAAGACTCATTGATGGTTGACTTTGGTAATGGTTTACATGGAAATAATTCACCTTTACTATTTCATTTTGTTACCAGGGGCTGAATTCATTGATGTTCATATTTGCTTTAAGATGGATCAATACAACCTATGTAGGAAGGTATAAATCTAAAAAAAAATCTATACATTTTCAAGTTTTCTTTCCTCTCTTTAATTTTCTTCAAGCTTTACATATGGATTGCTTTTTGTTTAGAATAGTAGCATCTTGTCAATGCAATCATTAGCTTTTGTCACTATCAAATACATATGGATATTTTGAGCTTAGCCAAGCTAAAGACTTAAATAAGACAAAACCATATCCCCTCATATCTAAGGCTTCCCATAAATAGTCAAAAAATTTACATTTCAAGATTTTAGAGCATCTTCTACACAAAAATTGCAATCATTGAACTAATAATTTTGCATTTAAAATATTACCCAAAATTACATAACAGTTGAACCAATGGAAACTTTCATGCAAGGCTAGAAGGATAGTTAAAAACAAATAAGCATAAAAGCTAAATGAAAACAACAAGCTAACTAGATTATACCTTGCAAGAGAGGAGTATCTTTTGTTCCTCCGATTGAGCTTGATGAAGTAGAGGTGCCCTTGTGCTCCACTTATTTGGATATGCTCTTCTTGAGGGATGTGGAATGCTCTCCAAATGCATAACAAGATTGGTGGATTAGGATTGGATTTAGATTATTATGGATGAGGAATATATGGATTTGGATGAAAAAGGATTTGTTTTGGATAAGGGATTATTTGGATATTATGAGGGAATTATGTGGATATGATAGAAGGAGACAGAGGAAGAAAATGGTAGCATAAGATTAGAATAAGATTCCATGTAGTGTTTTGTGAGGAAATGAGACTCCAATTTATAGCTTGGAGGAGGCTAATGGAGGGCCAAGATTGATTTGGGTATTAAGGGTCGAGATTGATTTGGGATGGAAGACATGGATCAATGTGTATTGGGAGAATATAAAATTCCTTGGGGAAAGGGGAGAGGAATTAAAAATTCCAAAATAAATATTTTTGGGAAGACTAAATGGATAAATGAATTAAAAATTCCTTGGGAAGAGGATGCATGGGGAAATTCAAGGAATTTGAATTTCCTTGAAAGGATCAAAGGTGATGTGACATGAGTGGAGGAATATAGAATTGGAGAATAATGATAAGTATGATTAAGGAAGAATTAACTAGGTTCAGTGGGGATTAGGAAAAGTGATTTGTAGGAATCACATGATTTAAGTTAATTAATCAGAATTAATTAACTCAGAGGAATTTAGAAGACTTAATGATTTGGTTGACTTTATAAGAATAGGGAAATAATTTATTTATTTGATATTTTAATTATTGAAATATAGTGACAAGATTTACTAAATTTGATTTAATTAACCTTAAGAAGAAGGGAATTAACACAATTTAATTGGTTAATTATGATGACAGGCTTAAATTAATTAAACATTAATTTTAGGTGTCTACATTTTGCCCCTGTTTGATAGAGCATCATGAAGTGATGTCATGAAATGAAGAGTAAAACATAGTGGATGATGAGGATAAGGACTAGTGGCTTGATGTCCTAGTCATGCAATGAGGAAGAATGGTGAGGGGGAAGGATGCCGAGGAATTAGTGGTATGCCCCCTCGAGAGGACAAGTGGGTTCTAAGAACATGGTTGTACTCTCAAAATGGATAGGACTAGATAATGAAAAGATGAAGGTGATGAAGGGGGAGGGAAATAAATTGGAGTCTCCAAGGTAAATAGGTGAAATGGGATGAATGCATAAAATGGAGTGGATGAGATTTCTTGTTGTGTAGATGTGAAGATAAAACCTAGTTTTGATATTGCCATAGATTATCTGCACTATTGATTATAGGAATCAAGATGTTTTGAATATCTAAGGCGTGGACTAGAATCTTAAACAATAGGTATCTCTATGTACACAGGTTCACAAACATCGATGATGAAGTAAATGCGAGACTATAGGATCATACAAGAGAAACCATCAAACATGCCATACCACAAAACCAATGCCCCATTATACACCAACCAAGAGATGTCGAGATATAGGATGATCAAGGTAGCTCTGAACAGGTACAGTCCTGGGACACAAGATGAAAAAAAATTCAGAGCGAAATGCTCAATCATGCAAACAACTTGCACATGGCCAACTTACATCTCTTGCCAAGAGTGGGAGATGGATTTGGTTAGGCTGCCAGACATGGGAAGGATACATCCCGATGGGTAGGAAGATTGATTTGGATAAACCACCAGACATGGGAAGGATGCATCCCAATGGGCAGGGTATGAGTAGATTGATAGATGAAAGAGACAAGATATTGTGCAAGAGCTCTAGGTGAGAGGATTGCTACTTGGATTCAATTAACACGGTATGTATGGGTGTTTGGATTATGTGCGAGTCAGCATAAGCTCAGTGTGATGGAGGTCATAAATGGATTGGATAAAATGGGAGGGGGAGAAATTATTGACTAGGATTAGATGGGATGGGGAATATGACATGATATGATGGGATGGGTTTGTGGATATAGGATAAATGGAGGGGACCAATGACAAAAGACCAAAGGTAGGAATGAGGGATGAATTTGGATAAGATGAGGGATATGGATAAGATAGTCAAGACTAAAGATAGGAAAGGAGGATGGACTTAGATAGGATGAGGATATAGGATAATGGATATGGATAATACAGATGGTAAGACAACATGGATGAAGCTTTCCTCCAAGTGTAGAGTGCAAGAACATGAGGGGACTACACATGATGCGTGTTTCAGGCATCTAGTTCTGTGGATGGTAAATATGCTATAATAGACCGAGAAGGATAAGAGATGCGAGATGAATTGGGATTGACTTGGTAAATGGGTTGGATGAGAAACATGGATAGGTGGAAGTTGGATAATTTTGAGGCATGTATGAGCTAGATGTGGATGGTTGATAGGGTGATCCAAGAACTTCCATGAGCATTTCTCATACCAAGCTTTGAAGTTTGGATGTGGATTTGGGTAGCCATGTGACCTCAAAATGATGAGAATGGGGGGATAAGTTGGGATTGGAAAAAGTAAAGAGATGGTGTTAGATGAAAATGAGGACTAGGACTTAGCAACTTTAGATTGGATTGATGGATTTATTTGATTTGATTTGATTTGCTTGGATTGAGCTGAATTTGATTAGATTGGATTGGTCCTTGGGTTAGGACAAGATTGATTTGTATTAAAATGAAACCTTAGCCCTTGGATTAGGACTTAAGTGAGGCGTGAAAGGATCCAAATGATTAAACCTTCTTCTACTTAGGGTGGACTTGCATGCCTAAGAAAAATAGGGGAAAATGATCCAAATGATTAAGCCTTCTTCTACTTAGAGTGGACTTGTGTGCCTAAGAAAAATAGGATAAAAGGATCCAAATGATTAAGCCTTCTTCTACTTAGGGTGGACTTGCTTTCCTAAGAAAAATATGACAAAGGATCCAAATGATTAAGCCTTCTTCTACTTAGGGTGGGCTTGCATGCCTAAGCAAAATATGGCAAAGAATCCAAATGATTAAGCCTTCTTCTACTTAGGGTGGACTTGCATGCCTAAGAAAAATATGGCAAAGGATCCAAATGATTAATCCTTCTTCTACTTAGGGTGGACTTGCGTGCCTAAGCAAAATAGGGAAAAAGGATTCAAATGATTAAGCATTCTTCTACTTAGGGTGGACTTGCATGCCTAAGAAAAATAGGGCAAAAGGATTCAAATGATTAAGCCTTCTTTTACTTAGGGTGGACTTGTGTGCCTAAGCAAAATAGGGCACAAGGATTCAAATGATTAAGCCTTCTTCTACTTAGGGTGGACTTGCATTCCTAAGCAAAATATGGAAAAAGGATTTAGGGTTTTAATCAACCCAAATGATTAAGCAAAGGTACTTGGGGGAGATTATTTCCCAAGCACAAAAAGCCAATTCATGATTGATTAAAGATAAAGGTCTAAATCAAACTTTCACAAAGTGTTGACTTTGGATTAGGATTGATGATTGATGATTGGATTAAAGGAATATTGATTGGGATTTTTGGAGATTTGATTAGGTTAATGTGCTAAGTCCTTGAGGATGGAATGAAAATGATTATGGAAGAATGGATTGATGGTATGAAGAGGAAGGGGAAGGTTACCCCAGATTGTATTAATGATAGAATAAAGATATTGGTTAAGGATTGATGATTGTTTAGATGGATGAAAATGGATTAGGGATTTGACATGGATGGAGATGAGGAAAATAGGGGTTTGATAATGACAAAGTGGAATTTGAAGGGGTAGTATTTAATACTAATTCTACTCTTGGCAAGAAGACATAGAAAACACATTAGCCATTGACGCAAATAGAGACTTCAAACACATCATGCTATCCTAGGAAGTCAGCTGAGGAGGAAAACCTTTTGCAAACAAGAGGACAATGAAACATGAAAGACAAGTGGTTAATTCCCTTAAACAAAACCAAGTGTGCAACTAGTCTAAATCAAGCAAATGTAAATTTTCAACCCAAAATCCAAATGTTATCTAACTAGAAAAATGCACACAAGAACTAATCTAGTGGGAATTTTGTCTTCTATACAACATCCTACAAAAGAAAACATATTAGTAGTCTTAAATTAAGCCTTGGACTACTCAGATAAAAGTTTGAAAGACTCAAAATCTGATCAGTAACACAAAATTCTGCACATACAGTGCTAGCAATGTTCTACAGACGCTGGCACCAAACCGTGAGCGCTAGCGCTAAAGAATAAAATCAAGAAAATAAACAAACAACAAACAAAATTAATTTTTTTTTAAACCCAGAAACAACAAGCAGGGAGTTATACCAGCGGATGCATTGTTCTACTGTCGATCGTGCTGAAACGCGAGCACTCGTGCCAGATACACAAGGCGTTAGTAGTTAACAACAAATTTTGAAAAAATGAAATTTTAAAAAAAAAAAGCAGGATATTTTCTAAGGAACTCGCACTATTCGCAGAGTGCTTGCGCTAAAGCGGTGTTAGCAAAATATTACAAAATCTAAATAAAACAGGTTAACTATTTTTTTTAATTTTTAGATAAATTTATCCTTTTTATGTGTTTTTTAATAACTGGTTTAAAAAAAAGATAGAAAGAAAAATGACTGAAAATCTGAGCAGAGAAGTAAATGAAGAAAGGTTGCAGGTAGACGCGTTATTTCCGTAGCACTCACGATGATTAGAAGACCTGCAAAAATGGTAGGTTAACAAAATTTAAATTTAAAATAGACATGCTGAAGTGCCTGCACACATGTCGTAGGAGAAGCACACGTGTTGGCTTGCAGACTCTCAGGCTAATCCAAAACCTATGACTAAAAATGGTGAAAAAACTACAAAAAAGGTTAAATATTTGGGATGTGGGTCCCACCAGGCATGCCAAAATAAACCAAGGGAAACTTTCATGCAAGGTTAGTAGATTAGTTTAATCCAAATAAGCATAAAAGCTAAATGAAAACAACAACCTAACTATATTATACCTTGCAAGAGAGGATTCTCTCTTGTTCCTCCGATTGAGCTTGATGAAGTAGAGGCACCCTTGTGCTCCACTTGTTTGGATATGCTCTTCTTGATGGATGTGCAATGCTTTCCAAAAGCATAACAAGATTGGTGGATTAGGATTGGATTTGGATGAAAAGGGATTTATTTTGGATGAGGGATTATTTGGATATTATGAGGGCATTATGTGGATATGATAGAAGGAGATAGAGGAAGAAAGCAACAACATAAGATTAGAAGAAGAATCCATGTACTATTTTGTGAGGAAATGAGACTCCAATTTATAGCTTGGGGGAGGCTAATAGAGGGCTAAGATGAATTTGAGTATGAAGGGTTAAGATTGATTTGGGATGGAAGACATGGATCAAGGTGTATTGGAAGAATATAAAATTCCTTGGGGAAAGGGGAGAGGAATTAAAAATTCCAAAATAAAGGATGTGTGGAAATACTAAATGGATAAAAGAATTAAAAATTCCTTGGGAAGAGGATGCATGGGGAAATTCAAGGAATTTGAATTTCCTTGAAAGGATCAAAGGTGATGTGACATGAGTGGAGGAATATAGAATTGGAGAATAATGATAAGTATGATTAAGAAAGAATTAATTAGTGTAAGTGGGGATTAGGAAAAGTGATTTGTAGGAATCACATGATTTAAGTTAATTAATAAAAAATAATTAACTAAGAGGAATTTAGAAGACTTAATAATTTGGTTGACTTTAGAAGAATAGGAAAATAATTTATTTATTTGATAAATTAATTATTAGATTATAGTGACAAGATTTAGTAAGTTTGATTTAATTAACCTTAAGAAGAAGGGTATTAACACAATTAAATTGGTTAATTATGATGACAGGCTTAAATTAATTAAACATTAATTTTAGGTGTCTACAATAGTAACTCGGTTGGTCTGAGTCTTCCTTTGACAGTGTTTCTCTAATCTAAAACCTCTCGTTACTATCACATCTTGGTGAGTGATTGAACTCAAGGGTTATTTGACAACATTCTTGGAATTTCTTTCACCCTATCTTCTATCACCTCTTGATACTCAAAAAACCCTTATCTCTATTTAATAATAAAAACCTCCTAGCACTGACGTTTTCCAAAGTTAAGTTTAAGTTTTGACAACCTTCTATAACCCTAACCAAATTAGAGTAACTTAACCATCTATTAGCCAAGTAAAATTTTCCAAAGTTAAGTTTAAGTTTGTACTGATATGTAATGCAAATAATATGGATATAGAGAGTTTGTAGTGAGTCATCAATCCCCAAACCTAACTCTAAACCTTGTAAAGAAAGAGAGAGATAGAGATAGAGGCCGATAGGGAGAAGGCGACAAAGAGATAGAGTGGGAGGGAGAGAATGGGATAGAGACACCTGAGAGAAAGAAAGAGGCAAAGAGAGGGAGAGATAGAGATAAAGGGCGAGAGAGAGAGAGAGAGGATAGAATGGGATAGAGACACCTGAGATAAAGAGGCAAAGAGAGGGAGAGATAGAGATAGAGGGCGAGAGAAAGAGAGAGAGAGAGAGTGACATTTTAAAAAAAAGATATTAACTTTTCGTCAAAATTTCGATGAATGCCCCCAAAATGCCTCGACAAGACTATTGAACTTCAGAAAAAAATTTTATTGAAGATACAACATTCTTGTCAGAGCATAGTCGCAATCTATCAGAATTTCGATAATCGATGTAGTCAAAATTCATCACACGTACAACATGGTTTTGATGGGAATGTTGTATGTACGACAGAAAACTACCATGGTTTCCATCAGAGTTCTGACAAAAATTGTTGCATGGTTTCGTGCAAGGTGAAATTGGTTTCCAATGGAATGTTCATCGGTTGTTTGACGAAATATCCTGCGTCAGACACTCCAACAAAATTTCAGCAATGAAAAACTCTCTGCCATTTCGTTGAACCTACAACACAAAACCGTCAAAATTCCGACAATTTTTCATCGAAAAATGTGTCCAAATGTGTTTTGTAAATTTTTTAGAAGTTGCGAGTAGGATGGAACACATATCTTGGGTTCCTGAAGATGGCATATGCAGATATACTGAAGCATGTATAGATTTAATCCTCTGGTGAATGTGTATATATGTACAGGCGATTTTGATGCACACCCTATATTTGGCATTGTTGTAAAAGGGGGAGAGATGAGGTGAAAAATATACAGTGTACAGACTGATTGTATGTATGGAGTGTACAGTCTGGTGTATTATAGATTCATAGATTATTTATCTAAGGGCGACCCTTATAATTCTTTTATTCTTTCATCAGGTTGTACAGATTTCAACACTTAGCCATTTTTCACAGGTGTTGTCATCAATGCCAAAGGGGGAGATTGTTGACAATTCACACTAATCTGGTGATTTCAGGTGACTTTCGGTGGTTGATTATTTGTTAAGTGTTGTCATTCATGGAAAATCTTCATTGTATTTTAATCCGGCAGTCATGATCCAGCTTATCCGGAAGTTGGTGGTAGCCGATAGGTAGTTAACCGATAAAATAGGGTAAAATAGGACATTTCGGTAATGTTTTGATCCAGAATGATCTCCGGTGATTACGATATTTTTGGTGATTATTTTTGTGATCTTAATGATATGGAAGACCTTTAGGAAGCATGTGGTTATAATCTTTTTGTCCAGTGCTATGTTTTGTTCGAGATTGAAGTCGACTTGAACGAAATTGTTTTTTTGGTAAGAACGAATATATAAGATCATTTTGGCAATTGATGTTTGGTGTGACTAAGCATAGTTTCTGTAGCATGCTCAACTACACCATTGCTAAATAGGAAATAAGGACGATCATGAATCCTTAACTATCTAAGCAATTCAAACATAGAACCCATAAAATAGACGCAAAATGGAATTAAATTAAGCAATATGAAACTCCCTATTATGCATCATAGCTTCCATTGTTCTTCTTCTCTCTATGGTATGACGGCTCTCAGATATTGCACTGGCAACCTACAATTGACACAAAGATTCGAAGTTCATGATCTAGAGTAATTGTCCAGGATTGAGGAGGAGGATTGAAAATGGAGATTAAATGCTCAATTTATAGATTTTTTGATGAGATTGATTGAAAAGGTGGAACAGATTGCTCAAGAGGTGGAACTCAGGTGAGCTCACATGTTGATTGATAGTTGAACTACTGACTTGGAGGTGAAACAAAATAAATTAATTGAGTCAACTGATTGAAAAAAAGCTAACTGAAAGAAGAAAAAGAATGATTGGAGGAAATTAAGAAGATGACAAAGAGAACTAGAAGATGGAAATAGAGACTGGAGAGATAAATGATTTAATTAATTAATTGCTTAAATTAGTTAATTTAGCATGTGCTTGCACTTTAACTTAGATTTTCAATTTAATCTTTGCATGATATTTATTCAAATAATTGAATTCATTTAATTCAATTTAGTATTTGAATATATTTAGAACTTGACTTTGATTTTCAATTTGGTTTTTGAAATCATGCGCATGTAATTGAATTTCGAAGAAATTAGAAGAATGTGAAATTAAATGAAATTAATTAAATAATTTAAAGCAACTATTTAATTATTAAGAAATGGACTTTAATTAAATAATAAAGATTATTTAAATTAAAGGAGTAAATCACAATTAATTAAATGATTAATATTTAATTAATATTTAGAAAAGGGTTGAATGATTAATTGATTAGAGATAGAAATTGAGAACAAAATTATTTAAATAATAAAGATTATTTAAATTATGGAATTAAAAAGAATTAATCAAATAATAAATATTTAATTAATATTTAAAAAATGGTTAAATAATTAGATGATGATAGAATAGGAAATAGAATAATTAGTAAAATGATGAGGAAATATGAAATTAGAAGAATATGATTAATTAACTTAATTAAAGAATTATTTAATCAATTAGAGGAATGATTACTACAAGATCAATGCGACATTTTTAGATGTCTACATTTGCCCCTCTTTGAGACAATGTCAAAACAACGTTGTTTCAAAGAAAACGAAAAAATCCTACCCCAATATGCCCCAATGATACTTAGGGTGTAATGCCCCCTCGAGAGATTGTTTGTGCATTAAAGGTATGATTGATCTCTCAAAAAAAGAAGAATAGTTAGTTGATTAGAGATAGAGATAGGTGATGTGGAGATGATATTGAGATAGAATATGAGAGAATGAACCTTAGAATGAAATAGAACAATGCTAGATGAGAATTAGAAGCAATTGAAGATGATTGATATTGATTTAGAAAGAGATTATGAGAAAAGAATCAACAAACTGGCAATAAGAAAATGAGATGAGATGAGAATGAAATTGAATGAGTCACGAACCTATGTCACTTATTTTATTTCTCAATATATATTCATCATTGAGCCTTATTATTGAACAATGAAGCTTAGCACATCGGGGTATAAGGAACCAAGATGTAAAGATATCTCATTGAAGAAAAAAACATGTAGCAGACAAGCAACAAACAAAGAAAAAGATAATGCCCATCCTAGCTCCTCTAGTCATTTGTGGACATCCTTGAGTAGCATAGGAACATAATCTGTCACCAAATGATAAAAGATAAAGACTGAGCTGGACAAAATTCAACAACTATACTGACCTTGTGCCTTCGTTCTTAGTTGCTTGATGTGATGGTTGATAATGTCTGATCTCAGAAAGTTGCAGACCCCATTTAAGACTGACATGTCTGATTTTGAGTGTATCCTCTTCTGTTTAAGACAAGATAGAGATCACTTTGATATGGATATGATACGATTGATAAGACTATTTGATCAATTGATTGCAGATGTTTGACTGGATAGTCGTATCCTTTCATGACCTGATGCAAAACATTTGCTGGATATCTTCTAGGGTATTTGTTTCTTGCGAGACATTTTATTGCAAGTTTTTTTGTTTTTGTTTTTTTGATTGATTTTTCGCTTTTTAGTTCTTTTCTAAGAGCTTTTTCGATGTTTTTGGATTATGTGGATAGATATTTGAATGTTTTTGATATTTTTTTAGGAAATTATATGGATGTTTTTGGTATTTTTGAATTTTTCATTGTTTTTGGATTTTGAGTTTTTCAGTGTTTTTGGATTTTTTCAAAGGACATTATATGATTTATTTGCATTTTTGAAGGATTGTTTTATGATTTTAAGGATTTTTTCAGTTATGCCTCTAGTGTGCAGACCTATATGACATGATGATCTACAGAATACATATGGAGACAATGCATTTTCGACATGACCTATGTTAATGCAATATGCATGATGAAGATGCATTTCCTATTCGAACAAGGTTGACTATGTTTGTTGTATCATTTTTAATACACCAATTGAAATGGAAGTGCAAAACATTTCATAGATAAGCAGTCAATTGATCCCTAAGGTCCTTGGGAGCATTCAACTCAACACACTTAGTGACTAGGATTTACAAATGGAGATGCGGAAAACTTCCCCATTGATTCTTGAAACATTGATCTTCTTTTGCCCATGTGTGTGCAGATGAGTTAATTCTTGCTCTTGTGTTCACTAAAGATCCTTAAAATCCTATTGTTGGCATTATGTGAACCGGTATGAGGACATAATGACATTGTATGTTGTCATTGATGTCAATATGTTGCAAAGGTGTGAATCGGAATTTGTGCCAAAGTGAGTGTGCTTGTTCAAAGGTGAACCAGCATATGGTTATGGGAACCGGCACATGGGTTCGTAGTCCCAACTTTAGAGTTTCTGGTTGAAGTGCTTCAAGCTTGTGTGGCCCAACCAGTGACTTTGTGTGATGAGTTAGCATGATAACAAAGAACAAGATTGTGTTTCCACGTAAGCCTTGTGCACATGAAGGATCATGCATGAGGAAGATCTTGCCTATTTGAATTCCTTAACCTATTAGGTTTAGGTTTTAGGGTTTATGCCTCCGACCTAACTGTTTTCTATAAGGTCGATGTTGTGACTCTTTCTAGGGTTGTTGGCAAAAGTTGTGTGTGAGTATCCAAGAGAAAGGATACGTGTTTCTTGCCAGACCAAAAGGAGAGAAGTGATACCTACAAAGTGTAAGTGTAGAAGGAGAAGAGGACCTTAAGCGGATCTGCATTGGCAATGAGTGTTGTTACCAGATCATAGTAATACCTGTTGATCTCTAACCACCTCAACAGTTGGAAAATCCCTTAACAAGGTAGCCTTAACCGGTTTGCTGTAAATCCTTTAATAGGGTAACTCTAAGCTATTGAGTTTGAAGTCCTTTAGCTATTGAGTTCTTGAAACCCTCTAACAAGGTAACCTTCAATAGGGTTTAACCCTTAATCAGGTAATGTACCATCCCTTAACAGGGTGATCTCTAACAGGATCGGTTCCTAGCAGAACCTTTTGTAATGTCTTTAACTGGACAAGGCTCCTAATAGAGCGGACTTCCAAAGAGTTCAAAAATAGCTTGTGGGTATTCATCCCCATCGTGGTTTTTCCTAGTTGGGTTTCCACATGAAAAATATGTGTCATGTGTGATGTTTTTATCTTGTGATGCTTTGCTATTGTTTGTCAAGCATATGATGGTTCTATGTTTTATGCCCGTCAATAAAACATGTTGAACTAGCTGCTATTATGATCTGATGATAGATTACCTGTTTATGCATAAGAGTGAACTGGTAGTGTAGTCTCAAGTTGAGTGAAAGGCTAAGTGAGTAACTGGTTAATTCTTGCCTCAGACATTCTTATCTTTACCGATTGCACTCTATTTCAAACCGGTGTCACTGTCTGCTAGTCTTCTGAAGTGTTTTCTATCAAACCGGTTTAAGAGAAATTGTTTTGTATGTACTGATTCACCCCCCCCCCCCCTCTCAGTACCGGTTTGGTACTATTTGCGCATCATTGAGTTATCAATTGGTATCAGAGCATCCTCCAGGTCCTCTATGTTATAATCTTAACTGCTTGAGGTAAAGATCCCAGTCAAATGATAAAGAGGGAAGGTCCAAAGTTTAATAGGGAAAATTTTAGTATATGGAAAGATAGGATGAAGATATTCATCAGAAGCATGGGTGCTCAACACTGAAGCTATGTTGAGAATGTCTATGTTGCCCCTACCGATACTCTCACCGATGACCAAAAGAGAGAGATACAATAAAATGGGCAAGTCATGGAAGCCCTTATTAGTAGTCTATCTGACATTGAGTTTATTGATATTCAGGACAAGGTAAATCTCAAAGAGGTAAGGGATGCTCTTGAAAATATCTATGGTGGTGATGAACATGTAAAACGGGCTAAGGAAGAAATCCTGAGAGGGAAGTTTGAAGATATGCAAATGGTTGAAAGTGAGACCATTCAACAGTATGGAATAAGAATCAAAACAGTTGTTGTAGATATCAAGAGTGCAGGTGGTAAAATAGAAGATTCCATTGTGGTAAGGAAAGTCCTGAGATCCCTATTTCCGGTCTATGCAATAAGGGTTGCTACTATTTAGGAGCTGAGATCAATAGACAAGACTAAGGTATCCTTGGACTCCATCATAGCCAAGTTGATAGCCTATGAGCTAAATAGTTTTGATGGCAGTGTTCAAAAGACTGAATCAGTTTTTAAAGCCTCTGTTGTACCATCCAGAAAAGGAAAAGAAGCTAGCACCAATGGTGAACCTAGACAGAGTAGAGAAATGGATGATGAGGAGATTCTGATGGCATTTGAATCTCTCCTTGCCAAGAAGCTACCTAAAGGAACTGGTAAATACAAAGGTAAGCTACCTTTGAAATGCTTTTCTTGTAACCGGATAGGACATATTGCTATAAACTATCCTAATGGTGATAGCAAGGACAAACTGGAAAGGTTCAGGAAATTCAAAGGAGGAAATTGGAGAAACTGTTTTGTGGCAGTTGATGAAGGTGTCACAGATGAAGAATCAGAGGATGAAGAAAATGAAGATATTGTGTTTGTTGATGTCAAAGAAGATGTGTCAGACAAGAAGGCTCTTATCTCCTAGTTTGATAATTCCAATGAGTGGATCATTGACAGTGGTTGTTCTCACCATATGACTGGTGACCGGAGCAAGTTTCTATCCTTGGAGGAGTATGATGGTGGTGTGGTTTGCTTTGGCAATGATGCACCATGCATGGTCAAAGGCAGAGGGTCCATCTCTCTGAATGGAAAGAGTAGTGCTGACAATGTGTACTGGGTTGATGGTCTCAGACACAACCTTCTGAGTGTTGCCCAGCTGAATGACAGTGGCCTCACTCTGGAATTCAAAAATGGAGTTTGCAGAATCAAAGGAAAAGATGGTGAATTGGTGGCCACCGGCATGCAAACCAAAGGTAACCTATTTCACCTGAATGCAAATATAAGTACATGTCTTATGGCTAAATTTGATGCTAGCTGGATATGGCATAGGAGACTCTGCCATGTAAACTTTGATAACATTGTAAAGGCCAGTGAGATCAAGGCAGTTAGAGGGTTGCCAGTGCTAAGAAAACCAGATAATACCTTGTGCAGAGAATGTCAATTGGGGAAAATGTCTTCCTCAACCTTTAAAGGTAAATCTTTCACTGCTGACAACTTGCTTGATCTTGTGCATATTGATTTGTGTGGTCCTATGAAAACTAGGAGTGTGCAGAGTGATAGGTACTTCATGATTCTTACTAATGATTGCTCAACAATGATGTGGGTCACATTCTTGAAAGACAAGTCTGAAGCCTTTGTAAATTTTAAAGATTTCAGAGCATTAGTGGAGAAGGAAAGCGGTAAAAGGATCAAGTGCCTAAGAACTGATCAAGGAGGGGAATTCACTTCCGGTGAATTCAACAAGTACTATGAAGAACATGGCATCAAGAGGCAATTATCTGCCCCCCAGACTCCATAGCAGAATGGCCTAGCAGAGAGGAATAATCAAACTGTGGTTGAAGTATCCAGAACCATGTTGATTCAAGGAAAGGTAGCTCACACCTTTTGGAGAGAAGCAGTGAGCACTGCAGTCTACATAATGAACCGGGTACTCATCAAGAAAGGTAAGGATAAAACTCCTTATGAGTATTGGACCAGTAAGACACCTGTGGTTAGCTACTTTAGAATGTTTGGTAGCAAATGTTACATCAAGAGAAGTGAACACCAGAGCAAATTTGATGCGAAATGCGATGAGGGAATATTCTTAGGATATTCCACCAAGAGCAAAGCTCTCAATTGTTTCAACAACAGGACTCAGAGAATTGTGGAAAGCATCAATGTAAGAGTTGATGAAACCTCTAACAAAATTGAGGAAATTGGCAGTGTGCAAGTGGTAAGTGAACCGGTTGCAACCTTCTGGGAACTGGTTGTTAGTCAACCGAGTCCCAGCAACAGTGTTCCTACACCGGTAGATGTAGATGCTGATATTGATGGAGATGAGGATGAAGAAGAAAAGCAAGAGGAATCTGTCAAGACCATTCCTCAGTATGTCAAGCTAAATCATGATCCTAAGCAGATCATAGGAGATAAGGATGCAGGAATCCTTACAAGAAGAAAATTAAGAGAAAACTCATGTATGATCTATGAATTCGAGCCTAAAACATTCAAAGAGGCACATAAGGATGAAGACTGGATCAAGGCAATGGAAGAGGAACTTGACCAGATAGAGACAAATGGTACATGGTCCTTAGTACCCAGACCAGAGCACAAAAATGTCATTGGTACCAAATGGGTCTTCAGAAATAAGTTGAATGAGGATGGCATAGTGATTAGAAACAAAGCCAGACTAGTGTGAAAAGGATATGCCCAAGAAGAAGAAGACTATGGAGAAACCTTTTCTCCTATAGCCAGATTGGAAGGAGTTCATATGCTTCTTGCATATGCAGCTTTTAAAGGCTTCAAAGTATATCAAATGGATGTAAAATCTGCATTTCTAAATGGTGTACTTGAAGAGGAGGTGTATATTGAGAAACCAGATGGGTTTGCCCTATCTGAAGATAGTGACATGGCATGTAGGCTACATAAATCCTTATATGGTCTAAAGTAAGCACCTAGGGCATGGTATGAGCACCTACATTCCCATCTTGTGAAGATTGGATTTGAGAGAACAAGTGAAGATAGCAATATCTACATGAAGTCTGAAGGAGATCAGATCCTGATCTATGAGGTATTTGTTGATGACATTATCTTTGATGGAGATGAAAAGATGAGTCATGAGTTTGCAAATGAGATGAAGAAAGAGTTTGAGATGTCATTCATAGGGGAGATTAAGTTCTTCATTGGACTGTAGATCCAGTAGATGAAGGATGGAATCTTTATCATTCAGTCCAAGTATGTCAAAGAGGTGTTGAAGACCTTTGGCATGGAAAATAGCAAACCAGTTGGTACACCGATGGTGACCGGTTGTAAACTATCCAAAGAGGATGACTCAGCATTGGTTGATGAGAAGGACTATTGATTAATGATTGGTAAATTGCATTATGTAGTGCATAGCAGACCGGATATTGCACATGCAATTGGCATTACTGCAAGGTTCTAGAAAAGTCCAAGAGAATCCCACTTGGTCGCAGTCAAGCGGATTCTTAGGTATCTGAAGGGAACTATTGACTATGGATTGTGGTATCCATATAGCAAGGACTTCAACTTGAAAGTGTTCATAGATGCTGATTGGGCTGGTAATGTAAATGACCAGAAGAGAACAACCGGTGGTGCATTCTTCCTTGGTGGTAGACTAGTCTCATGGATGAGTAAAAAGTAGAGTTGTATCTCTCAGTCTACAGCGGAAGCGGAGTATGTTGTAGCTTTCATGAACTGCACTCAGACAATTTGGATGAAGCATGTATTGAAAGGCTTCAAAGTTCTTGTATTGGAACTAGTAAGTATATTTTGTGACAATACTAGTGCAATTAATATCTCCAAGAATCTGGTTTTACATTCTAGAACCAAGCACTTTGAGCTTAAGTATAATTTCTTGAAGGAAAAGGTTCAGAACAAAGAGATTGCACTGGAGCATGTGTCCAGTAAGGAGCAGTTAGCAGGCATATTCACCAAGCCTCTCCCAAAGACTACATTTACACACTTAAGAGGTGAATTAGGGGTACTTCCCCTTCAGGAGATGAACTAAAAGCGTATGCTCCACATCAGTCTGGTATTGCATAGTCAAATTTATTTTGGATTGATGTGTTGAAGGATGCTACTCCACAAGGGGAGCAGCATAATGGAATAGGGAAGCTTGTGCCTCCACTTTGACATTGTTGTCAAAGGGGGAGAAGATGTGAAGTGGAGAAGATATCTACAAAAATTTGGGGAGAAGAAGTGAGGTGGAGAAGATATCTACAGAAATTTAGGGAAAAGAAGTGAAGCGGAGAGATATCTTTGTATATTGCCATCAATGCCAAAGGGGGAGATTGTTGGCATTATGTGAACTAGTATGAGGAGATAATGACATTATATGTTGTCATTGATGTCAATATGTTACAGAGGTGTGAACCGACATTTGTGCCAAAGTGAGTATGCTTGTTCAAAGGTGAACCGGCATATGGTTATGGGAACCAGCACATGGGTTCGTAGTCTCAACTTTAGGGTTTCCGGTTGAAGTGCTTCAAGCCTGTGTGGCCCAACTAGTGACTTTGTGTGATGAGTTAGCATGATAACAAAGAACAAGATTGTGTTGCCACATAAGCCTTGTGCACATGAAGGATCATGCATGAAGAAGATCTTGCCTATCTACCTTGGGAATATGAGAAGACTGTAAAACGGCAATAACATGTGATGGGTTATCAGCGCCACCATGGAAATGACAGAAAATGAATGATGGAGATTAATGCAGTATGCTCAATGGTCAAGATTGAATTGTTTGAATTCCTTAACCTATTAGGTTTAGGGTTTAGGGTTTATGCCTCCAACCTAACTATTTTCTATAAGGTCGACATTGTGACTCTTTCTAGGGTTGTTGGCAAAAGTTGTGTGTGAGTATACAAGAGAAAGGATACATATTTCTTGCCAGACCAAAAGGAGAGAAGTGATACCTATAGAGTGTAAGTGGAGAAGAAGAAGAGGAGCTTAAGCAGATCTGCATTGGCACTGAGTATTGTTACCAGATCATAGTAATACCTATTGATCTCTAACCACCTCAACAGTTGGAAAATCCCTTAATAGGGTAGCCTTAACCGGCTTGCTATAAATCCTTTAATAGGGTAACTCTAAGCTACTAAGTTTGAAGTCCTTTAGCTATTGAGTTCTTGAAACCCTCTAACAAGGTAACCTTTAATAGGGTTTAACCCTTAATCGGGTATTGTAGCCATCCCTTAACTGGGTCATCTCTAACAGGATTGGTTCCTAGTAGAACCTTTTGTAATGTCTTTAATCGAACAAGGCTCCTAATAGAGCGGACTTCCAAAGAGTTCAAAAATAGCTTGTGGGTATTCATCCCCACCGTGGTTTTTCCCAGTTGGGTTTCCATGTGAAAAATATGTGTGTCATGTGTGATGTTTTTATCTTGTGATGCTTTGCTATTGTTTGTCAAGCATATGATGGTTTTGTGTTTTATGCCCGTCAATAAAAAATGTTGAACTAGCTGCTATTATGATCTGATGATAGATTACCTATTTATGCATAAGAGTGAACTGGTAGTGTAGTCTCAAGTCGAGTGAAAGACTAAGTGAGTAATGAGTTAATGCTTGCCTTAGACATTCTTAGCTTTACTAGTTGCACTTTGTTTCAAACCAGTGTCACTATCTGCTAGTCTTCTGAAGTGTTTGCTATCAAACCAGTTTAAGAGAAATTGTTTTGTATGTACTGATTCACCCCCCCCTCTCAGTACTGGTTTGGTACTATTTGTGCATCATTGAGTTATCACCTATATGACTAGCTAAATGGATTATCCTAACTTCAAAAGCATCCTGAATAGAGCCTCACTGCCAGCAAGCTTTTAGAGCTCCGATGAGGTTATAGACTGTAATTTCTCAAATATTGCTCCATTGCCAGTAGGCATTCATAGCCTTGATGGAGTTACTCGCGTGTTCTCATAGTCAATATTTTTTTCGCACTTGCATGCATGATATTTTAGTTATATATCATTTCTCTTTTTGCCTTGAGATGGATATTTGGCATAGCATTTTTCTTTTATTATTTTCTTGCCTTGACTTTTAAGTAATGAAACCTACTTGGGTGTGACAGTTGCCTTGCTTTATTGATGCTTCTATATGAAAATGCAGAAACTTTTGAGAATGTGACTTCTGAATATGATGTGCTTTGGAAAGAAACTATATGTAATGCATTGTCCTGAATAAAATGGTATGCAATGCAGAAAGTAAAACCTAAACCAATACAACCCTTAGATATAATATCTTTTAAGGTGCATGTTGTTCATTGGTCTTTGTTTGAAGAGTCGGATAAAGATGTCTTTTCCAATAGGATATAAGGACTCAGGTAAGTGTACATGTTCTGTTGGCAATATAGAATTATAACAGACAATGAAAGATTGTTGGCATTTCATAAGGATATTGAGAAGGTTGTTGATGATTATGGATATAACTGATTAAGAATGTTTACTATCTTGATATTATTACTTTGTCATTGATGTCAAGAAATTGATTTTCTAATTCAGTATGATGTTGCCATATCTTGAGAAGTATGATATGAAGAATAGAAAGATGATAAAAGACACAGGAAAGAATATGATGAATAAGGCGATGAATAAGGTATTCAATGGGCAACTAGTACCAAGTCAGACAATGATGAGATCATGATGTTTTAGATTGTTTTAACATCATACATATGTTGTAAATTGTAAAGGTTAATCCAACTCTAGAACCCATAAATTTAGCTATAGCCTTATGATTTTTAATGAAATCCAACTGTTGTAGATTCTCTTGCCCCCAGTCTTTCAAGTGTAGGTATATGAGGCAAATAGATTCTAGTTATGAAGTTGTGACATGAACGGGTGTTATGTTTGTTTTTATTAATGCACTTGAAAAGGATGATGAAGCAATTTGCATGTTGATTTCATTGATAAGGGGTTTATGAACAACTTGTGTAGAGGGATTGGGATCACTAGGAGAAATGGTAAGTTCATTTGAGAGGGAATCTTGTGAAGAACATGGAGGATTATGACATGGAGATGAAGGAATGGAGATATCTTGATCAGGATTTGGAGAAATAATGGGATCTTGTTTAGGACATGAATGTAAAGGTATTCTTTGATCTTGTCTTGGAAAAGGATTATTATGAAACATGGAAGAGATGTCCTGATCTTGTTTAGGAGGTGGATGTTGGATGGGACTTGAAATGACACTTTGTTCTTGAGATGGAAGGGTTTGACTATGAATGGAATAGAAAACAGCGAGGGGATCATCATAAGATTTTGGGTCAGTGGGATCTTGATCAAAAATTGGGTAGGATGGAAGTGGTTGTTCTTGATATTTATTTGTTTCAAGACTGATTTCTTCTGATTTTGGATCATCCTCTTGACAAGGGGAAGGAGTTTGGAAATGCATGGGAGATTCTTGGAATATTTCAACATTTTGGTTTGATGAAGAAGGATTTTGAATGAGATGCTCTGAATCATGACTCGAATTAGATTGGATTTGTACGATGGATAGCCCTTGGGAGGTTGTGTTATTAGATAGAGATGCAATGGATTGGTCTTGTGTGACTTCAGCGGATGATGAAATGGTGGATAGATATGGGTGATTTGGGGTTTGGTTGAAATGGATTTGATTTTGGTTGAAAGATGTTTGATTTTGGGTGAATGAATTTTGATTTGGACTTTGGTTGAAAGGGGTTTGATTTTTGTTGAAAAAGGTTTGAATGTTGGGTTGGTGTGAATTTTGATTTGGACTTTGGTTGAAAGGGGTGTGATTTTGGTTGAATGAATTTTGAATGTTGGGTTGATGTGATTGGTATGATTGATACAGTGGGTTGAAAGAAAAAGAAGGTTTACATGACTCTAATGTTGGTTGAACTGAGGTAGGAACAATTTTGTTGAAGAATGAAGGTTGGCATGTTTGAAAGTTCTCACAAGAAGAAGAAGGTTGGCCTAATACTAATTCCCTCGTGGTCATCACTTCTCTCATCATGTTTTCTAACCAGCCCTTGTGGTTATCAGGACTAGTCATGTCTATCACTTGTTGTTGCAAAGTTTTGATTTGTTGAGCTAATATTTCTATCCATGATGTTTACTTGTTTGGTTTGGACCTAGGATGACAACATGTAAGATATTTTCTCCATTTCTCTGAATGTGACAATGTTTGATTGAACTTGACCAACTTGTTTGACTTGAGGTTGAGTTTGATTGATCCTCTGATTGTGTTTTGGACGTTTGGGGTATGACTTTCTAGGATGATTATGCAAATGATGACAGTCTAAGATAGATGTATATGAGGACTGTGCAAGGACTTAGGACGATAATGAGGACGTGAATGAAGATTATGCAAGTACTATGGACAATAGTAAGGACGTAAATGAGGACTATACAAGGACTAAGGACGATAGTAAGGATGTAAACGAGGATTATGCAAGGACTAAGGATGATACTAAGGACATAAATGAGGACTATGAAAAGACTTAGGATGATAGTAAGGACATAAATGAGGACTATGAAAGGACTTAGGATGATAGTAGGGACATAAATGAGGACCATGCAAGGACTTATGATGATAGTAAGGATGTAAATGAGGACTATGCAAGGACTTCATAGGGTCACAAGTGTATAAACCTTTGAGTTTTGACATTTCAAAAATGGACTTTGCTTTCAGTAATTTTGTGTATAGGACAAGTTTCATGGTTTCTTCAAGTCTGAGAACAATTGTTTGGAGGTAAATATAGCTGACTGAACTGGTTTTTTAAACAATCTCAGAAAATTCAGAGATACGTAGGATAGGGCCTGAAATAGCCCAAAGGACTGACTCAATACTGGTCTGACACAACGATACATAAAAAAGAATAGAATAAAATCTTAGGCTGGAAAGTCGACACCATTGAATGAGGCCCTTACAAAATAATGAGAAAAAATGAAAGATAGAGAGTCTAGTAGCACGACACACACTTCTCGGGCCTACCACTCTCTCTTACCCCGAAGATCTGAAGATCTTATAGCGGACGGATTCTATATCATAGTGTAAGGTACATGAAGGGTATCTATGGGGTAAAATCCACACTCCTGGAATCACAGAATGTAGGGCTTTGGGATACTAAGTTGGTTCCTATTGTAGGGTTTTGATGGGTCCCGATCCAATGATGGATTCTTAGAGAAAGCCACTTAAGACTTTAGTTGAGCTTATCGATGTAGGGAAAGCCCCCATATACGTCAAATTAACTCAACACTCTAGCCGCCTAACCAGTATATTTATATAGCGGCTCGAAAAACCCACTCGAGAGTACGCTAGGAGAGATGATATCCCCAATGCATCCCAATTTGAAGTACCTCTGTGGGGTGATGAAATCCCTAGTCAAAGATACCCCTCACTATGGGGAATAAAATAAAATTGGATGTTGTTGTCACCTCCTTCCTTTCTCCCAAGTCCTCGAAGGTGGGTAGAAAGTTAGTTAATGCAACAGTAGGTCCACCCCAAACACGATAAAAATTCTTAACCTTAAGAAAACCAAATGTGATTTAATCTAATGCAACCTGATTCATGTTCATTTAAATGCCCAAATTGAGTTGTTGAATACACATGTGCATGTCCATTTTAAACACCAAATTTAAATATGAAGGCATGCATGTCAATTTTAACCGTTGTTGATTTTAAGCCCAAAATGAAGTATTATACATGCATGTCAATTTTAACCAATGTTAATTTTAAGCACCAACAGATGAAGTGTGAGATTCTACATGCATGTCCATTTTAACCAATGTTAATTTTAAGCACCAAAATATGAAGTGTGAGATTATGAGTGAAATTGATCTAATACTAATCTTATCCTTTTTATAAATTTGCCACAGGCTGCAAATAGATGATTAGCAGTAAAATCAAATAAATAGAAAACAAAGAATAACAAATTGACAAAAATGAATGCGTGACAATACTTGCCCGATTGCGTGACTTTGACAGAGCCAATGTATGAACATAACAGAGCGAATGCGTGATCCTGACAGATCGAATACATGACACCAACAGATCGATTGCGTAATCTAACCATGACAATTGCATGATAGGCGGGCAGATAACACAAAAAAAATAAAAAATCCAACTAAACCCAATCAGAAACTTGCAAAACCAATTGTGAGGCCCTGGCTAAATCTCTCATCATCCATTCAATATTAATCAAATCATATTTAACTTGAAATGAGAGAACTAAGCTGTTATATCTATCAAAGGCTGGATGATTTTCCCAATCTTGTATCTGCTTTTCTGCTTCGAGAACCCTTTGATAGCATTTGGCCTATCTTCTTTGTTCCTTTTTCCTTCTAGCACCTGAAATCCTGAATTGTACCTTTCATGCCATAAACTGTTATAATAAAATGATGCAATATAAATAATTTGTTTCCAGATTTACTCAATTTTAGACATAATTAAATAGATCAAAGAACAGAAAGGATATGAGAATAGAAACAATGAAACAACAATTTTACCTGCGAATGCGTGATAATTACAAAGCGATTGTGTAATAAAGAAATGTCGATTGTGTGACGATGTAAGGGTGATTGTGTGAGGGGTTCTGCACGAATGCGTAACCCTGTCTGTTCGATTGTGTAGCCCTGCCTATGTGATTGCATGATGATGTAAACATGATTGCGTGATGATGAGACCACCTTTGAAATCCGTGCAAAACCTACAAAAAATCAAAATATTCGTATGACCTACAAAAATCACACATAAAAAAAAGAAGGTTAATTAGTTTTTGTTCACATCGGGTTCACCAAAATGTAGCATTCTCAAATACACCATTGCTAAATAGGAAATAAGGACGATCACGAATCCTTAACTATCTAAGCAATTCAAACATAAAACCAATGAAATAGATGCAAAATGGAATTAAATTAAGCAATATGAAAATCCCTATTATGCATCATAGCTTCCATTGTTCTTCTTCTCTCTATGGTATGATGGCTCTCAGATATTGTACTGGCAACCTATAATTCACACAAAGATTAAAAGTTCGTAATCTAGAGTAATTGTCTAGGATTGAGCAGGAGGATTGAAAATGGAGATTGAATGCTGAATTTATAGATTTTTTGATGAGATTCATTGAAAAGGTGGAACAAATTGATCAAGAGGTGGAACTCAGGTGAGCTCACATGCTGATTGATAGTTGAACTACTGACTTGGAGGTGAAACAAAATAGAGTGAATAGATTAATTGAGTCAACTGATTGAGAAAAAGCTAACTCAAAGAAGAAAAAGAATGATTGGAGGAAAATTAAGAAGATGACAAAGAGAACTAGAAGACGGAAATAGAGGCTGGAGAGATAAATGATTTAATTAATTAATTGATTAAATTAATTAATTTAGCATGTGCTTGCACTTTAAGTTAGATTTTCAATTTAATCTTTGCATGATATTTATTCAAATAATTGAATTCATTTAATTCAATTTAGTATTTGAATATATTTAAAACTTGACTTTGATTTTCAATTTGGTTTTTGAAATCATGCACATGTAATTGAATTTGGAAGAAATTAGAAGAATATGAAATTAAATGAAATTAATTAAATAATTTAAAGAAACTATTCAATTATTTAGAAATGGACTTTAATTAAATAATAAAGATTATTTAAATTAAAGGATTAAAATCACAATTAATTAAATGATTAATATTTAATAAATATTTATAAAAGGGTTGAATGATTAATTGATTAGAGATAGAAATTGAGAACAAAATTATTTAAATAATAAAGATTATTTAAATTATGGAATTAAAAAGAATTAATTAAATAATAAATATTTAATTAATATTTAGAAAATGGTTAAATAATTAAATGATGATAGAATAGGAAATAGAATAATTAGTAAAATGATGAGGAAATATGAAATTAGAAGAATATGATTAAATAACTTAATTAAATAATTAAAGAATTATTTAATCAATTAGAGGATTAATTAGTACATGATCAATGAGACATTTTTTGGTGTCTACATTTGCCCCTCTTTGAGACAATGTCAAAATGATGTTGTTTCAAAGAAAACGAAAAATCCTACCCCAGTATGCCCCAGTGATACTTGGGGTGTAATGCCCCCTCAAGAGATTGTTTGTTCATTAAAGGTATGAATGATCTCTCGAAAAAAGAAGAATAGTTAGTTGATTAGAGATAGAGATAGGTGATGTGGAGATAATATTGAGATAGAATATGAGAGAATGAACCTTAGAATGAAATAGAACAATGCTAGATGAGAATTAGAAGCAATTGAAGATGATTGATAATGATTTAAAAAGAGATTGTGAGAAAAGAATCAGTAAACTAGCAATAAGAAAATGAGATGAGATGAGAATGAAATTGAATGAGTCACGAACGTACGTTATTTATTTTATTTTGCAATATATATTCATCACTGAGCCTTATTATAGAACAATGAAGCTTAGCACATCAAGGTATAAGGAACCAAGATGTAAAGATATCTCATTGAAGAAACAAACATGTAGCAGACAAGCAACAAACAAAGAAAAAGATAATGCCCATCCGGGCTCCTCTAGTCACTTGTGGACATCCCTGAGTTGCATAGGAACATAATCTATCGCTAAATGATAATAGATAAAGACTGACCTGGATAAAATTCAGCATCTATACTGACCTTGTGCCTTTGTTCTCAGTTGCTTGATGTGATGTTTGATAATGTTTGATCTCAAAAAGTTGTGAACTCCATTTAAGACTAACCTGTCTGATTTCGAGTGTATCCTCTTCTGTTTAAGACAAGATAATGATTACTTTGATATGGATATGATATGATTGATAAGACTATTTGATCAATTGTATGCAGATGTTTGACTGGATAGTTGTATCCTTTATTGACCTCATGGAAAGCGTTTGTTGGATATCTGCTAGGGTATTTGTTTCTTGCGAGACATTTTATTGCAAGTTTTTTGTTTTGTTTTTTGATTGATTTTTCGATTTTTAGTTCTTTTCCAAGAGCTTTTTCGATGTTTATGGATTATGTGGATTGATATTTGAAAGCTTTTTATATTTTTTTTGGACATTATATGGATATTTTTGGTATTTTTGAGTTTTTCACTATTTTTGGATTTTGAGTTTTTCAGTGTTTTTGGATTTTTTCGGAGGACATTGTATGATTTTTTTGAATTTTTAAAGTATTGTTTGTATGATTTTTTAGGATTTTTTCAGTTATGCCCCTAGCGTGCAGACCTATTTGACATGATTATCTACATAATACATATGGAGACAATGAATTTTCGACATGACCTATGTTAATGCAATATACATGATGAAGATGAATTTCCTATTTGAACAAGGTTGATTGTGTTTGTTGTATCATTTGTAGTACACCAATTGAAATGGAGGTGCAAAACATTTCATAGATAAGTGGTCAATCAATCCCTAAGGTCCTTGGGAACAAACAAATCAACACACTTAGTGACTAGGATTTACAAATGGAGACGCAAAAAACTTCCCCATTGATTCTTGAAACTTTGATCTTCTTTTTCCCATGTGTGTGCAGATGAGTTAATTCCTGCTCTTGTGTTCACTAAAGATCCTTAGCATCCTATATCACTAGCTACAAGGATTATTCTAACTTCAAAAGCATCCCAAATAAAGCCTCGCTGCCAACAAGCCTTTAGAGCTCCGACGAGGTTATAGACTATAATTTCTCAAATATTACTCCATTGCCAGTAGGCGTTCATAACCTTGATGGAGTTACTCACATATTCCCATAGTCAATATTTTTGTCGCACTTGCATGCATGATATTTCAGTTATATATCATTTAACTTTTTGCCTTGATATGTATATTTGGCATAACATTTTTCTTTTATTATTTTCTTTCCTTGACTTGTAAGTAATGAAACCTACTTGGGTGGGACAATTACAACGGTGCTGAAGTAGAATTTTAGATTTTTCACTAGTCATATAATCAACTAGGTGTCTAGAATGAATTAGAGATTTATTGTGTTTGAGATATAACAATTGATAGATTTTGGGTTAACAAGTCTCAAATAGTGAAATCACTACCCAACCATAAGTAAAGCGTCGTCACAGGGTAATATTGAAAATGAATGACCTTAGGATATTAAAGATTTAATGTCCAAATATCTAAGAAAGGAGATGACCTTTGTTTCTCTTGAATGCAAACAAATGATAAACTTGGACAGTTGCCTTGTTTTATTCATGTTGCTATATGAAAATGCAGAAACTTTTGAGAATGCGACTTCTGAATAAGATGTGCTTTGGAAAGAAACTATATGTAATGCAAAGTTTTGAATAAAATGGTATGCAATGTGGAAAGTAAAACCTAAACCAACCTAGCCCTTAGATATGATATCGTTTAAGGTGCATGTTGTTCATTGGTCTTTGTTTGAAGAGTTGGATAAAGATGTCTTTTCCAATAGGATATAAGGACTCATCTAAGTGTACATGTTCAGCATCTCCAATGTTGATTTCTTGAGTTTTTGGATTTTGTGGATCATCATAGGGAAATCCAACTCTAGAACCCATGAATTCAGCTACAGCCTTATGATTTTTAATGAAATCCAACTGTTGTAGATTCTATTGCCCCCAGTCTTTCAAGTGTAGGTATATGAGGCATATAGATTCTAGTTCTAAAGTTGTCACATGAGCGGGTGTTATGTTTGTTTTTATTAACGCACTTGAAAAGGATGATGAAGCAATTTGGGTGTTGATTTCATTGATAAGGGGTTTATGAACAACTTGTGTAGAGGGATTGGGATCACTAGGAGAAATGGTAAGTTCATTTGAGAGGGAATCTTTTGAAGAACATGGAGGATTATGACATGGAGATGAAGGGATGGAGAGATCTTGATCAGGATTTGGAGAAATAATGGGGTCTATTTTAGGACATGAAGGTAAAGGTATGCTTTGATCTTGTCTTGGAAAAGGATTATTATGAAGGATGGAAGAGATGTCCGGATCTTGTTTAGGAGGTGGATGTTGGATGGGACTTGAAATGACACTTTGTTCTTGATATGGAAGGGTTTAATTATGAATGGAATAGAAAAGAGCGAGGGAATCATCATAAGATTCTTGGTCGGTGGGATCTTGATCAAAAATTGGGTAGGATGGAAGTGGTTGTTCTTGATATTTATTTGTTTCAAGACTCATTTCTTCTGATTTTGGATCATCTTCTTGACAAGGGGAAGGAGTTTGGAAATGCATGGGAGATTCTTGGAATGTTTCAACATTTTTGCTTGATGAAGAAGGATTTTGAATGAGATGTTCTGAATCATGACTTGAATTAGATTGGATTTGTATGATGGATAACCATTGGGAGGTTGTGTTATTAGATAGAGATGACATGGATTGGTCTTATGTGACTTCAAGGGATGATGAAATGGTGGATAGATATGGTTGATTTGGGCTTTGGTTGAAAGGGATTTGATTTTCATTGAAAGATGTTTGATTTTGGGTGAATGAATTTTGATTTGGACTTTGGTTGAAAGGGGTTTAATTTTCGTTGAAAGAGGTCTGAATGTTATGTTGGTGTGAATTTTGATTTGGACTTTGGTTGAAAGGGGTGTGATTTTGGTTGAATGAATTTTGAATGTTGGGTTGATGTGATTGGTATGATTGATATAGTGGGTTGAAAGAAAAACAAGGTTTACATGACTCTAATGTTGGTTGAACTAAGGAAGGAACAATTTTTTAAAGAATGAAGGTTGGCATGTTTGAATTCTCTCACAAGAAGAAGAAGGTTGGCCTGATACTCATTGCCTCATGGTCATCACTTCTCTCATCATGTTTTCTAACCAGCCCTTATGATTATCAGGACTAGTCACGTTTGTCACTTGTTGTTGCAAAGTTTTTATCTATTGAGCTAATATTTCTATGGATGGCGATGGAATAGGAATAGAAGGGATGAATCCTCCACCTTCCCTATGAAATGTATAGTTCCAATCCATGATGTTTTCTTGTTTGGTTTGGACCTAAGATCACAACATGTAAGATATTTTCTTCGTTTCTCTGAATGTGACAATATTTGATTGAACTTGACCAACTTGTTTGACTTGAGGTTGAGTTTGACTGATCTTCTGATTGTGTTTTGGATGTTTGGGGTATGACTTTCTAGGATGATTATGCAAATGATGATATACTAAGATAGACATATATGAGGATTATGCAAGGACTTACGATGATAATGAGGACATGAATGAAGACTATGCAAGGACTATGGACGATAGTAAGGACATAAATGAGGAATATACAAGGACTAAGGATGATAGTAAGGACGTAAATGAGGACTATGCAAACACTTAGGAGTATAGTAAGGACATAAATGAGGACTATACAAGGACTTAGGACAATAGTGAGGACATAAATGAGAACCATGCAAGGACTTATGATGATAGTAAAGACGTAAATGAGGACTATGAAAGGACTTCCTAGGGTCACAAGTGTATAAATCTTTGAGTTTTGACGTTTCAAAAATGGACTTTGTTTTCAATAATTCTATGTATAGGACAAGTTTCGTGGTGTCTTCAAGTCTGAGAACAATTATTTGGAGATAAATATAGCTGACTGAACTGGTTTTTCAAACAATCTCAAAAAATTCAGAGACGTAAAATAGGGCCTGAAATAGTCCAAAGGACTAACTCAATATTGGTCTGACACAACGATACATAAAAAAGAACAGAATACAATCTTAGGCTGGAAAGTGGACACCATTCAATGAGGCCCTTATGAAATACTGAGACAAAATGAATAGATAGAGAGTCTGGTAGCGTGAAACACACTTCTCAGGCATGTCAGTCTCTCTTACCCCGAAGATCCGAAGATCTTATAGCCAATGGATTCATGTATCATAGTGTAAGGTACATGAAGGGTATCTATGGGGTACGATCCGCACTCCTGAAATCACTGAATGTAGGGTTTTGGGCTACTAAGTTGGTTCCTATTGTAGGGTTTCAAGGGGTCCCGATCCAATGATGGATTCTCAGAGCAAGCCACTTAAGACTTTAGTTGAGCTTATCGGTGTAGGGAAGGCCCCCACATATGTCGAATTCACTCAACACTCTAGCCGCCTAACCAGTATATTTATATAGCGGCTCGAAAAACCCGCTCAAGAGTATGCTAGAAGAGATGATATCCCCAATGCATCCCAATTCAAAGTACCTCTTTGCGGTGATGAAATCCCTAGTCAAAGATACCCCTCACTATGTGGAATAAAATAAAATTAGATGTCGTTGTCACCTCCTTCCTTTCTCCCAAGTCCTCGAAGGCAGGTGGAAAGTTAGCTAATGCAATAGTAGGTCCACTCCAAACACGATAAAAATTCTTAACCTTAAGAAAACCAAATGTGACTTAATCTAATGCAACCTGATTCATGTTCATTTAAATGCCCAAATTGAGGTATTGAATACGCATGTGCATGTCCATTTTAAACACCAAATTTAAATATGAAGGCATGCATGTCAATTTTAACCATTGTTGATTTTAAGCCCAAATTGAAGTGTTATATATGCATGTCAATTTTAACCAATGTTAATTTTAAGCACCAATAGATGAAGTGTGAGATTCTGCATGCATGTCCATTTTAACCAATGTTAATTTTAAGCACCAAAATATGAAGTGTGAGATTATGAGTGAAATTGATCTAATACTAATCTGATCCTTTTTGTAAATTGGTCGTAGGTTGCAAATAGATGATTAGCAGTAAAATCAAATAAACAGAAAACAAAGAATAACAAATTGATAGAAATGAATGTGTGACAATACCTGCGCGATTGTGTGACTTTGACAGAGAAAATGCATGAACATAACAAAGCAAATGCATGATCCCGACAGATCGAATATGTGACACCAACAGATTGATTGCATAATCTAAACATGACGATTGCATGATAGGCAGGTAGATAACACAAAAAAAAAATCCAACTAAACCCAATCAGAAACTTGCAAAAGCAATTGTGAGGCCCTAGCTAAATCTGTCATCATCCATTCAATATTAATCATATCATATTTAATTTGATATGAGAGAACTAAGCTGTTATATCTATCAAAGGATGGTTGATTTTTCCAATCTTGTATCTGCTTTTCTGCTCTGAGAACCCTTTGATAGCGTTTGGCATGTCTTCTTTGTTCCTTTGTCCTTCTAGCACCTGAAATCCTGAATTGTACCTTTCATGCCATAAACTGTTATAATAAAATCATGCAATATAAATAATCTATTTCCATATTTACTCAATTTTAGACAGAATTAAACAGATCAAAGAACAGAAAGGATATGAGAATAGAAACAATGAAACAACAATTTACCCTACAAATGCGTTATAATTACAGAGCGATTACGTAATAAAGAAATGTCGATTGCGTGATGATGTAAGGGCGATTGTGTGATGGGTTTCGCACAAATGCATAACCCTGTTTGGTCGATTGCATGGCCATGTCTATGCGATTGCATGATGATGAGACCTGCTTTGAAATCCGTGCAAAACTTGCAAAAAATGAAAAAAGCCATATGACATGCAAAAATCACACATAAAACAAAGAAGGTTAATTAGTTGTTTTTGATTAAGTTTAATTAGTTGTTGTTCATGTCAGGTTCACCAAAATGTAGCATTCTCAAATACACCATTGCTAAATAGGAAATAAGGACGATCATGAATCCTTAACTATCTAAGCAATTCAAACATAAAACCAATGAAATAGACACAAAATGGAATTAAATTAAGCAATATGAAACTCCCTATTATGGATCATAGCTTCCATTGTTCTTCTTCTCTCTATTGTATGATGGCTCTCAGATATTGCACTGGCAATCTGCAATTGACACAAAGATTCAAAGTTCGTGATCTAGAGTAATTGTCCAAGATTGAAAATGGAGATAGAATGCTCAATTTATATATTTTTTGATGAGATTGATTGAAAAGGTGGAACAGATTTATCAAGAGGTGGAACTTAGGCGAGCTCACATGTTGATTGATAGTTAAACTGCTGACTTGGAGGTGAAACAAAATAGATTGAATAGATTAATTGAGTCAATTGATTGAGAAAAAGCTAACTGAAAGAAGAAAAAGAATGATTGGAGGAAATTAAGAAGATGACAAAGAGAACTAGAAGATGGAAATAGAGACTAGAGAGAAAAATGATTTAATTAATTAATTGATTAAATTAATTAATTTAGCATGTGCTTGCACTTTAACTTAGATTTTCAATTTAATCTTTGCATGATATTTATTCAAATAATTGAATTCACTTAATTCAATTTAGTATTTGAATATATTTAGAACTTGACTTTGATTTTCAATTTGGTTTTTGAAATCATGCGCACATAATTGAATTTCGAAGAAATTAGAAGAATGTGAAATTAAATGAAATTAATTAAATAATTTAAAGAAACTATTTAATTATTTAGAAATGGACTTTAATTAAATAATAAAGATTATTTAAATTAAAGGATTAAAATCACAATTAATTAAATGATTAATATTTAATAAATATTTATAAAAGGGTTGAATGATTAATTGATTAGAGATAGAAATTGAGAACAAAATTATTTAAATAATAAAGATTATTTAAATTATGGAATTAAAAAGAATTAATTAAATAATAAATATTTAATTAATATTTAGAAAAATGGTTAAATAATTAAATGATGATAGAATAGGAAATAGAATAATTAGTAAAATGATGAGGAAATATGAAATTAGAAGAATATGATTAATTAACTTAATTAAAGAATTAAAGAATTATTTAATCTATTAGAGGAATAATTAGTGCATGATCAATGAGACATTTCTAGGTGTCTACATTTGCCCTTCTTTGAGACAATGTCAAAACGATGTTGTTTCAAAGAAAACAAAAAATCCTACCCCAGTATGCCCTGGTGATAATTAGGGTGTAATGCCCCCTCGAGAGATTGTTTGTGCATTAAAGGTATGAATGATCTCTTGAAAAAAGAAGAATAGTTAGTTGATTAGAGATAGAGATAGGTGATGTGGATATGATATTGAGATAGAATATGAGAGAATGAACCTTAGAATGAAATAGAACAATGCTAGATGAGAATTAGAAGCAATTGAAGATGATTGATAATGATTTAGAAAGAGATTATGAGAAAAGAATCAGCAAACTAGCAATAAGAAAATGAGATGAGATGAGAATGAAATTGAATGAGTCACGAACCTATGTCATTTATTTTATTTCGCAATATATATTCATCACTAAGCCTTATTATTGAACAATGAAGCTTAGCACATCAGGGTATAAGGAACCAAGATGTAAAGATATCCCATTGAAGAAACAAACTCGTAGCAGACAAGCAGCAAACAAACAAAAAGATAATGCCCATCCCGGCTCCTCTAGTCACTTGTGGACATCCCTAAGTAGCATAGGAACATAATCTATCGCCAAATGATAAAAGATAAAGACTGACCCAGACAAAATTCAGTAGCTACACTGACCTTGTTCCTTTGTTCTCAATTGCTTGATGTGATGGTTGATAATGTCTGATCTCAGAAAGTTGCAGACCTCGTTTAAACCTGACCTATCTGATTTTGAGTGTATCCTCTTCTGTTTAAGACAAGATTATGATCACTTTGATATGAATATGATACAATTCATAAGACTGTTTGATCAATTGATTACAAATGTTTGACTGGATAGTTGTATACTTTGTTGACCTCATGCAAAGCGTTTGTTGGATATCTGGTAGGGTATTTGTTTCTCGCAAGACATTTTATTGCAAGTTTTTTGTTTTTTTTAAATTGATTTTTCAATTTTTAGTTCTTTTCCAAGAGCTTTTTCGATGTTTTTGGATTATGTGGATAGATATTTGAATGTTTTTGATATTTTTGGTATTTTTGAGGTTTTCACTATTTTTGGATTTTTTCGGAGGACATTATATGATTTTTTGGGATTTTTGAAGGATTGTTTTACGATTTTTAGGATTTTTTTAGTTATGCCCCCAGCGTGCAGACCTATATGACATGATGATCTGCAGAATGCATATGGAGACAATGAATTTTCGACATGACCTATGTTAATGCAATATGCATGATGAAGATGCATTTCCTATTCGAACAAGGTTGACTGTGTTCTATCATTTGTAATACACCAATTGAAATGGAGGTGCAAAACATTTCATAGATAAGTGGTCAATCGATCCCTAAGGTCCTTGGGAACATTCAAATCAACACACTTAGTGACTAGGATTTACAAATGGAGACGCAGAAAACTTCCCCATTGATTCTTGAAACTTTGATCTTCTTTTTCCCATGTGTGTGCAGATGAGTTAATTCCTGCTCTTGTGTTCACTAAAGATCCTTAGCATCCTATATCACTAGCTACATGGATTATTCTAACTTCAAAAGAATCCTGAATAGATCCTTGCTACCAGCAAGATTTTAGAGCTCCGATGAGGTTATAGACTGTAATTTCTCAAATATTACTCCATTGCCAATAGGCGTTCATAGCCCTGATGAGTTACTCACATGTTCCCATAGTCAAGATTTTTTTCGCACTTCCATGCATGATATTTCAGTTATATATCATTTCTCTTTTTGCCTTGAGATGGATATTTGGCATAGTATTTTTCTTTTATTATTTTCTTGCCTTGACTTGTAAGTAATGAAACCTACTTGGGTGTGACAATTACAGCAGCGCTGAAGTAGAATTTCAGATTTTTCACTGGTCATATAATCAACTAGGTGTCTAGAATGAATTAGAGATTTATTGTGTTTGAGATATAGCAATTGATAGATTTTGGGTTAACAAGTCTCAAATAGTGAAATCACTACCCAACCATAAGTAAAGCATCATCACAGGGTAATGTTGAAAATGAATGACCTTAGGATCTTAAAGGTTTAATGTCCGAATATCTAAGAAAGGAGATGACCTTTATTTCTCTTGAATGCAAATAGATGATAAACTTCCACAGTTGCCTTTTTTAATTGATGTTGCTATATGAAAATGCAGAAACTTTTGAGAATGTAACTTCTGAATATGATGTGCTTTAGAAAGAAACTATATGTAATGGAGTGTTTTGAATAAAATCGTATGCAATACGAAAAGTAAAACCTAAACCAGCCCAGCCCTTAGATATAATATTGTTTAAGGTGCATGTTGTTCATTGGTCTTTGTTTGAAGAGTTAGATAAAGATTTCTTTTCCAATAGGATATAAGGACTCAGATAAGTGTACATGTTCAGCATCTCCAATGTTAATTTCTTCAGTTTTTGGATTTTGTGGATCATCATAGGGAAATCCAACTCTAGAACCCATGAATTCAGCTACAACCTTATGATTTTTAATGAAATCCAACTGTTGTAGATTCTCTTGCCCCCAGTCTTTCAAGTGTAGTGATATGAGGCAAATAGATTCTAGTTCTGAAGTTGTGAAATGAGCGGGTGTTATGTTTTTTTTTATTAATGCACTTGAAAAGGATGATGAAGCAATTTGGGTGTTGGTTTCATTGATAAGGGGTTTATGAACAACTTGTGTAGAGGGATTGGGATCACCAGGAAAAATGGTAATTTCATTTGAGAGGGAATCTTGTGAACAACATGGAGGATTATGGCATGGAGATGAAGGGATGGAGAGATCTTGATCAGGATTTGAAGAAATAATGGGATCTTGTCTAGGACAAGAAGGTAAATGTATGCTTTGATCTTGTCTTGGAAAAGGATTATTATGAAGGATGGAAGATATGTCCTGATCTTGTTTAGGAGGTGGATGTTGGATGGGACTTGAAATGACACTTTGTTCTTGAGATGGAAGGGTTTGATTATGAATGGAATAGAAAAGAGAAAGGGGATCATCATAATATTCTTGGTCGGTGGGATATTGATCAAAAATTGGGTAGGATGGAAGTGGTTGTTCTTGATATTTATTTGTTTCAGGAATCATTTCTTCTAATTTTGGATCAAACTCTTGACAAGGAGAAGGAGTTTGGAAATGCATGGGAGATTCTTGGAATATTTCAACATTTTGGCTTGATGAAGAAGGATTTTGAATGAGATGCTCTGAATCATGACTTGAATTAGATTAGATTTGTACGATGGATAGCCCTTGGGAGGTTGGGTTATTAGATAGAGATGGCATGGATTGGTCTTGTGTGACTTCAAGGAATGATGAAATGGTGGATAGATATGGTTGAAAGGGATTTGATTTTGGTTGAAAGATGTTTCATTTTGGGTGAATGAATTTTCATTTGGACTTTGGTTGAAAGGGGTTTGACTTTCGTTGAAAGAGGTTTGAATGTTGGGTTGGTGTGAATTTTGATTTGGACTTTGGTTGAAAGGGGTGTGATTTTGGTCTAATGAATTTTTAATGTTGGATTGATGTGATATAGTGGGTTGAAAGAAAAAGAAGGTTTACATGACTATAATGTTGGTTGAACTGAGGTAGGAACAATTTTTTTGAAGAATGAAGGTTGGCATGTTTGAATGTTCTCACATGAAGAAGAAGGTTGGCCTAATACTGATTCGCTCATGGTCATCACTTCTCTCATCATGTTTTCTGACCAGCCCTTATGGTTATTAGGAATAGTCATGTCTGTCATTTATTGTTGCAAAGTTTTGATTTGTTGAGCTAATATTTCTATGGATGGTGATGGAATAGGAATAGAACGGATGAATCCTCCACCTTCCCTACAAAATGTATAATTCCAATCCATGATGTTTGCTTGTTTGGTTTGGACCTAGGATCACAGCATGTAAGATATTTTCTCCATTTCTCTAAATGTGACAATGTTTTATTGAACTTGACCAACTTGTTTGAGTTTTGGATGTTTTGGGTATGACTTTCTAAGATGATTATGCAAATGATGACAGACTAAGACAGAAGTATATGAGGACGATGCAAGGACTTAGGATGATAATGAGGACATGAATGAAGACTATGCAAGGACTATGGATGATAGTAAGGACGTAAATGAGGACTATAGAAGGACTAAGGACGATAGTAAGGATGTGAATGAGCACTATGCAATGACTAAGGATGATAGTAAGGATGTAAATGAGGACTATGCAAAGACTTAGGACGATAGTAAGGACATAAATGAGGAATATGCAAGGACTTAGGACGATAGTAAGGAATTAAATGAGGACCATGCAAGGACTTATGATGATAGTAAGGACATAAATGAGGACTATGCAAGGACTTCCTAGGGTCACAAGTGTATAAACCTTTGATTTTTGACGTTTCAAAAATGGACTTTGTTTTCAGTAATTCTGTGTATAGGACACGTTTCGTGGTTTCTTCAAGTATGAGAAAAATTATTTGGAGGTAAATATAGCTGACTGGACTGGTTTTTCAAACAATCTTAGAAAATATAGAGATACGTAGGATAAGGCCTGAAATAGCCCAAAGGACTGACTCAATACTGGTCTGACACAACGATACATAAAAAAGAACAGAATACAATCTAAGGCTGGAAAGTGGACACCATTCAATGAGGCCCTTACGAAATACCCAGACAAAATGAATAGATACAAAGTCTGGCAGCATGACACACACTTCTCGGGCATGCCAGTCTCTCTTACCCTGAAAATCCAAAGATCTTATAGCCAAGGGATTCCTATATCATAGTGTAAGTTACATGAAGGGTATCTATGGGGTACGATCTGCACTCCCAGAATAACTGAATGTAGGGTTTTGGGATACTAAGTTTCTTCTTATTGTAGGGTTTCGAGGAGTCCCAATCCAACAATGGATACTCAGAGCAAGCCACTTAAGACTTTAGTTGACCTTATCGGTGCAGGGAAGTCTTGCACATACATCGAAATCACTCAACACTCTAGCCGCCTAGCCAGTATATTTATATAGTGGCTCGAAAAACTTGCTCGAGAATATGCTGGGAGAGATGATATCCCTAACGCATCCCAATTCAAAGTACCTTGTGGGGTGATGAAATCCCCAGTCAAAGATACCCCTCACTATTTGGAATAAAATAAAATTGGATGTTGTTGTCACCTCCTTCCTTTCTCCCAAGTCCTCGAAGGAAGGTGGAAAGTTAGTTAATGCAACAGTAGGTCCATCCCAAACACGATAAAAATTCTTAACCTTAAGAAAACCAAATATGATTTAATCTTATGCAGTCTGATTCATGTTCATTTAAATTCCCAAATTGAGGTGTTGAATACGCATGTACATGTCCATTTTAAACACCAAATTTAAATATGAAGCCATGCATGTCAATTTAACTATTGTTGATTTTAAGCCCAAATCGAAGTGTTATACATGCATGTCAGTTTTAACCAATGTTAATTTTAAGCACCAACAGATGAAGTGTGAGATTCTGCATGCATGTCCATTTTAACCAATGTTAATTTTAAGCACCAAAAGATGAAGTGTGAGATTATGAGTGCAATTGATCTAATACTAATCCAATCCTTTCTGTAAATTCGCTACAGGCTGCAAACAAATGATTAGCAGTAAAATCAAATCAATAGAAAATAGAGAATAAAAAATTGACAGAAACAAATGTGTGACAATACCTGCGCGATCGCATGACTCTGACAGAGCTAATGCATGAACATAACAGAGCAAATGCGTGATCCTGATAGATCAAATGTGTGACACCAACATATTGATTGGGTAATCTAAACATGATGATTGCGTGATAGGTGGGTAGACAACACAAAAAAATTAATAAAAAAAATCCAACTAAACCCGATCAGAAACTTGCAAAACCAATTGTGAGGCCCTAGCTAAATCTCTCATCATCCATTCAATATTAATTAGATCATATTTAACTTGATATGAGAGAACTAAGTTGTTATATCTATCAAAGGCTGGTTGATTTTCCCAATCTTGTATCTGCTTTTCTGCTTTGAGAACCCTTTGATAGCATTTGGCCTGTCTTCTTTGTTCCTTTGTCCTTCTAGCACCTGAAATCCTAAATTGCACCTTTCATGTCATAAATTGTTATAATAAAATCATGCAATATAAATAATCTGTTTTCAGATTTACTCAATTTTAGATAGAATTAAACAGATCAAAGAACAGAAAGGATATGAGAATAGAAACAATCAAACAACAATTTTCCCTGCGAAGGCATGATAATTACTGAGTGATTGCATAATAAAGAAATGGCGATTGCATGATGATGTAAGGGCGATTGTGTGATGGGTTATGTACGAATGCGTAACCCTGTCTGTTCGATTGTGTGGCCCTATCTATGTGATTGCATGATGACGAGACCCTCTTCTAAATCCATGCAAAACCTGCAAAAATCACACATAAAACAAAGAAGGTTAATTAGCCGTTGTTCACATTGGGTTCACCAAAATGTAGCATTCTCAAATACACCATTGCTAAATAGGAAATAAGGATGATTGTGAATTCTTAACTATCTAAGCAATTCAAACATAAAACCAATGAAATAGACGCAAAATGGAATCAGATTAAGCAATATGAAACTCCCTATTATGCATCATAACTTCCATTGTTCTTCTTCTCTCTATGGTATGATGGCTCTCAGATATTGCACTAGCAACCTGCAATTGACACAAAGATTCGAAGTTCGCAATCTAGAGTAATTGTCTAGGATTGAGGAGGAGGATTGAAAATGGAGATTGAATGCTCAATTTATAGATTTTTTGATGAGATTGATTGAAAAGGTGGAACAGATTGATCAAGAGGTGGAACTCAGGTGAGCTCACATGCTAATTGATAGTTGAACTACTGACTTGGAGGTGAAACAAAATAGATTGAATAGATTAATTGAGTCAACTCATTGAGAAAAAGCTAACTGAAAGAAGAAAAAGAATGATTGTAGGAAATTAAGATGACAAAGAGAACTAGAAGATGGAAATAAAGACTGGAGAGATAAATGATTTAATTAATTAATTGATTAAATTAATTAATTTAACATGTGCTTGCACTTTAACTTAGATTTTCAATTTAATCTTTGCATGATATTTATTCAAATGATAGCGGAAGATATTGATTATTTTTCAAAACACTCGCTATACTGCAAGTTTTTGGGAATGAGGGTTTCCTTGCAGTTTTTGGAGAACTAAGCGCAAAGGACTTGGGCACTAGAAGGGGAAATGGAGATCATGTTGTTGGCTAATAACTACTTCATGGTTACTTTCAATTGTATGGAGGATCACAATAGGGTCTTTGAAGGGGGCCCCTATTTTTACAACCAGGTGGGATTATTCATCAAGCCTTGGCATGCGGGGTTTAATCCCTCTGAGGAGCTCCCAAATAGGGTTCTAGTGTGGGTTCAGTTACCACGCTTTCCTGTGGAATTTTGTTGGGAGGATGTGCTCTGGATGCTTTCTACTCTGCTTGTGAGGCCTGTGGGTTCATCAACACAAACTCTGGGGAGAAAGGTAATGACCTTTGCGTGTATCTGTGTTGAAATTGATCTTAGTAAACCTTCGCTAGATGCTATAGATATGTGTGCAGGCTCTTATTCTTGGGTTCAACAGTTAGATTATGAGAATCTTCCTTTTTGATGTCGTCTATGTCATGAGTATGGTCATTTACAGCGTAAGTGCTCTAGATATAAGTTGGTAGTACGCCAACCTCAGCAGTTAGACCCAAGCCTAGATAGGGCTGAGAAGGGGAAAGCTGCCATTTTGGTCGAGGGCAAGGGTGCTAATGGGTTTGTCTCAGTTAAGAAAAAGAATAGGAACTGAGGACAAAAGAGGCCCTTACAGGAGCGATAGGAGGGGGATTCCTTCAGCAGATTTGAAGTCCTAGATGACCTTAGCCATCAGAAAGTAAATCCAGGGTTTACCCCTTTGGATCAAGATGCTTCAGGGGGGGTCCCAAAAAGGGTAATTGAGAATTCTACCTAGGCCTTGCTTGTGGTTGGAAGTTAGCAGATGGAGATGGATCAGCCAGTAGGGGCCCAGTTGGAAATCACTCCAGGCTTTGAGGTGAACTTGGTTGAGGGGGAGGGGTCTCCGATAGCTCTGAAAATAGAACCGGCTAGGGTTAGAAGTAATAAGCCTTCAGTTCACCTAGGTTTGTATCAGAAAGATATAAAGAAAACTACTTCAGAGAAGAGTTCAAAGGTGGGCAGAAAGAAATATCTAGAGAAGATCAAATTGATGAGGGAGAACTTGGTTGAATCAGGGTCAGTGAAGACTTTGGATACTCACTTTTCTAATCCTCCTAAATGATTGTGTTGTCTTGGAATGTGAGGGGCTTGAACAGTGGCCCTAGACAAAAAGTTGTTCGGGAGTTGATTAGGAATCATTCACTTGATGTCCTATTTTTGCAAGAATCTAAACTTTCAGTAGAAAGTATGATGGGTCTGGTGCCCAAGTTGTGGGGGAGAGGCGAGTGTCAGTGTGTTGGGGCAGCTGGTTCTTCTGGAGGGGTGGCCTACCTTTGGAACCCTTTAAGATTTCATCCTGTCTGGTGGGTTGCCTCCAGATCTTCGGTATCTGAGGTTATATCTCGTCTCGAGACTGGAGAACTAATCTTGTTTTCTAACATATATGCCCCTACTGATTTTCAGGGCAAGCAAAACTTATGGTCCCATATTTCAGGTGTGCAAAGATTGGCCCCCTTTCACCCTTGGATTATGGCAAGAGATTTTAATGCAATCCTTGAGCTGAGTGCGAAGAAGGGGGGGATTATGAGGTTGGAACCCTCTTCCTACCTTTTTCAAGATAGTACATCCTTGTTGACATTAAGCCTGGCAATGGGCTATTCACTTGGAACAATAGGAGGTTGGGAGAGTACTGGATTGCTGAGAGGTTGGATCATTTTCTGGTCTCTAATTTTTGGATTGGGGGGGGTGGTCCACAAGTTTTGAGATTCTGGACTGGAGAGGGTCAGACCATTGGCCCATTAAGTTGGTGTCTTCTTCGGCTTGGGTAGCCCGCTCACCTTCTTTCAAATTCCAACTCATGTGGCTTCGGGATCCTACTTTGTAGGTTCTTGTAGCGGAGTGGTGGAGGAAAGGGAGGCCAGCCTTTGGCACAACCATGTACTCTTTTGCCAAGTAGCTACAATTTGTTAAGTTTTAGCTTAAACGGTGGAACCGACAAGGATTCGGGAACATTTTTCATGCTAAGGAAGTTGCTCAAAGTGTGTTGAATGGGATCACTAGTGAAATCAGAGAGCAGGGGTTGTCTAAGGACTTGCTTAGGGAGGAGGATAGGGCTATCAAGGTGGTTGAGGAATGCGAGCTTAGGGAAGAAATATACTGGAAGTAGAGAGCTTGTATTAATTGGCTGAAGGAGGGGGACAAGAACACCGCTTTCTTCTTCAACTCAATGAAAGCAAGAAGACATGGAAACTCCATCCCTGTTTTGGTTAACGATAGAGGTGAGCAGTGCCTATCCTTGCAAGAGATTTCGAGGGAGTCGCTTCATTTCTTCTAGACCCTCTTTAGGGAGGACTCTAGGGAGAAGTGGTGGCAGAGAATCAGGTTCTTGCTTGCATTCCCTCTCTGGTCACAGGGGAGATGAATGAGAAGCTTTTGTGTCCTATTTTGTTGGAAGAGCTGGAAAGGATTGTCTTTCACATGAGGAAAGGAAAAGCTTCTGGACCGGATGGGTTCTGGTTGAATTCTTCCAAGAGTTCTAGGATATTATCAAATTAGATCTATTGGATGTAGTCCAAGAGTCTCAAAGGAATAAGAAAATGCTGAGGGCGTTGAATGCAATGTTCATCGCACTAATCCCCAAATGTGAGGGGACTGACAGGTTAGGCTAATTCTGCCCTATCTCTCTTTGCAATGTGATTTATAAGATTATATCTAAGCTGATAGCAGATAGATTGAAGAAGTGCTTGGAGAAGGTTATCTCTGAGGAGCAGAGTGGTTTTGTGGAAGGGCGACAAATTTTGGATGGTGTGATCATTGCTACGGAGACCATTCATTCTATGGAGTCATCCAAGGAAAAAGCTATGTTTATCAAGTTGGATATGGCTAAGGCATATGATAGAGTGCAGTGGTCCTTCCTTTAGAAGATCCTCGGGGCTTTTGGTTTTGCTGATGAGTGGGTCCAGTGGGTTATGAGTTGTGTCACATCTACTTCATTCTCTGTGCTTATTAATGGTGACCATACAGAGTTGTTTGGTGCTTCTAGGGGTCTTCGCCAGGGAGACCCCCTCTCCCCCTATTTATTCATTCTTCTGGCTGAGGCTCTGGGAAGGCTAATCAAGCATGATGTGGGGCTAGGTGTTATTCAGGGATGGAAATGGGGTAATGACTTGCAGCCGAAATCTCATTTGCAGTTTGTGGATGACACGGTCCTTATGGGGCTTGCTCAGGTCAGGGAAGCTACTAATCTGCGTAAGGTCTTGGATGTTTATCTTGCGGCCTCGGGCCAGTTGATCAATGAGGATAAATGTTCAATCCTCTTTTTCAACACTCTTGTTGCTATTCAAAGAAGGATTTCCCTTATCTTGAGATTCCAAGTTGGTGCTTCTCCCCTAATTTATTTGGGTATCCCTATTTCTCCTAGCAACCCTCCTAGGGAGACCTGGCAGGGTATCCTGGATAAATTTCACACAAAGGTTGAACATTGGACTCATAGATGGCTATCCTTCGTTGGAAGGGTTCAACTGATTCAGTTGGTGGTTCAGGCTCTTCCAATCTACCGATGTATGCTTCATGTAGCTCCTAAGTGGTTCCTGAAGGGACTGGATTCTCTGGCTAGGCAATTCTTATGGGCAGACAATCTTTCCTCGGTGTGTAGCCCAAAACAGTCAGGGGGGCTTGATTTAAGGCAGTCTGTTCTTTTTGGGGAAGTGTTGGCGGTTAAGCTTTACTGGAGGTGGTGTGTTGAGCAGAATCGCGGCTGGGCTAGGATTTTGGCCAACAAATATATGTAGAGGATCCCGATGGAGGAAATCCCTAGATATCCGCTGGAGGGAAAGGGATCTTCGATCTGGAATACTCTCAAGAGGGGGGCCTCTCTCATTAAGGATGGACTTTTTTGGATTTGTAGAAGGGGGGAAGAGGTCCTTTTCTGGAATGACTCTTGGGATGGATATCCTCCTATCCTGGACCAGTTTCCTAACCTTGGGAATCTGTGCTAGAGATTTTTGGAGGTAGGATGGTCAAGGGTGAGTGACTTTAAGGTTGCTTATAGGTGTGGTCGGTTGGAGTTGGAGTGGTGGAAGGTCCCTAATGAGTGGCCGATTGTTGAAATGGAGGAGGAGTGTGTTGAGTTGCAGGGCATTTTGGCGAGTAGACATTGTAGCTCCCTCAAGAGTAGGGATGGGCTTGCTTGGCTTCCAAATCCTAGGGGCACTTTTACTGTGGCCAGTGGATACCAGGAATTGTTGAACTAAAGACTTAAGGGAAGAGAGATGAGCTAGTGGAAACAGGTGTGGAATAATGTTTCTTGGCCGAAGTGTAATTGCTTCGCTTGGACTTTGGCTTTGAATAGATGTCTAACTTGGGACAATATCCACAAGCAGGGATTTCTGGGACCCTCTATCTATGTTTTGTGTGGTTATGGGAAAGAAGATTCCTCACACCTATTCTTTAGATGCCCTTTCTCCCAGCTTATTTGGCATTATTGGTGGGGGGCATGGAAGCATCCTTGTGTCCACGCTAATTCTCTAGTGGAGTTCTGGAATAGTTTGGGCAAACCTCCTATCTTGTCCCCCTTCCTCCAGACTGTCTAGTAAATTGGGCCCATCTTCATTTTGTGGCAGATCTGGCTCAAGAGGAATAGGAGGATTTTTCGTGAGGATAGATTGTTTGTTCAACAAGTTTGGAATAGGATCATTGCTATGATCGGGGAGACAGTGGAAGCTAAATGTGAGGTGAATTTTCCACTGAGTAGAGACGAGGCAGATATGGTGAGTAGGCTTGGCCTACAGGAGTTGTCTCATGTTTCAGCTTGTGTCAGGAGAGGTAGACGGGCTATGAAGAAGGTACAAAGGGTGGGAAGGTGGATTCCCCCCCTGGAAGGGATTCTCAAGGTTAACATTGATGGCTCATCAAGGGGGAACCCGGGCCCGACTGGAGTTGGTGGTGTTGGCAGGAACAGCAGGGGGGAGGTTGTTTTCCTCTTTTCAGTGCATAAAGGGTGGCAATCTAATAACATTATGGAGGGATTTGCGATTCTCTATGCACTAGAGAGGGCTTGGGAGTTGGGTCGAAGGAAGGTGATTTGTGAATCAGATTCACAAATTATTGTTAACTTGTTGAATGGTCATAAGGTTAGTGGGATTCAGTGGCAGTTGGTTGGGATTGTCCAGCAGATTCTCCAAATTAGTACTTTAATAGAATAGGTGTCTTTCATCCACATCCCTCGTGAATGGAATAGAGCAGCTGATTGCTTGGCCAAGTGGGCTTTGGATCATGATAGTAATTGGAAAGTTGAAGGTTGGGAACATCTCTCTGGGGATTACAGCCCAGACTTGCAGAAGATTCTTACTGAGGACATGGAGGGTTATGAAGTTGGTTAAGTTGGGGTTGGATTTGTGGCTTGTGTCTGGGGCCTCTAGGCTCCGGCTCTCTCTATAATTCTCCTGTTAAATTTTCAATAAAGTTTTTACCCCATTTATTCAAAAAAAAAGTATTTGAATATATTTAGAACTTGACTTCAATTTTCAATTTGGTTTTTGAAATCATGCACATGTAATTGAATTTGGAAGAAATTAGAAGAATGTGAAATTAAATGAAATTAATTAAATAATTTAAAGAAACTATTTAATTATTTAGAAATGGACTTTAATTAAATAATAAAGATTATTTAAATTAAAGGATTAAAATCACAATTAATTAAATGATTAATATTTAATTAATATTTAGAAAAGGGTTCAATGGTTAATTGATTAGAGATAGAAATTGAGAACAAAATTATTTAAATAAAAAAGATTATTTAATTTATGGAATTAAAAAGAATTAATTTAATAATAAATATTTAATTAATATTTAGAAAATGGTTAAATAATTAAATGATGATAGAATAGGAAATAGAATAATTAGTAAAATGATGAGGAAATATGAAATTAGAAGAATATGATTAATTAACTTAATTAAATAATTAAAGAATTATTTAATCAATTAGAGGAATAATTAGTACATGATTAATGAGACATTTTTAGGTGTCTACATTTGCCCCTCTTTGAGATAAAGTAACGATGTTGTTTCAAAGAAAACCAAAATTTTTGCCCCAGTATGCCCCAGTGATACTTTGGGTGTAATGCCCCCTCGAGAGATTGTTTGTGCATTAAAGGTATGAATGATCTCTCGAAAAAAGAAGAATAGTTAGTTGATTAGAGATAGAGATAGGTGATGTGGAGATGATATTGAGATAGAATATGAGAGAATGAACCTTAGAATGAAATAGAACAATGCTAGATGAGAATTAGAAGCAATTGAAGATGATTGATAATGATTTAGAAAGAGATTTTGAGAAAAGAATCAGCAAACTAGCAATAAGAAAATGAGATGAGATAAGAATGAAATTGAATGAGTCACGAACCTATGTCATTTATTTTATTTCTCAATATATATTCATCACTGAGCCTTATTATTGAACAATGAAGCTTAGCACATCAGGGTATAAGGAACCAAGATGTAAAGATATCTCATTGAAGAAACAAACACATAGCAGCCAAGTAGCAAACAAAGAAAAAGATAATGCCCATCCTGGCTCCTCTAGTCACTTGTGGACATCCCTGAGTAGCATAGGAACATAATCTATCGCCAAATGATGAAAGATAAAGACTGACTCAGACAAAATTCAGCAGCTATACTGACCTTGTGCCTTCGTTCTCAGTTGCTTGATGTGATGGTTGATAATGTCTAAACTTAGAAAGTTGCGGATCTCGTTTAAAACTGATCGGTCTGATTTCGAGTGTATCCTCTTCTCTTTAAGACAAGATAATGATCACTTTGATATGGATATGATATGATTGATAAGACTGTTTGATCAATTGATTGCAGATGTTTGATTGGATAGTTGTATCCTTTGTTGACCTTGTGCAAAGCGTTTGTTGGATATCTGCTAGGGTATTTGTTTCTTGCAAGAGATTTTATTGCAAGTTTTTTGTTTGTTTTTTTTATTGCTTTTTTTATTTTTAGTTCTTTTCCAAGAGATTTTTTGATGTTTTAGGATTATGTGGATAGATATTTGAATGTTTTTGATATTTTTTTATGACATTATATGGATGTTTTTGGTATTTTTGAGCTTTTCACTGTTTTTGGATTTTGAGTTTTTCAGTGTTTTTGGATTTTTTCGAAGGACATTAGATGATTTTTTTTTAATTTTTGAAGGATTGTTTTACAATTTTGGGGATTTTTTTAGTTATACCCCTAGCGTGCAGAACAATATGACATGATGATCTATAGAATTCATATCAAGACAATGAATTTTTGACATGACCTATGTTAATGCAATATGCATGATGAGCATGCATTTCCTATTCGAACAAGGTTGACTGTGTTTGTTGTATCATTTGTACTACACCAATTGAAATGGAGGTGCAAAACATTTCATAGATAAGCGGTCAATCAATCCCTAAGGTCCTTGGGAACATTCAACTCAACACACTTAGTGAGTAGGATTTACAAATGGAGACGCGGAAAAATTCCCCATTGATTCTTGAAACTTTGATATTCTTTTTCCCATGTGCATGCAGATGAGTTAAATCCTACTCTTGTGTTCACTAAAGATCCGTAGCATCGTATATGACTAGATACATGGATTATCCTAACTTCAAAATCATCCCGAATAGAGCCGCGCTGCCAGCAAGCTTTTAGAGCATGATATTTTGGTTATATATCATTTCTCTTTTTGCCTTGAGATGTATATTTGGCATAGCATTTTTCTTTTATTATTTTCTTTCCTTGACTTATAAGTAATGAAACATACTTGGGTGTGACAATTATAGTGGTGCTGAAGTAGAATTTTAGATTTTTCACTAGTCATATAATCAATTAGGTGTCTAGAATGAATTAGAGATTTATTGTGTTTGAGATATAACAATTGATAGATTTTGTGTGAACAAGTCTCAAATAGTGAAATCACTACCCAACCATAAGTAAAAAGTCGTCACAAGGTAATGTTGAAAATGAATGACCTTAGGATCTTAAAGATTTCATGTCCGAATACCTAAGAAAGGAGATGACCTTTGTTTCTCGTGAATGCAAACAGATGATAAACTTGGACAGTTGCCTTGTTTTATTGATGCTGCTATATGAAAATGAAAAAACTTTTGAGAATGTGACTTCTGAATATGATGTGCTTTGGAAAGAAACTATATGTAATGCAGTGTTATGAATAAAATGGTATGCAATGTAGAAAGTAAAACCTAAACCAACCCAACCCTTAGATATAATATCGTTTAAGGTGCATGTTGTTCATTGGTCTTTGTTTGAAGAGTCGGATAAAGATGTATTTTCCAATAGGATATATAGACTCAGCTAATTGTACATGTTCACCATTTCCAATGTTGATTTCTTTAATTTTTGGATTTTGTGGATCATCGTAGGGAAATCCAACTCAAGAACCCATGAAGTCAGCTATAGCCTTATGATTTTTAATGAAATCCAACTGTTGTAGATTCTCTTGCCCCCAGTATTTCAAGTGTAGGTATATGAGGCAAATAGATTCTTGTTCTAAAGTTGTGACATGAGTGGGTGTTATGTTTGTTTTTATTAATGCTCTTGAAGAGGAAGATGAAGCAATTTGGGTGTTGATTTCATTGATAACGGGTTTATGAACTTGTGTAGAGGGATTGGGATCACTAGGAGAAATGGTAAGTCTATTTGAGAGGGAATCTTGTGAAGAACATGGAGGATTGTGATGTGGAGATGAAGGGATGCAGAGATCTTGATCAGGATTTGGAGAAATAATGGGATCTTGTTTAGGACATGAAGGTAAAGGTATACTTTGATCTTGTCTTAGAAAAGGATTATTATGAAGGATGGAAGAGATGTCTTGATCTTGTTTAGGAGGTGGATGTTGGATGTGACTTGAAATGACACTTTGTTCTTGAGATGGAAGGGTTTAATTAAGAATGGAATAGAAAAGAGCAAGGGGATCATCATAAGATTCTTGGTCAGTGGGATCTTGATCAAAAATTGGGTAGGATGGAAGTGGGTGTTCTTGATATTTATTTGTTTTGGGACTCATTTATTCTGATTTTGGATCGGGAGATTCTTGGAATGTTTCAACATTTTGGCTTGATGAAGAAGGATTTTGAATGAGATGCTTTGAATCATGACTTGAATTAGATTGGATTTGTACAATGGATAGCCCTTGGGAGGTTGTGTTATTAGATAGAGATGGCATGGATTGGTCTTGTGTGACTTCAGGGGATGATGAAATGGTTCATAGATATGGTTGATTTGGGCTTTGGTTGAAAGGGATTTGATTTTGGTTGAAAGATGTTTGATTTTGGGTGAATGAATTTTGATTTGGACTTTGGTTGAAAGGGGTTTGATTTTTGTTGAAAGAGGTTTGAATGTTAGGTTGGTGTAAATTTTGATTTGGAATTTGGTTGAAAGGGGTGTGATTTTGGTTGAATAAATTTTTAATGTTGGGTTGATGTGATTGGTTGATTGATATAGTGAGTTGAAAGAAAAAGAAGGTTTACATGACTCTAATGTTGGTTGAACTGAGGTAGGAACAATTTTGTTGAAGAATGAAGGTTGGCATGTCTAAATGTTCACACAAGAAGAAGAAGGTTGGCCTGATACTAATTCCCTCGTGGTCATTACTTCTCTCATCATGTTTTCTAACTAGCCCTTATGGTTATCAGGACTAGTCATGTCTGTCACTTGTTGTTGCAAAGTTCTAATTTGTTGAGCTAATATTTCTATGGATGGCGATGGAATAGGAATAGAAGGGATGAATCCTCCACCTTCCCTACGAAATGTATAATTCCAATCCATGATGTTTTCTTGTTTGGTTTGGACCTAGGATCACATCATGTAAGATATTTTCTCCATTTCTCTAAATGTGACAATGTTTTATTGAACTTGACCAACTTGTTTGAGTTGAGGTTTAGTTTGACTGATCCTCTGATTGTGTTTTGGATGTTTGGGGTATGACTTTGTAGGATGATTATGCAAATGATGACGGACTAAGACAAACATATATGAGGATTGTACAAGGACCTAGGATGATAATGAGGGCGTTAATGAAGACTATGCAAGGACTATGGATGATAGTAAGAATGTAAATTAGGACTATACAAGGACTAAGGATGATAGTAAGGAAGTAAATGAGGACTATGCAAGGACTAAGGACGATAGTAAGGACATAAATGAGGACTATGCAAAGACTTAGGATGATAGTAAGGACATAAATGAGGTTTATTAAAGGACTTAAAATGATATTAAGGACATAAATGAGGACCATGCAAGGACTTATGACGATAGTAAGGATGTAAATGAGGACTATGCAAGGACTTCATAGGGTCACAAGTGTATAAACCTTTGAGTTTTGACATTTCAAAAATGGACTTTGTTTTTCATTAATTCTGTGTATAGGACAAGTTTCGTGGTTTCTTCAAGTCTGATAACAATTGTTTGGAGGTAAATATAGCTGACTGAACTGGTTTTTCAAACAATCTTAGAAAATTCAGAGATACGTAAAATAGGGCCTGAAATAGCCCAAAGGACTGACTCAATACTGGTCTGACACAATGATACATAAAAAAGAATAGAATACAATCTTAGGCTGGAAAGTGGATACCATTCAATGAGGCCCTTACGAAATACCGAGACAAAATGAATAGATAGAGAGTCTGGCAGCACGATACACACTTCTCGAGCATGCCAGTCTCTCTTACACCGAAGCTCCAAAGATCTTATAGCCGAGGGATTCTTGTATCATAATGTAAGGTACATGAAGGGTATCTATGGGGTACGATCCGCACTCCTGGAATCATTGATTGTAGGGTTTTGGGCTACTAAGTTGGTTCTTATTATAGGATTTCGAGAGGTCCCGATCCAACGATGGATTCTCAAAGCAAGCCACTTAAGACTTTAGTTGATTTTATTGGGTTAGGGAAGGCCCCCACATACGTCAAATTCACTCAACAATCTAGCTGACTAACCAGTATATTTATATAGCGACTCGAAAAACCCGCTCGAGAATACGCTGGGAGAGATGATATCCCCAATGCATCCCAATTCGAAGTACCTTTGTGGGATGATGAAATCCTCAGTCAAAGATACCCCTCACTACATTGAATAAAATAAAATTGGATGTCGTTGTCACCTCCTTCCTTTCTCCCAAGCCTTCGAAGGCGGGTTGAAAGTTATTTAATGCAACAGTGGGTCCACCCGAAACACGATAAAATTTCTTAACCTTAAGAAAACCAAATGTGATTTAATCTAATGCATCCTGATTCACGTTCATTTAAATTCCCAAATTGAGGTGTTGAATACGCATGTGCATGTCCATTTTAAACACCAAATTTAAATATGAAGTCATGCATGTCAATTTTAACCATTGTTGATTTTAAGCCCAAATCGAAGTGTTATACATGCATGTCAATTTTAACCAATGTTAATTTTAAGCACCAACAGATGAAGTGTGAGAAACTGCATGCATGTCCATTTTAACCAACGTTAATTTTAAGCACCAAAAGATGAAGTGTGAGATTATGAGTGCAATTGATCTAATACTAATCTGATCCTTTCTGTAAATTTGTCATAGGCTGCAAACAGATGATTAGCAGTTAAATCAAATCAACAGAAAATAGAGAATAAATAATTGACAGAAATGAATGTGTGACAATACCTGCGCGATTGTGTGACTCTGACGGAGCCAATGCATGAACATAACAGAGCGAATGCATGATCCTGACAGATCGAATGCATGACACCCAATAGATCAATTGCCTAATCTAAACATGACGATTGCGTGACAGGGAGGCAGATAACACAAAAAAAATAAAAAATCCACCTAAACCTGATCAGAAACTTGCAAAACCAATTGTGAGGCCCTAGCTAAATCTCTCATCATCCATTCAATATTAATCAGATCATATTTAACTTGATATGAGAGAACTAAGATGTTATATCTATCAAAGATTGTTTGATTTTCCCAATCTTGTCTCTGCTTTTCTGCTTGGAGAACCCTTTGATAGCATTTGGCCTATCTTCTTTGTTCCTTTATCCTTCTAGCACCGAAAATACTAATTGTACCTTTCGTGCCATAAACTATTACAATCAAACAACAATTTTTCCTGTGAATGCGTGATAATTACAGAGCAATAGCGTAATAAAGAAATGTCGATTGCATGACGATGTAAGGGCGATTGTGTGATGGGTTTTGCATGAATGCGTAACCCTATCTGTTCGATTGTGTAGCCTTGCCTATGTGATTGCATGATGATGTAAACATGATTGCATCGTGATGAGACCAGCTTTGAAATCCATGCAAAACCTACAAAAAATGAAAAAATTTGTACAACCTGCAAAAATCACACATGAAACAAAGAATGTTAATTAGTTGTTGTTCACGTCGGGTTCACCAAAATGTAGCATTCTCAAATACACCATTGCTAAATAGGAAATAAGGACAATCATGAATCCTTAACTATCTAAGAAATTCAAACATAAAACCAATGAAATAGACGCAAAATGGAATTAAATTAAGCAATATGAAAATCCCTATTATGCATCATAGCTTCCATTGTTCTTCTTCTCTCTATGGTATGATGGCTCTCAGATATTGCACTGACAACCTGCAATTGACACAAAGATTTAAAGTTCGTGATCTAGAGTAATTGTTCAGGATTGAGGAGGAGGATTGAAAATGGAGATGAATGCTCAATTTATAGATTTTTGGATGAGATTGATTGAAAAGGTGGAACAGATTGATCAAGAGGTGGAACCTAGGTGAGCTCACATGATGATTGATAGTTGAACTGTTGACTTGGAGGTGAAACAGAATAGATTGAATAGATTAATTGAGTCAATTGATTGTGAAAAAGCTAACTGAAAGAAGAAAAAGAATGATTGGAGGAAATTAAGAAGATGACAAAGAGAACTAGAAGATGGAAATAGAGACTGGAGAGATAAATGATTTAATTGATTGATTGATTAAATTAAATAATTTAGCATGTCCTTGCACTTTAACTTAGATTTTCAATTTAATCTTTGCATGATATTTATTGAAATAATTGAATTCATTTAATTCAATTTAGTATTTGAATATATTTAGAACTTGACTTTGATTTTCAATTTGGTTTTTGAAATCATGCACATGTAATTGAATTTGGAAGAAATTAGAAGAATATGAAATTAAATGAAATTAATTAAATAATTTAAAGAAACTATTTAATTATTTAGAAATGTACTTTAATTAAATAATAAAGATTATTTAAATTAAAAGATTAAAATTACAATTATTTAAATGATTAATATTTAATTAATATTTAGAAAAGGGTTGAATGATTAATATTTAATTAATATTTATAAAACGGTTGAATGATTAATTGATTAGAGATAGAAATTGAGAACAAAATTATTTAAATAATAAAGTTTATTTAAATTATGGAATTAAAAATAATTAATTAAATAATAAATATTTAATTAATATTTAGAAAATGGTTAAATGATTAAATGATGATAGAATAGGAAATAGAATAATTAGTAAAATGATGAGGAAATATAAAATTAGAAGAACGTGATTAATTAACTTAATTGAATAATTAAAGAATTATTTAATCAATTAGAGGAATAATTAGTAGATGATCAATGAGACATTTTTAGGTGTCTATAGTTTCATGTGTGCATTTTTCCTTCAGAACAATCAGTAGCTAACTGAGACAAAGACAAAGTATTTAGCAGAGTAGAGATAGTCAGAGATTCAGAGCCTAACCAAAACTTATCTTTGCATATTCAGATGTTGATTAAGAGTTCATTTCATTGTATTTACACATTGTAAACAAATTGTAAGTCAGTGAGACTTCCTTGAGGGTTGTAGCCCTCCAAGCAACTTAATTTGAGCAGTGAGCTCTAGGAATTGATCCTGAATGCAAGTGCATTCCCATCTATGTAATATTTATGTACTCCTAGCCATAGTATATGAATATTGTGAGTTCCAGCCCTAACGTGGTTTTTCCCTTTCTGGGTTTCCACGTAAAAATTCCAATATTGTGTATTTGTGTATTTATTGTTGCATTTTATGTTCTTATCTGTTATACATTAGTAACCAGTGGATAAAGAATAAGTTTGTGGTTTCAATTTCTGGTAGATCACTGATTCACCGCCCCCGCCCCCCCCCCCCCCCCCGCTCTAAGGGATCTCTGATTCTAACAAGAAGAAGATCCTAGTTTTTTTAGACCAATGCGCCCTAGTCCAAGACCAGGGCGTGGCGCCTGGGTCCTTTGTGTTTTACAACTTTTTCTGGCAATTCAACATTTCAGAGTCTTAGGATCCAGATTCCAGAAGTACACCTCTCTGTGGTATCAAGGACCAAGGCATGGCATTTTGGTCCTATTCAGCCAGCCTCCAATTTCAGTGATAGGTGCACCTCTGAGTTCCTTTTCCTTCTCTGTACTCAATCTCTCAGTTTCAGATTTGCAAATTTTTAGTATTTTAGTTTACATTTGCACTTTTTCTTATCTCCTTAACCTAGTTGATCATTTCATAACATTTCTTCACATCTCCTCTTCATAGTAGCAAAGGAATAGAAACCCTAAAGATATTCCTTGACTCTCTTTTGCAAGTAGTTAAAGTGAATCATCTCCTTAGGCTCTTTCATATTCCAATGTGTGCGTGAGAGTGGGATTAGGTCTTAGTCTACTTGATTCTATTTTCATCCTACACAAACAAATCTTCCAAATATCTCCAAAAAGGTTCTACATTTACCACACACGACTAATTAGAGAAAAATACATAAGTTGGCTTCACGAGATAAAGCATTTTACTTATACCAATCCATTTTACTCAAACTTTTAATCTGGATAAAAAGTAAGACTTGCAAACCATCACCAAAGAAACATAAAGTACTAGGGAATAAATATCAATGATCCACAACACCTTTTTAGTACTAGCAAGTCAAGGAATGCAATGCATTCCTCCACAACATCCTGTAACTCCATTATCCCAAAACACAAACACAAATAACTTTTGTAGTAGAACAATTGTTCATCTGAAAAATTAAGATATGAAGAGATTGATCACCCATAACCATTCCTCTCCAATCCACACATCCATCTGATACATGTCCATTACAACCAAAAACCATCAGACAAAAATATTATTTATAAAAATATTGTTTGCGAGAATTGATTATGTGTTGCATTGATGGCAACACCGGTTGTTTTGGTTGTTTATCAGTTTTTGGTTGGTTCTGGTAGAGTGGTTGGATTATGATATTGATCTGGTATGATTCAGTATTCTTTGGTTTGTGGAATTGGTTTGGATATGTCATTCATGCTATAGAGATGTGTATCATGATTAGTCGGTTCGAGATTTGATGACTCAAACACTATCATTTATTCTAGTAAGCCTTTTGGTCACTGGTAAGGGTTTTACCGGAAGATCTTTATTGAAGATCTTTTTATGCACGTGATAAGTGGTGTTGGTGTGTCTTCTAGATGCCTTTTGGGATTCTCTTGGTTATCTTGTTTGTATTCTTGTTGATCGGTGGTGTTGGATTTGGTTTATGTCGACCTATTTTGGGTCTGGTGTTATCTAGGTTATGGACCAATTTATGTAACGTGTTGGAGGATGTTCTTGATGCATTACCAACTGGATTTAATGATTAATTTATATTGTTTTTGGCCTAAGAAGACTTGGTTGATCATTGGATTGCAGGTTTATGTTATGAATGTATTGTATTATCTTTTAGGTGGCCGACCTAATTGTTTAGATCCCAGGTTGGTATAAATATGATGTGAGATCTCTTTGTAGATCATGGGCATATGGGTTTATGGGATATATGATTATATGTGTGAGAATAATGTTGTAATCATATAAATAAGTTTTGGTCGATCATAGGTGATCGAATTGGGTTGGTAAGAGAGGTTTAAGACCTCTAGTACTAAGCTTAACTGGAACTATTCTCAGGCATAGGAGATGTTATTTTTGTAGTTCACTCTTCTTTTCGGATTGTAGTCTGGATTTATTTTGTAGTCAGTGAGGCTTATTTTGTGTTGAGCAGTGTGCTCTATGCTATTGGTCTTCCTGCATGTGTAGGCCCCTCATATTTTAATCACATACTTACTGCAGAAGTATTATCTAGCTGTGGGTAGGCTTCCCACCGTGGTTTTTCCCTTTACCGGGTTTTCCACGTACAAATCTTGGTGTCATGTATTCTGGATGGATGGTAATTATTCTGTGATTTATGTTTATGTTTTATTTCTATATTATTCATTCTGGTATTTGGTTTATGCATTCCAGCATTGAGTTTATGTGTTCCGGTAAGAAGGATTTGAATGCTTAAAGTTATGCAATTTGTTGACAACTGAATCACCCCCACCTCTCAATTGTCCTCCAGTTATTTTAGTTGTCTAATAATTGGTATCAGAGCTTGGTCCTCTCTGTAGAAGCTTAACCGCTTGAGGAATATCCTATGACATCTAGCAATTCAAGTTCATCAATGCATCTGCAGCTGTTTTCCAAAGAGAAATTCCTAGGCTTGATGGAACAAATTACTAGGTATGAAAGATTCAGATGGAGACTCACCTGAGATGTTTTGGAAAGGAAATTTGGGAGATCACTGAGAAAGGTGTAACATCTTTTAATCCAGAATCTAGCAATCCTCCTCCGGAAGGTCTAGATAAGGAGCTTGAGAATGATTGTAGAGATAGAGATGCCCTTTTGTGTGCACTTTTTGATCAGCAAATAATGGGACTAATTGACAAATCAAATGCAAAGGCTATATGGGACAAATTGGAGACTCTGAATGAAGGTGACCCTACTATTAAAATTGCTAAACTTGATGATTATCGGGTGAGGTATGAGAACCTAAAGATGGAAGAAGATGAAAGGATTACTGCTTTTATGGAGAGAGTAAATGAGATTGTTTTGGGAATTCAATGTTGTGGTGGATCTCTAAGCGAAGATGAAATAGTTTCTAAAGCACTGAGAGATTTGCCACTATCTTATAATATGTCTACTATAATTAATGAGCTGAGAACTATGGCAAACACATCTGTTAATAGGGATACCTTGGTTGGGAAACTATCTGCTTTTGAGCTTGATGAATTTGGACCTTTTAGAGCTATAAAATTTGAACTTGCTTTTCATGCATCTACATCATCTACTGGAAAGAGTGATTGAAAAGATTTATATGTGAAGGAGCTAGAGGATATGAAGAAAGAAGATGAAGAGTTTGAGAAACTTGAAGCCTTATTTGCTAGAAGAGTACCTAAAGGACCGACAAGAAGTAAGTATAAAGAAATATCACCTTTTAAATTCTTTTCATGTAATAAGATGGGTCATTTTGCATCTAGATGTCTTGAAAGGAATTCAAGATTTGAAGAAAGAGCTCGAAGATCTTTTAGGCCTAACCATGATTATCAAAACAAGCATAAGTACAAGAGAAACAAAGACAAATCATGTTACTATGCTGATGAGGAAGGTGTGATTGATTCTGATGATGAACCGACACAAGATTCAACTAGTGGATCCGACAATGGAAAGGAATAGGTATTTTTGGCTATCAAGGAAGATGATCTAGTACCTCACGAGAAGTCCCTTGCTGCTAAAATTGAAGACAAGGATGAATGGGTAATTGATAGTAGATTTTCACATCATATGACTGGAGATGAAAGTAAGTTCTTATCTATGCAAGAATTTGATGGTGGTCTTGTTAGATTTGGAGATGACAAAGCACGCATGATCAAGGGAAGAGGAACAATATCATTGGATGGTAAGCATAACACTGATAATGTTTATTATGTTCAAGGTTTAAGGCATAATCTTTTGAGTGTAGGACGGTGGATAAGGAGTTTCAGTCATAGTTCAAGGATGGAAAATGCAAGATTATCAATAGATCTGGATTGGAAATTGCAACCGGTACACAAACTAAAGGTAATATCTTTCATTTGAACTCCAGCGAGAAGACATATTTGATTGGAAAAATTGATGAGAGTTGGCTACAGCATAAGAGGTTATGTCATGTGAATTTTGATTGCATTGTGAAAATCAGTTTTACTAAGGCAGTTAGAGATATATCTAAGATTGTAAAGCTTTATAATTCGGTATGTAAGGAATGTCAAATGGGAAAGCAAGTTAGAACTTATTTTTAGAGTATACAAGACAAATCTAATGATGTTCTTGATCTTAATCATACTGATTTATGTGGTCTTGCTAGAATCAAAAGTTTTCAGGGTGACAGATATTTCATGCTAATCATTGATGACTATTCAAGAATGATGTGGGTTACTTTTCTAAGGGAGAAGTCTGAAGCATTTGCAAAGTTTAAAATCTTTAAAGCTAAAGTTGAGACAGAGACAGGATTGAAGATTAAATGCTTAAAGTCGGATCAGGGTGGAGAATTCACATCTAGTGAATTTAACAGCTATTGTGAGATGAATGGGATAAGGAGACAGTTGTCTGCACCCCAGACACCTCAATAGAATGGAGTTGTGGAAAGGAAGAACAGAACTATCTTGGATGCAGCTATAACTATGATGATAGAAGCTAATCTACCTCATGTCTATTGCAGAGAAGTTGTAAGCACGATGGTATACACATTCAATAGAGTTCATATCAAAGGAGATACTAGTAAGACACCTTATGAGTTATGGTTTGGTCATACATCGACAGTTAAGTATTTCAGAATCTTTGGTAGTAAATTCTATATCAAAAGAGATGATTCCATTGGAAATTTTGATCCTAGATGTGATGAAGGAATATTTCTTGGTTATTCTAATGAAAGCAAAGCATATAGATTTTATAACAAAATATTGTAGAGAATTGTGGAGAGCACAAATGTCAAAGTGGATGAGAAGAACATAAGTCAAATCAGAACTTATGATAGAGAACCGACAGTGAAAATGATCATAACTGAACTGGTAGCACCTACACCGGAACAGAATGTTGAACCAGTTACTCTGGTAGTATCAAAAAATTCAACAGTAACTGAAGATCAGGACAAATGAACATAAAATCAAAAGCCTCCTAGGTATGTAAGGTTGAATCATTCAAAAGATCAGATCATTGGAGACAAAAACAAAGGAGTGATGACAATTTGAAGGTTGGCAACTGATGAGGTATGTTTTATTTCTCAAGTTGAACCGACATCAGTAATTGAAGCTTGTAAAGATGAATATTGGATGAAAGCTATGGAAGAAGAACTAGATCAGATAGAAAAGAATAACACATGGACTTTAGTTCCCTGACCTAAAAATAAGAATGTTATTGGAAGAAAATGAGATTTTAGGAACTAAATAGGTTTTTAGGAACAAATTGAATGAGGATGGGAAAGTTGTGAGGAATAAAGCTAGATTGGTTTGTAAAGGATATTCTCAAAAGGAAGGAATTGATTATGACGAAACCTTTGCACAGGTAGTTAGGATTGAAGCTGTGAGATTATTTCTTGCTTATATTGCACATAAGAACTACAAGGTTTATCAGATAGATGTTAAGTGTGCATTTCTCAATGGAGATCTTGAAGAGGAAGTAATATTGAGAAACCTAATGTATTTTCACTTTCATATGACAAAAACATGGTTTGGAGGTTAAAGAAAGCCTTATATGGATTGAAACGAGGCCCTAGAGCTTGGTATGCAAGACTGGATAAATATCTTTTGAAGCTTGATTTCAATAAAGGTCATAATGATAGTAATTTATATTAGAAGATCATTGATGATGACATATTAACTATTGAGGTCTTTGTTGATATCATTTTTGGAGGTGAAGATAAGTTGTGTATGGAATTCTCTAACAATATGAAGAATGAATTTGAGATGTCTATGATTGGGGAGATGAAATTTTTCTTAGGTTTGCAGATTACTCAAACCGATAAAGGTATTTTCATCTATCAAACTAAGCATGCTAAAGAGTTGTTGAAGAAATTTGGTATGGAAAATTCTAAACCTGTTAGTACTCTGATGGTTACAAGTGAGAAATTGACAAATAATGATGCATCTACACCGGTAAATCCTACAAGGTACAAGTCTATGATTGGAGGTTTGTTATATCTGACTCAGATTAGACAAGATATAATGAATGCAATTTGTATTGTATCAAGATATCGGAGTGATCCTAGAGAAAATCATTAGAGTGTGGTGAAAAGGATTTTTCAGGTATTTGCAGGGAACAACTGAATATGGTTTGTGGTATCCTAAAAATGATGACTTTACATTATGTGCATATACAGATGCAGATTGGGATGGAAATGTTGATGATTGGAAGAGCACATCTGGTGGAGCTTTCTTTCTTGGAAAGAAACTTGTTTCATGGATCAACAAAAAGTAGTCATGTACTTCTTTATCTACTCCTGAAGCTAAGTATGTTGTTGTTGCTACTAACTGTACACAAGTTCTATGGATGAAGCAAATGTTGAAGGATATAAAGGTGGATTGTAATGAATCGGTAGTTATTCACTGCAATAACTTTGCTGCTATTGATATATCAAAGAATCTGGTATTTCATTCTAAGACAAAGCACATATCTATCAAGTATAACTTTTTGAAGGATAAGGTGGAAGAAAATGAAGTCAGACTGGTTTATGTAAACACTAAAGAGCAGATTACAGACATCTTCACTAAACCTTTGCTTAAAGAATCATTTGAGTACTTCAGAGATAGATTGGGGGTTTTTGCCCCTCTGGTAGAGACTTGAGTGATGATGATTGGCATCAGTCTGGTATGCATTTATCAGAGCTATTACCCATTCCGGATTGATGTGGTTGTGCTACTACTCAGGGGGAGTAGTTAGTTGTAAGAATCAGAGGATTTATGATTTTTCTTTGATATTTATGTCAGATCTTTGGCATTGATGTCAAAGGGGGAGAGTTATTCTAGTGAAAAACATAAGGGAGAGATATATTCATTAGGGGAGTTTGGTTTAGAACTTCATTGCTATATCATTCTGTGGGAGATTGTTGGATGTCTTCCATAAAGGGAGACTTGTTTGGCATTTCTTGGCACTTGGATGTTTTTCACATCTAGTGTTGCCATCAATGCCAAAGGGGGAGATTGTTGGCATTTGGAGGAATTGATTGTGTGTTGTATTGATGTTTAGTCATTGATGGCAACATCAATTGTTTTGGTTGTTTACCAGTTTCTGGTTGGTTCCGATAGAGTGGTTGGATTATGATATTGATCCGGTATGCTCCGATATGATTTGGTTTGTGGAATTGGTTTGGATATGTCATTCATGCTATTCAGATGTGTATCATGATCAGTTGGTTCAGGATTTGATGACTCAAACATTATCATTTATTCTATTAAGCCTTTTGGTCACCATTAAGGGTTTTACTGACAGAGCTTTATTGAAGATCTTTTGATGCATGTGATAAGTGGTGTTGGTGCGGCTTCTAGATGGCTTTCGGGATGCTCTTGGTTATCTTGTTCGTGTTCCTATTGATTGGTGGTGTTGGATTTGGTTTGTGGTGACCTATTTTGGGTTTTATGTTATCTAGGTTATGGACCAGTTTATGTAACGTGTTGGAGGATGTTCTTGATGCATTACCAACAAGATTTAATGATTGGTTTATGTTGTTTTCGGCCTAAGCCGACTTGGTTGATCATTGGATTGCAGGTTTATGTTATGAATTTATTGTATTATCTTTTAGGTGGCCGACCTAATTGTTTAGGTCTCGGGTTGGTATAAATATGATGTAAGATCTCTTTGTGGATCATGGGCATATGGGTTTATGGGATATAGGATTATATGTGTGCGAATAATATTTTAATCATATGTAGAAGGTTTGGTCGATCATAGGTGATCGAATTTGGTTGGTAAGAGAGGTTTAAGACCTCCGGTACTGAGCTTAACCAGAACTGTTATAGGCATAGGAGATGTTATCTTTGCAGTTCACTCTTCTTTTTGGATTGTAGTATGGATTTATTTTGTAGTTAGAGAGGCTCCTTTTGTGATGAACAATGCACTCTAGGATATTGGCCTTCCTGCATGTGCAGGCCCCTCATATTGTAATCACATACTTACTGCAGAAGTATTATGTGACTGTGGGTAGGCTTCCCACCATGGTTTTTCCCTTTATCGGGTTTTCCAAATACAAATCTTGGTGTCATGTGTTCTGGATGGATGGTAATTGTTCTGTGATTTATGTTTATGTTTAATTTCTATATCATTCATTATTGTATTTGGCTTATGCATTTTGGCATTGATTTTATGTGTTTTGGTAATAAGGATTTGAATTCTTAAAGTTTTGTAATCTGTTGACAACTGATTCACCCCCCACCCCCCCCCCCCCCCCCCCACCTCTCACTTGTCCTCAAGTTATTTGAGTTGTCTAACATTATTATCATCATTCTTATTGAGCCATAAGTTCATCACCTTGATCATTTACAAATAATTCAAATTTAGAGTTTTAAAAACCAAACCATAATCAATTCCCAATCTTCCCCTCATTTTGAGCCATAAGTTCACCACCTTGATCATGTCCAAATAATTCAAATTTAGACTTTTAAAAACCAAACCATAATCAATTCCCAATCTTCCCCTCATTTAGATTTGGACTTAAACAATATTACATAATCTCACACTACATCATCCAAACAAATACACTTCATCCCAAAAAAAATAATTTTCATTATAGAAACCATAATCTCTTTCCCATTATTTCGGACTTAGAATTCAAAATATTTTTACATAATCAAGATCTGATCTTCCACACATCCATAATCATCTTCTTCACATTTTCATCCCCAACTTTCACTATTAACACTTCAATCTTGATCCCCAATATTTCATCCATTCATAACCATCCTAGTTTCACTTTTTATCACCAATATCTTCCAAATAAAATTTAACATCATCATCTACTTTTTGTTGGGAAATAGGTGTTGTGCAACTTGCATAATAATGTTATAGTTGTAATATTTATTTATTATGTGAATTTCACATGGACATGTAATGTAATATTTATTCATTTGATGTTGCACATGGGTGTGTAACATGTTGAGATTCCTTGAGATATTCTCGGGGCCACTTGATGTGCAGTATTGTAACATTGGGATTATTACATTATATTATAATTATTTAATTTTGGGGAAAAATATTTAAAAAGAGAAAATTGAGTACCCAATATCAAATGTGGGGTCAAAGGGTAGTTAGCACATGGTTTTGTCACATGGTTTTGTGGCACATGGTTTTACTTTACCACTAGTTGTTTTTGTGTGAGCTTGGATCTATATAAGCAAGCACATGTTTAGTGGTTAAGGTTGGTTGGTGGTTTTGGGCTATCATTGTATTGAATCCTTTGGAGGTTTGCATTTGTGAGGCATGGCATGGGATGTGTGGATTCATGCTTGGACACATGGGAATGCATTGGAGGGCTTGATGATTCATAGGTATTCTATGTTGCTTTTATGACTGATTAATACAATGGAGTATGGATGCTTTTGGAGGATGGGTTTTTCCCTCATGAGGATTTTCCCAGGATATATCTTGTGTTATCTTGTGGCTTGTCTATTTTGATCTTTTCATTATGGTGATTTCATAAGCTTGTATGCATGCTTTTCTCTCATGGGTTATGTAGGAAATGGATTATTAGTATGTGGGTTAAAAGCATTATTTCTTAACACTTTTCAAATCCAAATCCAATTTCAAATTGGTGATCAAACCTCCATGACTAATTCCAATGCCAACTCCCATGATGAATCAACATGATAATCTTAGAAAATTCTCTTATGTTGTCATAATCTATCATAGCCAACTCACCAACTTGGGCACTCTATTTTGCCTCTATTATCCCCTTTTGAATATATCTTATAATGTATCATAAAATACATCATAGAGTTGGTTAAAATTTAACTCTACTTTGTAACTCCTTACAATCATGCTCTTACATGTATCATAGAATCTATCATAAGTAACCATCACATCTTAAAATATCATACTAATATTGGATATTTTTGTAACTTCTTAGACACATCACAAAATATCTAACATGTGGCTAAAAGTGTCATTTTAAAGTGAGACACCCCCTTCCCTATATGAGAACAATATAATAAATAAATATGATAAATAATTAAATATGAAAAATTGGGATGAAAGTTTGAGAGACATTTCCAAACATTTATCCCTAGTTAAACCAATAGATACATGTATAAGCTTGCACCACATAGAGATAAATAATTATGTGCTTATATTCATACACATGGTCATTCTACAAATTGGTGCATTGCATGGAGACATAAATTTCAATATTTTCTTGATAAATGGGAGATAAAAAATGAGCACACTCATAAGCCGACAACCCCCTCATCTATAATGTCCACCATAACACACTCCATGGTGAGGTAATAAATTAAATAAAAGAGAAATCATATATTGTGTAATAAATCACTAACATGTTTATAAAACATTATCAACAAGAGACATTTCATAAAATAAAAAATCAGAAAGAGGAAAAGGTGAGATAAAAAATGAGTACACTCATAAGCTGACAACCCCCTCATCTATAATGTCCACCATAACACACTCCATGTTGAGTAATAAATGAAATACAAGAGAAATCATATATTATGTAATAAATCACTAACATGTTTATAAAACATTATCAACAAGAGACACATTTCATAAAATAAAAAAATCAGAAAGAGAAAAAGGTAAAAATTGACGAACATTATGATGATACATTTTCGGATGATGATGGCTCTCATCAATTTACTTTTTGACGAATCAAATTCTTTATATACTATGTACCTACACACCCATATTTTTTGTTTACACTTTGGCCTCTTACTTATGTCTTGCTTGGTGTGCCTCCATGCATCTTCTTTCATACTTTATCTTCTCCCACTTTTGGGCATTTTCTTTCCTTCTTATTTGAAATTTTTACTCTTATGCTTTTCTACATCACCCTTACTTGTTGATATGCCCTTGCATCCCTTATTCTTATGTTTTCTCATGCCCACAATATAAATTTCTCGATTGCCTTATTGATTCTTTCTCTTATATGTATCCTTATGATTGTCCTTTTCATGATCTTTGTTTACTTTTACTTCCCCTAATTATCCACTTGTGTTCCTAGCTTTCATACATTATGATCATCAAGTCACATGCTTGTTATACTTATCTTTTCTGGACCATTGAATTCAATTGAATTCATGAAGCTTCCACAGTCCATAATGATTTGGATTTTGTTCTTCTGGATTTGATTTCTAGACCATGTTTTTTCCATCTTTCTTTTGTGTCTTTTCATGCCCTTATTTTATGCCTAACTAGTTCTTGCACTCATTGCTCACACCTTACGTTTCTATATCATGCTTTCATTTTCTTATCACCCTATTATGCTTCCATTCCTATAGCTTCCTCATAGAGAAATCCTTTTAGATAGAATGCATCTTTCCTTCTCCATTCTTTGTTGTGATATAGTTTTTTTTCCTTACATTGGGGGGGGGCTATATTTTCCCCCTTTTTTTTTTACTCACATATCTAATTATCTTGATCTTTGTTACCACTAGGGACCTTTTGCTTTACCTAATCAGTTATGTGTATGTGCATGCTATTTGAGCCACAATATATTCCTCTTGTAGTGTTCTATCTATTCATATGGGTGTACTTTCACATTAGGGATTGCATCACCATTTTCATTAATCTATATTCCTTCATGTTATCCATCCCATGTGCTTATAAAACCTATCATTTAATAGGTTTTATCTTATTGTTACATGATGCACTCATGACACCAATTTACTTTACATGATACATGTGTTCTATGCTTAGATTTATTTTACAATTTTATTTACTATTTTCCAATTTATTTCACTTCCTTGCATATGATGGATACAATCAATTAAAGTAGGGCATATCCCATTGCTAGAACTCCTTTGTTAAGTTTATAGATGATTACAAATATTGATACAAGGACTCCTCATTGTGTCTAGGTAAATCATTACCATTTTATATTATAGTATTTGATGTGCCATGTCATCCTATGGCCATTGTATAAGGTGAAGCATCACTATACTACTTTCCATAAAAGCAATTTTATTCAAATCCCACTCTCTCCTTCTCATGGTTGTTGAAAATAAAATTACGGTTATGTTTATTTTCATGAAAAAACTACTCATTACACATATTTTCTCTAGCTTATAGGTTTTCATGGAGCACGCATGCCAAGGGATGAATACATGCAATGAGATCTCGAAGGGTCCATTACTTTAGACATGTTTTTGAGTGCTCATGAATTTACTCTTTGATACCTATTCATATTAGGATTTACTTACTATATACATGTTTGTGAGTGCCCATGAATTTACTTTAAGATGCATGTTCATATTAGGATTCACTTGCACTTTAAAGTAGAGGAATGATGTAAATTTGTATACCCATGCTAATCCCCACTTAATTTTGGGCTCATTTTGGGAGGAGGACTCAATACAATTACATATTAACAAATGGTGCAATCTTGTGTAAATTTGGTCTCAATCTCAAATCTTTCACCCTTCTCCATTACACATATTCTCACACATTTGGCCTTAACCCATCTACATTTCCACACATGGCTACATATCTAACATTCCCACATCCGAAACACTTATCCTCCACTTTGATCCTATCACTTCCTTGTTGCAGGTCAATCTCGCGAGTAGAGGATCAATCTTGCAACCACAAATCTACCCCCTAAAATATAAATGCAAATTTTGTCAGCTCCAACTCATTTCCTTCCCACCTTGAGTTGACTTGGTACACATTCTACACAATTTGTTACTATGTATCTTAGAATTTAAAGGCAATATATTTATCATCCTCTCGTATCTTATAATAATTAAAAATCCTATAGATTGAAGGGAAGAATCATTCTAGGAATACTTCAACTAAAGCCAAGTGAAATGTGATGCTTCATCAAAGATATTCATTCTCCTCCATTCTTAAGCGATGCACTTTCATTCCTTCACATTTAATTTCCTAATGTAACATTTTTCAATTATCACTTCTACTAACACAATTTATTAAACTAAATCAATTTATACTTCAATAATTATATTTTTATAATTATACTAGTTTAAACATAGGGAAAGGATATTTTCCTTTGCACTAGTCTAAAGGGGTGGACCATGGAATTATATATCGTGAATGAGTAGAGTGTGCCTGTCCTTTGCACTAGTCTAAAGGGGTGGACCATGGAATTATATACCGTGAATGAGTAGAGTGTGCCTGCCCACTGGATTGAATTAATTGACACCCATTTCCTTATTTTTTATTAAAAGAATAACCCACTTGAAAAAAAGTAATCCTGTGGCTGCAAGGAATTAATAAATCAATAGCATTCTTTTTCCTTATCCCTTTCTAATCAAACAAAAGTTTATGGCCAACATGCTTGAAGACAACAGTCAGTCACTGTACAGGGTAATTACATACATGAAATGTATATTGCAGATACCATAACAAAACTGCCAAAACTTTAAAGAAACAGAAGCTCATGTAACGCTCCCGTTTCTCTCTTTCTGTGGATTATAGCACATCGATTTAACGGGAACTAGTTTAAGAGCAGATATAAAGAATTTTCTTGTCCTACTTGTACAACTAAGCTAAATTGCAGTGTCATAGTAAGAAGACAAAAGGAAATCTATGGAAAAAGAAAACAAGATAAGGGTGATACTGGTAGGCATGGATGAGAGTGAGGAGGGTATCCATGCTCTTCTATGGACTCTCTGTCACCTCTGTACTGAGAAAGATAGGTTGATTATCATCCATGCTCAGCCCACTGCATCTTCCAAGGCCAAAGGTCTGGCCCTATGTCAGTCACTACATTTTTGCTCATTTGGGTTTCGGTTGGATTTAGATTTAGATATTTTTATCATTTGTTTCTGATTTTGTGATTAGCATTTGAAGAGGCTGATCTCTGATCTAGTTTTTATGTTGGCAGATTCACTTGTGTCATTCGTGGCATTAGACACATTAAAGATATTTGAAGAGGATATTAAGAGGTCTACGAGGAAGCTTTTTGCCACAGCAATGGAAAAATGCACAGAAAAACATGTAAATTTGATCATATTCATTTAGGATCAGTTCAAAGCATAAGCTGTATTTTGAATGGTTGTATGAATTTCCTTCAATTTTGTGAACTCCTTTGTATCTTCTGCTTAGTGAGTACTCAGATCCCTAAGATCTTCCTATTCAAATCAATGTTAGTCTGATATTTCTTGAGTAGTCTTTAGGGTTGATTAGATTGAATATGTTATGGCACCCTTTATATAGCTCCTGAAATCAATGGATCAGCATCTTTCAGCTTCCTGTGAAAGCCAAAGCACATTGGTCAGGCCCATCAATAGTATTTATATGTGAGATGTTTATGTTTAGGTTGTGTTTTGAAAAAAACGAGGGGGAATCAGTAAGGTGCAGCCCAGCAACTTTGAGCTCGCACTCTTGCAGAGTGCTCGCAGTTCAAGACAAGGCGAGTCCCTCCTAAACCCTTCAAGCTGCAGACCAAGCCCAAACAAGCCTACAGCCAACTAAATCAAGGTGGAGAGAAACGATCTTGGGATCTACATGGGACACACCCAAAGCCCTTAGCCAACTCTGCCATCCCTTCGGACTTTTTTTTATGTGAAATGTTAGTAGAATCTTGGTCAACCACAACTGTCCCCTCAATGTCCACGATGCCAATGCCAAATTACCAAGTTCAAGGTCTTACAACAATCTTGGTCTAATTCATAAATTGTAGTCTTTCTTTTTTGACTTATTCCAAGAATTACTCCCAAATCCATGAACTACAATTTTGGGTCCCATCCTCTGCCTTCCTTGAACCTTCCCTACCCTTCATCTTTCTTCCATGGTATACTGAACCACATCCATCATCTTAGCATAGTCTTTCACCAATTCATGAAGTGTAATCTTGAGCCTTTTTCTCTGCCATTCTTACTTATTAGAGAGTCCAAACGAAGATCAAAGTAAAGTTCTGCAATAATATATCAATCTGGAGTCTTGAAGCCTTTATTTTTCTTCTTTTCTTCTACTTTTTAAAGCACCAATTAACAAGGTCTGAATATTGACATCCATGAATCCATAAATTCGATAATTTCTAATTAGAATGGAGTTTCATGCACCATTTCTGCTGCTATTGCAGGTGGTTCCAGAGACAAGGGCGGTGAATGGAGATGCCAAGGGTGTCCTCTGCAATGCCATGAAGGACTACAATGCTGATGTGCTAGTGTTGGGAAGTCATGGAAATAGACCTATTAAGAGGTATTATTGCAAGACAATTTTCTGGATTGACTGTTACACTTGTCATTTGCTATGTACATTGTCTCTTCTTGTCATGGAAAATCCATGAGTTATTGTGAATTTGGTTAATGATTTGAATCTTGTAATTTACAGGTTACTTTTTGGCAGTGTAAGTGAGCATTGTGTTCGGCATGCACATTGCCCTGTTATTGTTGTCAAGAACCAGAAAAGCAGAGCTCATTGATAATACTATATTTGAATTTTTCTTGTAGTAAGTCATGATCCAGCTTGTGGTGTTTCATTTTCTCCAGCTTCTGCATTTGTGCACTTTGCTACCTAAACTACATGACCTAGGTTCATCATGACAGGGGAGCTTGACTTTTCAGTGTACAATGTTCATCTGTATTTTGTGGATCATCCTATACTTAGAAGAGAGAGCTTCTGATATTTTGTTTTGCAGTATGTAAATGCAATATTGAATTCATGTGCAACTGATTTTATAAATTTGATTGTAGAGATGATTTGGGCTAATAAATTGTTCAATTTGTAAATTATTTTCACATTTGATTGATATTCATTTTCCTTCAGATATATACCTACTTTAAGAATTCTTTCCCATTACTCTTCTGCATATCTAGGCAAGGAATGTATGAAGTTCATGCAAATACATTTTGCAACTAATATGGACACTATCTACTTTTGTAATGTTTTATCTTATCAAATTACCCAATCTGTGAATGTGAGTGAATCGTGAGTGCTTAGGTAAAATTCTGCAGAAAGCAGCTTACCACAAGGAAAATTTTTGAGTTTTATGTCTTGAGATGAGTCAATTTAGCACTTGATTGGGGTTATATATGTACAATAGTTAACAAAATTTGTACATCTCATCCATCACCCATCTACATTTCTTGGATGAGATTGCTATTGTGATTGTGTCCCCTAGATATGATTGGTAATGCAATCTCATTCTTAAAATTCAATTTTTTTATGCTAATTCTTAGTTGGCCCAGTTCATAATTATGACTAATATCTATTGTTCTATGCACTAAATTATTAAAATTGTAGTCTAATTGTCCTATTTAAAGACATGTCCTAGGCCATTATCATATCATACCAACACATCATCATGGAAGGATAGAGAGAAGTCACTTGACATTGGATTCATACATACAAAATAATAATTTTCTTAACTTGCATCAATATTCCAAAGGACATTGTTTTGCACTAATCATCGTTCTATCATTATGTAAAGCAAAAACATGAGGTTTGACTAAGACATAAGAAAGTAACAAAATTCAATCTTTATATAGGAAGCTCCTAATTGTGTTCCTCAACACCAAACTATTCCAAATCAACTAGCAAATGAAGGTGAGCAACTTCCTACTTCACTAGAATCACAACAACAATTCTATCCAAAAACTCAAAACAACTAGATTAATTTACAATAATTATCTCTACACATTTCTAACCTTTGACCCAATGTCACAATTAGATTCACTCAACATAGTATTCAACTCATAATAATCATCCTTTTTCTTACAGATTTATGTTTGTACATGTCTTGTGTTTGAGTTATCTATTTGTCATGATTTAGATAATGATTTATTTTAATCAAAATATCATTTGTTAGACTTAAATTAATATTTAGTAAGGGAAATACAAAAGTCTACAAATTAAGGTTTATTTTATCGCTAATGTATGGTGAACTCAACCTATCCTACATGTCTTATGGTTTGCTCCACTAGTTTTACTAACATATGATATAATGATTATAATTGATTTCATCTTTCTTTTAGATATGAGTTAACCGATTGTATTCATTGTTTGTACTTTTCTCCCACATAGTTTTTTTCCTTTGTCTAATATCATTCATTCAGCCCCTAAGGCTCCTTGATTTCTGGTTACATATATTTTTATTCCTCATTTTATTTTTTATAAGAAACTCATTGATCTATCCATCCTCACTTTATGGTGGTTGTACTTGATTGTTTGGTTCTTTCACTATAAATTATCAGCAATCTTTATCTTTAGCTCCCATTTATAATTAAATTGGGGATTTTGATGAGTTCTTAAAGTTTTTTTTCACATATGATCATTATGCCTTTTTAACACAAGGGTACTAGTGCATATTTCATGATGGTACTCTTTTATCACATATGTGATCTTTCATATTTTATAGAATTTTTCATTGCTTTCTCTTTTATCTTATTTTCTTCACTTCACTCATCCATACACTACATATTGATTAGAACTCTCACATAGATAGGTTTCTCGTGATCATTTTACTATGGCTATTGATTCACTTAGTATTGATGAATCTTCAATTTTTAATGATATTATTTTACTACTAAGAACTTTCCCTACTTTCATGTCATTTTTATTGAGATAAACTTAGATAGTCAATTTCATGATACGCCTTCTCTATGTCCACCCTCACATGATGTTGATTCACTTAATGATGTTCATACCTTTCATGCAACTCATTTGGATACCTTTGCTTGTCTAAGTGTTCTCCCAACCCATGAAGATGTGACTTTTGTTTCCTAATGCACTCACTTATGATGAATCCATGTTTCGTACATGTAGTGGAAATGAAGATGTGTTTATGCATTTTAGATTCTTCTTATCTTTACATTAGCATTTGCATATGATGATATATTTCTTTTCAATACATTTAAACACATTTTAGTTTACGAAACATCATTTTGGCTCCTTTTGAATCATGCTTATTATACAATATTTAATTTTTTACTAGAGAGTGTTTGTATGGTGATGTTTTTCTTGTCTCCTATAGTGACTTTCCTCAAAAATACATAATGGTGAATTTAATTACTTAATATTTTACCTGAAATTAAAGGCTAATTAACAAAAAAGACCTTTTTTTTGTAATACAATTGTAACACAATCATGTCATAATGTACACTCAAAATACTAGAGATATAATGGCACAACACAATTATAGTCATATTACACGTTGTCAATGAAGAAAACATGACTACACAAGTGGAAGAATTAATCTTTCATGTGATGAATTCACCACAAAGACCATATGAGAGGGTAGATTTACCTTGAATTGTGAAAATAGAGTACAAGCCTGCTAACTTCATCTCTCATGATGAGTAAGGATATGATGAGAAATGGAACTTTGTTTTCTTGTCCAAGGAAACCCAACCATCATTTCATCCCTTCAAAACTAAAAGACTTAAAAACACATCCAAAATGATGCGGAAGCAACATACAAACTATGAGGAACTCCAAACAAGGAGGTTGTAAGGTAGGGTGAGTCACTATCTTTGTTGGAAGTATGCTGCAAATATGTGATTGAAAGATATTTGAGAGATGTGTTGTCATTGATGTCAACATATTTCTCTGTCTGTGATAGTGATGCAGTGAAGCTCAGTGAGTTAGTTTGTTCAACACGATGAAGATCAGAGTTTGTGGATTAAAGGGTTTTTAGAGGGATGTCTATAGATGATTCAGTTCAATTTGTAGAGGTCTGCATGAAGATTTAATTGAGTTATGGGTATTTGTGTTGTGGCTAGTTTTTCAGTTGTTCAGTGATAACAATGTTTGGTATTTTGATTTGGATTGCTTTGCATTGTAATATCTTGATCTGTGGATTTGGAGATATGTTTGGGACATTGATGTGTATCCTCAATTCAAGTGGTTCATGATTTGGAGGTCCGCAAGTGATTTTTAAAGGTTGATAGTCATTGCAGTTAGTGTTCTTGAGGTTCGGTATAATGATGCTGGTGATTCTAGTAATTTGTGTTGGTGCGGATGTTGCTATTGTAATTCAGGATGCTTGTGGATGTTTTTGGATCATGTTCCTTCTGTGTTGGTGGTCCACATTGATCGTTGAGCTCTTAATTGATGTTTTTCCTCGGTATATTGGTGTTCTTCATGTTCTTGGTCGACCAGATGATTGTAACGTGTTGCGGATGTTTGAGGTGTAATTCTTGGAGGTGTAGCATGTTTGAGGTGATGATTTAGGTCCATTCTATGTCTTGACGGACATTGTTTGGTCTACATATTATATTGTGTCGTGTGTGGTTATATTTTTCTAATTAAGTGATGACTGTTGAGTTGACCTTGGAAAGATAGGTTGATGTCATGTATAAATAAATGTAATATCTTTGTAATTGAGTGTGCTATGGATGGAAGAGTGGATGAGTATGAGCGAATAATGTATTAATCTTTCGGAAGAAGAGAAGAAGTGTGGAGAAGAAAGAGAAATTTGTTATGTGCTTAACCGGAATTGTAACCAGGCATTAAGGATGTTATTTCTCAGTTCATGATCTCCGGATGTAATCTGAATTTTGTCTGTAAGGTAGTGAGCTCTAGGTAGTGTGTCTTAATGCATGTGCATTGCCCATTGTAATACTTGTATACTTATAACACAATATACTTATATTGTGGGCGTGTTCCCACCGTGTTTTTTCCCTTGACTGGGTTTTCCATGTCAAAAATCTTGGTGTTATGTGTGTTATTGATTTATGCTTTCATGTTTATTTATTAGATTTGAGATTAAGCTCAAACTTTGTAGGATTTTGAGACAACTGATTCAACCCCCCCCCCCTCTCAATTGTCTGTCAATATCAAAGCTATTTCACCATTGGTATTAGAGCAGGTTCCTTCGAAGGAGCTTGACCACTTGAGGTGATTCGGGATGGAAACCTACAAGAAGGATAGTTTGAGATTTGATGGCACTAACTACTCTCTTTGAAAGAATCAAATGGAGTGTCACTTGAGATGCATTGGTGAATCTTACTAGACAATTACCAAACATAAGTATACCATACCTCAAAATGGTCCTTCAACTCTGGATAAGATAAAGGAAGGTGAATACAATACTAGGGCTAAGGAAGCATTATTGAGTGCTTTAACTGATTCTGGGATGACAAATGTTATGGAACTAAAGACTTCTCATGAGATCTGGAAGAAGTTGGAAACTATGTATGAAGGTGACAGTTATGTGAAGATTGCCAAGTTGTAGAGCCTTAAGGGTAAATATGAGATGTTGAAGATGAGTGAAGATGAGAATATCACTTCCTTCATGCAAAAAGTGAATGCACTTGTGTGTGATATCAAATGTGGCGGTGGAACATTGGAAGAATCAGAGATTGTTGTTGTAATGTGGTGAAAAGTGATGAGGGGAGATCAAGTGGAAATCTTTACTCCACTAAAAAGAGGGGTGAAAGTTTCACAAAGGATTCCCTTCAACTTCTCACACACATTACATTTAAAATAAAGGGGGTTGAATTCACTAGATCCAATCCCTATGGAAAGAGATTGAATGCTAAGTGAATTGTAGGAAATTGCCAATGAATTTGGAAAGCAAAGTAACCCTCTTTTAAAATAGACAAGTTGACTTAAGCGAATTGAGACTAAGTGTAAAGATGACAAAGAAGCAATTATATCTTGAGATAGAGATGTGAGATGACATTGTGCACCTGGAATTAGCTGGTAAAATGTCGAGACGAAGCCTCCTTGAAAATTTGAGCAAAAGTTATTGAGACTGGGTTGAAGTTGAACCTAGTCCTCCAAAAAATCTGCATGCCGAAAAGGGTTCTTTCGTCTCTGAAAATGAATGCTAAATCTGCAATTACAGCTGTGCACTTGCAACCTACACACAGAAAAGAGAGGAAATGTTGTTGGGATTGGGGGTTTGCCTTTAGGTCAAACCCCATTTTGTAATTAACCAAGTGACTGAAAATACTTGCAAGTAAATGAAAAGAAATGTCTGAAGGAGAATCCACCTCAAGAGAGGATGCAATTGAAATGTTAATAAAATTGCTTGAAAGGATATGTGGAATAGAATGTCTTGAATGCTGATAGAGATCTCCTCTTCAATGGTTGAATCCTTGATTTGAATGCAACACCTAGCCTTGAAAGGAGACTTGAAATGCTCAATGGATGCTTGATGCTTGTTTGCGCTTTATGATCAACTTGTTGTCGCTTATCGTCGCTATGCTCATGAACTTAATTTTTGCTTGACTTCGCTTCCAAACTTATGCAAATAGGAGGGGAAATTCTCCTTATATACTTGCCAATTACGGGTATTTAACTGATTTTTTGTCTTAGGCCAACATAGGAAAACTTTTTCCCGCTCACAATTGACAAGCCCAATGCAAAGTTTGATCAAGGGAGGCCCAAAATAGGGTTGGCACAGGGGAACCACACCCCTGTCCTAGGAGGATAAGGGTGCCACGCCCCTATCCTACCCTAATTTAGGACAAACAGTGATAATAGGCAATGCGGGGTGGTAGAAAATACAAGTTTTTTATATTTTGAGCATGTCTTGGGTCTCCAATCGGGCTTAGGGATTCATCTGCCAACACAAAGACCCAAATGCGGTCAAAAATTGCAAGGGTCATGATTTTATGATGCTACATTTAGCCCCCACTTTAGCAGGAGTATAAGCGTATGCTAATACCACTGATAAAGTACAAGGAAACAAGATTGAAAGACTTTCACCATGCCAAGGAGGCAAGATACACCAAGTCCCCAATGGACTAAGGACCTTACAACTTCGATTGACAAAGTAAAAGGGAAGATCAAGAGGGAGATAACCATGACTGCAAGTAGCAAGGTTCCCCTCACTATGAGTCAAGAAAAGAAAGGATACCAAAAATTACAAAGAAAAGCCAAGCTCACTAAGTAACTCCAAGTATCAAGAAGGAAAATATGAGCGAAGTGTATGCCCCCATATTAAAGCGATTGTGCACACCTTATCAGGAGAGATTTCTTTAAGGTAGGATACACCTAAGGAAGAGAAAGAGATGGAGCACATTATCACAAGGATTTAGCCCCCAATCGAGGAATAAACCCAAGGATAATGAACACAAAACACAAAGAATGAGGTAGCTTCTCTTTCCGTGGGGTCAGTATGTTGTATGATAACTCATGTATATCATGTATCTATGCATAGAATAGTCCTCATTCCCCAAAGAAAGGAAACCACCTTGGAAGAAAGGGAACACATGTGTCTTTTGAGTCAACATGAAAGAGACCAAAAGAGATCTCAATGCTTTGCATCATCCTCAAGTAGACATCACTAGGGACAACAAATAGAAGAACATGGATACACATAGAAGAATTGTCACAAAGAGCAAGAAAGGAGAGAGGTAGAGGATCTATGGTGCTAATGCAGCTAGTCTATCATGACATCCACCTCCCGATCTTGTTGATCACTATTTTGGGAAGGTGGGAAACACGCCAGAGGAGCAACATCGAGCACCACAGATGGAGCTATCACAATATCAAAACAAGGACTATGACCATGTGCTAAGTCACTTTGTTCGATTCGAGGAGCTAGGATAAAGGTTTTTTAAAATACTACAGATAAATGTTTGTCAACATCAACATATTAATATTCACTATCATAAGCATTAGGAGTTGTATTGTCATCATGAATAACAACTTCACCTATTTCTTCAACAAGATTTATAGAAAGAGGAGCTCTAACATGAATAGAAGTAAAACCATCACATGTTTTTTGCAACTTATGATTTGGAGATTTAGGTTCAACATTTTGCTTAGGAGAAAATAGAATCATGTCAACTGTTGGTGTTTTGGGAGATTGGATAATTTGAGAAACAACTTCACGAGCTCTAGCACAATGTTTTCGTCATCTTTCTCTCGCACAACGGTTCCATCAAGTCTTAGCGGAAGGCTGAGAAGAAGGAGGAATATTTATTGAAGAGGAATGTTTGTTGAAGGAGAAATATTTGTTGAAAGAGGATTTTTCTCATCTTTGGTAGTTGGATGGTTAGGTTGAGGTCTCTTAGGTTGAACAAGAGGAGAGGAAGGTCTCTTCTCTCTATAAGAGCAAGGAGGCGGAACTGCACCATGTAAAGGAGGAATGTTCGGTGTAGGAAGGAGACTAGGTCTATCATGGGGATGAGGTACAGGTCTAAGATTAGGAGGGATATTATTGTTCTTCTTAGGAGAAGGCATAGTTTCATCCATAGGAATAGATTGGGAATCTTACTTAGGAGGAATATTAGTTCTATCCGTTAGAGGAAGAACTTCATCTTCAAGAGTAATGAGAATATCAAGTGTTGGAGTTATAGGCTGGCTTAAGGATAAGATCACATCTTTCTTCCATTTTTGATAAGATTGAAAGAGAGCATCACTTCTTGTTGGAAGAGATTGAAATTGTTGAGGCCAAAAGTAATCAATAGGACCACCTGGGCTTCTTTTGGTTGGTCAAAATAAGCTATGGTTAACAGTTATGATTTCTCCATTGTGGGGAAATTTCAAACACTTATGGATTGGAGAGGAAATAGATTTCATGGAAGATATCCAAGGGTAGCCTTACCTCACATGGAATTTTTCAGATGAAGGAATGATAACAAATTTGACATCTATAGATTTAGTGTGAACCTAAATAGGGAGTGTGATAGAACCAATAGTAGAACAAGAAAATCCATCAAATAACTTAATGACCACATCAGTATCATCATAGATTGGTTGATGCAAATGTAAAGTATAAAGATATTCTTCAGTGAAGACATTAACCATGCAAGAGGGATCAATAAGCACACCACGACAAGGTTTGCCTTGGATCTTCGCAACTATGTATAAAGGGCCATCAGGTGCTCTAATGGTCTCACTAGGGTCAAATGTGATACATTAATCCTTAGGTGTTTCTTGTTTCTCTACCATATTCACCAAATTTGGAGCCGTGGTACTAAGATCAGAGGGAGAGAAAGAGGTATGTTCAGTCTCAATCACGTTAGAGGATGAGAGGGTAAAGGATCAATGAAAATCTTAAGATTTTTATTGGGAGGAGCTACTAATTTGTTTCCCTTATCATTCACACCTACCACAGATATAGTATTATTATCAATTAGGTCTTGATTCTTACTTTTTAATCCAAAATATTTCTCAGTATCATGATTAGGTTGATGATGAAATTTACAAAAAGAATTATTATCAAAGTAAGGTGAGGCTACCTTAGAAGGGTCAATTGGTTTTATTGGAGGAAGTTTGATAACGTTTCTTTGTAACAACTAAGACATGATGCTATGCAAATATTCATTCTAAGGAGTAAATTGTCTTTCTCTTTTGAAAAATTTAGAAATAGGAGGCACACCTGTTGTAGTATTCACGTTGTTGTTGTTGTTGATGGTGTCATTGAATTTGATGAAGCCTTTGTTCAGTTTGAACTTCACAAACAGTTGTTGAGCACTCTCACACTTATCACTCAGAGCCATAGGAGTAGATTGCTCCAGTTGAATCATAGTTAGTTGATAATTGTGAAGTGTTGCGAACAACTGCGGAAAGGAAGTAAACTCAGGAAGGAGAATATTTTCCCTAATGTCTTTTTGTAAATCAGAAATGAAAATTCTTTGAATATCATTATCAAACACTGGAAAAGAAATTTGAGAACACAAATGCTTATATCGACCAATGAAATCAGTCACTTTTTCTTTAACACCTCGTTTATAATGCATTAAATCGGTCAAAGTGATTTTAGGACCTATGTTGTTTTGAAATTGTTGAATAAAAGCATTTGCTAATTGTTGAAAAGAAGTAATAGAATAAGAATTCAAAGAGAAATACCATTGTAAAGCCTTATCTATGAATGTTCTAGTAAACAATTTGGCAAGCAATCTTTGATCATAACCAAAGTTAGTCCACAAAGTTTGGAATGTTTTGACATGTGTTAAAGGATCACATTTTCCATTATAGAGTTCCAATTGAGGGACTTCAACATGTTTAGGAGGGACGACTCTAACAATATCAAGAGAAAGTGGGTTTGCAACATCAAATGTGGGCACACTAAACTTGGATTGACTTATAGAAGTGATTTGTTGTTGCAATGATGACACAGTTTGTGCAAGGTTATTAATGGTTGCTTTGATTGAGGAATTTATGTTAGATATGAACGATTGAGAAGGTGGTGTGATGTTATTGAAAGAAGGCATTGATTGAGAATAAGGTGGTGGGACACTATGATAATTAGGCATAGGCAATGATTGAGTAGGAAATGAGACACTGAAAGGAGGGAGAGAATGATTGGATGAATTGCCCCCTTGTGTCACATTGATTGGTTGAGAGATAATAGGAATACTCATTGAAGGCATAGATAAAAATGGAGGATTGAATGAGGAAGAGAGATTTCCCCCATGACTAATGGTTGTAGGTATGACATTTTGAGTTGATATAGCCATGATGTTTGAAGTGAAAGTAGGAATGCTAGTCATTGAAGTGGTCAAAGGAATAAAATGATTGATTTGTGTAGAAGGTTGTGAATAACCTAAGTTCTCAACACAAATATTCATAGGCATAACATTAGAATCAACAATGTGAACAATACCACACAATATATCAATTCCATTCTTATCACTTTGAACCATGCATTATAATCCTTCAATTAATGGAAGAGCTTCACTATTGGGATATGGACATCCATTGTTGGAAGTTGTCAAATTGATTGTCCAATTTTGAAAGTTGATCAATGAAAACTCTAGTCAAATCTTCTTCTTCATCATGGGAATCATCAATTGGGTAGATAGGGATACTATTTGGATGGGAACAATTAACAATATACTCATTGTAGAAGTCACCCAAATTAGGCTCCATCCCTTCAGGAATTAAACCTTGGGAAGCCTTAATTATAATGCTTCATCTAATGGGGATAGTAGAGGTAGGACTAATAGTTGTAAAACTCATGCACTAGAGGAAAAAATTGAAATTTGAATTTTGGGAACAAAGTTTGCAAAATTGAATAATGCAAAAATCCAAGAAAATTATGATTAGATGATTTGAACTTTGTGGAAAGAAGGAATCACACAATCTCCAAGAAAATTTATGATGAATAAAAAGAGATTGAAATTTAAAATTAGGGCCAATGGGATACCACTTAATTAAAATTAAAATTGACAAAAGTAAGATTTTAAAATTAGGGCATATTATAAGTAACCACTTAATTTTAATTTTTTCCTTGAAAGTTGTGATGTTGAAATTGGGAAGTACTTTTTATTTTAGAGTGATCAAAATTTTAAAAAATTAGCCAATTTTTTGGATTTACGCAATTAAATACAGTCATAATAGTCTCCCAAAATTCTGGGGAAAAAGCAAGGGACCAGGTTGAAAGTGTACCTGGTCCGCCCAATTTTTTCAAAAATTTTCATGGATGATAGCTATGATGATTTGAGAGCTAAGCCCAAAAAATCGATTGATTTTACGAACTCTAGATAGGTGAAATTAAGGTTTGAATGTCAAAATATGACCCTATTACTGTTTTGAGAAAGATAAGAAATTGAATCGCAAATTTGAAAAAGGTCAAACCTAATGGATAGGGCCACATTGAATAATATTTAGAAAACTGAAATTGACTAAAATTGATTGAAATTTGCACAAAATCCAAGTAAATTTGAAAATTAGGGTTTTAGGACCTTGTTGGTCATTTTGGGGAATTGATTGTGTTGCATTGATGTTTTGTCATTGATGTCAACACTAGCTATTTGGATGCTATCCTGCCTTCTTAGAAGATTGGTTTCTGGTTCTGGCGAGGGTTTCACCGACAGAGCTTTTGGTGGAGATCTTTGATGAATTGCATAAGTGGTGTTGGTGTAGCTTCTGATGGAGTTTCAGGATGTTGTTGGTGATCATGTTCGAGACTTGGCAGATGGAGATCATTGCTGAAGCATGTGGACCTATACTTGGTCCCAGTTGATCTAGGTTATGGACTGACATTAATGTAACATATGGATAGGACCTATTGTTGTATTTCTAGGATGTCTTATGTGTTGATATTACTTGTTTGGTCTAAGGCTGACATGGTTTGTAATTATGTAATTGGTTTATTGTCTGGTGGACGACCTGATTGTTTATGGACGACCTGATTGTTTATGTAAGAGGATTTAGTCCTCTGGTATTAAGCTTAACCAGAACTGTACTCAGGCATAGTAGATGCTATATTTTGCAATTCAACATTTCTCTGAATTGTAGTCTGGATTTGTATGTAGTCAGTGAGGCTCCTTTTGTGATGAGCAGTGTGCTCTAGGTTGTTGGCCTTCCTGCAAGTGCAGGCCCCTTCATTGTAATTCACATACTTACTGCAGAAGTATTATCTGACTGTGGGTAGGCTTCCCACTGTGGTTTTTCCCTTTACTAGGTTTTCCACGGACAAATCTTGGTGTTGTGTGGATGACTTTTATTATGTGATTATTGTTTATGCTTAATTGGATTAACTGTTATTCCGGTATTATTGTTTTGGGTTTTGGTATTAAAGTTTAAATTGCTAATACTTCTGGTAATCTGTGACAACTGATTCAGTGCCCCCCCTCTCAGTTGTCTTCTAGTTATCTGAACTGTCTAACAGACATAACCACTCAATTTTGAAATTTTGAATTTTGGAAAAAAAAAGGAGGGAAATTGAAAATTTAAATTTTAGGCAAGAAGACAAGTCTGAAAATAGTCCCAAATCTGAAATTAAATGTGAATAAAATGTTTTCACAAATTCAAGTTGATTTTTGAAAATTAGGGTTTTGATAATTAACCACTTAATTTTGTAAATTTGATTTGCAAATTGAATAAGACAATCAAAGAATTGAATGCAATTTTCAGATCTAAGATAATAGATAGCATTTTTTGCAAAACACAAGTTCAATTTTAATTTTAACAACTAGGGTTTTGAATGAATTAACCACTAAGTTTAATAAGAAAATTAAACTTGTAAATGAAAAATATTCAATAATTTTCAATTTAAAGCATGTAAGCACGTCAGGTTCACCAAAATGTAATGTGGTGAAAAGTGATGAGGGGAGATCAAGTGGAAAGATTTACTCCCCTCAAAAGAGGGGTGAAAGTTTCACAAAGGATTCCCTTCAAATTCTCAAGCACATTACATTTAAAATTGGGGGGGGGGGTTGAATTCACTAGATCCAATCCCTATGGAAAGAATTGAATGCTAAGTGAATTGTAGGAAATTCACAATTAATTTGGAAAGTAAAGTAAACCTCTTTTAAAATAGACAAGTTGAATTAAGCGAATTGAGACTAAGTGAAAATATGACAAAGAAGCAATTATATCTTGAGATAGAGATGCGGGATGAAGCTGTGCACCTGGAATTAGCAGTAAAATGTCGAGACAAAGCCTCCCTGCAAATTTGAGCAAAAGTTGTCGGGATTGGGTTGAAGTTGCACCTGGTCCTCCAAAAAATCCACACATCGAAAAGGGTTTTTTCATCTCTGAAAATGAATGCTAAACCTACAATTGCAGTTGCGCACCTACAACCTACACACCGAAAAGAGAGAAAAATGTTGTTGGGATTGGGGGTTTGCCTTTAGGTCAAACCCCATTTTGGAATTAACCAAGTTATTGAAAATACTTGCAAGTAAATGAAAATAAATGTCTGAAGGAGAATCAACCTCAAGATAGGATGCAATTGAAATGTTAATAAAATTTCTTGAAAGGATATGTGGAATAAAATGTCTTGAATGCTAATAGAGATCTCCTCTTAAATGGTTGAATCCTTGATTTGAATGCAACACCTAGCCTTGAAAGGAGACTTGAAATGCTCAATGGATGCTTGGATGCTTGATGCTTGTTTGTGCTTTATGATCAACTTGTTGTCGCTTATAGTCGCTATGCTCATGAACTTAATTTTCACTTGACTTCACTTCCAAACTTGTGCAAATAGGAGGGGAAGTGTTCCTTATATACTTACCAATTAGGGGTATTTAGCTGATTTTTCGTCTTAGGTCGACATAGGAAATTTTTTTCCCGAAGCAAGGGAAATGTCTTACTGCAAGGCTAGATTGTTAATTCAAATCAAAGCACAAAAGACACAAAACATTCAAATAACAAAACATGAAAAACAATCTTTTACACCTTGCCAAGAGAGTCCTCTTGTTCCTCCGATTTGGACTCTTGTTGAAGCCAAGAACATGCGCCTTCCTAGCTTGATTGGATTGGTCCAATGTGGATAATGTGGTTGTCTCTCCAAGATTGTGCACAATGGATGAAATATGGATGGATGAGGAGAGCTGAATTGATGAACAAAGAGGTATGAATTGGCTAAGTGTGGGCGAGTGCAAATTTTGGCATAATATGGATATGAGGATGATTTATTGAACTCAAAATAGTAGCATAGACTTACTTGAATTGGAGATGAGAAACAAGGGGATGGAGTCCTTAATTTATAGGAGGAGAAGAGGAGAAATGGAGGGCTAAGATTGACCCAAGATGAAGGGTCAGGATTTCTTGTGAGCCCACACATGGCCCAAGAGGAGGTGACAAGACAAGTGTGGAGACCAAGAGATATGCCTTAAAGGCATTTATTGTCTCCACACTCCTCAAGGCTCATTGGGAAGACTTCCCAATGTGCATTGGGAAGACTTCCCAATATGCATAGGGAAGAGAAAGGAATAAAATATTTCTTGAAGGATGGGGACGAGGAATTAAAAATTCTTCAAAAAGGATGATCATGGGGATTGGAGGAATAAGGAGGAATTAAAAATTCCTTGGAGGATGAGATGCCTATAGGAATGTGAGATTTTGAAAATCTCACATTCACCTAGGAAAAGAGTATTTAAGGAAGGTGGTTGGATGGAAGGAACAAGGAGTTGACTTTGTGGATAATCATGATGATTAGCCACTAGCAACTCATTAGGAGAGAGATTAGAAGAATGATTAGGTGGGATTAGGGTAGATAAGATTTGTAGGAGGATTTGACTAGGAGAGAGAATGAGTGGAGGGAATTAAAAATTAGAAGAATAATGATAAGTGAGTTTAGGGAGATTCTAGAAGAATTCATTAGGTTAATGATGGATTAGGAAAAAGGTGATTTGTAGGAATCACCTAGATTAATTAATTAAAAGGAGGAATTTGAGGAGACTTAATATTAGGGATTTTTAAAAGAATAAAGGTGGATTGATTTATTAAATAAATTAATCAACAAACTATAGTGACAACATTAATTATATTTAATTAATATTGAGAAGGAATAGGAATTGGCACAATTAATAAATTAATTATGCAAAGAACTTAAAATAATTAAAATAATTATTTTTAGGTGTCTACATTTTGCCCCTCTTTTACACAGAGGTAAATTTGGCGATGGGTAAAAGATAGAAGAAAAAAGAAATAGATGCCCCAACATGGAACGTGGGTGGTGTATGCCCCCTCGAGATTTTATTTTTTTGAAAATTTTTGTAAACAAATGACATAAAATTCTCGAAATGAAGAAGGAATAATAAGGGGGGAAGAAATGAATGAAAAAGAAAGATAGAGAAGATGAAGAAAAATAAAAGAGGAAATAGAAGGAGGGAGAGCGCAAAGGGAATGGGCCCACAAGGGGGTCCATATAAGCCACAAAGGGCCCATTGAGGAGCCATTGTTACACATAAGCCTTGGAGAAAATCAGAGCATAGAAGGAGAGAAGGAGAGTTGGATCGCATTCCCACACGTGAGCACCGTACCAAGAGGATCCGATGGTACGAGAGACCCACATGCTATGGACCAGTAGTATGTAAGACTATCCTCCTTTGTGAATTTTTTGGTTTAGGGTAGAATTAGTGCTTAGTTTAGGGCCAAACTTTGGCGAGGTGGACGTGTTGATCATCGTTTCAACACGCGCACCTATAGGGTAGCGCGAGCGCTAGCGAGTAGCATGAGTGCTCACGAGTGGAAAGGGAAAAGCTAGGGTTTGGGGGCAGTCACTGGTGTTTAGCGCGTGCAGTCACACTACTGCACGGTTGCTCGCAATGGAGGAGTTTTAGGGTTAGCTTTAGGGTTATGAAAAGGTGGCGTGACATGGGCGGTCACGCTAGGGTAGGTTAGGGTATGGTCGGGTGGGGGGAAAAAATTATCCAATGCGAGCGGTCATGCTAGTCTTCTCTAGGGTACCTAAGGGGGGTTTGCTAGTGCATGCACTTGTAGAATGGCACAAGCGTCACAGTTTTGGCATGAGCTCTAAGTGAATCAGTGCGTGCACTAGGGAAGGGAAGGATTAGAAAAAGGCTTTAGAATTTTTGAGTTGGGTGAAGGTATGGGTGTACCAGGGGGTAGAATAGGACTCAAGGATGTTGAATGATGAATTCGATTGTTGGATGCATGCTAAGTTGGGGCCGTTGGCGTCAAGAGAGCATTGGCCTACTAACATGAGATTATATCGATGGTTGCGGTCAGATGAGTTGGAGATCTTAGCTGCTATGTGGTCGCATTTTGTGGGCAGGTGGTCGAGGATTCGAGCTCATACTATGATGATGATGACTTTAGTTGAGAGGTGGGATAATAGATATAACAACATCCATCTACCTACTGGCAAGGAGACGATGACTCTTCTAGATGTATGGAGGATCTTGAAGATCCCCATTCGAGACGTCATCCCAGAGTATCATTTAGATGCAACAGATTTTTACCTATGGGAGGTTTACGAGTATGAGACCCTACCGATGCTGGACAAGAGAAGGATGCATTTGGGTAGGGTGATGAGTATCCGACATATACCTCATGTGGTACTTGTGATTTGTGGATTTTTGAGCGGACGGATTCTACCGGATCTTGGAGGGCATGGGTTTCTGGTTGGATGGACAAGGTGTCTTTATTTCATGGTACATGATTGCGTGCAGTATGCCTAGGGATCTGTGATGTTGCCTCAGTTAAATCATGATATGCATCTGGTGGTGTACACGGAGTATGCTAGCTTATTTGCGAGAGTGACACTTCTCCATATCTGGGCTTGGGAGCATATTGTGGTTACTTGGCCACTAGGTGTACATGATAGGTAGGGCCATCGGCCATATATAGATAGGTATAGGGGCCTGCTACATTATACCTGGATAGGATCCATATGGTTTTGATGCTACATTTTTTATGAGCTTATGCAGTTTACATGGCGGCCATTTTTGGGTTGTGAGACATGGAGGGGGGATTGGCAGCTACACTGGGCTGGAGTGGAGATGTGGATGTTCGACAGGTCTGTATATATCATGGAGTACTATGCCCCTTACAGAGTAAGGAGACAGTTCAGCCTGGTCCAGGACATAGTGGGAGACATACCATTGTGTCCTCGGATGATATGAGAGGTGAGATTTTGGACCTCACAATGAGTCCATTGGAGGGCAGGACCAGTTTTTAGATAGTATCATACTTGGTTTGGGATGAGTGGCTTGTGGTAGGAGAGGATCCAGGGATGATAGGAGGATACACGAGCTGGTGGGAGGGACATTTTCCAGTGTGCCTTATGATTTCTGGGGTTCTGGAGGATGATGAGATGCAGTCAAAAGTAGATCAGATAGTCGGCGGAGAGGATGATGGACCGGGTGAGAGGGTTGTGGTTGCAACAGGGTGGGGTGTTGGTGGATAACAAAGGAGGGTTAGGGTGGTATGGAGGAGAGATCTTGAGGTGAGAGAGGGAGAGGCAGGAGCAGTACTAGCAGAAGAGGCCGTAGAGGGAGGGGTTGGTGGGGGAGAGGAAGCTGTACCCATGGATATTCCCGAGGCATAGGTGGAGGGAAGGAGAGGAGTATCACAGGCTGATCTTGACAGAGTCCAGTGGGAGAGAGATACGACTTAGGTGAGGCTTCACTCCCTCAAGGATGAGATACAGATAGAGAGAGATGGGAGGGAGAGCCTGGAGGCAGAGATGGAGCGGTTGTTGTGGGAGATAGCAGATTTGACAGAGAGCCTCCATATAGCGAGGACAGAGGTAGATGCTTTGAGGGAGGAGAGGGAGGAGTCTAAGCGGATGCTAGAGGAGGCATGGATAGGGATGACCATTGAGGCTTTACAAGATGTTCTCTGTTGATAGGATGATGAGTTAGAGTTGCGGAACCGAACGCAGAGGGAAAAGGTAGATTTGACATGACTGTGGGAGGAGAGGGATGCGGTTTGTCAGATGTTGGTTCCTGCAGGGCTTGGGCAGATGTATTTTGACTTGATGCAACAAAGGGATAGGGCAGAGAGGGTAGTTTGGGAGGAAGGCTACTATAGGGGGCTATACCACAGAGTAGTACCTGTAGCACAACAAGTAGCCTCGTACACTAAGAGTGTGTGATTCCATAGGACATAGAGTCAGTGGCCCACATAGAGCCAACAAACAGGTGGATCGGTTGGCTTTAGGCCACCTAGAGGAGGGGGAGCAGGAGGATCAGGGGGAGGAGGTGTGGAGGAAGGGGCTAGAGAGATAGGAGGGGAGAGCTAGCTCCATTTTGGCTTATGTATTATATTTTGACCCTTCGGGGTGATCATTGTATTATGAAAGACATATTCATCTTTTTGAGCTTATATGTATATATATGATTTGTGGCGGCGGATGGTGTGTGTACTTTATTATGATGGACTCTATTTATTATTTTGTGATGTGATGCATGGATAGTGATGCATGGATATATTGTGCTAACCTATTTGTGATGCAGGGTGGATGCTTATATATGTATGCTTATGATATGTTGTTGACATGTTTATGGATGCACGATGAGTGATCATGTTTTTGATGTGCATATATGCCATATATGAAGATGTATGATGAATATGCAATGCAATAGCAGATATAGATGTAGAGGTAGATGCAAATGATTTATGATGAATGATTAATTAGCCTAGATGCAATATATATGAGGAATGGATGATGAATGTAATGCCACTTACACATATATTGCAATGTAAATCATCAATGCTATGCAAATGATGTGATCTAAATAAATGATGAAATGAATGAGTAATGTAATGTAATCTAAGTGAATTGATTAATGTCATCTAATATGAATGTATAATGCAACTTAAATGACGTATGCAATGAAATCTAAATGTAATCTATGTGGTAAATGCTTGTAAAAAATGATAATCTAAGTGAGTAGTGTAATGAAATGAATAGGTAATGTAACCTAAATGGATAGACAATAGAATCTATATGAATAATGCCATATAAGTGGATAAAATGAATGGATAATGCAATGAGGGAATATGTTGGTAGTAATACAATGATCTTAGATAAAAAAAAAAGAAGAAGAATATGGAATACTAGGGGGGGGAATTGAGGACTCCATGGGGTTATTAGATTAAGACTTTATGGAATGATGGTGAAAGTTGTGCACAAAAGATGTGGAGATCCAACCTAGTTTGATATTGCCCTAGGTAACCCACACCACTGATTATAGGAACCAGGATGCCATGAGAAACCCAAGGCGTGGACTGACTCACAGTCAAATAGAAATTCCTTACACATTGCTATACAAGTTTTGATGAACACTAATACAAAGTTGTGGGTACATGCAAGGAAACCTTCAAACACACCGATACCTCTTGTACACGAGAAGGTAAGTGTTGAAAACACTAGTACTGGGTTGCCAGTTCATACAAGAGAGATCCAAAACATGGCATGTTATGAAAATATGCCCTAGTATGCACCTATTGTAAACATACTTGGATATGGATGATCCAGGTAGTTGTAGATAGATGTAGTCGTAGGGAAAAAGATGCAAGTCTAAATGAAAATCCAAGAAATCAAACAAGTCACTCATTCATGACCCACTGATGCCTCTTGCCAAGAGTAGGTTTAGGATGGAGGATTAAACTACCAAGCGAGGGAAGGATTCATCCCTAGGAAAAAGGATAGAGTGGGTGGATTTTGGATTAGGCAAGTGATCAGATGACCTTGAAGATTAACTTGCAGACTAACCTCAAGACTTAATGGAGCTCACACAGAGACACAAAAGCTCAGTTTGATGGGACACTCTTTATTCATGATTTAGGTGAAGACTCATCATCATATGTGTGATTTATTCCAAGGTGGGAGGGGGGGGGGGATGTCACGATGGGTGAATTGGATAGTGATGATGATGGATGTACTGACCTGATAGACAATGGATCTAGATTATTTACCTTGGTGCCTACATGAAGGTTTTCACCAAGGTACTTGCCCATAGCACCACGAAGTGGTTTTCACTGATGGACAAATTTCTTTTTTCTTCACTTTTTTTTTTTGGGTGTCACAAGGTGCCTGTTTACTAGGTTTTCAATTGAGTGACGATCTTTTTTCAAGATCTTTTTCTCATTTTTTTGTATTTTTCATGAATTTTTGAATATTTTGACAATTGATGACTTTCTGAGGACTAGGAATAGAATCTTTTTAGGTGCATGATATTCATTGGATCATCCAAAGGATCTCCTTCAAGAGTAGCCAACTGATAGGCCCCTAATCCATATTTTTCTATTATTACATATGGTCCAAGCTAATTAGGCTCAAACTTGCCTTTATTTTCTCTTTCTTGAAGATTTTTCTAATTTTCCATGAGGATGAGATCACCAATTTCCAATTCTTGGGTTCTGACCTTCTTGTGGTAACTCATGCATAGGTGATTCTGATATACCTAGAGATGGTTCAATGCCTTGAGGCACCTTTCATCTAGCAGTTCTAGCTCTTATAGTCTGGCGATTCTATATTCTTTGTCTGGTAGGATATTCTGTAGCGACACTCTTAGAGAGGGGATCTCGATCTCAAGCAGGAGGATGGCTTCAGAGCCAAAGAAAAGGGAATAGGGCATGGCACATGTGGGTGTGCAGATGGAAGTGCGGTAGGCCCACAAAGCAGGGTGGAATTGGAGGTGCCAATCACGGCCAGTTCATTGACTATCTTTTTGAGGATTTTGATTAGGGTTTTGTTAGAAGCCTCAACTTGATCGTTACCTTGTGGGTAATATGGGGTGGAGAAGTGATGTTGGATGTCAAATTTCTGGCAAATTTATTTAACATCCTAGTTTTTGAATTGTCTGCCGTTATCTGTAATGATAACTTTTGGGATCCCATATCGACATATCAAGTAGTTCAGGATGAATTTGGATATCTTCTTACCAGTGGTGAAGGTAAAAGGGATGGCCTCTACCCACTTGGTGAAATATTCGGTAGTGGTAATAATGAATTTATGCCTGTTGGAGGATGTAGGGTGGATTTTCCTAATGAGATTGAGCCCCCACTATGAGAAGGGCTAGGGTGTAATGAATGGCTGCAATTCTTGTGATGGCACATGGATCTTGTTGCCATGTTGTTGACAAGGGATGCATTTTTTTACATAGTTATATGCATCTACCTTCATTTTAGTCTAGTAATATCCTGTTCTCAAGATCTCTTTAGCCAAGGTGATCCCACTTGAGTGCTCCCCACAGATGCCTTCATGCACTTCACGTAGTGCCCATTCAACCTCTTGTTTATCTAAACACCTTAGGAGGGAACCATCGAAATGCCTTCTGAATAAGGTGTCTCCAAGGATAGTGTAGCAAGCACATCAGTGGATGAAGGTTTGTTGTTGGGTTTGGTAAGGTGTGGGGGAATGGTGTTATCTTTTAGGAAAGAAAAGGTCTCTTGATACTAGGGGGATTTGGGACCAACGAGTACACACTCCATTTCAGATTTTGGTAGATCATATGCCAGTATGAATAATTGCTCGACCAAGAACTCACACTTCTAACTATGTGTTGGCATCTGAAGGAGGGAGCCAATGGTGGCCATTGCATCTGCAACTCTATTGTTTGTTCGTGGGATTTGATCAAACTTGATTGTTGTGAAATTTTTCTTAAGATCTTCAACCATGCTATGATAGGGAAGAAGTTTGTCATCTTTTGTTTGATATTCGCCATTGACTTGTTTTATGACAAGTTGGGAATCACCATAGACTTGTAATTCTCTTATTTTCCATTGGATAGCCAAGTGTAATCTGGTAATGAGTGCCTCATATTCTGCGATGTTGTTGGTACACACAAAAGCTATCTTGTATGACTTTGGGATGCAATCTCCTTGAGGTGTGATCAATAGTATTCCTATCCCCAATTCATTTTGGGTGTAAGAGCCATCAAAGTACAACTGCCATGTGGAGGATGTGGTGATAGACATTATGAATTCATCTGGCAGTTCTATAAGGATCAGATGGTCACCTGGAAGTGGAGCGTCAGCCAGTTGGTCTGCGATTACGCATCCCTTGATTTCTTTTCTGTCTATATATTCAATGTCAAACTCGCTTAACAACATGACCCATTTAGTAGTTTTGCTAGTGAGGGAAGCTTTTGACAAGAGATATTTAAGAGGGTCAATCTTAGCAATCAGTTTTGTTTTGTTGTTTAACATGTAGTGTCAGATTTTCTATGTACTAAATACCAATGCCAAGCATGCTCTTTCAATGGGGGTATAATTGAGTGCATGCCTCACTAGTGTTCGGCTGATGTAGTATATGGCATGTTCCTTTCCTTGATCATTAGTTTTTTCCATTAATGCCCCCAATGCCACTGTAGTAGCACATATGTACAAAATAAGAGGCTTTCCAGGAGTGGGAGGCATAAGAACTGGAGGTGACACCAGATATTCTTTGAGTTTTTCAAAGGCCTTTTAACACAAGCAACCCCATTTAAATTTTGTGTCTTTGTACAACAGGCATGCAAATGGATGACATTTATCTACAAGCTATGAAATGAAGTGCCTAATAGATTGGATTTTCCCCTGGAGGCTGCATAGTTGTTTGAGGGTCTTTGGGGGAGGCATTTCCATGATGGCTTTCACCTTTGCAGGATCAACCTCGATGCCTCAGTGAGAAACAATGAAACCTAGTAGTTTTCCCAATGTGACACCAAAAAAACACTTCTTAGGATTGAGGCACAACTTGTATTTTTCCAATCTTTCAAATATTTGCCTTAAGATAGGGATGTGCTCCTATCTTGTCTTTGATTTACCTAGAAGATCGTCCACATAGTCTTCCATAATTTTGTGCAAGAGGTCATGAAAAATGTTGTCATTGCACGTTGATATGTGGCTCTGACATATTTGAGGCCAAAAGGCATGACCCGGTAACAGAAAGTCCCCCGTGGTGTTGTGAATGCAATTTTGTGTTGATCTTCTTCCATGATCTAGATTTGATTATATCCATAAAATCCATCCATAAGTGATAGCATCTCATGTCCTGCTGTAAGATCCACAATCATGTCTATGTTGGGTAGCAGGAAATCATCTTTAGGGAAAGCCTTGTTTAGATCTCGAAAATCCGTATAGATGCGGATGCCCCCATTAGGTTTGCCAACACGTACAATGTTGGATACCCATTTAGCGTAGTCTATTGGTTTGATTAATTCTGCATCCAACATCTTTTGGAATTCTGCTTTGACCAGGAGTGTAATATGTGGATGCATTTTGCGCAACATCTATTTTATGACTTTTGCATTTAGGTGGACAACAAGATTATGAACCACCAAGTCAAGCTCTAGTTTTGGCATGTCAACATAGGACCATGCAAAGTTGATTTTTGTCTCTGTGAGGAAATTGATGAAGTCCTGTTTCTCTTGATCTATGAGGGACTTGGCAATGAACATGTTTTTTGGAATGTCTTCGGTGCCCATATTGATACTGTTTGTTTCCTCTATTAACAAATTTGACCTGTCTTGTGGAAGATGGCCAATGGTAGGGAGGTCAAGTCCCTCATACTCAAGTTCCTTTTCTAGGTTTTCACTTTCAGATACGCCCTTTGTTTTTAATTTTTGCTCATCCAAAGGTGCCTCGGAGAGGTTTTCACCTAGGGAATCATGTTTTTTATTTTTATTATCTTTTTTGTGACTAAGGGCATTGATCTGACTACCAAAGTATCCCTTTTCATGAAGTTAAATCCCATGTACTCTGTTATAGTCTTCCAAATTTTGCATAGTCAGGAGAGTAATGAGAGCATTATCATTGACACAAATATCTAAAGTGGGTTTGTCTCATTGGCCCCAGTCTATAAATTCAGGAAGGACAAAATATAGCTCATGTGAAATGGGAGGGGTTATGGGAGTGATGGTGTTGATGTGAGTGCCAAAGAAGATGTTGTCTTCATATTCAAAAGGCATTTCATGGAACTCCTCTTCATCAGAGTCTTCGATATCCAAAGAAGGACTTGAAGGGGAACCAGTGATAGTGATCTTAGGCACTGGAGTGTACCCCAAGCCTCTGTTATACTTGTAAGAGATAAGATTTATGGGTTATTTTCTTCCTTTCTCCTCTAGTCCCAAGTAGTGTCCTTTGTAACCCATTTTTTCGACTATAGCTGATGCTTTTGGATACATTTTTTTAGGTATTTTTTTGGGGTCTTCATCTTCTTCCTGGTACAACCATGAAGAGAAATTTGTGTCGAGGCTCTCCTTATCAAGTGGGCCCCATTGCTGAAAGGTGGTATCTTTGCATTGTATAACCGGTTTTTAATCTTTTTTGAGTTCTTTTGGTTTGCCAAATGACTTGGGAGATAAGGGGAGGTTTCCTATTAATAAGACATCCTCCAATTTGTATTCTCTATAGCCATTATCTAGGATCTTGATTTGTGGGTCTACTTGGGATGAGGTGGAGGTGACATTTGATATGTTAGATGGAGGAGTTGGCGAGGGTCTATTTAGTGGGCAATGATATGGATGCTTCCCCTCTAAGATCTTGCAATATTGAAAAGGTTGTGGATCACCTTTGATAGTTATCTCTCTTCCATTGAAGGGGAATTTGATGCATTGATGATAAGTGGAGGGTACGGCCTACAAGGAGTGAATCCATGAGTGACCAAGAAGGATATTGTAGGGGAGATCAAGATCGAGGACTTGGCAAGGGGTTTCAATTGTGATAGGGCCCACTTGAAGAGGCAAGGTGATCATGCCTTTAGAAACTCTTTCTGCATCATCATATGCTTTTATTGTGATTCTTCCTGATATATCTACCAGGTCCTCAGAAAGTCCCAATTGATTTATTAACTTGTATGTACATGAATTGAGTCCATATCCACTTCCTATCAGGATACATTTAACCTTGTGCTTTTGGATAAGGGCTTCGATGTGAAAAGGTTTATTATGGTCTTCATCTGCAAGACCATCATGGAAAGTGAACACAAGGTGTTGTTGGGTAGAAAGGTTTCCAATGAGAGCTTGAAATTGGGTAGCATTGATATTATTGAGAATGCGAGACTCAAGGAGGGCTTGTTCCAAAATTTCCTTATGGACAGGGGAAGTTTTGAGAAGTTCTAGGATGGAGATCTATGTGGGGGTCTTCCCAAGTTGGTCAAGGAGGTCATATCGGCGGGTGGAAGACATGGGGGGAGGGTTTGGTGGAGGAGGGGCTCCTTGAACAATGACTCTGCCTCGGTGGGTGGTTACATTGAAATCATTCTGAGAGTAGGAAGCAGAAAGTGTAGCACCTTGAATGACTATCTTATCAAGGTTAGGTCTGCTTTGGGAAGGGGGAGAGTTAGCTCCTTGGATAGTTATGATGTTGACATGGTTGTCTGTAGGCTCAATGCGACCTACTAAAAAGTCAAAGCCTGTTATATGATTAGTGTAGTCATAATTCATAGTGTTAGGTGATGAGCCTTTTCCTTTATCATGTTTTGGGAAGGGTTCCTGGTACATTTTGAGTTTGTCATTGCTATTACTAGGTTTTAAATTTGCTACCTGAATCTCACCTCTATCAATGAGATCTTGTATGTAGATTTTAAGCTTCATGCACTTTCGTGTAGCATGCCCCTTGATACGATGATAATCAAATATTCATTCTCATTATACCACTTAGGTTTGGGTTGATTGGGGTTGAATGGGCAATTAATCAGGAAGACCACTGCATCTGCTTGGACAAGATTTTGAAACACCACTTCAATGGGCTTGGCATGGGGAGTGAAATCTCTTAGAGTCCTATTATTGGATCAGGGTGGTCGCCCTTGGATTGAGACATTGTTATGAGGCTTTTGAGATTGATTTTGATTATTTTGATTATTGAATTGGTGATTTGTGGTGGTGGGCTTTGGAGGAGCGGCCACGGTCTGGACCCGTTTTGCATTAGTCACACCATCATTGACTGCATTCTTGTTTTTGGACCAAAATTTTGGTTTATCATTATGATAAGAGGAAGAATTTTGACTTGATTTTTGGTAATGTTTCAAGGTTACTTCTTGTAACAAGACATGTTCGAGGGCTAGGCCCTTATCAGTCAATTTTTGGAAAGATTTAATACATTGAGATGTCAGAGGCCTTGATAAATCGGGCACTAGATTCTTTTGAAATAATTCAATTTGGTGTTGTTATGGCATGTCCCATTGGAATTTCTTGATGAGATGTCACCATCTTTACAAGAAGTTAGCAAAAGTCTCTCTAGGCCTTTGGTTCATGTTACAAAGGTCCATCATGGAAATGTCATTAGCCATGTTGTAGGCATAGTAAGCCACAAACTTCTCTACTAAGTCCGGGAAGGAGGTAATGGAACCTCGAGGTAAGGATGAGAACCATGCAAGAGCATCTCTCATGAGACTCTTAGGGAAGAGCCTTCGAAGGTATAAGTCATTATAGGAGACTTCTTGACATAGGATGTGAAACTCATGAACATGGTCTCGGGGGTCCCCTTTTCCCTCATACTTTGTGAACTTAGGGATCTCAAACCCTGGTGGGTATGGTGAAACTAATATAGATGGGTAATAAGGACAAGGAAAAATTTCCTCAAACAAGTAAGGTTTCCTTTTGTTAGTCCCTTCCCTCATGTCTTTGATAATGTTTTTCATGTCCTTAATTTCTTTAATGAAGTCTTGTTGTGGATTTTGGACATGATGAATTGTGTTCTCCCCTAGAATCGGATGAGTCATGGAAGGTCCACCACCACTAATGTATTGATATGATGAGGAAGTAGGGATGTGGAATGTGATGACCGATGTCATAGGGACTTGAGTGACAGTTGGTTGTGGCTCACAAATTGTTGTGATAGGAGGAAGTGAGGCTCAAATGAAGTTAGTGACATTGTTGATAGGTATGGAGGATTGTGGAATAGAAACGTATGGTCAGGTAGAAGAAGATGGTATAGAGGCATGTTGGAGAATAGGCGAGATTGGATTTGATAGTGGCATAGATGCTAAGAAGGAAGAAGGTGGAGTGGAGACCATGGGGAGAGATGTCGCAGGTGCTATTGATTGGGGTTAAATAATTAGTGGGGCCACAATTGATAGAGTTTGAATAATGGGTGCGACGGTATGTGTAGGAGAAAGGTCTCCTTGTGGTTGTTGACCAAGAGTGGATCTATCAAAATCGGGTGGGAGTTGAGCTCCATTTTCAAGGAGAGTCTTTAGAAGAGCACTAGGATTGTGTCGGATAAATTTCTCCAATGTTTCTTGATTATAAGAGTCTTCTAAGAAAGTTCGCACTTTCAGAGAGAGTTCATCTTGGTCAACCATATTAGGATCTTGTGGTTGATTTTGAATTCTAAGTTGCACACTTTGTGTAGGATCTTGTGTAGGGTCTTTATATAGGAAACTAATTTCTAGCATACCATATTGTTGTTCGGCCATCTTTTTCTTTTGAGATCAAGTTATGACCATACAAGAATAAGCTTAGAAAATATTGATTGGAGAAGGAAGAAATTTGATGAAAGGACTTAGCAAGGATCTTGGATTTTGGGATCTAATTTGATGAAATTGGATTTGGTTGATTGGTAGGGTCCCTAGATTAGGACATAGGTTTGATTAGGATTGCACCTTAGTCCTTGGATGAGGATTTTAGGTGGGAAATGTTGATGAAACCACAAGCGAGGTAATGACCAAGTTGGGTAAAATTTAGACCTTGGAATGATGATCAAAGTCTTTCTTCTACTAAGGGTTGACTAATGACGCTAAGAAAAATAAATACGTGAGATAAGAGTCTTGATTGACTCAAAGGATAGGGCAAAGGTACTTAGAGAGGATTCTTCTTCAAGCACAAAGCCAAGTGATTGATTGATTAAGGATGAGGTCTAAATGAAACTTCACAAGGCATAAAACCTTAATGTGAGGTTAAATTGGATTAAAGGATGATTTGATTTGGATTTTAGAATTGATTTGACAATTGAAGGGGAATCATTTGTGGTCAATTGATGTGCTAAGTCCCTAGGAAAAGACTGGGGATGATTGATCAAAAAGAGATGGTAGTGATGATTAGAAGAAATTTGATGACTAGGCTATCCTTGGCATGAACATGACTCAATAGATAATTGGTTCGGATGGAAAGTTGTATGAAGGGATACAACCACCCTGATTCTGATGATAGTTGGTGTTAAAAGACAAACCCGATCCTTGATGGAGGGCACAAACTCTTAATTCATCACTAGCATCAAACTCATTGTTGTGGCCATGGATGTAATCGTGGTAATGATGCAAGAAGGTCCTATGTTTAAGAAAGAGTTTGTGGTTTGTGTACCAAAACTTCCAACGTCTAATAAGTTGTTCTTGTGTGAGCTTCTTCTTCTTGATAGGTTGGTGGATTGACTTATTGGGATGCTTATACAACTTGGGTTTATGAAACATGAGACAGACAGAGTTTTGATGTAATTGGGACTTTGTGTGGAAGACTACTAGGATGTGACTTAGGTATGACTATGATTGGAATTGGGACTAAGACTTTGACTTGGATGATTGTTTATTTTTAGACAAGTGTTTTTCAAAGTGTATGAGGATAATGATCTGTTTAGTCTACTCTTGGAAAGTATCAAGCAAAGAAAACACAATAATCAAATGAATTTTAACTCAAAGACACTCATGCTCATGTACAACATTCTTAGGGCTAGTAAGGACAATAGTCATTTGATCCCAATTGGTTTCCCAACTACACTTACCTAGAGCGGACACTTAGATGCTTGAACCCATTGGCTCCCCTCCACGAAACTCACTTATCTGGGGAAGCCAAGCATCAATTCCCATGAAAACTCCTCATGGAAAACTTTTTGTCTCTACTAAGGGCCGTAAAAATATGGGTGGCTTTGGAGGTCCAACCTCCTGCACCAATGACTAGAAGGTTTTTGGCCACTATGCACAAGGTGTTTAGTATGGCTTCTCGTTAGGAGCTACCCTTCGCAGTTGTGCAAGCACAACTGAGGCCTATAGCCCAACAAAGCACCAAGAACTTAGTAGTCATGCAAGCGTGATTGAGATCTCTAGGATCCTACTAAGCACCCAATGTGAGAGTGAACTCTCATATAGCCCCAACCATTGATTATTTCAATCTCAATGGCCTATTTATTATAGTGAGTTGGGAACCCCAAGTCTGAGTGTACTCACTTGGGTTGTTCCCCTCTCACCGGCTCAAAGAACAACTTGGGAGGGCAGGCCCGCTAAGGGTAAACATGCAATAAACATGAAAATCTTGGAGGGTCTGGATTTCTGATCGTCTAGATAGACGAGAGAATACCCTCCTACCTTTATGCTTTTCCCAAACATGAAAAACAATGATTCATTTACCCCCTAATTAAGTCTAAGTGCCTAAAAAAAGAAAACACAAAGTTTAGTTGAATCTCCAAGGCAACTTGTAGAAAATCAATGTGTTTTTAGGTCTTGGACAATCGAATAAAGCTGCAAAACTCACAAAAGTGTAATTAGTAGACACAAGTTTGTAGAAATAGTGCACGCTCTGATCTGTAGTCAACTGCATTGAAGTGCCTATGCAGATGCTGAAATGTCCATGTATGCGCTAAAGTGGGCCGAAAGTAAAAAAAAAAAAGAAATGCATAAAATAAAACAAAAGGAAATTGTCGATTTATACCTGAGCGATCGCGTTGTTCTGATTCGGTCATGCTGAAGCACCTACACTCGTGCTATAACAAATAAAACTCCAAAACAAGTTAGCGGTTAGAAAAAAACTTCAAATTTTTACATTTCAAAGCTTAGTGGGATTTTGAGAAACGGTCGCACTAATATAGGTGCAGTCGCGCTGAAGCACGAGCGTACGCGCTGAATCAAGTCAGTACATACAACAATGTTTTAAAATTAAAAAAATTGAAATTAGGTGGGGACCCAGTAGAGTGCCCATGCTATTCGCAGGTCGCTCACGTTGAATCGAGACTATTGAAAAGAAAAGGCTAACTAAAGTAAAACTAACTAATTTTTTTTTGTTTTTTTCTGGATTTTTTTATTTTTTAGTACTTTTTAGATGTTAATAGTAAAATAAAAAGAAGAATAAGAAAGAGGGAATATTGTTAGACTAAGTCAAAAAATCATAAGAGCAAAGGCGTGGTTCCAGTGCTCGCACTAATGCGCATGCACACACGCTGAAAACCTATCACTCGTGCTAAACCCAAGTCAGTCATGCCAATTTGCAGACACTCGCATTGTTCCAGTAAACTCACAAAAAACTTGAAAATATTATATTTTAGGGACATGGGTTCCACCAGGCATGCCAAAATGAACCAAGGGAAATGTCTTACTGCAAGGTTAGATTGTTAATTAGAATCAAAGCACAAAAGACAAAAAACATTCAAATAACAAAACATGAAAAACAATCTTTTATACCTTGCCAAGAGAGATCTCTTATTCCTTGGATTTGGACTCTTATTGAAGCCAAGAACGCACCCCTTCCTAGCTTGATTGGATTGGTCCAATGTGGATAATGTGGTTGGCTCTCCAAGATTGTGCACAATGGATGGATGAGGAGGGCTGAATTGATGAACACATATGTATGAATTGGCTAAGTGTGGGTGAGTGCAAATTTTGGCATAATATGGATATAAGGATGATTTCTTGAACTCAAAATAGAAGCATAGACTTACTTTACATGGAGATGAGAAACAAGGGGATGTAGTCCTCAATTTATAGGAGGAGAAGAGGAGAAATGGAGGGCTAGGATTGACCGAAGATGAAGGGCCAGGATTTCTTATGAGCCCACACATGGCCCAAGAAGAGGTGATAAAACAAATGTGGAGACCAAGAGATATGCCTTAAAGGCATTTCTTGTCTCCACACTCCTCAAGGCTCATTGGGAAGACTTCCCAATGTGCCTAGGGAAGAGAAATGAATAAAATATTTCTTGAGGGATGGGGATGAGGAATTAAAAATTCTTCAAAAAGGATGATCATGGGGATTGGAGGAATAAGGAGGACTTAAAAATTCCTTGGAGGATGGGATGCCTAGAGAAATGTGAGATTTTTTAAAACTCACATTCACCTAGGAAAAGAGCATTTAAGGAAGGTGGTTGGATGGAAGGGACAAGGAATTGACTTTGTGGCTAATCATAATGATTAGCCACTAGCAACTCATTAGGAGAGGGATTAGAAGAATGATTAGGTGAGATTAGGGTAGATAAGATTTGTAGGAAGATTTGACTAGGAGAGAGAATGAGTGGAGGGAATTAAAAATTAGAAGAATAATGATAAGTGAGTTTAGGGAGATTCTAGAAGAATTCATTAGGTTAATGATAGATTAGGAAAAAGGCGATTTGTAGGAATCACCTAAATTAATCAATTAATTAAAATTCATTAATTAAAAGAAGGAATTTTAGGAGACTTAATAATAGGGATTTTTAGAAGAATAACGGTACATTGATTTATTAAATAAATCAATCAACAGACTATAGTGACAACATTAATTATATTTAATTAATATTGAGAAGGAATAGGAATTGGCACAATTAATAAATTAATTATGCAAAGAACTTAAAATAATTATTTTTAGGTGTCTACATTTCTCACTCACAATTGACAATCCCAATGCAAAGTTTGACCAAGGGACGCCCAAAATAGGGCCATGATAGGGGTGCCATGCCCCTGTCCTACCCTAATTTAGGACAGACAATGACAATAGGCAATGCGGGGTGGTAAAAAATGCAAGTTTTTTGATGTTTTGAGCATGTCTCGGGTCTCCAATCAGGCTTAGGGATTCATTCGCCAATGCAAAGACCCAAATGCGATCAAAAATTGCAAGGGTTGTGTGTGTGTGAAAAAGTGAACCTGTAGCTGCAAGCACAACACTTCAATTAAGTCATTATATGCATAGTTAGTAATCAATAATCAATAAGAAATAAACCATAGCAAAGCGACTAATTGCCTTCTAAAAGATGCGAGTATAAGATTGCTCTCAGATTTTTATAAGCAATACCAGTGACTAGACTACACCAAGACGAAGGATTTAATCTATATGATATTAAACTATATGGATGCAAGATGGATGAATAATTCAAGCAATAATAATCAATTCAAGCAATAATGGATGCAAGCAATAATGAATGTAAAATGGTGCAAGTAATCTAAAAAAGCACAATGATTCAATGACTCTAGAGCGAAATTAGTGTGATAATAATCTCCAAGTGTGTTCTCAAAAATCTCTAGGGTGAATTGGAATGAGAGCTGAAGACTGAATTTATAGAGAATTACAAAAAGCTTAATTTAGGATTAATTGAAAATAATTGAGGAATCAGGTTGAGTTAACCTTGAGATAGATTCCAATTATAGTTTAATTGAAATGCATTCAAATTAGAAGTCCAAGTTGCATTGGAAAATAATAATAAATTAATTCCATGCATATCTGATAAAAATAGATAGTTCCATGCACATATTTGATTCATTCAAGAAAAAGGTCTTTTCAATGCAACTGAACTTCTTTTTCTAAAAAGCTTTGAGTTCCAATTTTAGAGAATAATTCCATAATTCAATTAAATTGCTTTTCTGATTTCAAGTTCTAAATTTAGAAAAATAAATAATATCTCAAGTTTGATTTTTCTCTTAATTCAATTCTTTTTTTTTGATTTTGTTTCAAATCAACTCTTTGTAATAAATTAATTCATCTTTTGTAATAAATTAATCCTTTCACATGATTGAATGGAAAATTTATTAATTTAATTAAATATGCAAGGATATTTAATAAATTAAAATGGGATAATTGATCAAAAAACAATATTCTTGGAAATGATTTGATTAATTAAATAAATATTTAATTAATGTTGAGTGGTTGATTTGCCATGTGATTTTTGATAATTAAAGAATTAATAATGTGCTCAAGATTGATTTAATTGCCTTTGGTTAGGACCTTGGTGATGTTGTCGAGATTAGGGGCCCATGGTTTAGATGACCAATTTTAGGGTATTACATTTGCCCCTCTTTGAATTAATGTGCGAGTAGCACATTGGTTCAAAGAATGTGTGATGTCTAGGAGATGTCAGTTCTGAACTTGATTGATCACAAACTAGATAAAAAAGCAAAGTGTTTAGCTTGATTCGAAGCGACAAAGCTAAATGAGGTCTGATTAAAGTGATACCAATCCCGAACTTGATTGAACTGATGAACGATAGAAAACAAAGATACCGAACTTGAACTTGATTGATCTTAGATACAGTGAATGACGATAAAAATCGATCTTGAACTTGATTGATCAAGACACGATGAGCAAAGAATAAACCGTCCAGCTTGATCAAGAAATGAATATTGAACACCTACTTAGATTTAGAGTGATCAAAGAAACTCTTTAAGCTTTTGATTGAGTTTAAATGAATAATCAGTTTGATTTGAAGCGATGAAACTGATTAATGTTAAGAGATTAATTCAGATGAAAGACAAATATCAGCTTGATTTGAAGCGATGAAACTGATATGCCCCTAGCGATTGATTGATTCAGATGATCGAGAGATCTCAACTTGATGTGAAGTGATGAAGATGAGATGCCTCTTAACAATAAGAATTGATTTTATTTTAATTGAAAAGATTTTGCTCGACTTTTGATGAAAATTTGAAAAATTTCTCGACATTTTGAAGAATGTGAAGTCATAAGGTCACAAGTATGCCCCCTTGGGTGCGAAATCAAAAGATAGCGAAGGTAGTTGATTTTAGGCAATTGTGCGATGAGTAGTCATTTGAGCGTAAATTGATTTTGAAGAATATTGAAGATTTGGCAATGATTGAATTCATCGCAAAGTTGACTAGTAGAATTAAAATTGATATTCAGCGTTGATTGTTGAGAAATTGAGCACAACTTGAAGACAGGATAGGCATTTGATGAAAAGAGCGCTAAGTGGTCCAAATTGTGAAATTGACTAGCAAGATGATCTTGATTTTTTATTTTGATCCCGAAAATGGAATCAGAGTAGGCACATTAGCCAAGGGTACAATTTTCGTGTCCATCGAAGCAAGTTGAAAAATTAGGTTTTTGGCTATATATAGGACAAAAGTGTCATTTTCAATTCATTTTAACCCTCCAAGTTTGAAAATTCAAAAAGCCTTCTGCAAAGAAAAATGGTGGTCCCTACTCGTCAGCATCGATTTGAGCACCAGAGACATCACAATCGACCCCGAAACTATGAGCCAGCAGTAAGTGATTGATCTTTAGCTTGTTTATGTTTCCAATTTTGAATTTTTTTGTTTATTTTTCATGTTTTTGACAAGTTTTGGATCGGGTTTCTCAGTTTATCGTGCGAGACAAGATCCTATCTCATACGAGAAACTGGCAATTTTTCTTTTATCATTTCAGACCATTAGATTTGTTGTACTGGAGTAACCCTTGTGTCGTACGACAGGTCGATTAGGAGACCATTTTGTCATGTGAAGTCTAATAAAGTGTCATTTGAGGCTGTTTTCTTGTACAAGAGCCATTCCTGACTCGTACGAGATGTTGTTTAACTGTGTTTTGTCGTTCAAAAAATAGTGACCATTTTTGAAAGTTTAAACATGAAATTTTGGTTTTGCATTTGACTTATTTGGATTTGCATGATGTTTAACTTCTCTCATAGGATTATTTGGAATGTTTTTTGATGTTTCATTGTTGGATTGTTGCAGGTTTTCTAACCTCTTGTGCTCTTTAGATGTGTATATCTACCCATGATGGCTTTAGTTATAGATTTTTCTGAGGTTGAGCAGGCTCATGTTGATATGTGTGGCTTTACTCACCTGATGCAGTTACCTGATATCCGTGTGAACCACAGGATGCTCACAACGTTGGTAGAACGATTTCATTTGGAGCATAATACCTTTCATTTGCCAGTTGGGGAGTTGACCATCACTCCCAAGGATGTGTATAGGATCCTTTGTATCCCTTTTGTTGGGGATAAGGTGGACTATGATACCGCATTGTTACCTGGACTGCACGCACTGAGGAACATATTCAGGGATCCTGATATCTTGACTCATTCTATGAGTTGGGATATACTGATGAGCAGGTACAGTGAGGAGTATCCTTTAGCATGTGTCCTAGCAGGTTTTATTGGGTGCTTTTTGATGCCAGACTGAGGGCAGTAGGGTTTTCAAAGTGGATGGGGCTGGATGCTCGAGCGATTGATAGAGTCCCCTCAGAGACTTGGCTGGGGTTCTTGTTTACTAGCCCACATGTATCAAGAGATGCATGAGATTGTTTACAGAGAGGGGTGGAGCATGGCTGCTGGGGTATATATTTTGCAGGTGTGGGCTTGTGAGTACCTTCCCATGTGTCGGCCGATAGTGATAGACAACAAGGATCCAGGACAGTTGATCATTTATAGATATGCTGGATATATCACGCAGCTCCATCTGGGCAAGACAAACTTCTGGAGACGGTAGCTCGATGACTTGATAGCTATCGTATGGTGACCATATAGAGGGTTAGAGCTATGGGATGACTGGCAGGCAGTGCAGAGAGATCTGTTTGTCACACACCCATTGATTGGGAGATCACAGACTGTTGTGGAGCGATTCGTCGTTTCCCGAGCGATGAGGCAGTATGGCCAGCCTCAGGGGATCTCACAGGATTTTATAGCATATGCTAGGTATGCTGACGAGGAGAGGCAGGGTTGGGCACCTAGGCTATCTTATGCCTTGGCTATGCAGGAGTTGACATGTTTACACTGCCTGAGGTGGGATTACCTGGATGATATAGCAGATGCAGGGGTATTGTCCCAGTACAGGGATTATTTTCAGCAGCATCCATTCCCTCGGTTTATGGATCCTGGAGAGCATGCTCCTCATATTGAGGATGTGGAGGATGATGCCCCCACACTAGCACAGGGACAGGCACAAAGATAGGGTCATAGGCAGGGACATGGCCAGAGACCAGATGCTCCACGATGGACTGGTGGTGATCCTAGTGCGAGCCGACATTGGACAATAGAGGGGTGAGGGTGGATCCCTTGGGAGAGTAGGCATGAGGGTGGGTGGGGGAGAGAGCAGCTCCTAGATAGGTACGACAGTGGAGAGAGGAGCAGAGTGGAGGTGGTGGTGGTGGTGGAGATGGGGGTGGAGATGGGGGACCTACAAGAGAGCATGGATAGGATGCTGGTAGGTCGATGAGAGCACGTCTTGCAAAGCTGCAGTCACAGTTGATAGTGGTGCAGACTCAGCTGGCAGAGCGAGACCAATAGCTGACTGAGGTGAGGACTAAGTGTGATTGCCAGATTGCAGCTTTAAGAGCAGAGTCAAGAGCAGAGATAGAGTCTCTATGATAGGAGGTCCTTCTCCAGAGTAGTAGGACATCTTATTACGTAGCAGCGTATAGTGTTGTAGTTCCTGTTGCACAGTAGGTTCAACCTTATTCATAGTATATGGCCAGATCGGAGGGAGCACAAGCACCGTGCCAGGATCCCAGGCATCAAGCTCCTCCTCCTCCACCAGGTGATGAGGGAGAGGGTGCCAGCTAGATGATTCTTTTTGTACCTAGGATATTTTTTGTAGACACACCCATTTTTTTTTGTAGCCGATACGATTCTTGCTCAGATGGGAGTTTGTACATGTCATTGGACATCATTTTGTACTCTTAGACTTGAGATGATATATATATATATATACGAGATCCGATTTGACTTCATCGTACTTGTGTCAATTCGATTATGAGATGTTTCTATATGCTTTATTCTACATGTATGTATTTCTTTCAGCATGAATGTATGTATTGCAAATGATAATGAATGTCTATGTTTTTGTTTCTTTTCATATGCAAATAAATGAATGAAAATGAGCAGTGCAAATTTTTTGTTTTCTATGCAATAAGATGAATGCAAATGATTAATAATAAAATGAATGAATGAATCTATATGAAATGTTATGTATGCAGCTAATCATCTCAAAACACAAGTACTCGATCGGAGAAATAATGATAAATAGACCACTTAGCGTAAGAAATAATGATGCTCTCAGTTCTCATTCTGAAGATAAAGAGATTATTATTATCACACCAAAATCACCCTAGATTCACTAAAATGCAGAATGAAATGCAAAATGATGTGCAAAATGCAACCTAAACCTAGTCACTAGATTTAAAATACTTAAGATTCATCACTGAGCATAACGAACACAACAGGCAGGTTAGAGTTCCTTTCTTTTTCAATGTGCAATATTAATTATCTTGTTTGCAATGACCCTTTTTTTGTTCATATCCTTGGACAGATTTTGCAGGGACCCGAATTGCATCATAAAGAAATTCCCTCAAAACAGACAAAAAAATGATATGGACCTCCCTGTAGCATACAAATAAGTGGAGTCGAGGTATATGAGGTGATTTCACCTTAATGCGAAGGCTCTTATCACAGACACCCAACTAATTTATATGTTTCCAGATCATCGGGATCATTCCTACAAGCAGAAAACAAAGAAAATATTATGCCCCCAATCCTTGCACCTCTTAGTCAATACAGACTTCCTCAAGTTACTCAGAGGGACAATAATCGAAAACCAATATAAAAGACAGTATACAAAGAAAATTTTGATGCATAGCTCAAACTGTTTAGTGATTATTTTTTGTTATGTTGGTTTGCTTGTTAACTCAATGATAAAAACTCTGTAGTAGTCAGGAGACAGATGACTAACTCGGAGTGGACGACCGGTTTTCACTGACGGGAAAATGACTTGTTTGATACTGCTTAGGACATGGGATGTACTTTGTCGATTTTCCTAAGAATAGGGCATTGATTAGTTTCAAGTCATGTGGGTTCCAACGAACCAAGGTGTCATGAAAGTGACTGCAAAATATGTACAAGTGAAAGCAAAGATGCATGAAAGCGGGAAATGCCAACGTTGCGTTGATAGATGGAGCGCTTGAGTACAAGAGGCACCTATTTACCAGGTTTTCACCTGCTTGGTAGAGAATCAAATTTTTTTTTTACCAAGGTGCCTGTTTACCAAGTTTTTACCAAGGCATTTTCTCTTTTACATTTTTTTTTCTTTTTTTTTTTTTTTTTTTGGATTTCTTCAGGACTTTTTCCAACTATACAATTTTGCTAGAGCAGAGAGTGCTAAGCAAAGAATTTCTTCAAGTGGATGGTGTTAATCGGTTCATGAAGCTATTCTCCTTATGAGTTTGAGAGTTGATAGGCACCAGAGCCGAATATTGCAGTAACAATGTAGGGACCCAGCCAGTTGGGTTCAAACTTCCCTTTGTTGTCTCGAAATTGTTGATTTTTTGGATTTTCTCTCAGAACTAGGTCACCAACTTGAAATTCTCTTTGTTGAACTTTCTTGTTATACCCTCTGGACATTCTCTTCTGATACACTCTGAGATGATCAAACGCCACTTGCCGACGTTCATCCAACAATTTGAGTTTTTGCAATCTAGATATTCTACGATCTTCATTAGTAACAAGACCTTGCAACGAACTCTTAGAGATGGTATTTCTACTTCAATGGGTAATACTGCTTCAGACTCGTACACCAAAGAAAAAGGTGTAGCCCCAGTAGGTGTTCTAATACTAGTTCTATAAGCCCATAGTGCAGGATTGAGCTGCAGATGCCAATCCTTCCCAGACTTGTTCACTGTTCTATGCGTAGGTTTTTGTTAGACGCCTCAGCTTGTCCATTACCTTGAGGGTAATATACTGATGACCAGTGTTGCTTTATTTTGAATTTCTCACAAAGTTCATCGAGGTCTTTATTTTTGAATTGTCCTCCATTATCAGTCATGATGGACGAAGGTATCCCATACCTGCAAATTATATAGTTTAGGATGAATAAGACGACTTGTTTACCAGTTGCCTTGGTGAGCAGAACTGCCTCTACCCACTTGGTGAAATACTCAGTGGCAGTTATGATGAATTTATGTCCGTTGGATGAAGCTGGATATATCTAACCAATGAGATCAAAGGCCCATTGCCGAAAAGGCCAGTGTGTTATAAATGGTATGAGGTCCCTTGCCGACGCATGTATGAGATTTCCATGAAGCTGACATTTCTCACAAGTCTTAGCAAATTTTATGGCGTCTTTTTCCATATCTGGCCAGTAGTAGCCAACCTGTAATAGTTTCTGAGCTAAAGTAAAACCATTCGAATGAGATCCACAAATACATTCATGGACTTCCGATAATGCATATTTAGATTCTTCAGTTTCTAGACATCTAAGCAAAGTACCGTCCAAACCTCGTCTAAATAAATCGTTACCTATGATAATATACCATGAAGCATTTCGAGTTAGGTTTCTTTTCTCGTTATGAGTAAGGTTTTCAGGGATAATTTGATCACATAGATAGGAATAGATGTGGCTGTATCGGGATGAGTCATGTCCAATAATAGAACAGACTATTTGGGTCTTAGAAGAATCATAAGCAGGGTAATATAACTCTTCCACTAGGAAATCAAAGCGAAAATTGGACTCCTGTAGCTCAGGTATAGATGCCAAGGTAGCCATAGCATCTGCTACTCTATTCGCTGATCTAGGAATTTGTTGGAATGATACAAAAGCAAAATACTTCTTGAGATCATCTACCATCCTCTTGTAAGGCATCAATTTCTCATCCCGAGTTTGATATGTATCATTGATTTGATTGATGACTAGCCGAGAATCTCCATAAATATGTAATTCAGAAACCTTCCATTCAATGGCTAGTTTTATTCCATTCACCAATGCTTCATATTCTGCAATGTTGTTTGTGCAAGGGAATAGAATCTTATAAGACTTTGGAATTGAGTACTTCTGAGGAGTAATGAATAATATGCTAGCACCTGAACCATTTTGAGTAAAGGACCCATCAAAGAACATCTTCTAGGGTTGTTGAGTAAGATGCATTATTGATTCATCTGGGAACTCAATATGTAGTGGTTGAGTATCCTCAAGTGGAGCTTCAGCAAGTTGATCAACAATTACTTGTCCTTTTATGGTTTTGCATTCCACATATTCAATGTCAAACTCTGTAAGGATCATTACCCACTTTGCCAATCATCCGGTGAGTGTTGCTTTATTATGAAGATACTTGAGTGGATCAATTTTGGCCACCAACTTGACTGAATGTGCAAGCATATAGTGCCTCAATTTCTATGATGCAAAGACTAATGCCAACCATTCTTTTTCTATTATACTATAGCTCATTTCATAAGACACCAATGTCCTGCTGATGTAATAAATAGCTCTTTCCTTTTTGTTGTCATCTTGTTGTGCCAGAAGTGCCTCTAGTGATGAATCAGTTGCTAATATATATAAGATTAGTGGCTTACCTTGAATAGGTGGCATTAAGATCCGTGGATTTGACAGGTACTCTTTTATCTACTGAAGATGTTGTTCACACTACTGATCCCAGTTGTATATTATTCCTTTTCTCAATACTTTTGTAAAAGGTTGAGCCTTGTCTACTAGTTGAGAAATGAATCTTCTAATGGATTGGAGACGTCCCTGTAGACTTCTCATTTGACTGATGTTCTTTGGAGGTGGCATTTCCATTATAGCTTGGACCTTCTCAGGATCAACCTCAATGCCCTTCTTTGAAATGATGTAGCCAAGTAGTTTACCAGATGTCACTCTGAATGCACACTTCTTTGGATTTAATTGGAGCTTGAACTTTTCCATTCTGTCAAGTATAGGACCTAACTCTTGAATATGCGTTGATCTTTTCATAGTCTTCACTAAGGTGTCATCAACATAATCTTCCATATTCTTATGCATCATGTCATGAAAGATAGTTGTAACTGCTCTTTGATAGGTCACTCCTGTGTTCTTTAACCCAAATGGCATAACATTCCAGCAAAAGGTTCCCCATGCACAGGTGAAAGCTGTCTTTTCTTGATCTCCAGGAGCGATTTTAATTTGATTGTATCCAGAAAATCCGTCCATTAGTAAGTACATCTCATACCCAGCTGTCATGTCGACTATCATATCAATATTTGGCAATGGAAAGTCATCTTTTGGACATGCTTTATTGAGATCTCTAAAATCTGTACAAACTTTGATAGATTTATTTGCCTTCGACACAGGTACTATGTTGGAAATGCATTCAGCATAATCTATTGCTCTGATAAATCCAACTTTGAGTAGTTTCTCTAGTTCAGCTTTGACCAATAGTGCGACATGCGGGTGCATCTTACGAAGTTTTTGTTTAACTAGTTTTACTCCTGGTGTGATTGAGAGATGGTGCATAATGAGATCAGGATCCAAGCCTAGCATATCAGAGTATGTCCATGCAAAATTTATTTTCTTCTCTAAGAATAGCTGAGTAAAATCCTTCAATTCCTCTGCTGATAGTGATTGAGCTACGTGAATAATTTGTGGTATCTCTTGATTCCCGATATTCACTAGCTGAGTTGGCTCAATCAATATGGAAGACCACTCTTGAAAATGACTAGGTAGTATACCAAGTATCTCACCTTCAGGCACCTTAGAGAGGTTTTCACCTTTAGATACGTCCTTTATTTTCTCTTTTTTAGATTCTGACACCGCCACTATATGGTTTTCGCCATCAGATCTTTTATTTTTATTTTTCTTGTTTTTGTGACTAAGATACTTGATATCCTCTTCAATCATATTTTCACTCCATTCACTGGTGGAAGAGTTAATAGGTTCGAATGCATTGAGATAATAGGATAATGTATAGTCATTGGCAAAAGTAGGTATATCCATGGGTTGATTTTGTAAAGTACAGTCAATCAATTCGGGATATATTAAGGACAAATTTTGGATAGGTTCAAGAGCGTTCACAGTATTGTTATCATAGCTGCGGATCGAAAAGTCGAGTTCCAGAATGATACCTTGCGTAAGTGTCTTGAGACCAGGAAGAGTCAGATCATGATTATTAAAGTTCACATTAATATTTAATCGATCTAATCCAATAGACATACTTGTAACGTCATTTACTAAGTCAGACTGGATGTCATGTCGTGGTTTAACAGCAATAAGACTAGTAGGCAATTTTTCATTGTTTGTATTAGATGATTCAGAATTTGAGGATGAGTGGGTATCATCATGAATAGGACTATCATTGGAATCATTAGATTTATCGGATGAAGTTTCCAAGTCTCTTTTAGGTGACTTAGTAAGCATATGTATGGTATCAATACTAACATCTTTAATGCTACAAATTCCTTCATATTGTAGTTCATTTGTCATTTGTATTTGACACACCTGTTGACATGGTCTCATTGTTTCTGTGACTTTTTGTCATCTACTCCATTCAGCTTCTTCTGGACTGATAACTGGTTCTTGTTCTACAGCTTCTAACTCTTCCTGTGTAGTGCTATAACTGATTTGTTCTATTTTAGGATAAGGACACATAGATGAGAATTTTTCTGGTATTGTTCCTTCTTTCAATGCTTGTTCATAATTTGCTTGCCTCTTTTGTCTAATTTCTTGTATTTCCCTCTCTATTTTTATGTGCATCAGCTCTTGAGTATCATCAATGACACCACTAGATTCTTCTGGAGTTTCTGTAGCAGATGTGTCTGAACGATAGTCAGGACTCCATTCATACTCATTTGAATCAGTCTCTGAATCATCTACTTGTTGCATGCCAGTATATGTGACTGGAACTTTTAATGGTGCAAATGATTCTCTGATTCTTACCATTTCATCTCTTATATCCTTAGGAACCTCAACTTCTTGTATTATCGTAGCTGATACCGTCAAAGCTTGAGCACTGACTATTTCTTCTTTCTTGACTGTTGATTCCTCTTTCTCTTTTCTACACTCTTCTTTTGTTTGTTTAGTGTTTGCTTCATGTAATGTTAAAGGCGATATCTTTTTCAAGCCTTCAGACTTAGAAACATGTTTTTGTTCTGATGTCTTTTTAGGATTGTATCCCAGTCCAACTTTATCATGTGTGGATTTGGTTTGTAGCTGAATTGGTTCAGTAATACCTTCTTTTTGTTTGTCCAAAGGACTAGTACTTGAGTACCCCATGTGCTGAATCATTTTGTAACCATGACCATATTGGTTTGAGGAAATCTCACAATGTCGTACCTCCTCATTTGGACTATCTTCCTTAAAGAGCCAGTTAAGCACAACATCCTCTTCTATTTCATCCGCCAAGGAGGTAGAAGACTATATGAAGAGACCATCATATATAATATTCGAAGCTGAAGTTTGTGTTCTCATAGCCTTTGATGACTTGCCCAACTGTTTTGGCGATGGAGGGAGAGAAACTAATGATAGTTCTGGTTCTATCTTGTAGCCATCCATGCCAGTATCTATAATCTTCAATCTCTTTTCTAATTCTTTCATCAATGTTTCTGGATCTTCATTTGGAGAGGTTGCCCTATTATGAGGCACAAAAGTATCTGCACCTTTTGTCAATGCATTACAAATGACATTTGTATCAGCCAGAATATTGATTTTAGCTCCATTATAAGGAAACTTTAAGCATTGGTGATATGTTGACGATACTGCCTTCATTTCATGAATCCATGGCATGCCTAGCAATATATTGTATGACAATGGAATATCGAGAACCTAGAAAAGGACATCTCTCTCTACCGGTCCCACTCTGATTGGTAATGATACCAAACCTTTGGAGGTCCTCTCTTCTTCATCATAGGCTTTAATTGTTATTTCTTGTCTGGATCAATGACATTTTCAGAGAATCCTAGTTGTGTAAGAAGATGATAAGTACAAATATTCAACCCCGCCTCCATCTATCAAAACATGTTTAACTCTGTGTTTGTGGATCATGGCTTCAATATGCAATGGCTGGTTATGTGGATGATTTAATTAATTGTCATCTTCCTCAGAGAAGGTCAAATAGTGAGGTGAAGTCAGATGACCAACCATAGACTAAAACTGATTAATGTCTAAATCTTTTGGAACGTTGGTAGTGAGCAATGCTTTGTGTAGGATTTCCTTGTGAGCAGATGAGAGCTGTAGCAATTCAAAAATTAAAATTTGAGCATTTGTCCTTTTCAACTATTCAACCATGCTGTATCCAAAGGATGATGATGAGGTTAATCTTTTAAATTTGTCCAAGGTTGATTCCTTTTGTTTATTTGGCACAGCTGTTGGATTTGATGTTTCTTGAGCTGGTTTGGAAGAACTAGCTCCTTGGAGGGTAAATTTCTTTTGAGATCTGGTCAGAGCTTTTGCATATCATGATTCATTTGGTTTATCTTGAACTATAATCACATTGCAATATTCTAAGTGTGAAGGTTCAATCATGTTGATAATGTTGTCCTAGCTGGCTTAAGCATAATTTACTTTGGCACCTCCTTTGGTCTTTGAGGAATCACCTTGTTCATAAGCAGGCAAAGGGTCTTTAAATGCTTTATGATCAACATTATTTGGATGATTCCCAACAACAACTTTACCAGCGTCTATGAGATCCTGAATCTCATGTTTTAGCTTCATGCAATTGTTTATGTTATGACCCTTACTCCGATGGAAGTCACAGTATTCATTTTCTCTCCACCATCTTGGTTTGACATTTGGATCATATGGTCTGGAGTTATTTGGTAGTGTTATCAAGTTGTTTGCCAATAGAGTTTTGAATTCCAACTCAAATGATTCTTCAAGAGGAGTAAAATCACGCTTAGGTTTGGAAAGCCAAGGCTTTTCTTTGAACCATTCCTTTGTTTTCTTTGGCTGATTTTCTGCTGCAATTTCAGCGGCTTTAAGCACTTGTGTACCACTAGCTAGGTTGAATATTGTTGATTTTGAGTTGGTTTTTATAGTGTCTACTACTCCATCATTAACAACATTCTTGTTGTTGTCTTTGGCAAATTTCCAATACTTGTTCTTCTCTTTAGAGCTAGATCCTGTTTGTGTTTCTTTCCAAGGTGTGATATCTCCCTTTTTTATGAGCACATCTTCCATTCGAATGGTATTATCTACCATTTTGTTAAATGATGGGTGTACTTGCATTTGTATGCTATATTTCAGTTCGGGGACCAAGTTATTGACAAATATATCCATTTTCTCAGTCTGGAATAGGTCATGGGTACCTAGAGAACATCCTTCTCCAGCGTTGGAGAAAAGTAAGAAGAGGTTCCCCTATTTTCTGTTGAGTATTACAAAGATCGATCATAGTCACAAGATGTTGAATGTTGTATGAATATTGTTGTAAAAATAGTTGGATTAGTTCTTCGAATGTTTTTATTCCTTTGGGTAGACTTGAGAACCATTCCATTGCTTGACCCCCTAAACTCCTTGGGAAGATACGCATGAGGTACGTTTGATCGTGCATGAATTCCATACAAGCAGCACTAAATTCCCTAACATGATCTTGAGGATCTGAGGTACCATCATATTTATCAAATTTTGGGATTTCCACTCGTGATGGGAATGGAGGCATGTGTAAATTCTTGTCAAATGGGAAGGGACATATTGCTTAAAGAGAATATTGTTTCGGGGACTTGTCCTTATTCTTCAACTCTGTGAGCTCTGTTCGCAAAGCTAGTAATTGTTTGTGTACCATGATTATAGGTGAGTCTTCCCTTTTAGTAACAAGTGTCTGAACATCATATCTAATAGGAAGTTTAGCACCTTGATTTGCTAGTTCTAAGAAATAGTCTTCCTTTTCTCGGGTCATGACAGTTTTCATCATTTTTCTAAAGTCTTTGTCTTTCTGATAGTCAAGGATTTCTTTTTCTGGAGGTTCAATAGCTTTATCAATCTCACTTGATGATGAGGAGTCATTATGATTTTCAGGAATATTATGGTCGTTTTTGTTTCCATCATTGTATTTTGTCTCATGTATAGTGGGAGATTTTGGTTCATCAAAAATCGGTCTGCCTGATGATGACGATATGTCAGTGAGGGGATCCTTCATGTAGAATGGATTATCTTGATAAGTGAAGGTTTGTTCTTTGCCTTTGGCTTGTTTCTTACGAGAACTCCTGGTTTGAATAGGCATTTTTATGGATTAGTGTGACCTAGAGTTGTTTTGTGATGCAGAGGTCAATATCAATTTCAAAGCTAGTTTGTTCTATTTAGAGTATTATTTTGGGAGAAACAATTGAGATTTTGTCTGATTTCAGGAATGATCTATCCTATCTAAGACGTTATCTAAGTTGATTCTAAGTGTAGTGTAAGATGCAGTCTAGTTTCAGGAATGATCTATCCTGTATAAGACATTATCTAAGTGACTAAAATTTGATAGGTAGTTGATTGAACTAGCTGAGAGGTGATCGCCCAAATCGCACAATGCAAATGGCAAAGGTACACTATCGTGATATATTTATGCTCAGGAAAATGATAACCAGTATTATGTTCGTTGTAGACTATGTTTTTGGCAATTTTTAATGTTTTGTCTGACAAAACTAGAGACTCGTACAACTGGGTTTTCTGAATCAGACGATCATTTAGCAGTTATAGGATGACAAAAGTTCTATTTCGTACAAGTTGCTGCCTTGTACCATACAACTGATGGGCATGTGCAGGATGACAAAAGATTGAGGTCAATTATGTCTCGTACGAGACATAATGTAGTGCAGGATGATAAATGATTTAGACTCATACGACATAGAATCTGATATAGGATGACAATTGAGTAGATTCGTATGACACAAGACTAGTGCAGCACGATAATTTAGCAGACTCGTACAACTTTTCATAGGGCAAAGACTAAAATTCTGAGTTTTCTATTTACTGAGTATGACAACTGAGTATGATAACTGAGTATGACAAATTCTGAGATGGACTGATTTTTGACCAGGATATACTAGTTTTTGACACGGATAGAGTTTTGACTTAAGATGGACTAGTTTCTGACACGGATAGAGTTTCGACTCACTGAGTTGTTTCTGGTCTTCATTGATTTTTGGTATTTCAGTTTTTGTTTCAGGGATGAAAAACATAGAAAACAAGTAGTATTTATAGTGACTCTAATCACAGCATGCAAGCCCTAAGGAATTTGGTGAGGAAAAAAAACCTTTGCTTGTAGACTCAGGTACACACCCAATAGCTAATCAAAATATGACCACTGAGTCTCACGCAATGGATTTTCAACGTCGTATTATCTGACTCCAAATGCTAATGGGGCAACGAAATGACAAGTATCATGGGAGAGTTACTGTCTCTCTTGCACAAAGATTATCCCCCTTTTGGAGATGAACCAGGTAGCTTCTAATTTTAAATTGGATTTAGTCAGGGATCTGTTCAGCGCGTCAAGGTATAAACTCAATTAAGAGGTCTCCCAGACTTGAAAACCAAGGTTTAATATACCCGAAGGTACGAAGGAGAGCTATTCCTGAGCACTGCCGTTGACTTGATTTTCATCAAATCACGTTTATTTTATAGTGGGTTGGAGTACTTGGCATCTAGCCATTCCCACTTAGGTCATTCCCCTCACACCGGCCATAATGGCTTTAAGAGTTTTTCAAGCCCTCGGGAGGGCAGGCCTGCTAAAGATGTACAAATCTCAAACAAGGAAAAAGCTTCAAGGGTCTGGATATTTGATTGTCTAGAAAAAGACAAGAGCATACTCTCCTACCTCTCAGAATCTTTTAAAAGCACAAAAGACAGATTTGTTCTTTAACCAGATAGCAAGTTAGGTTCCTAAAAATGAATTTAAAGAATATACGATGTTTAGTCGATTCTCCTTCAGGCAACCTACAAAGACAACAAATTAGTAGTCATATTGTCTTTGTGTGATAAGCAATATTCTTCGACAAGTGTTCTGCAAAAACTAGTTAGGCTGTGAAAAACTCTGAGACAGATAGATAAACAGTCAGGGTCAGTCATCAAAATAATCAATCAGAAATGAAAAATATGAAATTTGCCTCCTTTACCAGAAAATATAGAATCGTATGACAAATACTTGACTCATATGAGACAGGATGCACTATAATACGAGACCAGATTGCTGATGATGTTGACTCGTACGATAGATGATTACTGATCATACGACAGAGGATCTGCTCGTACAACAAAGTGTCTACTCGTACGATAATATGTTTGTAATTTGTGCGACACCTGCAATTTGTCATTTCAGTCTGTAAGAATTGTCGTACGAGATGTACGGATGAAAAACTGAAAAATCTGAAACCTAGAAAATAACAAAAAAATAAAGCAGTCAGTCTTAAAGGCCGAAAAAAAATGTAGTCTTCGGGCCCCACGGTGGGCACCAGAGATGTGTGTGTGAAAAAGTGAACCTGTAGCTGCAAGCACAACACTTCAATTAAGTCATTATATGCATGGTTAGTAATCAGTAATCAATAAGAAATAAACCATAGCAAAGTGACTAATTGCCTTCTAAAAGATGCAAGTATAAGATTGCTCTCAGATTTTTATAAGCAATACCAGTGACTAGACTACACCAAGACGAAGGATTTAATATATATGATATTAAACTATATGGATGCAAGATGGATGAATAATTCAAGCAATAATAATCAATTCAAGCAACAATGGATGCAAGCAATAATGAATGTAAAATGGATGCAAGTAATCTAAAAAAGCACAATGATTCAATGACTCTAGAGCGAAATTAGTGTGATAATAATCTCTAAGTGTGTTCTCAAAAATCTCTGGGGTGAATTGGAATGAGAGCTGAAGACTGAATTTATAGAGAATTACAAAAAGCTCAATTTATGATTAATTGAAAATAATTGAGAAATCAGGTTGAGTTAACCTTGAGATAGATTCCAATTATAGTTTAATTGAAATGCATTCAAATTAGAAGTCCAAGTTGCATTGGAAAATAATAATAAATTAATTCCATGCATATCTGATAAAAATAGATAATTCCATGCACATATTTGATTCATTCAAGAGAAAGGTCTTTTCAATGCAACTGAACTTCTTTTTCTGAAAAGCTTTGAGTTCCAATTTTAGAGAATAATTCCATAGTTCAATTAAATTGCTTTTCTGATTTCAAGTTCTAAATTTAGAAAAAGAAATAATATCTCAAGTTTGATTTTTCTCTTAATTCAATTCTTTTTTTTTAATTTTGTTTCAATCTCTTCCTAAGACAAAATCTGCATTCAAGGCTAGTGTTTTTGAGAAGGGTAAGCAAATATATGATCCAAGAGAAAGTTCATCAAGGAGGATATCCAGATATAAGAAGGAAATGAAGGAAATTGATGAAGAAGAGTGAGAACTTGAAGAGCTTGAAGCGCTTATTGCGAAGAGATTATGCAAAGAAGCCAGTAAGTATGAAGGAAAATTGCCTCTTAAATATTTTTCTTGCAATAAGATAGGACATTTTGGCTCAAGGTGTCCGAAAAGAGTTGCTAAGCCAAGACCTAACAAATCTATATTTCAGAAGAGATGTTATTATGTTGTTGATGAAGGTGTAACAAATGATGAATCTACTTGATGCAGTCATCGATTAGGAGGGACCTCAAAGAGATCAATCTAGACCAGGTAGCAAGAATAAACACAACAAAAACAAGAGGATATAATAGAGGCAATGCAGAACTAAATGAATTAGATCATAAAAACTTATTTTAAATGACCGACATCATCCGATTCACAAGATTCGGCTCATTGGCCTGCTACATACATGCTCAATTATAGAATTGGTCAACTCCGAACCACTAAATCTTAAGATCTATCTTCTATGTTCTATCTGATTGATTTCTAATGCTCAATTACAATGATTTATATGATCCAAGGGGATCCGGTCAGCCAAAAGGAGTCAAATACCAAAGAACAAGATCAAATGTGTAAAACCAACAGGTCGAACTCAGCCAAAGAGATTCCTCTGGAAAATCCAAAGGATGAAGTGTGGATGAAAGGGAAGGTCAGACACATGCCAAGGAACATCAAAATCAATGAAATGGGATCCGCAAGTTACAAAAAGGATCTGGTAGATTCACCAATGCAAATAGGTCCAAGCGGTTTCGGTGCCAAAAAACTGTCTCAAAATCCAGAATCGATAACTTGCCAAAAAAGTATCCAAATGCTCTACGGTTTAGGAATAAGGAAGATGATCATGTCCTCAAGAAGAATCTAGTGCCACAAGATTCAGTGAGTCAATGCAAGAAAATATAGAAATAAATGTTGAAACTACAAAACAAAAAATAAAAAAGAAATATTTTTGGTTGATGCAAGATTGCCAAGAACTGGGGATGCTACTGCATTAGACATCTAGGGTTGTTAAAAAAAAGTGAGTCCCTCACTTTGCTGGGGTCAGAGGAAAACCAAGACGGTCCACCTCTGCTTGAGAAATCGAAGATGCATCTTCAATTGGTTTATCCTTCCATTTCACAAGATACTCCATGTACTAACTACACCGTGTACTACGCCCAATCCTTGTGTCCCAAATGTCTTCAATCTATTTTAGTTCCTTCTGGGGCAACTATTTCTCTAGTTCTACAATAATGTCTTCACTAAATTTGGGTTCATGATACTGATGTAGATCTTCAATCTTGAATATAGGTGAAATACTCAAACTATCTGGTAACTCCACTTCATATGCATTTTTGGAACTAAACTTCTTCAAGATCTTACAAGGTCCAAACTTCTTCATCTGCAACTTGTTATAGGTTCCAACTGGAAATATTTATTTTCTTAGATATACCATCACTTAATTGCCAACTTCAAATTCCTTATGTCTCCTTTTCTCATCTGCTTTCTCCTTATACTTGGTGTTCATATCCTCCAAATGTTGTTTAACCTAAATATGTAAGTCCTTTATATGATCTGCAAATTCTTCTACCTCTGCACTCCTCTTGTCTTCACTACTGATATCTCTCAATTCTTACATACTTTTAGGGTGTGCTCTAGTAACAATCTCAAAAGGTGTTCTTTCGGTACTCTTGTTCACTGAATTATTGTGGGCAAACTCTACTTGTGCAAGTCAAATCTTCTGGTCTTTTATCCAACAAGCATCTCAATAAATTTCCCAAGCTCTGGTTTACTACTTCTGTCTGTCCATCAGTCTGTGGGTGAAAAGTAGAACTGAATTTCAAATTTGTCTTCATCTTCTTCCATAATGTTCTCCAAAAATAACCAAAATACTTAGTATCTCTGTCTGAAACTATGCTCTTAAGTAATCCATGCAATCTCACTACCTCCTTGAAAAATAAGTCAGCTATATTCATTGCATCTGATGTCTTCTTATAGGGTATGAAATGAGCCATCTTCGAGAATATATCCACCACCACAAATATAAAATCATTCCCTCTCTGTCTTAGGAAATCCCAAGTATGAAATCCATGCTTATATGCTCCCAAGGTCTCTCTGGTACTGTCAGGTTTATACCATCCCACATTATGACTACTACGTTTTTCAACTTGACAAATTCTACAACTCTATACAAATTTCCTAACATCTTTATGAATCTGAGGCCAAAAGTAATGCTCACTCACCAATGCTACTGTTTTATCAACACCAAAGTATCCAGCTAATCCTCCACTATGCTTCTCCTTTATCAAATTCTCCCTCATAGAGATCTTAGGTATACACAACTGAACTCCTCTGAATAAAATCCCATCCTAAATGAAATAATCTAACCACTTGCTTCTATCTACCATAACCGGTTCTCTAAATTCTCTCCAAGGTTCTGCAAAATCTGGGTCATCATACAAGATCTTCAACTCCTTAAATCCTAATATTGCCACTTGCATCTCTCTCAGCAAATTACTCCTTCTAATTAATGCATCAAAAACTTTTCTTGACTTCTCACTCCTATGCTTCAACATGGAGGTGTAACTCTGCAAAAATTCTACCCATCTCATATGTCTCTGATTCAACTTACTCTGACTGTTCAAATACTGCAAGGCTTGATGATTAGTATGCAACACAAATTCCTTAGGCAACAGGTAATGTCTCCACTTCTTCAAGGCTTGAACTATGGCATAAAATTCTTGATCATACACTAAATATCTCCTCCTGACATCATTCAACTTCTCACTCAAATAAGCTATGGCTCTCCCTTCTTGATTCAATATTGATCCGATTGCATTCCCACTTGCATCAAAGTCCAATTGAAATACTTTGTTGAAATCTAGTAAAGCTAACACATGCTGCTTAGTGACCATTTGCTTTAACAAATCAAAAAATTTATTTTCTCTGGTGGTCCACTTGAATTCTTTCCTATCTCTTGTCATCATCTCAGTCATAAGACTACAAACTGAACTTAAATTTCTGATAAACTTCCAATAGAAACTAGCCAATCCATGAAACGATCTTACCTCTCGAATGCTTTCTAGTGTAGGCCATTCAACAATTGCTTTTACTTTGCTAGGGTCCATCTTCAAACCATCCAAAGATATCACAAATCCCAAACAGACTAGTTCTTCTTTCATGAAACTGCACTTCTTTATATTTATCAACAACTTCTCTTCCCTCAACCTCTACAAAACTTGTCTTAAATGCAACAAATGCTCCTCTTTTTTCTTACTAAAGATCACAATGTCATCCAAATATACAATAACAAACTTACCCAATAATTTATTCAATACCTCATTCATCAACCTCATGAAAGTACTCGGTGCATTAGTTAACCCAAAAGGCATCACCAACCATTCATACAATCCTTCATTTGTCTTGAATGTTGTCCTCCACTCATCTCCTTCTGTAATTCTGATCTGATGATATCCACTCTTCATGTATATCTTTGTGTATTATTTGGCTCCACTCAAATAGTCCATTATGTCATCCATCCTAGGTAAAGGAAACTGGTACTTCACTATGATCTTGTTTATTGCTCTGGAATCAGTACACATCCTCCATTCTCCATTCTTCTTAGGTGCCAACATTGTTGGTACTACACAAGGAATCAAAATATCTCTGATCAAACCTTTCTTCAACCATTCCCGCACTTATCTATTCAATTCTTCATTCTATGTCAGTGTCATCCAGTGTGCAACTTTGTTAGGCAAACTAGCTCGAGGAATTAGGTCCATGCAGTGATTGATACTTCTCATAGGTGGTAATTTATCAGACACGTTATCTGAAATGATGTCTTCAAACCTTGTCAGCAATTTCTTTATCTCCTTAGGTTGTTCTTCCTCATGCTTTGGATTCTCGGTCTTCTTAGGAACTAAGGAAAAGCACACATTTTTGTGTCTCATCCCATCCAAGAATTTCCTTCCATCCACCAAAAATATTATGGAATTTGTACAAACTTTACTCTTCAAAGGCTCCTCCAAGGGTAACAAGGTATGTTTCATCCCATTCGCTACAATAGTGTATATGTTCTTTCTCCCATGATGTATTGCCTATCTATAAAACTGCCAAGGTCTACCCAACAAAAGGTAACAAATATCCATAGACATAATATCACACAAGACTTCATCATGATAGTTCTCAATTTTCAATTTTACGAAACAATGCTCACTTACTAATAATTTATGATCATCCCAAATCCATGATATTTGATAAGGTTTAGGGTGTTTCAATCTTTCCAACTGCAATTTATTCACCATCTCTTCTGAAACAAGATTATCTAAACTACCACTATTAATAACAACTTTACAACACTTACCAGATACCTTACATCTGGTCTTGAACAAATTTTGCCTCTACAAGGGCTCTTCATCTTATCGAGTATGACGCAAATCTCTCCTCATCATAAAAAATTCTCCGTCTTCCGGTTTGTTAGCTGATCCGGTGGGGATTTCTTCCACCAACGTTGTTCTCCCAGTGTTCTTTATCCTTTTGCATTTGAAAGCACGATGTCCTTATCCTCCACACTTATAGAAAGTCCCTCTAAACACTCTCTTATCTTGTCTTCTATCATCTTTTCCAAAACCCTCATTCTGGTAACCATTAGGGTCTCTCCTTCAGTAGAAATTTTTGTCATCCTTCCTGTATGAATTACCTTCCTTTCTTACTTCCTTGTCCTTCTTTTGATCTATACAGGTTCCTTTTCCTCCGATATATCCTCTGCCGCCTTGAAATCCTCCTCCAGAAAACCTTCCACCTCTACCTCTCTGTCTCTACTCATGTCTTTTGTTCAACTTCTCTTCTTCTTTTAGGGCATACTGGTAAGATTCTTCAACACTCTGCAACTTGATCAAATTGAGTTCATCTTGTATAGACATCCACAATCCATTCAAATATCTTGCAACTTGTTCAATTTCATCATCTACATGTTCAAATTTGATATTCAACTTGTAGAATGCTTCGACATACTCCTTCACACTAGATTTTTTTGCTTCAAGTTCTACAACTTCTAGAACAAGATCATACATGTAAAACCAATAGGTCGGCCTCTGCCAAAGAGATTCCTCTAAAAAATCTAAAGGATGAAGTGTGGATCAAAGGGAAGGTCACCCACATGTCAAGGAACATTAGAATCAACAAACTGGGCTCCACAAGCTACGAAAAGGATCTGATAGATTCACCAATGCAAATAGGTCCAAGCGGATCTAGTGCCAGAAAACAGTCTCAGAATCCAAAATTGATAACTTGCCAGAAAATGATCCAAATGCTTTGTGGTTTAGGAATAAGGAAGATGATCATTTTCTCAAGAAAAATCCAACTCCACAAGATCTGGTGAGCCAACACAAGAAAAAGAAAGAAATGTTGAAACTGCAAAATAGAAAACAAATATAAAAGAAATATTTTTGGTTGATGCAAGATTTCCAAGAACTGGGGGTGCTCCTACATCACTGATAAAGGAAATTCAACTGATAATGAATGTGTGTTTATTGCTATCAAGGAAGATGATCCAAAGCCTCCTGATTCTACTAGTTGCATGAATGTGGAAAATGATTTAGAAGCACAAGTTGAAAAGAAAGATGAATGGGTGATTGATATCAGATTCTCTCATCATATGATAGGTGATAAGAGTAAGTTTTTTGAGCTTGGAAAAGTATGAAGGTGGCGTTGGAAGATTTGGTGATGATAAATGTGATATAATCCATGGTAGAGGTTCCATTTATGTTGATGGTAAGCACAATACTGATGATGTCTTCTATGTACAAGGCCTAAAACATAATCTTTTGAGTGTTGGACAAATGGTTGACAAGGGATATGATCTACAATTCAAGAATGGCAAGTGTAGAATCTTGGGTAGTTTCGGAATTGAGATTACATCAGGTGTGAACACTAAAGGTAATATATTTCACTTTAATGTTGTTGGTAAAAGTTATTTGATTGCTTAGATTGATGAAAGTTGGTTGTGGCATAGAAGGATGTGTCATATGAATTTTGATAACATTATCAAGATAAGTTCTACTCAGGCAGTGAGAGATCTTCCTAAGTTGATGAAACCTACTAACCCTATATGCAAGGAATGTCAGTTAGGGAAACAAACCCGAATTACTTTCAAGAGTAAGAAGCATTGTTCAAATGGATTGTTGAATCTTGTGCATGCTGATTTATGTGGTCCTTCCAGAGTCAAAATCTTGCAAGGAGAGATATTTCATGTTGTTGATTGATGATTGTTCTAGGATGATATGGGTTACTTTCTTGAGGGAGAAGTGATGTAGAGAGTCTCAGTGTTGGTATAGGATAGGTTCCCCTAATCCAAGAGAACACCAAGGACCCTATCAATCAAACAACACTCCAGGGGTTAAGGAACATCTGCTTGCCAAGTCCCACATCCCTTTCTCTGAAATAGAACACTACCGGTACAAGGTCTCTTTGATCTACCAGTACAAAGTCTCTATGGTCAGCAATGGTTTGGTCCCTTCTCCAATGCAACAATGGCTAATTAGGGTTTGATTTGAAGTCCCCTAGGTTAGGGAAACCTCCTTCAACCATTGAGTTTAGGTTCCCTCTACGGGTTTGGATAACTACTACAACAAGCTCTACAAAATCTAGTAGCCCTGCCAGACCGGTTTTCTACACTTAACTCTTTGTTTCTCCAAAAGACCAAACAACAAATCTCGGATTTGTATACCATTTTGTGAGTTAAAAAACATATCGTAAGGGTTCTTACCGGTAGGGAACACAAGAATCCAAACCCTACTTGGTTAGGAGACTCATATAGCCCAATTAGGCCTATTTACAAAGGAGTGTGTAGACACAGACCTTAACTCACCAAAACAATTCAAGGAACACTCTTAGAACATCAAAAATATACCCATTCCCAAGTATTAGGTCATGATGAGACCTTTAACCCCTGATGTGAGACCTTTTTTCTTACACTTGCTGGTGACCACATGGAGTTGCCCACCTTAATGCATCAAACCCTCGCCTCTAACTGGTCCTAACCTACAAAAGGCCTTTAAAATCCTAAAATGCATTGGCCATACTTGCATCCCCTTCAAAGTCGTGAACCACCAAAGAAGGATCAGCAAGGTAAGACCATTTCTTTGCAAAACCCTAGATAAAACTGTCAAGTTTAGGACACTTCCAAAAATTTTCTGATATCTTCCTTGTCTTGGCGAATTAGGAACTTAGAATTGATGCATTTGAGAGGTGATTGGCCACTCTAACACATCCCACTGGTTTCCAAATTAAAAAATGATCATACAGTATGGTACACCACGTAGAATAATGGAATTACAAGAAATTCTCATAATTCTATTACTTCAATGATGTCAAAGTTTACAAAGTCATTCCCCCCTCTCATTCTCTCCTCAATGGTGATTAGGGATGGAATTTTATACCTTCTTCATTAGTTATCAACCACTTTTTTAACCGAGGTGACCATTGGAAAGAAGTTGTCATTAAAAGTTGTCAAGAAAGTTGTCAAGTCTAAGCAACTTTTGACATTAAACCTTTCTAAGACATCTCCAACACATAAATACCTATAAAAAATACTCAACCAAATACCCCTAGGCCCATATGCCCATGGTGGCTTATCAATTTTCCAAATCCATGTCATTGGGGAACAAGGTGGGGTTTATTACAAGCAAATCAAACATCAAACAAACAAGACTACCCTGTTATACAGATTGAAAGGTCACATTCACATGTGTGTCCTTTAGCCTTCTACCATTCTTATTGTCTTATTCATGAGGTGCTCTTGCACCATACTCCCAGGGTGAATGAATCTCAAGTCCACTTGAGATGAGGTCATGTAATGTAGTTCCATGCTTCTTGATCTTATCTTCATCCAACCAAATAGATTTAGAGTCTCGTTTGCCTTTCCATTTGACCAAGTATTGTTTATACTCATTGTTCCTGGTCTTCTTTACAATCTTGGTGTCCAACACTTTTTTAAGTTTAGGAGGCTCATGTTTGGGAAAATCTATATATGCTTCTTCTTCTAGGATCTTTTGTGAGTTACCTGCACTAGAGTCACCTTTAAAAGGAGTTAGATCACAAACATTAAAAATAGGGGATATGCCAAGGTCTGAAGGTAATTGAATTTCATAAGCATTGGTGCCAAACTTCTTCAAGATTTGATATGGTCCTACTTTCCTTTGCATGAGCTTAGAGCATTTGCCCTTGGGTAACCTTTCTTTCTTCAAATTTTCCCAAACCAAATCTCCAACTTGAACTATACCTCTCTCCTTTTCTGATCTGCATGTTCTTTGTATTTTTCTGATGACTTTTGAAGTTGTATTTTGACCTGCTCATGAACTTCTTTTATGGCTTCAACAAACCTCTCACCATCTGCACTTATGGGATCCGCATGGGGTAGTTTTCTCAACTCCAATACCCCTCTTGGATGCAACCCATACACAATCTTAGATGGTGACTTCCCTATGCTTCTATTTACAGTGTCATTTTAGGCAAACTCAACCTGAGGTAACATTGAATCCCACTTTTCACCATGTTGCCTTGTAAGACATCTCAGCAAATTCCCTAATGACCGGTTTACTACTTATGTCTACCTATCCGTTTGTGGATGATAGGCTAATGAGAAAGATATATTGGTGCCAATTTTTCTCCATAGAGTTATCCAAAAATGGCCAACAAATTTGACATCCCGGTCAGACACTATGTTCAATGGAAGTCCATTAATCCTTGCTACTTCTCTGAAAAATAAATCTACAATATAAGATGCATCACTAGTGGACTTACATGGCAAGAAATGTGCCATTTTACTAAACCTATCCACTATCACAAATACATTGTCAAAGCCCTTTTGGGTCCTAGTTAAACCCATTAAAAAGTCCATTGACACACTCTCCCACGGTCTTGAGGGGATGGGTAAGGGTTGATAGAGACCAACATTGGTACTTCTCTTCCTTTTTCTTTATGGCAAATGGTGCATGTATCTACAAATTTTCTTACATCAACCTGCAATTTGGGACAAAAGTAGTACCTTCTTACCAATTCAAGTTTCTTGTCCAAACCAAAATGACCTACCATAGCTCCACTATGCTTTTCCTTGATAATATTAGTCCTCATTGAGCACTTTGGTATGCACAATTGCCCACCTTTGAAAATAAGTCCATCTTGGATCAGAAAATTAGAAAACTCCACATGATACCGTTCACCAAATTCAGTACATGCCTTGTAAATCTCCTTAAAGTCCTCATCTGTAGCATGCATATCTTTCATTGCATTAATCCCAATGCTTTCTAATTGGATTTCAAATATGATTAGCACTCTCCTACTTAGTGCATCAACCACTTTGTTAGCTACTCCTTTCTTGTGTTTTATGGAAAAGGTATAGGCTTGTAGGGATTCTACCCACTTCATATACCCATGGCTTAGCTTATCTTGACTATTAATAAAACATAAGGCTTGGTTTTCAGTATAGACCACAAATTCCTTTGGTAGTAGATAGTGTCTCCATTTTTTCAAAGCTTGAACTAGTGCATACATTTCTAGGTCATAAGAAGAATATTTTTTCTTTACCTCATTGATTTTTTCACTAAAGAATTCTATAGGTCTGCCTTCTTGGCTTATGACTGCTCCTATGGCCACATGACTAGCACCACACTCAATTTGAAACACTTTGTTAAAATCAGATAAAGAAAGTATCGGTTCTTGAGCTACATTTTTCTTCAGAGTTTCAAATGCCTCATCCGTCTCTTTCATCCAAGAAAACCTGCACTTTTGACCACCTTTTATGGTTTCCAACATTGGAGCACATATCTGACTAAAACCTCTTATGAACTTTCTATAAAATGTAGCTAATCCATGGAAACTTCTAACTTCACCAATAGTTTTAGGAGTAGGCCAAGAAAGAATTGCATTTACCTTATCCTAATCCATCTTCAAGTGACCTTTGGAGATCACAAATCCTAGGTAGATGAGATCAACCTAGATGAACAAACACTTCTCCATATTGATCATCAATTCCTCTTCACTCAATCTTTTCCAAACCATGTCTAGATGTCTTAAGTGTTCTTCCTTTGTCCTACTAAATACGAGGATGTCATCCAAATACACTATTACAAACCTCCCTATGAATTCTTTCAAAACTTCATTCATGAGTCTCATGAATGTACTTCGGGTGTTAGACAAACCAAATGGCATAACCTTCCATTCATACAACCCTTCATTTGTTTTGAATGCTATTTTCCACTAATTACCAAGCCTAATTATAATTTGGTGGTATCCACTCTTTAAATCAATTTTAGAAAAATATTTTGCACCCCCCAAATAATCAAGCAAATCCTCTATCCTAGGCATTGGGAATCTATACGTTATGGTGATCTTGTTCAGAGCTCTTGAGTTAGTACAAAGCCTCCATGTTCCATCCTTTTTGGGTGCCAAAACTGCTGGTACTGCACATGGGCTAAGACTTTTTCCAACCAGATCAGAATCTAGCAACTCTTGAATCTGCCTTGTCATCTCCTCATTTTGTTGTGGTGTGAGTTTGTATGCAGCCTTTTTAGGAAATGTAACCCCTGGGATCAAGTTAATACAATGACTGATCTCTCTCATTGGCGGAAAAATCCTTGGTACTCCATCTACAACTATTCCTTGGTATCTGCCAATGATCTCCTTCACTTCTAGACTGATATCCTTGTCCTTTCCTTCTTCTCTATCATCTCAGCATGCTTCCCCATTGAGGTTGGTATTGGAAGGAATGATAATCATATTCCTTCTTCCATATTTATCTCCTTGAGGAATGGTTTTCCCTCCATCATCATCACCTTGGACTCAGTTTCTTTCTGCTCTTCATTGTTTTTAGTCACGGGCAGTAGATCTATGATCTTGCCATTCTTTGTGATGGAATAGGTATTCCTAAATACATCATGGTGTCCTTTGAGGTCATACTGCCATGGTCTTCTAAACAAGAGGTGACAAGCATCCATGTTAACAACATCAAACAAAATCTTATCTTTATATGCTCCTATCTAGAATTCTACCCATGACTACTCTTCGACGAGAGTTTGTTGCCCTTTTGTGAACCAAGACACCTTATAGGGGTATGGATGAGGTATCCTCCTCAATTTCAACTTGTCTACCATTTCTATTGACACAAAATTCTCAGTAGACTCTGAGTCAACCAGAACTTTACATACCTTTCCTCCTTATTGGCAAGTGGTGCAGAAGATAGACTTCCTTTGAGGTGGCTCCATAGGTGTTGGTACCTTCAAGAGGGTTCTTCTCAACATTAGTGCCTCTTCGGTCTCTGGATAACCATATGAATCAGGTTTACTAGTGCCTTGATAATCTGATTCTTGGGTTAGATTGGCTCTCCTTTCTCCTTGGGAGCTAGACCCCATATTTTCCAAGCATCTGCTAGCAATGTGTCCCTCTTGGTTGTAGTTAAAACATTTTATTGGTCCTGCTCCTCTTCCTGATGTTCTTCTTCTAAAATTTAGCCTTCTACTTCTAAAGTTTCCCTTGTTGTTGCTGTCATTCCTAGAGGAGTCTTGACTGCTCTCTCCTTGAAATTCAAAATTTGATCCTTTTCCTCTAAAGTTGCTCCTTCCTCTTAGCTGCTTACCCCTTCTTCTACTGCTCTGCTCTTGTCTTCTTTTGAGCTTCTCCTCTACCTTTAATGCTAACTGCTAGCATCTATGAACAGTTTTAGGTAGAAAGAGGTTCAAATCTTCTTCTATGTTCCACCTTAGGCCGTTTAGATATCTTTCCACTCTTTCACTTTCATCTTCAACCTTCTTAGATTTTATACTTAGTTTCTAAAATTCTTCAGTATAGGTACACACATCCATCTCTTTCTATCTGAGATTCTGCCTTCTCTTGTGTAATTGGACTTCATAGTCCTCTAGTACATATACTCCCTTGATCTTTGTAATCATCATCTTCCAAGAGATGATCATTCCTCTTCCCTCTTTCACTCTTTCTCCTTGCACAAAATTCCACCATGTCGGGGGTGCTCCCTGCATTTTTGATTTGGCATTCTTCATCTTTTGGTTGTCAGCAATGTCTTCACATTCAAAAAAATTGTTCAAGGACTCTATCCAATCCATCACTCCATCAGCATCCATCTTCCCACTAAAAATGGGGAGGTTTGATTTGTTGGCATTTTGAGTTTGTTGGTATTTTGCATAGAGATTGCATTAATGATATGTTGTCATTGATGTCAATTGAACTGGTAATGGTATTCATGTTATTTTTTATATTATTGTTTTTGATATTAGCTAGTTACCGATAAGAAGGGCTTTGTGGAAGATGTTGTAAACCGGTATGTAAAGTTTGTGAGTTGAATCGGTGAACCAGTGTAAAGGGTTAAACCTTTCTATGTAATGTAACCGGTAAACCCTATTAGCTGTTAAACCCTAACCAATCAAGTTTTATGGTTTATTATCTAATAAGTGGTAATGATGGAGACACGTGTGATCATTGAATGAGCATATGTTCAAATTATTTTGGCACATTTGTTTTTTGTCTAGGGAAGGAGCAAAGTGGATTACATCTAATGCACAACGTGTGATGAGTTACAAAGTCTGATGAAGTGGTGATCATGGAGCGGATGGAATTTTCTTGAAGAATCTGAAGAGATTGTCATGATTTCTAACGGTCAAGATTGTACCGACTTATTTGTAATCTCGATGATGAGAATTAGGTTTTTTCTATGTTACCGACCTAATTGATTTCTATTTAAGGTCGATGAAGTTGTTTTTAAAGGTTGTTGGCAAGATTGATAGAAACCTGTTGAGTGTGTAGTTGCCTATCTAGTGAACGGATCTACACTTTGAGTGAAGGTAGATTGAAGCTTAGAAGGATCTGATCAAGAAAATGTAGTGCTACTCAGACAGATCAAGAAAACCTGTTGTTTTCTAATAATTATAGCAGAAGTGAAATCCCTTAACCAGGTAAGCTCTAACAAGCTTGGTTACTCATTAAATCCTCTAACAAGGTGGTCCATTAGCTTGTATTCTTAAATCCTCCAGCGAGGTTACTTGTAATAGGGTATTGTTTTTTTCATCAAGGCATATTTGTAAATCCCTTAACCGAGTCATTTCTAACCAGAATTAGTTCTTAACAGGACTTATTGTAAATCTTTAATAGGCTTGGCTCCTAACAGGGTTAACTTCAGAAGAGTTTAGATAGCTATGCTTGTGAGTCTCATCTCACAGTGGTTTTTACCTATTTGGGTTTTCCACATATAAACATTTGTGTCAAGTGGTGAATGCTTTTGTGGTTGTGATCTTATTTGTTCATTTGGTTAACTTCTGATAAGGCATGTTAAGTAGAAGAATTGAGAGTTGAATATGTTGAGTTATGATTAAGAATTGTTGATGTTTACAATATTGAAGTTGTTTACTATTAAAGTTGTCATAAGAGTTAAATCGGTTGATGTCAAGTATTCTTATGAATATTGATCTTGACTGAGATATGTTTACTTTGTTTGACTGCATTTGAGTTTGGGAACTTTATGTTAGTTTTTCAATATACTTATTCACCCCCCCTTTCAGTATTCTACTGGATACTTACTCTTTCATCATACCATCAATTGGTATCAAAGCATCTCAGGTCCTCTTAATCTAAAAGCCTAACAACTTGAGGAAAATATCTTGTAGATCATGATGAAGAAAGAAGGTCCGAAGTTCAACAAAGATAACTATAGAATATGGAGTGACAGAATGAAGATTTACATTAAGAGTCTTGGTAGTTAGTATTGGGATCATATAGAAAATAATTATACTACACCTACAAGACCCCTGACTGATGATCAAAAGAAAGAACAACAAGAAAATCACTAGGTATGAGAAGCTATTATTAGTACCCTGTCTGATGTTGAATATGTAGATATTCATGGTCTTGAAACTACATATGAAGTATGGAAGAAATTAGAAGAGATTTATAGTGGTGATGAACATGTTAAGATTTCCAAAGAAGAGAGTTTAAAAGGAAAGTTTGACGACATGAGAATGTCTGAAGGTGAGAATATCCAATAGTATGGACAAAGGATTAAAGAGATAGCTGGTAAGATAAAGAGTGCATGAGGGAAAGTGGAAGATGCAATAGTAATCAGTAAGGTACTGAGAACCCTGCTACCAGTCTATGCTATCTGAGTTGCAGCTATTCAGGAGCTGAAATCCATTGACAAGACAAAGGTAACTCTTGACTCTATATTGGGAAACTTACTGCTTTTGAACTAAATGGCTATGATGGTAGTGTACAGAAATCAGAATCTGCATTCAAAGTTTTTGTCTCTAACCCATCTATGAGAATAAGTAGAGATACCAGCCATAACTATGAATCTAGATCCAACAGAGATGCTGAAGATGAAGACAACTTAGTGGAACTTGAAGCATTGTTGGCAAAACGACTGCCTAGAGGCACTGGTAAATATAGAGGTAAGCTACCTTTAAAATGTTTTTCATGCAACAAGATTGGTCATATATCAACAAATTACCCTAATGGTGAAAATGAATACATGAGAGACAAATTTAAGAAATACAAGGGTAAAGGCAAGAGATATTGTCTTGTAGTTATTGACAGTGGTATTACTGATGATGATGCTAGTGAAGATATTATGTTTGTAGCTATTAGGGAAGAAATATTAGATCAAAAGGCACTAGTATCCAGAATGGATAACTCTAATGATTGGATCATTGATAGTGGTTGTTCACATCACATGACCAGTGATCGGAGCAAATTTATTTCCCTAAAGGAATTTGATGGTGGTGTTGTCAGATTTGGCAATGACTCACCCTGTATGGTTAAAGGTAAGGGAGTTATTTCTCTTAATGGGAAGAACAGTGCTGACGATGTCTATTGGGTTGAAGGCCTAAAGCACAATATTTTAAGTGTGGCACAACTTAATGACACATGATACCCACTGGAGTTTAGAAATGGAATGTGCAAAATCTTTGACAACAAAGGTGAATTGATTGCAACTGGGAAACAGACCAGAGGTAATCTATTTCATCTAAATCCTAAAGTTAGAAATTGTTTTATTGCAAAAATAGATGATAGTTGGCTTTGACATAGGAGGTTCTGTCATATAAATTTTGACAATATTGTTAAAGTAAGCAAGTCTAAGACAGTAAGAGGTCTGCCTTTGCTGACAAACCGGTTAATGCACTTTGTAAAGAATGTCCACTACGAAAGATGAATTCTTCAACTTTTAAGAGCAAGTCCTTCTCAGCAGAGCACTTGTTAGATTTGGTTCATACAGACCTATGTGGACCAATAAGAACAAGAAGCATTGAAGGTGATAGATACTTCATGATCTTTACTAATGATTATTCAAGTATGACATGGGTCACATTCTTGAAGGATAAGAATGAAGCTTTTGGTAAATTCAAGGCATTCAGAGCCTTAGCTAAGAAAGAGAGTGGCAAAAAGATAAAATGTCTAAGAATAGATCAAGGTGGTGAATTCACTTCTATGGAGCTCACTAAGTATTGTGATGATAATGGTATCAAGTGGTAGCTTTCTGCACCAAGGACACCACAACAGAACCGTATAGTGGAGAGAAACAACTGGTCAGTGGTTGAAGTTGCTAGGACTATGTTGATACAAGGAGGTGTATCAAAAACATTTTGGAAAGAAGTTGTAAGTACAATTGTGTACACAATGAACTGCGTTCTGGTGAAAAGAGGTAAGGACAAGACCCCATATGAGTACTGGTATGGAAGATCACTTGATGTTATCTATTTTAAGATATTTGGAAGCAAATTTTTTATTAAAAGAGGTGATTACATAAGCAAGTTTGAAGCTAAGAGTGATGAAGGCATATTTCTTGGCTATTCCACCAAGAGTAAGGCCTATAAATGCTTCAACAACTGGACATAGAAAATTGTTGAAAGTGGTGATGTTCGTGTAGATGAATGTCCTGAAATTTCAGAAGGAACCAATTCTTAGAAGAAGGATGAAGATCCTTGGATTTTGCTTTTGGAACTTGAAACTGTTAAATCAGAAACTGGTAAAGCAAATCCTGATGTACTTGTTCAACCAGAACAAATAAATTCAGAGGAAGATGATAATGAAGAAGCTGAACTTGAAGAGAATGATCATGTTATTCCTAGGTATGTGAGACTGAATCACAGTCCTGAACAAATAATTGGAGATAAGGATGCTGGTGTACTAACCAGAAGGAGAATAAGAGAGAACTCTTGCATGATCTCCACCTTTGAACCTAGAAGTGCTAAGGAGGCATTTGGTGATGATCATTGGGTGAAAGCTATGGAGGAGGAGTTGGATCAAATTGAGAAGAACAACACTTGGACCCTAGTACCTCGACCAATAAACAAGAATGTTATAGGTACTAAATGGGTGTTCAGAAACAAATTAAATGAAGTTGGTGTTGTAGTTCACAATAAGGCAAGATTAGTATGCAAAGGATATGCGCAAGAAGAAGGAGAGGATTATGGAGAAAATTTTGCACCAATATCAAGACTGGAAGGTGTCTGAACATTGTTTGCATTTGCATCTCATAAGAAATTCAAGGTATACCAGATGGATGTTAAGTCTGTATTCTTGAATGGGATACTGGAAGAAGAGGTTTATATAGAGCAGCCTAATGGTTATACATTGGAAAATAAGGAAGACATGGTATGCAAATTGCATAAAGCCTTGTATGGATTAAAGAAAGCACCCATAGCATGGTATGAATGGCTTCATACTCATCTGATGAAGATAGGCTTTGCTAGATCCAGTGATGACAACAACATTTATCTCAAGTCTGAAGGAGATGAAATACTGGTCAGTGAAGTATTTGTAGATGACATTATATTTGGAGGTAATGATGACATGGGTAATTGTTTTGCAGATGAAATGAAGAATGAATTTGAGATGTCATTAGTAGGGGAAATAAAAAAATTTATAGGCTTACAGATACATCAAATGAAGAATGGTATTTTCATTACTCAATTCAAGTATGTGAAAGAGGTTTTGAAAACTTTCAGTATGAATGACTATAAACTAGTTGGAGCCCCAATGGTTATAGGTTGTAAATTGTCCAAGGAAGATGCATCTAAGTCTATAGATGAAAAGGAATACGGGTCAATGATTGGAAAATTACACTATGTTGTTCATAGTCGACTGGATATTGCCCATGCAGTTGGTATTGTTGCTAGATTTCGGAAGAATCCAAAGGAGGCACATCTGATGGCAACCAAGAGAATTTTTAGATATCTGAAAGGTACTGTGACTATGGGTTATGGTATCCATATGATGGAAATTTTGATTTGAAAGATACACAGATGTTGATTGGGTAGGAAATGTTGATGACCAGAAGAGTACTACCGATGGAGCATTCTTTCTAGGAGGAAGGCTAGTCTCATGGAGTAGTAAAAAGAAGAGTTACACTTCACAATCTACTGCTGAAGCTGAGTATGTAGCATCTTATATGAATTGCACACAAGCTATGTGGATGAGGCACATTTTGGAAGCTTTGAAGATGAAAATCTCATAACCAATAAAGATTTTGTGTGATAATACAAGTGCAATAAACATTTCTAAAAATCCTATTTTGCATGCAAGGACTAAGCACATTGAATTGAAATATCACTTCTTGAGGGAAAAATTTCAAAGTAAAGATGTTATCTTGGAGCATGTTTCTACCAAGGAGCAGCTTGTAGATATCTTTACCAAACCTCTACCTAAGACCACCTTCAAGTATCTTAGAAGTCAATTGGGGGTTGTCCCTCTTCATGAAGTTAGTTGAGCATGATGCTGATTGCATCAGTCCTTGAACCACTTGCAAAATTTTACATGGATTGATGAAGAAGTGGATGTATTCCATAGGGGAAGCATCAAGTTGCAGAATGATGTTGATGCACGGTGAGAGAAGAATTACATGTTTTACTTTCACTTTGGTATTGTTGTCAAAGGGGGAGAAGAATTATGTGATTGAGGAGAAGAATTATTTGTCTGATTAGGTGAACCAATGGCAGGCTAAAGACAGATAGAGCAAGGTGAATACATGGTAATGTAAACTAGGATTCCTATTCACCAATCTCAACAACAATTAGAAGCATTGATATTTGTATTGCCATCAATGTCAAAAGGGGGAGATTGTTGAGATTTTGAGTTTGTTGGTATTTTGCATAGAGATTACACTAATGATATGTTGTCATTGATGTTAATTGAACCGGTAATGGTATTCATGTTATTGTTGATATTGTTATTTTTGATATTGGCTAGTAACCGGTAAGAAGAGTTTTGTGGAAGATGTTGTAAATCGGTATGTAAAGTTTGTGAGTTGAACTGGTGTAAAGGGTTAAACATTTCTATGTAATGTAACTGGTAAACCCTATCGGTTGTTAAACCCTAACCGATCAAGTTTGATAGTTTATTATATGATAAGCAGTGTGGCATGTTTTTTTTTTGTCTAGGGAAGGAGCAAAGTGGATTGCATCTAATGCACAGTGTGTGATGAGTTACAAAGTCCCATGAAGTGGTGATCATGGAGCATTTGGAATTTTCTTTAAGAATGTGAAGAATGCAGTTGGAATTTTGTTTGTAATCTCGATGATGAGAATTAGGTTTTTGTTGTGTTATTGACCTAATTGATTTCTATTTAAGGTTGATGAAGTTGTTTGTAAAGGTTGTTGGCAATATTGATAAAAACCTGTTGAGTGTGTAGTTGCCTAACCAGTGAATGGATCTGCACTTTGAGTGAAGGCAAATTGAAGCTTAGAAGGATCTAATCAAGAAAATGTAGTGCTACTCGGACAGATGAAGAAAACCTATTGTTTTTTAACAATTACAGTACAAGTCAAATCCCTTAACCGGGTAAGCTCTAAAAAGCTTGGTTACTCATTAAATCATCTAACAAGGTGGTCCATTAGCTTGGATTCTTAAATCCTCCAGTGAGGTTACTCCTAACAGGGTATTGTGCTTTTCATCAAGGCATATTTGTAAATCCCTTAACCGGGTGATTCCTTACCGGAATTAGTTCTTAACAGGACTTATTTTAAAGCTTTAATAGGCTTGGCTCCTAATAGGGCGAACTTCAGAAGAGTTCAGATAGCTATTCTTATGAGTCTCATCTCACCATGGTTTTTACCTATTTGGGTTTCCACATATAAATATTTGTGTCAAGTGGTGAATGCTTTTGTGGTTGTGATCTTATTTGTTGATTTGGTTAACTTCTGATAAGGCATGTTAAGTAGAAGCATTGAGAGTTGAATATGTTGAGTTATGATTAAGCATTGTTGATGTTTACAAGATTGAAGTTGTTTACTATTAAAGTTGTCATAACAGGTAAATCGGTTGATGTCAAGTATTGTTATGAATAATGATCTTGACTGAGATATGTTTACTTTGTTTGACTGAGTTTGAGTTTGGGAACTTTGTGTCAGTTTTTCAATATACCGATTCACCCCTCCTCTCAGTATTCTACCGAATACCTACTCTTTCATCATACCATCATGATTTCTAGTCCATGTTTCTCCTTTCCATAGAATTCAAGGCATTGACCAAGTACCTATGCTCTGTAGGAACTTCCTCTTCTTCCTGCCCTTATGGGCTCTCCACCTTTCCCACTTCCTTCGAGCCATCAGGTCCTCTCTCCAACCTGCCTTCCAAGTTCTCAATCAACCTTCTAAGTTGATCATTTTCTTCTCTGGTCTCTTGCACCATCTTGGAAAGTTCCACATTTGTCATCTTCAGAGGCATTCTTCTAGCCTCGCCCTCTGATTCTTCCACTGACATGTACTATTCTTCTTCCCAAAAGGATTCTTCCTTTGCACTGATACCAAATTGATGCAGAGAGTCTCAGTGTTGGTATAGGATAGGTTCCCCTAATCCAAGAACACACCAAGGATCCTAGAAATCACACAACACTCCAAGGGTTAAGGAAGATCCGCTTGACAAGTCCCACATCCCTTTCTCTTAAATAGAAGACTACCGGTACAAGGTCTCTTTGATCTACCTGTACAAAGTCTCTATGGTCAGCAATGGTTTGGTTCCTTCTCCAATGCAACAATGGCTAATTAGAGTTTTATTTGAAGACCCCTAGGTCAGGGAGTCCTCGTTCAACCACTGAGTTTAGGTTCCTTCTACTAGTTTGGATAACTGCTGCAACAAGGTCTACAAAACCTAGTAACCCTACCAGACCGGTTTTCTACACTTAACTCTTTGTTTCTCCAAAATATTAGAAAAAAAATCCTAGATTTGGATGCCCTTTGGTGAGTTACAAAACATATCCTAAGGGTTCTTACCGGTAGGGAACACAAGAATCCAAAACCTACTTGGTTAGGAGACTGGTATAGCCCAATTAGGCCTATTTACAAAGGAGTGTGTAGACAAAGACCTTAACTCACCAAAATAATTCAAGGAAAACTCTTAGGACATGGAAAATACACCCATTCCTAAGTCTTAGGTCATTATTAGACCTTTAACCCTTGATGTGAGACCTGTTTGCTTACACTTGTCGGTGGCCACATGGATTTGCCCACCTTATTGCATCAAACCCTCACCTCTAACTGGTCCTAACCTACAAAAGGCCTTTAAAATCAAAAAATACATTGGCCATACTAGTATCCCCTTCAAATCCGTGAACCACCAAAGAAGGATCAGTAAGGTAAGGCCATTTCTTTGCAAAACCCTAGACAAAACTATCAAGTCTAGGACACTTCTAAAAGTTTGTCGATTTCTTCCTTGTCTTGTCAAATTAGGACCTCAGAAATGGTGATTGGTCACTCTAACACATCCCACTACTTTCCAAATTCAAAAGTGATCGTACAGTACGGTACACCATGTAGAATAACAAAATTGCAGGAAATTCTCAGAATTCTATTACTTCAATGATGCCAAAGTTTACAAATTCATTCCCCCCTCTCATTCTCTCTTCAATGGTGATTGGGGATGACATTTAATACCTTCTTCAATGGTTATCAACCACCTTTTGAACCAAGGTGACCATTGGAAAGAAGTTGTTATTTGCAACCAAAAGTTGTCAAGTCTAATCAACTTTTGACATTAAACCTTTCTAAGACATCTCCAACACATAAGTACCTATAAAAAATACTCAACCAAATACCCCTAGGCCCATATGCCCATGGTGGATTATCAATTTTCCAAATCCATGTCATTGGGGAACAAGATGGGGTTTATTACAAACAAATCAAACATCAAACAAACAAGACTACCTTGTTACACAGATTGAAAGGTCACATTCACATGTGTGTCCTTTAGCCTTTTACCGCTCTTATTATCTTAGTCATGAGGTGCTCCTACACCAAGAAGTCTAAAGCTCTAGAGAAGTTCAAGATTTTCAAAGTTATGGTTGAGACAGAAACATGTTTGAAGATGAAGTGTCTGAGATCTAACAGAGGTGGTGAATTCAGTTTCGGTGAGTAATGCTTTTTGTCAAGAGCATGGGGTAAAGAGATATTTCTATGCTCCTATAACTCCTCAGCAAAATGGAGTTGTGGAGAGGAAGAACAATACCAATCAAGAAGCTGCTAGAACCATGATGTTGGAGGGAAATGTACCACATGTTTACTAGAGAGAAGTTGTGAGTACTATTGTTTACACTCTTAACCCGGTGCATATCAAATGTGATACCAGAGATGTGGATGATCGGAAGAGTACTAGTGGTGGGGCATTTTTCTTGGGAAAAAGATTGGTTTCATGGTTGAGAAAAAAGTAGAACTCTATTTCTTTATCTATTGCATAGGCAGAATAAATTTCTGCTGCTAACAATTGTACTCAGGTAATATGGATGAAGCAAATGTTAAAAGATATCAAAGTTGTGTATGATGAGCCTTTTGTTATCTGCAATGATAATTCAAGTGAAATTAACATTTCTAAGAATCTGGTGTTGCATTTAAAGACTAAACATATATCCCTCAAGTTTCACTTTTTGAGAGATAAGGTAGATGAGAATGAAGTTAGATTGGAGCATGTGTCTACTAAGGAACAAATTGCAGATATTTTCATGAAGCCTTTGCCTAAGGATACTTTTGAGTATCTCAGGAGCAAGTTAGGGGTGATTGCCCCTCCTAGAAAGAACTAAGATGCATTTGGTATGCATCAGTTTGGTGCATTTCAAAGTCATATCTTGTGATCCAGATTGATGAGTGGTGGCTGGTACTCAGGGGGAGTAGTCAATTTTGTGAATCAGATGTTTAGATTGAGATTTGTAAGTCAGTTTTGTGGTTTGTTTGCAAATATGCACATTTGCTATCGATGTCAAAGGGGGAGAGAGTCATGTGAAAAACCTTAAGAGGGAGAGCGAACCATGAGAGTTTTTGGGGGAGAGGTTTCTTTGTCATTGATTATTTTTCATATCATATGTTTGTTGGATATTGATGCTGCTCGGATATGTTGTTGTCATTGATGTCAACATATTCCTATCTTTTGGTACTCCAATGATTACAAAGAATTGATCTGGTTGCTTTGTCTAATTGGGATACTGAATCAACTAGAGATACTTCATTCTTTATTGGTTTTAGTGATCTTAAAGTTTACTTGATCATATCATTTGATCTAGATTAAGGATTGGTTTTTCTGTTCAGTGGTTGGCATAGTCTGGTATTTGATCCATTGTGCTCTAGTATGATCATATCTTAAGTTGTGGATTTGGGAGAGTGTTTGGGATGTTCATGTGTATCTTCATTTCAGGTGGTTCATGATTTGGTGCTCCACAAGTTCTCTTTCTAGTCTGAATTGTTGTTGTTAAGTGTTCTTGAGTGTTAGTGTATTGATCAATGAAGATTTGATTAAGTGGTGATGGTGCAGCTATTGTGGATGGTTCTAACGTGCTTGTTGGTGTTTCTTGATCATGTCCTATTTGTTTTGGTGGTCCGCATTGATCATTGTGCATGGTATAGAAGATATTTTGGGTTCAATGATAGTATTCGTCTTATGCAGTATTTTTGGTGGTGTAGCATGTTGCAGTTGATCTTGGCAAGAAATCTGGTGGCGTTGCCTGTTCAAGGATTTGATTTGGGTCCATGCTATGTTGTTTATGATATTGTATTGGTCTGGTGGTTGATTTATGTATCATGTGATGTAATTTTGTAATTAGGTGCTGAGGGTTTTGGCCAACCTTGTAGTCAAGGTTGATGAACTGTATAAATAGGTGTTATATTTATGTAATTTAGGTGGCGTGGTTGTGAAAATAAGAAAATTCATCTTTCAGTGTGATGTATTGATCAGATATTATTGTAGAGAAGATAAATGAGTTTAACCAAAACTGTCATAAGGCATTAGAAGATGTTATTCTTTCAATTCATCTTAACTGGATTGTAGTCTGAATGTTATTGTAAGGTAGTGAACTTTCCCTGAGGGTTGTAGCCTTCCAGGTCATTATATTTTGAGTAGTGAGCTCTAGGCAGTGTGCTTGAATGCATGTGCATTCCCCATTGTAATATTTACACATAATACTATAGAGTATCATCTTATTGTGGGTAGGTTCCCACCATGGTTTTCCCTTAACCGGGTTTTCTACATCAAAATATTGGTGTTCTGTGTGTTGTTTTTATTATGTTTATCTTTATTCTTGTTGCAATTGATCAGATCTAAGATTATGCTTAAATTGTTTAATCCAGTGAAAATTGATTCACCCCCTCCCCCTCTCAGTTTTACTTCATTGTTGTTGCCAACAATTGTTATTAGAGCTAGATCCTCCAGAAGAAGCTAGGCTGCTTGAGGGGATCTAGGATGGAAACCTATGTGTTCAAGAAGGAGAGTCTGAGATTTGATGGAAATAGCTACACTATATGGAAGGGCCAGATGGAAGTTCATTTGAAGTGTCTTGGGGAAGAGTATTGGAAGATTACAAAGAATACCTATAATGTTCCTTAGAATGGACCGGTTACTATTGTTAACATCAGGGATGTTGAACATAACATAAGAGATAAGGAAGCATTGTTGAGTGCCTTGACCAATTCAGAGATGACTAATGTGATGGGTTTGCAGATTACACATGAGATTTGGGAGAAGTTAGAGACCTTGTATGAAGGAGATAAACATGTCAAAGTTGCTAAGCTATAGAGTTTGAAAGGGAAGTATGAGATGTTGAAGATGGGTGAATATGAGAACGTATTTACCTTTATGGCTAAGGTGAATGAACTTGCCCTAGGTATCAGATGTGCCAGTAGAACTCTTGAAGAAAATGAGATTGTTACTAAAGTGTTGAGATCTTTGCCTCCTTCTTACAAGGCTAAAGTAGCTACTATTGATGAGATCTGAAGTGTGACTACTGTGACTAGAGACATGCTAGTTGGTAAGCTTGTTGCTTTTGAGTTGTGCAAGTTTGGAGAATCACATGGAAAATTTGAGACTACATTCAGAGCCTCTATATCTAGGAAGCAGATGTATGATCCTGGAGAAATTTCATGTTGGGTATCTAAATATGAAAGAGAAAAGAGAGAGATGGAAGAGAAATAAAGAGAGATGGATGATCTTGAAGCCCTTATTGCTAGAAGATTGCCTAAGGGAGCCAGTAAGTATGATGGAAAGTTACCTTTGTAGTGTTTCTCTTGTAATAAGATAGGACATTTTTCTTCTAGGTGTCTTGAAAGAATGTCTAGGTATGACAAACATGATAAATATTCAATAGATTTGATAAGAATGATAGATCTGAGAAGCATGATAATCATGATAAGCCCTATAAGCCTAACCAGAAGTTCAGATGTTAGAAGAAATGTTATTGTGTTGTTGATGAAGGTGTGACAGATGAAGAGTTTGAGAATGAGAATTTAGAAGATGAGTTTATATTTATTTCTATAAAGGAATGTGATTCGGTACCAATAAATTCTACAAGCTGCATTGTTGAGGAGAAAGCTTTGGCTACTAAGATTGAAGAGAAAGATGAATGGGTAATTAATAGTGGTTGTTCACATCATATGATAGGTGATAAAAGAAAATTTGTGAATATGGAGAGGTATGATGGTGGTATAGTGAGATTTGGAGATGATAAAGCTTGTGTGATTCATGGCAGAGGTTCAATTTCTTTTGATTGTAAGCATATTGATGATGATGTCTTGTATGTTGAAGGTTTGAAACATAATCTTTTGTGTTGGATAGATGGTTGATAAGGGATATGATTTGCAATTCAAGAATGATAAATGCAAGATCCTAAATGCCTTCGGTATAGAGATTGCAACAGAAACTAAGACTAAAGGTAATATCTTTCATTTGAATGCTAGTGAGAAAATTTGCTTGATTTCCCATATTGATGAAAGTTGGTTGTGGCATAGAAGGATGTGTCATGTTAATTTTGACTGCATGATAAGGATAAGATCTACTCAAGTTGTTAGAGATTTGCCTAAAATCGTGAAGCCATCTAATCCAGTATGTAAAGAATGTCAGTTGGGAAAGCTAACATGAACTACATTCAAGAGTAATTTGTATTCATCTAATGGTTTATTAGATCTCGTGCATACTGACTTGTGTTGTCCTATAAGAGTGAGAAGCATGCAGGGTGACAAATATTTCATGTTGTTGATTGATGATTATTCTAGGATGATGTGGGTTACATTTCTAAGAGAGAAATTAGAAGCGTTGGAGAAACTTGAGATATTCAAAGCTAAGGTGGAGAATGAGACAGGACTGAAGCTAAAGTGTCTGAGATCTGACAAAGGAGGATAATTCACATTTGGTGAGTTTGATTCATTCTGTGAGAGGAATGGAATTAGAAGACAATTATCTGATCCTAGAGCCCCTCACCAAAATGGAGTTGTTGAAAGGAAGAACAAAACTATTTTTGGATTTTGCTCAGACTATGTTGATCGAAGAAAATGTTGCACAAACCTTTTGGAGAGAAGTTGTTAGCACTGTTATTTACACATTTCAAAATTTTTGGAAGCAAATATTATATCAAGAGAGATGAGGATATACGAAAGTTTGATGCAAGATGTGATGAAGGAATCTTCTTAGGTTATTCTACTAAGAGCAAGGCCTACTGATGTTAAAATAAGAGGTTGAGAAAGATAGTGGAGAGTGCAAATGTGAAGGTTGATGAATGTCATGCAAAGAAGATCAAAGCATGTGGATATGAGTTTGATGATCAGGATATTATTTCAAAGCCTGTGCATATTGAAATCTTAAAGAAAAATACTCTGGTATAGGTAGTTGATCCATATATTGTTGTTGTTGGTGAAGAAGTTCAAGAGCCAAAATCAAAACAATCAAAAGACTTTGAGGTATGTAAGATTGAATCAATCAGAAAATTAGATTATTGGTGACAAAAATAAAGGTGTGATGACTAGGAGAAATATTTCTCCTGAAGAGATATTTTTTACTTCAAATATTGAGCCTAAAGATGTTGCAGAAGCATGTAAAGATGAGAATTGGATAAAATCTATGGAAGAAGAGTTGAACCAAATTTAGAAGAACAACACATGGGAACTTGTTCCAAGACCTAAAGACAAGAATATGATTAGCACTAAATGGGTGTTCTGGAATAAACTAAATGAAGCTAGTGAAGTGGTTAGAAACAAATAAAGATTGGTATGTAAGGGATGTTCTTAGATGGAAGGAATTGATTATGAGGAGAATTTTTCTCTAGTGGCTAGTGTAGTCACATAAATCTGTCCATTCAATTAAATGAATATTTACTATTTATTTGATTATTAAATTCACTAGCCAAAATTAACTATTTAATTAATTCATCCTTACACTCTTCTTCTATTAACTAAATAAATTATCCAATTTATTTAAATTAATTCATTAAATCACACCTCTGAACTAATTAAATGAATAAAACATATTTATTTAATTTAAACCACTTTCGTCTTTTAAATAAATAAATAAATATTTATTTAAATCACTAAACAAATCCCCCCCACTTGCATTCTCCTACAAATGCAAGTTGCGCCTATTTTGTTGAAATAAAGTAATTTATTTTAATTAAAATCCTATTTTCCCTCACCCACCAAACCCACTTGTTCACTAAACCCACTTTCAAAATTCTTCTAAACACTCCTAATTAGCCTAATCCCATCTCCTAAATATTGTCACATTCCTAAGCAACTTGAAGTCACTTCTCAAAGCCTCCAAAGTCTTTGAAAAGTATTTAATGCTTTATGTGTTCAACAAGCTAACCCCTAAAGTCCTCCAAACCACTAATGGCTCTTACATGACCATTAATGGCTCTTACATAACCATTTATGGTTAACTCAACTCACCCACATGGTTAGAGACTTTACCTCTGACTCAACCCTCATTTGACTCATGGGTCTCTTCAAGCATTTATTGCTTTGACCATGGTTATCCTCACTAACTCTTGCACAAGAGTTTATCCATTGGATAAAGGCATTATTCATTGGATAAGGCTTTATTCATTCAACCCAACTTAAACCTTAACTCCTAAGGTAACCCTCAAGTCATCTCAATCATTTAATGCTTCTTCCATCTCCTCTCAAGCCATCTCATGTTGACATTTATCATCCTAGGATTGGATTGAAATCCCTCAAATGGATCATAAACCCATCAATCTTGACCCTTGTTGAGCTTACTCAATCTCAACCATCCATTGCTCCATTTTACCTATAAATAGAGCTCACATTCCTCATTTTCAAATCCTCAAGCATCTAAGATCATCTAGCCATAATCCTAAAAATCTTACTTCCATAGTAGTGGAAAGTTGAGAGTTATACTCATGTGGAACTTGGAGAGGAGAGGAACAAGGGAGGAGCATCTATGAGCATCTTGGTTAGTATTTGGAGGAGTGTAGTTTATCTGTTTTATATTTGCATGATTTCCATTTCATGTTTAATATCTCTCTTGATATGCTTGCTTAGGATAATGTTGTGTTGCTAACACTAACGTTTGAACTTGTTTCTTGTGTTGTTGTGTTTGCATTACTATTCTAATCCTTTTTGCAGAGCATCATTTGGTGAACCCGACGTGAACCGAACACGCAACATTTTGATCGATTTTAATAAACCACTAACTTTGGTTGTTTTAATTGACACACAGGTCATGCTTTAGGACCATTGAACACACTTTAGTGCCTTCAAAAGTTGGTTCTTTAGCGCTATTGTCTTCCAATTGGTGTTGTTGTCCTCCTTATAGCGCTATTGGCCATTAAATAGCACTATTGTACCTAGTTTTAGTGCTTTTGTGCTCTTTGTTTGACATAATTTATTCTGTTTAACAGAGTATTTTAGTGCAGTTGTCATTCTTGTAGCACGATTGTAGTTAGAATAATGCTTCCATAATTAATATAGTGCTTTCACATTAAATAGCACTTTTGTTTTCACACAAAGTAGCGCTATTGTAACAAAGAGTTGTGAAAACTTTTTTTGTAACCGAAAAAAAAAAAAAAAATTAGGCTTGTAGAAGCCCACCAAAAATTCTTGTTTTACTAACTATTTACTTTTTTGTGCAAGTTTTTGGCTAACCCCCTTTGCAGGATTTTCAAGAGTTAGATTAGGAAGTAAATTTGTTTGTTTTTCTAACTTTGTCTTTAAAGTCAGGTTTAAAATGAATTCACTTTCTATTTTTCCTTAAAAAAATTAACTTCACATTTCATTTTGGCTTAAATGAATCACATCTTTTAAATTTGGGTTTAAAAGGAATCTCACTTGTCAAAATAAAAAGAGCCACAAACTCAAACCCAACAAATTTGCTTTTTTGCAAGTTAGGATTCATTTCATTTTGGGTTTTAAAACAAGACAAAACAACTTTTATTTCTTGCATCAAACTAAAATCCACAATCAACACTTCATTTGTGAAAGTTAAAAAGAACCTCCAATTTGTCAAAGTTTTATTTTCAAATCAATTTACTTCAAAGCAAAACGTGTTTCAAATTCAGTTGACCAGGATTTCAAGTTCCTAGATTACATAACATTTTGACTTGAAGTTAAAAAGAACACCATTTTTGTTGGAGCAACATCTCCAAATAGTTTTTAGATCACATTGCTATAACTTGGTTAAAAAGAACAAGTGTTTTCGGTGATTGGCACACTTGTGCAAAATTTTTGTAGAGTGGTCCTACTTTTAACACACACTATCCTCTCCCTTGGCTTTCGTGGTCCTAGGTGCAAGAGAAAAGTGTTAGTGACACTCAAAATTTTATATTTTTAAGAGAGCCCTGCCAAGAGACACATCACTCTTGGGAATAGCCTCATGCAGTAAATCCTTTGAGCCGCTATAGAAATCAGGTGTGAGTGAAAGTTGTAGCCTTGGGTATAACTGTTCCTATGGTGTAACTTGCCGAAAGGACATATGGGCCCCACCACAGATTACAAGGCTCTTAAGTGAGTCACTGCAGGATGAACTTATATCCAAAAACATCAAACATTACTAGACACCTTTTTATATAGAAGCCTACCCATTCTATTGATTGAGAATATTTGTGAGAAGTTCAGCGCAAGAGCATAGATGGTTTTGCTCCCAAGATACTCACCATACATATTTCCTTGAGTAGAAACAGGGCTTTTTGAAAGGCTACTTATAGCTTGATAAAAGTGGTGACTCCCCCATCATAGGGATAATGCTCATGCAAGACTTAGTATATCACATCCTTACCTACCACTGCAGGATTCATAAGGTATGTAGTACCAAAGTTGAAGAAATATCAAGATGTGGGCTGAAATTATCGCAACTAGCCATTTGACCTTAGGGATAAAGTGTGTTTGAAGTGTCTTTGTTTTTGTGTCAGACCAGTGATAAATTGAGCCGACTTCAGGATTTGGTAAAAACATACAAAAACATTTGAAAAGGGGTCAAAAAGTTCAAAGATTGGGTTTGTTATCACTATTTAAAAAATGGGTTTTCCTTTCCCATAAATCGGCTAAGTTTTGAAATTTTGAATTAGACATACTATCAATTGCTTCAGCTCTGTGTTAGGTCTTAGGGGTTTAGGGTTTTAATTTTAAATTGTTCAATGTTTTATCAAAAAACCCTCTGGTTTCTATTTCTTCGTTACTTTATCCACTTAAGTAATGGGTCTCAAGTTCGTAGGAAGTGTCCCCCCTTGTCATTTGCCTAGGCGGTCATTTGAATTAATTGAAAAATTTATGCCTTATGTCTTTTCTTCTTAATGTTGTCAGGTTGAGTAAGTTGTGTGCATCTTTCAGGAAGATCTATGGTTTTTTCTATTTCGTTAGGTGAAGTTGCACGTGGTTTAAGACCCATGAAATGGCGAAAAGGAAATGCATTCTAAATGGTGATTTTGGTTCGATTTAAAGAGGTCTCATCTTGTCCAAGATCTAACGGCTGGCATTATTTCGCAGCCTGAACTGGCAAGTGAAATACCTTTTGCGAAATGGCGAAAGCGTCTGGTGGGACCCTACATGCGAGGATTTTCTAAGTGACTAAAAGGTGATCAAGTCCCATTTGATCCAACGGTTCACGCTATTTTGTAGGATGAAAATGCTCGACAGTTATCTTTCGTGAAGTGGTGAAATGACATGGCACTCCACGTTGACGGTCCAACTGGTTGAGAGGGTGGGTAAGGTGGATACATGTGGCAAAGGTCACAATAGTCAGCAAGCTGGGTCTAAAGGTTTAAAGAAGGTGGGTCCCAGAGGTGAGTCATGCTGCGGGATAAGAACTGACCTAGCAGATATAGGTGGCAAGGATGAGGTAACCAGCAACCAATGAAAAGGCGGCGTAAGTAAAGCAAGCATAAAGGGTTTCCCTTAAAGGATGGTCATCTCCAATCTGATCCAACACCTCGCGTTGTTTCATGGCCTGAAGTTGAAATATGTTTAAGCTTCGCGAAATAGCGAAAGACCGCTAGCAGTTAAGGCAAAAGCGCGGTTGATGAAGATGTTGGCGGTCCCGGTGATAGTTAAATGCCGAGTAGTTAAAGTTGCATCTAACGTCTGGCATAGCTTCGTGAAGGAGAAGTGCTCGAAAGATAAAGTCTGTGAAATGGTGAAAAGGAGGTGGGCCCAGTATGAAGGCAAGATTGTTAAGTCAGTGTAACGGTCGATCAAGTTTCTTTTGATCAGACGGTTGGCATGATTTCGCCTAACAAAATTGCCTGAAGGTTATGCTTCGCGAAACAGCAAAAGAGCGAAAGGAAAGAATTGCAGGAATGTTGTGACCCGTTGGAGCGAAAATTTGAATTCTCTCAAGAATTCAATTATGAAGGGACGGTCGAAGCATGCAGAATCAATGTCACAGTTAAGACCTTGGGTACCATATGTGACCTCCTGTCGATTGAGTAAAGGTATTGTTCAAAAGAATTGTTGTAGAAGAGCAGATACAGAGCTATTGTCTTCAAATACAGAGCGAGTCAATTCAGTTGCAGAGTAGATTCCTTCGAGCTAAAATCAGGTTTTCTTGTACTCTTGTGTGGCAATCTCTTTGTGGTGTTTTAATTAAGGTCTTTATTTGTCGTTGAACCATTTGGGGGTAGTTGTTTAATTGCTTGCATTTTCAAAATGGCACCTAAGAGAGAATTTTCTGGGAAAGTCAATTATCAGGAGAGGGCCATTTGTGATGATTTTTTTGAGCAGTTGACATTGTCAACTAATCAAGCATCAAAGGTAAAAGAGTTAGTGCCTAGAGCTCCTCGTTTGAAGATAGGAGAAGGGCTATATGATAAGGGCAACTGGTTGAGAGATCCACAGGTCGGATTGTCTGGGTCAATAGACATAAATGGGAAAGCTCTTATTGAAACTAATAATGAAGAGTTCAGAAGTGTTTTTTGCGCTAAATGAGTTTACAAATTTTTTGGAACCCATTAACTTCAAATCATTATCTCAAGTATATGGTCCACAAAGGAACCACCTTAGGAGTGGGCCTCTCAAGGAATTTTTGTGAAGATAGGTGGGTTGACAGTTGTAGGACCCAACACCAAAGAGCCCTTCTCATTGAATTTGTTTACCCTTAGGGCTAAGGGAATGTATTGGTCACTCTATCAGATTTTGGGAGAAGATGCTGAGGCAAATATGCCCAATCACTACTTGCTAATGATTGCTCGGATTCTGAATCCTTCCCTTGCAGTAACATTTGACTATGCTTCTTTCATTACTGATGCTATCCATGGAGGGTTAGTAGGAATAAAAAATGGGAAGGTGGATAGGCCTTTCGGATGGTATTCACTCCTCATGCATTTATTTCTGTTCAAAGGTGGTGATTACTTTGCTAGTGGATTGGACTTCATAAAGGAGAAAGAGGGAGAAAAGATGCCAGTGCAACTATGGAGTACTGTGCTATCATGGGATAGAGAGGATGCCAGTTTCTTAAAGTTTGATAAATATTTTGCATCAAATATTAGGACTCTCCTCTACTCAGAAAACCCAAGAATCCCCAAGGTTCTTTTGGAGTTTGTCAGACCAAAAGAATTTGCAGAGAGTATAAAGATTGTTCATAATTGGGATGACATTTATCTATACCCAGTCTCAACAGTTTTCAGAGTTTTTCATTTTAGAGGCACTCCATTCTTCTTGCCCTATCAGGTCCCTCTCAAAGTGGGAATTGCAAAAGTCCTCAGGCAAATTGGTAGTGTACAAGAGGCAGAGCTGACAGGCAAGGGTAAAGGGACTATTTTCCCTATGGTTACCATAGCCCATCAATTTATAATAACCAAGGGAGGTTGGAATTGTTTTGAAGAATTTCTCAAACCTTATCATTTGTCAACTACAGTATCCAGGTGTGTTGATCCAGAACACTTCTTCAATGGCATGTTTAGAAAGAGAGCAGTGTGCAGAGGTAGACCCCATCAATTTCAATTTCCTGAAGACCTCATTAGAAATGAGTTTGATCTAGATGAGCAGGAGTTGAGGAAAGAAAAATGGGTGGCTTATAAGAAAGCCTTAGACTTTGTGCATCAGTTTGATGCTAGCTATGACCCATTGTCTAGCTTTTTCCCTTTTGAGGAGAAAATAAAGCTTTTAATTGTTTGCTTTGAGGATGTGATGCAGACCCTGAAAGAAAAGAGGGAAGTTGTGATTAAAAGAAACCCTAAAAAGGCAAGAATGATTCTAATTAGGTCTGCCTCCACCAAAGCAATCCCTCCCGGTGATTATACACTGCACAAGAAGTCTAGTTATAGTGTGTTGATGCCTACAACAGGGGAGCGCTCTACCTCCAAGGGAAAGAGGAAGATACAAGATGTCATTGACATCCAAGAGAGCCCTAAGAAGCAGAGAGTAGGAAAAGAAGTAAAATCTAATACACCTTTGTACTCTCCATCCTAATCCCCTATTCACATAGGAGATGAGCAAGCATCAGTTGAGCAGTTGATACAGTTAGGCAGTCTAGGAGAAATTGCCTATACATATGATGAAGTAGAGGAAGGTATGCCAGAAGAGCCCCTTGCTTCTGAAATGAACATTACTACCACTAAACTTAAAGGCCAGGAGTGGGATCCTGAGATAAAATAGGCCAGTGATGACTTCTTGGCTGACAACAATTTTTTCACATCAGGAGCATTTATGCAGTTTGTATGGAAACAAAATATAGATAAATACAATGCAAGATGCGAGAAGAGAAAAGGTGAGAAACCCAACAAAGATCCAGCTCTGGTGGAGGAGGAAATAAAACAAGAAATGATGGAAGATTTTAAGACCATCACTCCTGAGTGGGGAAGAGATATGGTGGAACAAGCTAGAGTGCTTATTCTCCCTGAGTGGGACATAGCAGATGCCCTGGTACTAGAGGTAGTGAGGAAAGAAACCAAGCCCGTGGAGGGAATTACTTTCAGTAAAGATAATGTTGCACTCGTCATGTGGTCTCTAAAGAGAGATGAAAATAAAAGAAGCAAAGATACCCCAGGGTCAAGTTACCTTGGTGGAATGATAATGAAGAGAGTGCAGAACATAGGGGTGGTAGAAGCTACTAGCACTGTGCTAGAGACTACAAAATTTAGTGTTGCAGTAGCAGAAAAGGAGGCCAAGGAAAAAGAAGATCTCCAATTCAAGTTGGAGACAATTTTGAAGGCTTATAACAGTGCTAAGGAGGACGTAAGAGGTAAGGATAGCATCATTACTAAGTTGCAGAGCCAGTTGATAGGACAGTACCATCAAGGTGAGTCTTCAACACTAATGATCTCCTCCTCTCCTGTAAGACCTCCACCTAGTAGCCCCATCATTGAGTTCCCACCATCTCCAACACCTTCTAGATCCCAAATGATTTAGATTACTCCTCAAGATCTAGTGAATTTTAAATAGGCTTAGGCTTTGTACGCCAAGAAATATGAGGAAAGAGTAAGAGCTACTATTTCAAGTTTTGCAGATACAATGAGTGCTTCACTATTACATAATAATATAAGCAAGATTTTGGATATGTGGAATGAGCTCAATGGAGATAAGGCCATTTTGACACCTATTTTTGACAAGTGGAGGCCTAAAGAGCAGGACTTGGAGCTTATTTGTGCATCTTATGATGAAGCAGAGGCCAATCCTATCATCAAATCCACTTGTGACAGCACCAAAGACCTAGTAAAATTAGCATAAGGGGTGGATAATGCTGATAGAAAAATCAACTTGTACAAAAAGGAGTATGCTGAGCAGGTTTTTGAGTTGCTCCCAGGAGTTTTTGTTAGTCCAGATCAACTGAAGGACAAATAGGTGTGGCTCAAAGAATTAGAGGCCAAACTGTCCGCCAGAATTAAAGGAATTATTGATTTAGATGATGCTTCCTTCTTTGTTGTGACAATTCAGGAGATAGAGAAAATCAAATCTCATTATGGTTTTCTCAATTTAGAAGTCAACAAGATGAGAAATTCCTGGAAGAGGTTGACCAAGGCTAAGACAAAAGTGTTTAATTTTGCGTGGCCAATTGATGATGTGTACAATGAATGGACAACAAAATATGCCATCCAGGATGTAGAGCAGTTAGAGGGTGCTCCTGAATAGTTAGAAGAGGTTGCAACCGGACAGCAATTAGAAGAAGCTACAGAGGTCGAAAAGGACTTGTAACTGTTTTTGTAAAAGGATTTATAACTTCTTTTGGAAAGGAAATGATTGTAACCAATTCTCCTAGGAAAGTCCAAAGCTATGTGCATCCATATTATTATAAATGGATACCAGGACTAAGAGTAGAAAGATCGCAAATAATTGTAAGAAATCGCTGTAGAAATTTATATCTGAGCTTTTTTGAGTTTAATGGAGAATATTCCAAAGTTTTTGTAATACTTTCTTGAAGAATATATCAATATACAGACCATCGGTTTTGAGTAAAACTTTGTGTCATCTTCAAATGTGTTTGCAATTGTTTACTGTTTCATTCTAAATAATCCAGGGTTATTTTGTTTGAATAGGGTTGTAAGGCAACTTTTAGTAGATGTGTTTGCTAGCTTTTCTCTTTAGGAGGGAAATTAAATATGTGGGGATCACTTCTACCAGTAAATTCTCTGTAGGATACTTTGAATCTTGATGAGCATAGTTTGATTTGGTATGCATAAATTCTTATGTGTGTCAGGCATATATAAGGATTAATAGAAGCCGAGTCAATGGGATGTGTAGAAATATTCTGTTTGGGGAATATTGTTTGAATTCAGATGACTCTATGACCTTGGATAAGGCACTGGTATAGATCAAAGTTGTCTATTACATGTTTTGTAGGTCAACATACTGAATATGAGTATAATTTTCATTCCTTTGTTTTAGTTGTTTTCAAGGTGATTAGATCCACTGGTTTTCTAGACTGGTTTGCTGTGGATTTATCTTCTGAAAGTGTGAATTTAGTTCACAAAGGTATACCCGCGTGGACTCTGAGTAGGTCCGAAGTGTGGAAGGTTAAATAATTCCTTGACATATGTTGTCCAAAGAGTTTCCTTCCCTTTGACATCTCTCCTGCACAGAGTTTAATAATTTTATTATAAGGATGTTGAAGTGAATCAGATTTTGAAGACAAACAGGGTTGATTTAGACCCACACCTATTTGTGCCTTTTGAGGCAACATTATTGTGCTTGTGTGCTTGCTCTGTTTTCTTGTCAAAGAAATTCAAAACCAATTCAAACCAAGTATTCATCCAACACAAATTTCCATCAAACATTTGACCAACAAACATCAAACAAAGTACAAATAAGATATCAAATTATATGACCATCCTTCAAATCTTGAGAAAGAGGAATCTTCATCAACATGTCAATTTGAAGAGAAGACCATTGAGTTCAAAGGCTTTTATCAAAAGAAGGAAATTTTTCTATCTCAATAGACAAATTTTTATCTCACACAGTTCCTTCTTGTGTCATATACGTCTATATCTTCAAGGAAAATCCAATGAGTTCGATAAAGAGCCTTTGAAAAACAGCGCTTTTACTCAGTATAGAACCTTGAGTTATCACAAAAACAAAGGAGGCAAAATCAACCCTGATTTCTTTCCAAACATCTGCATTACCTATAACATAGCTCGAGAAGATCCACCAACCACTAAGAGAGAAGAGGAAGAAGAAGAAGCCCCCTTTGTGACAAAATTTTTTTATTGAGGTCCATATTCTATCCACTTTCACATTCATACATCATCAATCCATTCAACTCTCAAAACATAAAAAGGTCTTGTCCTAAAGTTCTTTTTAGATATTGCTTAAATCAAAACAACACATCACTTCTTAGAGTGTCTCTACATCTAGGATAAATCATCCTAAGAGGAATTTCTATGCAGGTTAAAAATAGTCTATGAGTTCATCTTCTCATTACTAGGTAGCCTGGTTTGTAGCACATCTCAAACCTTGCTATACCTTATTACATCAACATTGTTGACAACACAAAGAACTTTGGTAACATCCAACCTTCAATGTTAGAGATACATCTTCTAAAACACTTCAAAAAACACTTATCTCTCATTCCATCACAAACTCATAATTACTTTCACCAACCTCAAAACTTTCAAACAAAATGGCTCACACCAGATCGAAAACTAGACAACCAGAAATAGAAGAGTAGGAAGAAAACCTCAAAGATTTTCATGAGGCCTTTGGAGGAGGCACAAATGCTGAAGATCCCTAGTCATCAATGGAATCCTAATCATCAAGGGAATCCTCCTCAATGGTTCATTCATCCATTCCTTATCTTTCTATACATTGGGGCAACCAAACACATCTTTCTTCTAATCCAAAAAGCTCAAAAAATTGAAATATCCAAAAAACTAAAAATCTTAAAATTGACAAAATCAAATAAAAATTGAAAATCAAAGAATGAACGCATGGATCATCCATCAATTCAATAAAAGGAAGACTCTCAAAATCTTTGATCAAACTAATCACATCTTTTTAATCACTTCATCACTCGAAAATCTATCAACATCAACATGTCTTATATAGGGATAGGTACACTCGAAACCAAATAGATCAGTCTTATACGGGGTACTCACTCTTTGAAACCAGACATTCCTATCAATCATCGAGTCTTGATAATCAATCCATCTATCAAAATCAACACCAACATGTCTTATACAAGGATAGGTACACTCAAAACCAGACAGATCGATCTTATACGGGATACTCACTCTTTGAAACCAGACATTTTTATCAATCATCGAACAAACAAAACAATGACATATATCAGTATGACTGCTGGATTTTGTTCTAGTTAGCCTTATCTTTATCAGTATGACATTCTTATATCTCATATCATACATCTCATTTTCAATAAACATCTCATATCATACATCTCATTTTCAAGATACATCTCATTATCATCATCTAGTCACATTCATCTTGCATCCATCACATGCATATTTGTCACATCATCATGGAATCTTTCTTCAATTTAATATCTTCATCATTCTTCCAATTCTCGCATATCATATCTTATACAGGATGTATCTTTTATGAAACCAGACGCTTTGATCATCTTTATCTTATACAGGATATATTGTTCCTGAAACCAGACACTTTGATCATCTTTATCTTATACAGGATATATTGTTCCTGAAACCAGACGCTTTGATCATCTTTGTCTTATATAGGAGGTGTAATTCCTAAAACCAGACTTGATCTCAATCTTATCAATTCTATCCATCCTTTTCATCTGATCTATTATATCATGTCTTATATAAGATGTATATTTTCTAAAACCAGACGCTTTGATCATCTTTGTCTTATACAGTATACATCATTCCTAAAACCAGACACTTTGATCATCTTTGTCTTATACATGAGGTGTCATTCCTGAAACCAGACTTGATCTCAATCTTATCAATTCTATCCACCCTTCTCATATGACCCATTATATCATGTCTTATACAGGATGTATCTTTTCTGAAACCAGATGCTTTGATCATCTTTGTCTTATACAGGATATATCATTCTTGAAACCAGACACTTTAATCATCTTTGTCTTATATAGGAGGTTTCATTCCTGAAACTAGACTTGATCCCAATCTTATAAATTGTATCCATCCATTACATCAAATAGCACCAACAGCACCCACAATCCCACCTGCAACACTAATAATTTTACCTGCAGTAGCAATAATCCTACCTGCAGCACCGATAATCCTACCTATAGCACCTATAATCCCACCTACAACACCAACTGCACCTACAACACCAATAATTTTACATGCAACACTGATAACACCATCAACAATGTTAGCATCACTAGCAACATTGACAGAACTGATAATTCCATCATCAGTATCAGTAGCACTCATAGCCCCAACAATCCCACCTCCAAAAGTGCATAAACCCGTGACTAATACACTCTTCAATTCCAAAGAAATCCCAACATGGTACAGTAATCGGATGTTAGAGAGTGATTTAGAGACAGATTCACATGAGTGGGAATGGGATTCAGTGAATCTAAATACTTTAGATGAGAAAGACACATCGCCTCCACCACCTCATAAAGATATCCCAGTTTATGGAGAGGCATGGATTAAAACCTTTTGGGTTTGTGAGCAAGAAACACCTTCCACAGGTCCTACATCAAATCCGATGCCTGAACCTAACAAGGAGAGTACCATTGATCAACTTCATTCACTCATCTATATTAACCCTCACTGACACATCCCATGAACTTAACTTGATCGATGGGGTAATGCCCATTATCCATCCTGAACTCATCGAATGGAACTGACCTAATCCCCCATGCCTTGACCAATACCAAAATGATGAGGTGATCATTGACTTTTTGGAACTACGGGATAACATAACAAGTGGGATCACAAAGTTGGATTCGCCATCAAACTTAATAGCACAACATACTTTGGGGCGGATGCCAAACCTTTTTAGCTGCAAAAATATCACAATGAAATATGGATCTTCCAGTGAAAACCATACTGTGGCACTTTTTGATCCCAAAAATTTAAAAATAAAGAGTGTATCCAACGGTGAAAACCTCTCTGAGGCACCTACAGATGAAAGGTTTGACATCCTCCCATCTAGTACAAATAAGGAGATATCGAAGATCCTAATCAAGGAAACAAAAGAATTCAATGTGGGGACCCCTGAGACTCCTCACCAAATACATTTGGCATCTCTACTCACTCCAAAGGAACAACCAACAAAATTTGTATAATTCTTCAAGAAGCATCAATCAACTTCACATGGTCTTATGCAGACATGCCTAGTCTAGATCTTGATTTGGTCATGCATCACCTCACCATGGTAGAAGGAGCTAAACCAGTAAATCAAAATCTCAAAAATATGCACCCACAGATTGTTGTGCTTGTCAAAGAAGAACTCAAAAAGCTCTTAGATGTTGGTTTCATCTGACCAATCAATTATGCTGATTGGATCTCCAACATTGTACCTATCGGTAAACCAAATGGGGGCATCTGTATCTATATTGACTTCAGAGATTTGAACAAGGAATGTCCTAAGGATGATTTCCCCATACCAAACATCGACATGATCATGGACCTAACAGCAGGACAAGCCATGCTTTCTGTTATGGATGGATTTTTAGAGTACAACCAGATAAAGATCGCTCCAAAAGATCAACATAAAACTACTTTCACATGCCCATGGGAAAACTACTATTGGAATGTGATGCCATTTGGTCTAAAAAATGCACGGGCAACCTATCAAAGAGCGATGAAAACCATCTTTCATGACCTAATGCACACTATAATGAAGGATTATGTCGATGATTTACTAGCTAAATCATTAACAAGAGAAGGTCATCTTGCCATATTATTAGATAAATTTTTTGACAGACTAGAGCAATATCATGTACGACTTAATCCAAAGAAATGTGTCTTTGGGGTGACCTCTGGGAAGCTCCTAGGATAAATTATCTCAAGCAAAGGCATTGATGTCGATCCAGCAAAAGTTAAAGCAATCATGGACATGCCACCTCCAAAGAACATTAGTTAGTTAAGGACATTACAAGGGCACCTACAATCAACTTGGAGATTCATTGCACAACTGGCAGACAAGTGTCATTCCTTTACGCATCTATTACACAAGAATATCTACTTTCAATGGGATACAAAGTGCTAGCAAGCATTAAAAATGCTTAAAGATTACCTGATGAATACACCATTGCTGATCCCACCAGATCCAAGTAGACCTCTATTGCTATATATTTTAGCTACTAATACGAAATTAGGAGTACTACTGGCACAACACAATGCAGAAGGAAAAGAGTGTGTTGTATACTATATCTCTCGCACATTGGTAGGATATGAACTCAATTACACACCTATTGAGTGAGCTTGCCTAGCAATTATTTTGGCAGCCACTAAACTAAAGCACTACATGCTGACACACAAGGTACAACTCATTGCTAAAATTGATCTACTCAAGTACCTACTTAGTAAGGCATCATTAACAGGCCTCTTGGCCAAATGGGTTATGATTCTGAGTGAATTTGACATTGAGTACATGGATTGAAAAGGCTATCAAGGGGAAAGTTATTGCAGATCGATTGGCCGATGCACCCCTCACAGGTGATCATCATCTTGTTTCAAATTTTCTAGATGAAGAGATCTTCATGATCGTCGCAACACAACCATGGAAGCTCTACTTTGATGGCTCATATACTAGACATGGCTCGGGGGTAGGCATTCTTTTCATTACACCTCAAGATGATAGCATCCCAAAGTCATATAGGTTCACTTTCCCATGCACCAATAACATAGCAGAATATGAGGCCTTAATCATAGGACTCAGATTGGCTATAAAATGGCATCTCAAAGAGCTACAAGTATATGGAGATTCTTAGCTAGTCATCTGACAAGTCACCGATGAGTATCAAACTAAGGATGATAAGCTCATGCCATATAAAAGGATGGTGGATAATTACAAAGAATCATTTTACAACTATCACATTTGAGCAAGTACTTAGAGATTAGAATTGAGCTACTGACGCCATGGCTACAATTGCATATCTCTTAGATCTTCCACATAATTCAATACGCTACAAGTTCTTGGTAGAAAAACTTTGGATTCCCGCTTATGATATCCTCAAATCTGAGATGATATGTCGCCTTGTCAGATCTGAATCCCCATGGTACAGTGAGTTCTACACCTACCTTCATGATCAAACACTTCCTCCTAACCAATTGAATAACCAATGCAAAACCTTCATCTGAGAAATTGCTCGATACACCATCATTGTTGAAACCCTATACCGATGCAGTCTTGATGCTACTCTCCTTCGATGTTTGGAGCAAGATGAGACAAAAAAGGCCTTGGAAGAGGTACATGAAGGAATTTGTGGGACTCACTCAAGCGTTCCTTCCTTAGCAAAGAAAATCATGCGAGCAGGATACTATTGGCCATCCATGGAAAAAGACTCCTACTATTTTGTCAAAAATGCAAGAAGTGCCAAGTTCACGAAGACTTTATACATGCACCAGCACAAGAATTGCAACCAATCATAACACCATGGCCCTTTTGTCAATGGGGACTTAACCTTGTGGGTAAAATTCATCCAACTTCATCCAATGACCACAAATTTATCATTACCGCCACCAAATACTTCACAAAGTGGAGCGAAGCTATTCCACTTACCCAAGTCACCGACAAGCAGATCGCCTCATTCATCCTTAATTACATCATCTTCCGGTATGGTGTACCCATGTCCATCATCATAGATAACGGGCTTCCTTTCAAAAATCAGGATGTTCGTGAGCTCTATGAGAAGTTTCACATCCAACACCGCTTTTCCACTCCCTATTACCCACAAGGCAATGGTCAGGTTGAAGCATCGAACACGAATATATTGAGAATCCTCAAGAATATAGTCAATGATGTTGGTCGTGATTGGCACATTCAATTAAATCCAGCACTATGGGTGTATCAAACTAGCATTCAAACCCCTACAAGCGCAACTCCCTACTCATTCGTCTATGGCGCAGAAGCCATCCTTCCTATTGAGGTTGAGATACCTTCTCTACGAGTTTCCTTGCATAATCTAATAGATGATGATGCATACTAAGTCTCCTCTCTTCAAGACTTGGAACTACTTGATGAAAGGTGACAAGTTGCATACAACCACCTCAAGGCCTATCAACAATGCATGAGCAAAAGCTATAACCATCAAGTTAAACCTCGTACATTTGAGGTAGGGGATCTTGTTCTCAGAGAGAATCCTCATAACCAACCAAATAGAGAACATCAAGGAAATTTTGAATCAAACTGGTTGGGTCCATATGTTATCACTATTGTATTTGTGTCTGGGGCATATCAGTTGGCTACTTCAGAAGGAGAACCGCTAGCAAACCTGATCAACAATATGCACCTCAAACGGTTTCATACATAAGCTGTACAGAGCATCAGGCTCCAATACATACCAGAAAAACACCAAAAACATTTAGAAAAATGTCCTGAAGAAAATACAAAAAAATCAAAATAGTAAAGAGAAAAATCATTTATCCAAATGGTGAACAACCACTCCGATGGCACCTTGGGTAAGTGTGATGGTGAAAACCTAGCAAATAGGCACCACTTGTAAAGGCTCTGGCTCCATTGTCTTTCAGACTTGTTGCAATCACATTCATTGCATCCATTCATCCATCAGTCAAACCATGGCTTGTTATTGATATGCAATTAGGGATAGTACTTCATGTGTCTTGCATCCTACTTTTTTATAGTAATATCTAAACTGGGGGCAATGCTCTTAACCTATTGATGGAAGTGGATTCTGCATTACCTATGATTCATTGAGTTCTTCATTCAAAACACTCACAAAATCCAAAAACATTCAAAAAAACTCACAAAATCCAAAAACATTCACAAAACACTCAAAAAATCCAAAAACATTCACAAAACAACTCACAAAAACCAAAAACATTCACAACACTCACAAAATCCAAAAACATCATAAAACATCAATCAAAAACATGGCAACACATAAATCCTTTGTACATACACATCACAACAAACATCAAACAAACATTTTGAGCTACTCAAATGATGATCACTTATCAAATCAATCAACACAGGTACACACAACTATCTTAACAAGGATGCATCCTTCCTTACCAAAACAAAGACATGATAACATTTTCTTTGACAAGAAAATTTTGTTTATGCTATCAAATACTTGGTCGGTTTGTTAGTTATTTATTCATTTATATCAGGTTCCTATGCTACTCCGGGATATCCACAAATGATTAGAGTAGCCAGGATGGTTCCTAAGTATCGTTTTGTTTATTATCTGTGATTTGTTCCAATGAAGTTTTGGGGAATGTACTAATGGTGTCTACATGGGAAGTTCACTAAGCTATGTTATCATATGCAAAAATCTAGTCATGGATCGCTATGGATTACTAACTACAATGTATACCTTGACCATCTACACATGAACCAGAATGGAGGGTCCATATTCTTTATCTATACTGCTTGCTTATAGGTACAATGCTCCAAACTTGGTTCCTACTACCTCATCCAAGATTGATACTACCATGCTCAATGATGAAAAATAAAGCACTATGGATCATCATTCCATCTCATCTGTTTATATTGCATTCTATTGCATTTCATCCATCCATCCATCCATATAGCTGCATAGCATTCATACATATTAATGACAATGGATGCATACTCTATTTTTTTTATCTTCTTCCATAGGAATGGGTCCTATGTCCTCCATACCTTCTATCTAACATCGAATCCCCCCCTCACCCTCCCTATCTAGGTCATCATCATAAATCACATACACTACATTGTGTCCCATCAACTCAATCAAGCCATGTTCATCACCGTCCATCTCTAGCAGGAAGGGCTGCATTTCCCATCCTAAGTCATCCACACAATCAAGCAAGTTGCTCTATCTACACAGGCACATCGACTCACACACACCTAGACTATGAAAAGATACTCTGATCAAGTATCTTCGAGTCTCAACAGGTAATCGATCATGGCAATCCTAGACTACAACAAGCATTTATCACAATGACCTAGTCTCAACAAGGCTGCTATGATTCATCACAACCAACCTACCAACACAAACACTATCAATTGATCAAACCAATCAAACACAATCAAAACGGACAATTAGATCAATTGTCTTCAGTCTCAACGAGTATTTTAATTCATATACCTTGACTTCATCGGGAAATTACATCAATTGTCTAAGTCACCAACACGTCACTTTGATTCACTTACTCAGACTTTATCTTGTCCAAGCGAATAACTGACATCAACTGTCACACTTTGACTCAACCGGGGCAATTCCACTGATTGCACCAGATTGTCCAATCAACTTTGATCAATTGTATAGTATCAATCAAAAGCACAAATACCGCATTTGCACTGTATCTCCTCCATGACCTAAGGGTACTTGTTGGCTTCCCCTTTCTCCGTATTCACTCTGATTTCTTCCATTCTTTCACAGTTATTGCTAATTTCTTCTATTCTACCTTCCCTCCACTTGTTGTTCTTTTTCGAGAGATCGCCCGATTTTTCTCAATTTTTTGGCCTATCTCTCGAGGGGGCATACAACCCACTAAATTAACATTTATGGGACATTTTCTTCACACCTATCCTTCTTTCTTTGAAATGACGCGATAAACCATACCATCTCAAAGAGGGGCAAATGTAGTCACATAAATCTGTCCATTTAATTAAATGAATATTTACTATTAATTTGATTATTAAATCCACTAGCCAACAGTTAATTAAATTAATAGTTAATGAAATTAATATCTAATTAATTCATCCTTACACTCTTCTTCTATTAACTAAATAAATTATCCAATTTATTTAAATTAATTCATTAAACCACACCTCTGAACTAATTAAATGAATAAAACATATTTATTTAATTTAAACCATTTTTTTCTTTCAAATAAATAAATAAATATTTATTTAAATCACTAAACAAATCCCCCCCACTTGTATTCTCCTACAAATACAAGTTGCACCTATTTTGTTGAAATAAAGTAATTTATTTTAATTAAAATCCTATTTTCCCTCACCCACCAAACCCACTTGTTCACCAAACCCACTTTCTAAAATCTTCTAAACACTCCTAATTAACCTAATCCCATATCCTAAATATTGTCACATTCCTAGGCAACTTGAAGTCACTTCTCAAAGCCTCCAAAGTCTTTGAAAAGAATTTAATGCTTTATGTATTCAACAAGCTAACCCCTAAAGTCTTCCAAACCACTAATGGCTCTTACATGACCATTAATGGCTCTTACATAGCCATTTATGGTTAACTCAACTCACCCACATGGTTAGAGACTTTACCTCTAACTCAACCCTCATTTGACTCATGGGTCTCTTCACGCATTTATTTCTCTGACCATGGTTATCCTCACTAACTCTTGCACAAGAGTTTATCCATTGGATAAAGGCATTATTCATTGGATAAAGGCTTTATTCATTCAACCCAACTTAAACCTTAACTCCTAAGGTAACCCTCAAGTCATCTCAACATTTAATGCATCTTCCATCTCCTCTCAAGTTATCTCATGTTGACATTTGTCATCCTAGGATTGGATTGAAATCCCTCAAATGGATCATAAACCCATCAATCCTAACCCTTGCTGAGATTACTCAATCTCAACCATCCATTGCTCCATTTTACCTATAAATAGAGCTCACATTCCTCATTTTCAAATCCTCAAGCATCTAAGATCATCTAGCCATAATCCTAAAAATCTTACTTCCATAGTAGTGCAAAGCTGAGAGCTACACTCATGTGGAACTTGGAGAGGAGAGGAACAAGGGAGGAGTAGCTATGAGCATCTTGGTTAGTATTTAGAGGAGTGTAGTTTATCTCTTTTATATTTGCATTATTTTCATTTCATGTTTAATATCTCTCTTGATATACTTGATTAGGATAATATTTTGTTGCTAACACTAACATTCGAACTTGTTTCTTGTGTTGTTGTGTTTGCATTACTATTCTAATCCTTTTTGCAGAGCATTAGCTAGAATTGAAGTTGTTAGATTACTGCTTGCATATGTTGCTTACAAGAATTTCAAAGTATATTAGATGGTTGTTAAGAAAACCTTCTTGAATGATGATTTGGAAGAGGAAGTCTATATTGATCAACCAGATGGATTTTCATTATCAAGTGAAGGAGACATGGTACACAAATTGAAGAAAGCACTCTATGGACTGAAGAAATCCCCTAGAGCCTGGTATGCTAGATTGGACAGGTATTTGATAAGGTTGGGATTCTATAAAGGTACTGCTGATAATAACTTGTACTTTAAGGTTGATAATGATAACATTTTGATTGTTGAAGTTTTTGTTAATGATGTTATTTTTGGAGGAGATGATGACTTGAGCATGAAGTTTGCTAATGATTGTATACACCTAAAAATAGTCTGAAGATAATTAATTAAATAAGAAATTATTTAATTAATCTCCCTCCCCAATTTAATTAAATTTACTAAGCAATTTGATTAAATTCCCCCTTCATCTACATTAATAAATCTAAGGATTTACTTAATAGGTTCATTTCATCCCCTTTAATTAATTAATTCCCCCCATCAAATTCATTTCTTCTAACAATCCTTAATTAATTAAAACAAATCATTCATGAGTTGTTGAAATTAATTATCCTTTTCCTATTACTTGATTTTTTAAATTCAAATTCTCCTAACTTCTACCACTCCTAAACCTAACCATTCCTAAACCTAACCCATTCTACCTACCCCATGTCCCCTTTCATCCAACATCTTCTAGAACCTTGTGACACTTGTCACTAAGTGTTCCCTTTCATCTAACTCCTTCTAGAAGCATCTTGACACTTGTCACCATAGAGATGACAAATGTTCCCTTTAATCCAACCCCCTTTGCCATCCTCCTCCAATTTAACCATTGAAATCTTCAGATTAATCTTGACTATTGATTCTTGCCACCTCACCCCTAGCCTTGGGAAATCCTATAAATAGACCTCATTTTGGAGCACAAAGGGTCCCAATTTCATATGATTCTTGCATATCATTTGATCCATCTCATTTCTCATCTTATGCATTGTTACTATAGGCATCTAGTTTATAGCTTATCATTCTTTAGCAATGTTATCATGTTCAATTGTAGCTTAATTGCATCTTAATCTTAGCTCATTTTCTAGATCAATCATGAAATCATATAGCTTAATCATGCTATTCTTGCTAGATCATGCATTTTCATCATTCAAATCCTCCATCTAAGTGTAGTCAAGTCACTGGAATATGCATAATCAGATCTGAGAGCATTTTTCATACTCGCATTTACTAGGAGCCAATAAGTTGATTAGCTATGGTTTTGTCTTTCATTGTTTCAATTTACTAACCATTGCTTGTAATGATTTATTGAGTGCATTGTGGTTGTAGGTACAGGTACATTTCACAGAGCATGACATTTTGGCACACATCGTGGAGCCAGAATCATCACTTTTGGCCTCTTAATCCTCAGCAAACATCTTCTTTGTTCGGCTCTAATTCAGATATTTGTACGAGTTGCCTTTTCAGATCGTACGAACTTCCTTTTAGTCTAGGATGACACCTCATCCTGACTTGTACTAGGTACAATTTGGTGTCATACGAGCTTTTCTGTTGCAAATTCTTTATTCATACTAGGTCTAAATATGTGTCATACGAATCTATTTCTTGCAAATTCTTTACTCATACTAACCATACTTATGTGTCGTACAAGCTGGTTTTGGCTTGTGTCATAGATCTAAATTTGTGTTGTACTAACTGGAAATTTGTGTCGTATGAGTCTCTAGTTCTGTGATTTTTTATAAACTGCATGTTAGGGTTTTCTGATTTTAATTTAAATTTCACTAATGCTAACCCAGACTGGTTTATGAGATATTTGCAGCCTAACTCTTCTCTACAGGACTCTTGTCAAAGATACACTTGTCAAAGGAAAATTCAAAACACAATCATGACTACTAATGGATCTATTTTGCAGGTTGCCTAAGGATTCAACAAAAACTTTGTGTATTATTTAATATTTTTAGGCACACTTCAATTTGGGCTAAAAAATGAACTATCATGTCTTATGTGTCTTTGATGATAGGCGAGTATGCTCTCAACTTTCTTAGGTGATCAGAAAGATAGACTCATCTTTTTCTTTCATTAGTGCATCTCTTTAGCAAGCCTACCCTCTCGAGGAGTTATTAACTCTTAGCCCTTAAGGTCGGTGAGAGGGGAACGACCTAAGTGGGAACGGCTAACGCTAAGTAATCCAACCCACTATAAAATAAATGTGTTTTTAATTAAAATGAAAGCAACGACAGTGCTTGGGAATAGCTATCCTCCGTACCTTCAGGTATATCAAACCTTGGTTTTCAAGGCTAGGAGACCTCTTAATTGAGTTTATAGCTTGACGTGCCGAACGGTTCCCTTACTAGTGTTGGTTAAAATAGAAGCTACCTGATTCACCTCTGAAAGGGTGATAATCTTTGTGTGAGAGAGATAGTAACTCTCCCAAGACACTTGCCATATCATGCCCCCATTAGCATTTGGAGTTGGATAATACAACATTGAGAATCCATTGCGTGAGACTCAACGACTGTATTTTGATTAGCTATTGGGTGTGTACCTAAGTCAGCAAGCAAAGGTTTTCATTCTCAGTCAACTTCCTTAGGGTTTAGCTTGATTGGGAGTCATTTATCACATCATGTTTTTTCTGTGTATTCATCCCTAAATGAGAAAATCAGACACCTAAAAACTGGAAAACATCATCAAAACATCATTAGAATTCAAAGATCAAAATCAGCAAAACAAACACATTTTATCATTCTCTGCAACATGTCGTATGAGTTGTAATTCTCTGTAGCATGAGTCATAATCTTTGTCAAACAAGTTAACTTGTATAAAATCATTTATCGTACTATCTGCTATCCTATGTCGTATGAGATAGGTGTTTTGTCATATGGTCTATAATCTCAAGTCGTACGAGTTGTTGTTGTTTATATGAAAAAATTTGTTATGTCGTATGACTCTATATCTTGTGTCGTCCTAAGATGAATCTTATGTCGTACGAAACTCTACATCTGTCAGTCCAGAGCTATGTCATGCATGCCTGTTTTAGATTTATCATTTTTGCCTGATCATTTTGCAGTAAGCATAAACAACTATTATTTGTCAATTCGTGCTTAGATTCTTTTCTTGGTTCACTTGGTCAAGTTATCATCCATCAAAATCAGACTTTAGAAGATAAACACCCCAAGATTTTCAAAGTGTTCACCCTTAACAAGTTCAAGATCTAAACATCTCAAGTACACTATCACCCTCCTTGATAAACTGATCACTCAAACATAGTTTCATCAGGATCAATCATCTTTTATCATGAAACTAAAATGTTTGGTCAAGATAACCTTGTCCCACATCGTAGGATAGATCATTCCTACTGGACTTGGTTCTTATCAATCATCATCATTGCACTCTTAAACTAAAGATCAAAAAACTTGCAAACTTTTAAACACTTGAATTCTCCTTTAGTGTCATATCACTCTATTGCCTTGAAATTGACTATTGATCACTTACCCAAAACAACATTTTGGACAATCAAATCCCAGCAAAATAACATACGTGTATGCCCGTTCTAACTAGAGCTTAGAGACAAAGGATTGCAGAGAAAAAAATTGAAACATTGGAAATAATCAAAGAAAATATAAACATGGAAAATGAAGATGAAATACAAGTTGAAGGAGCAATAACAGAACAAAAAATCAGAGACATCAAGAAAGATCCCCAATTTGACAAATTTATGTAGAAATTGTTGGAGGAAGAAAAAGAAAAATACTTTCTAATGCTAGCCAAATCTGGTGCTACACTTCCCCAAGATTTTGATGTGAATAAATTGACACAAAAGAAAAGTGACCCTCCTCCTAATAATGAAAAATATGAGGACATCTTTGGTCTCCGCATGAATGACACATCAATTCCCAATACCACTAGGACCAATGAAGAAACCAACATACCTAGAAGAGATGAAGTAGAAATCCTAAATAATATTTAATTCAATGAGGATACAAGAAGAGACCCCAATCCTCCTAGAATGCAAAATCATGGTCATGCAAGAATGAATCATGTTGATAATCCTATCATGACTCTCACACAACAACTACAAGCAATGCAAACACAAATCCAAGAGACACAAAGAGGAAATGTTAGACAATACTCACTTCAAGAAATCCATCCTTATCCTTTCGACAGAAATCTAAACATGATACCATTTCCTATATGTTTTGAGACTCCGAGATACAAAAAAATATGATGGAAGCACTGACCCTCAAGATCATATATGAGAATTTGGCATAATGAGTATGGAGTTCACACACGAGGATACCTAGTTAATGAGACTATTTCCGAAAAGCTTAACTGGACTAGCTATGGAATGGTTCTCCAAACTTACACCTGGAATCAGATCATTTTCAGAGTTGGTGGATAATTTTGTTTCACAATACTCCTATAACATACAACATGAATTAACAATGCTAGACCTATGTAACACTAAACAAAAAAGTGGAGAACCCTTCATGACATTCTTACAACGATGGAGACACCTAGCATCGAGGTATCCTTATACATTGCCAGAATACGAAAAAATGGACATATTCATTGACAAATTAAATGATCAAATGAGTTATTACTTAAAAATGCAAGGAAATCAAAGCTTTGGAAAAGTGGTTGATAATGGAATCAGAATGGAGGAAGCTATGATAAAGAAAGGTGAGTTGAAAATATACAAAGAAGGAGTCCATCCTTCTAACAACAATAACAACAATCACAATGACAAGCCAAAGTTTTGGAATAGAAATCAAAATGTCATCAATGATGGAATAGTAGATAACAACAATGTGAAACCAAAGCAACTAGTTTTCAATTTATCTACTCACTCAGCAGCAGCTCAACAAAACAACAATCACCAAAGAGCAACTATCAAAAATGTCTTTCGAAGACAATTCACAAACATTGGTGAACCCCTTAGATCAGCACTAAAGACACTTCTCGCAAACAAATTGATCACTTTACCAGAAGAAAGGAACTATGAACCTCAAATCAAACCACCTTGGTGGAACGATAATCTGTATTGCGATTTCCATCGAAACAAGGGACATCTCACGGATAATTGTCAAAAGTTGAAACATGTCATACAAGACTTAATTGATAATAGCATAATAACAGTGGATGGACATACAACAGATGAATCTCATACCACCTTTAAAACTCCACTTCCAAACTATGAGAAATGTGAATCATCAACAACAAATAATGGTAAGGGTAAATCAAAGGTAAATTACGCTCATACATATGACAATGTGGTGAATGTAATTGTAGTTAAAGAAAAACAAAATCAAGAACATGCTTAGGCTATCACAAGAAGCAAAGCCAAATTTGTTTTGTTGGGTCCTATAACAAACACATCATCCACTACAACAAAACAATATAATCTAGTGGAATAATTGCAGAAAACACCCACACAAATATCAATCTTGGAGCTTTTAAAACTTTCACCTGCACACAAGGAGATTCTTGAACGAGAATTAGTAGATACAACCGTATCCAAAGACCTTGATATTGATCAATTATAAACCATGGTGGGACACCTCACAACCCCTCATTGCTTATCATTCACTGGTGAAGATGACATGTCCTTGCAACATCCTCACAATGCTCCCTTGCATATTGAAGTCCTCATTCACAAAATGCGAGTCAAGCATGTTCTAATAGATGGGGGAGCTGGTGTAAATATCTATTCATTGAGTCTTGTTCATGCCTTAGGATATTTAGAAGATGCAGAAAAGCATATGATGAAGAAGAGCGTTCCTCCAAGGGAATTATGATACTACCAATCAGAGTGGGACCTCTACAAAAAGACACAGCATGCCAAGTTTTAGACTTGGACCTATCATATAATGTGCTCCTAGGGAGACCATGGATACATGACTTGCAAGCTATCCCATCAACCTATCATTAATGTGTCAAATTTCCCTATGAAGGACAAGAAATCACAATCTCTACAGATACAAATCTGTTTCAATATTGTAGCAATCTAAAAATGGGTCAGGAAGTAATTGTTCCTCATAATAGGGAAGCAACATCTTCGAACACACAATCCAAGGAAAAATCATTCACCTCTATTCTATCAAGTATGGAAAAACAAATGTAGCTAAGAAATCGAGGGAACAGAGAATACTCAATATCACAATTACCACTTTCTCCTAAATCCTTGGGAAAAACATCAAGCTCTAAACAACAACCAACTATGAAACATCTTCCGATATTTGATGGAGCATTCAATAGTGTTGGAACCTTATTAGAGGAAATAGAAGATACAAATGTATTACAATGGCTATATAAAGATGAAGAAGTTCAACAAAAGGTCAACAATGTCAGAATACCTATAGAAAAATATGAAAAAGGATTCAACATTCTTTGAAGGATGGGATACACTGGAACAGACCCTATAGGAAAAAGAAAAGAAGGTATCTCAGAACCTATTTAGCTTGATACTCAACAAACTACAAACAAAACAGTTTTGGGATATGGACAAGTTACTCTATCGGAAGACACATCTTTTAGTCAACAACAAGAGGAATATGAAAACAGACAAGAACAACTGGCAATTGAAAGGGAAGAAAAATCAGCTAAGAAATAAACAAACACAAAATGGCAAAAGAAGCAAGCTTCAAATCAACAAGAGAAACAAACTAAAAACATCTCTCAAGAAGCATTAAATCTCAATCAAAACAAGAAAGAAGCTAATATAAGTTTAGAAGAACTCATAGAAAAGTTGACAAAACTCAATCTCAATCCTGAAGAGGTTGAATATGAAAGAAGAAAAGGTATAGCCAGAAAAGCGGAAGAAATGTTATATGACCAAATCTGTAGATTGCAGGCTACAAGTGATATAGATTCTAATAAATGGGAATGGGATTCATATCACTCTGAAGAATCATTAGAAGAAAAATGCTTTGAAGGAGATGTAGAAGTCGATGTAGTTCACACGTATGCAGGAAAAACGTTGGGAACTAGTTCACTTGAATTAGAATCACATTCGAATAACTTGGACTTAACTGAGGACGATCAAGAACTTCTTATGCAAGGTCATTATGATGAGAGTATCATTTTAGACATCAACATACATATTGAAAACTTTGATACATTCATCATGACCCTTGAAACCCTTGAAACATACCAACCTGAAGATCCCTTACCTTTAGTCCACCTTGAGCTTATTGATTGGGTTAATGAAGGACATACTGCTATTGATACCTTTCCAAATGATCATGCCATATCTATATATCTTAACGCAATCGAACCCATAACAAATTTAACTAGGAATTTCAACAACGCATCTTCCAGTCAAGTGGGTGCCAAATCTCCTAGTCACAAAAGTGAAAATAAAGAAAACAATATCAGGTCTAATGCTGAAAGCCATTTCTTGGCAACATTAGACCAGGAAAAAGTAAAAACAAAGGATGCATCTAATGGTGAAAACCTCCTCGAGGCGCCAGAAGATGGGAGATTTGACACTTTACCTGAACACTATCAAGAAAGATCATCCATTTTGATCGAACCAACAGAGGCAGTTAACATTGGCACAATAGAGAAACCAAAGATTCTTCATCCAACAACATCTTTATCAGAGGTAGAAATGCAACAATATGTGGAATTCTTCAAACGACAGCAAATCAATTTTGCCTAGTCCTATGCAGACATGCCAGGGTTAGATCCAGAGCTTATTATGCATCACTTAAATGTTAGTCCATGAGCCAAACTAGTAAAACAAAAGTTAAGGAAAATGCATCCTCATATCGCTCTTTTAGTCAAGGCAGAACTAAAGAAATTACTAGATGTCGGATTCATTAGACCTGTAGCATATCCTCAATGAGTATCCAACATTGTTCCTGTTTCAAAACTAGATAAAAGCATCAGAATGTGCACAGACTTCAGAGATCTTAATAACGCATGTCCAAAGGATGAATTTCCTTTGCCTAAAATTGACATCATTGTAGATTTAACTGTTGGACACTCCATGTTTTCTCTAATGGATGGTTTCTCCGAATACAATCAGATCAAAATAGCACCCAAAGATCAAGAAAAGACAACTTTCACATGCCCATGGGGTACTTTCTACTAGAGCATCATGCCTTTTGGATTAAAGAACACATGTGCTACATATCAAAGAGCTATTACAACCATATTTCATGACATGATGCATACATTCATGGAAGACTATGTGGATGACATATTAGCTAAATCATACAATAGAAAAGAACATATAGAGATACTAGAAAAGATCTTTGACAGGTTAGAACAATACAAGCTAAGGCTAAACCCTAAGAAATGTGCCTTTGGTGTCACTTTAGGAAAGTTATTAGGATACATTGTTTCAGCTAGAGGCATCGAAGTAGATCCAGCTAAGGTTAAAGCAATCATGGAAATGGCATCTCCCAAGAATATCAATCAACTAAGATCACTACAAGGAAGACTCCAGTCAATCAGAAGATTTGTGGCTCAACTAGAAAATAAATGTCAACCATTTACTCACCTATTGCACAAACATATTAATTTCAAATGGAACCATCAATGTGAAGAAGCATTCAACAAAATCAAGGCATATCTCATGCAACCACCTGTTCTAATGTCACCAATTCTAGGAAAGCCATTATTACTCTATGTATCAATTACCAAAGCATCATTGGGAGTTTCTCTCACACAACAGGATAAGGAAGGAAAAGAACGAGCCATCTACTATATCAGCAGAACACTAGTGGGATATGAGATCAAATATTCATCAACAGAAAAAGCATGGTTGGCAGTAGTTTTTGCTTCTCAAAAACTACGACACTATCTACTATCTCACTCCATCAAGTTGATAGCTAAAATTGATCCTCTGAAGTATTTACTCAGCAAAGCCACATTGACAGGATGACTAGCAAAATGAATCATGATTCTAAGGGAATTTGATATCAATTATGTTGACAAAAAAGCTATCAAGAGACAAGTTATCGCAGATCAACTAGCAGAAACACCACTTCAAGATGACCATCCTCTATAGATTGAGTTTCCCGATGTTGATATCTTAACAGTTACAACAAAAGCATGGCAATTGTACTTTGATGGTTAATATACACAACACAAATCAGGAGCAAGAATTCTATTCATCACACCACAAGGGCATACAATCCTGAAAGCATACAAATTAAGCTTTCCGTGTACAAACAATATAGTAGAGTATGAAGCATTGGTAACATGTATCAAAATGGCTATAGAATGGAATAGTAAACAACTTCAGGTCTTTGGAGACTCTCAGCTTGTCATTAATCAAATTATTGATGACTATCAAACAAAAGATGATAAACTCATGCCTTACAAAAAGATGGTGGATGATTTCAAGAAATACTTTGTAGAAATAAATTTGGAACAGATTCCAAGAAATGACAACAAAGTAGCAGACACCATGGCTAAACTTGCTTCTCTATTGCAGACATAGGAAAATCAACAACGTTATGAATTCCTGGTTGAAGAGTTGTCTCAACCCGCCTTTGATTGTCCTGATTCCCAAACCATCTATCAACTTATTGGAAATAATTCCTCTCGCTATGGCCAAACTTACACATACCTAAAAGACAATATCCTACCTCCTGACTTATCGAAGAACCAAAAGAGAAACTTTATTCACCAATCCTCTCATTTCACTCTCATCACAGATACCCTATTTAAATGAGGTCTAGACGGTACTCTTTTAAGATGTCTCGAATAAGAAGAATCTGAGAAGGCCTTACATAAAGTCCATAACGGCATTTGTGGCACTCATTCAAGTGGTCTTACCCTTTCAAAAAAACTCATACGCTTGGGCTATTATTGGCTGACTATGGAACAAGATTCTTTTAAAATAGTAAGAACATGCAAACAATGTCAGATCCATGGGAATTTGATTCATGCACCAGCACAAGAACTTCATGCTTTAGCAACATCTTGGCCTTTCTGCCGATGGGGACTTGATCTAGTAGGAAAGATAAATCCTTCCTCATCTAATGGACACAAATTCATCCTTGTAGCTACATAATATTTTACAAAATGGATTGAGGTTGTACCTCTTATCAATATCACAGGAAAACAAATTGTTGCATTTATCTTGAATTATATCATTTGTCACTATGGAATACCAATGACCATTATCACTAATAATGGGCGACCATTCAAGAATCAAGACATACAAGAGATATGTGAGAAGTTCAAAATCTAGCACAAATTCTCCACACCATATTATCCATAGGGAAATGGGCAGGCAGAAGCATCTAACAAAACTATTCTTAAAATCCTCAAAAAGACAATGAATGATGCTGGGAAAGATTGGCATATTCAACTAAACCCTGCTCTATGGGCCTACTGATAAATAAATGATGAATAGTTAGTACCAAACCGATACTGAGAGGGGGGGGGTGAAACAGTATAGGAAAAAACACTTACCCTAAACTGGTTTGACTGCACATACTAAACTTTGACAGGCAAGGAATAACACCAGTCTAAATCAGATTACTACCGATAAACACAGTGAGAATGTGAAAGACATAAACCGGTAACCCTTAGCTTTCCATACAATCTAATACCTCATTTCCACTTCACCCTTATGTATAAACAGGTAATCTATCATCAAAAATATAATGACTTCTAGTTCAACATATTTTACCAATTTGACATAAAACACTAAACCATCACATGAAAGGCATCACACATGACACATTGATTTTTCACGTGGAAACCCAAATGGGAAAAACCACGGTGGGGATGAATACCCACAAGCTGCTCTTTGAACTCTTTTGAAGTCCTCTCTGTTAGGAGCCTAGTTTGATTAAAGACTATTACAATACGTTCTGCTAGGAACTGATCCTGCTAGGGATCACCCGGTTAAGGGATGGCTAAATACCCGGTTAAAGGTTAGAACCCTGTTAGAGGTTGCCTCGCAAGAGGATTTGAAGAACTCATTGAATTGAGTCACCCTGTTAAAGGATTTGCATAAAATCCTGTTAAAGCTACCCGGTTAAGGGATTTTCCAACTACTGAAATGGTTAGAAGTCAACAGGTAATACACTGATCTAATAACAACACACAATGCCAAGATAGATCCTCTTTATCTCCTTTTCTTCTGCAATCACACTTTGGAGGTATCAACACACTTCTCCGGTCTAGCAAGAATCAAGTATCACTCACTGGGATACACACATAACATTTGCCAACAACTTCAAAATGAAAAACATCATCGACCTTATAGGAAATAGATAGGTCAGTAGCATAAACCTTAAACCCTAAGCATTTAGGTTTTACAATCCAGTCGGTTCAATCCTGACCATTAATCATACTGCATCAAATACAATAGTCTTGAATAGATCTCAAGATGTTCTCCAACATTCATTCTTTTCCACTTCAGGAAGCTGATAACTCATCACATGTTCTCCACCATTTACAGAGACTTCGCACATTCCCGATGTAGATAGGATCAATCTCCATGCAAGATCCTCAAGGAAATCCTTCACGTGCACAAGGCTGACGTGGCAACATTATCTAGTCTTCATTACAATGCTAACTCATCATAAGATGTCATTGGTTGAATCACACAAGATTGGAATGCATCAACTGTAAACCCTGAAGCTGAGAGTACCAACCGGTAGTCATGCCAAGTGAAACCCCGATACAAAGCTTCCATTTACTATTTCTCATTACAACATATCGGTTCACCTTGAACAAACATACCGCTTCACTTTTTCACATATACCGGTTTACATCATCATACTAGTTCTCACATATACCAGTTTTCTTACTACAATATACCGGTTCATACTTCAGCATATTGACATCAATGACAACATACAATATCATCATGTCATCATGCTCTGCACATATGCCAACAATCTCCCCCTTTGGCATTGATGGAAATATACAAAGATATCTTTCTACTTCACATCTTCTCCCCAATACGGCAGATTTCATTTCCGCTTCACATCTTCTCCCCCTTTGACAACAATGCCAAAGTGGAGGCATACACATCTATGTCCCACTATGCTGCTCCCCCTAAGGAGTAGCATCCTTCAACACACCAATCTGGTTGCTCTATATACACCTCCTCTTCTAGTATTCCATTCAGGAATGCAGATTTTACATCCATTTGATATACTTTGAATCCCTTGAAGGCTGCATATGCAAGAAGAATACAAACTCCTTCCGATCTGGCTACTGGAAAAAAGGTTTCTCCATAGTCTTCTCCTTCTTCTTGAGCATATCCTTTACACACCAGTCTGGCTTTGTTTCTTACCACTACGCCATCTTCATTCAACTTATTTCTGAAAACCCATTTGGTGCCTATGACATTTTTATGCTCAGGTTTGGGTACCAAACACCATGTACCACTCTTTTCTATCTGGTCAAGTTCCTCTTCCATTGGCTTGATCCATTCTTCATCTTTATGTGCCTCTTTGAATGTTTTAGGCTCAAATTCAAAGAAAATGCAAGAGTTTTCTCTAACCTTTCTTCTTGTAAGAATTCCTACATCCTTATCTCCTATGATCTACTTTCGATCATGATTCATCTTTACATACCTAGAAATGATCTTAGTTGTTTCTTCTTGCTTTTCTTCTTCATCCTCATCTTCATCGACATCAACATCTACCAGTGTAGGAGCACTATTACTGGTGCTAGGCTGTTTTGCAACCGGTTCCTAGAAGGTTACTATCAGTTCATCTCCTACTTGCTCACTGTCAGTTTCCTCATGTTTCTCAGAGGTTTCATCAACTCTAACATTGATGCTTTCAACAATTCTCTGAGTCCTATTGTTGAAACATTTGAGAGCTTTTCTCTTTATGGAATACCCTACGAATATTCCCTCATCATATTTTGCATCAAACTTGCTCTGATGTTCACTCCTCTTGATATAACATTTGCTACCAAACACTCTAAAGTAGCTTACTACAGGAGTCTTACCGGTCCAATACGCATAAGGTGTTTTATCCTTACCCTTTTTGATGAGTACCTGATTCATTGTGTAGACTGCAGTGCTCACTGCTTCTCTCCAAAAGGTGTGAGCAACTTTTCCTTGGATCAGCATTGTTCTGGTTGCTTCAACTATAGTCTAGTTGTTTCTCTTTGCTAGGCCATTCTGTTGTGGAGTCCGGGGGGTAGACAATTGCCTCTTGATTCCATTCTCTTCATAGTACTTATTGAATTCACCGGAAGTGAATTCTCCTCCTTGATCAGTTCTTAGGAACTTAATCCTCTTACCGCTTTCTTTTTCAACTAGCGCTCTGAAGGTTTTGAACTTTCCAAAGGCTTCAGACTTGTCCTTCAAGAATGTGATCCACATCATTCTTGAGCAATCATCTGTAATATTTATAAAATACCTATCTCCCTGCACACTACTAGTTTTCATAGGACCACACAAATCAGTATGCACAAGATCAAGTAAATTGTTTGCAGTGAAAGATTTACCTTTGAAGGTTGAGGAAGACATTTTCCCTAGTTGACACTCTGCACAAAGGATTCTCTAGTTTTCTTAGCATAGGCAATCCTCTAACTGCCTTGATCTTAATGGCCTTCACAATATTATCAAATTTTACATGGCAAAGTCTCCTATGCCATATCTTGCTATCATCAACCTTAGCCATTAGACATGTACTGATATTTGCATTCAGCTGAATTAGGTTACCTTTGGTCTACATACCGGTGGCCATCAGTTCACCATTCTTTCCTTTGATTTTGTACACTCCATCTTTGAATTCCAGAGTGAGTCCATTATCATTCAATTGGGCAAAACTCAAAAGGTTGTGTCTGAGACCTTCTACCCAATACACATTATCAGCACTATTTTTTCCATTTAGAGAGATGGACCCTCTGCCTTTTACCATACATGGTGCATCATTACCAAAATGAACCACACCACCATCATACTCTTCCAAAGATAGAAACTTACTCCGGTCACCAGTCATATGGTGAGAACAACCACTATCAATAATCCACTCATTGGAATTATCAAAGCGGGAGACAAGAGCCTTCTTGTCTAACACATCTTCCTTAACTGCTACAAACACAATGTCTTCACTTTCTTCATCTTCTGATTCCTCATCAGTGACACCTTCATCAACTGCTACCAAACAGTTTATCATGTTTCCTCCTTTGAACTTCTTGAACTTATCTAGTTTGTCCTTGTTATCACTATTAGGATAGTTTATAGCAATGTGTCCTATCCTATTGTAAGAAAAGCATTTCAAAGGGAGCTTACCTCTATATTTACCAATTCCCTTAGGAAGTCTCTTGGCAAGAAGAGCTTCAAATTCCATCAAGCTCTCCTCATCATCCATTTCTCTGCTTTTTCTTGGTTCACCACTGGTACTAGCTTCTTTACCCTTTCTAGATGGTGCAACAGATGCTCTAAAGGCTGATTTAGTCTTCTGAATACTACCATCATAATTATTTAGCTCATAAGTTGTCAACTTAGAAATGATGGAGTCTAGGGATACCTTTGTCTTGTCTATAGACCTCAACTCCTAAATAGCAGCAATCCTTATTGCATAGACCGGTAATAAGGATCTCAAGACTTTGCTAATGACAATGGAATCATCTATTTTACCACCTGCACTCTTGATGTCTCCAACAACAATTTTGATTCTTATTCCATATTGTTGAATGGTCTCTCCTTCAACCATCTGCATGTCTTCAAACTTCCCCCTAAGGCTTTCTTCCTTAGCTTGTTTCACATGCTCATCACCGCCATAGATATTCTCAAGAGCATCCCATACTTCTTTGGGATTGTCTTTATCCTGAACAACAATAAACTCAATGTTGGATAGACTGTTGATTAGGGCTTCCATGACTTTCCCATTCTCCTAGATCTCTCTCTTTTGATCATCAGTGAGAGTACTGATAGGGATAACATAACCATTCTCAACATAGCTCCAGTGTTGAGTACCCATGCTTATGATGTATATCTTCATTCTATCCTTCCATATTTTAAAGTTGTCTTTGTTGAACTTTGGACCTTCCCTCTTCATCATTAGAGTACGATCTTTTCCTCAAGTGGTTAATCTTACAACACAAAGGACCTGGAGGATGCTCTGATACCAATTGATGAATAAATGATGAACAGTTAGTACCAAACTAGTACCGAGAGGAGGGGATGAATCAGTATAGGCAAAAACACTTACCCTGAACCGATTTGACTGCACATATTGAACTTTGCCTGGCAAGCAATAATACTGGTCTAAATCAGATTACTACCAGTAAAACACAGTGAGAATGTGAAAGAAATAAACTGGTAACCCTTAGCTTTCCATACAATCTAATACCTCATTTCCACTTCACCCTTATGCATATACACATAATCTATCATCAAAAATATAATGCCTGCTAGTTCAACATATTTTACCAGTTTGACATAAAACACTAAACCATCACATGAAAGGCATCACACATGACACACTGATTTTTCACGTGGAAACCCAACTGGGAAAAACCACGGTGAGGATGAATACCCACAAGCTTCTCTTTGAACTCTTTTGAAGTCCACTCTGTTAGGAGCCTAGTTTGATTAAAGACTATTACAATAGGTTCTGCTAGGAACCGATCCTACTAGGGATCACCCGGTTAAGGGATGGCTAAATACCTGGTTAAAGGTTAGAACCCTGTTAGAGGTTACCTTGCAAGAGGATTTGAAGAACTCATTGAATTGAGTCACCCTATTAAAGGATTTGCACAAAATCTTTTTAAAGCTACCTGATTAAGGGATTTTCCAACTACTGAAATGGTTAGAAGTTAATAGGTAATACACTAATCTGATAACAACACACAATGCCAAGACAAATCCTCTTTAGCTCCTTTTCTTCTGCAATCACACTCTACAGGTATCAACACATTTCTCTGGTCTAGCAAGAATCAAGTATCACTCACTGGGATACACACATAACATTTGCCAACAACTTCAAAATAAAAAACATCATCAACCTTATAGGAAACAGATAGGTCGGTAGCATAAACCCTAAACCCTAAGTATTTAGGTTTTACAATCCAGTCGGTTCAATCCTAACCGTTAATCATACTTCATTGAATACAACAGTCTTGAATAGATCTCAAGACATTCTCCAACATTCATTATTTGCTGCTTTAGGAAGTTGACAACTCATCATGCACTCTCCACCATTTACAGAGACTTTGCACATTCCTGAGGTAGATTGGATCAATCTCCATATAAGATCCTCAAGGAAATCCTTCACATGCACAAGGTTGATGTGGCAACATTATCTGGTCATCATTACAATGCTAACTCATCACAAGATGTCATCGATTGAATCACACAAGCTTGGAATGTATCAACTGGAAACCCTGAAGCTGAGACTACCAACCGGTAGTCATGCCAAGTGAAACCCCGATACAAAGCTTCCATTTACCGGTTCTCATTCCAACATACCGGTTCACCTTGAACAAACATACTGCTTCACTTTTTCACATATACTGGTTTGCTTACTATAATATACCAGTTCATACTTCAATATATTGACATCAATGACAACATACAATATCATCATATCATCATGCTCTACACATATGCCAACACCTACCACACCAGTATCTGCACACCAATGGGTGCCATACCTTTCTCTCTTGTATATGGATCAGAAGCCATACTGCCAATCAAAGTAGAGATACCCTCTCTACATGTGTCACTAAAAGGTCTCATCCCAGATGAAGAACAATGAGTATCTAGACTACAAGAGTTAGAACTAATTCATGAATGAAGATAAAATGCCTTTGATCATCTAAAGGTATATCAGTAAAGAATGTACCAAAGCTATAACCATAAGGTTAAACCACGAATCTTTCAAGTTGGAGAATTAGTGCTAAAAGAAAACCCACGCAACCAAGCAGATGGAGAAAAGAAAGGAAAGTTTGAACCAAACCTGTTAGGTCCATTTGTGGTCACAATGGTATTTGGATCAGGAGCATATCAGCTATCAATAGAGGATGGCGATCAACTTGAAGAACCCATCAATAGCATACACCTGAAGAGATTCTATGTGTGAAAATTCAGAAAAATCAAACACAGAGAAAAATCAGAAAAAATAAAAAACAGTGAAAAATCAGAAAAAATCAAATACAAAAAAAAATCAGAAAAGAAAAAAAAAGTGAAAAAAAAGAAAAAGAAAGAAAGAAATCAAATATAAGAAAAAGTGCAATAAAAATAGATGGTGAAAACCTGGCAAACAGGTGCTATCTTTCAGCTAGCTCTTCCATCTATTAATTCATGCATCTTTTTGCTTTCATTCATTTTCCATCAACGCTATTCATATGCATCATCAAGCATTTGTACATATGCGGACATCCCAGGTGGCTTCTTGTCATGGTTTGGATCATTGGATATATCATATCAACTTTGTTTCAAGACTTCGGGCAAAATCCTATACTTAGCTAGGGGCAAAACTTTGGATCATTTTGAGCTTAATCAAACAGGTAGAACAAATAGTTAGACAACACTTATCCAGCGAAAATTGAGACATATCCAACATTGAACATGAGATCAAACTATCAACTATCAAGCTATCATGAAATCAATCTAAGCACATCACACACTTTTTAGTGGATAATATTTTTTTGGATAATGATTGTAACATGATTATTCAGCTTTTCTATATTGCTTTTTGCTATCATTATTTATGAGTGACTCCAGGATGTCTTTGACTAGAGGAACAAGGAAGGAACATGATATTTTTCTTGTCTGTTGTCTAAAAATTAATCATTAATATGTGCAAATTTGTCTCGGGACGTGATCATCAAAGTATCATCGAAGACATTTCCTATTTGCATATTGAAATGGTTAATACTACCTGTTTTATGCAAACAACACTCAAGTCATCTTGGTTCAATTATACCTCGATGCTTGTGTTAACTTGCTATATCAAAATCCAGGAAAGAAGTGCTCAGGTCGTCATGGTTAATTATACCATCGATGTTTGCACTCACTTCCCATAATTCAAAAGCTCAATGATGATAAAAACACAAAATAATTCAGTGACTAGTCCGGTCATAGCTTTGCATTCCATTGCATTTTAGCTTGCATTTCATTCTTGCATGGGATCCTACAAACTCCTTTTATCCAAGGTTAAATCTATCGCAAGAATCATCAAAGCATCATCACAAGTGTATACGCAATCAGAATGGTGAACTCATATCTCTCCAGACATTGTTGACCCAGTGAAAATCTTATGCTATCTCTCTCAACAAAATCAACATCAACATATCCAAATATTTCAGCAACTTGATATCAACAAACTATCAGTTCTTTATCTATCAACCTTATCAAATCAAATCAATCAATCAAACCTAATCGATTATGATCATGTCTTATATAGGATGTATCCTTCCTAAAAGTAGATGATCTGATTCTGATTCATGTCTTATACAGGATGCATCCTTCCTGAAACCAGACATTCTGATCATGTCTTATACAGGATGAATCCTTCCTAAAACTAGGTGCTTTGATTATCATTGTCTTATATAGGATGAATCCTTCCTGAAACCAAACTAAATCTAATCAATCAATATTTTTCAATCTTATCCAATTTAAGCAATCAAGCTAATAGAAGAACTCACACTTTCATCAAAACCACAGTTGCCGTATCAAATCAAATTTATCAAGATATCAATCTCGCAAAACTCCAAAGATCAATTATCTCAATTGATCTCTCGAGGGGGCATCATCATACCAGAATTTAGCAATCAAGAGCTAGGGCATCCTATCAAATCAATATCATCATCAAAATAAGATTATTATTTGAATCAACGCATCATCACACCTCACTTCAAAGAGGGGAAAAATGTATACACCTAAAAATAGTCTGAAGATAATTAATTAAATAAGAAATTATTTAATTAATCTCCCTCCTCAATTTAATTAAATTCACTAAGCAATTTGATTAAATTCCCCCTTCATCTACTTATTAATAAATCTAAGGATTTAGTTAATAGGTTCATTTCATCCCCTTTAATTAATTAAGTCCCCCCATCAAATCCATTTCTTCTAAAAATCCTTAATTAATTAAAACAAATCATTCATGAGTTGTTGAAATTAATTATCTTTTTCCTATTATTTGAATTTTTAAATTCAAATTCTCCTAACTTCTACCACTCCTAAACCTAACCATTCCTAAACCTAACCCATTCTACCTACCCCATGTCCCCTTACATCCAACATCTTCTAGAACCTTGTGACACTTGTCACTAAGTGTTCCCTTTCATCTAACTCCTTCTAGAAGCATCTTGATACTTGTCACCATAGAAATGATATATGTTCCCTTTAATCCAACCCCCTTTACCATCCTCCTCCAATTTAACCATTGATATCTTCAGATTAATCTTGACTATTGATTCTTGCCACCTCACCCCTAGCCTTGAGAAATCCTATAAATAGACCTCATTTTGGAGCACAAAGGGTCCCAATTTCATATGATTCTTGCATATCATTTGATCCATCTCATTTCTCATCTTATGCATTGTTACTATAGGCATCTAGTTTATAGCTTATCATTCTTTAGCAATATTATCATGCTCAATTGTAGCTTAATTGCATCTTAATCTTAGCTCAATTTCTAGATCAATCATGAAATCATATAGCTTAATCATACTATTCTTGCTAGATCGTGCATTTTCATCATTCAAATCCTCCATCTAAGTGTAGTCAAGTCACTAGAATATGCATAATCAGATCTAAGAGCATTTTTCATACTCATATTTACTAGGAGGCAATAAGTCAATTAGCTATGGTTTTGTATTTCATTGTTTGAATTTACTAACCCTTGATTGTAATGATTTATTGAGTGCATTGTGGTTGCAGGTATAGGTACATTTCAAAGAGCACGACAATGATATGTAAAAAGAGTTTGAGATGTCTATGATATGTGAGATGAAATTCTTCTTAGGGTTGCAGATTACACAAATTAACAAAGACATTTTCATTTCTCAATCTAAGTATGTGAAGGAATTGCTGAAGAAGTTCAGGTTAGATGACTAAAAACTTGTTGGAATTCCTATAGTGACTAGATGCAAGTTATCTAAGCATGATGAATCTCATAAATTTAATCACTTTATATAGATCTATGGTTGGTGGACTGTTATACTTGACTCAAACTAGGCGAGATATTATGCATGTTGTTTATCTTTGTGCTAGATTTCAAGTTGATCCGAAAGAGAGTCATGTTACAGCTATGAAGAGGATTTTCAGATACTTGAAGGGGATAGTTGACTATGGTTTATGGTATCTGAAGAATGATAATTTCATGTTATGTGCTTATACAGATGCTAATTGGGCAGGTGATGTTGATGACCGGAAGAGAACTACCAATGGAGATTTCTTTCTAGGAAAGAAGTTGGTTGCATGGTCCAGTAAGAAACATGATGCTATATCTCTATCTACTATAGAAGTTGAATACATTATTGCTGCTAGAAGTTGTACTCAAGTAGTTTGGATGAAGCAGATGTTGAAGGATATTAGAATTATTTATGATGAGCATACTGTTATATATTGTGATAATTCAAGTGCTATTAATATTTCCAAGAATTCAATACTACATTCTAAAACAAAGCATATATCAATTAAGTATCATTTCTTGAGGGAAAAAGTCAGCGATGAAGAAGTCAAATTTGAGTATGTATCTAAAAGGGATCAGATTGCATATATTCTTATTAAGCCTTTTCATATAGATACATTTGTATACTTGAAAGACAAGTTAGGGGTCTCAGCCCCTTCTGATGAGAGCTAGATACATTGATTTGCATCAATTAGATGGACTTTAGAGTTTGTCGGTGAAGGATCTCTTTTCCTTACAGCTCTTTTGAAGTTGCAAGCATGTCACTCTCTGAAGAAGTGCCTACTGGTGATAGGTGAGTTTCAGGCTGTGGGGCTACTAACTCATCCTCAGTGATACCGGTTTGTTTTAGTATATCTTCTTTAATAGCCTTTGCCTATCTAGAACCTCTTCTCACAACTGCCTCAATCTTTTTCACTCTCTTTTTAGATTGTATTTGACTTTCTATGGTCTCAGCACTACCAAATACTTCTTCCTTTGGTTCATTTGATGCTTCCAGAAGTGCTTTAGCATAAGTCTCAATTATATGATCATCAGTCTCATAACCCATCTCTGTTACCCAGATTGTTCTAGGGATGACTGCTTGCATCCAGATCTCATCCTTTTTTATTACAAAACATATATCATCTTTGTACTTGTTAAAAATCTTTTGTGATAATCTGATTTTTTTCTTCATTTTGGCCTTAAGTGCTTGAAAATAATCATGAATGTTCTTTTCCTTGTCTTCACCCATGTTATTCAATAGTTCTGTTAACTATTTTCCTACCGGTATATCAAATCCAAGTTCTTTATATCCTATATCGGGAACCTGTTTGGTTATGTGTAACATCAAGCATATAAGCAGATTTCCAAACCTAAAAGTTCCTTTCTTATCTTTCTTTATCTTGCCTAAGTTGTCAATTAACTCATCTTTTAACCATTCACATATGTCAATTTTCACATTGTCTGTAACCATATCATAAGCACTCTTAATGCATAAACTTGAAACTGAGTTGAGTCTATTTGCATGAGTAGCTTTATACCCTAAAATCATACTAACAAATCTCACATTTATTTCTGTTACATCATTTACCCTCAAGGACCTTCTGTCGGATGTTGCACTAGTTAAGTTCATTACTAGGTCATTCGAGACCTTTTTAGTCTTGTCTGGTCTTTTACCGGTGGATGGTAACCCTGTGACAACTTTCACAGCTTCCTTGGTAATTTTGTGAATTGCATCTAACCAGAAAAATTCACCATGTACCCTGCTTAAGACTAACTATTCTAATCACATCCTTGGGAAATTCAAGAATGCAAAGGATTTAAGTAAATCCTAGGGTTTCAATGATTTTATGTTCCGGTTTTACATTTCCGAAATTATCACATATGACATATTTATACATTGTTTTGATCTCTTCATCTCCTAATTCCTCTATGTTACAGTGAATGTAAATTATGGGGTCGTCAGCATAAACAACTCCTTTTGGAATTTGAGAAAAATCACCTACAATGTCATCTTTCTTTGCTACCTCGGGAACTAGTTGAAACATGGGCCTAGGGCATTTTATAACCTTGACTACAGTAGGGTTTGCTATATATTCAAGTGCAGAGGTGGATACCATGATGATAAATACCTTTTTCTACCTTTGGATGGATTGATTGTTTGAAGTGCTTCGCCTCTTTGCTTGAAATCCCTTAGCTCTGCAAATGTCACTGTCTTCGAATGTTTGAAATCTAGGTGAAGTGAAATGGAGCTAAAACCACTAATTTATAATGTTTATTTGCCATCTACCACATTTAATGCATGTTGGTTAAGTATTCACTTAACATTGTCTGTCGATAAGAAGTAATTTCCAACTTCTCATCTCTAACCGAGGGAATAATAGCACATGTGTCATTAGATTGCCAAACCCTCAAGGAAACTTTCTTCAATTTGATGAAGAACTTCCTACCGGTGGAGCACTACTCTGTCCTGCTGGTGGAGTAATACTCGGTTCTGCCGGTGGAGTGTTGATTCGTTCTACCGGTGGAGGAGTATTCCCAACATTTAGATCAGCTTTTCTAATCCATTGTTTTGAGAATTCTTGTTTTACCTCTTCAACTTTTTCTTTCCCTTTCAAGCTAGAACTTTTGTTATCTGTCAGTGATCCTTTACTTCTACAAAATTTTGCAATATGCCCAATCTTGTTACATGCACAACAAGTTACATTATTTTTCTGAATAGCTTTCCCATAACCTATGCCGGTTTGTGTTCTACATTGATTAGATAGGTGTCCAAATCTTCCACAAACATAACATCTCACATCCATTCTGCAATTTTCAGAGTTGTGACCAACTTTGTTGCATTTTGAACATTGACCAGTGGGTGTGTTGATGTTCTGATAATTTTTAGATCTACATTCATTTGCTCTATGACCATATTTATTATAGTTAAAGAATTTTTCATTGAATTTATAAGTATTAGGTTGCCTTACCGGTTTGCTATGATCCTGAGTATTTGTAGTACCGGAGCTTTCACCAACTTCAAATCCATTCTAGAAGTGTCACCCTTAGGTTTTTGATTCTTTAGCAAGGTGCCAAGTTCCTCTGAGCTTTTCTGGAATTTTTCTTTATGTTGATTTGCAATTTCTAGTTCTCTTTCTAAGACTTCTTTCTGCCTCATCAGTTCATTGGAGTCATTTTGAGTGTGCATCAGATCTGTCTTCAATAAATCATTTTCATAGCTAAGTCTTGTGTTCTCATTTTCTGCATCACTTAGTCTTCTGCTCAATTTCTTTACAAAATCTCATAGTCATATCTTGCATCTTATTCTTTGTTGTCATGTTCTCTTGTTTCAGCTTGCTTATCTGATCATTAAGTGATTCCTTTTCATCACTCATTTTGCATCTTTTCACAAAGTTCTCTTCTCTTATTTCTTTCAATGGTAAGATTTTATTGAAGTGCCTGAATGATATCCTGAGTTGCCTTTAGATCATCTTCTAGTTTGATATTTTTCAATTTTTCTGTATCATAGTCTGCGAGAGCTCCTTCAAGTTGCTTCATCAAATTTTCCATATCTAACAATGTCAAGATCTTCCTCAAGTTGTTAGGCTTCTGAAAATAGAGGACCACTCTGATACCAATTGTTAGGATTCCCACAGATACTGAGAGGGGGGGGTGAATCAGTATCTAACCGGTGAATAGAATTTCTTAACTTAAAACATGTAGAGCATATTATAACAGTGTACTGGTATGTAAGAAATAATGCAATAAATAGAAATGAAAGTAACCACATAAGAAACACACCATAACACAATGATTTAACGAGGAAACTCGGTGTGCAAAAACCCTCAGTGGGATTTGTGACCCACAATATTCACTTACTGGCCAATAAGAGAATATTACTGCTACAAGAGGGGCCTGCACATGCAGGAAGGCCAACTACCTAGAGCTCACTACTCAAACACAAAATGGGAAGTTTCACTGAATTACAATGATGGATTATACAAATCCAATATCGTGTACTACTTCAGAATAGCATCTATAATGCCAGATCCAGTACCGGTTGCTGCTCTGCTTCTTACATAAACCCTTAACCTATATTTCGCATAATAGGTCTACCTAATATCTTTCTCTTATTGCTTCTCTTCCGCTTACAAAATGTCTACAATGATCTCTCTTATATATAAGAGTCATTTTACAACTTGCCAAGTCGTCTTACAAATATTTTACAATAATAAACAAAATATAATATATCAAAAATCCTATCGGCCTCTGTGCCGGTATACTTCCTTTCTCTATCGGTGTCGGTGGTCTGAGTGCTAGTGTAGAGTCTGATCTTGCTAGTGCCGGTGTAGTGTAATGCCTTGCTAGTGCCATAGGATTGTAAGGTTGCCATCAATGACAAAACCTTCAATCACCTACAATGTCTCATTGGAGTGTGCATATGCCAATAGAATGATCAAGGGTCGTCATGAAAAAATGCAAATTTGCATATTAAGTCACCTAACCCTTGTTTGTCTAAGAATTTTGTATCAATTAATATGTAAAAAGTGAGGACCGTGGTAGGGAAACTGAAGGAAAAATGGATATTTATTAAATGGGGGGGTGGATGGAAAGAGAGAGAGATTATAGAAAATTGGGTGTCATGAAAAATGGGGAGACCTAATACAAGTTAGAGCCCTCCCAAATGCTTTCTTTGTGGTGGAGTTTTCTTCTAATATGAAGAAATAGGAAGCCCTAAATAGAAGACCACACTACTTGGAAAATACTAGGATGCATCTAATTGACTAGTATCCAAGCTTCAATCCTAAGATACATGTAATTGAAGTTGGTTCTACAACATTCCCACTGAATATTGAGCAAAAGATATCCTTAAAGAAATTGGTAGAAGTTTGGGAAACTTCATATTAGTGAACAAAATCATAGAAGATAGATGTTGGGGAGTTTATGCTATAATATGCCTAGAGTTGTCTCTACAGCAGACTCTATCATAGGATATTGAGATTCTTATAGATGGAGGAGTATGGACACAAAAAGTGGAGAGGGAGGATTTTTTGGTCCTATGTCAAATGCAAATCTAAAGATCATGGGACATTGGAATGCAAAGGTATTGTCAAGTTTAATAGAGCTAATGAATATGATCGGTACTTAGGTAGGGTTAGAGAAGCGGAGGGAATATTAAGCAAGAGAATGTACCTTTCTCTAGGAAGCAAGATATGAAGGATCCAATAATGGATGTTAAGGTGAGGGAGTGGAAAATATGGGAGGAGGATAGGATGGGTCTGAACTATTCAATTATTGCAACAAATATGCATGGCACAGAGATGGAGTAGGAACAACAGAGCAAATACTGCATAGCATAGGGGTCAATCAGGGGCTAAGGGTACATGAGGGCGATGTTGAACCGACTTTTGAAGCCAAGACCAATAACTTCGAAATAATTTTTGGAGAAATGAATGGGATTTAAGGATTACTCCAATGAAATTATCTTTGAACATGCCCAGATGGTATGCAAATTGGAAGTAAAGAATTATCATAAGGAAGGGGGAGCCAAGAACTATATTCCAGAGGAAGATGAAGATTCAAAAGAAGAAGTAGTTATGATAGCCAACACTGTTAAAGAGGCATTTATAGATGTCATCCCTTTGGATTTGGAGGTGGAATCTAGACATGAGATAAAGGAAGAAGAGAAGGTAGATTTTGATTTTGATGTAGATGGAAGCTTTGAGGAAGATAAATATGACATTCTGGCTAAATAGTGTATAGAGAAAACTCAGTCTGAAATCAACAAACCATATATAGAAGTAAAGAAGAAGAAGGTTCCTAAAACCAACAAGGCCAAATTGGCATTGGCAGCCAATGCTAAGGGACAAAGAAAATTGAGAAATAGGAAGGAGATTATCCTTCTTGATGAGATATGAAGCTACTAATTTGGAATGCTAGGGGCATCAATGCCCCTAGCAATTGGTGCTTAATCAAGTGTCAAATAGATTTAAGAAAAGCAGATGTGGTTCTATTATAGTAAACACAGTGGAATAAGGAGTATAAAAAAAGAATGGTATCTTGAAAATGGCAGGAAGTTATTTTTGTAGAATCAAATGGAGCTTTGGGTGGGAAAGGAATGATCTAGAATCCTCTATTATTTAAATGCTCAATATTGTTAGAAAATCAGAACTCATTGGTAGTGAGATGTAAGTCATTAAATCAAAACAAGATATTTGTGATTATATATGTGTATGGTCATATTGCTACAATAGCTAAAAGTAATTTGTGGCATGAGATCATGTAATGGCTGAAAGAACGGGACGGGGAAAAAATAATTATTGAAGGAGATTTCAATGCCACCTCGAATAACATGGAAAAGAAGGGAGGCTTGTGAAATATTTCTAATGTGCAACAATATTTTTAGGCCTTTGTAGATGAAAACAATTTAAGGGATGTTCCAACTAAGAATGGAAGGTTTACGTGGAAAAATTGCATGAAGGGCTTCCCAAGTATAGTAGAAAAGTTGGATCATATCTTCTTGTATGGGGATTGGGAGAGCATATCAAGTACCTATGAGGCTAAGATCCTCCCATATAATAGGTTAGATCACTACCCAATGCAACTGACAATAAAATTGGATGAACCAAAAGTTGGTTTTTCTTTCAAGTTTGAAAACATGTGGCTAAGAGATGCTACTCTATTTGACTGGGTTCATGTATGGTGGAATGAAACTAGAGCTAGAAATCACTCCAAACTATATTTGTTTAGCAATAAACTCACCCATATCAAATATAGATTGAATAAATGGAATAAAGATCGCTTCAAGAACATTTTTGAGGAAAAAGAAAGAGTCAAAGAGGAACTATGGAAACAAAATGAAAAGATTATTGAGAAAGGGATGCAAATGGAAAAAATTGATCTGAAAAAATGTCTTAAAGTTGAGCTAGTTGAAATCATGGCTTAAAGAGGGGGATAAAAATAGTAAATTTTTCCATAGAAATTTAGTTGCTAATAGGAGTAGGAAGAGAATTGTGGAAATTGAAAAGGGGGATGGAACCATGACCCAATCAATGAAAGAAGCAAATCAAGAGGCAATAAGATATTTTCAATCCATCATGAATCGTGAAACATAGGATCACAGAACAGAAAGAGACAAATTTCTAAATGGAATCCCTTCTTTGATAAATCAGGAGGACAACATCGAGTTATACAAATCCATAACCATGGAAGAAGTCAGGAGTACCAACCTTCCAACTCTGTCCAGATAAAGCTTCGGGGTCGAATAGCTTCTCTGCAAAATTCTATCAATTTTTTTAGGACATTCTAAGTAAAAATTTACACAAAGTTGTAGAGGAATAAAGGAGAAAAGCAACAATGTTATGAGCTATTAATCACACTTTCATTTCTTTAGTTCCCAAAAAGAAAGAAGCAAATAGCATGAGTGACTTTAGCCCTATTACACTATGCAACATAGTATACAAAATAACAAAAAAGGAAAAAGTTAATAGCTAATAGACTTAAGAAGGTGGTGAATAAAGTGATATCAGAAGAACAAAGTGGTTTTTCCCCAAGTCGGTCAATTGTGGAAGGAATTATTGTGGTGCATGAAGCTATACACTTATCCAAGAAAACACAATACTGTAGTATGGCTATTAAGATGGACATTTTGAAGGAGTATGATCTTGTGGATAGACAATTTATTCTTAGTGTCCTGGGAAAGTTTGGGTTTGGTAACAAATGGATTGAGTGGATTGGGGGTTGGATTAATTCACCCAAGTCTTCAGTATTGGTAAATGGAGTGGTGCAAGGATTTGTTGAGACCACTAGAGGTATCAGACAAGGAGATCCTCTATCCCCTTCCTATTTATCATCATGGCAGAGGTCCTTGAGAGAAGCATAATGCATTTCAGGGTTTAAGGACAATGGAAGGGAAGTAAAATAACACTTGTTATTGATTCAGCTACTCATCAATAATTTATTGATGACACAATTTTATTCAGAAGTACCACTAGGTTTGAAGTTAAAAACATCAAGAAATGTTTGGATGATTATAGCAAGGCTTCAGGACAGAGTGCCAATTGGAGAAATTCTGAAGTTTTCTTTCTTAATATCCAACCTAGCCTCCAAAGGGAGATTGCTTGGATATTGGAATTGAGAGTGGTCAATTTCCTGGGGAGATTCCTAGGGATGCCATTGTTTGTTGGAGCCAACAAAAAATTCTATTGGGAAAATTTAATCAATATGTATAAGAGGAAAATAGAATTGTGGAAAGAGAAATGGTTAACATCTACAGGAAGGATCCTAATCTTAAAGGTTGTAAATTCAAATATTCTACTATATTCCATGTTTTTTTTAAGATCCCAAGATCTATGGAGGAAATTCTCATTCAGCTCATGTGGCATTGTTTTTGGAATGGGACAAATGACACATATAAGTTCCCACTAATTTTGGGGGAAAAGATATGCAAACCACAAGGAGCAAGAGGGACAGGTTTGAAGCAACTTAACATCATGAATATAGTGATGGGGACTAAAGTAGTATGAAATATGTATGCTAAGCATAATCAAAAGTGGGTTTAGATCCTTGGGAGGAAATATCTTGATTCTGATGAACTAATTCGAATTCTCCACACAAGAGACCCACCTTGGGGATATGTTATGTGGAAATTCATCCTAGATTGTTGGGAAATGATAAGAAAGCATATTACCTGGGAAATCAAAAATGGTAGAAGCACCTCCTTTTGGAAAGACTCTTGGGAAGGATACCCAACATTAAGCACCATGCCATATTTCAAAGATCTAAGAAGAGAGTCTATCAGAATTTGTGGGAACAAGGTTTACAATTTTGGGAACATCATAAAGCTCAATGGCATACCTATTTATCTCCTTCAATGGTTTTAATAACTAGGCCCTAGAGCCATAACTTAGGGATTGGACATCCATACTAAGTAGTTACTTCATCCTTATGAAGACCCATTTTCTATCAACCCAGGGAGTGTACTTGAAATGGGTCAACAAAGTATATGCACTAGAGAACTTATTGTAGCCACACTATCTATAACTGAAAAGGAAATGTGAAGCAGTCACCGGTTAGGAGGGACCTCAAAGAGATCTTTCCAAACCGGTCAGCAAGAGTAAACACAACGGAAACAAAAAGTCATGATGGAGGCAATGTAGAATAGATTAAATTATAACATGAAAACTAATTACAACCAACCGGTAACAACCAGGTTACAAAAACTGGCTCATAGGCCTACTAAAACATGCTCCAAAATACAGAACATGTCACAATCGAGACCTCAAATCTTAAGATCTATCTTCTATACTAAATCTAACTTCTTAATGTTAGGTCCTGAGAAGGACAACTAAGAGGGGGGGGGTGAATCAATTGTGAACCACTTGTCAATAAATTGTCATCTAAATGTAAGTTATTCCAATTTAACCTTATTTTCGGTAAACCAAACTTAAGTGTCAGTAAAACAGATTAACAGATATAGCAGTATCGGTTTAACTTAATGCATGAAACATAAAGAGAAACAACATCCACAACACATAACACAGAGATTTTGACGTGGAAACCTAGTAAGGGAAAAACCACGATGGGAAACCTTACCCACAATCAAATGATACTAGTGCAGATAGTATGTGTATACAAATGGGGTTTGCACATGTGAAAAGACCAACTACCTAGAGCTCATTGCTCAATCACAAATTAGGAGTCACACTGACTACACAATTGGATGGTTAAATCCAATGATAATGTACTGCTCAAAATAGCATCTCCAATGCTAGATTCAGTATTGGTTAAGCTCTGAACATGAGTGTCAAAACACCTTCATAACCTTCCTTCAACCTTCAAATAATGTCTGTGTTATTTTCACAAGGATCTACTTATTTTTCGCTCTTCAATATTCAAATACACTCATCATTACCTATATCCCGATCTTTAATAAGATCATACAAAACCTAAGACCAAATGAATAGGTTGTATCACTAAATATATTACATTTAAATCAATTACAAATGAGTCTTGATGTGATACAACATCGCTCAATACATTTATCAATCAATAAATCATCTCCATGACGTGTCGTGCTGATCTGGAATAGATAACATGTACTGGTCCATAACCTAGACTTATCTGTCGGTAAAGGTAAATCTATCAACTCGATTAGACCAATAAGCAAAACAGCAAAACCAAACTTTCGATCCATGTCTTTGACATAACCAAATGATCTCCAAGTTATCATCATTGTCGGTGAACAATATAACCTATTGGTGAACACATACCGGTGACTGTGCATAAGCCACTAACTATACCGGTGAACATATGGTAAACCTCCAAGAAGACAAGTGTTGACATCAATGACAAAACCAATGCAACACATGACAAAGTCATCCATAATACCAACATTATCCCCCTTTGGCATTGATGGAAACACTTGATGGAAAAATATCTAAGTGCCAAAAATACAATCTCTCAAAGATAGATCAATACAAAATTTTGTAATAGAAACAAAAACCAAAACCAAAATACATATATCCAAAGAGTATATCTCTCCCTCAATGAATAATCTCTCCCCCAAAGGAATAATTTTTTTCCATAGATATCTCTCCCCCTTTGACATCAAATGCCAAAGCAGTTAAGAATTCAAAACTCAACATTCTACCAACTACTCCCCCTGAGAAGTAGCTCTCCTCCATCAAAGTCAAAAAAAGATTTTTCTATTAGTTCCTGTTGGTTTGATGTCAATCTTCAACATTTAAGTCTCTGTCGGTGGGGAAATTACCCCAAGCTTCTCTCTGAGATATTCAAATATTTCCTTAGGCAAAGGATTTGTAAAGATATCTACAATTTTCTCTTTAGTACTCACATAAACCAATTTCACTTCATTTGCTTCAACATTCTCTTTCAGAAAATTATACTTAATAGAAACATGCTTTGTCTTAGAGTGAAATACTAGATTCTTTGATATATCAATTATTGTTGAATTATCAGAATAAATGATTATTGGTTCTTTGCATTTTACCTTTATATCCTTCAACATTTTCTTAATCCATAATACCCGAGTACAATTAGTTGCTACTGCAACATATTCTGATTCAACTGTTGATAATGATGTACAAGTCTGCTTCTTACTTATCCATGAAATCAATCTACTACCAAGAAAGAATGCACTGCCAATGGTACTCTTTCTATCATCTACATCACCTACCCAGCTTGCATCAGTGTATGCACATAAATCAAAATTTTTATCTTTAGGATACCATAAACCAAGATTTGTTGTGCCTTGTAGGTACCGGAAAATCCTTTTTACTGTTGATTCATGATTTTCTTTAGGATTTCCTTGAAATCTTGAAACAATACATACTGCATTCATTATATCAGGTCTTGTTTGTGTCAAAAACAGTAAACCTCCAATCATAGATTTTTACCTTGTTGGATTAATAGGGGCTTAATCATCCTTCAATGTCAATTTTGTTGGAATTCTACAGTCTAATGAGAATAGTTGATGTTGTCATTGGTGGCAACCAACTGGCAATAGCTTTCTACACATCCACCGGCATCACAGATATCATACATCAGCAGGCACCGGCACCAGTAGGGACTTTCACTGACATCCATATTACACCAGAAATGAAGTATATCGGCACTCAGACTGACTTGGGATAAAATTTTGCTTATGTGAATTGTTTTGTAAATGTAATTAACTATTTGTAAGATGACTTGGTATATTATATAGACTCATATATGTATGAGATCGCATAGGTCATTTTGAAGGAGGAAATAATGAAAGAATGTAATGAATAGGAAACTATTGTATGAGGTGATATAGTGGACAGCGAAGGTTTTGGTTAAGGTATCTAATTGACCTTAAACTGGTACTGAAACAGGCATTTGAGATGCTATTTTGAGTAGTACATTGTATTGGATTTAATTATCCATATTGTAGTCAGTGAGACTCTTTTGAGCAGTGTGCTCCAGGCAGTTGGCCTTCCTGCATGTGCAGACCCTTATTGTAAGTAGTATTTATTCATTGGCCAGTGAGTAAATATTGTGGGTCACAAATCCCATCGAGGTTTTTCCCACATTGGGTTTCATTAAAATGTCTTGTGTTATGGTGTGTTTCTATGTTGTCTTTGTTTTTTGTGTTTACTACATTAATTCTTGTTTATCAGTACACTGTTTTGGGTTGCAAAGTTATAAATAAGTTTAAACATTCAATCCATCGGTTAGACACTGATTCACCCCCCCCCCCCCATTTCAGTTTCTTTGGGATTGTCATTGAATCTAACAATTGGTATCAGAGCCTGGTCCTCTATTTGCAAAAGCCTAACAACTTGAGGAAGATTATGAAACCAGTACAGATGGAGAACTTAAGAAAACAGTTGGAAGGAACTCTTGAAGATTTTGATGTAGAAAAATTGAAGAATATCAAACTTGAAGATGATCTAAGGACTGCTAAGGAATTCATTAAAGGACTTCAGGAGAACCTGTTATAGCACAAATAAAGAGAAAATAACTTCATGAGCAAATGCAGAAACATGATGATGAAAAGGAAACTCTTAGTGATATTGCAGACAAGTTGAGGCAATAGAACACTAACATGAGAAATGAAATACAAGACTTAACCATGAGGCTATGTAAGGATCTTGAAGAGAGAAAGAAGAATGAAGAAGACTTGACTAGGAGACTTAATGATGGACCTAATGAAAATCTAAGACTCTATCATGAAATTGATATGCTAAAGACAAATCTGATTCACATGCAACATGATAAAGATGAGCTTGTGAGACAAGTTGGAATTATTGAAAATGAGTTGATCACTGCAAATGAACACAAAGACAAATTCAAGAAAAGTTTAGAAAGACTTGATAACATGCTGAAAAGACAAAAACCTGATGGAGATACAATTGGACTTGGATTTGAACATGGAGAAAGTTTCGGGACTGCAAATAATCAAGATCATAGTAAACCGGTAAGACATCCTAATGCTTATAAATTTAATGGGAAATGTTTCAATTGCAATAAATTTGGTCATAGAGAAAATCAGTGCAAATTTAGAAATAATCAAAATACAAACTTACCCACCAGTCAATGTTCCAAATGCAATAAAGTTGGTCACAATTCAGAAAATTATAGAATGAACGTGAAATGCTATGTTTGTGGTAGATTTGGGCATTTATCTAATCAATGCAGAACACAAACTAGTCAAGGATATCGAAAACCTATTCAGAGGAATAATGTAACTTGTTATGCATGTAACAAGATTGGGCATATTGAATTTTTTTGTAGAAGCAAGACTATACCGGTGAACAATAAAGGATCTAGTGTGAAGGGAAAAGAAAAGGTAAATGAAATAAAGAAAGAATTATCAAAATAATAGATTAAGAAGGGAGATCAAAAAGTTGATGAATCTATCTCTGCACTAGTAGAACAGAGTAACCCTCCACTGGTAGGAGATTCTTCATCTAACTAAGGAATAATTCTTAGGTGGTATTGCAGCAAATTGAAAATCATGCATTTTACCCTCGATTGATGGGAAGAAGACACATTTCTTCTTTATCGGCAGATATGTTAAGTTTTCTCTTAACCGGGGAGCATTTAATGCGGTTTTAAAGAAAATTTTTGGCTATAAAGCACTGAAAAACCCTCATTTCGACTCACCAAGCATTAAGAGAGCATGAAATTGAGCAAGGACATTCTAAGGTGAAGCAGTGAAGTGATTTTCAAACATTCAGAGTATTTAGAGTTAAGAGGTATGTATCAAAATCGCAACCTCATCTTCTATTCCTGAGTTTATTGCAAACCCTACCATTGTTGAAAACATCAAATGCCCTAGACTCGTGTTTAAGATTATTCCTGAGATTGCAAAGTAGGATGATTCTGTCGGATATTTTTCAAAAATTTTGAAGGGTGTCGCATTTGCTGAAGACCCTAGAATCTACATCCATTGCAACATAGAAGACCTAGGGACTGAGGATTTGAATAAAATGTTCAATGAGGTTATTACTGATGAAGAAGGTGTGATTAAACTTGAACATAAGATTATGGAAGACTTAGGTTTTGTAGAAATACTGAACATTCCTGAATTTCCAAAGGAAGTTGTATGACTTGTATTGAGTAGAGTCCATGTGGTTAGAGTCTGTTTGCAAGATAGCCAAGGAAGCAATTAAGGCAGTTACTAGTTTAGCCTCAACCAGTAGTAGACCTGATGAAACCAAGAAAATACCTAACAAGAGTGTGACAAACTTAACCAGAGCCACATCTAATAGCAGATCACTTAGAGTCAATGATGTTAAGGATATAAATGTGAGATATGTAAGTATGATACTTGGATATAAAGCAACACATGCAAATAGACAAAATTCAGTTTATAGCCTTTGTATTCATAGTGCATATGTGATGGTGAACAATAATGCTAAGATTGATGTTTGTGAATGGCTTAAATATGAAGTGATTGACAATTTGAAGAAGATTAAGGGAGATAAGAAAGGTACTTTCCATTTTTGGAACCTACTAGTATGCTTAATGCTATACTTTACCAAAGAGATACTCGACATAGGTCACAAAGATTTTGGTTATGACATCTCAATAGGCAAACAGATGCAAGAATCTTTCACCAGTATGGGCACTGACTATGACAAGATCATAACGGATTACTTGAAAACATTTCAAACCAAAATGAAGGCAAGAGAGAGGTTACCATAGAGCACAGTTGATAAGTATGACAAGCAAATTTGCTTTGTTATTAAAAGAGATGAGACTTGGATGGAAGCAGTAAGCCCTAGAGCTATTTGGGTTACCAAGATGGGTTAAGAGGTAGACCTACCTGTTCTAGAAACATATGCAAAAGCTCTACTTGGTGCACCTAGGGAGCCATCTGAAAAAAATATTTGGTAATGCTGAAAGTATTGCAAGTACTGTATCTATGCAGAAAGAAAGGAAGAAAAGAGACAAGTTTATCAGAGATGCCTCTAAGAAGGCTAGTGAAATTAAGGAAAATGTCATGAATATTAGTGGTATATCAGCTAGTGAGATTAAAGGACTGCAACCGGAAGCACATGTTTCACTGGTTGTGACATATTCTGATACTAACAGTGGCAAGGCTGATGAGTTTAAGAGAGTGGAAAGGAAAAGGAAAACCCCATCATTACCTTCTCCTTCTCCTAAGAAAACTAGAACACAAAGAAAGAAACAATAGGCAGTTAGGGAACCGTTGAAGAAGCTTACACCAAACAAGAAACAGACACTGGTTACCCCTACACTGGATGATCTACTGAATGAAATAACACAAGAAGATAATCTGGTAAATGTAAATAAATGGTATCATTCTTTTAAAGATTCTGATAAAGAAACTATTGAAGAAAGCATTATTCTACATTTGGATATTTACAAGAAAGTTTTGATAGAAGTAATTGATGATTTACCCAATGATTTATACATGAAATTGGAAGCAAAAAGGCTATCAGTAATGGAACTTGACAAGAAATTGAAAGTTGAAGCACTTTTGGCTGTACATCCGGTAAACTCTAAGGAAGAGATAGATGAGCTTATATCTGAAGCTAACCCGTCAGTATTTATCAGTGGACACCGGCAAGTAAGCCTAATGGATGGGAGAGTTAAGGAGATTGTTGATGAGACTGCAGATAAATGAGATATATTTTTTGTTGAGAAGGAAAAGCAAGAGGAAAGAAACAGACCAAAAATGGACAAGACATTCAAGGTATATCAGAAAGATAAGGGAAAAGGTAAAGTTGGTGGTGTTCCTACTATAAAGATTATAGATAATCTTCCACCGCCACCTTAGGATACCCCTCTAGTACACATAGCTAATCCACCAAATATGGCTACTGAAGGTATAACTCATGATGATACTAACTCAGAGTCTGAAATACTTTTCACAATGAATGTAGATACACAAGATATAAACATTGTTGTAGATAAGGAATAGGTAGCTGATAGTGAAAATATAAAGATCTCTGAGAAACTGGCACACACTGTAGGCTCACAGAAGATTGAGATACAGGCACAAAATGAGAAACCTATACAGGATAAGACAACTAACACAGAGAAACATGAATCGGGGTGTAAAGCGGAAAATCGCGATCGAACCCTAGTTGCTCTCCCCTCTTCCAACTCCAAGGAGAGAGAAGGGAGATTCACTAGGGTTGATGGTTACTTAGGGGAGAGACTTTACATTCAAAAGAGGGGTTGAAACCCACAAGATCCAATCCCACACAATGCAAGATTGGATGCTAAATGAGTTTCAAGGGTTATGACAGCAAGGCTACGCTCTTTTGTAAAGAATGTGCATAGAAGAATTAAGCTAGGAATGCATAGAAAGTGAGAAAGATTCGCTTATAAACTGAGATAGGAATACAGTATGAAGCTGCGGACCTGGAATTAGTAGTAAAATGTTGATACGGCGCTGTCCTGCAAATTTGAGTGAAAGTTGCTGGGACAATGGCGCCCGAGCGCCACGGTCCTCCGAAAAATCCGCGAAACGAAGGGGGATCTGTTCGTCTCTGCACAAGGATTCCAGATCTTCAATTTCAGCCGCGTACCTGCAACCTACACACAGAAAAGCAAAGATGATTGGGGGGTTAGGGGTTAGGGGTTTGCCTTTAGGTCAAACCCCGGTTTTGGAATTAACCAAGAAATGAGCAATGCTGTAAATGTAAATGTCTGTAATGTAAAACAAGTACTAATACCTTGTTGTAAGGATGTTTGTATCCTTATGTGCGAAGGTATAGATGTTGTATGTTGTAAGTGATCTCCTCTTCAATGGTTGAATCCTTGTCTTGAATGCAACACTTAGCCTTGAATGGAGACTTGAAATGATCAATTGCTTGAAGGAATGCTTGAATGCTTGAATGCTTGAGTATAGTTTCCATGCTTGTACACATATGACCTTCTTACCCAAATGGGAGAGGAAAATGTAGTTTATATACTTGCCAATTAGGGTTAAAAGACTGATTTTTCCGACCTTAGGCTGACTAGGAAATATTATTTCCAATTTGCAAACAAAAAGACCCGAAGTCCCATAGGAGACCGGGCCCAAAATAGGGCCAGGGACCAGGGCGCTGGGCGCCATGGTCCTGGGGGACCAGGGCGCTGGGCACTCTGGTCCCACCTCCCGGGACAGCAGGGTGCAAAGGAGGTTCAAGCCAGGGTGCTTGAAAATGCAGTTTTTGGTGTCGTGGACAAGTTTCAGGGTCTCCATTCAGGTTCCGTGTTGCGTCGCCATCGTGAAGACCGAAATGTAGTCGAAATTGCAAGTGTCGCAATTTTAGGACGCTACACGGGGAAACTGGTAGTTGAAGAGGTACTTGTACAAACTGAGAAACCATCAAAGCCATAGGTACATACACAGACAGATCCACCGGAAGAAAATGTAAGTAAAGAGCACCAAATTTTTGGCACTAAGAAACAAATAATAAAGGTAGTTGGAGAATCTAGCACGTCAGCGGGACAATTCAGATCGACTAACATCACAAATGTTCTTTTGGATTCTATCAAGAGGATAAAAAATTGCAATGCCTTAGCATTTAAGGCTATTGATAAAACATTACCTATCTTGAAAGTGATTGCACCTACCTGTAAGATAGATCACATTAATGATTCTTTAGGTAAATTGGACACATTGTCCAAATTTATTGGTGAAAATTTTCTAACTCTAGAAAAGGTTAATGAGGATACCATTAAGGAGAGAGTTGAAAAAGAGAAAAATGCATTCTTTGAGAACACTATAAAGAATTGTACCGATCACTTGAATACACTTTTACCGGTACTTAATTCTACAATTTTGGAGTATAAGGATATATATAGAGAAGCATGTAAACATCACTATTTGACAGAGGATATAGATGATGAAATCAAGAAGACACGGAAAGAAATCGATGATATTGCAGATAATTTGATAGGTTCTTCGAGACTTATCTCAGTTTTCGAGTAGGAAATGTCAGTTTTCAAAGAGAAGTTAGAGAAACATGAGAAAGAAAAAGCAAGGATAAGGTCAAAAGCTTGGGAACTCAAAAGTAAACTTGGTCCAGAATTGGACAGTCTCATTACTCAATGGGTTGAATTATCAAAGGCAATAGTTCAAGGAGAATGATCACCAGAGCAGCAAATGCACTATCTGTTAGGCCCAATATAGAAAGCTAATGTACTGAGAGGGGAGGGGTGAATCAATACTCCAAAACTTTTCTTTTGTAATAACCTTACTGTTATGCATAAATAGAATAGTGAATAGTGTAGTAACATACAATAAAACTATAACCAACAGATAACAATCATACATGATTCACTCCATAACACATATATTTTGGTCACGCAGAAACTCTTGGTTAGAGAGAAAAATTGTGATGGGGATGGCACCCACAACTTCACTACTACAATAACAAAGAATGCTCGGTTAGAGCTACATTTAGCTATTTCTGATAGCTTACCCTATTAGGAGTATTAAGATCAATTAGATCTACCTTACTAAATGATTTTTACAACACTATATAAGTGTAGTACCTGGTTAAAGGATTTACAATTTATAGACTTGGTTAGAGTCTTTTACCCTATTAAAGGTTTCTCTTACAACTTCAAATTATTACAATATAATCATTACAAATATCTGCAACTTTACATCTGAAATGTTAAAATAGATTCTATGTTCTCTGAATAAGATTACCTAGCTTGTAGCATACCTTGGTAACCCATAATGAAACTCGGTAAACCCTTCTGTTTACTCTGTTCTTCAACTATTCACTGATAACCTTCTCGGTGACCTCTCTGTGTCTCTGTAATAGTCTTCCTTCATGTATACACACTACTATCTCATTGTGTCTCTTATCACATCATATCATGTCATATATCTAACTCTAGAATCATGTTGTATATATATAGATCTCTTACAGCAGTGATCTGATTCATTGCTTCGATCTTACAAAAAAATTCTTCAAATGAATAACTAAACAAAATATCTCATAGGTTAGATTGGCCTTGTAATCATACACAATCTCATAGTGCAATTTCCAATGCAAAAACGGCTAGATGTGCCTCGATCTTGCAACATGTTTTCATGTGCATGTCCAAGTTCAATGTATCTAGTAAAATGTTTCAATCGGTGAATATCAACTCGGTGAGTTAACTTTACCACTTGGTAGCCATGAACCTTTACTCAGTAAACAGCTCGGTGAATACTGGGTTTTGTGACTACTTTCTTCAGTAACCGACTAGACTGTTCATACCGACTTCTTTGTGTGTACCGACTGCATGATTCGGTAATACTAACCAACTAGAATATATTATGACTTTGGATATGAAACTAATGGCAATTTGATAAGTAGTAACAATCTCCCCTTTTGACATTAGTTGAGATGTTTGACAAAAACTACTTACAAAGTCATAACTCAAAAAACTATATACTTGACAAAATGACTATACTTGACAATATGTACTGTAGCATAGAAATTAGGAATCATCAAAATAAGTAGATCAATCAAAACACAAGACATGCTAGCTCAATCAAAAGAACTCTCATTGAAATGAACCTAATTCCAAAGCACATTCAATAGAGGCACAAAAACAAAGCATTTAAAAGAAAATGTCATGCAAACCATATGCTTCTTCCATGCGGCTCCATTGTTGTTCTTTCCTCTTCAATAGGTTTGTGGATCTCACCTACAAGTGCATACACAATTGAAAGCAAAAAGCTCAAGAGTACTAGAAACGAAAGTTCGGTAGTTTGATAGGAATTAGGATTATTAATTAAGGATCCAGGGGATTAAGGGATTGATTGAAGAAAATCATCCAATTTATAAAAGAATTGGATAAATGAGCAAATTAGCATGAAAGAGATTTGAATAGAAATTCAAATCAATAATAGCAAAATTATGACATATCTATGACAAATTGCTATGCAAGGCTTATGACAATTCATGACAAATTTCTATGTCAAGAATTTATGACATTTTATGACAAATTCTATGACACATTTCTATGTCAAGAATTTTATGACAATTTATGACATATTCTATGACAAATTTCTATGTCATTGCCATAAATTTAGGAGAGAAATAGGTGGAAATTGAATTTGGAATTAAGAAATTAAGAAATTAGAAAATAATGAAAATAGGAAATTAGAAATTAGTGAATTAATCAATAATTTTTCATTTATTAATTAACTCACTCACAAAGAGGCATAATTAGCCAATTAAATGAATATTTAATTGTAATGAGAAAACTTAGGATAAATAAGTAATTTATTAATCCTAAAGGAAGAAATGATGCACAAGGTTAAATGATTAAATCATGAAACCCTAGAAGGTGAATTAGAAATGCGAGGATGACAATTAGGTCTATAATTGACTTGATCATGATTTGATTTGATAAATGACCAATGCGACAAAATGATTTGATTGATAGGTGCGCCAATTGACGAGGAACAATGACAAATTGATCCAAATTGACATGATTGAGATAGACAACGATTGATGACAAATCGGTTGAAAAATGACAAAATTGACAAAATAGATTGCAAGATGACAAGATTAGACATGACCACGATCGATGACAAATCAATCGCAAGATGACAAGATTGAAGGATTGATGATAAATCGACAAGATTGATAAACCGATCGCCAAATGATAAGATTGAAAATAGGACAAAACCCTAATTAGGATTGACGATGTCCAAAATGATAAGATTGATGATAAAATTGATAAGATTGACAGGAGGACAACGATCGCAAGATTGACAGGATTGATAAGAGGACAAAACCCTAATTAGGATTGACGATGTCCAAATTGATGACAAATGAATACGCACATTGATGCGACAGGGTAAGATCGATCAAAATCATGACTGAATATTGTTGTCGACAAGACCAAATTCGAAGACGAGATGATTGAAGAATGTAGAAGAATGACTCGATGCTCGCAAATGATAAAAATCAAGTGCGTGACATAGGAGAAATGTTAATGCGATGCAAAAACCTAAAATGAGGCAATGCGCAAATGTTAAAGTATGACCTCGCAAGCGTTGACCATTTTTGGGTGTCTACATTTTGCCCCTCTTTGAGACAATGCGATTTTGAGCGTTGTTTCAAAGAACAATAATGAAAATGCCCCAGACAATAATAATGACATATGCATGCCCCCTCGAGGAATTGGCCGGAAACATGCGGAAAAGAGGCCAATTGATCGATAAAAATGACAGGATCGAACAGACTGACAATCGGAGATCGGATGCATGACAAACAATCAATTTAATGTGCAGAAGACTGCGACCAACATAAGATGGAGAGGACGCACGTCCATCTATGCAATGACAAAGAGCTATAAATGAGACCAAGAGGGTGAAAATGACTCATTTGCACTAGCTAAAGAGGAGGATTTGTTGCTCTGGACAAGGACACGTGCAGACAGATGGCGAACATTCCAATGACGGATCACCTTGGAGAACGTGTACGCACATTCAGACGACCGGAGGATGCAGGAGCAGCGGTATGTATCTCAAAAACCCATGTTTTGAATTTCATGAATTTTGATGGCTCGTTTGTGGGACATTGTGGGGATGAGGAGGACAGAGGGAGCACCCAGTGACAGAGGCACGTGCTCCGTATGACAGACAGTGGACATTATGTAGTTTGACATGTTGTAATCAGCCTGCGGGCCATACTTAGGACAGACAGTCCGATTGTGTACTCCGACATGATTATGATATGTGATAGGATACGCATCGATATGATGGATGCAATATGTTATAACTTATGTTTTTTGCATGTATGGATGACTTATGCACTGGTTTATGAACATGTATGGATGCATTTTTATGTATTTTGGATGTATTTATGAAATGAAATGGATAAAATGCTTGATGTAATGCTTGATGGAATGAAAATGTACTAACCAAATGGATGCAGGGTATAGCATGTATGTTTGGATATCGGAGCACTAGACCGAACTGACTATCCGACCGGACGGAAGAAGTGTTAGTAAAAAAAAAAATGAGATAGAAGACAGTTAGAGATGATGAAAGCTTGCTTTCAATAATGCACTTTGTAGGTGAGAACCTTTATTTTTATTTAGCAAAATGGATGCGTAGCATCATGGCATTGAAGGCCAGAGCTGAAATGCAACCCGATTTGCAAAAGACAGACACAGCATAGACAAACGACAATCACAATCAAAAAAGAAAAGGATCATGAACCATCCCGGTCACTCTAAATCACTCAATGACATCATCGAGCAACATAGGGACATGATCGAAGCCAAAGATAAATCAATAAAAAGATAAGACTCACAAATTCAAGCAAATCAAACAAACATCTTGATCTTCATTGTCAAAAGTTGAACGTGCTGATAGGATGATCATGCTGTCTGGTTTCAGGAAATGTGATACCCCGTCTAAGACAGGACACAGTCTGGTTTCGAGTATACCACACCCTGTATAAGACCCATGATAGGAGAGACAAAGGACAAATGATTTTGATGCCGATATTTGATTGATAAGACAATTATGATCAATCTGAATGTCTGGTTTTGATTGAAAAAGCTCACCTGTTAATGCGTGATTTCTTTAAATCCTAGTGTTTAAATGGATTGCGAGTGTCGTTGGATGAATGCTCAGTGATCTGTCAATGCATAAAGGGGATAATTTATTGCAGAATGTTTATTTTGTTTTTGAAGTTTTACAATTTTTTTGTTCTTTTTTCAGGACTTTATTTGATTTTTAGGAATTTTTTCAGGACATTATTTGATTTTTAGAGATTTTTTCAGGACATTTTTCGATTTTTATGAATTTTTTTCATGACATTTATTCGATTTTTATGATTTTTTTTTTTCAGGACTTTTTCCAATTTTTTAAGACTTTTTTTTCAAGACATTTTAAATTTTTTTGTTTTTAGTTTTTAATGACTTTGCCCCCAGTGTCTAGCAAGGCAAGGAATATGATAGGTGAATAAATAGGCTTGCTAAAATGATGGTGGATAGAAGGAAGACAAAGGCCTTTTATTATGGAGACAATACCGATGCAATTTTCAAGGGCTATTGCGCGATGGGACAAGAGACTGGATATGACAATGTAAAGCACTGAAATGGCATGAGGGACATGTCAAGAGGTTTCTGAAACCATGTTTAAATTTTGCGTCCTTATGTCAGATCAAGATCAAGGAATGAAAAAGAGTGTATGGATAGTGATAAGATATGGATAGGATAAGCAAGATCAAGAATGGATAAGGGACATGGACTGAAGGTCGGGATAGGATAAGGGATAGTGGCAAAAAGTTGCAATAAGGTAGGGAATATGGATGAAAGGTTATAATAAGCAAATGGATAAATGACCAAAAGCTATGATAGACTAAAAGCTGCAAACAAGATGCATGATGCTCATGAAGATCGTCAAACTTGTCAAGATCAAAGGTGGAAAGGAAAACTGGACATGAGTGACAATAGGATATGAAGGGTAATGACATGGTGTGATAGGATAATGAAGGGCAATAGGATATGAAGGAGGAAACCTGCCCCCAAGTGTGGTGTGCAAGAAGTTCATAAATTACGCATGACGCCTGTTTGCCAGGTTTTCATCACGGTACTTGCCCAAGGCGCCTGTTTGCCAGGTTTTCACCAGTGGACGAATTATTTTTGCTTTAATTTTTTCTTTTTCTTTTTTCTTTTTTTTTTTTTCAATTTTTTTTTTGCTTTTTTTTTTTTCACTTTTTCACTTTTTTTGATTTTTTGACTTTTTCAATAGAAGATGGACACATGATAGGGGATGGAAGAAGGACTCAAGCATCTTTTTATTTGGATAGTAGCCTTGAAATAAATGGACCATGACCTTTTAAAAGTATGCTCAAAGACGTTGGTAGGATAAGGACATGGACAATGAGATGAAACTAAGGCAATGATTTATGCAAAGGATTGGACGAGAGGGATGGAAGGATGAAAAATATGCATTGGATAATGAATAGGGTATTGGAAGAATTGGCCTTGAGTGGATGGAAATGTTGACAAGATCGACATTGGCACACACCTTGAGGGGTGATGGACTGATGGAGGAAAGATGTATTTTGGATATTGAGATTTTGATGGAGGAACGACTATGGATTTTGGGACATAAGGGCCCAAAATGGATGAAGAAGGTGATGAAGGAATAGACTTGGAAGGTTTGGATGCAGGAATAGCAATTTTGGATGCCAAGTTGGATGTTTCTTTTTGTGCTTTAAGGAGCTTCTTGGGAATCCACATGGTTTTTGATTTTTCATGCTTTTGTGGTTCCTTGGAGTGCATTGCTTGCACGAGGGATTTAGGAACCCATATATATTTTGACTTTTCTTTATTTTGCTCAGCGGGCCTTTCTGACCTTTTGTATTTTTCTTTTTCTTTATAGATCATATTGCTCTTTGTTTTGACATGTCGGTTAGACTGGACATGTTGATCCTTGAATACATATGGATTGCTAGACTTATGATGCTTATACTTGGCATCCAAATTGCTTGGAGGAGGGAATGAATGTTGGTGTGGATGGGAATTATATGGAGGCATGTGGGATGGATGGAAGGTTCTCCAAGATGTGTGCCTTTGTTGATGTTGCATAGGAGATGGAGGGATATAGGGACCTAGAATGGATGGAAGCGATGATGGGGAAGGTGGACATTTGGATTTTGACTTTGAAGGGATACCAACGCCTTGAGTGTGAGCTCTGTAGCCATGACCATTAGTATACTCTTTCATATTGAGGAGTTCTTTCTCATGAAGGTCTACTCCTTTGCCTTTATGAATATCTTGACTTGTAGGATACTCTTTTCTTTGGGAAGAAGACGTGAGTTCATTATGAGGTGGATATGATATGAGAGAAATAATTAGATCTTGAAGTGGATCAGATTGCACCAAAGTGGAAGAACCCATTATGCATGTAGGGGGTTCATGAACATCTTGCACTGACATGTTAGAATCATGAGGGGTATCAGGATCATGAGGGGGACTAGGATTGTGTAGTGGACATGGTTCAATGACAGGCTCTTCAAGAGATGGAATGGGAGACATAATGGGATCATCACAAGAAATGCGATCTTGGAGTGGATATGTTGGATTAGGATGAGGAGATGGAGGAACAAGTGGATCTTGTGGAGGATCTGAAGGAATAATTTGATCTTGACAAGGAGGAAGATCATTGGAATCCTCTTTAAAGGTGCTTTGCTCTTGACTTTCAATGGGATCATCATAAAGGATGGAAGGGACATCTTGATCTTTCTTAGGAAGTGGAATGTCAATGAGATTTGAAAGGACATTGTGTTCGTGAAATGGAAGGGGATCATTTGGGATTGGATGGACTAGGATATCTTGATCTTGCTTGAGGAGTGGAGTGTCAATAAGACTTTGGATAGGATGGACAAGAATAGGGGAATCATCATGAGTGTCTGGGAACATGGGATCCTGGTCAACAATTGGATGGGATGATATGGTTTGATCTTGATCTTCATCTTCTTTAGGACTCATTTCTTCATGCTCTAAATTCTCCTCTTGACATGAGGTTGGACTTTGGATATGCATGGAGGATTCTGACAAGGAATCAATGTTTTGGCATGAAGGAAATGCACTTTGAAAATTTGTGATGGATTCTGGCAAGGAATCAATGCTTGAATATGAGGAAGAGGGACTTTGAATGGGGTCCTCTAAAACAGGTAATGGCAATAAAGTGCATGGTGGCATTGGGTCTTGTATTTCTGGAACATGACAAGGATGTGCATCATGAATTGGATTATTGTGGCAATCAATTATGGATAGCTCTTGAATAATTGCATCCTTGGGTGTATTATTTGATGAGGACAATATGGAAGATTCTTGTGAAACTTCTAGAGGTTTAGGGATAGATGCCACTGGAGAGTCAATTTGCTTGTGGGGAGATGAGGCATTGCTAGACATAAGTGTATTATCTTTATCTTCCTCAAAAGACTCACTTAGTCGTTTCCTTAAGAGCATTGCAATAAGGCCACCTTTCTTTCAAGGTTTTGACATAGTTGGACTTGGAATTTGAACTTGTTTTTGATTTGATGTCATGTTTTGATTTCGAACTAAATGTTGATCAAATTGGTTTGACATGTTTGAAACTTGGGTTGGTGTGTGTTGCAACCTTTGTTTTTGAATGTTTTGTGGCAGTTGTTGACATTGATATGTTGATTGAACTTGAACTTGTTTTTGATTTGATGTCATTTTCTGATATTGAACTAGATGTTGATCATTTTGGTTTGACATGTTCAAAATTCGGCTTGGTGCATGTTGCAAGTTTTGTTTTTGAATTGGTGGTTGTGGTTGTTGACATTGATATTCCACCATTGGTTGAACCATTTGTTGACATTGTATAGTTGGTTGGACATATTGTTGAAATTGAACCATTGGTTGTGTTGGTTGCATATGTTGAACAATTGGTTGTGTCATTGGTTGTGATGGTTGAAAATATGATTGATAGTAAACACCTTCTTGTTCTTGTTGTGGAGGCACATAATGTTGAAATTGATGTTGTCTCCTTTCTTGTAATTGTTTCATCATCTCTATTTGGGAGAGGAGAGCTGGTATGTCTGATCGTTCAAGAAGAGATCTTACATTAATTGGCTCAAAATTTGGATTTTGACCTGGAAATTTTTGAAACATTTTGGACATTTGAGATCTTATCTTCTCACTGTTTATCACTTTTTGCTCCAATATCTCCTTTTCTTGAGCTAGTTTCTCCTCTAGTTTTTGTATTTGGACATTTAAATCATCATGATAAGTTTGACCGATATTGCCTTGTTGTTGGGTTGGATATAATTGTGATTGCCTTGGATTAAAATTTGATTGCATTGTCGGTTGATATGTCAAACTTTGTTGCATCATTGGTGCTTGGAACCTTGTTTCAATAGACATGTCACTATGCAAATGCAATATTTTTGGAATTTTTCAAGTATAATGTATGATATGCAATTAAATGCAACCTAAATAAATGAAAATGCAATCTATGTTTTTGGTGTTTTTGAAGATCTTGACAAACTTTTGAAATACAAATCTAAGAGAGACCCTTAGGATATTGGAATGATGTCTAGACCTCAAAGGACAAAAGGACTTAAATGGCAAAGGACAAGATGACAATGCCTCCCCTATATGCTTGGATACTAAGCTAGGTTTGACGAAATGATATTGATGACAAAAGGACAAAAGACTTGATAAGGTCTAGACTTCTTAACAATGACTTAAGGTTTATCAAAGATTTGGATTGCTCAAGTATGACAAGACCTAGGTTTGATACTATATGCAAAAGGACAATTAATATGCAAATGATCTTAATATGATATGATAATGACTTAGGCTTAATGAAGAGACTTGGGATATGCAAACGCAAATGTATGACAATGGTATGACTTTAATGCAAGAGGACACATGCAAATGAATGACCCTTATTGACATGCAAAAGGAGTATGACTTAGGTGAAACCTAACCTTGATACTTGACAATGACTTTGAAAAATGCAACCTAGGATGAACCTAAATGTAAGTGACATAAGAGTTGAGACAAGTTTTTGAACAATGTTGGATCATCATGTTTGAAGGAATATGATCTTTGAATCTTGTTGAATTTTTGTTGGATGAATGTCTCTTGTGTTTAATCTTGTTTTGATCAATGTGTTTTGCTTTTTAAATGGGATAACATTCAACTTTTGACAATCAAAGAATACAAGATGTTACAACTTAGACTCAAGGCAATCATGCTCATTTCCACATTTCTTATGGTAGGCAAGGACATTAGGTACTTGAGAGGTAGACTCATTATGGGATTCAAGGAGAATACATAGATGCTTGACCCCACGGGCTCCCCTCCATGGCACTCACTTCTCAGGGCAGCCAAGCATCAGTCCCCATGGAAATCTCCCCATGGCGAACTTAGTATCTCTTCCAAGTATCCGAATTTGTCCTTCTCAAGCAACTAGAAGGGTTTTTTGGCCTCTAAAAACAAGGTATGTAGTAAGGATTTCTGTTAAGCATTACTCCTTGATGTCATGCAAGCATGATTGAGACATTAAGCCCATCAAGATACCAAACAAATGTAGTCGCGCAAGCACAATTTAGACCAAGAGGCCCTACTTAGATGTTGATATGAGAAAGAGTTTCAAGGGTCATCACTTCCCAAGTAACTACAATTCCCACGTAACACTTCCTTCAAATCTTTCGCCCATCAGGTATTTTTTTATAGTGAGTTAGAATGCCAAGGAATTATAGCCATACTCACTTTGGGTCATTCCCTTCTCACGATTATCACTTGCTTGCAAAAGCAAAGTGGTCGGGAAGGCAGGCCCTCTAAGGGTGACAAACAATCAACAACACAAGCATGGTATCGAAGATCTGGATTTCTGATCACCCTATGAAGGATGAGAGCATACTCTCCTACTCCAATGTCACACTTAACAATCAAAGCAAACAAAGGTTCATTTCCACCTATTTATAAATCACTAAGTGCCTAATTAAAAATCTTAAACACACAATTTGGTTGTTTCTCCAAGGCAACCTGCAAAACCCAAGTTAGAGGTTTGATTTGTTGTCTTTGACCAGCGAACCTGCAAATAATTCATTAGTAGTTTGATTTGTAGTCTTTGTCATGCGTATACCAAGATCCTGCACAAATAATTAGTACCAAAATCCAAAGCACAGATGATTTGATTTATGAAAACTATCAAAATTTCAGTCCACTTTGAGAAGGCATAACTTTCTCATCCTAGCTCCAAATTACAAACCGTTTGATGCATTGGAAAGGTATTCAAATAATCTAGAACCCAATTTCAGAAACATCAATGATGTCTCATCATGATTCCGCGCACCATATTTGTCCACAAATGCACCAAAGACCCTCAAAATTGCAATTTACTAAAACATCAAAGAAAAAAGTACATTTTTCACCTCTGTTCTGGACTTTACACAGGCGCAGAAGTTAGGACACAAGCGCAGGATGTCAAACACAAGCGCAGAATGTTTCAACACAGGCGCAAGATGTTTCAACACAGGCGCAGAATGCTTCACACAAGCGCAGAAGTGTCCAGAATGCACTACACGGCCCTGTTTTTGGGTTTTTTGACCTGCAAATCAACTTAAAAGCACTCCAAAACATAGTAGAGGGGTTAGAAGGTTAGTATTCACGTCGGGTTCACCAGTTAATGTAGCATAGAAATTAGGAATCATCAAAATAAGTAGATCAATCAAAACACAAGACATGCTAGCTCAATCAAAAGAACTCTCATTGAAATGAACCTAATTCCAAAGCACATTCAATAGAGGCACAAAAACAAAGCATTTAAAAGAAAATGTCATGCAAACCATATGCTTCTTCCATGCAGCTCCATTGTTGTTCTTTCCTCTTCAATAGGTTTGTGGATCTCACCTACAAGTGCATACACAATTGAAAGCAAAAAGCTCAAGAGTACTAGAAACGAAAGTTCGGTAGTTTGATAGGAATTAGGATTATTAATTAAGGATCCAGGGGATTAAGGGATTGATTGAAGAAAATCATCCAATTTATAGAAGAATTGGATAAATGAGAAAATTAGCATGAAAGAGATTTGAATAGAAATTCAAATCAATAATAGCAAAATTATGACATATCTATGACAAATTGCTATGCAAGGCTTATGACAATTCATGACAAATTTCTATGTCAAGAATTTATGACATTTTATGACATTTTATGACAAATTCTATGACACATTTCTATGTCAAGAATTTTATGACAATTTATGACATATTCTATGACAAATTTCTATGTCATTGCCATAAATTTAGGAGAGAAATAGGTGGAAATTGAATTTGGAATTAAGAAATTAAGAAATTAGAAAATAATGAAAATAGGAAATTAGAAATTAGTGAATTAATCAATACTTTTTCATTTATTAATTAACTCACTCACAAAGAGGCATAATTAGCCAATTAAATGAATATTTAATTGTAATGAGAAAACTTAGGATAAATAAGTAATTTATTAATCCTAAAGGAAGAAATGATGCACAAGGTTAAATGATTAAATCATGAAACCCTAGAAGGTGAATTAGAAATGCGAGGATGACAATTAGGTCTATAATTGACTTGATCATGATTTGATTTGATAAATGACCAATGCGACAAAATGATTTGATTGATAGGTGCGCCAATTGACGAGGAACAATGACAAATTGATCCAAATTGACATGATTGAGACAGACAATGATTGATGACAAATCGGTTGAAAAATGACAAAATTGACAAAATAGATTGCAAGATGACAAGATTAGACATGACCACGATCGATGGCAAATCGATCGCAAGATGACAAGATTGAAGGATTGATGATAAATCGACAAGATTGATAAACCGATCGCCAAATGATAAGATTGAAAATAGGACAAAACCCTAATTAGGATTGACGATGTCCAAAATGATAAGATTGATGATAAAATTGATAAGATTGACAGGAGGACAACGATCGCAAGATTGACAGGATTGATAAGAGGACAAAACCCTAATTAGGATTGACGATGTCCAAATTGATGACAAATGAATACGCACATTGATGCGACAGGGTAAGATCGATCAAAATCATGACTGAATATTGTTGTCGACAAGACCAAATTCGAAGACGAGATGATTGAAGAATGTAGAAGAATGACTCGATGCTCGCAAATGATAAAAATCAAGTGCGTGACATAGGAGAAATGTTAATGCGATGCAAAAACCTAAAATGAGGCAATGCGCAAATGTTAAAGTATGACCTCGCAAGTGTTGACCATTTTTGGGTGTCTACATGTACAATAGTCAATAGTATATGCAGATATACTCCCCTTATCATTATTCTGTACATAACTCTAAATTTTGCATGTTCTGTACTGTACTTGTGTGCTCTGAATGCTCTGTATATTCTGCTCGGTATACTCCCCTTGTATACAATACTCAAAATTGTGTTATCAAAACTGTACTACTCTCCAAGAGTAGAATTACTCCCCCTTTGCTGGGCTTTCCTCCCCTGTGTAGTAACATAATATTACTCCCCCTTTTTGACAAACATTAAAAACTTAATTTGCATCCAGAGGTGGTAACTGATCAAAAATAGTCTTATACTTGGTCCGGGCATCAATGAGGGCGACTGAGAGTGAGTCCTTGAGACTTTCCATTAATGAGCTCTGTGCTTGAATATCAGATAAGAGTGATATCAAGCCATCAAGAGTGCTTCCCTCTTGGGTAGTTGATAAGCTTGTAGCTCGGTTAAGCTGCTCTTGGACTGATGAAAGATGAGGAAGGAATAATGTTTGAAGGGTCATTATATCCATCCTAATTTTATGCTCTTCATTCCTCAGTTCTAACTATTGAGCCATGAGCTATTGTAGCTTTTTGTAAAAATTATGAACTAAATTAGGCTCAGTGGTCAACTTGGATGAGAGACCGGTGATCTCTTTCTCAATTGCATCAATTTTATTTTTGATGTCTTTAATAAATAAAGAAAATGTACATAATTTCTGGAATAAATAAAGAATGTGCTTGAGTTGAGGGGTCAACTCAGCAATGAATTTGACAAGTTTTACCTTGCCAACCGCAATTGATTTTTGGACTTCCTCTATCATTTTTGCTGTGAGCTCTTTATCCTTGAGCTTTCTTAGGTATTTGGATGCATCAACTCCAGATGTTTCAATCTGATTAAGGAGTTCATCCAACTGAATATGGATGGTTGCATCAGTTGACACTGTTGCTGATGGTATCATTTCAGTGAGCAGTGTCCTAACCTTTTGAAGTACCTTGTTCTTTTTCTGTATTGCCAGTTGTTTCTCCTATTCGGCCTTTGCTTTGCATAGTTCACCGAATTCAGTGAGTGCTTGCCCTTTTAATTTGGAGATGTCAACATTGGGCAACACAATTGGTTTAGATAAGTCAAATTTAAAACCATGCTTTCTCACCTTTTTCTCTTTTCCTTTTGTCTGGGGCACTAAGACAAGTGCTTGTGAGGCTTGTTGTCCCTCGGTGGGTTGCTTGGTAGATGCAACAATTTGCACTGTTCCTGTATTAGTTGCAGTGTCTTTGGATGGCTCGGTGCTAGGGGTCTCTGCTGTAATATTTGCTATGCTTGTCTATCCCTGAGATGATTGATCTTTTGTTGTGTCTGCTGCAACTTCAAACTTGTTACATGTATCTTCTGCAGCTTCAGATTTGTTACCTTTGGTAACTTGTTCGGTGTCCTTGGGGGCTTCAGTTGGTACTATTGGCTTCACCGATGGATAAGGCTGAACTTGTTCTAAGACCGATTCGCTAGACACAAGTTTTGCATAAGTGGTGCCTTCAATCATTTCTTGCTCCGGTGTGGCTTCATCCATTACATCTTCATCAATTTGTATTGTGTCAATTGGGTCTGGACCTTGCTCGGTGACATCTGGATCTTACTCGGTGACATCAACAATTTCAATTTGAGATTGTTCACTGACATCCTTTTGTTTGAAGATTTCCTACCACTTGGCCTTAGTCTCATTCTCCACATCAATATATAGCCCATTCATCAATTTTAAGGCTCTTTGTTTCACAAGAAATTTTGAATTGTATGTGGACAAATGCTCCTTGATTTCAGCTACGGACATGTTAGGAAATAAGTGGACAAGACTTCTTTCTCTTATTTGTCTCTCTGAATCCATTGCATATTTCCATCTCTTATCAATATGTGAGTAGAGTTCACTTGGAAGTGACTTTTCTAGTTCCAATGGTGCTAACCAAAACTTCAGAAGTGTACATATGATAGCTTCTTCAATCTGTCATTTCTCATCATTGTTCCTAGACTCATACTTAACATATCTGAATCCTGCAAATCCACTGTATTCCTTAAGATTGGCACAAAAGTTTTCAACACTGTGAATGTTTGCCTTTTTGCCCTTCACAATCTAGAATTTGTTAGCATCATCAGACTCTATATCACTCGACTCTTTTGCCAAGATGAGTCTTCGAGTAGATTACTTGTAAGTCTTTGTTACCTTAGGAGTGGCAACAGTCTTGTATTTCTTGCTCGGTGATGTAGCTGATGCTCTGGTGTTGGGTCTCTTTGTTGGTGGAGTTGGCAGGGCCTTTGTGATGTCATGTTTCTTTCTTTTTAGAACTTTTCCCTTTGGCAACTTTGTGCTCAATGTTATTGCAACCTCCTGTGCTTTTGATTCTTCCTCGGTAATGGCAAGATTTCCTTTGACAGGTGTAGATGAGGATTCTTCTCTGAATTTCTCAGATAAAGCTTTTATCATCTTTGTAGCTTTCCTTGTAGCCTTAGGAACTACAATGCTCATTTTTACTTTCTCCTTTACCTCTTCATAGGTTCCATACCTTAGTTCAGTTGCATGCCTTGGCAATGATAGGTAGGCATCAATTTGTTGCTATGTGATGTCATAATCAATTGCATAACCCATTGGTTGCAATGACTGAATCCTCGGTTCAACAGCATTTACATAGCAGTAATCAGTGTTGACTTCAAAACAAATATTGTCCTTGTATTTTTCAACCAGCTGTGGTGGGATCCTATACCTGTTGTGCATTTTCTCTTGGAATTTGCTAAAGTAATCATCCATGACATCATTAAAGTTATCTCCTAACTTCTTGATGTAATCATTGATCTGATGGGTGATAGGTCGGTGTAGCTCCCATACTACTTTACTGACTAAGGGAAAGAACTTTTCAAAATAAGTGTGTTTATCGAGTTGTTCTTCTTCGGCTTCCTTATTGTGTTCAGGTTCTCAAATAAGTTCTTTAGTAGTACTTCACACAAGTCTACTTCCATTCCCTTCTTTACAATTTTGTAGGCCAGGTCCACTGCACCACATGGTACACTATTTTCCCTTGCAGATTGGAAGAAACAATAACCAATGACTCTGATTGCAAATTTCAGTTCAGCATCAGTGACATTGTTCAATTTCAGTCCCCGGTAATCAGATTCTACTCCGGTTAGACTGATTAGCTCCTTTTGTGATATCATTTTCTGTGCATGAGCATGATCATAGATGGGATATCTGGTGATCAGGTGAATGACTTCCTTCATGATCTTGAATGGTTGCTCTTGTAGCCACATGAAATCATCATGTACTCTGCTCAATAAAAACTTAACCCATTGGGGTTTGAACACACGAGGATAGACTAGGGTTTCAGTTAATCCCTTGATTCTGATATGTTCAAATTTACTATCCAGTTTGTCATCAATGCACAGTTCATCATATGTGTCACTAATCTCTACATGATCGAGTTCCTCAACATGGCACTTGGTAAAGAATCCGACATCTTCTACCAATAAGACTCGAATCGGGATGAGTGAAAATGTAGTTTTATCATCCGGTTCTGAGGCGACTTTAGGAGTTAGGGAATACTTCAGAGATGGCTTCTCCACATTTTGGACAACTACAGGGTCTTGGATCTTGGGTGCCATGGTAGATCTCAAGTAAAAATTTGACAGGTTATCCTTAGGGTTTACAAGTAGCTTACTCTTCACACTCGGTAGACACTAGCAATTTGACTAGATCAGAAACCAGCTAAACAGTGTGAATAGATTGATGTAAATACCTTGAAATTTTCCTCTGAATGAAGTTTGGTCGCTTTGATTCACTCTGCTCTGCTTCTCGAAAACTTGGGTGAGTGAAAATGATCGTGAAAACACTTTTAAGTACTCAAAAATACCTTATCAGGCTCTGTGCAAGTTAGGTCATGATATTAAATGCACTCGGTTGACCTTTTACCGATTTACTTCATTTTCTATTTTCACCGAGTATCCAACTTTGTTTTGTTAACTAACTTGACAAGTTTCCTGTATACACCAACTTGACAGGTTTCCTGTATGGTATGCAAACTTTTCTATTTGCATCTTAACTATGCAGATTTTGAATTCTGTTCATAATTGGAATTGTTATGATTTAACTTTTAAAGAATGCAGTCCCTTCATACCTTTTCTTGATTAATTTGAAATAGGTGCACCTAACTCGGTAGGTAAGGTGCTTTCTTCATCAGACATAATTTCTTTCTTTTTCCAAATCATCTTGAATTTTTCTTTTATCTCCTCAGTGTCTCTTCTCAATTGATCTCTACAATCTCTAGCTAAATGTCCAGCTTTGTAACAATGAAAACATGTCATACCAGGATTTCTCTATGATCTTCGGTTGTTCATTCCAAACCTTATAAAACAATTAGCACTTATATGTCCATATCTTCCACAACATTCACACCATATCCTTGTATTGTAATCCCATGGTATTGTTGCATATTGTCGGTAAGAATCTATGTGAGTTCGGTAACCTCCAGTGTTTTCTCGGTGTGGATACTTCATGTAGTTCTTTTGCTTAAACTAGCATCTCTTGGTACTATGTCCATATCTATTGCAGTTTTTACAAAACCCTTTGAATTTTTCCTTCTGATGGTTGTTAACAGACTTTGTCCTACATTGATTAGGTATGTGACCATATTTTTTGCAATTATAACAATATCCATTGGACTTAGAGATATTCAGTTGCTTATCTTTTCTGATCTGGCATATGTTGGCAGTATGACCTTGATTTCCATAGTAGTAGCAAATAGGCTTCTTCCTTTTGATGTTATTTCTTTTTTCAGCTTGTTTTGATGATTCTCCTCTCTCGGTAGTATTAATTCCTTTCTCGGTAGAGTCTTTTCCTTTGTAACCAAGTCCTCCATCTTTGTAGAGTCTTCTTGTATTCAGTTCCTCATCCAACATCTTTGATGCTTCATAACTTTTCTCCAATGATTCTTTGGATTTATTTTCTGTTTCAAGTTCACCAGTCAACCTTGATACTTCAAGTTTCAATGATTGATTTTCATCATTCTTCAGAATTGCTTCATGATGAGTATAACCTAGTTGATCTATCATATTTTGTTGAATACCAGTTAACCTTATGATTTCATCATCCTTATCAGATACTAGAGCTTCAAGTTGTTGTTTCTCTTTTTGTATATCTCTTTCTTTATCCTTAACTCTCCTTAATGCATCTAGATTTTTAGTCATTTGTGTACTCAAATGTTCATGTTCTCTTTTCATTACTTTTAGTTGATCATCCAATGCTTTGTTCTTTTCTTTCAACATTCCAATCATTTCTTCAATTTCTTCAAATATACTGTTCTCAGATGATGTCTCGATTTGTTCCACTAGCTCTTGAGAATCCTGCAAGTCCTCAGATAATCTTCTCCTTACTTTCAGAGATTTTTGCATTTGCCTCTGCATGTCTGCAATCACTTGATTGGCATTATCCACCTCTTCTTGAAGATGCATAATCCTCCGAGAGTGTTTGTAGCCTTCCATTGCTAAGATCTTTCTCTTTAGGTGGTTAAACCCTTTTCCAAGATTCAGGCTCTGATACCAATTGTTAGGCCCAATATAGAAAGCTAATGTACTGAGAGGGGAGGGGTGATTCAGTACTCCAAAACTTTTCTTTTGTAGTAACCTTACTATTATACATAAACAGAATAGTGCAGTAACATACAATAAAACTATAATCAATAGATAACAATCATACATGATTCACTCCATAACACATATATTTTGGTCACGCAGAAACTCTTGGTTAGAGAGAAAAACTACGGTGGGGATGGCACCCACAACTTCACTAGTGCAATAATAAAGAATGCTCAGTTAGAGCTACATTTAGCTATTTCTGATAGCTGACCCTGTTAGGAGTATTAAGATTAGTTAGATCTACCTTACTAAAGGATTTTTACAACACTATATAAGTGTAGCACCTGGTTAAAGGATTTACAATTTATAGACTTGGTTAGAGTCTTTTACCCTGTTAAAGGTTTCTCTTACAACTTCAAATTATTACAATATAATCATTACAAATATCTGCAACTTTACATCTGAAATGTTAAAGCAGATTCTATGTGCTCTGAATAAGATTGCCTAGCTTGTAGCATACCTTGGTAACCCATAATGAAACTTGGTAAACCCTTCTGTTTACTCTGTTCTTCGACTGTTCACTGATAACCTTCTTGGTGACCTCTCTGTGTCTCTATAGCAGTCTTCCTTCATGTATACACACTGCTATCTCATTGCATCTCTTATCACATCATATCATGTCATATATCTAACCCTAGAATCATGTTGTATATATATATAGATCTCTTATAGTGGTGATCTGATTCATTGCTTCGATCTTACAAAAAGATTCTTCGAATGAATAACTAAACAAAATATCTCATAGGTTAGATTGGCCTTGTAATCATACACAATCTCATAGTGCAATTTCCAATGCAAAAACGGCTAGGTGTGCCTCGATCTTGTAACACGTTTTCATGTGCATGTCTAGGTTCAATGTATCTAGTAAAATGTTTCACTCAGTGAGTTGACTTTACCACTCGATAGCCATGAACCTTTACTCGGTAAACAACTCAGTGAATGCTGGGTTCTATGACTGCTTTCTTCAGTAACCGACTAGACTGTTCATACCGACTTCTCTGTGTGTACTGACTGCATGATTCGGTAATACTAACCGACTAGAATATAGTATGACTTTGGATATGAAAATAATGGCAATTTGATAAGTAGTAACACTATCTAACTGGCATGATCTAGTAGACTGAGACCATTCTCTCTGACAGCAACAAATTCATCCAGAGCCTAAACCTAGTTTTGGCAGACATTTTTTCAGATTTTAACCAACTGGTTATAGGCGATGAGGTAGTATTTTTGTATTCTTTAATTCTTTTTGACATCCTTTGTCATTGATGTCAAAGGAGGACTAGTATTATATGTAGATAGGAATCTGGAAATCATCAAAGAAAATCAATATTAATCTAGCTCAATCACAAAAGCTCAAATGCAATGATCAATCCTAAAAACACTCAATAAAGACATGAAAACAAGACATCAATTCAAGATTGAAAACTAAGCAAACCAAATGTAGACTTGGATGTCTCCTTCATGTGGCTCCGTTGTCCTTCTTTCTCCTTCAAATAGATTTGTTTGTGGCTCTCACCTACTAGTCCATAAGCATGATGTGAAAGCAAGTAGACAAGATTGTAGCGCAAGAATACTTGAAGTGTGATTGATTCGACCAGGTAGTAGTCTTAATTGAAGAAATTCATCCAATTTATAGACAAATTGGAGAAAAGATCAGATTAGCATGAAATTGATATTAGAGGCAATTGAGTGGAAAGAAGAAGGTTATGACACCTTCTATGTCATGAATTATGACATATTGCCAATGCAAAGGTTAGAGGACTAGAAGCTTATGACATCTTGCTATGCCAAAAGTATGACGCATGAGAAATTCATGCTTCCACCGAAGCACAAAAATAGGGAGAACTAGAGAGAAATTAATTAGGTGGAAATTGAAATTAGGAAATTAGAAAATGAGGAAATTAGGAATTAGGAAAATTAGAAAATTAGGAAATTAGAAATTAGGAAAATTAGAAAATGAGGAAATTAGGAATTAAGTGAAATTAGAAATTAAGTGAATTAATTAACAAGTTTTCATTCATTAATTAATTCACACAAAGAGAGGGAATTAATTATCCAATTAAATAAACATTTAATTGTGACAAGAAGACTTAGGATAAATAAATAAATCATTTATCCTAAAGACAAAATGGAGAGAAAATGACAAACAAGGTTAAATGAAATAAATCATGAAACCCTAGAAGATAAATTAGAAATGCAAGAACGACAATTAGGTCTTGATGTAAGATTGATTTGATGTCGATTTGATCATGATTTTGAATTGATAAATGACCAATGCTGATAAGTGATTTCATTGAAAAATGCACCAATTGACGAGGAACAATGACAAATTGATCCAAATTGACATGATTGAGAAGGACGAAGATCGATGACAAATTGATCGCAAAATGACAAGATTAAAAATGACCACGATCGATGACAAATCAATCGCAAAATGACAAGAATGATAAGAGGACAATGATTGATGATGAATCGATCACAAAACGACAAGATTGATAAGAGGACAAAACCCTAATTAGGATTGACGATGTCCAAAATGATGACAAATGAGCACGCACATTTATGCAACAGGATAAGATTGACTAAAATCATGACTAAAGATTGTTATCGACAAGACCAAATTCGAAAGCGAGACAAATGAAGAATGCAGAAGAAGGACTCGATGCTCGCAAATGATAAAGACCAAGTGCGTGACATAGGAGAAATGTTAATGCGACACAAAAAACCCTAAAATAAGGCAATGCGCAAATGTTAAAGTACGATTCCGCAAGCGTTGACCATTTTTAGACGTCTACATTTTGCCCCTCTTTGAGACAATGCGATTTTAAGCATTGTTTCAAAGAACAATAATGAAAATGCCCTAGATAATAATAATGACATATGCATGCCCCCTCGAGGAATTGGCCGGAAACATCCAGAAAAGAGGCCAATTGATCGATAATAATGATAGAACACGATAGGAACAAACAGACTGACAATCAGAGACCGGATGCACGAAGGACAAGAAATTAAAGATGGAAAAGACCATGACCAGCATAAGATGGAGAGGGTGCATGTCCATCTATGCGCTGACAAAGATCTATAAATGAAACAAAGAGAGTGAAAATTTCTCATTTGCACTAGCCCAAGAAGAGGATTTGTTGCTCTGGAAAAGGACACTTGCAGAGAGATGACGAACATTCCAATGGTAGATCACCTTGGAGAATGTGTACGCACCTATAGATGATCGGACGACGCGGGAGCAGCGGTATGTATCTCAAAAACCCATATTGTCAATTTGATGAATTTGACTTGCTTGCAGGACATTGCGGGGCCCACATGGGATGTAGAAACTAACTTCTGCGCCTGTGTAGGGCGAATCTTGTGCTTGTGTAGGGTCTTCTGCACTTGTGTAGGGTACACAGGTGCAGTTTGTTGTTACACAGGCGCAGGAGTTAGCACACAGGCGCAGTTGTGCTCTGGCAACCCTAATTTGGTCAAAAATGGCATGCGAATGATCCAAAAAAGGGGGGATAAGAATAGGATAGGTCAAAATAGATGAAAAACACACTGAGTTGGACATGAAATAAGGAAATTCAGCCCATAGGAGCAAACCCTAAAACTGACAAAATGTGCCCCAATTGTGATGCAGAGTCGACAGTATCCATTGATCATGCGGGAGAACCGACCAGACTACTTCATGTTATGACATAGACTCAGGAGCACGGATAGAGATACACTAGCAGGAATAGGAATATACTATATCACATTCATGCCCAAGATTAGGACAAACATAGGACTGCTTACCGCATGGGCAGAGCGATGGCATTCAGAGACCTCCTCATTCCATCTGGCGGCTGGAGAGGCGACTATGACACTAGAGGATGTATGGCGTATCCTCCGCATTCCTATTCATGGAGAGATGATAGAGTATGACCTAGTGATAGGGAGAGATGCTTTGTGCAGATTATTTGAGTGCGACGCAGATGATCTAGATATTGTAGAGAGGGAGATTGGCTGGGAGACAATGGCATTAGAGTATGATCGGCAATATGTGGTGATAGCATGCCTATTAGTAGGAGACAAACGAGGACATGGATTCCCTATTGGATGGGGAAGAGTGCTGGAGTGGATGGTGATAGAGGGGATGGTGTATGCATGGGGACCATGTGTACTTGCTATGCTATATTTTCAGCTGCATCAGATAGCATATCAGGGAGTGCAGACTTTGAGCTGTGGAGTCACACTGTTACAGGTATGGGAATTTGAGCACATAGCCATATGTCGATTGATTGTAGAGAGATAGGTATTACCACACCGACCATATGTGTATTGCTATGGAGGAGCACTGAGACAGGGTCCTTTTGGATACATATTGTACTGGCGACATGAGCTAGATAGATTGAGAGAGTTCATATGGAGGCCATATCTTGATTGCCCTGGATGGTCAGATGATAGTGATGAGCTATCATATTGTAGATAGGAGAGATACCTGATTGGGTGACCAGTGAATCACCAGAGAGTGATTGAGATGTACCTGCCAGAGAGAGTCAGACGACAGTTTGGAGAGAGGCAGGATGTACCTAGAGGGACTGCACACTTTGCCCGATCTCACAAAGAGAGGAGTCAGTGGGGGAGGATGATTCAGCCACACATAGCACATGCCGACTTCACACAGCTATAGCAGAGACAGTGGGAGTGGAGATCAGATGTGGTGGATGCCAGGATGACAGAGGAGTATGAGCGATGGTTTGCACGATGACGGCCAGTGCCATTGACAGATCCTGACATTCCAGTACCTAGGAGACAGGAGGACTTCCCACTCACTGGAGAGGAGGGAGATGATGAGGACAAGGAGGAAGAGGGTGGGGATGAGAATGAGGGGGATGACGAGGATGGAGATGATGAGAGGGATGACGATTATGAGCCAGACTCAGCCGATCAGGAGTCATTGCAGGATATACCCATAGAGCCAGAGATAGCTAGCATAGAGGAGATGGAGATGTGCAGGGCTACCATAGCGAGTTAGCATGATCACATTGCGACATTAGAGAGATAGAATGTCATCTTGAGCATAGAGCAGGATCAGTTCAGAGCAAAGATAGCTAGACTTACAGTGGCTCAAGATACAGCAATAGCTCAGGCACAGCGAGAAGAACAGAGAGTCACTGAGTATATTGGGTCGATTTGGGATGCTAGTGCACGAGAGATGGCACAAATGTTGGTAGAGACCAGAGAGGAGATACGCCATTGGAGGACATTATATGAGAGTGCAATTCCACCAGAGCAGAGAGCATCTTCATATCGAGCACGATCGAGGACAGAGAGCTGGGCACGCTCTCGGAGGTCAGTGAGCAGCATGGGGGTGAGTGGACCTATGAGACCACCACAGCCAGGACCAGGAGGGACATCATCCTTGAGACATGGAAGAGATGAGGAGGACAGAGGGAGCACCCAGTGACAGAGGCACATACTCCTTATGACAGACAGATGTAGTTTGACATTATGTAGTCAGCCTGCAGACCATACTTAGGACAGACAGTCTAATTTTGTACTCCGATATTATTTTGACATATGATATGCATCGATATGATGGGATGCAATGTGTTATGACATATGTTTACTTTTCCATGTATGGATGACTTATGCACTGTTTATTGTGGAACATGTACAGATGCATTTTTATGTGTTTTTGATGCATTGATAAGATGAAATGGATAAAATACTTGATATGATGTTTGTTGTAATGCAAATGTACTAACCAAATGGATGCAAGATGCAGCATAAGTTTGTGGAGATCGGAGCACTAGATTGGACTGATTGCCCAAACTGACGGAAGAAATGTTAGTAAGAAGAAACGAGACAGAGGACAGTTAGAGGCGAAGAAAAACTTGCTTTCACTAATGCACTTTGTAGGTGAGAACCTTTATTTTAATGTAGCAAAATGGATGCGTAGCATCATGGCATTGAAGGCCAGAGCTGAAATGCAACCCTTTTTGCAAAAGACAGACACATCACAGACAAACAGCAATCACAACAATCAAAAAAAAAAGGGACCATGAACCATCCCAGTCACTCTAAATCACTCAGTGACATCATCGAACAACATAGGAACATGATCGAAGATAAATCAATAAAAAGATAAGACTCGCTAATTCCAACAAGTCAAACAAACATCTTGATCTTCATTGTCAAAAGTTGAAAGCGTTGATAGGATGATCATGTTGTCTGGTTTTAGGACATGCGGTACCCTGTCTAAGATAGGACACAGTCTGGTTTCGAGTATACCACACCCTGTATAAGACCCATGATAGTGTGCCAAGGATGAATGATACTGATGTTGATGTTCAATTGATAAGACAACTTTGATCAGTTTGAATGTTAGGTTTGATTGAAAAAGTTCATCTGTTAATACGTGATTTCATTAAAGCGCAGTGTGTGATTGATTGTCGTTGGATGTATGCTCAACGATTTTTCTATGCACAAAGGGGATTTTTTTGTTTTTTTTGTTTTGCTTGTTGAGTTTTTACAATTTTTTTTTGTTCATTTTTTTTAGGACCATATTTGATTTTTTTTGGATTTATTTCAGGACATTTTTCAATTTTTATGATTTTGCCCTCAGTGTCTAGTAAGGAAAGGAATATGACAGGTGAATAAATAGGCTTGCTGAAATGTTGGTGGATAGAGGGAAGACAAAGGCCTTTTATTATGGAGACAATACGGATGCAATTTTCAAGGGCTATGGCGTGATGGGACAAAAGATTGGATATGACAATGTAAAGCAGTGACATGGCATGAGGGACATGTCAAGAGGTTTTTTGAAACTATGTTTAAATTTTGCATCCTTAAGTTAGATCAAGATCAAGGAATGAAAAAGGGTGTATGGATAGGATAAGCAAGACCAAGAATGGATAAGGGACATGGACTAAAGGTCGGGATTGGCTAAGGGATAGTGGCAAAAAGTTGCAATAAGCTAGGGAATATGGATGAAAGGTTATAATAAGTAAATGAATAAAGACCAAAAGCTATGATGGACTAGAAGCTGCAAACAAGATGCATGGTGCTCATGACAATCCTCAGCCTTGTCAAGATCAAAGGTGGAAAGGGAAATTGGACATGAGGGACAATAGGATATGAAGGGTAATGATAGGGGTTCGATAGGATAATGGAACAATGAAGGACAAAAGGATATGATAGGATAAAACCTGCCCCCAAGTACGGTATGCAAGAAGTTCATAGATTACACATGACGCCTGTTTGCTAGGTTTTCATCATGGTACTTGCCCAAGGCGCCTGTTTGCCAGGTTTTCACTAGTGGACGAATTATTTTTGCTTTACTTTTTTTTTCTTTTTTTTTCACTTTTTTTTTTTTGTATTTTGACATTTTAGTCGAAAATGGACACATGATAGGGGATGGAAGAAGGACTCAAACATCTTTTTGTTTGGATAGTAGCCTTGAAAAAAATGGACCATGACCTTTAAAAGCATGCTCAAAGACGTTGGTAGGATAAGGACATGGAAAATAAGATGAAACTAAGGCGAGGATTTATGCAAAGGATTGGATCAAAGGGATGGAAGGATGAAAAATATGCATTGGATAATAGGTAGGGTATTGGAAGAATTGGGCTTCAGTGGATGGAAATGAAGGCAAGATCGACATTGGCACACACCTTGAGGGGTGATGGACTAATGGAGGAAGAGTGGGTTTTGGATATGGAGATTTTGATGAAGGAATAGCTAGGGATTTTGGGACATAAGGGCTCAAAATGGATAAAGAAGGTGATGGAGGAATAGCAATTGTAGATGCCAATTTTGATGTTTCTTTAGGCTTTTGTGCTTCAAGGAGCCACTTAGGGATCCACATGGTTTTTTATTTTTCATGCTTTTGTGGTTCCTTGGAGTGCATTGCTTGCACAAGGGATTTAGGAACCCATATAGATTTTGACTTTTGTTTTTTAGCAATGGGCCTTTGTGACCTTTTGGATTTTTCCTTTTCTTTTTGGCTCATATTTTTCTTTTCTTTGACATGTTGATTAGATTGGACATATTGATCCTTGAATACGTGTGGATTTCTAGACTTATGACTTTTATACTTGGCATCCAAATTGCTTGGAGGGGGAAAGGAATGTATGGATGGATATGAATGAAATGGAGTTCTTTTGGATTGATTAAATTTACTCAAGGATGTATGCCTTTGCTGACCTTGCATAGAGAATGAAGGAATATAAGGACCTAAGATGGATGGAAGGTATGATGGGGAAGGTGTATGTTTTGATTTTGGTGGAGGGATACCAACATCTTGAGAGTGAGTTGTGTAGACATGAGCCTTAAGATCTTCTTTGATATGGAGGGGTTCTTTCTTATGGAGATCTACTCCTTTTCCTTTATGAATATCTTGACTTGTAGGATACTATTTTCTTTGAGAAGAAGATGCGGGTCCATTATGAGGTGGATATGATATGAGAGAAATAATGAGATCTTGAAGTGGATCAGATTGTACCAAAGTGGAAGAACCCATTATGCATGTCGAGGGTTCATGAACATCTTGCACTAACACTTTAGGATCATGAGTTGGATTAGGATCGTGAGGGGGACTAGGATTGTGTAGTGGACATGGTTCAATGACAGGCTCTTCAAGAGATGGAATGGGAAAAATAATGGGATCATCAAAAGAAATGCGATCTTGGAGTGTATATGGAGCATTAGGACAAGGAGATGGAGGAACAAGTGGATCTTGTGGAGGATCTGAAGGAATAATTTGATCTTGACAAGGAGGAAGATCATTGGAATCCTCTTTAAAGGTGCTTTGCTCTTGACTTTTAATGGGATCATCGGAAAGGATGGAAGGGATATCTTGATCTTTCTCAGGAAGTGGAATGTCAATGGGATTTGAAAGGACATTTTGTTCATGAAATGGAAGGGGATCGTTTGGGATTGGATGGACTGGGATATCTTGATCTTGCTTGGGGAATGGAGTGTCAATAGGACTTTGGATAGGATGGACAAGAATAGCGAAATCATCATGAGTTTCTGGGAAGATGAGATCCTGGTCAACAATTGGATGGGATGATAAGGTTTCGGGATCTTGATCTTGATCTATTTTAACACGCGTTTCTTTATGCTCTAAATTATCCTCTTGACATGGGGTTAGACTTTGGATATGCATGGGGGATTCTAACAAGGGATCAATGGTTTGGCATGAAGGAAATGCACTTTGAACATTTGTGATGGATTCTGGCAAGGAATCAATGCTTGAGCATGAGGAAGAAGGACTTCGAATGGGGTCCTCTAAAATAGGTAATGGCAATAAAGTGCATGGTGGCATTGGGTCTTGTATTTCTGAAACATGACAAGGATGTGCATCATGAATTGGATTATCTTGGAAATCAATTATGGATAGCCCTTGGGTAATTTCATCCTTGGGTGTATTGTTTGATGAGGACAACATAGAAGGTTCTTGTGAAACTTCTAAAGGTGTAGGGATAGATGCCACTGGAGAGTCAATTTGCTTGCAAGGGGATGAGGCATTGCTATACATAAGTGTATTATTTTGATCTTCCTCAAAGAACTCACTTGGTAATTTCCTTAAGATCATTGCAATAAAGCCACCTTTCTTTCGAGGTTTTGACATAGTTGTATCTGGAATTTGAAATTGTTTGGCAAGGAGTTGGTTTTGATATGATGTCATGTTTTGATATTGGACTTGGTTCAATTGTTTCGACATGTTTGAAACTTGGGTTGGTGTTTGCTGCAACCTTTGTTTTTGAATGTTTTGTTGTGGTTGTTGACATTGATATTCCACCATTGGTTGAACCATTTGTGGACATTGTATAGTTGGTTGGACATATTGTTGAAATTGGACCACTGGTTGTATTGGTTGTATATGTTGAACAATTGGTTGAAAATCTGATTGATAGTAAACACCTTCTTGTTCTTGTTGTGGAGGCACATAATGTTGAAATTGATGTTGTCTCTTTTCTTGAAATTGTTTCATCATCTCTATTTGGGAGAGGAGAGCTGGTATGTCTGATCATTCAAGAAGAGATCTTACATCAATTGGCTCAATCTTTGGATTTCGACCTGGAAATTTTTGAAACATTTTGGACATTTGTGATCTATTCTTCTCAATGTTTTTCACTTTTTGTTCCAATATCTCCTTTTCTTGAGCTAGTTTCTCCTCTAGTTTTTGTATTTGGAGACTTGTTTCATCATAAAAAGTTTGATCCAAGTTCTGAGACATGTAGAGATTGGATTGACATGATTGATTTCTCAATTGTGATGACATGGCTTCATAAGAAGGTTGAGACCTCATTTCAACAAACATGTCACGATGCAATGCAACTAATGGGATTGACAAATGCAACCTAAAGGATGACAATGCAACTTAATGTTTTTGTTGTTTTTCAAGATTTTGACAAACTCATGAATGTAATTCTAAAAATGAGACCCTTAGGAAATTGAAATGATGTCTAGACCTCAAAGGACAAAAGGACCAAGTGACAATAGGACAAATTGACAATGTCTCACCTATATGCTTGGATACTAAGCTAGGTTTGACCAAATGAAATTGATGACAAAAAGACAAAAGTATGATAAGGTCTAGACTTCCTAACAATGACTTAGGGTTTATCAAAGATTTGGATTACTCAAGTATAACGAAACCTAGTTTTGACGCTATATGAAAAGGGACAATTACTATGCAAGTGACCCTAATATGATATGATAATGACCTAAGCTTGATGAAGAGACCTAGGGTATGCAAATGTAAATGTATGACAATGGTATTACTCTAATGCAAGAGGACACATGCAAAATGGATGACCCTTATTGATATGCAAAGGAGTATGACCTAGGTGAAACCTAATCTTGGTACTTGACAATGAACTTTGCAAAATGGACACCTAGGATGAACCTAAATCTAAGTGACATGAATGTTGAGACAAGACTTTGAAAAATGTTTGACAACCATGTTTGAAGGTGTTTTGAACTTTGTTGGATGAAATGTTCTTGTGTTTACCTTATTTTGAATCAATTTGTCTTGCTTTTGAAATGAGATGCAAATCAACTTTTGACAAACAAAGAAGACAAGATATTTCAACTTAGACTCAAGACAATCATGCTCATTCACACATTTCTTATGGTAGGCAAGGACATTAGATACTTGAGAGGTAGACTCATTATGGGATTCAAGGAGAATACATAGATGCTTGACCCCACAGGCTCCCCTCCACGACACTCACTTCTTAGGGCAGCCAAGCATCAATCCCCATGGAAATCTCCCCATGGAAAACTTAGTATCTCTTCCAAGTATCCAAACTTGTCCTTCTCAAGCAACTAGAAGGATTTTTGGCCTCTAAATACAAGGTGTTTAGTAAGAATTTCTGTTAAGTGTTACTCCTTGATGTCACGCAAGCGTGATTGAGACATTAAGCCCACCAAGATACCAAACAAATGTAGTCGCGCAAGAACAATTTAGACCATGAGGCCCTACTTAGATGTTGATATGAGAAAGAGTTCAAGGGTCATCACTTCCCAAGTAACTACAATTCCCACGTAACCATTCCTTCAAAGCTTTCGCTCATCAGGTATTTATTTATAGTGAGTTAGAATGCCACGGTATTCTAGTCATACTCACTTTGGGTCATTCCCTTCTCACGATTGTCACTTGCTTGCAAAAGAAAATAGTCGGAAAGGCAGGCCCTCTAAAGGTAACACACAATCAAAACATGAGAATGATATCGAAGATCTGGATTTTTGATCACCCTAAGAAGGATGAGAGCATACTCTCCTACTCCAATGTCAAACTCAACAATCAAAGAAAACATACATGCATTCCATCCTATTTAGAAATCATACTAGGTGCCTAAATATGAATTACAAACACAAAGTTTAGTTGTAATCCAAGGCAACCTGGAAAACCACCAAGTTAGAAGTTTGATATGTGTTATCTTTGACTATCGAATTTGCATAAAATTCGTTAGTAGTTTCATCTTTGTCTTTGCCATGCGTAATGTCAAGGTGTTGCACAAAGAATCAGTACCATAAAACCAAAAAGCAAAAATAGAATGCAAAACAAATCAATTTGCAAGTAAAAACACTGCTTTTTTACCTCTGTTTCTAGCCTTACACAGGCGCAGAATGCTTGACATGGGCACAAAATGATGCAACACAGGCACAAATTCCTTTGACACAGGTGCAGAAGTCTTTGACACAGGCGCAGAATGCTTGACACAGGCGCAGATTGCTCCTACACATGCACAAAAGTGCCCAGAAAGGCCTGCATTACCCTGTTTCTTGGGTTTTTCACCTGCAAATCATCTCAAAAGCACTCAAAAGCATGGTTAGGGGATTAGTTCACATCGGGTTCACCAATTAATGTAGATAGGAATCTAGAAGTCATCAAAGCAAATCAATATTAATCTAGCTCAATCACGGAAGCTCAAATGCAATGATCAATCCTAAAAACACTCAATAAAGACATGAAAACAAGACATCAATTCAAGATTGAAAACTAAGAAAACCAAATGCAGACTTGGATGTCTCCTTCATGTGGCTCCATTGTCCTTCTTTCTCCTTCAAATAAATTTGTTTGTGGCTCTCACCTAATAGTGCATAAGCATGATGTGAAAGCAAGTAGACAAGATTGTAGCCCAAGAATACTCGAAGCGTGATTGATTCGACTAGGTAGTAGTCTTGATTGAAGAAATTCATCCAATTTATAGACAAATTGGAGAAAAGATCAAATTAGCATGAAATTGATATTAGAGGCAATTGATTTCAAAAACGGCACAATTGAGTGGAAAGAAGAAGGTTATGACACCTTCTATGTCATGAATTATGACATATTGCCAATGCAAAGGTTAGAGGACTAGAAGCTTATGACATCTTGCTATGCCAAAAGTATGATGCATGAGAAATTCATGCTTCCACCGAAGCACAAAAATAGGGAGAACTAGAGAGAAATTAATTAGGTGGAAATTGAAATTAGGAAATTAGAAAATGAGGAAATTAGGAATTAGGAAAATTAGAAAATTAGGAAATTAGAAATTAGGAAAATTAGAAAATGAGGAAATTAGGAATTAAGTGAAATTAGAAATTAAGTGAATTAGTTAACAAGTTTTCATTCATTAATTAATTCACACAAAGAGAGGGAATTAATTAGCTAATTAAATAAACATTTAATTATGACAAGAAGACTTAGGATAAATAAATAAATCATTTATCCTAAAGACAAAATGGAGAGAAAATGACATACAAGGTTAAATGAAATAAATCATGAAACCCAAGAAGATAAATTAGAAATGCAAGAACGACAATTAGGTCTTGATGTAAGATTGATTTGATGTCGATTCGATCATGATTTTGAATTGATAAATGACCAATGCTGATAAGTGATTTCATTGACAAATGCACCAATTGACGAGGAACAATGACAAATTGATCCAAATTGACATGATTGAGAAGGACGGCGATCGATGACAAATTGATCGCAAAATGACAAGATTAAAAATGACCACGATCGATGACAAATCGATCGCAAAATGACAAGATTGATAAGAGGACAACGATTGATGACAAATCGATCGCAAAACAACAAGATTGATAAGAGGACAAAACCCTAATTAGGATTGACGATGTCCAAAATGATGACAAATAAGCACGCACATTTATGCGACAAGATAAGATTGACTAAAATCATGACTGAAGATTGTTATCGACAAGACCAAATTTGAAAGCGAGACAACTAAAGAATGCAGAAGAAGGACTCGATGCTTGCAAATGATAAAGACCAAGTGCGTGACATAGAAGAAATGTTAATGCGACACAAAAAACCCTAAAATAAGGCAATGCACAAATGTTAAAGTACAATTCCGCAAGCGTTGACCATTTTTAGACATCTACAGTATAGAGAAAAATAAGGAGTAGTATGGAGAAAATAAATGCACAGAGGAGATCAATTGCTCAGGGGGAGCACACTTCTTTTTAGATTTCATTTTTGGATAGCAGTTTTGGATTTTTCTCATGAGTGTTGCCATCAATGCCAAAGGGGGAGATTGTTGGCATTCTACACTCTAATGAGAATAGTTGATGTTGTCATTGATGGCAACCAATTGGCAACCAACTTGCAACAGGTTTCTACACATGCACCTGTTGGCATATGGACACTCCAATGAGACATTGTGTGTGATTGAAGGTTTTGTCATTGATGGCAACCTTGCAATCCTATGGCACCGGCAAGACATCATACCGGAAAAGCATTATTCCAGCAAGCAGTGCACTGGCATCAACAAGATCACTCTACACCAGCACCAGCACCGGCACAGAAGAAAAGATGTATACCGGCACAGAGGCCGACAAGATTTTTTGATATGTAATATTTTGTTTATTATTGTAAGCCAACTTGGAAAATTGTAAAATGACTCTTGTATATAAAGAAGATCATTGTAGACAATTGTAAAAAAAAAGTAAGCGAGCATAAAGAAAATTATTAGGCAGACCTAATGTGTGAATTATAGGTCAAGGGTATATGTAAAGAACAGAGCAGGAACCGGTACTAAGTTTGGCATTGGAGATGCTATTATAAAGCAGTACAGATCATTGGATTAGTATAATCCTTATTGTAAGTCAGTGTGACTTCTCACTGAGCAGTGTGCTCTAGGCAATTGGCCTTCCTGCATGTGCAGGCCCCTATTGTAAGTAATATTCTCTTATTGGCCAGTAAGTGAATATTGTGGGTCACAAATCCCACTGAGGTTTTTCCCACACCAGGTTTCCTCATTAAACATCTTGTGTTATGGTGTTCTTTTCATGTGGATGTTTTTGATTCTGTTTATTACATTAATTCTTGCATACTGATACACTGCTACTTTATGTTCTGTATGTTTTAACTTAAGAAAATTTGACTACCGGTCAGATACTGATTCACCCCCCCTCTTAGTATCTGTGAGAACCTTAACAATTGGTATCAGAGCCTAGTCCTCTATTTTCAGAAGCCTAACAGCTTGAGGAAGATCTTGACACTGGTAAAGATGGAAAATTTGATGAAGCAGCTTGAAGGAGCTCTTACTGACTATGATGCATAGAAGTTGAAAAATATCAAATTAGAAGATGATTTAAGAGCAGCTCAGGATATCATTCAGGTACTTCAAGAAAATCTTACTGTTACAAGAAATAAGAGAAGAGAACTTTGTGAAAAATTGCAAAATGAGAATGATGAAAAGGAATCACTTAATGATATGAAAAGCAAGTTGAAACAAGAGATCATGACAACAAAAAATGAAATGTAGGATATGACTATGAGATTTTGCAAAGAGATTGAGGACAGAAAGAAGAATGAAGAAGAATTGACCAGAAGACTAAGTGATGTAGCAAATGAGAACACAAGACTTAGCTATGAAAATAACATGTTGAAGACAGATCTGATGCATACTCAGAATGACTCAAATGAACTAATGAGATAAAAAGAAATCTTGGAAAGGGAATTGGAAACTGCAAATCAACATAAAGAAAAATTCAAGAAAATCTCAAAAGAACTTGGTACCTTATTGAAGAATCAAAAACCCAAAGGTGACACTTCTGGAATTGGATTTGAAGTTGGAGAAATCTCTGGTACCGCAAATACTCAGGATCACAGCAAACCGGTAAGACCACCTAATACTTATAAATTCAATGGAAAATGCTTTAACTGTAATAAATATGGTCATAGGGCAAATGAATGTAGATCTAGGAATTATCAGAATATCAATCCTCCCACCGGTCAATGCTCCAAATGCAACAAAGTTGGTCATAACTCTGAAAACTGCATAATGAATGTAAGATGTTATGTTTGTGGAAGATTTGGACATCTATCAAATCAATGCAGAACACAAACCGGCATAGGTTATGGGAAAGCTATTTAGAAAAATAATGTAAATTGTTATGCATGTAACAAGATTGGGCATATTGCTAAATTTTGTAGAAGTAGAGGTACACCGGTAGACAACAAAAGTGCTAGCTTGAAAGCTAAAGAAAAAGTTGAAGAGGTTAAGCAAGAATTCTCAAAGCAATGGATTAAAAAGGCTGATCTAAATATTGGGAATACTCCTCCACCGGTAGAACCAATAAATGCTCCACCGGCAGGACAGAACAGTGCTCCACCGGCAAGAAGTTCTTCATCTAATTGAAGAAAATAGTTTTGAGGGTTTGGCAATCTAATGACACATGTGCTATTATTCCCTTGGTTAGAGAAAAGAAGTTGAAAATCACTTATTATCGGCAAATAAAGTTAAGTGAATACATAACCGGCATGCAATTAATATGGTAGGTAGCAAAAAAGACTTTATAAAATAAGGTTTTGGCTCCATTTCATTTCACCATGATTTCAAACTTTCAGAGAGCGCGAAGATTTCCGAGCTAAGGCATTTTGAGCAAGAAGCAAGCACACTCCAAGCAATCATCCATCTAAGATAGAAAAAGGTATTTTATCATGGCATCCACCTCTGCAATTGAATACATAGCGAACCCTACTATTGTGGAAGTAATTAAAAGACCTAGGCCCGTATTTCAGTTGGTCCCCAAAATAGCAAAGAAGGATGATACCTTAGGTGCATTCTCTCAAATCCCTAAAGGTGTTGTATATGCTGAAGACCCTAGAATGTATATTCACTACAATATTGAAGAGCTAGCAGATGAGGAAATCAAAACAATGTACAAAACTGAGATATGTGATGATACCGACAATATCAAAGCTGAACACAAAATCATTGAAACCCTAGGATTCACAAAAATCCTTAGTATTCCTGAATTTCCTAAGGATGTGATTAGGATAGTCTTAAGCAGAGTTCATGGAGAATTTTTCTAGTTAGATGCAATTCATAAGATCACCAAGCAAGCGGTAAAGGCTGTCACAGGGTTATCGGCCACCGGTAAAAGACCAGACAAAAACAAGAAAGTTTCAAATGATTTAGTCATAGACCTAACAGGTGCAACATTTGATAAAAGATCTTTAAGGGTTGATGATGTAAAGGATACAAATGTGAGATTCATAAGCATGATATTAGGTTACAAAGCCACTCATGCCAATAGACTCAACTTAGTTTCAAGTTTATGCATTAAGAGTGCTTATGACATGATAACCAACAATGCAAAAATTGACATCTGTGAATGGCTAAAGGATGAACTGATAGACAACCTTGGAAAGATAAAGAAGGATAAGAAAGGAACCTTCAGATTTCAAAATCTGTTAGTGTGTCTAATGCTTCATATAACAAAACAAGTTTCCAGTATAGGATATAAAGAATTTGGATATGACATATTGGTAGGAAAGCAACTGACAGAACTATTCAATACCATGGGTGAGAATAAGGAAAACAACATTCATGACTTTTTCCAAGCACTAAAGATGAAAATGAAGAAAAGGACAAGGTTATCTTAGGAAATTGTAGATAAATACAAAGATGATATATGTTTTGTTATCAAAAAGGATGAAATATGGATGGAAGAAGTCATCCCTAGGACAATCTGGGTAACTGAAATGGGCTATGAAATAGATGACCACATAGTTGAAACTTATGCCAAAGCACTTCTGGAAGCCCCCAATGAACCTAAGGAGGAAGCATTTGGTAGTGTTGAAACAATAGAAAAACAAATGCAGTCCAAGAAAAGAGTGAAGAAGGTAGAAGATTTTGTGAGAAAAGGATCCAGACAAGCAAAAGCCATTAAGGAAGATGTATTAAAGAAAACCGGCATAACTAAAGATGAGTTGGTAGCCCCACAACCTAAAGCTCATCTATCACCAGTAGGTACTTCTTCAAAAGGAGACATGCTAGCAACCTTTAAAAGAGTTGTTAGGAAAAGAGATCCTTCACCAGCAACCACTCCTTCACCTAGAAGGACAAGGCAAAAGCAACAAGCTATGAGATCTCCAGTCAGAAAGGTCACACCCAAAAAGAAGCTGACCCCTAAGAAAAAGAAAAAGGAAAAAACTGACTTGGCACCTCTAGACATTTTGTTAAATGAGATCACAAAGGAAGGAAAAATAAAGAACATAGGGAAAATTTATGACACCCTATTGGCTGATGAGAACGGGCAAGTTGAGGAGAGTGTAATACTACACATGGACATGTTTAAAAAGTTTTTGATGGGAATCATAAATGAAATTCCTGATGACTTATACAAAAGACTTGAGGCCAAAAGGCAAGGAGTAATTGAACTGGACAAGAAAATAAAAATAGAAAAACTACTTGTTGTATATCTAGTAAACTCCCCAAAAGAAATTGATGATCTGATAGCTCAGGCCAATCGGACAGTTTTTTCCATTGCACACCGGCATATTTCACTGATGGCAGGTAGAGTTACAGAGGTTTCAGAGGAAATAGAAGATGGTTGGGACATATTTTTGGTTGAAAAAGAGAAACAAGAAGAATATAGGAATCCCAAGCCTATTAAGGTATATCAGAAGGATAAGGACAAAGGGAAAGGGAAAATTGGTGGACCTCCAAGCATAAAGGTTAAAGATAACCTACCTCCACCTATAAAAATTGCAATCCTTGAAAACCAACCGACAGCTGAAAGCATGGATGCAGAGGATAGCAATGCAAATCCTGAAGTCCTATTCACTGTAAATGTTGATACCCAAAAGATCAACATAACAGTTGATAAAGACCCAAGTGAAAAATCAGATATGGCTAAAGAGCCTCCGGTAACAGGAAATACAGAGCAACCGGCAGCGGATACAGGGAAAAAGATGGAATTTGAAGCACAAATAGAGAAACCAATAGAGCTAAAGGCTCCAGAACAGATGCCACCGGTAAGCAATGAAGTAGGAAAACCAGTGCTAAAGGAAATGCAGACACAAACTAACCTGCCAGAGGTCAATACAAGCATGGTCACTTCCACCAGTACTCAGTTTGTTGGGTCACCATCAAAGTCAACAAATGTGACTGAGGTATTACTTGAATCCATCAAGAAAATAACTGACTATAGTTCTCAAGCTTACAAAGCAATAGATGATTCAATACTAATTTTGAAGATAATCGTTCCTGATTGTAATATAGATAATAAAGATTCTTTAGGAAAGTTGGATACATTATGTAAATACATCTCTGGAAATATTGAGAAAATAAAGGTAGAATCTGTAAAGGACATTGTAGAAAAGGAGAAATAGAAATTCTTTGAGGAAGAAATTAAGAAGTGTAACAGAGACTTTGACACACTTCTACCGGAAAAGTGTAGTTTGTTAAAAGAGTACAAAAACCTGTACAAAGACACATGCAAAACAAACTTCCTGACTGTAGATATAGACAAGAAAATAAGCAAGAAACAAGAAGAGATAAACAAGCTTGCAGACAATTTTGTCAACTCACCGGATTCACTATCTATTTTTGAAGATAAGTTAGCAAATTTTGAGGCAGAATTACTTAAACAGGAGAAAGAGAAAGAGACAATAATAAATAAGGCAAAACACTTGAGATCTAAACTGAGTCCAAGATTGGACTATCTAGCATCTCTACAGAAGGAAATTTCAGAGGCATTAACATCGGGAAGTAAAACATTGGCAAAACAATTGCAGCATCTCACTGGCACTGTGAAGAGGACTGAAACAGCAATAAAAGATAGCAAAAAGTTTATGGATAGTATAAACTTAATTTTGGGTGATCTTTTTCAGATAATAACTACCCAACTACAAGGTTGAGGATATGGACCGGTATAACTACAAACTCTACTAAACCTTTGTCATTGATTCCAAAGGGGGAGTAGTAGGATGAGAAAATTCAAAGACAGGAACCATATGCTCAGGGGGAGCCCCTCATATTTTTGGAAAAAATTTTGGTCTACACATTTTTGGACACCTTTTTGAAATTTCTCATGAATGTTGCCATCAATGCCAAAGGGGGAGATTGTTGGCATATGGACACTCCAATGAGACATTGTGTGTGATTGAAGGTTTTTTCATTGATGGCAACCTTGCAATCCTATGGCACTGGCAAGACATCATATCGGCAAAGCATTATTCAAGCAAGAGAGTGCATCGGCATCAACAAGATCACTCTACACCGGCACCGGCACCAGCACAGAGGCTGATAGGATTTTTTGATATGTAATATTTTGTTTATTATTGTAAGCCGACTTGGCAAATTGTAAAATGACTCTTGTATATAAAGAAGATCATTGTAGACAATTGTAAAAAAAAGTAAGCGAGCATAAAGAAAATTATTAGGCAGACCTAATGTGCGAATTATAGGTCAAGGGTATATGTAAAGAATAGAGCAAGAACCAGTACTGAATCTGGCATTGGAGATGCTATTATAAAGTAGTACAGATCATTGGATTAGTATAATCCTCATTGTAAGTCAGTGTGACTTCTCACTGAGTAGTGTGCTCTAGGCAATTGGCCTTCCTGCGTGTGTAGGCCCCTATTGTAAGTAATATTCTCTTATTGACTAGTAAGCGAATATTGTGGGTCACAAATCCCACCGAGGTTTTTCCCACACTGGGTTTCCTCATTAAACATCTTGTGTTATGGTGTTCTTTTCATGTGGATGTTTTTGATTCTATTTATTACATTAATTCTTGCATACCGATACACTGCTACTTTATGTTTTGTATGTTTTAACTTAAGAAAATTTGACTACCGGTCAGATACTGATTCACCCCCCCCCCTCTCAGTATCTGTGGGAACCCTAACAACACCAGCATCATAGATATCATACACCGGCAGGCACCGGCACCAGTAGGCACTTTCATCGGCATCCAAATTACACCATAAATGAAGTATACCGGCACTCAGGCCGACATGGGATAAAGTTTTGTTTATGTGAATTGTTTTGTAAATGTAATTAACTATTTGTAAGCCGATTTGGTATATTGTATACTCATATATGTATGAGATCTCATAGGTCATTTTGAAGGAGGAAATAATGAAAGAATGTAATGAATAGGAAATTATTGTATGAGGTGATATAGTGGACAACGAAGGTTTTGGTTAAGGTACCTAGCTGAGCTTAAACCGGTACTGAACAAGGCATTTGAGATACTATTTTGAGCAGTACATTGTATTGGATTTAATTATCCATATTGTAGTCAGTGAGACTCTTTTGAGTTGTGCGCTCTAGGCAATTGGCCTTCCTGCATGTGCAAGCCCTTATTGTAAGTAGTATTTATTCATTGGCCAATGAGTAAATATTGTGGGTCACAAATCCCACTGAGGTTTTTCCCACACCGGGTTTCCTCGTTAAAATATCTTGTGTTATGGTGTGTTTCTATGTTGTCTATGTTATTTATGTTTACTGCATTAATTCTCATTTACCGGTACACTATTTTGGGTTGCAAAGTTATAAATAAGTTTAAATATTCAATCCACCAGTTAGACACTGATTCAGCCCCCCCCCCCCTCTCAGTGTCTTTGGGACTATCATTGAATCTAACAAATTTATCAGGTGTAGTCATAGGAGTACTTACCGGTTTGGAATTTTCATACCGAATTTCTTCAAAAGTTCCTTCAAGTACTTTGTTTGACATATGAATATACCTTTATCTGTTTGTGAAATCTACAAACCTAAAAAGAATTTTATCTCTCCAATCGTAGATATTTCAAATTCTTTTTGCATTTAATTAGCAAAGTCCTTACACAATCCATCTTCACCTCCAAAAATGATATCATCTACAAAGACATCAATAGCCAAAATATCATCATTGCTAACCTTGTAATAAAAATTGTTATCAACATTACCTTTTGTGTAACCAAGCTTCAAAAGATATTTATCCAATCTAGCATACCAAGCTCTGGGAGCTTGCTTCAATCCATATAAATCTTTCCTTAACCTACAGACCACATCCTTATTATTTGTCAAAGAAAATCCATCAAGCTATTCAATGTAAACTTCCTCCTCAAGATCTCCATTCAAAAATGCACATTTTACATCCATTTGATAAACTTTATAGTTCTTATAAGAGACAAATGCAAGAAATAGTCTAACTTCCTCAATTCTGGCTACCTGTGCAAAGGTTTCATTATAATAAATTCCTTCTTTCTGTGAATAACCTTTACAAACTAATCTTGCTTTGTTTCTGATCAATTCTCCATCTTCATTAAGTTTATTCCTATATAGCCATTTAGTTCTAATTACATTTTTGTCTTTAGGTCGGGGAACCAATGTCCAAGTATTATTCTTTTGAATTTGTTCTAATTCATCTTCCATTGCGTTTATCCAATGTTCATCCTTACATTCTTCAATAACAGATGCTGGTTCAATTTGATAAATTAAACATACCTCTTCATTTGTCAGTCTTCCTCTAGTCATAACACCTTGATTCTTGTTTCTAATTATCTGATTCTCTGAATGATTCAATCTTACATACTTGGGTTTGTTCTGATTAACATTCATAGGTTTTTTTTCTTCAGTCACTATTGAGTTTTCTGATGATGTCAGTGTGACTGGGTCTTCATTCTATACTGGTGGAGTCTATGTCGGTTGATCTACGATCATTTCAACTGCCGGTTCAACAAATCTTGAATCTCCTCTAAAGTGTTCATCTATCTTCACATTATTACTCTCAAAGAATTTCTGTAACCTTTTATTATAACATCTCTATGCCTTGCTTTAGATGAATAACCAAGAAATATTCCTTCATCACTTTTAGGATCAAACTTGCCAATATACTCATCTCTTCCAATATAACATTTGTTTCCAAATATTCTAAAGTATTTAAGAGTAGGAATATGACCAAACCATAGTTCATAAGGGGTCTTACCAATTTCACTTTTGATGTGGACACTGTTGAAAGTATAAACCAATGTATTCACTGCTTCTCTCTAATATACATGAGGTAGATTTGCTTCCATTAACATTGTTCTTTTTGCATCCAAAATAGTTTTGTTCTTCCTTTCCACAACTCCATTCTGCAGGGGTGTCTAGGGTGCTGATAGTTGTCTTTTGATTCCATTCACTTCACAGAATGCATTAAATTCCCTTGATGTAAATTCTCCTCCTTGATCTTATCTCAAACATTTGATTTTCTTGTCGGTTTCATTCTCTACCATTGCCTTGAATATCTTGAATCTTCCAAAAGCTTCTGATTTCTCCTTGAGAAAAGTAACCCAACACATTCTAGAATAATCATCAATTATTAGCATAAAGTATCTATCTCCTTGTAGACTTCTTGTTCTTGCTGGACCACATCAGTCAGTATGAATTAAATCAAGAATATTATTTGATTTATCAATAATGCTCTTAAATGTTGTTCTAACTTGCTTTCCCATTTGACATTCCTTACATACCAGATTATGAGGTTTCACAATCTTAGATAAATCCCTTACTGCCTTAGTTGAACTGATCTTTACAATGCAATCAAAATTCACATGACAGAGTCTTTTATGCCATAACCAACTTTCATCAATGTATGCAATCAAACATGTTTTATCACTGGTATTCAAGTAAAAGATATTACCTTTAGTCTAATTACTGGTTGTAATCTCCAATCCAGTTTTGTTTATGATTTTGCATTTCCCATTCTTGAACTATAACTGAAATCATTTTTCCACTAACTAACCAACACTCAAAATATTATGCTTTAAACCTTCTATGTAATAAACATTGTCAGTATTGTGCTTACCATCCAAAGATATAGTGCCTTTTCCTTTGATTAAACAAGCTTTATCATCTCCAAACCTTACTAGACCTCCATGAATTTCTTGAAATGATAAGAATTTTCTTTTATCCCCAGTCATATGATGTGAGCATCTGGAATCTATAAACCATTCGTCCTTTTCTTCATTTTTTGTTGTCAGTGCCTACTCTACCGGTTTGACAATAGGTGTCGGTTGATCTTCCTTTATTGCAATAAAAGCCCATCTGTTATCTGATGGATCTTGATCTGAATCATATGTAACACCATCTGCATAGTAACATGACTTACCTCTATTTTTCTTGAATCTATATCTCTGATATTCAGGGTTAGACTTATATGATCTTTTTGCTTCTTCCCTTAATCTTGTATGTCTATCAAGACATCTAGATGCCATATGACCAATTTTATTACAATTAAAACATTTGAAAGGTGCTTTACCTTCACACTTACTCCCTGTTGGACCCTTAGGCATTTTCCTTGCAAATAGTGCTTCAAGTTCTTCATTTTCTCTCCTCATATCTTCAAGTTCTTTTGCATAAAGTGCTTTCCAATCTGTTTTGTCAAATGATGATGATATTGATGATGATGCTTTGAAAGCAAAATCAGTCTTTATAGAAGCAACGGGACCAAACTCTTCAAGTTCAAATGCTGAAAGTTTTTCAACCAAAATATCTCTAGAAACTGAAGTATTAGGCATTGTTCTCATTTCATTAATAGCAGTCACTTTCATTTTGTAAGCCAGTGGCAATGCTCTTAAAAATTTAGATATAATTTCATCTTCACTTAAGGATCCTCCACAACATTGTATTTCTAAAACAATTTCATTAACTCTTTCCATAAATGCAGAAATTCTTTCATCTTCTTCCATTTTCAAATTTTTATACCTGACCCGGTAACATTACAGTTTTGCAATTTTGACAGTGGTATCTCCTTCATTTAGTGTCTCCAGCTTATCCCAAATAGCTTAGTAGTAGATCAGTCTGATAATCCCATGATTTGTTGATCTGATAATGTGCTCAAAAATGCTTCTCTTTCTTTGCAATCATTGTCCATGTCCTTAGCCAATGTTGGTGGATAAGGTTGATTCGGAATAGAAGAAACATAGTCATTCTTTGTAACATCCCATATATCTCTTCCAATGTAGTTCAGATGTGTTTCCATTCTGATCTTCCATATGCCATAGTTAGTTCCATCAAGCTTCGGATTGTTCTTCCTGAAAATATTTGTTGCCATAGGATCTCCTCAAGCTATTAGGCTTCTACAAAAAGAGGACTTAGCTCTGATACCAATTGTTAGGTCCTGGGAAGGACAATTGAGAGGGGGGGTGAATCAGTTGTGAACCAATTGTCAATAAATTGTAATCCAAATGCAAGTTATTCCAATTTAACCTTAATGTCAGTAAACCAAACTTAAGTGTCAATAAAATAGATTAATAGATATAGTAGTATCGGTTTAACTTAATGCATGATACATAAAGAGAAACAACATCCACAACACATAACACAGAGATTTTGACGTGGAAACTCGATAAGGGAAAAACCGCGATAGGAAACCTTACCCACAATCAAATGATACTACTACATATAGTATGTGTATACAAATGGGGTCTGCACATGCAGAAAGGCCAACTACCTAGAGCTCACTGCTCAATTGCAAATTAGGAGTCACACTAACTACACAATTGGATGGTTAAAACCAATGATAATGTACTGCTCAAAATAGCATCTCCAATGCTGGATTCAGTATCAGTTAAGCTCTGAACATGAGTGTCAAAACACCTTCATAACCTTCCTTCAACCTTCAAATAATGTATGCGTGATTCGCACAAGGATCTGCTTATTTTTGCTCTTCAATATTCAAATACACTCATCATTACCTATATCCTGATCTTCAATAAGATCTTACAATCATTTATACAAAACCTAAGACCAAATGAATAGTTCATCTAACTAAATATATTACATTTAAATCAATTACAAATGATTCTTGATGTGATACAATATGGCTCAATACATTTATCAATCAATTGTTGGCATATGTGCAGAGTTTGATGACATGATGAGAATGTATGCTGTCATTGATGTCAATATGCTGAAGTGTGAACCGGTATGATGAAGTGTGAACCGGTATGTTAAAGTAAGTAAATTGGCAAGTGAACCAGTATGATGAAGTGTGAACTGGTATGTTGAAGTAAGTAAACTAGCAAGTGAATCGGTATATGCAAAGTTTGTATCGGGGTTTCACTTGATATGACTACCGGTTGGTAGTCTCGGCTTCAGGGTTTCCGACTGATGCATTCCAAGTGTGCGATTTGACCAATGATATCCTATGATGAGTTAGCATTGAAATGAAGATTAGGTTGTGTTTCCATGTCATCCTTGTGTGCGTGAAGGATTTCCTTGAGGATCTTGCATGAGAAGATTGAGTCTATCTACCTTGGGAATGTGCAAAATCTTAGTAAACGGTGGAGAGCGCGTGATAGGTTATCAGCTTCCAGAAGCAGTGAAGAATGGACGATGAAGAATGTCTTGAGATTTTTTCAAGATTGTTTCACCCTATGTAATGTGATTGAACAGTTGGGACTAGACTGAATGTATTGTTAACCTAGATGCTTAGGGTTTTAGGTTTTGGCCACCGACCTAATTGTTTTCTATAAGGTTGATGATGATTTTCATTTGAAGTTGTTGGCAAATGAATGTATGTGAGGTGATTCTTGCCAGACCGGAGAAGTGAGAAGAGATCTGCAGAGTGTGATTGCAGATGTAAAGGAACTGAAGTGGATCTTCCTTGGCATTGAGTGTTGTTATCAGATCAGTGTATTACCTATTGACTTCTAACCATTTCAACAATTGGAAAATCCCTTTACCAGGTACCTTTAATAGGATTTTTGTAAATCCTTTAACAGGGTGACTCAAAATCATTGATTTCTTCAAATCCTCTTGCGAGGTAACCTTTAACAGGGTTCTAACCTCTAACCGGGTATTTAGCCATCCCTTAACCGTGTGATCCCTAGCAGGATCGGTTCCTAGCAGAACCTGTTGTAAAGTCTTTAACCGAACTAGGCTCCTAATAGAGCGAACTTAAAAAGCGTTCAAGAAAAACTTGTGGGTATTCATCCCCACCATGGTTTTTCCTAGTTGGTTTTCCACATGAAAAAATTAGTGTGTTATGTGTGATGCTTTTTCATGTGATGATTTAGTGTTTTATGTTAAGTGGTAATGCATGTTGATCTAATGGTCATTATATTTCTGATGTATTACTTGCTTGAGCATATGGGGGAAGTTGAGATGAGATATTAGGTTCTGAGAAGTTCTAAGTGTTACCAGTTTATGTCTTTTACAGTTTTACTATGTTTTATCGGTATTGTCTTGGTTTAGGTTGGTGATGTTGTTTGCTAGTTAGTGCAGTCTTTACAGTTTAAGCTGTCGGAGAAATTTTTTTCTATACTAATTCAACCCCCCCTCTCAATACCTATTGGATATTTATTGTTCATCATTATTCATCATCAATAAGTCATCTCCATGACATGTCATGCTGATCTAGAATAGATAACATATATCGGTCCATAACCTAGACTTATCTATCGATAAAGGTAAATCTGTCAACCTGATTAGACCAATAAGCAAAATACCAAAACCAAACTTCCAATCCATGTCTTCGACATAACCAAATGATCTCCAAGTTATCATTGATGTCGGTGAACAATATAACTTGTTGGTGAACACATATTGGTGATTGTGCATAAGCCACTAACCATACCGGTGAACATAATGTAAACCTCCAAGAAGACAAGTGTTGACATCAATGACAAAACCAATGCAACACATGACAAAGTCATCCATAATACCAACACTTTGTAAGGGTTCCCACAAATACTGAGAGGGGGGGGTGAATCAGTATCTGACCGGTAATGAAATTTTCTTATAACTGAATATGCAGAATATAAAGTAATAGTATATCGGTATGCAATAATTAATGCAAATAACAGAATCAAAAGCATCCACATGAAAAGAACACCATAACACAAGATGTTTAACGAGGAAACCCGGTGTGGGAAAAACCTCAGTGGGATTTGTGACCCACAATATTCACTTACTGGCCAATAAGAGAATATTACTTACAATAGGGGCCTGCACATGCAGGAAGGCCAACTGCCTAGAGCTCACTGCTCAATAAGAAGTCACACTGACTTACAATGAGGATTTACACAAATCCCATATTTTGTACTGCTTTACAATAGCATCTTCAATGCTAGATTCAGTACCGGTTCTTGCTCTGTTCTTTACATATACCCTTGACCTACAATTCGCACATTAGGTCTGCTTTATAATTTATTTATTACATTCTATCCATATCCTACAAATGCCTACAATGATCTCTTTTATATACAAGAGTCATTTTACAATTTGCCAAGTCAGCTTACAATGATAAACAAAATATTACATATCAGAAATCTAGTCGGCCTCTGTGCCGGTATACATATTTCCTTTTGTGCCAGTGTACATCTTCTATGCCAGTGCCGATGTAGATTGATTTTGTTGATGTCGGTGCACTGTTTTATTTGAGTAAAGCTTTGCCGGTATAATGTCTTGTCGATGCCATAGGATTGCAAGGTTGCCTGAGTAATGCTTTGCCGGTATAATGTCTTGCCGGTGCCATAGGATTGCAAGGTTGCCATCAATGACAAAACCTTCAATCACACACAATGTCTCATTGGAGTGTCCATATGCCAATAATCTCCCCCTTTGGCATTTATGGCAACACTCATGAGAAATTTCAAAAAGATATCCAAAAATGCGTATACCAAAAAAATGTTACCAAAAATGTTTACCAAAAATGTTAGAGCTCCCCCTGAGCATGTGATCCCTGTTTTTTGAATTTTCTCATCTACTACTCCCCCTTTGGCATCAATGACAAAGGTTAGTAGATTTGTAGTTGTACCAATTCATAACCTCAACCTTGTAGCTGGGTAGTTATTATCTGAAGAATATCTCTCAAAATTAAGTTTATACCATCCATAAACTTATTGCTCTCCTTTATTGCTATCTCAGTTCTGTGTACTGTACCGGTGAGATGTTGCAAGTGCTCTGCCAGTGTTTTGCTACCCTGTGTTAGTGCCTCTAAGATTTCCTTATGTAGAGATGCTAAATAGTCCAATCTTGGACTTAGTTTAGATCTCAAAAATTTTGCCTTGTTTATTATTTTCTCTTTTTCTCTTTCTAATTTGAGCAATTCTTCCTCAAAATTTGTTATCTTTTCCTCAAAAACTGATAATGTATCAGGTGAGTTAACAAAATTATCAGTAAGTTTATTGATCTCTTCGTGTACCTTTCTCATCTTTTTGTCTACAGCCGTGGTCAAAAAGTTTATCTTACAGGTGTCTTTATACAGAGTTTTGTACTCTTTCAATAAATTGCACAGTTCCGGTAGAAGTGTGTCAAATTCCCTATTACACTTCTTTATTCCTTCCTCAAAGAATTTCTGTTTCTCTTTTTCTACACTTTCCTTTACAGTTTCTACCTTTGTTTGCTCAAAATTTCCAGAAATATATTTACAAAGTGTATCCAACTGGCCTAAAGAATCTTTGTTGGCTATATTACAATTTGGAGCTATTAATTTCAAAACTGGAATTGAATCATCTATTGCTTTATAGGCTTGTGAGCTATAATCAGTTATTTTCTTGATAGATTTGAGCAATACCTCTACTACATTTGATGGTGACCCAGTAAACTGAGTGTCGGTGGAAGGGACCATGCTGGTATTGACCTCTGGTAGGTCTGTTTGTGTCTCCATCTCTTTAAGCACAGTTTTTCCTGCATCATTTCTTACCGGTGGCATCTGTTCTGGAGCCTTTAGCTCTATTGGTTGCTCTATTTGTGTTTCAGATTCCATCTTTTTCTCTAAATCTACTTCCAGTTGCTCTTGGTTTCCTATTGCCGGTTGCTCTTTATTATCAGATTTATCTGTGGTATCCTTATCTACCACTATGTTGATTTTTTGAGTATCAACATTCACAGTATATAGGACTTCAGGATTAGGATTGTTATCCTCTGTGTCCATGCTCTCAGCTACCGGTTGATCTTCTGCAGTTGTTTTTACCGGTGGAGTATTTAAAGGAGGTGGGGGTAAGTTGTCTCTAATCTTGATACTTGGCGGTCCACCAACTTTACCTTTCCCTTTGTCCTTTTGATATACCAGAATGGGCTTGGGATTCATATATTCTTCTTGTTTTTCTTTTTCAACCAAGAATATATCCCAACCATCTTCTATTTTAGTTGAAACTTCAGTAACTCTACATGCCATTAATGATATTTGCTGGTGTGCAGTGGAAAAGACTATCTAGTTGGCCTGAGCTATCAAATCATCAATTTCCTTAGGTGAGTTGACCGGGTATACTGCAAGTAATTTTTCTATTTTAATTTTCTTATCCAACTCAATTATTCCTTGCCTTCTGCCCTCAAGTCTTTTATATAATTCATCAGGAATTTCATTTAGGACTTGCATCAAAAACTTTTTATACATGTCCATGTGTAGTATAACACTTTCCTCAACTTGTCCTTTCTCATCTTCTGATAGGGTGTCATATATTTTCCCTATGTTTTTCAATTTACCTTCCTCTGTGATTTCATTTAGTAATATGTCAAAAGGGGCCAAGTCAGTGTCTGTCTTCTTCTTCTTTTTGGGGGCCAGCTTTTTCTTAGGTGTGGCTTTCTTGACTGGAGACCTTACAGCTTGTTGCTTCTATCTTGTCCTTCTAGGTGAAGGAATCACACACAATGTCTCATTGGAGTGTCCATATGCCAACACACTTAATTCCATTCTAATGCTCTATTACAATTATTTATACAATCCAAGGAGATCTGGTCAGCTCAAAAAGGGATCAAAACCCGAAGAACAAAACCTAACATGCAAAACCAACAAGGTTGGCCTCCACCAACGAAATTCCTCTAAAAAATCCAAAGGATGAAGAGTAGATCATGTGAAAAGGTTGGCCACACGCCAAGGAACATCGGAATCAATGCTCAGGACTCCGCATGATATGGAAGGGATTTGGTAGATCACCGATGCAAATAGGTCCAGGCAACCAATAATAGGGAACTGTCAACCGGTAATAGAAAATTGTCCCAAAAAATGGTAGCGATAACTTTCTGAAAGATGATCCAAATGCTCCATGGTTTGGAAGTAAGGAATATGACCAAGTCTTCAAGTAAAAATCCAACTCAAAAGGATCTGGAGAGCCAAATTTGGGACACAGAAAAAAAAATGTTGAAACTGCAAAAATAAAGAAAAATAGAAAGGAAATATTTTTGGTTGATGCAAGATTGCTATGAACTGGGGATGCTCCTGCATCAGACATCCGGGGTTGTTGAAAAAGTGAGTCTCTCACTTTTTTGGAGTCAGAGGAAAACCAAGGCGGTCTACCTCTTCCTAAGAAATCCAAGATGAATTTTCAACTGGTATGTCCTTCCACTTCACAAGATACTCCTTATACTGACTTCTCTGGGTACTACACCCAATCCTACTATCCAAAATGTCTTCAATATGATCCAATTCCTTCCAGGGCAACTATTTCTCCAAGTCTGCAATATTTTCCTCACTGAATTCTAGTTCATCATACTGATGAAGATCTGCAATGTTAAACATAGGTGAAATACTCAGACTATCCGGTAACTCCACTTCATATGCATTCCCAGAACTGAACTTCCTCATATGCAATTTGTTATAATTTCCAATTAGGAATCTTTCTTTTCTCAGATAAACCATCACTTCATCACCAACTTCAAATTCCTTATGTTTCCTCTTCTCATCTACCTTTGTCATGCCCAACTTTTGGGCACAAAAACGGAACAACAAAAAAATTTTGACATCATGAACTCGCCACATATACTACAATTATAATAACTTGATTAGAGATTTGTCTTATCTAGGGTGAAAATAAAATTGTTTACTAAGGTTGGGTTACTTAACCAACTCGAACAAGCGACTTTATTTGGTGGGGATTAATCAGTGTCACAGATTAGTTAGCTAGCTCAAATACCTTAATTAAGTTGTCGTAATTTGAAACGAGGGATAAATGGATATCTTGACGTATTAAATCATCCCCAATCATATAATGATAATGTTATTAATTAATTGATGCACGCACAAATTTATTATTTATATCCCACCGATATCGTTTAAATTTTTATAACACCATTACCCCACTAAAACGATATTAGGCTAAAGCCAATTCTAATTTTCCTAACCTCTTAATTTTGATGACTTAATTATTTCGGCCAAATCGGTCACAAGGCTTATGGGTCATAAAATTAATTTACAATTTCACCTTTTTAATTTTTTTTTCCCATTTACAATAAAACCTAACGCCCAATGAGTTGAGGAAACTCTATTGGTTAATTAAATAAATTAATCGATTTAATGTATGGTGCATCCAACTATAATAACTCCTCATGTTTTAACCCCTTTAATTTTACTATATTAAAAATTTAATCCCCTAAAGAATAAAAAAATCATATAATAATTCAATTATTAATTTAACCCCAAATATATATTCAAATCAAATTTTAAAATTCCAAATTAAATTTCCCATCCCTAATTAAAACTGGGATTTTATATATATATATATATATATCCCTAAAATGCTAACCCTAATAAGAAACTACATTTTAATGCTCCCATATATATATATATATATATATATATATATATATATATATATATATTTCCTAAAATGCTAACCCTAACCCGAAACTGGGTTAGGGTTGCATTTCTATATATCTCCACTTGTTTTATTTTCTTCTTATTTTATGCCCTAACCTGAAATGGGTTAGGGTTTATTAGAAACCCTTTTTTTTATTTGTTTTGGAGTGTTTGCAGATACGGCGGAGGGTTTGAAGAGGGGAGAAAGGAGGGTATGGCGCGGGGTTCCCCCAGGCGCCGCTGTGCGTACACATAGTGGCGGCAGCGCCGCTCACTGTGTGCACACACAGTGGCGGACGGTGTAACCCGCCGCCCACTGTGTATACACACAGTGGCAGGCGCCGCCCGCTCCATTGTGTTTGCACACAGTGCGGTGCCCTTCGGCGCCGCCCACTGTGTGTAAACACAGTGGCTCGGCCGTGTGCCATCCACTGTGTTAAGACACAGTGGCTCGGCTCGGTACCCGCGATTTTCCAACAAGTTTTTTTTTTTGAAATATTTTAATATTTCGCTCTATTTTTTTTTTAAAAAGAACTTTTAAGTATGTGAATATAAATATATGTATATATGTATTTATATATATATATATATATATTTTTATATTTATATATATATATTTATATATATATATACCCGTTATCATGTTCAGATTCTATACGAATATCTTCTTTTTTGTATCTCTGGAGTATGTTTTCGGATGCAGTGGTGGATATGTTTATATATATAAGATTAGGAAGTTTATTTGAAATTAATTTTAACACAGCAGCATGCAATGCTCTATATATTTTGTAACAGGGGTACACAAATTCAGAATATATCTCTTTTTGTTATTTGCAGGGGTATGCACATATAGCAGTTTATATATATATATATATATATATATATATATATATATATATATATATATATATAGGTATATATTTTTCAATATATATACTTATATATTTATAGATATATATAATTGAATGTTAAAATAATAGGGCTGAAAACCCTTATATTGTTTTGAGATTTTAACAATTAAACATTCTGTTCTTAGTCTCCTATCAGCATTTAAAATAGGTCTTATTTTTCTTCTTTTTAACAGTCATACATCATGCTCTCTACAGCAATGTAAAAATACTAGTTTTTTTGTAACAGTCATAAAATAATAGAAATTTAAGCTATGCAAGTAAATAATGAAATCTAATGCATTTTTTTTCCTTTTCATTAATATTGCAGTAAATAAACAAGTTAACAGACCAGATTTAGATGTAGTCTACATCAACATAATAGACATCAAAATTTAAATAAAAAGTACATTGCTTTCAGAATAATAAGTTACAATAGCCCATATATAGAATGGGTGAATTATCTAATCAGTCTTCTCTCTCTTAATCTTTATACAGAAAATAAAAGAAATCAACCTAAAACTCCTTTTTCACATATATTCATTTTGCTACAATTCATAAAGATTACATTTTCTTTTTTGCTTTTCTGCATATAAATAGAAAATCTGTATCTGAATAACAATCTGCAACCAAGCAATTCTGCAACTCCTAGTCTTTTTCCCCAGCAACCTGCATGTAAAATTTTAGGACTGTGACCATGGGATGCTCACCTCCTAGCCTAGGCTTACCAGAAGCCACCCCCGAGCTAGGAGAATCAAGACCTAGACGGGGTTACAACCAAGCAATACAACAAGCAAAAGGGAATAGAAATCAACACAACAAACACATCCCTTCCCAAGTTGAAACTCCATCACAAAATGTGATGCCTTATTAGGGTGGAAGTGGACCAAGTACCATTGGGGAGACTGTAGCCAAAATACAACCCAAGCCACCTCATGGCAACACAAAATACACAACAGGTTCATCCCACACACCTTATGCCCCCCAAAGGCTCAAAGCCATATTCTCTCCCCTTATGACCCCCAAATGCATACACAAGGCTATGCAGCAAGGGTCACAAAGGACACCCTTGAGATCACTCTCCTTAAGGAGAGTCTCTCACCCAAGGCTGTCATGCTTCTTCCACCCCAAGATCATCCTACTCCCCCAAGAGTAGGAGATCTTGGACACTCCCAAAGCAAGAACACATAAACAAAAAAAAACAAAAAAATGAAACTTACATTTCTCTTTTTTTTCTACAACAATCTACATATACACAACTCCTTTCACAAGCATTTCTTTCAAAAGAAGGAACAATTTAAACAACATAAAAAAAGAGAATACAACCAACCTTAATCTGCCAATAGGTATGTTAGACTTAGTTGGAGATGAGCTGCCCAATCCACACAACTTTCTGCAATTTCTTGGCCCCCAAATTCCTCTATTCCTAAAACTGGTTTTTCCTCCAAAGTTTTTCCCAAAAATCTCCAAGGATGGAGAGTGGGTGATTAGCTCACTAAGCTTCCATTCTTAGCCTAAGAAGGCCTCTCTCACTCCTTCCAACCTCTTGGATAGAGTGAGGGACCCCCATTGGATTGGTCTTCCCTAGGTCTTACACACTCCCTAACCTAGGTGTCTAGAGAAGGGAAATGGAATGGGGAAGAGGGATTACTCCCTTCAAGAAGGTTCTCCTACCAAGGAGGGCACTCCTATAGATGGAATTCGTCCATCTTGGGAAAAGCACTTTTTTGGGTGGTTAAACAAGTGCTAAGGGAAAGACACATGGCCAATTTTGGCCTTCACCCATAGGTACCCCATGAGGCCTAATAGAAAAGCTCTAAAATTGACCCTAGGACTTGATTTGACCTTCAGAAAGTCCACCTGAAGTTAACCTACGGGTCAACTCTGAGTTGACCTTCCTTGTGGCTCACTAACCTAGATTTCTTGGTTTCCTTCAAGGTTAATTAGGAGATATAACAATTAACAAAAATAAAATAAAACTTTCCAAAAAGGTAACAAGACAATTTGCCAACACAACATACTACATAGGTGTCAAGTGACACTACAACATAATTCCACATCACAATTACATACATGGCAATTGTCCCTTAAACAATTTAAACAATTCAATAAATACAATTTACACTCATGCAACATTTTACAATTACGAATAAAATACAATACATACGGGGTGTTGTCTCTCCAAATAGACAACCCCTGGTTTTACTAACACACATAGGCCTAGGCTTGATTCTCCATAATATTTCCATGGTCACATGGATAATCTCCTGCACAACTCAATTTAAACATTAGTACTTCCCAATAGCCTCATATAATATAAAATACATAATCAGAATACAATACATCCATTCTGCAAAGACTTGTCATTATAAAATACGATTGTCATAAATCAAAGCAATTCATCATAATCCCCAAAATTTGATCCATCTACAAGATATGCAAACGTATTCCTAACATTATAACAAATCCTGAAATTCAGATAATAACATACATCATCACAATATTACCCTAATCTGGAATCATATAATATTCTATAATCCACAAGGCATAAAAATGGAGCATCAAATATATATCAATATTACCAAAAATCGTGGGATCATAAAAAGTTCTATATCCATAGTGTGTCAGAACTAGCATCCAAAATAGTTCCAATATGAAAATAACTGAAGAGATAGGATAGGTCGAGGTAGGGCCTCACAACCTTCTCCTTATACTTTGTATTCATGTCCTCCAAATGTTGCTTAACTTGAATATGTAAGTCCTTCATGTGATTTGCAAATTTTTCTAGTTCTGAACTTCTCCGATCTTCACTTCTAATATCTCTTAATTCTGATATACCTCTAGGATGCACTTCAGTAACAATCTCAAATGGTGTTCTTCCAATACTCCTATTTACTAAATTATTGTAGGCAAACTTTTCTTGTGCAAGAATCAAATCCCAACTTCTGGTTTTATCTCCAACTAAAGATCTCAACAAATTTCCCAAGCTTCGTTTAAATACTTTTGTTTGTCCATCACTCTATGGGTGAAAAGTAGAACTGAACTTCAAATTTGTCTTCATCTTCTTCCAAAGTGTTCTCCAAAAATAGCCAACAAACTTAGTGTCTCTGTCTGAAACTATGCTCCTAGGTAATCCATGAAATCTCACTACTTCCTTGAAAAATAGATCTGCCACATGTAATGCATCTGATGTCTTCTTGCAAGGTATGAAATGAGCCATCTTCGATAATCTATCCACTACCACAAATATATAATCATTCCCTCTTAGTGTTTTAGGCAATGCAAGTATGAAATCCATTCTTATATCCTCCCAAAGTCTTATCAGTACTGTCAAAGGTTTATACACTCCTACATTCTGATGACTACACTTTGCAACTTGACAAACTCTACAACTTTGCACATAATTCATAACATCCTTATGAATATGGGGCCAAAAGTAATGCTCACTCACCAATGCTACTATTTTGTCAATACCAAAATGTCCGGCTAATCCTCCATTGTGTTTCTCCTTTATCAAATTCTCCCTCATAGAACTCTTAGGTATGCACAACTAAACTCCTCTGGATAACATCCCATCCTGAATGAAGTAATCCAACCACTTGCTTCTATCTACCGTAACCGGTTCTTTACATGCTTTCCAAGGTTCTGTGAAATCCGAGTCGTCATCATACAAGGTCTTCGATTCCTCAAATTTCTTCTCTCATCTCTGTCAGCAAATTTCTTCTCCTACTCAGTGCATCAACAACTTTGTTAGATTTCCCACTTCTATGCTTCAACACAAAGGTGTAACTCTACAAAAATTCTACCCATCTCATATGTCTCTGATTCAACTTACTCTAATTGTTCAAATACTACAAAGCTTGATGATTCGTATACAACACAAACTCCTTAGGCAACAGGTAATGTCTCAACTTCTTCAAGGCTTAAACTATGACATAAAACTCTTCATCATACACTGAATATCTCTTCTAGGCATCATTCAATTCCTCACTGAAATAAGCTATTGCTCTTCCTTCCTGACTCAAGATTGTTCCTATTGTTGTTCCACTTGCATCACAATCCACTTGAAATACTTTATTGAAATCTAGTAAAGATAACACAAGTTTCTCAATCACTTTCCTTTTCAATGGCTCAAAGCTTTTGTTTTCTCTAGTGGTCCACTTGAATTCCTTCTCATCTCCCCTCATGGTCTCATTCATAGGGTTACAAACTGAACTGAAATTTCTGATGAACTTCCAGTAGAAATTAGCCAATCCATGAAATGATCTTACCTCTCCAATGCTTTCCATTGTAGGCCACTCAACAATTGCTTTTAGTTTCTTAGGGTCCATCTTCAAACCATCCTCAAATATCACAAATCCCAAATAGACTAACTCATCCTTCATGAAAGTACACTTCTTAATATTTATCAACAACTTTTCTTCTCTCAACCTCTGCAAAACTTGTCTCAAATACAACAAATCCTCCTCTTTTGTCTTACTAAAAATCAGAATGTCATCCAAATATACAATAACAAATGTACCCAAGAATTTTTTCAATACCTCATTCATTAGCCTCATGAAAGTAATCGGTACATTAGCTAACCCAAAAGGCATCACTAACCATTCATACAATCCTTCATTTGTCTTGAATGTTGTCTTCCACTCATCTCCTTTTCTGATCCTGATATGATGATATCCACTCTTCAAATATATCTTTGTAAAGTATTTGGCTTCACTCAAATAGTCCATGATGTCATTCATCCTAGGCAAAGGAAACCGATATTTCATTGTGATCTTGTTTATTGCTCTAGAATCGGTACACATTCTCCACTCTCCATTCTTCTTAGGTGCTAATACTATTGGTACTGCACAAGGGCTCAAACTTTCTCTAATCAAACCTTTCTTCAACAGATCTTACACTTGTCTATTCAGTTCTTCATTCTCTGTTGGTCTCATTTAGTGTGCAGCTTTGTTAGGTAAACTAGCTTCGCGAACTAGGTCCATGCAATGACTGATACTTCTCACAGGTGGCAATCCATCAAGCACAATATTTGAAATGATGTCTTCATATTCTGTCAGCAAATCTTTTATCTCTTCCAGTTTTTCCTCCTCATGCTTCAGATTCTCAGTCTTCCTAGGAACTAAGGCAAAACACACATTCTCATGTCTCAATCCATCCAAGAATTTCCTTCCATCCACCAAATAGATTCTAGCATTCATACAGACTTCACTCTTCAAATGTTCCTCCAAGGGAAACAAGGTTTTCTTCATCCCATTGGCCACAATAATGTATGTATTCTTCCTCCCATCATGTATTGCTTGTCTATCAAATTGCTAAGGTCTACCCAACAAAAGATGACAAATATCCGTAGGCATAATATCACACAAGACTTCATCATGATAATTCCAAATTTTCAATTTCACCAAACATTGATCACTTACTAACAACTTATGTTCATCCTAAATCCATGATATCTAATTAGGCTTGGGGTGTTTCAATCTTTCCAAATTCAACTTATTCACCATCTCTTCTGAAACAAGATTATCCAGGAACTACTACTATCAATAATAACTTTGTAGCACTTACCAAATACCTTACATATTGTCTTGAATAAATTCTTCCTCTGCAAGGGCTCTTCATCTCTCCTAGTATGACACAAAGCTCTCCCCATCATCAACAATTCTCCATCTTCTGGTTTATTATTTGATCCGATGGGGTTTTCTTCCACCACTACTTCTCTTTAGGTATTCTATGTCTTCTTACACTCGAAAGCACAATGCCCTTATCCTCCACACTTAAATCAAGTTCCTCTAAACACTCTCTTGTCTTGTCTTCCAAAATTCTCATTCCGGTAGCCATCCGATTCTTTCCTCTGGTAGAAATTTCTATCATCTTTCTGGTATGAATTACCTTCTTTGCTTACTTCCTTGTCCTTGTTTTAATCTATACAGGTTCCTCTACCTCTGGTATATCCTCTTCCTCCTTGAAATCTTCCTCCGAAAACCTTCCCCCTCTACCTCTTTACTTCTGCTCATGTCTTTTGTTTAGTTTCTCTTCTGCCTTCAGGGCAAACTAGTAAGCATCTTCAGTAGTCTGTAATTTAATCAAACCGAGTTAATCTTGTATAGACACCCGCAATCCATTCAAATATCTTGCAACTTGTTCAACTTCATCGTCAACATGTATGGATCTGATATTTAACTTGTAAAATGCTTCGGTGTATTCCTTTACACTAGATTCCTTTTGTCTCAAATTCTGCAACTTTTAGAACAGATTCACTTGATAATCACTTGGCATAAATTTTGATTTCAACTTAGAAATCATCTTATCCCATGTCTTGATCTTCTCTTTACCTCTTCTCTGTCTATCAACCTACAAATTCTCCCACCAAAGAGATGCATGACCTTTCAACTAGGTATAGGCATATTTCACCTTCCCTTCTTCTGTAGTGTTTTCAAAATCAAAATTTTTCTCCATCTCTGAGATCCAATCTATCAATTCATCTGAATCCAACTTTCCATCATATTTCAGTGGGGTAAAATGAGGTTTAGTATTCACCCTACTCAAAACCCTCAAAAACTCTTCCTTATCCGGATCAACTGCTAGTGGGTTTACTTGTTCTGTCGAGGCTTCTTCTCCTTCATCTTCACTTACATCTTCAATGTGTTGGCCTCTTCTCTGGGCTTTATCCATGGCTTCCAACCGGGCTGCTATTCCTTGAAACATTTCCATCACAACAGGGTCTGCATTTCCATGTGCTCCACCATTCCTAGTTCCTCTTTGTTCCATCTTTACGCCAGTCCTCTGTAGCTGTAGGTCGGATCCACAGTCTTCCATCCTACAACAAAACTCTCAGGACAACGCAATCTCCAAAATGAAAACTCACTCTGATACCACTTGAAGCAGCCACTGGTTAGAAGGGACCTCAAAGAGATCTATCCAAAGCAGTCAACAAGAGTAAACACAATGAAACACAAAGTCATGTTGGAGGTAATGTAGAACAAATTGAATTATAACTTGAAAACTGATTACAACCAACTGGTAACAATTGAGTTATAGAAACTGGCTCACAGGCCTGCTAAAACATGCTCCAAAATATAGAACACGTCACAACCGGGACCTCAAATATTAAGATCTATCTTCTATGCTCAATCTAACTTATTCATTCCATTCTGATGCTCTATTACAATAATTTATACGATCTAAGTGCATCCGGTCGGCCCAAAAAGGGATCAAAACCCGAAGAACAAGACCTAACGTGCAAAACCAACAAGGTCGGCCTCCGCCAAAGAATTTCCTCTGAAAAATCCAAAGGATGAAGAGTAGATCACGAGAAAAAGTCGGCCACACAACAAGGAACATCAGAATCAACACTCAGGGCTCCACAAGCTATGGAAGGGATCCGGTAGATCACCAATGCAAATAGGTCCAGGCAACCAGTAACATGGAACTGTAAACCAGTAACAGGAAACTATGATAACTTGCCAAAAAATGATCCAAATACTCCACAGTTTGGAAGTAAGGAAGATGATCAAGTCTTCAAGTAAAAATCCAACTCCACAAGATCCGATGAGCCAAATCTGGGACACACAAAAAGAAATGTTGAAACTACAAATAGAAAGCAAAGCAGAAAGGAAATATTATTGGTTGATGCAAGATTGCTATGAACTGGGGATGCTCCTACATCAAAATGATACTGGAAGTAAGGTGCATGAAAAGGAAACAACTTAAATGTGCAACAAAAACTACCTTCTAAACTGAACTCAAATGATCAATAGAAATATAATCCATGGCAAGCAAGCAAGAAACTACTATGTTTACTTTGGTTGTAGGATCAGTCATAAGATGTCTTTCCAGTGGCTGCAAGAATAGTCATCTGCTAGGACAACAACTAGATACTGAATGAAAAATATATGTTGAACATTATGATTAGAATTCTCACTAAGTGGGGTCCCTAAGCAAGTCTTCCCAAAACTCAACTAAGTACTACAAACTAGAATGTTATCTTATTTATCCAAAATCATTTTTACATCGTAGTATTTCTGAAAATTGTTCTTTAATAAAACTAAAGACTAAAATTACAATATCTGATGTTCGCTCTCCCTGAGAAGGGATATCCAGACTTTATTTATAACCAAAGGACTCCTAACTAAATCTAACTAATAGCAAGTCCACTCCCAAGATATTAGGAGGATGATATTAATTACAAAATAAGAAAAAAGAGAGGGAGTTACACTCTGAATAGGAAATAGTCAAGTTGTTTCAGCTATAGAGGAAATCTATCACAACTGCTCCCCCTAGATCTACTCTATTACAAGCATGAACATTAAAGTTTCATTATTACTCCACATGAGCTGTAAATAATCAGTTGTTTACTGCTTCAATGTTTATCTTGATGGACTTTGTCTTCAATTCATTTAATTGGCATAAACTCCCAGGTTGGGAGGCCTTGACCAATTCTGCTCCTTCATTTATTCTTGCATCATGACATTAGTGTGCATAAAACAATAGGTATATCTATTTCATATCAAAATAGCATTTATCCAACTACATGCAAGATTAATATGAATAAACCACATAGCAAGTTCACCTTGTCATTTACCATATTTAACCAAAAAGGAAGTATAAAGGGATAAGTTCATGCTCACTTTTGTCAAGTTCATGAAAACAACATAAAAACATCATAACATAGCCTTAAGACCTAAAACATTATCTAAAACCCTTGACAAGACTAGCAAGAACATAGAAGACATGGACAACATTGAGCCATTATTTGGGATCATCAATACCAAAATGGGAATGGAATCTCTTGGATGAATTGAATGTGCCTCAAGATAAAATAAACACACTGATAGGGATATTGCGAAGTAGACGGTTCTCCATTTCAGAGGAGGAGGAGGATGTGAACAGATGTTGTGCTTTTTCAGATGGTGAGTATAAGGTAAAGACAAGGTATAAGTTAAGAGAGGTTGTGATGGATGCCCAAAATTGGTTGAAAGACCTATTGTGGGGGAATTATCACTTACCCAAGGCTAGAGTTTTTTCTTGGATGGCTATTGAGAATAGAATACTCACCCAAGGAAAGACTGGCAAAAATTGGGATCACTGCTTTGGGTAGGTGCTTCCTATGTAAAAGCAATGAAGAAAATGTTGATCATCTCCTTCTGACTTTCCCTTATGTGGAGGCATGTTGGAAACACTTTACATCCAAATTAAACCTACAAGGACTGCTACCATAGAGCTTGAAGGATTGGTTTGGTATGTGGCCAAAAAGTACATAAAGGGTCTATTTGGAAGCTTATGTCAAGTTATCCCATCATCAATTATTTGGGAATTGTGGAAAGAGCTCAACAGAAGAATTTTTTAGGATTAGTCCATGTCAAGAAAAAATAAAGAAAATAGAAGCTTTGGCAATCGAGTTAGTAAATTTAGCCACCGGGAATAAGCCTATAAGAAGAAATACTTTCACAAATTGGGATAATGAGATGTCTAAGATATTCCAAGGACTGGTGATCCCCCCCATAATGGGTGATATTACTACCAACCAGGACATAGATCCTCATAAAGATGTCAGATAAAGTGTTCTTGAGGCTAGATGGCTAAAAATTAATTTTGACGGTGCTTCGAGAGATAACCTAGGCCCTAGCGGTATTGTATGTGTGGCACAGAATGAATTTGGTTTTGTTGTAGCTAAGAGAGAAGGATTCATTGGGGAAACAATGAGCATTGTAAAATTTAGAGTAGTGTTAATGGGGCTAGAATTGGGCAAGGCAATTGGAGCAGAAAGAATCCACCTTGAAGGTGACTCCTTAATCACCATCAATACCATTAGACAAAATTATATGTGCAACTAGAAATTGAGTAGGTGGCTTGCACCAATTAAAATGTTGATTGATGGCCTATAGGAATTCAAACTCAGCTATGTATATAGGAAAGGTAACATTGTAGTGGATGAAATAGAAAAAAGAGAAATGAAAGAAATAGAAAGGAGATGATGTGGCAAGGGGGAAGAGATTTGATGTTTGGTATGAAGATGGCCCACATGTATGGATTGGACTCAGAGATCATTTGAGCATATCATTATCTAAAGCATATTATTACACATCAATTCTTGGCTTTTGGTTTATATTGCACATGTCTAATTAGAGACTAGTTAGACTAGAAAAAGCTTGAGGAAGGATAGATGATTGGACTGATCATGCGAGGGAGGATAAGATGTGGTGACAATATTTACTAATTGCCAAGGAGGCTGATTTAGATTCTTGTGATAAGACAAATTGCAATTATGAGAAGGTATGCAAAAACAAGGTAAGAGATACGACATACAACCTAAACTGGGAAGGATGGAGTGTTAATGATGAAGGTGGATATGATATTTTTATTTAAGGCTACATCAGTGAATGTGGTCACATATTGAAGTTTTTTCTAAATTAGAGAGTAGATAGGAAATGGACATGCCCTTGTTGCTAGAAGAATCCAAACGACAAATGGCTTTTTAAGGAGAGGTAACAGACAAGAGGCTTGTCACTATTATGGTGACGGGGCATCTGTTGGTGTTGTATACAGTTAAATATGTCCTTGGAATGGAGTTTTTGAAGGCTTTTCATCACTATAGGGTGAACTCAAACATCACTATGATGTTCTTAGCGTTGGTTGTGTATGTTGGGGTTCCAAAGGAGAAAGCCAATAAAGTGTGCCAAATTCTCTTGCAGCATGCTTTTGGGGGAGACAGATGCTACTTTGGAAAACATTGACAAGAATTTAATGGTTCCCCTTTTGCAGAATTATTATATGTCGAGAGACTGCAATGGAGAGGTTAGGAAATTTCCATTTGTGAAGACTTTGGAACTAGATGTGTTGTAGGAAAGATAGGGTGATTTGGAACAAAGCATTCTCTTTCTGCAATGACTAACAAGAGTGATAGAATGTCACAAGGAAAGATGGGGAGGCTCCTACATGAGGGAGGAAGGTCTAGTAGGGAAAGCAGATGAAGTTGATTATGTTGATGAAGAATTTGGCCTTGCAGCAAATGGAGAAGAATGGAAGGAAAATAATGGAAGGGACTTTAAGGAGATGGCCAATAGTCTGATGCATCATGCATGTGGTCTAGAGTATCATGTGGTTGCCAGAGCCCTTGCAGTTGAGAAGCTTCCAGTAGATGAGGTAGATTAGGCAAGATGACATATCTTTGTCTATACTCATAAGTTGTAGTTTGATCATAGGTGTTATTATCAAATAGAATGGTTACTCTCCGTGGTCTAGTATGCAATCCACATTTTGATATTATGGTGGATATTTTGTGGATGGAATTTAAGTTTATTGGTTTTTCAATCTAGGTAGATGTATAATGAGCTTAATTTTTCTAGGTTGGAGTTTTGGTGATGCTTAATAGTTGTTCTTGTATATGCTTAATGGTGGGCATAGCAGTGTTGGCATTGCATGAAGATTGCATTGATGAAGTATAATGTTGTCATTGATGTCAATAACAATCGGTAATGAAGATGTATTGTAATCGGTAGTGATGTAGTAAACCAACTGGTAGAGAGGCAGTGTTGGAAACTGACATTAGTATTGATGCAGAGATATCATCTGGTAACCCTAACCTACTAATATACCAAACCCTAATGAATGGAGCTTGGTGAATCGGTTATGATGATCTACGATCAAATGGCGATCGGAGATGATTATGCCACATATGCATGATGCATGTGAGTTTCAAAGTGGTTTTATCGCGTACAGATAACTGTTTTACCTTGGGAATGAACAAATGCATAGCATGAAGTGAATAATGCGAGATGAGTTACAAGATCCAATGTGCGGTGATCAAGGAGCGATTGAAGTTGTCTTGAACAATGTGCAATTGATTGATATATAATCTAACAGTCATGTTTGAACTGATATGTTTGTAATCTCTATGAGATCTTAGGTTTTGTGATGTGTTACTGACCTATTGTATTTCTTTTTAAGGTCAATGAGTTGTTTGAAAATTGTGTTGGCAAATTTGGCTTAGTGTGAGTTGTTGTTGCTGAACCAGAAGGAGTATCTGCGGAATGTTGTGAAGGCAGATGGGAGCATAAAAGGATTTGATTAAGCATAGCAGTGCTATTACCAGATCAACAAGACCCTATTGTTCTCTAACCATTACAACAGTAAAATCCCCTAACCGGGTAAGCTTTAACATGCTTGGTGTTGTCTAAATCCTCTAACCAGGTGATCCATTATCTTGGATTTGAAATCCTCTACCGAGCTTACCTTTTACAGGGTATTGCCTTTAACAAGGTATTGTATTCAATCCCTTAACTAGGTGGTCCTTAATCGGATATGTTCCTAACAGGACATTTTTGTAAAGCTTCTAACAAGGCTTGGCTCCTAATAGGACGAACTTCAAAAGAGCTCAAAATATTTGTGGTTATTCATCCCCATCATGGTTTTTCCCTTTTGGGTTTCCACGTGAAAAATCATTGTGTCAAGTAGTGAATGATTTTGTGTGTGTTTTTTATATGGTTAATATGTTTAACTGGTAAAACCACTAAGACATGTTTAGATGACCAGAAGTAATCTGAAATGTGCTATTACTAATGTTAATAAAGTGGTTTGAAGTTTTGGTTAAAAGGTATCTGAGTTTCAGATCTGTTACACTGTTATATTGATATTTTAGTCAACTGATAAGCTTGACAATGTAGTTGCAATTTATGGTACAGTATCTAAACTAGTTAGTTTTACAAGTTGTTTATGAGTTGGGATTAAGTTTGGTGAAGTTTAGTATATTTTATATCTACTAATTCACCCCCCCTCTCAATAGTTGATCGGATCATTATTGATTCATCATATCATCAATTGGTATTAGAGAAGTCCAGGTCCTCTTGTGTTTAAGCCTAATAGCTTGAGGAAAATATCTAGGAGAACATGATGAAGAAAGATGGTCCAAAGTTCAATAGGGAAAACTACAGAATCTGGAGTGATAGGATGAATATCTATATCAAGAGCGTGGGATTTTGTCAGATGATCAAAAGAAGGAGCAATAAGAGAACAATCAAGCATTGGAGGCCATAATGAGTTCCTTGTCTGATTCAAAATATGTTGATGTCCATGGATTGGAGACTGCTTACGAAGTGTGGGAGAAACTTGAAGATATCTATAGCGGTGATGAGCATGTGAAGATTGCCAAAGAAGAGAGTCTGAGAGGTAAATTTGATGATATGAAAATGGTTGAGGGAGAAAACTTTCAATAGTATGGTCAGAGGATCAAGGAGATAGTCAGAGAGATCAAAAGTGTTGGTGGTACAATGGAGGATACCACTGTGGTTAGCAAGGTGTTGAGAACCCTTCTACCGGTTTATGCTATTCGTGTTGTAGCCATTTAGGAAATCAAGTTTATTGATAAAACAAAGGTAACTCTTGACTCTATCATTGGTAAAGTGACTACTTTTGAATTAAATGGTTATGGTGGAAGTGTTCGAAAATCTGAATCTGCATTTAGAGCCTCAATTTCAAACCCACTGGTAAGAAAAAGCAAAGAAGCTAGTTACAGTCATGAGTCTAGATCCAATAGAGAGATTGATGATGAAGACAGTTTGATTGAGCTTGAAGCATTGTTGGCCAAGCGGTTACCTAGAGGTACCGGTAAGTACAGAGGTAAATTACCTTTGAAGTGTTTTGCATGTAACCGGATTGGATATATTGCTACTAACTGTCCAAATGGAGACAAGGAGCAAAAACATGAGAAGTATAAGAAGTATAAAGGCAAAGGTAAAAGAGATTGTCCCATTGCAGTGGATGGAGGAATTATAGATGAGGAATCTAAGGAAGATGCAAATGAGGACATTGTCTTTGTTGCCATTGAATAAGCTAAGAGACATCATATCAAAAGGCATTAGTCTCTTGCATGGATAGTTCTGATGAGTAGATTATAGACAGTGGTTGTTCACACCACATGACCGGTGACCGGAGTAAGTTTCTTACTTTGAGAGAATTTGATGGAGGTATTGTGATATTTGGGAATTACTCACCCTGCATGGTAAAAGGAAAGGGAACCATCTCTTTGAATGGAAAGAGAAGTGTAGATGATGTCTACTGGTTTGAAGGATTGAAACACAATCTTGTGAGTGTTGCTCAACTCAATGACATAGGTTATCCACTGGAATTCAAGAATGGGATGTGCAAAATCTATGGAAGCAAAGGTGAATTGATTGCAACCGGCAAGCAAACAAGAGGTAACTTGTTTCATTTAAGTTCTAGTCAACAATTGTTTAATTGAAAAAGTAGAAGATAGCTGGCTTTGGCATCGAAGATTCTATCATGTTAATTTTGATAACATTGTAAAAGTCAGTAAGTCCAAATCAGTAAGAAGTTTGCCACAGTTGGACAAACCAGTGAATGCTCTGTGTAAGGAATGTCAGTTAAGGAAGATGACATCCTCAACTTTCAAAGGCAAATATTTCTTAGCCGAATATTTTCTATATTTGGTTCATACCGACCTTTGTGGACCAATAAGGACTAGGAGTATTCAAGGTGATCGATATTTTATGATCTTTATTGATGATTGCTCAAGAATGATGTGGGCCACATTCTTGAAGGACAAAACAAAAAACTTTAGCAAGTTTAAGGCATTCAAAGCCTTAGTTGAAAAAGAAAGTGGAAGAAAGCTTAAGTGCTTAAGAACTGATCAAAGAATTTCCTTCAGAGGAATTCACTAGATATCGTGAGAACAATGGAATTAAGAGGCATCTTTCTGCACCTATGACACCACAACAGAATGGTATTGCAGAAAGGAACAACCAGTCAGTTGTTGAAGCTACTAGGACTATGCTAATACAAGGAGGTGTAGCTAAGACATTCTAGAGAGAAGCTGTCAGCATAGCTATCTACACAATGAACCGGATATTGGTTAAAAGAGGTAAGGATAAAACCCCTTATGAATACTGGTATGGTAGATCACTTAATGTCAGTTACTTTAAGATTTTTGGCAGAAGATGTTTTATCAAAAGAGGTGATTATGTTGGTAAGTTTGATGCTAAGAGTGATGAAGGCATATTTCTTGGTTACTCCACCAAGAGCAAAGCCTACAAATGTTACAACAACTGGACAATGAAGATCATTGAAAGTGCTAATGTTTGAGTGGATGAGTTTCCTGAAGATTCAGGAGAAATTAGTAAGGAGAAGGAGGAAGATGAACCTTACATTCTGGTTTTGGAACCAGAACCGGTGAAGCTAGAAGTTGGCGAAATGAATACTGCAGCACCAATTCAACCTGAACAGGTAGATTTTGCAGAAAATGAAGAAAGTGAAGAAGAAGAAGAACCTGAAGACCATGATCATGTTATTCCAAGGTATGCTAGACTCAATCATAAACCTAATTAGATTATTGGAGATAAAGATGCTAGTGTGTTAACTAGAAGAAGAATAAGAGAGAATTTTGTTGGCATATGATGAAGCGGTGACAATGTATGTTGTCATTGATGTCAATAGGTGAACCGGTATGAACTAGTATGAAGATTGGAAGTGGTTATGGTCAACCGGGATGGAGTGGATTGGTGTTGGGGTTTACTAAGTGTGACTACCAGTTGGTAGTCCCTGTTCAGCTCTAGGGTTTCCGGTTTGGCCTATGTGGTGCAACCAATGACATTCTGTGACGAGTTAGTTAAGAGATAAGGATGAGATTGTGGTGCCGCGTCAGCTATGTGATTGTGAGCATGAAGATCGAATGCATTTGAATGTCTACCTCGGGAATGTGCGATGTTCTAAGTGGTGTATGAAGTGCGTGTGATGGGTTACTGATTTCCAGATGTGGTGAAGAATGGACGATGCAAAATGACTTAAGATCTATTTTAGATCGCTTCATTCTATGCAATCGATCTAACAGTCAGGATTGGACCGCTTGTAATTGTAAACCTAAAATGTTTAGGGTTTAGGGTTTATGCTACCGACCTAATTGTTGTCTACAAGGTCGATGATGTTTGTTATTGTAGGTTGTTGGAAAATGATGTGTTTGTGTCTGCATGTTGAGATACTTGCCAAACCAGAGTATGGAATCTGCAAAGTGTGATACCAAAGGAGAGGAGCTGAAAAGGATCTACCTTAGCAAGTAGTGTTGTTATCAGATCAAAGCTTTACCTATTGACTTATAACCATTTCAATAGAAGGAAAATCCCTTGACTGGATAGCTTTAACAGGCTTGTTGCAAATCCTCTAACCAGGTGACTCAAGTTCATTGAGTTCTTTAATCCTCTAGCGAGGTAACCTTTAATAGGGTTTCAACCTTTAACAGGGTTTCAACCTTTAATAGGGTTTATAGCCATCCCTTAACCGAGTGATCTCTAATAGGATCGGTTCCTAACAGAACCTTATTGTAAAGTCTTTAACCGGACTAGGCTCCTAACAGAGCGGACTTCGAAAGAGTTCAAAACAAGCTTGTGGGTATTCATCCCCACCGTTGTTTTTCTCATTCGGTTTTCCACATGAAAAAAATTGTGTGTTATGGGTTGTGAGTTTTCATGTGATGATTGAGTAGATGTTGATTAAGTTAGTTATGCATGCAGTGCTAAATGATTGTGGTATTGTTGATACAACTCATGCTTGATTATATTAGGAAGTAATCATCAAGAATTGAGATCTGTCAAATGTTGTCTGAAGTATCTATGTTTAACCGATATACCCATGGTTAAGTTTAGTGGTGAAGACAACGGGTCAGCATTGTTTTAATATGATAAAGTGTTGAGAAAGTTTTTGTCTGTACTGATTCAGTCCCCCCCTCTCAGTACCAGTTAGGGTATTATTTGTTCATCAATTGGTATCAAAGTGACTCCAGGTCCTCTGTGATATAAGCTTAACTGCTTGAGGCAAAAGATCCTGCTTTAATGATGAAGAGGGAAGGTCCTAAGTTCAATAGGGATAACTTCAAAATATGGAAGGACAGAATGAAGATTTATATCAAGAGTTTGGGTTCTCAACACTGGAGCTATGTTGAGAATGCCTATGTAATCCCCACTGGCACTCTAACCGATGATCAGAAAAGAGAGATCCAAGAAAATGGGCAAGTCATGGAAGCCCTTATTAGCAGTCTGTCTAATATTGAGTTTATTGATGTACAAGATAAGGACACTCCTAAGGATATATGGGATACACTGGAAACCATTTATGGTGGTGATGAGCATGTCAAGCAGGCTAAGGAGGAAAGCCTTAGAGGAAAATTTCAAGACATGAGGATGGTTGAAGGTGAGACCATTCAACAATATGGCATAAGGATCAAGACTGTGGTTGGAGATATCAAGAGCATTGGTGGAACAATTGATGATGCCACCGTTGTCCGTAAAGTTCTGAGATCATTGTTACCGGTCTATGCAATTAGGGTTGCTGCTATTAAGGAGTTAAGGTCTATCGACAAGACAAAGGTATCTATAGACTCTATCATTGCAAAGTTGACTGCATATGAATTAAATAGCTATGATGGTAGTATTCAAAAGACAGAGTTAGCCTTTAGAGCATATGTTTCCTTTGCACCAACCAGAAATGGAAAAGAAGTCAGCACTAGTTATGAATCTAGGCCAAACAGAGACATGGATGATGAAGAGATTCTGATGGAGTTTGAAGCTCTTCTTGCCAAGAGACTTCCAAAAGACACCGGAAAATACAGAGGTAAGCTTCCTCTAAAATGTTTTTCCTGCAATAAGATAGGACATATAGCTATTAATTGTCCTAACAATGACAATAAGGATAAACCAGAAAGGTTTACAAAGTATAAAGGAGGAGGTAGGATAAATTGTCTTGTTGCAATAGATGAAGGTGTTACCGATGAAGAATCTAAGGATGAAGAGAATGAGGACATAGTGTTTGTAGCTATAAAGGAAGAGGTGTCTGATCATAAAGCCCTTGTCTCTTGCATTGACAATTCTAATGAGTGGATCATTGATAGCGGGTGTTCTCACCACATGACTGGTGACCAGAGAAATTTTATGTCTATGGAAGAATATGATGGAGGTGTTGTCAGGTTTAGCAACGATGCACCTTACATGGTGAAAGGAAAAGGATCCGTCTCACTAAATGGAAAAAGCAATGCGGATGATGTCTACTGGGTGGAAGGCCTTAAGCACAACCTTTTGAGTGTTGCTCAGTTGAACAACAAAGGACTCATTCTGGAGTTCAAAGGTGGAGTCTATAGAATAATTGGATAGAGTAGTGAACTTATTGCCACTGGTAAGAAGACCAAAGGAAACTTATTTCAGTTGAATGCCAAGATTAGTCAGTTCTTGATGGTAAAGTTTGATGACAATTGGATATGGCATAGGAAACTTTGTCATATGAATTTTGACAATATTGTAAAGGTGAGTAAGATCAAGGAAGTAACAGGATTTCCTTTATTGAACAAACTGGAGAATGCTTTATGCAGAGAATGTCAACTTGGGAAGATGTCTTCCTCAACATTCAAAGATAAGTCTTTTTCAGTAGAGAACCTACTTGATCTAGTGCACACCGATTTGTGTGGTCCAATGAAAACTAGAAGCACTCAGGGAGATCGGTACTTCATGATTCTTATTGATGACAGCTCAAGAATGATGTGGGTCACATTCTTGAAAGACAAGTCTAAGGCGTTTGGAAAGTTTAAATCCTTCAAAGCATTGGTGGAAAAGGAGAGCGGCAAAAGAATAAAATGCCTAAGAACTGATCAGGGAGGTGAATTCACTTCTAATGAATTCAATAAGTATTGTGAAGAGAACAACATCAAGAGGCAGTTGTATGCCCCAAGGACACCACAACAAAATGGCATAGCAGAAAGGAATAACATGATTGTAGTTGAAGCGGCTAGAACTATGTTGATCCAAGGAAAAGTTGCTCACACTTTTTGGAGAGAAGCGGTGAGAACTACAGTCTATACCATGAACCGGGTACTCATCAAGAAAGGTAAAGACAAAACCCCCTATGAGTACTGGAACAGGAGAACTCCTAATGTGAGTTGTTTCAAAGTGTTTGGCAGTAAGTGCTATTTCGGGAGAGGTGAGCATCTGAGTAAGTTTGATGCTAAATGTGATGAAGGAATATTTATGGGATATTCCACTAAAAGAAAAGCTCTCAAATGCTACAACAATAGGACTCATAAAATTGTTGAGAGTATCAATGTTAGGGTTGATGAATCCCCTGAGGAGCCTGAGGAAACCTGTAGTAAGCAAGCGAAAGATGAACCGGGTGTAGCCTTCTGGGAACCGGTTAAGAAGGAAACAAGTTGCAAACACCCTAAAGACCTCAGTGTTCCTATACCAGTAGAAGTTGCAGCAGGTGAAGAAGAAGATGAAGTGGAAGAAGAAGAGGAAAAGCAAGCAGAACCAGCTAGGGTCATTCCTAGGTATGTGAAACTACATCATGATCCGAAGAAGATCATAGGAGATAAAGATGCAGGGATACTCACAAGGAGAAAGGTGAAAGAAAACTCTTGCATGATTTCTAAATTTGAGCCTACGACCACTAGAGAGGCACTTACCGATGAAGACTGGATAAAGGCAATGGAAGAAGAGTTGGACCAGATAGAAAAGAATGCAACATGGTCCTTGGTACCCAAACCGGAACACAAGAATGTAATAGGTACCAAATGGTTCTTCAGGAATAAGATGAATGAAGAAGGCACTGTGGTAAGGAACAAGGCAAGATTTGTATGCAAGGGATATGCTCAGGAAGAGGGAGAAGACTATGGAGAAACCTTTGCCCCAGTGGCTAGATTGGAAGGTGTTTGAATGCTACTTGCATTTGCAGCATTCAAGGGATTTAAGGTATACCAGATGGATGTGAAGTCTGCATTCCTGAATGGAATCCTAGAAGAAGAAGTGTATATTGAGCAACCAGATGGATTTGATTTATCAGAAGATAGTAACATAGTGTGTAGATTACACAAGGCCCTGTATGGATTGAAACAAGCACCAAGGGCATGGTATGAACGGTTACACTCTCATCTTGTGAAGATTGGATTTCAGAGAATGAGTGAGGACAACAACATCTACTTGAAATATGAAGGCGATCAAATTATGATCTGTGAAGTATTTGTAGATGACATAATCTTTGGAGGAGATGATGAAATGAGCCATGTATTCACAGATGAAATGAAGAAAGAGTTTGAGATGTCTCTGATTGGAGAGATAAAGTTCTTCATTGGTCTACAGATTCAGCAGATGAAGGAGGGTATCTTCATTACCCAGTCCAAGTATATCAAAGAGGTATTGAAGACCTTTGGCATGGAGGAGAGCAAACCGGTTGGAACACCGATGGTGACCGACTGCAAACTAACAAAGGAGGATGATATAGCATTGGCGGATGAGAAGGAGTGTCGGTTGATGATCGGTAAGCTACACTATGTGGTGCATAGCAGACCGGATATTGCTCATGCAGTGGGCATAGTAGCCCATTTTTAGAAGAGTCCAAGAGAATCCCACTTGGTAGTGGTAAAGAGGATTCTTAGATACTTGAAAGGGACAGTTGATTATGGATTGTGGTATCCATACAATGGCGACTTTGATCTCAAAGTGTTTACCGATGTAGATTGGGTAGGTAATGTGGATGACCGGAAGAGCACAACTAGTGGAGCGTTCTTCCTTGGTGGAAGACTAGTCTCATGGACGAGCAAGAAGCAAATCTGTATTTCCTAGTCTACAGCTGAAGCAGAGTATGTGGTAACTTTTATGAACTGCTTTTAGGCAATCTGGATGAAGCATGTATTGAATGGCTTCAAAGTACCTATAGTTGAACCGGTGAGTATTTTCTGTGATAATACTAGTGCAATCAATATTTCCAAAAATCCGGTATTGCATGCTAGGATAAAGCACATTGAACTCAAGTATCGTTTCTTGAGAGAAAAGGTTCAGAATAAAGAGGTTGTATTAGAACATGTTTCCAGTAAGGAGCAACTAGCAAACATATTCACTAAGCCCTTACCGAAGACTACATTTACCTATTTGAGAGGTGAATTAGGGGTTCTGCCCCTTCATGAAGTAACCTAAAGTTGTGTGCTCCACATCAATCAAGTACTACCATGTCAGATCTTACAGGATTGATGTGTTGAAGGATGCTACTCCATAGGGGGAGCAGCATAGTGGAGCTTGGAAGCTTGTGCCTTCACTTTGGCATTGCTGTCAAAGGGGGAGAAGATATCTGATGAAGAAGATATATTGTTTGGGGAGAAGATATTGAGCATGTACACACTGACCAGTCCCGATGGTGGTGGTAGTGATCATTTGAAACTAAATTGGATGTTACTAAGCAATGATACACTGAGTATTGCCATCAATGTCAAAGGGGGAGATTGTTGGCAAATGATGAAGCGGTGATAATGTATGTTGTCATTGATGTCAATAGGTGAACTGGTATCAAGATTGGAAGCAATTATGGTCAACCAGGATGGAGTGGATCGGTGTCAGGGTTCACTAAGTGTGACTACCAGTTGGTAGTTCCTGTTCAGCTCTAGGGTTTTCAGTTTGGCCTATGCAGTGAAACCGATGACATTCTATGATGAGTTAGTTAAGAGATAAGGATGAGATCGTGGTGCCACGTCAACTATGTGCTTGTGAGCATGAAGATCGAATGCATTTGAATGTCTACCTTGGGAATGCATGATGTTCTGAGCGGTGTATGAAGTGTACGTGATGGGTTACTGATTTCTAGATGCGGTGAAGAATGGACGATGCAGAATGACTTAAGATCTGTTTTAGATCACTTCATTCTATGCAATGGATCTAACGGTCAGGATTGGACCGCTTGTAATTGTAAACCTAAAATGTTTAGGATTTAGGGTTTATGCTACCAACCTAATTGTTGTCTATAAGGTCGATGATGTTTGTTATTGTAGGTTGTTGGAAAATGATGTGTTTGTGTCCGTATGTTGATATACTTGCCAAACCAGAGTGTGGAATCTGCAGAGTGTGATTGCAGAGGAGAGGAGCTGAAAAGGATCTGCCTTAGCAAGTAGTCTTGTTATCATATCAAAGCTTTACTTATTGACTTCTAACCATTTCAACAAAAGGAAAATCCCTTGACCGAGTAGCTTTAACAGGCTTGTTGCAAATCCTCTAACCAAGTGACTCAAGTTCATTGAGTTCTTTAAATCCTCTAGCGAGGTAACCTTTAATAGGGTTTCAACCTTTAACAAGGTTTATAGCCATCCCTTAACTGGGTGATCTCTAACAGGATCGGTTCCTAACATAACCTTATTGTAAAGTCTTTAACCGGACTAGGCTCCTAGCAGAGCGGACTTCGAAAGAGTTCAAAACAAGCTTGTGGGTATTCATCCCCATCGTTGTTTTTCCCATTTGGGTTTCCACATGAAAAAAATCTATGTGTTATGGGTTGTGAGTTTTCATGTGATGATTGAATAGATGTTGATTAAGTTAGTTATGCATGCAATACTAAATGATTGTGGTGTTGTTGATACAACTCATGCTTGATTATATCAGGAAGTAGTCATCAAGATTTGAGATCTGTCAAATATTGTCTGAAGTATCTGTGTTTAACTAGTATACCCATGGTTAAGTTCAGTGGTGAAGACAACCAGTCAACATTGTTTTAATATGATAAAGTGTTGAGAAATTTTTTGTCTATACTGATTCACCTCCCCTCCTCTTAGTACCAGTTAGGGTATTATTTGTTCATCATTATTCATCAAATTCTTGTATGATCTCCACTATTGAGCCTAGGACAACAAAGGAAACTTTTGGAGATGATCACTGGATCAAGGCTATGGAAGAAGATCTTGACCAGATTGAGAAGAACAATACATGGACACTAGCACACAGACCGAAGAACAAGAATGCAATAGGTACTAAATGGGTATTCAGAAATAAATTGAATGAAGATGGAGTAGTGATCAGAAATAAAGCCAGACTGGTATGCAAAGGTTATGCACAAGAAGAAGGTGAAGACTATGGCGAGACATTTGCACTAGTTGCAAGATTGGAAGGTGTTAGGACTCTACTTGCATTTGCAACATATAGAGGATTCAAGGTATATCAGATGGATGTTAAGTCAGCCTTTCTAAATGGAATATTGGAAGAGGAAGTCTACATTGAACAACCAGATGGTTATGCTTTGACTGAAGAAAAGGATATGGTGTGCAAACTACACAAGTCACTATATGGTTTAAAGCAAGAACCCAGGGCATGGTATGAAAGACTACATTCTCACTTGGTGAAGATAGGTTTTTTAGAGAACCAGTGAAGACAACAATATATATCTCAAGACTGAAGGAGATAAGATACTGGTTAGTGAGGTTTTTGTGGATGATATCATTTTTGGAGGCAATGATGACATGTCTGATGGCTTTGCTAATGAGATGAAAAGTGAATTTGAGATGTCTCTGGTAGGAGAGATAAAATTCTTTATAGGTTTGCAAATTCAATAGATGAAGGAAGGTATTTTTATCACACAGTCCAAGTATTTGAAAGAAGTATTGAAGACTTTTGGAATGGGAGATTGTAAACCAGTTGGAACACCTATGGTTATAGGTTGTAAATTGTCTAAGGAAGATGATTCTGCATCAGTTGATGAAAAGGAGCACAAATCTATGATAGGGAAATTACATTATGTTGTCCACAGCAGACCGGATATTGCTCATGTAGTTGGATTAGTTGCCAGATTCTAGAAAAGTCCTAAGGAGACACACATGGTAGCAACTAAAAGAATATTCAGATATTTGAAAGGTACAATTGATTATGGATTATGGTATCCATATGCTAAAGACTTTGATTTGAAAGTCTATACAAATGCAGACTGGGCAGGTAATGTTGATGACAGGAAGAGTACAATCGGAGGAGCTTTCTTTCTTGGAGGAAGGCTAGTATCTTGGAGCAGCAAGAAACAAAGTTGTATATTACAATCAACTACAGAAGATGAATATGTTGCAACTTATATGAATTGTACCCAAGCAATCTGGATGAAACACATTCTAGAAGGTTTCAAGTTGAAGATTTCAGAACCGGTAAGGATTTTTTGTGATAACACAAGTGCAATAAACATTTCAAAGAACCCGATGTTGCATGCTAGAACCAAGCATATTGAGTTGAAGTATCAATTCTTGAGAGAGAAAGTGCATAGTAAAGATGTGTCACTGGAGCATGTTTCTTCTAAACAACAACTTGCATATATCTTTACTAAACCTCTACCTAAGGCGACATTTGAGTATCTTAGAGGTAAGCTAGGGTTTATACCCCTACATGAGGTCAATTAAGCAGATGTGGAAGACATCAATCCCGGAGCTTATTGAAAATATTGAAGCAGGATTGGTGTAGAGTGGAGCTACCCCATAGGGGGAGCAGCTTGTTGCAGATCGGTGAAGCATGGAATGGTTAACTAGTCATTATTGGTATTCACTTTGGCATTGTTGTCAAATGGGGAGAAGAATTGTATGATTGATGAGGAGAAGAACTATATGATTGATAGCCACTTACCTGTTGAAGACATGGAGATACAGTTGAAGGAGAGTACATGAAAAATGTAAACCAGGATTCCTATACCTGTGTATGTGCATTACTCTCAATCATCACAATCAAAGGGCATTGATATTTGTATTGTCTAAATCCTCTAACCAGGTGATCCATTAGATTGGATTTGAAATCCTCTACCAAGGTTACCTTTTACAGGGTATTGCCTTTAACAGGGTATTGTAGTCAATCCCTTATCCGGGTGGTCCTTAACCGGATCTATTCCTAACAGGATATTTTTGTAAAGCTTCTAACAAGGCTTGGCTCCTAATAGGGCGCACTTCAAAAGAGTTCAGAATGTTTGTGGGTATTCATCCCCACCATGGTTTTTCCCATTTGGGTTTCCACGTGAAAAATCATTGTGTCAAGTGGTGAATGATTTTGTGTGTGTTTTTTATATGGTTAATATGTTTAACTGGTAAAACCACTAAGACATGTTTGGATGATCGGAAGTGATCTGAAATGTGCTATTACTAATTTTAGTAAAGTGGTTTGATGTTTTGGTTAAAAGGTATCTGAGTTGTAGATCTGTTACACTGTTATATTGATATTTTAGTCAACTGGTAAGCTTGACAGTGCAGTATCTAAACCAGTTAGTTTTGCAAGTTGTTTATGAGTTGGGATTAAGTTTGGTGAAGTTTAGTATATTTTCTATCTACTGATTCAACCCCCCCCCCCCCCCCCCCCCTCTCAGTAGTTGACCGGATCATTATTGATTCATCATATCATCAAGCAGTAATGTGAATATTGATATAAAACTCTATTATTATCAATACAATGGGAGCTGACCCTTACCAGCTATTTACTTATAAAAAAAAACCTATTCGATTATTGTTTCATGGGAGCAAAAGTCTTATACATCTAGGAATTCAATGAATGTTAAGAAAATATTCTTATATATATAAAAAAATATAAACCCTAATTAAATGAGCATAGCCCAATTCCATAACTATTTGATTATTGTTTCATGGGAGCAAAAGTCTTATCCATCTAAGAATTCAATGAATGTTAAGAAAAAATTGAGAGGAGTGGGAAGATAAATAGAGAAGGCCCAAGTTTTGTTATTTTAAGAAGTATTCATTGGTAGAGTGTGGAGTTTAAGTTCCAAAAATTCTAGTAACAATGAATATTATTTGGGTAGAGGATAGATAAGTCTTTCTAATACTTTTATGCATAATCATGCATTCTTAATGATTATTCTCAATGGATTTAGAAAGAATTGTGCTATTCATTTTCTATCTCATTACTTAGTCTAATAGCACAATTATAGTATCTAAATATAAATATTCAAACTTTGGTGTGTAGATGAACGTGTAGTATGATGCAATTTAGAAAGGGTTGTGTTGCTGAAAAATTTTCAGACTTGTGTTGGTTGTTCTCTTTAACTAGATTGGTATTATGAATATATTGGTTCAAATTTTGGAAGTTGAGTTTTTTCCAAAAAGGGTTTTCCTTGGAAACACACTATGTCATTGTGGAATTGCTTTTGTGTCTATATTCTATTTTGAAAAATTGCTAGATTGTATTTTTCATTCTTTTCTCTCCTCATTGATTAGTGTAGGAAGTTTTTCTACTATCGACTTTCTTTCACCAATATCTTCACCCACATTTTGTTTTTATCTTCTCCAAGTCTCTCAAATTCTATTAAATCTTATCAATCCTTATTTCTCCAACTATGGACTTCCTTTCACCAATATCTTCACCCACATTTTGTTTTTATCTTCTCCAAGCCTCTCAAATTCTGTAAAATCTCATCAATCCTTATTTCTCCAACATCTTCCTAACAACCAATGATCCAAATCTAGTAGAAATAATTGACATCGAAGGATCAGCAACAAGCCTCCATGATCCCCAAAAATTTTCACATCCTCTTCCAAAACAAGCATAAGAACCAAAACCAAACACACCCATAGAGAGTCAGGGAGGAGCAACTCAAGAAAAGAAAAGGGCAGCCCACCATGAAAAGCCATGAAAGCAACCTTAAAAAAAGGACAAATTACTATTGAGCAACCTATCCTTGAGGCCTCAACCAAGCCCAAAAATGTTAATACATCTTTAAATTTTGTTCAGCCAAGTTTTTAAAGGATGAAAACATTACAAGAAAAAAAATAAAAATGAAGGTTCTTTTTGTTTCTTAAACAAGCCAGATGCCTATTTATCCTATGAAACCCTTATATGGAATCCTAAAGGGAATCTTTTATTTACCATTTTTATTAATCGGATATTGTACCCCAAGGGTTCTTTCTCATGATCAAACTAAGGATTACATTAGACTTAGCCAATCCACCTACACCACAAGAAAATTCAAAAAAAGGTTTCGATGCAAAACATAAAACATGTATTTTAGGTCTAATGTTCAGCCTCTAGGACAGGTAACTGTTATTTGTTTCTACATTTTGTATCTGGATGGTTGAACAATAGAAAAATGAATGTGTGCCCTGACCTGGATTTCACCAGATGATTTAGTAAGCTTCTTGTGAATGCAAGTTCTTAAAAATTATATGCATGCAGATCCATGAACTTACAGTAAGTCGTTTAGATTGTTGTTACTTCATGTGACTATGATGATTGCACTGTGAATACTTTAAAAGGCCAATGATCAATTCCTTTCCACAATTCAGATGACCAAGCAGATGACAAAGTTGAGTAAGGATGAAGTTTATAAGTGAGGACAGTAGTTGTCAACCAAAATGCAAAATCTTATCATTGAATTAAAGTGGCATCTATATGATGATGTAATCAGTTTACTTTGTAGACTTTGAAGATTCATCACCTACCATATATTAGTGGATGCACTTGGATATCCCGTTCAGAATGCCTAACATGCATGTAGGAGAGAAAACACACTAACAAGAAAAGGAAAGCTATAGTGAATGAGATGGTGGTACCAACTGACAAGTAGCAAACACTAGACAAAGAGTGGGGCACAAAGGATGAGCATAATAAGATTCCTAAATTAGCTAGGTGTAGATATTACAAAAAGATGTAATTCACAGCCAGTGTTCTCCAAGGATGGTAGCTCTGGAAGCAGAAACACGTTTGACAATTATTCTTTCAGTACACATAACAAAGGTTTCACAATTATTAGGTGATAAGCCTGTTGATGATTGGCTTAGTGATTTGGAGGCTATTCAAAACTAGACTCCTATAGAGATATTGGATTCTCTAGAGATGGACATGGATCCAAACGAGAATATAGTTTAGCAGTCTGAAGATCTTCTATGAGAAAACCATGGTGAGTCAGATGAGGATGGTCCATTGCAGGAGCAGGAGGAGATTTAGGAAAATTTGTATGATATGTTTCATACACAAATACAGGGTAGAAGTCTCCAACAAGTTTGCAGAGCCAGATTCAGAGCATGCACATATCCATTTCTCATGACGAGATATCAAGGATCCATGCACACATCACTATTTTATGAATAGCACGAGACCAATGTTTCTGGTAATGGTGGATATTGCGTTTGTAGTAAAAAACTTAGATTGCAGAGTCCAGCCAAAAAGTACACCTATCTAATTACTGGAGGTTTTGAGGGTTTAAGAAATTTGCATGTGTTTATGAAAGTTAGGGTCAGTCAACACATCATACAAAGGAGATACCCGAGGAATGGCTTTTGGCCATGTATTACCCTCTAGTCTATCCCACCCATATGCAAGGCACCCAAGGAATTGCATGCGAATGAGATGCAATTCGGACTCCAATATTTTCTGGACAGGAAGGAATGGGTTGAGTAAATAATGATCACTAAACCTAGCACAAGAAAAGGATAAGGTTGCAAGGGAAAGAAATAAGATTCACAATAATCTAGAGGAGCAATGTTTGAGATTTCAAGAGCCACTTGTGCAATAAACTCAACTCAAGCAGAAGGAAAGTAAGGTGGTGGAATTAGAGAAGAAATTGACAGGTATGCAATCTCTGCTGGACAAAATGACTTCTGTATGAAACCAGCTTGCCACTAACCATGAAAAGATCCAAGGAGATATGAACGAGGCAATGCAAATGCTCAAATGCACTCAAGAAAAGCTGGTAACAGAAAAGCAATACTTAGAGAACATAATGGATCAAGGTAATGTACTTAGAGCTGAGGTGAAGTAACTCAAGGTAGGAATGGTTGGAATTTTAGGGTTTGGTTTTGTCCGCGCAACACAATCACACCAAATAGTAACAATGCCTTCTACATCGGCCACTCCTTTTCCATGGATCTCTTCTGCACTGCCTTCGCTGCCTACCAGATACATTTATGTTTTATGTCAGAAGTGTTGTCAATTTATACGGTGCAGAGGAGAGGTGATGTAATTACAATTTTATTATTAGGTTATCGTCTTCCTTGGTAGAGTAGAGTGTTTAAGTATTGTTTTGTTTGCATCGGCAAGTATGTAGCAGTTCTAGTCCAACCAACACGGCCTTCAATCAATGCTACAGATATTGGTAAGGGCAGCAGGGATCTCATGGATTGTCATAACACTAATTGATACATGAAGAAAAAAGTTATATCTCTGTGTTATAGCAATTACTTGTATGCATGCTTTTATTACTGTTCATAGTTTTAGGCATACCAAATACCTTAGCCATCGGTCAGGGATCATCAAGAAGGTCCTGGAAGACACAGCGGTTGTTGAATGGTTCCCATTCCTGGCAAATTTCTGAATTACCACTTTGACGCAGCACAGAGCCAAGGCAGCCAAAGGATGTGAGTTTCTGAAGAATGTCACTAATCTGGAACATGTGTTTGAATTGGACTGGATGTATGAGTTTTCCCGACTAGGACAGGAAGATTGATGTTAGGGTCTATGGTATAGTCTGTTTGAAACTGGCAGTAAATGATAATCTCTGATAGGGTAGTAGTTTTTGACTGTGTAATGATGACACCGGGGTTTTGTTGGCCTCTTGGTTTTGCAATGGAAAAGGCAATGCCCTGAACAAGATGTAAATGTTTTCTATGATCAATATATGGTGCAGCCCCTAGACTGCAACTTACTTTGCTTGAAAAACAATTACCATAGACATATTTGATATTAGTCCTCCAAGAAAGTAATGAGGACGTCAACCTTAGTTATAAACCTCTAACCATTATTTTTTAATTAATGGTAAAGATGGGTTTTTGAAAGGGCCCAAACCCTTATCTACAATTTACAAATCAAGAAAGATATATGATGAAGCCCAGCGAAACAACAAAGAGAAGCAACAAGAAACAACCAGCACAAAGGCTGCAATACAACAGAATACAATCAGTGAAGAAACTGAAAGCAGCGAACCCAGGGACTTACCCTCTAACCGTTTTACAGACCTCTCACCATTATTACAAACGTATTAATAATCTGTTTTGTCCAAATAAAAGGAACTACACATTGTATGACAGGTAGGTAGTTTATGTAAATTATGCAACGAATCTCGTAAAGCCCAGACCACCGTGATTTTTCAATCGTCTCGATTATTGAATGTCACAGACAGACTTGAACAGTCTTGAGTAATCAACATTCATTCTATGTAAAGTATCCTTGGTATTCTCTGACCGTTGACAAGACAAAGTCAACCTAGTCACATAGAATTTAGCCCAGATTGCAGACCTGACATATGCACAAGATAATAAGATCATTTCAGACAAAAATAAAATACAAATTGACTAAGGTACAAGTACAGATCAAGAGATGCTCTCCTCAACATATCCTAGAGACTTGATTGTAAGCCCTTAACTCATATTTCCTGATGGTTATACACTTTCCCCTTTCCCTCAGGCTCAAAAATTCATTTTCCTTCATCTCCTCCTCTAGCTTTCCAGTCCAGGGCTGAATGGCCTTCCTGAAAACCTGTTCAATGTCACGTCTCTTCAATTGCATTGTTTAATGGGGTTTTAATAAACAACCCATCAGTATATCTATTGGTGATGCACTTAGCACTCACCGATTCAAAAGAATTATCCAGCTATCTAAAAATTCAGAAATATAATATATTTTCAGACATTACAAATTGTTCTCACCATTGTGAACCTTACACCATACATCCTTTTGGTGCAAGCACGTGTTTATAGATTATTCACTCAGAATTACCAATAATCTCCACACGAACATTCTCCGTGTTTGAAATGATGGAAACGGTTTGAATCTCTCACAACAATTTCTCTTGCAACAACCTTGGAGATAAACTTGATTGCAGTGTGGCAGTTACCACATACTCGAAGGTTCTTGACAACTCTAATAGTTGTTCCAGGGGCCATGTTTAACAACCCGAATGCAATTGCCAGCTTCTCACTATGGTAGCCAAGGAATAATTCCTTCTCCTCCTCTTCTACATCATTCAATGCAGGTGTTGTATCTGGAATATAACCTGCTGCCTTCATTTCCCAAGACAATTTCTCCAACTTGGCATAGATCTCCTGTGTTTGTGGATGTGATCTGTCTCCAACACAAAAAGTATGTACCATTTTATGGTCTTCAATCCAACTACATCCAGGCATCTTTTCAATTCCTCTATCATTCATGAATTTCCTTACCTGCTGAACGTCACACCACCTGCCTGCTTCTGCATAAATATTTGACATAAGAACATAGGGTCCAGTCCTTTTACAATCCATCCCAATGAGGAATCTTGCCACAAATTCTCCTAATGCTATGTTCTTATGCGACCTACAAGAACCAAGCAAACAAACCCATACAACTATATCAGGCTTCATAGGCATTTTGATGACAAATTTTAGGGCTTCCTCAAGATAGCCAGCACGACCAAGAATGTCAACCACACATACACAATGATCCATTTTGGGTAGTATGTTATACGACTCACTCATGAGATAGAAGTATTTACAGCCATCGGCGACTCTACCTGCATGGCTGCATGCAAATAAAATACAGATAAAGCTTATATCGTTGGGGTTGGTTCCAGAGTGCTTCATCAATTCAAAGAGTTCTAGGGCATCTTTGCTGTAGCCATGCATTGCATATCCTGCAATCATCACATTCCATGAAACCACATTTTGGTGTTGCATTATGTCAAATGCTTTGCGTGCCTTTGTTATGCTTCCACATTTCGCATACATGTCTATCAGGGCAGTCACAACTTTTACATCTAACAGAAAATTGTTTTCTATTAGTTGTTGATGGATCACCACGCCTAATTCAAGAGCTCCCATCTTCGCACAGGCTGGAAGGATGCTGGCAAAGGTTTCTGAGGTTGGCTTTACACCTGCCAATTGCATTTGCTTGAAAACCTCAAAGGCTTTATCAGCAAACCCATTTTGCGCATATCCAGCAATGATTGCAGTCCATGAGACCACATCTTGTTGAGGTATTTTATCAAATAATACATAAGCCTTCTGTAGGTTTCCACACTTTGCATACATGTCTATCAGGGCAGTCAAAAGTCTAACATCTGACACAAATCTGTTTTCGATTATTTTTTGATGAATCTCCATACCCTGTTCTGAATCTCCCAACTTGGCACACGCAGAAAGGATGCTAGTAAATGTTAGTGCGTTGGGCTTAATACTTGTCAATTGCATTTGCTTGAAAATCTCCAAGGCTTTATCAACCAGTCCATTTTGTACATATCCGGCAACTATTGCAGTCCACGAAACCACATCCTGCTGACGTATTGTGTCAAACAAATTTTGTGCTTTCCGTATGCTTCCACACTTTGCATACATGTCTATCAATGTTGTCACAATTACAACATCAAAAGAAAAGCCACTCTTAATTATCTTCTGATGAATTTCCATACCCTCTTCCAAAGCTTCCATTTTGGCGCAAGCCGGGAGTATGCTGGTAAAGGTCGCCGAGTTTGGATTTACGCCTGCCAACTGCAACTGCTTAAAAATATCTAAAGATTTTTCATCAATCCCATTTTGTTTATATCCTACAATCATTGCATTCCACGAGACATTGTCTCGTTGAGGCATTTTGTCAAACAGCTCGTGTGCCTTTCCTATGCTTCCACGTTTTGCGTACAGATCTATCAAGGTATTCATTACAATAACATTAGAAAGAAATCCACGCCTAATCACGTTTCCATGAATCTGTAAACCATGTTCTGGAGAAGCCATGCTGGCGCATACAGGGATAATAGTCGAAAAAGTGAAATGGTCTGGTTGGATTGCTGTTCGTTGCATTTGATGAAATAGTTTCAATGCCTCTTGAAGAAGGCCATGCTTTCTGTAAGCTAAAATTATCACATTCCATGAAAAGACGTTTGGCTCAGTCATGTTGTCAAAAACAGTGCGAGCGTCCAACAAACTCCCGCACTTATCATACAGGTTGATAAGTGTATTTGGTAGCAGAGTGTGTGGAGTGAATATTAATCCTCTGTCGTTTATGTAAGAGTGAATTTGCTTCCCCTCAAAGAGGGATTTGCTGGCAATGCAGGCGTGCAACAGATGAATATACGTGGAAGAATCTACAGCAGCGTTGTTTGTATTAAAAAGAATGCGTACAGCCTCTTTCAAACGACCCTCTGTACACAGAGTTCTGAGACTTCGATTGAGATTGGCAGTGGATGACATTGAATAAATTTGTTCTTTTATTCATTCCACTACAATTAACTGCCACCGCCTTGGTATGTTTTCTTACCAGTCCTCGCCGCAGCAGGGTAAGGGTAAGGTTCCATGGAAGGCGCTTCTTCAAAAAATTAAAAATCCGCTGTGTTGAGAATTTTTAAGAATATTTTTAAGCTGGTGGTCTTTGATTCAAAATATAGAGAAGTAAAGGTGGACACATTATAGAAAATTTCAAAATGAGTTGAAATTTAAACTTCAAAATAATGCAAAATTAAATATAGAAAATAATTTGAAAATGAGTAAGTTAATATAGTAAAGTAAAATTAAATATAGAAAATGAATTGTATATCATAAAAATGAATTGAACTTAAAAAATTAAACTTCAAAATATAAGGAAGTTTTCATAAATGTAAATAAAAAATTAATAATATAACATCATTTTCATTCTTTTTGTTTTCGTGTGATTCTAAAATATTAACTAATTAACATATGACAACAGTAGCTTTGTGGCAATTTTTAATCTTACCTAATTTCACCAACAAATCTAAAAATTAGGAGTTCTTATTTTTTAAGATTAGATTCCAAATAATCTTATAGTATAAATTTTATTTTTTTTCCTTGCTCTATGAAACTAGATCCTAAAAGCCCCAATGGGACCTTATCCTAATTGTAAGGATCAATAAGCTTATAAAAGTAATATTTTTATATTGCCTTTTTCTTGGATTTGTCTATTTCGATTAATTTTTACTTTTACATGTTTTCTCACACATTTCTTTTATGTTGCCAATCCATTCTTAATCTTAAGATTTAAGATTTTTCCATTTCAATTCATTTTCATGATATACAAGGGTGATTCTCAATGACATGGATTTAATTTAAAATTTCAAAATCTTAAATTTAAATTGTCAATTAATTTCTTTTCCTATTGTTATAGGAGCTAGTCTAGTACATGTTCATGTTCTAGTTCATTATGTTTGTAAATTTAAACACATTCATTTAAGTATTAGTTGACATCTAAAAATTGCTAAAAATCATATATATTTAAAATAAGAATGATTCTAAGAACACTTCATTTGAAGCATAAAAGGAACTTATTATGCCTTGTTGGTGTTTTTTCTTGCAACCCTCAGCTCTAAGGAAAAACACAATACCTGGACAATGAGATAAAGAGTTTCAAGCAAGGGGCTTGCACTATCTATAAACCAAGGACAAGAAAAGCCAATGAACAAGGCCCTTAGGTCTTCTACACTGTGAGCCGCACAAGACTCAAGAGGGTGTTCCTACTTGTGGGCCTAAATGAATGATATTTGTATATGGTGAAAAGTGAATAATGGAAACAACAATATTGAAAGACTAACAAAGTTCCAACCATAAAACCCTAGCCTAACAATGACAAACATCCACCATACACAAATGAAGATATCTAAGACCATGCAAATAAACAAAATAAAACAAGATATACCATTCACATGTCTAGTAGGGTTTCAATCTCTATTTCTTTTTAGCTTCATTGATCTTGTTTGATATATTTGCTCTCAAATTTTATGTATGCACAAGAGCTCAATAAAGAACAAAAATGTGGTTGATAGTGTGATTGCAAGAAGGCTTGATTGATGCAATCATTACATGATTAGATGATTAGGGTTGATAATGAAGAGGACATCCTCTTATATAGAGAACACTGTAGGAAATGGAGGCATAAGATTAAAAGGTGTAAAGATAATGTTGGCATTGTGTTGTCATTGATGTCAACTGGTATGTAAGTATGTCAACCGATAAGAAAGAAAAAAGACAAATTGAAGGACCTAGATAAGAAGATGAAAGGATGTGAAGTGTTTTCCACTTTGGCAAAGCGGTTGAGGACTGTCACTGGTAAATGATGAAGCTTTCTGACAATGGCTTACCTCGGGTATGTTTCGTGGTTTGGCGAGTGTGGTCTAGGATAACATGTCCTAACTGGCAAAACATAGAAGTGCATGATATGAAGGTTAACCGGTTGGTGTATACCGATAGTATGTTTGGTTGGTGACCGAGTTTGAACTGACACAATAAAGTGAATTGGATGTTGACAGAGATATCACATGGACTCCAGGTGGTGAACATGCAGTGGTAGGTGAATAGTGCATCAGCAAGGTAGTTGTCGATTAGGTCGATATTAAATGAAAACTGTGCAAATCATGGATCAATTGCAGAGGATTGTGGATCGAAGCAGATTGAAAGGTAGAGATTTTTTGGTGTTATGATCAAAGTAGGACATCTGATCATCTTGTTGATCTGGATAAGGAAACTACTAGATCATTAATTGTAATCAACAAAATCAAGGCCAATGAACAGGATCCAGTTTGCTAAATATAGTGAACATGTATTGGAAGGATAAAAAATGGCAGTGATGTTTGATTTGTTGCAGGTTGTCAATCCAAGAAATAAGATCTAATTTGATTTGATATGGACTGAGTCCATGAAGAAAACCCTAGGCATGTAAAGTTTGAACTTTGTTTTTGGCAGGAAAGCATGTGTATAAATATGCAGATTAAAGACTTAAGCAGATTGGATGATTGATGATAAAAGAGCATTAGATTATATTAGTGGAGAGTTGATCAGTCTAAGCATTGATAGAAAAATATTGAAGTGACTGAGTGTTAGAAGAAGAACCGGCAAGAAGGGTTTAACCGACAAGGTTTAAGGTAACTGGTAAACTGTTATAGAGCATAACAGTCTATCAAACCGACAGAGATTGAATCAATAAGGTACCTGCTGAGAGTGAAGGAGAGAAGAGAGAGTGTGAGAGGAGATCCGGCTAGGCAGAAGCTAAGTTAAAGAGGATTCAGATAGAGAGAACTGAGATCCGGTAGAGAAGAAATAGTGTGATAGAAAATAGTTCAATCGACAGAGTGAATAGTTTGCAACGGTTACAAAACTCATTTGTAACAAGGTGCTTATCATTGTATTGATTTTATATCTCATTGTATTTCATTGAGTGGGTGTTCAATGTAGGGGTTGGTGCTCCTTGAGTTGGTGCTCGAAATAGATCAGGGGTTGGTGCTCCTTTGGGTAGGTTCCCATAAATTGTTAGGGGTTGGTGCCCTAAGCATTCTAAAACTGTTATTTCATTGTGAGGCTAGATTGGAGCAGTAGATCTCCAATAGTGGATTGGGTTTTCCTCGTATATCCAGGGTTATGTGATGTTCTCGTGTGTGATTGCTTGTTAGTGTTTTCATTATTCTACTGGTTGCACACACTGTTTGAAATTGTTTTATGTAATGCCCCGCCAAGAAACCCTAAAGGAAACAACTACAAACACTTGAAAAGAGTGCAAAATATATATTTTAAATTAATAAGAACACATTAACGTAAAAAGATAAATATTACAATTGAAGTTGCACATGCAAAAGACTTAACACAAATTCCTAAAGGGTTTCCCAATGAGAATTACTTAATTAAACTATACTTTCCTTAAGGTCAACTAATCTATTTAAGATATACATTTAACCATTAAATACTTAATTATACAAGTCAATGATTGTTTTCATACTTTGCATGAGATAACAATAACATTACTATACTCCATTCATGTTAACACATTCAATTATATTACCAAAATGATTTAATTAAAGATAGAATTCCTAGCATCTAACGTGCATCATAGTACATTTCTTTTACATTGCAAGGACAACTTAGTATTACAATTGCACTTAATACTTCAAGTCACATAAAAATTACATAATGATTACATCACTTTACAACTGCCACAAATGCATACATATAACATATGATACAATCAACCATGTAAGGGTCCAAGAGATACAAAAATTATCTAAGGAAACAAGATGATCCAATTGGTACAACGAAATGAAATGAATCCAAGAGAAACATCTGGAGCACTTGCGAAGCTAATCCATTGCAAGAAGGCACGAACAAAATACCCAATGGAAAGTGGCACTACCGCCCGACCATGTGGCCCAAAAAGGAACCACCCCTCTGTGCTAGGAGATAGCACTAAGGCCCTCAATCAAGCCACAACGATACATCGCATGGTCTTACATATGAAGAGGGGAAAAAGACGGGGAAGGGACAAAGGAGGTTAAGAATGCAAAGAAATCAAACAAGACACAATAGAAATGCAAATAACCAAATTTATACCTTGTCTTTCACCTCTCCCTCGGATTGAGCTTGATGAAGTGAAGGCACCCCTTTGATGCTCCACTTGATTTGCTCCTTGCTTGATGTCAATGTGGATCTCTCTCCTTTTCTCAACAAGATTAGGATTTGATAGGATTTGGATTGATAGATTATTGATGGATGAGGATTAAGGATTTGATTTGAATGAAGTATTATGAGGGCATTATGATAGTATGATAGGAAGAAGATAGAAGAGAAATGGGCAGCATAAGGATAGAAGAATGGAAGACTTCCTTTGAGAAGGAGTGTGAGATTTTGCCAAGATCAAGAGGCAATGGAAAGCACAAATAAGAGAGACAAAATATATGATAGAAATAAATTGTATTCTATCAAGATGAAAATACTGATCAACTGGATCATCAATCGTTGTTATTTATACAATGAATATGAGCCTGCTTATATAGGCAAGGCTATATGAATATGTGAGCACACTAACATGACATGTGGCTCAATAAGAAACAAGGGTAGGTAGGAAATAGGTGTGGGTAGGTAGGAGAAACAATATAATATTCCACATGAGGTGGATCACCCACTGAATGTGGAGTGTAACAACAAGATCAACACCATAAAAGGTGGAAATTCTCCTACACACACTATCCCAATGTGGCACAAACACCCAAGTGTCTCATACCCAAACTACTATGAAATGCATGTACCTAAGTAAACTTAAGTAAGGTGTAATAATATCCAAGATGAATAATTATTTACACCAACACACCCCCTTAAGTGTAACTTAGGGGAATGCACTTAAGTCTACAATACAACTAAGCAATGCAAGATGGGTCCCGACTACAAGGCCATGTTAGGTACCCATGTACAAATGCAAATGCATAAAAACTAATGCAAGGAAATCTCTCACAAAGCAGGGAAAAAGAGAAAAACCCAATGGGAAAAAACCCTCCCCCAAAAGAGAGATGAAAACTAGATACAAAGAACTCTCATAGAAGTATGTGAAGGACAAAACCCCATGTGAGGAAAAAGTCCCCCCCATATGAGAGAAGAAGAAGAGAGAATAGGAAGCCCCCCCTCAATCTGGAATCTGCACCAATGATAGAAGCTCGAAGATGAATGAAGAAACTGCTCCATGAACATCGAACAACATTCCTCCCCTTAGGAAGAAACAAAACCAAAGGTGTATCCATGAAGTCTCCCCAACCATGAAGGGAAGATGAAGCAAAAATACTCATGATGAAAGGAATCTCTGAAAACTGCTCAAGTGTCCCCATGTCAATGCTAAAAGGTAACCCCTCCAAAGGTGGTAAACTGTGCCACACTGCTGAAAAAGGCACTCCAAGATCTAGTGGAGATGAATGTAGAACAATATCCAAAGACTCATATGTCTCCTCAAAAGATAAAGAGACCTCCTCCAAGTGTTGTACAAAAGTATCCACAATCATGTCAACCTCTAAAGATTGATCATGTAGAGAATGCACAAGAGGGTCAGAGTTATCCCTCGCAACAATCAAAGAAGGATCATCCTCATCAAAGAGAAGATGAATGTCATGAATGGTGTCTCCCAAATCTGCAATGTAGGAGTCCACAAACAAACCTGCAATGTCTGTCAAGTAGGCATCCCAATCAATTGAAGCTGGAAGACATGAAATATCCTGCTGCACTGAATCATAAGAAGGCAAAACTGTTGCACTAGCTGCATCATCAGGTGCAATAGGTGGTGTGATATCAATAGAAGGAGATGAAATGAAAGGCTCGAGAACGAGGTCACATGTGAGAATCCCCAAGTTCAAATGCTCAAATTTCTCCTCAAAATCTGAATCATCAACATAGGAAGAACCAACCTTATCAATACCAAAATCTGAAAAAGAGTACAACCGAGATGCATGATCAACCACCCCAATCGCAATGATAGCTCCACTCTCCAAGTCTCTAATGATAACTGAATCAGGTGTGAACTCCATAGTTTTCCTAGTTGCCCCATGTGTGATTTGATAGATGGAAAGAAGATTATTTGTCAAGTGGGGTACACACAACACATCATTGAAGGAGTTATCCCCAATGGCAATAGATCCTTTCCCAATCACATCCATGTATGTATGATTGCCCATCAAAATCTACGACATGTGGCAAGGCTCAAATGTAGAAAACATAGACTACGAAGATGCCATATGATGAGAAGCCCCTGAATCTAGAAGCCATCTCCCTGAATCATGACTTGTAGTAGCACAAAGAGCTTGTCCCTTTCCTTTATCTATCCCAAAAGAGTGATCCTTTCCTTTATCCTTGGAAGAAGAAGCCGATGTAGACATTCTAGAAGGTAGGTTGATTCTATTCTTCTCAAGAAGATTCTTTAACTCATCAATATCCTTCTTATAATAATGATGTTCATCATGTCCTGACTTCTTGCAATATCCACAAAAAAGATTGTCCTTATATAATTTCCTCTTAGGCGAGAATGGTGAATCACCTTTTTGTGGAGAGGAAGATTGTGCTCCATCTTGTTGTGGTTTAGACTTAGGTTGCTTTTGATTCTTGCCTTTTCCTGGATTACTTTGATTCCCTTTGTTAGCCACCAAAGCTTGTGACTTTGAAGATTTGAGATTCCCCATCGTGGTCAACTTAGATTGCTCAAGTATCAACATCTCCGTGAATAAATCAAATGAGGGAGAAGTGTATGAGGAACCTTGAGCTAACCTATGGGTGTGAAAGCTAGATACAAAGGCTGCATACTCTAAAGGAAGCTTGTCCAACAAGTTATAAACCAATTGAGCATCCTTTTTGTCAATTCCACAATCCTTTAGCTTTTCTCTTAGCTCAGTTGCTTTTGTGACATAATCTTGGATTGTATCAAAATCCTTGAGATCCAAAGTTGTGAGTTCACTATCAAGCTTGTAGCCCTTAATCTCGTCAACTTGACCATACAATTTCTTAAAAATATCCCAAGCCTCTTTAATTGTTGTACACTTATCAATGTGAAAAATGAGGTCATCTGATACATACTTTCTAAGAGTTCCAAGTGCGATAGCATTCTTAGTAAGCCATTCAATTTGAGCATTAGGATCAGCCTTAGGATCAGGTGGTGCTGTAATAGTTTCATTTACATAATGAATGAATCCTTTTTCCATTAGTTTACTCCATGCCTTAATTTTCCATGATGCATAATTATGATGAGTTAAAAGTGGAAATTTAGGAGAACCCATAGCACCAAAATGAAAAAAATACAAGATAGAGAGAGGCACAATCACACAAGACACCCCCCCAAAATACTCAATCAAGAAATCCCCCCAAAATGGTGATTTTGACACTTTATACTTAGTGCGTATACAATGGGCCACTTGCAAAAAAAGGCAAAGTGGACTTCTGATTTCAATTTACAATTTCTCAAAATGAGATCTAAGAGACTTCAACAAATACTACTAGTGATCTAAACTGAGATCCAAGCAAAATGCAAGTACCAAATATGTCAGAAATGGCCAAATACTGAATGTACAATTTCTACTTAAAATCACTACAAAAAGATGGTAGATTATGAAAGTAGATGAAAAAATATGTACTTTCAAACAAAACGACACCTGAAAAGGAGTCCATATGAGCCCAAACGAAGCCTCCAAAGTTGTAAAAATCGGGATTTCATGATTTCCGAAAAACCTATATCCAAAAATTAGAAAACTCCTGCATCACTGTATAGATCACAAAATTCTACCCCAAAACAAAAGAATAGCTCGAAAAAACGAGTCCGGATGAGTGAGATATCGCTATTTGAAAAATGTCTGCAAAATTATAATTTCTGGAAAATTTCCGCCGCAATGTCAAACTTCAAATGCCTCTAGATTTGGCCTCAGAAGTCCGATTTGGATGAAACAAAAAGGCAAAACTGACTTTCTTGGACCTCCCAAATCCAATGGTAACCTCAGATTTGACCCATCAAGCTTTAGTAATAACCTGCACTAGAAAACTCCAAAATACACAACCCCAAATAGCATCAAATTTTTCTCAATTAGCAAACCAATGACACTCTAATGGCTCTAATACCATGTGATATTTTGCCAAAATCAAGAGGCAATAGAAAGCACAAATAAGAGAGACAAAATATATGATAGAAATAAATTGTATTCTATCAAGATGAAAATACTGATCAACTGGATCATCAATCGTTGTTATTTATACAATGAATATGAGCCTACTTATATAGGCAAGGCTATATGAATATGTGAGCACACTAACATGAAATGTGGCTCAATAAGAAACAAGGGTAGGTAGGAAATAGGTGTGGGTAGGTAGGAGAAACAATATAATATTCCACATGAGTTGGATCACCCACTAAATGTGGAGTGTAACAACAAGATCAACACCATAAAAGGTGGAAATTCTCCTACACACACTATCCAAATGTGGCACAAACACCTAAGTGTCTCATACCCAAACTACTATGAAATGCATGTACCTAAGTAAACTTAAGTAAGGTGTAATAATATCCAATATGAATAATTATTTACACCAACAAGGAGAGATGCTCCAATTTATAGATTTGATGGATTGGATAGGATGGAAGAAGGATAAATGATTAGATAGGATGAAAAAGGGGGATGGATGATTGAGTAGGATTGGATTTGGGATGGGATTAATGATTGAATTGGAAGAGATGGAGAATATGATTGGATGAGATAGGATTGGATTAAAAATATAATTGGATAGGATGGGGTGGATTGGTGGATAGGATAGATGGACTGGAACCAATGACATGGGTGAACCAAGGATTGGTAAGAGAATGGGTGGATGGGGAGATTGCTTAAGTGGGTGGATGGGGATAAGATAAGGAGTACTAAAAGGATGAAGAATAGGTGGAAGGGGGGATCCAAGAACTATGTTGCAAAGGAGGAAAATTCCTGGGCAGTAAGGGTAGTGGAATGAAGGATAGGAAAGATGGTGGATAAAGATGTATGAGATGGAAGGATAATTTGTAATGGATATGGATGGTAGAGGATTAAGGCTTGTGTGTTCCAAAGCATGCATAAACATTATTTTGCCTCTAACATGATGAAGACCAAGGATAAGAATGGAGGATTGAATTTGGATAGGATGAGGGATATGAGATGGAGGATATGGATAGGATAGTCAAGATCAAAGATAGGACAGGAGGATGAAATTAGATAGGATGTAGATATAAGATAAGAAATGTGGATGGTAGGATTGCATGGATGAAGCTTGCCCCTGAGTGTAGAGTGCAAGAGGATGAGGGGATTACACATGACGCTTGTTTTCCAAGTTTTCATCATGATGCTTACCTAAGGCGCCACAAGAAGTGGTTTTTGACCATTGGATGAAATGATTTATTTCTTTACTTTTTTGCCTTTTTTCATTTTTATTTCATTTTTTTATTTTTTTGGAATAGTTTGGATGGATAAGGATGAGAATGAGTGGATAGTGGATGCATGAAGGAGGACTCAAGAATCTAGTTCCATGGATGGTATCCCTTTATTGATTTGAATTAGAGGTATGCTCACAGATGTTGGTAAAAATAATTGGGGAGATGAAATGTATAGGGGATGGAAGATAAGGATTTGCAAAGGATTGGACTAACGGAATGGGATTGTGAAAAATGGATGGTGGATAATGGATGGGGTTTTGAAAAATTTGTGGAAGATCAAAATTGGCACACACCTTGAAGGGTGGTGGAGCTGTGGAGGAGAGGGTTTTGAATTAGATGGAGGATAAAGTGTGGATTTTGGGACATGAAGACCCAAAATAGAAGAAGCGGATGATGGAGTTGGGATGGTGGATTTTGGGACATAAGGACCCAAAATGGATTTTGAAGATGGATGAGTATTAGATGGAGGATTGGAGAACTTATGAATGGATGGAGTTTTTGGATTAGAAAGTTTGGATGCCAATTTTGATTTTACTTTGAGATGCATTGCTTCTTTGAGTAGTTTGGGAATTCACATAGTTTTTAATTTTTTCTTTTGAGGCCTTTGTGGCCTTTTTGATTTTTCTTTCTTTCGGATCATATTTCTCTTTTGAGCATGTTGTTTTGAGGGTACATGTTGATCCTTTGATTTTTGTGGATTTTGAGCTTTATGCTTTTTAGATTGGGCATCCAAATTTCTTCCAATAGAAATGGGACGGGTGTATGAGGATGAAGGGTTGATGGATTTTATGGATGGTGGGATGATGAAAGGAGAGTGTTGGGAGGAATTCACAGATGTATGCCTTTGTTGATCTTGCTTAGGGATTATTTGAGGTGGTGGGGTGGTGGATGGAGGGATGTAAGGACCCAAAATGGATGGAAGGAATGGAGGAATTATCTTTTGAATATAGGGTCCCAAAATGGATATGGAAGATGAGGGATGGTGGGATTTTGATTTATATTAAGGGTTTTTGGATTTAGGAGGAATAGGAGATGTACCAAAATCTTGAGCATTTATTTTTCCAATAGTATACTTATTATTTCGGAAACAAGATGTGAGTCTATTTTGAGGGGGATGGGATGTGGAAGGAGGATTATGATCTTTAGATGGATTGGGATTGTGACATGGAGATGCAAGGATAGTTTGATCTTGAATAGGGAGGGTATCATGAGATGGAATGGGATGGGTGATTGGATCATGGGATGAGAGAGGATCATGCGATGTTGGGAGAGGATTAGATGTAGGGATCATATGATCATGAGAGGAAGTGGAAGGGATGATATCATTAGATGGAGTGGAGGGTAGACATGGATTTTGAGATGGAGAGGTACCGTGAGATGGATGAATGCTTTGATCTTGAGGTGAAGAGAAATCTATGCTAGCATGCATTGGAACAAGTTTTTGACATGTTTGGAGTTGTGGTGGTTGTGTGATGGAGGAGGATACATAAGCTTTGATGTGAGTAGATGGAGGAATATGAGTATCATGAAGTGCGGGGGATTGGGATTTGTTTTGAGGTGGAGGTGATTGAGGTGGATGGAGGACTTGAGGAGATGAGGCAACTTGATTTCGAGAAGGGTATTTTTTCTCCTTTACTAGCATGTCTTGGATAAGATCATGAATGATGGACTTGGAGGATGTGGATAATACGGATTTTGGAGGATTAGGATTAGATGGAGGATAAGGATTGGGTGGAGGGTTGAGACTAAGGCTTGGGGGACTATGGAGAAAAGCATTTGGATGGGGAGTAGAGGTAATGAATGTGTTGTAAAAGGATGGGGATTGTGATATGGATGAGGGATAATATGGAGATACAGATGGGGAATAAGATGGATTTTCCTTGTCAAAAGTAGAGGAAGGATAAGAGATATGATATAGATGGGGATCATATATAGTGTGTTGAGATGAAATGGATGGGGATATGATAGATGGATTGGAGGTTATGGGATTGACTCGGTAGGCAGGTTGAGGTGGGTCATGAATTTCCATGAGCATCTTCTCATACCAAGATTTGAAATTCTGGGTAGCCATGTTGAGAATGAGGGACTATATTGGAAAGATGATGAAGATGAGGATTAGGACTTGGCTCAAATGATGATGGATTGGATTTTATTGGATTTGGATTCGATTTGATTTGGATTGGACTTGATTTGATTGGATTGGTCCTTGGATTAGGACTTGATTTGATTTGATTTATTTGATTTGATTGGATTGGATTAAATTGAATTTGATTGAGGACAGGATTGATTTGGATTAGGATGACACCTTAGCCTTTAGATTTGGACTTAAATGGGAATTGATGATGGATTGGATTTGATTGGATTAAAGGATTGGATGATTGATTGATGATGGATTTGATAACCGGATTAGAAAGATGGATGGATTGATTGATTGATTGATTGGAATTTTGGAGATTTGAATGGATTAGAAGAAGAATGATTATGGAAGAATGGATAGATAATAGGAAGGAGAAAGGGGAAGGATACCTAAAGTCAGATGAATGATTTGGATAGAAATATTGATTGCAGAAGGATGATTGTTTGAATGGATGAAAGTGGATTGGGGATTGGATAATTGCTTGGATAGATTGATTGGGGATTGTTTTGATGATTGAAAGAGGAAAGGTTGATTGGTTTGAGGAAGGATGGACTTGGCAAGAGATATCAAGCAATGATACACGTTGACCACACAACGAGCTATCCTAGGAAGTTGGATGAGGAGGAAAACCTTTGCTTGTTGACTCAGGTACACACCCAATATCTAATCAAAATACGGTCACTGAGTCTCACGCAATGGATTCTCAACGCCGTATTAGCCGACTCCAAACATTAATGAGGGCATGAAATGACAAGTATCTTTGGGGAGTTACTATCTCCCTTGCACAAAGATTATCCACCTTTCGGAGGTGAACCGGGTGGCTTCTATTCCAATGGCTCTTAGTAAGGATTTTCATTTGAAGACTACCCTTTGTAGTCGCGCAAGCATGATTGAGGCCTATAGCCCTACAAAGTACAAGCACAATGGTAGTCACACAAGTGTGATTTAGACCTCAAGGGGCCCTATAAAGTGCTCCATATGAGAGTGAACTCTGAAATAGCTTTATCCTCTGATATTTTCATCCCAAAAGGCCTATTTATTATAGTGAGTTGGAATGCTTGGGTTTTAGTTTTACTCACTTGGGTCATTCCCCTCTCACCAAATTGGGAGGGTAGGCCCGCTAAGGGTATGCATGCAATAAACTAGAAAAGATTCGAGGGTCTAGATTTCTAATTGTCTATGTAGACAAGAGCATACTATCCTACCTCTACACTTCTCTCAAACACATCAAACAAGTTGTTCTTTTACCCCTAATTAGATCTAGGTGCCTAAGAAAATGCTTTAAAAGAAAGACACGATGTTTTCTTGTCTCTCCTTAGGCAACCTACAAAATAAATACATTAGTAGTCATGTTATTTGAGCAAGATAGTCTTTGGCAAGTGGGAACTTGGACTAACATTCTACAAAAATAGTGGTTAAGTTGTCAAAAAGATCAGAAAAATAGAGGACAACAAGAGGTTAAGATTAGCATTAACAAATTGATATCAAAAGACACCTAAAAACCTCTCAGTTCTTGATACGACAAAACAAAAAGCAAAAACTCGTACGACAAACCCTACTTCACCATACGATAATTATCGCATAGGAATACAATGAACCATAGGAAGTCACGCGATAATTCCCACATAGCCATATGATAATTCTCAGAACAACAAAAACTTGTACGATACCTAGAAGCAACTCCTATGGGCTTTCGGGTTGGAAGCATAACCTGCAACAAATCTCACAAATCTTGCTAAAAAAAGGTGTCAAATTAGGGATGTAGGTCCCACTGGACATGTCAGAATGAAGAGGGGAAAAAGATGGAGAAGGGACAAAGGAGGTTAAGAATGCAAATAAATCAAACAAGACACAATACAAATGCAAAAAACCAAATTTATACCTTGTCTTTCACCTCTCCCTCGGATTGAGCTTGATGAAGTGAAGGCACCCCTTTGATGCTCCACTTGATTTTCTCCTTGTTTGATGTGGATGTAAATTTCTCTCCTTTGCTCAACAAGATTACGATTTGATAGGATTTGGATTGATGAATTATTGATGGAAAAGGATTAAGGATTTTTTTTGAATGAAGTATTATGAGGGCATTATGATGGTATGATAGGAAGAAGATAGAAAAGAAATGGGTAGCATAAGGATAGAAGAGTGGAAGACTTCCTTTGAGAATGAGAGATGCTCCAATTTATAGATTGGAGGAGGCCAATGGAGGGCCAAGATTGATTTGCTTATGAAAGGCTAAGATTGATTCAAGATAGTGGAAATGGATCAAGGATGCATTGGAGAAATAAAATGGAATATAAAATTCCTTGAGAAGAGGGGGGAAAGGAAATTTAAATTTCAAAATGAGGATGCATAGGGGGATTGAAAGAAATTTGAATTTCTTTGAGAGACTCAATGTTGATGTGACATGAGTGGGGAATTTAAAATTGGAGAATAATGATAAGTGGGGTTATGAGAGATTCTAGAAGAATTAATTAGGCTAATGATGGATTAGGAAAAGTGATTTGTAGGAATCAATTTAGTTAGGTTAATTAATTAAAATTAATTAACTGAGTGGGTTTAGATGAAATAATTATTGGAGGGGCTTTAGAAGAATAGGGAAATAATTAATTTATTTGATAAATTAATTATTGGACAATAGTGACAAGATTAATTAAATTAGATTTAATTAACACTGAGAAGAATAAGGATAACACAATTAAATCAATTAATTATGTTGACAAGATTAAATTAATTAAATATTAATTTTAGGTGTCTACAACATATACATCAAGTACTCACACAAGACATAAGCATACAAATATGATTCTCACAAGAGTGCTCCAAGTAAAGTCAATACATGACTACACACTAGTGAACATAAGGGAAGAGTTTCATCGCATAGCTGGTATGGGTTATCTTGGCAAACCTCCATAGGCCCCAACCCCCATCCTGGATTATCTTGGTAACCTCTCCCAAACCCCTGGCCCCCATCCATGACTCATGCGGACCCAACAAACCTTTCATGAAGAAAAGGTGGTTTTCCATTCCAGGCCTTCCCACTGCATCTTGAGCCTACACTAGCACTCAACCATGAACGGGGCATAATTAATCTTGATTAGTGTTTCAAACCCAAACCCAGTTAATTAATTTAGTTATCACTTAAACAAATTTCGATGGGTTATCCTGCTAACCTCTTTGTGGGCGACTCCCACTCGAAAGCCGCTCTTCTTTATGACACTACACAACCTCCAAAGAACCCCACGACAAAACACAAAATTCAACTAACACATGGAGTTCAAAAACAACACTGAAGAACAATTTAATTTAACAAACCTTCTACCAAGGTTAAACCGCTAGAGGTGTGGAACAAACAACTGGTCTATCCACAAGACAAGACCAAACCCAAAGTAAAGCAATTACAACCACACTTAACACTTAACCACTTAAGAAGCAACTTTCACAATAAAATTACATTCAAACACGAGAATGACTTTATCAAATCAACACCAAAAATTCACCAATCAGAGTAATTACTCAACATGAAACACTTGCACTCTAAACACATCCATGTTAAGGAATCATAATGATCAATCAAAATATACTTAAAAGCCAATATCATCTAATTGCAGCTATTTCAATAACTGACTCTTTCATGATAAGAAAATCCACAAAAGAGAATAACGCATAAAAATGGACTACGTAAACACACACCCAAATGAACTTGCTCAAAACTTGATTTAAAACTATACACCTTAAAAAGAATCACAACAACTCGTAAGCTAATTAAGTCACCATTTAAACAAATATAACTCTTTTCCAATTAAATCCAATTTGGCTATAAACAAAAATCTCATTTTCATTCAAAATTTCTAATAATGAAAATAACCATTAAATACATTGGAGAATTAAAATCATTATTTAAATCAAAATAAATCTTTTCAATTAAAATTCATATCGACTACACATAATTGTTGACTACCTATATAAACTTTATTTTCACAAAATAAATTGTGATTACATCAATTCAAACTTTGACATTTAATTCCATACTACTAATTTTTAAAATACAAATTATATGTATATCTATACATTTATCTATTGAATTTCAAAATCCAAATTTAAAAAAAAATCCAATAACACTAACCCTCTTTTAATTTAAAATAAATTATAAACATACACATGCGTGCGCGTGCGCGCACACACACACACACACACACACACACACACACACACACACACACACACACATCATATTTAATTCCCATCGAAATCATTTTTATGTCAACAAATAAAATTAATGATGCCAAAACGGAATGTGGGTTGTCTTTGGGGTTAACAATAATATTGTGGTTTGGGGAGGTGGGTTTACCCCTACCCTCCCACCCCCCAACCACTACATGGTGGTGTGGACTTCTCCCCTCCCACCCCCATGACAGTGGTGAGGAGGCACCACAACGTGGTGTCTCTCCCCATCATGGTGGGTCGAGAGGCACCACACCGTGGTGCCCTCTCCCCACATCCATGGGATTGGCGATGCACAAACCCCCCCCCCAAAAAAAAAAAATAAAAAAAAATTTAAACAAAATTTCATAACGAAAATTTTACAAAAGCCCAGAAAACAAAAGAAGCCCTGCCCAGAAAAATTAGCAAGATAAAAACCACTGCCTAGAAAATAGGGTATGTGGTTTTGATAATAAATTGAATATCAATACATCCAAAATTTTGCCAACAAGAATCTGAAGCTAAAATTCAACTAAGAAATGTTGAAGTAAATCCCAAATTTCTCAATTTTTTCCCAAACCATTGCTCTCAAGAATTGGTAAATTGGCAAACCCCCATACCCGAACTCACAAATAGACAAAGAATAAGCTAAATAAATTTCCATCAAACTTAAATTGATAACATTTAAAAGCCAGCTGTAAGAAATTTTACAAACAAATAACTCTTTCAACTAGACAAGGAAGAAAACAAATGGTTACACAATCTCAAAAAAATAAAAATGAACAACACAGAAGATTCAAGAATCCAACCTTCAAAAGATTTATGGGGAGGAGTTTGAGGAAGAGAAAACTGATTCCTTCTAAAAGCTAGAATTCTTCAACAAATAATGAAAAACTAATTTTTTTGAATCCAAGAATCTTCTCCCTCATTCCAGTGAAAGATCCAGCATAAAATAGAAAAAAAATACCTAATATCTATTTTAGGTTAAAAATATTTTCCTCCAATCATAATGTTTTCCCTAAAAGCAATTTTGAAAATCTTTTCTCCCAATATGAGTATTTTCCAATTTAAATAAATCTAAATTCCTCCCATTGAAAAAGTCAATGAAAGAAGATATTTTATTTTCAAAAAGTTTATTTTTCTTTTCTAAAATGCATAACACATATTTAATTCCACCATATGGTATTAAACAAATACTCTAATTTGCTAGCTTGATAGAATTGATTTATCAATTTATAGTAAAAACAATGGTCTTATTTTTTTTTTTTAATCCCTTATTTAAATATGCAAAATAATACACATTAACTATTAATTCCCTTAAGGTATAATATTTAATTTCACATAAAATACACTAAAGGATAATATAACAATCACAAAACGTATAACACACAAACTCAAATAAACCAAAATAGAACATGACCCAGATACCAACGTCGGAAAAGTGGCCTACTTGGCGAACCAATAGGGTAGAGAAAAGACTGACGACACTCACAACGAGAAAGGCTAGGGTTAACATTAGGGCCTTAGAAATACCTCCTCCACTACCATTAGGTTAATTAGGTACGCTCAGACCTGTGAAGCCAGGTGGAGTCGGTACCTTGTACCTGCAATTTCTTGCATCACCGAACCACACATACATATATATACACAAACACGGTAAACACACCGGTGAAGGAGAATCATGACATTTTGTGTCTCACCGAAATGAGTGACGAAAAATCATCTCCTTGCACCCCATACACTTTCACACAACATGACGACATATACATAAATGTAAGGAAGTTAAGTAGCGGAAACAACTTCCTACACTAACCTTGAGAGGAGGGTAATGCATAACTTTTTCAGATCGTTACAACAGTTATAGAAAAATAGAAATAGATATAATAGCATTCATACCACAACACAGTGATTTACGTGGGGAAAACCCTTTCGGGAGAAAAACCCCACACTCCAAAAGTAGCTCAATATTTTATTCAGCAATCAAAAACAGATTACAACATACTTGCAGAGCAAGCTCTTCGCAGGAGTACCACTAATCAGAGATTCAGAGGCAACTCAATAGCCATAAGACTCTTACACACAACCTCTATCTCACACACCTCATAAATAGGAGATACAATACAAGAAACCGTCAAACGGTATTACAAAACCATGGGCTAAAACCACCCAATAAGGTGTAGCCGACCTTATCTCCCTTCTAGATGCCCTATGACATGTTAAAGCACACATCAACATGTGTTGCTCCCTTTTACAACTCATTTATGTATCCGATACAAATTATTTTTCCTATTTCAGGAGTACAAACTTCCGGAGGCCATAACTTGAGAACCGAGTGTCCGATTGACGAACCGTTTGAAGCTCCGGAAAGCTCGTGAAGTGCTCTATCACCTCGTAACCCACTGTGCCGGTTACGGCCACTTTTCAGGGTGTTTCGGAGCCTCTAAAGCCCCCAAAATTAATTTTAAACATTTTATCGCACCCCTCCAAGACGAAAACTTTAATATCTTCAAAACTAGCTGTGACCTTGCGACGCAACTTTACCGGAATGCTTATCTAGCCAACCAGAAGCTTCAGGGAGAGTTTCGCACCATTTCGTGCTCAAATGAAAACTTACTATAAATAGTAACCTCGCATAAATACAAGGTTGAGACACCATTTTTCCCAACAAATCTCCCACTTGTCGAACACCTTGCAGGAGCGGAAGGGAATGTCAACACAATGAATCAATTGCTAGGGGCCATAAGGCCCATAGACTCTGAACACCATCTGAACTTCTCTGTGCTCACAGCCTTAGTTAAAGCATCTGCAACATTCATCAAAGTTTCCACCTTAACCAGCTTCACCCTACCATCTTTGACCATATCTCTAACAAAATGATACTGAACATCAATATGTTTGGTCCGGGCATGAAATGTTGGGTTCTTAGCTAGGCTAATTGCACTCTGACTGTCACAGTAAACTGTCACTGTACCTTGTTTTATTCCAATATCCAAACACAGTCTCTTAAGCCAAATGACCTCTTTACAAGCATGAGTAGCTGCCATATACTCTGCTTCAGTAGTGGATAAAGCAACCACAGCCTGTCGCTTACTCATCCAACTAATTGCACCACCAAAGAAAGTAAACACATAAGCACTGGTGGATCTTCTGCTATCAATATCACCTGCCCAATCTGAATCCACATAACCATGGATATCAAGGGAAGTCATGTCTCCAACTGAATTACCATGATAACACAAAGAATACTCTGAAGTACCCTTCAAATATCTGAAGACTCTTTTGACTGCATCCCAATGAACTCTATCAGGATTAGACATATATCTAGAAAGTACTCCCACTGCTTGGGCAATGTCTGGTCTAGTACAGAAAATAGCATACATCAAGCTTCCAACCGCACTCTGGTAAGGCACTCTGCTCATGTCTTCCATCTCCAATGGGGATGTAGGACAATCTAAAATAGATAGTTTCGTTCCAACTGTAAAAGGAACACTCAATGGTCTACAATTCTGCATGTTGAACCTCTATAACACTGAATTCACATACTTACTCTGGCCTAGCCATAGCTTTCTGTTCACCCTATCTCTTCTAATTTCCATCCCAAGAATGTGCTTTGCTGCACCAAGATCTTTCATTTCAAATTTAGCAGCGAGCTGAGACTTCAGTTCTGAAATCATACCTTTCCCTTTACCAATGAATAACATATCATCAACATACAATGCAATGAATAAGAAATGATCACCATCAGATTTATAATAAACACAGTGATCTGATTTAGAATGTTCAAATCCCAAACTCAACACATATGTATCAAATTTCTGGTACCACATCCTAGGACTTTGTTTGAGGCCATACAAAGATTTCTTCAACTTACAGACCAAATTACTTTTGCCTTTCACCACATAGTGCTCCGGCTGTGTCATATAAATATCTTCTTCCAAATCACCATGAAGGAAAGCAGTTTTCACATCCATTTGCTCAACCTCTAAATCATAAGCAGTAGCAATAGAAAGCAAAAATCTAATGGACGTCATTTTTGCAACAGGAGAAAATATCTCACCGTAATCAACACCCTCAACCTGAGAGTAGCCTTTTGCAACCAACCTTGCTTTATACTTCTCAATGCTTCCATCTGAACCAATCTTTTTCTTGAACGCCTATTTACAACCAACAGGTTTTCGTCCTTCAGGCAATGGTACAAGATCTCATGTATCATTCTTTTTCAAAGCTGCCATTTCTTCCTCCATAGCAATCTTCCAAGATTCTGCATCATTCATACCTAATGCCTCTTCTACAGATTTCGGTTCATCCACACTAGTATTCAAAGCAAAAATACATCTCCAATCATTAGGTGAATACCTTTCAGGTGGTTGTCTATGTCTTGTAGACCTTCGAACAAGCTGAGTTGGAGGTTCTTCCTCCTCTTCTGAAGATTCAGAGCTAGACGAGCTCTCCTCAACTTCTTGCCTATCTAGGGGTCTTGATTCAACTCTTTCAGGTGTAGAAGGAAGTTGAATCACATCTTCTTTTTTAGTCTGTTCTGGCTGCAATGTAACAGAAGGAGACTTAATTTCTCTAAAAATAACACTTCTACTATGAATTAACTTTTGTGCAACAGGGTCCCAAAGCTTGTATCCTTTCACACCATAACTATACTTGATGAAGATACATTTCACAGCCTTGTTCTCCAACTTTGTTCGCTTCTCCTTTGGCACATGTGCATATGCCTCGCAACCAAAAACTCTAAGATGTCTCAATGAAGGCTTGTGACCTAACCATGCTTCCATAGGCGTTTTATCAACAAGAGCTGATGTAGGAGACCTGTTAATTAGGTAGCAAGCAGTGGCAACAGCTTCAGCCCAAAACTTTTGTTCGAGACCAGCACCACTCAACATACTCCTAGTCTTCTCCATTAGTGTCCTGTTCATTCTTTCTGCAACTCCATTCTGCTGTGGAGAATACGGAGTTGTCTTCTGCCTGTTAATTCCATAGTCTTTACAGAATCTATCAAAATCATTAGAGCAAAACTCACCGCCATTATCAGTTTTCAAACATTTTATTTTCTTTCCAGTCTGCAACTCAACCATTGCTTTAAATTCTTTAAAATGACTAAAAACTTCAGATTTGCTCTTTAGAAAATAAACCCATGTCCTTCTACTAAAATCATCAATAAATGAAACATAATATGTGGATTTTCCAATCGAAGAGACATTTACTGGACCAAACACATCAGAATGGATAAGATCTAAAACACCACAAGTTTTATGAGAACTCGAGTAAAACTGAACGCGGTTTTGTTTTCCATCAATGCAATGCTCACAGAAATCAAAGTCAAGATTACAATCATTCAAACCTTCAACAAGGTTTTTATTTTTCAAGGTCCTTAGACCCTTTTCTCCAATGTGGCCAAGTCTCTGGTGCCATAACATAGTCTTCTCTGCAGGTAACTTTGCTTCAGATGAAAGACCACCCTTAGGTACCCAAAAACCATTTCCATCTGCTGAAGGTGAAACCTTCAAATCTTCCAGTGAAGTATCCACAGATTTACTTTTTACAGAAGTGCTATTACACTCAACAGTGTATGCTTCAAGCTTATACAAAGTGCCAAACCTGACACCTCTAGCAACTACCATAGCACCCTTAATCATCTTACATCCTGCTTCAGAAAAGACTACCTGCACACCTGCATCTATCAGTTTGCTCACAGATAACAGGTTTCATTTTAATCCAGGGATATGCAGCACACCATTAATCCTTTTTATTCTACCATCTAGGAAAACCTGATTCTAACTTTACCTCGACCAACAATGTCTAGAGGTGAATCATCACCCAAGTACACCTTACCTCCATTAAATCCTTCATATTCAGAAAACCAATCTCTATTGGAAGTCATATGAAAAGATGCACCTGAGTCGATTAGCCAGGCATCATTACCTGCATGAGTCACCAAAGCCGCAATAAATGCATCGCCATCTTCCTTATCGGACTCAGAATCAGAATCAAACTTTTTCTTTTTCTTCTTCTTCTTTTCTTCTTTACAGTCCTTACGGATGTGACCCAGTTTACCACAGTTCCAGCAAATGACTTTGGACTTTCCAGGAGATTTCGATCTCCCTTTGGATTTGGACTTGTCGCGCTTCTCATTCTTCTTGCCTTTCTCCTTAGGTCTTCCACGAACGGTTAGGGCTTCCTTTGAACTGATGGATACCTTCCTTCGCATCTCTTCACCGAGTAGGGCACCCACCACGTCTTCAGATTTCAAAACAACAGAAGTACTACCGATAGCCATAACAAGAGAATCCCACGAATTAGGCAAAGAATAAAGCAAGATCTGACATTTCTCCTCCTCGTCCATCTTAACACCGACGGATACTAATTGAGCCACCAACATATTGAATGCTTCCAGGTGGTCTGCAATTCGTCCACCCTCTTCCATCTTCAAGGAATACAATTTCTTTCTTAAGAAAATTTGATTTAATAAAGATTTCACTTGATACATCTCACCAAGCTTAGTCCATAGCTTCTTTGCAGAGTTCTCTTCATGGACATTGATTAGAACAGAGTCTGCCAGGCATAGTCTGATTAGACCCTTGGCTTTTTGGTCCATAACATCATACTGAGCTGCCACAGTAGGATCTAAGGGTCTTTGGACATTCGCATCAACAGCATCCCAAAGATCTCGATCTATTAGCAGATTTTCCATCTTCAGCTTCCACATCTCAAAATTACTTCCATTAAATTTCTCCACCTCTATTCTCCCTGATGAACTCGCCATCTGAATATTCCTGCAACAAGATCAAAAAGTGTCTTCTGCACAAGCTCCCACTCAAATCTGGATTAGTTCAAAAAACCCAACTGCCCACAATTGAAACCAAAGGTGATCAGGCTCTGATACCACTTGTAAGGAAGTTAAGTAGCGGAAACAACTTCCTACACTAACCTTGAGAGGAGGGTAATGCATAACTTTTTCAGATCATTACAACAGTTATAGAAAAATAGAAATAAATATAATAGCATTCATACCACAACACAGTGATTTACGTGGGGAAAACCCTTTCGGGAGAAAAACCCCACACTCCAAAAGCCGCTCAATATTTTATTCAGCAATCAAAAATAGATTACAACATACTTGCAGAGCAAGCTCTTCGCAGGAGTACCACTAATCAGAGATTCAGAGGCAACTCAATAGCCATAAGACTCTTACACACAACCTCTATCTCACACACCTCATAAATAGGAGATACAATACAAGAAACCGTCAAACGGTATTACAAAACCATGGGCTAAAACCACCCAATAAGGTGTAGCCGACCTTATCTCCCTTCTAGATGCCCTATGACATGTTAAAGCACACATCAACACGTGTCGCTCCCTTTTACAGCTCATTTATGTATCCGATACAAATTATTTTTCCTATTTCAGGAGTACAAACTTCCGGAGGCCATAACTTGAGAACCGGGTGTCCGATTGACGAACCGTTTGAAGCGCCGGAAAGCTCGCGAAGTGCTCTATCACCTCGTAACCCACTGTGTCGGTTACGGCCACTTTTTAGGGTGTTTCGGAGCCTCTAAATCCCCCAAAATTAAGTTTAAACATTTTATCGCACCCCTCCAAGACGAAAACTTTAATATCTTCAAAACTAGCTGTGACCTTGCGACGCAACTTTACCGGAATGCTTATCTAGCCAACTAGAAGCTTCAGGGAGAGTTTCGCACCATTTCGTGCTCAAATGAAAACTTACTATAAATAGTAACCTCGCATAAATGCAAGGTTGAGACACCATTTTTCCCAACAAATCTCCCACTTGTCGAACACCTTGCAGGAGCGGAAGGGAATGTCAACACAATGAATCAATTGCTAGGGGCCATAAGGCCCATAGACTCTGAACACCATCTGAACTTCTCTGTGCTCACAGCCTTAGTTAAAGCATCTGCAACATTCATCAAAGTTTCCACCTTAACCAGCTTCACCCTACCATCTTTGACCATATCTCTAACAAAATGATACTGAACATCAATATGTTTGGTCCGGGCATGAAATGTTGGGTTCTTAGCTAGGCTAATTGCACTCTGACTGTCACAGTAAACTGTCACTGTACCTTGTTTTATTCCAATATCCAAACACAGTCTCTTAAGCCAAATGACCTCTTTACAAGCATGAGTAGCTGCCATATACTCTGCTTCAGTAGTGGATAAAGCAACCACAGCCTGTCGCTTACTCATCCAACTAATTGCACCACCAAAGAAAGTAAACACATAAGCACTGGTGGATCTTCTGCTATCAATATCACCTGCCCAATCTGAATCCACATAACCATGGATATCAAGGGAAGTCATGTCTCCAACTGAATTACCATGATAACACAAAGAATACTCTGAAGTACCCTTCAAATATCTGAAGACTCTTTTGACTGCATCCCAATGAACTCTATCAGGATTAGACATATATCTAGAAAGTACTCCCACTGCTTGGGCAATGTCTGGTCTAGTACAGAAAATAGCATACATCAAGCTTCCAACCGCACTCTGGTAAGGCACTCTGCTCATGTCTTCCATCTCCAATGGGGATGTAGGACAATCTAAAACAGATAGTTTCATTCCAACTGTAAAAGGAACACTCAATGGTCTACAATTCTGCATGTTGAACTTCTGTAACACTGAATTCACATACTTACTCTGGCCTAGCCATAGCTTTCTGTTCACCCTATCTCTTCTAATTTCCATCCCAAGAATGTGCTTTGCTGCACCAAGATCTTTCATTTCAAATTTAGCAGTGAGCTGAGACTTCAGTTCTGAATTCATACCTTTCCCTTTACCAATGAATAACATATCATCAACATACAATGCAATGAATAAGAAATGATCACCATCAGATTTATAATAAACACAGTGATCTGATTTAGAACGTTCAAATCCCAAACTCAACACATATGTATCAAATTTCTGGTACCACATCCTAGGACTTTGCTTGAGGCCATACAAAGATTTCTTCAACTTATAGACCAAATTACTTTTGCCTTTCACCACATAGTGCTCCGGTGTCATATAAATATCTTCTTCCGAATCACCATGAAGGAAAGCAGTTTTCACATCCATTTGCTCAACCTTTAAATCATAAGCAGTAGCAATAGAAAGCAAAAATCTAATGGACCTCATTTTTGCAATAGGAGAAAATATCTCACCATAATCAACACCCTCAACCTGAGAGTAGCCTTTTGCAACCAACCTTGCTTTATACTTCTCAATGCTTCCATCTGAACCAATCTTTTTCTTGAACTTCCGGAGGCCATAACTTGAGAACCGGGTGTTTGATTGACAAACCGTTTGAAGCGCCGGAAAGCTCGCAAAGTGCTCTATCAGCTCATAACCCGCTGCGCCGGTTACGACCACTTTTCAAGGCGTTTTGGAGCCTCTAAAGCCCCCAAAATTAAGTTTAAACATTTTATCGCACCCCTCCAAGATGAAAACTTTAATATCTTCAAAACTAGCTGTGACCTTGCGACGCAACTTTACCGGAATTTTTATCTAGCCAACCAGAAGCTTCAGGGAGAGTTTCACACCATTTCGTGCTCAAATGAAAACTTACTATAAATAGTAACTTCGCATAAATGCAAGGTTGAGACACCATTTTTCCCAACAATAAAGTGACTCGCACATGAATCAAATGTGTTAGTCCATTGTTAGTAAAACATAAATAAACTTAACATTTCCTCATTAATAAAATTCGATGCAGAAGTAGAGTTTACAACTACTCATCAATAATAAATAATGCATAATCAAATTCACCAATCACACTCCAAAGCATATTACCAGAATAAAGCATCACAATCACAATAAATCAACCATCCACGTAAGCCACTGAAAAGTCAACCTTGGTCAACGAGTTCAAAAAGGGTCTGAACATGGTAGGGGTACTACAGTTTATAATCACTGATTCACCCCCCTCTCAATGATATCTCATGTTCTACAATTGGTATTAGAGCCTTAGGTTCCATGTTGGTTAAAGCTTTCTCTAGCTTGGGTAGATTTTGGTTTAAGAACAATGGCAAGGAATGAATCCTCCTCCTGCAAACCTCCCATGTTTGATGGTGCCAACTATGCCTTCTAAAGCAGAAGAATGGAACCCTATCTATCCTCCCTAGGTTTTGGTGTTTGGATGTCTGTGAAGAATGGGTATATTGTCCCTAATGCTCCCCCTATAGATCCAGATGCTAAGAAGGAGTATGTAAACAATGCTAAGGCCAAGCATGCTATTCTCAGTGGATTGTCTGATACTGAGTTTGTTAAGGTTATGCACTGCTCATCCTCCAAGGAAGCTTTGGATAAGTTGAAGATATTATTTGAAGGAGATGTCAAGGTCAAGGAGGCTAAATTGCAAACACTGAGAGCTCATCTTGAAGGCTTGAAAATGAAAGACGAAGAAAAGATTGTTGACTATCTTCAAAGAGTTGATGAAATGGTAATACTATTAGAGGACTTGGAGAGGATATATCTAATGAATTTATTGTCAAAAAGGTACTTAGATCACTCACATTTAAGTATGATACAAAGGTCTCTGAAATAGAAGAAGCCAAGGATTTGAAGACCTTTTCAATGGATGAGTTATTTGGGTCCCTAAATGCTTATGAGATGAGAACAACCAGTGAAGAAACTTCAAGGAAAGAGGCCGCTTTCAACTCCATCAAAAAGGATAAGGAAGAAATTTCTCATGGATAAATTAGTGAAGACTCGGATATAGTGGTAGCAAACTTTGTAAGGAAGCTTGAAAGAGGATCCGGTAAGTACAAAGGAAAATTGCCTTTCGAATGTTTTAACTGTAGAAAAATATGACACTTTGCTTCAAAATGTCCCTATGGTGAGAATGATGGAGAGGAGAAATAAAGCACCAATAAGCCTTCGAGTAAGGATAAAAAGAAGAAATCCTACTGAGAAGAAAGAAGAAGTTATCAGAAGTAGAAAAACCTGTATACTTTTGAAGATGATGCTACAGATGAAGAAAGTGTCTCAGAAGATGACTGCTGTGAGGATGAAAGAGAAATCAATCTCTTTATGGCACAAGATGAACCAACTGATGGAGCTAATGAAGATGAAGACATTGAAGCTGAAGTGGACTTGGAAGGTGAGCTCATAAGTTCTCTTGAGGAGTTGAGAGAAACAAGAAGGGAACTCAAGAAGTTTAAGTATGCTGCTACAAAATAACAAGATCGTTTAGAGAAATCTCTGGAGGAGTCCAAGAAAACAATTTATAATCTAAAACTCCAGTTGGAAGAAGCTAAATGGATATGTGAGTTTACATGCTCTAATTTAATAAAGAAGGAGAAGGAGCATTAGAATTTGGAAGAATAAATTGTAAGGCTCAGAAGGGAGCTTGAAAAGAGCAAGAATGAATTAAAGATGAGGAGAAAATATGAGAGTAGCACTGAAGCCTTGGACAAGATGTTGAGCAATCAGAAGCACTCAAAAGATACCAAAGGTACAGGATTTGAAGAGGGATAGATTTCCAATAGCAAAGAATCATATTGCAAGGAGATAGAGTTTACTTCTTCAATTGAAAGTAAAGAAAAACAAACCTTTACAGTCAGCAAAGCTACTGAGAAGAAGACCTATACTGAAGCTACAAGAAATCAGCTTGTGAACTGGAATGCTCAAACCTTGAACCAGAAGGATCACTCATTGTACAGAGATGAAGATCCTAAAGTCAAGGCCAAGGTTGATAATGAAGGTTTCACTAAAGTCAATAATGTGAGAAGAAGATACCCGATGAGACAAAGGTTTTCCGGTCCAAAAGACAAGAGTGTTATGTACCCAAATTCCATGGTTACTGTTATCGGTGTAATAAGTTTGGACATAGAATTGTTGATTGTAGTTTTATGCATAATCCACCTACTAGTTTTGAAAGTAGAAATCAGTTTGTTGCACTCTGGGAAATGAATGTTATTTGTTATTAGTGTAATGGGTTTGGTCATAGGAGTTATGAATGTAGGAGAAGTCGGTTGATGTCCTACAATAATTTTTCAAATTTGTCATTTAATACAAATATAAAATGCTATCATTGTAAAAGTTTTGGTCACATGGCAAAACATTGAAAGCTCAACATATCTAAGCAAAAGAAGGCAGTATTGGGCCAAAAACTAGAAGCAAAACTAGAGCAGAAAGGTGTCACAAGAAGGAGAAGGAAGCCAAACAATTTTGGGTAGAAAAAGATAAGAATAAGGCCGAGTCAAGTCTGATTGTCTAAACTGCCCTACATGCCTTAAGAAGAAATTTATGGGTAGTTGATAGTGGCTGTTCCAATCACATGACTAGAGATAAAAAGAAGCTCATCAAGTTTGAAAATTGGAATGGAGGTTCAGTGAGGTTTGGAGACAACTCTTCCATCAAGATAAAAGGAAAAGGTACTCTGAACATAGATGACAAATTAAAAGCACATGATGTATACTATGTGGAAGGTCTAAAGCATAATTTTCTAAGTGTGAGTTAGATATGTGATAAAGGATACAAATTCACTTTTGACTCTACCGGTTGTCAGATAAGAAAGGAGAGTACCAGATAGATTGTTACAGAAGGAAAAAGGACAGATGGTAATGTATACAACCTCAAAGAATGCTTCAAATCCCAATGCTTGATGGGACAAGTAGATAAGAGCTAGTTGTGGCACATAAGATTAGGGCATATAAACTTTGATAATTTGGTTAAGGTGAGCAAGAAAGTCTATGTGAGACATATACCACAGATCACCAAACTGGCAAGCACATTTTGTGATGAATGTCTAAGAGGTAAGAAGACTAAGGTAACCTTCAAGACCAAGGAATATAATACCTCAAGGCCCTTAGAACCTGTACATGCTAATCTGTGTGGACCAACTAGAACAAGAGCTTTAACCGGTGAAATATACTTCATGTTGTTCATTGATTATTTTTCAAGAATGACATGGGTCACCTTTCTACATGACAAATCACAAGCATATGAAAGGTTCAAAATATTTTGAAAGATGCTAGAGAAGGAAAGTGGATGCAAGTTGAAGTGTATGATATCTGAACAAGGTGGTGAGTTCACATCAAATGAGTTTGAAGACTACTATGAGAGACATGGAATCAAAAGACATTATTCAGCCCCAAGGACACCACAAAAAAATGGTGTTGTAGAAAGAAAAAACTAGACTATCAAGGAGATGGCGAGAACAATGTTAAATGAGGCAAACATATTGGATATATACTGAAAGGAAGCAGTTGATACTGCTATATATACATTGAAATAGGTTCAGCTAAGAGTAAATAGCAGAATGACATCTTATGAATTGTGGTATGATCGGAAGCCATCAGTAAAACACTTCAATGTGTTTGGAAGTAAATGATTCATCAAGAGAGATGAAGATGGTTTAGGTGGTTTTGATTCTAGGAGTGATGAAGGTATTTTCTTAGGTTACTCAACTCACAACAAGACCTACAAATGATACAATAAAAGACTAAGAAGAGTCATTGAGAGTGTGCATGTAAGAGTTGATGAAGACTTGCATAAAGGCAAACAAACATAAGTAAACTGGTATGATAACTCTTGTGATGAAGATGAAGTGCAGTCAGAAAGTGAACATGAAGAGGCACTCAACAAGACCCCTAATAGATATGTGCAGAAAAATCACCCAGAAGATCAGATTATAGGAAATAAAAATGATAGTGTGTAGACTAGAAGAAGACTTGCACAAAACAGTGAACAAGTGAATTTTTGCCTCATGACTGAAATGGAACCCAAAACATTTAATGAGGCCAAAAAAAGTGAAAAATAGATGGATGCAATGGAAGGAGAGCTACAACAGATTGAAAAGAACAAGACTCGAGAGTTAGTTCCTAGACCAGTAGATAAGAATGTCATTGGTACTAAATGGGTCTACTGGAACAAGATGAATGAAGAAGGTAAGATTGTTAGGCATAAAGAAAGATTAGTGTGCAAAGGGTGTTATCAAGTAGAAGGAATTGATTTTGAAGAAATATTTTCACTGGTTGCAAGACTTGAGGCCATTAGAATGATCTTAGCATTCTTTGCCTACAAAGTATACAAGGTATATCAAATGGACGTTAAATTTGCCTTCTTGAATGGTAATTTGGAATAAATCTACATAGAACATCGGAAGGTTTTCTGCTGCATGATGATGAAACTTATGTGTGCCGATTGAAGAAGGCATTGTATGGTTTGAAGAAGGTTCCAAGAGCATGGTATTCAAGGTTATATAAGTATCTTTGGGAGAAAGGTTTTAGAAAGGGAAATGCAGATAGTAATCTGTACATCAAAGTAGATGGACATCACATGCTTATTGTTGTTGTGTATGTGGATGATATAATATTTGGAGGCAACAAGGATACCTTGTGTAAAGAGTTTTCTAATCAGATGCAGTCAGAGTTTGAGATGTCAATGCTTGGAGAGCTGCCATATTTTCTTGGTTTACAGATTTCACAACAAAATAAAGGAATATTTATCTCTCAAATCAAGTATGCCAGAGATATGTTGAAGAAGTTTCAAATGGAGGATAGCAAACCGGTTAGTACCCCCATGGTGACAAGATGCAAGTTGAGAAAGGTTGATGAGTCACTAGAAGTGGATCAGACCCTGTATAGATCCATGATTGGTAGTGTATTATATCTTATTGCCTCAAGATTGGATATAGTGTAGGCAGTATGTATGGTGGCAAGGTTTCAAGCTGTACCTAAAAAGTCACATGTGAATGCAGTTAGAAGGATATTCAAGTACCTACAAGGAACACTTATATATGACTTATGGCATCCAAAGCAAGGAGATTTCACTTTAGAGGCCTACACTAATGCTAATTGGGCAGGCTGCATTGATGACTGGAAGAGCACAAGTGGTGGAGCATTATTTTTGGGTAACCGGTTGGTTTCATGGCACAACAAGAAGCAGGACTCAGTTTCCTTATCTACTATTGAGGCAGAGTATATTGCTGCTGCTACATGTTGTTCTCAGGTGTTATGGATGAAGCAGACCCTCAAGGACATTCAGGTAGAAATATTTGACCCTATTCCTATTCGGTGTGATACCTCAAGTGCAATCAACATTTCAAAGAATCCGGTTATGCACTCAAGGACAAAGCACATTGCCATCAAATACCATTTTCTTAGGGAGAAGGTTGCAGAGAAAGAAGTAAAGGTAGAATATGTCCCTACAAATGAACAAGTTGCTGATATCTTCACAAAACCTCTACCAAAAAACACATTTGAGTATCTAAGACACAAGTTAGGAGTTGTCCCACCAGCTTTCTGCACTTAAATGTGTATGGAGATTTGTGGTTTAGGGGGAGTTCACAACTATAAATATTTTTGACTCTTGGACCATATGTTGTACATAGAGGGAGAGTGTGTACCCCTGATAGGTTTGAGATTTGGAGAAGTTGTCTATTCAATTTGTCTATCTAAAAAATTTGCAATCGGCTTGAGGGGGAGAGTGTATTGATGTTTGGAAAGGAGAGTGAACCAGAGTGAAGTTGATGTATGAGCCCTTTGTCATTGTTGTCAAAGGGGGAGAAAGAATGTAGTTGTGAATAAAATGTGAGTTTACATTGTGTGTTAACATCAATGCCAAAGGGGGAGATTGTTGGAATTGTGTTGTCATTGATGTCAACTGGTAAGCAAGAAAAGAGACAAATTGAAGGACCTAGATAAGAAGATGAAAGGATGTGAAGTGTTTGCCACTTTGTAAAAGTGGTTGAAGACTGTCACTGGTAAATGATGAAGGTTTGTGACAATCGCTTACCCTGGGTATGTTTCGTGGTTTGGCGAGTGTGGTCAGGATAACATGTCCTAACCAACAGAACAAAGAAGTGCACGACATGAAGGTTAATCGGTTGGTGTATACCAGTAGTATGTTTGGTCGGTGACCGAGTTTTAACTGACACAATCAAGTGAGTTGGATGCTCATAGAGATGTCACATGGACTCCAGGTGGCGAACATGAAGTGGTAGGTGAATAGTGTATCGACGAGGTAGTTGCTGATTAGGTCGATATTAAATGAAGACTGTGGAAATCAAAGATCGATTGCAGAGGATTGCGACTCAAAGAAGTTAGAAAGGAAGATATTTTTTGGTGTTATGATCGAAGTAGGGCATCTGATCATCTTGTTTATTTGGAGAAGGAAACAGCTAGATCATTTATTGTAATTGACAAAATCAAGGTCGATGAACAAGATCTAATTTGCTAAATATAGTGAAAGTGTATTGGAAGGATAAAAAATGGCGGTGATGTTTGATTTGTTGCAGGCTGTCAATCCAAGAAATAAGATCTGATTTGATTTGATATGGACTAAGTTAGTGAAAAAAACCCTAGGCGCATAAAGTTTGAACTTTGTTTTTGGCGGGAGCACATGTGTATAAATATGCAGATCAAAGACTTAAGTAGATTGGATGATTGATGATAAAAGAGTGTCAGATTATACTAGAGGAGAGTTGACCAACCTGAGTGTTGATAGCAAAATATTGAAGTGACTGAGTGTTAGAAGAAGAACCTGCAAGAAGGGTTTAACCGGCAAGGTTTAAGGTAATCGGTAAACTGTTACAGAACATAACAGTCTATCAAACCGATAGAGATTGAATCGGTAAGGTACCCGCTGAGCGTGAAGGAGAGCAGAGAGAGTGTGAGAGGAGATCCTGCTAGGCAGAATCTAAGTTAAAGAGGATTTAGACAGAGAGAACTGATATCCGATAGAGAAGAAGCAACGTGACATAAAATAGTTCAACTGACAGAGTGAATAGTTTGCAATGGTTACAAAACTCATTTGTAACAAGGTTCTTATCATTGTATTGATTTTATATCTCATTGTATTTCACTGAGTGGGTGCTTAGTGTAGGGTTTGGTGCTCCTTGATTTGGTACTTAGAATAGATCAGGGGTTGGTTCTCCTTTGGGTAGGTGCCCATTAATTGTTAGGGGTTGGTGCTCCTTGGGTTGGTGCCCTAAACATTGTAAAACTGTTATTTCATTGTGAGGCTAGATTGAAGCAATAGATCTCCAACATTATTTCTCACTGAGGTTTTCCCCACATTGGATTTTCCTCATATATCTAGTGTTATGTGATGCGCTCTTATGTGTGACTGCTTGTTAGTGTTTTCATTATTCTACTGGTTGCACACACTGTTTAAAATTGTTTATAATGACTAATTCACCCCCCTCTTAGTGATATCTTGTGTTCTACAGATAAATGGTCAACTAGGATTAAAGGATAGGTAGAGGAAATAATTAAATGATAAAGGGGTAGGTAAGAGAAGAATTAAGAGATGAATGATATGTGTCATAGATATAAAAGGCTAATAGATTAATTAAATAAATAAATATTTATTTAATTAATAGAGGAAGTGGGATCAATTAAATAAATAAAATATTTATTTAATTTAGGAAAAGGACAATTTAAATAAATAAAGTATTTATTTAAATGAGGAAAGACTTAGAAGAGGATTAATGAATTAAATAAATAAATAAGATTTTATTTAATTAATAGTGTTGTGCCTGTGAAGATATCAAGGGTAAAATTGGAGGAGGTTGGAGAAGAGGTTGGAGGAAGGGACACTTGTCATCTCTGTCTGACAAGTGTCAAGGAGTCTTGCTCATAAGAGGGCAAGTGTCTAAGAGAGGAGACATGCGGCCAAAGTGCCATGTCTCTCAAGGGGAGAATATCCACACCATAGGAGGTTAGAATATGCAAGATAGGATAGGGTTAGTTAAACCCAAGGTTAGGTGGAATGGGTTAGGTTAAAGGGATGGTTAGGTTAGGTAGTTAGAAGTTAGGAGGCATGTGGGTAATTTGAATTTGAAAATTCAAATAATAGGAAAAGACTAATTAATTTTCAAGAACTCATAAATTGATTTGTTTTAATTAATTAGGGGATTAGAAGAATTGATTGAAATGGGGGGGGATTAATTAATCAAAGGGGACCATTGAAATGAACCTATTAAATAAATCCTTAGATTTATTAATAAGTAGATGAAAGGGAGAATTTAATCAAATTGCTAATGAATTCAATTAAATTAGGGAGGAGGATTAATTAAATAATTGCTTATTTAATTAATTATCTTCAGACCATTTTTAGGTGTATACATTTTGCCCCTCTTTGAAGTGAGATGTGATGATGCGTTGATTCAAAGAATAATCTCATTTTGACGATCATATTGGTTTGATAGGATGCCCTAGACATTGATTGATAAATTGCGGTATGATAATGCCCCCTCGGGAGATCAATTGAGATAATTGATTTTTGGAGTGTGTGAAGTGTTATGAAATTGATGTTCCAATTAGAAATGATTCAATTTCTACAACTGTGGTTGATGAAAGTGCGATTTCTATGATCACGATAATGTGGTTCTTGATTATTGATAAAGCTTGATTGATTAGATTGATAATGTCATGCCCAAACTTTTGGGCAAAACACAAACAACAATTTTTTTTTTTTTTTTTTAACACTTAATTTCATGCAACCATTGCTTAATTAGTTGTGACAACTTAACAAGTTATTCCAAATCAATTCTTAATTGATATTAAATACTTACATAACTAAATATGATAACTCCTATTATCAAGCGGAATGAATAAGTTTTATAAGGGTAATAATAAATTCACTCAAAGTCCCTCTCATTTCAGTTGCGCTTATTAGTACTTAATTAGATCCCTTTCTACTAAATAGACATTAATAAAATTACTTGGTTCAATATCGATTATTTAATAAATATCAAGTTTCCTCCATCCTGTTAATACATCCTTTCTTAATAATTTAATTTAAATATGACTTCGATTAATTTAACACTAATACAATTTCAATGTATTAATATTATCTAATTGAGCAGACACAATTTAAAGTGCCAAATATCATTAAGATAATTAAATTATCTGATGAAAGTCTCCACTTGGATTAATAAGGTTCGCAAGGCTTAGTCCATTAATTTTATTGTAGAGAAAGTATATTACGCCACTACAATATCCTCTTAAATTAATTATTTAATTTTCTATATTAAATTATTCCATTTAATTTTGAAAACCATTTAGATCTCTAAAATGTAATTATATAATTTAAATTCAAGTTGTTATATATTACTTCTTCCAAACATCATCTATTAAATATTTTGTATTCAATATTTCACATTAGCTCTTGCTTTAAATTCAATCAATTTAACTTCTCAAATATATTTACCCCAATATGGTAATAGTAATGTTGTAGAAAAATTCATTACATGTTACATTAAATTACAAACTAGCTTGTTGAACTACAAAATAACTCAAGTTAAAAGAATAATTCCACTTCAAATCTTAGAGAGATATTTAATCTACAATTTTTACCTATACATGCATATTTTTAGCGCTCTCTCTCTCTCTCTCTCTCTCTCTCTCTCTCTCTATATATATATATATATATATATATATATTTATATATGAATATATATTTTCACCATTATTATAAAACTATCCATAAAACCCTAGCCAAAATAATATAAAATGCCCCTTACAATTATAATCTTTTCTATTTCTTTGTTTTGCTACCCTAACCCTAACCGGGTTAGGGTTTTATTTATTTCTTAACACACTGGGAGGAGGCTGAATTTGCTAGATGGAGGCGGCTTTGGGTGGAGGCGGTTATGGGTGGAGGTTTTTACATAGGGGGGAAGGGGGGGGCTCCCCGCAGGGATGACCACTGCCAAACCTGCGGGTCGTGGCCCACAGCCCGGTAGCGCCACCGCTGTGGGGTGCCGCCCATAGAGGGGGGCTGAAGCCTCCCCAACTGTGCGGGGGGGGGGGGGGGGGGCGAGCTCCCCGAAACACAAGGTTTATTTTATTTAAAAAAAAATTTATTTCCCCTTTTTTTTATGTTAAAAAAAATATAACATATATATATATATATATATTTGATGCATAAGAAAATTAAAGCTAACTTTACTATGCAGAAATATAGATGCTATATTTTTTTTTTGAAACTTTTTAAACAAATTGATTAAAATATTCTGATTTAAATCAATGTATATTTTTTATATATTTTAAATACCATAAACCAGAGATAACCTATTTGACTTTAGATTTATTTTCTGCAAATAAATGATTTACAGAATCCAATAAAATTAAACAACAACTATAGAAATATGATTTTATTTAAATTAACTAGACTATTTATCTCTAGATTTTAATTTCTGCAACAAGTAAATGACAGAATGCAATAAATTTAAACAACAACTATATAGATGTAATATTATTTAAATTTAACCTTAGAGATATGCATAAGGAAATAAACTGATCTTTTATTTTTAGAAGTCACATGCAAATTTAAACTTTCATTTTCAAAATACCATGTACACAATCAACATTATTTCAAGATCAATACATAACTTAAACTTCAACATAAATAATTCATTTTGCAACAAAATAATACTTTAATAAAAATAAAGCATTTCTTCAAAGCGTGTTTAAAATACAATATAGCCAATTTTTATTGTCTTATTGTGCATGATGCATAAAATTGAAGACTTCTTCAAGAACTTTTGAGTGATCAAAGACGTTTATGAGAATTAGGGAAAATGCGAAGTTGCAGAGAAAGGAGAAAATCAGCGCCAAATGCATCGAAGGAAAAGGGGCAAAGGCAGGTGTATGCCACGCGGCCACAAAGCATTACAATATTCAGTCCTGCGCGAAAGCCCTGTCACGCCAAAGGGTTTGCAGATGATAGGTTGAATCTTAACGCCCATTGGGAAAAGACATTTCAACAAAATGGGCTAGGTTCTGGGGAAAAAAATTCATTCGGCAGCACGGCCTTGCCTCTGTCCGACGGAATTTGGCAGACTTTTCATTCCAAAAAGGAAAGAAAGAATATCAGAAAAGCTCGAACAGTTGTCCACAACCCCCGTCATGCATTTCCTCCACTGACTGGCTCGAATCGGATTCCACTAGGAAGAATTAGGGTTTGGAGCCCTAAGGCGGGAGATATATTCAGTTCCCAAACAGAGGCGAATGGCAAAAAATGTAGTATCCACAGCAATATGTTGAAAACCATATGGGACCAGTATGAGCAGAATGGAGTATATGTCAAATAGATGGGGATGGGCATTGAGTTTGAGCAAATCATTGACTGGTGGAATAAACAATACCTAGATCAGGTAAGTATCACTAGGTTAGAAACTGAATTTTTCTTCATCTTAGGAAAAAATAATAAGATTAGAGATGATATACTGTTTGGTAATTTGAAATTATGCTATGGTTATGGTTTCATTTGTTGTGCATGGCATCCACATTTTGATCCTTGGACATACAAACCTGGTGATTGTTTAAAATGGTTTGACCTAGGGTATATCCCCATAGAATTTATAAACCCTAAAATCTTGGAAATAATAGGCAACCAATATGGGGATTTTTATGGGTGCGAGGGTTTAAAAAGAAAGGACCTAACCAGTCATGTGAAAATTCTTATCAGAACAGCCTTGGATATAAGCAATATCGAACCACTGAACATTAACACAGAGAAAGGATTCTGTAATATTTACCCCAAGCTTTATACCGGGGCTTTAGACTATACGGACATATGGCTCAAAAAAGGGTCAGATATGAACGTTCTAAGTAACATGAACCCTAGCAATAGGCCCGAATCAGAGAACAACATCATCCAACTTGAGGAAAAGATACCGGCTTCTCAAAATCAACAGCATTCAACACGGCTAAATGATAAGGAAAATGTTGTCAAGGAAATAGAGAACCTTAAAGAATTAATTAAAGATACAGAGCTGCTCAAAGCGGAAGCAGAATTAGCTTTAGGCAATATAGTCACCACACAAGATGAAGAAGTTACATCAGATCTGAGGTCACCTAAGGTAGATTTAATCCAGAACCCTTCTTATGAAGAGGAGATGGGCACTGAACCTCTTTTAAATGCAGCTATGGAAGTTTTCGATAATAATATTGTGCAAGATCTTACACCAGAAGAGGAAGAGGAACGCTGCTTCTTACTCAAGGAACTAATGTCGTCTATGGAGGATGAAGACATTAGAGAAGTTAGGAGAGAAATAGGTTACCTTGAAATCAATAATCATAGGGTGGACCCACTAAGCTCTCCTATACCAGTCAGGACTGGTTCTGGAATAGAAACTCAGGATGTACTAGGGATTAAGAATTTCTATTCAGGGAAAACTCAACCTGATTGTGCCAAGCTTGTCAAATCTCGAGGAAGGAAATCCCTAGGAGAGTTAAGATCCCAGGTGGGGAATGCAAAGGATCAAGGCAAACTAACTGCCTTTTTTGAAAATGGGAAGGGGAAGAGCCTTCCCGTGACACAATGAAAGTCATAAGTTGGAATGTTAGGGGCATGAATGCCCCTAACAAACAGTGCTTGGTTAGACACTTCATATCTAACAATTATAGTGAATTCATCCTTCTCCAAGAAACTAAGCTAGCTTCAAGTGAGATTGAGGCCTTTAAAAAAAAAATAGGTATATTAGAATCTATATTCGTGGAATCTACAGGTGCAGCAGGGGGTTTGGGAATCATTTGGAATCCGAGGAAAGTATCATTCTTTCCAATGGTTGAGAACAGACATTGGCTTGGGGGGGAGGTTATTAGACACAATAGCAATCTTTCCTTCTACCTTATTAATATGTATGGGCCAATTCATGACAGAGACAAATGAAGGGTCTGGTCTGAGATTAGTAATTGGCTGAATAAGGATCTGAATAAGAATTATATTATAGGGGGTGACTTTAATGCAATTTTGGACTTATCGGAAAAGAATGGAGGTCTACGAAGAGAGTCTCAATCTCTCAAAGACTTCTGAAATTGGGTAAATCAGGATAGCTTAGTAGACATTAATACCAATAATGGGTTCTTTACCTGGAATAATAGAAGAAATGGATTTACCCAAATCGCAGAAAGACTAGACATATTTTTATTCAAAGGTGTGTTGACAGCTTTTCCATTCAATTTATCTGCATCCCTATTACCATCCTCGGGATCAGATCACTTTCCGATACTCCTTCACATAGAGGAGGCGGCAACACCCATCCGCTGCCCATTTAAATTTGAGAGAATGTGGCTTCAAAATCCCAGATTCTTTGAGCTTGTTGAAAAATGGTGGGGTGAAGCAAATTTTCAAGGATCCAAAATGTTCTGCCTAATAAGCAAGATGAAATATGTTAAGAATATGCTACTTAAATGGAATAGGGAAGAATTCGGTAACATATTTCTGGCTAAAACATCTATAGAAAAGGAACTAATGGACCTAAACGAAAAGGTGTTTAAGGAGGGGATGAATCAGGACTACTATCTCAAAGAGAAAGAACTTCTTGGGAAATATGAAGATATCCTTTCCAAAGAAGAAATATTCTGGAAGCAAAAATCTAGAGCGAACTGGTTACAATATGGAGATAGAAACACCAAGTTTTTTCATAATTGTACTAAAGTGCGAAGAGCAGCTAATACCATAACCAGAATTATGGACACCAATGGTAATCTGCTGGAAGATCCTAAGAGCATTGCTGCAGAGACGATCCGATACTTCAAAGGGACCTTCAATTCGGAGCATTCTGACTTGGACAACACAGTCCAAATAATCAGGAACATCCCCAAAGTGATTACCGAAAGACAAAATAGTATTCTAAATAGGAAATTCATAGAGATAGAAATAAAATCAGCTCTTGACCAATTTAATCCGGATAAAGCTCCTGGTCCAGACAGTTTTCCAGCTTATTTCTTTCAAAAATGTTGGCACTTCGTAGGAAGGGATGTGGTGGAAGCATTAGAAGCAGTAAGAAACTCAGGCAATATTCTTAAAGAAATTAATAATACATTTATTACATTAATTCCAAAGAATATCGAGGCTAGGAGCCTGGATGATTATAGACCGATTTCTCTTTGTAATACTATCTATAAATTGCTTACCAAGGCTCTTGCCAATAGGTTAAAATTTGTGCTTCCAAGTATCATATCAGAGGAACAGACAGGGTTTGTACCAGGCAAATCTATATTTGATGGTATAATAATTGCTCAAGAAGCCATACATTCATTACAAAAAAATGGTAAAGAGGCGATGATGATCAAACTAGACATTAGGAAAGCATATGATCAGGTAGATTGGAGGTTCCTTTGTAAATGCCTCGAAGCCTTTGGCTTTTCAAAACAGTGGGTGAATTTAATATACTCATGTATATCCTCACCAAAATTCTCTATCCTAATAAATGGATCTCCAGAAGGTTTTTTTGGAATATCCAGGGGTATCAGACAAGGAGACCCGCTATCACCTTTTCTATTTATTATAATGGCAGAGGCCCTTGGAAGAACCATAACCAAGGCCAGATTAGAACATCACTTAGAAGGGATCAAGATCACTGAGAATACGGAAGCCCTCACGCACCAACAATTTGTGGATGATACTATGCTCCTGGGTAGTGCTAATAGAATGGAAGCTATGACATTTAAGAGCATACTCAACCAATATGCATCAGCCTCTGGGCAGAAAGTTAATCATGGGAAGTCAGAGATTTTTTTCTTTAATACCAATTATAGGATAGAAGCTGAGATAAGCAGAATATTGGAATTCCCAGTAGGGAAACTCCCTTGCAAATACCTAGGGATTAACTTAGATAAAGGTAAAGACAAAAAAGATTTATGGAAAAACATCACTGAAAAAATGAAACGAAAGCTGGATTCTTGGAAGAATAAGTGGTTATCTTCTGCAGGAAGACTGATGTTGATCAAATCTTGTTTGTCAGCTATACCAATATATCAGATGTCATGTATGCAACTCCCTAAATGTGCCCAGGTTGACATGATTAGAATCATGAGAAATTTTTTCTGGGGAACAACATCAGAAAAGAAGAAATTCGCCATGGTTGCATGGGACAAAGTCAGTCAGCCAAAGAACAAAGGGGGGGTGGGTATTAAGGATTTGGAAGCCCAAAATATGGCTCTTGGAGAAAAATTGGTGTGGAAATTGTTCTCCGAGCCCAATCTTAAATGGGTAAAAATCATTAAAGCTAAATACCTAGAAAATTTTGACCCGGACTGTTTTTTCCGTACAGAAAACCTCCCAAAAGGGTCGAAAGTTTGGGACTTCCTGGTTAAGTGCAGGGGCCTAATTAGGGATTAGCTAACTTGGGATATAGCGGATGGTAACAAAGCTCTCTTCTGGGATGATTCATGGGGAGGGCATGCGATTCTAAGCAAATCAGGAATAAGTGAGGAAGGTATCGATTTATGCAAAGTCCAGAGGGGGATGCATGTAAGGGATTATGTATCCTTTAACCACAATGATCCGTCATTAGGATGGAAATGGAAGTCCCTGGAAGATTTGAACTTAACTATTAGAGATAAGGAGATTCTAAGAAATACATTAAGAGAAAGACAAATAGTCTTCTGTAGTGGGGAGGATAGGTTGATATGGGCTGGTAGTTCATCAGGATTATACAGGGTTAAAGAAGGATATGACATTTTAAAGGGTAGACAAATAAACACAAATTCCAATTCTAACCTGTGTTGGAATAATCTGGGGCTGCCTAAGGCTGGGTTATTTTTATGGGCCTATCTCAGAAAAGAATCTTAACCTCAGATTGGTTCAAAAAACTTGGCTATTCAGGGCCATCCAGATGTCCGTTATGTGAAGCAGAGGAAGAGAATGTAGATCACCTACTTCTTAATTGTTCATACAACCAAAGGTGCTGGGATTGGCTTTGTAAGAGTCTTGATTGGCAGACGCCAAGGCCTTATGATATAAAGGATTGGATTGCCAGTTGGCAAACCCCTTCGAACCTAAGTGTTTATGCTATGATTTGGAAAATAGCACTTGCCATTATAATCTGGGAAATATGGAAGGAAAGAAACAGAAGAATTTTTAAGGATAAGCAGATGACTGTAGAGTCCCTTATTAACAAGATTGAAGCTTTTATAGTAGAGTTAACTAACAATAGATTAGATGCGTTGCAGTTAAGGATCATTAACTTATCTAGGGGTGACGAGTTAATCAGAATGAAATGGAATGGGCTCAAAATCCCACCTTATATTGGTCCCAGGGGGAAATAGACGTCATCCCTTAGGGAGGAAGTTAAATGGTTACCACCAAGATTTGGGTGGTGCAAACTAAATTTTGATGGTGCCTCTAGAGGCAACCCGGGTAGAGCAGGAATAGTTTGTGTCATACATCAGGATAACGACAATATTTTGGCTAGCCTGAATAAACCTATTGGGATAACTACTAACAATATGGCTGAAAGTCAAGCTCTATATGAAGGGCTTATCCTAGCCAGGACACTGAAAATTAAGAAGTTGGAAATTGAAGGCGATTCAGCGTTGATTATTAACGCAGTTAGAAATGAGAAATGCACTAACTAGAAACTGAATGCAGAGATTGGTAGGATTTTGGACATAATCAAACATTTCGAAGAGGTGTCTATTAAACATATTTATAGAGAAGGAAATAATGTGGCAGATAAGCTGGCAAACGCTAGGGCTGATGGGAACTCATCTATAAACATAGTAGGGGATACTTAGGATATTAATGCGAAGATAGAGGGGTAGACATATATTTATAATTATGTGTATATATATATAGATATAAAGATATAAATATATATAAATATATCTTAATATAGTGAGGTATATTCATAGAATTGCAGTTATATCTATGCATATATTCTGGTATATTAGGATATGTATATATATACATATATATATATATATATATATATATATATATATATATATATATATATTTCTTCCAATTTTGATAGGATTTACAGTTCTGTTAAACAGACTTAGCATAAGTATGGGCCCTGTTTGCTTTGATTTTTTGTAAAATCTTGTGACCCATAGATTATATGCGGATAGATATATAAGAAGACATATTACTTCTAACATGGTATGCTCTGTCAATGATTTTGATATGGATTGTGGGTATATTAGGTAAAAGAAGTGGAAATGGCTTAGGCATATAAATGTATGCAGATATATAGAAGGATGAATATATGTATATGCATAGGTAATTGCTCGTTTGTCATTCTGTCTTTTCATATATACATGTAGATGTATATGCAGATATTTATGGCAAGTTTGACATAGATGAATGTATAAATGCATATACATATATATATGCGTGATGTCTTTATCTAAAGTATGGCATTAAGAAATTGGCTATGGCAGAATATGCATACACAGATATATATGTGGGATAGAAAGGCATATAAATGTAAGTAGGATGTATACTTGTATATACATAGGTAATTACTCTATGGTCATTTCGGTGTTTTCATATATATATTTAGATGCATATGCAGAAATATATGACAGGTTTGTAATATATATATGTATGTATAAATGCATATGCATATACATATATATATGCTTGATGTTCTATCTAAATTGGATATGGCAGAATATGCATAAACAAATATATATGTTTCAGTTCTTATCTATAAGTATGGCAATTATGAATTTGGTTATGAAAAAAGCAGTAGCTTTGAGAATGTTATGTTGGTACTAACCCCCTCCTCACTGCTGGCTGAATTATAGCCTGGCTAATCTCTTAATTTGACACCTACTTGACTAAAGAGGTCTCAAGCTAAGGGATAGCGAGGCTATAATCCCCCTATAGAGGGTGGTAGGTCATAGATATTTGTTGAATGATCTTTGAAATTATAAATGTATACATTGCTACTAATTGTTTGGTGGAGATATATGCATTAAGATTTTTATAGGTTCGAGGGAGAGGATGGAAAGATAAGGCCCTTAGCACTAAAGATCTCGCCAAGACAGACTGGACTGAGCCTCCAAGGAAAGATTGGCAAAGAAACTTTGTATAGAAAATTTGTGAGAATTGATATGTATATAAAAGTCAGTCTGTAGCCTCAATAGAGGAATTGTAAATCGTACAGATTCTTTGTATTATCTGATCTCGTAAGGGATCTGGGCTAGACCGGAGGTTTTCTTATCTCCATTCTTTCCTACTGGTGCCCACACCGAATGGAGATGTAATATTTATTATAATAAAAATAAATTTGGCCTCGGCCTTTTATCGATCAAAAAAAAAAATACAATATAGCCAACAATACAAATGGGTGATATACCCAACTAGTCTCTCATTTCTATTAAATGAGGACTTCAAATAAAATAGATACATTTTCTTTTTAAGGTAAATACAACATAGATCTTTTCCTTTACATTGCTGCAACTAAATTAGGATTTCCCATTCCCTCATCTTTTCTGCAAATCAAGTAAAAACCAACAACTTTCAAACTTGTCTTTTTTTCTTTTCTATCCAAGCAACCTGCAAATAGATCATAAGGTTTTGACCATGGAGAGCTCACCTCCCAGCCTAGGCTTACTAGAAGCCACCCCCGAGCTTGGAGAACCAAGCCCTAGATAGGTTACACACATGCAGACACAACAAACAAGGGAAAAACATATAGTAAACACATTTCCAACCAAGGCTACATTTCATCACAAAATGTGATGTTTTTACACGGGTGGTAGTGGACCAAATACCCTGAGGAGACTGCAAGAATAGTAGATCACAAAGCCACCTCATGGTAAACAAAAATATATCATAAGTTCATTAACCCCACATCCTTATGCCCCCCAAAGGCATTTCATGCCATACTTTCTCCCCTTATGACCCCCAAATGCATAAGCCAGACCATGTAGCAAGGGTCCCATATACTCCCCTTGAGTTCACTCTCATAATGAGAGCCTTTTAGTCGAGGGCTGTCAAAATTCTGCCACCCACAAGACCATCTTACTCTCCCAAGAGTAGGAGGTCCTGGTTACTCCCAAATCACAAGAAAATGCATAACAGAAGTAACATATAGATCACATAATAATTTTCACAAAGGAAAATACAAGAAATGACTTTTACATACAAGCCATTTTTCCAACATAAACATGCAATGCAGAAAGAAACCAAAAAGGTGAGGATAATCCAACCTTCAATCTGCCCAAAGGTTTGCTAGAACTAGTTTGAGGATGAGCAACCCAAATCCACACATCTTCCTTCTACACTTAGTCAAAATTCTATCCCAAAACTATATTCTTTCAAAATTGCATAGTCTCCAAAAATGGAGAGTGGGTGATTACCCACAAAATCTCTCATTCTTGCCTAAGAAGACCTCAGTGAGAGTTCTCATAGGTTTCTAAAACTGAAAGAAGAAAAAGTAAGAAAAATATTAAAAAGGATCTCTCATCAAAAGGGAAGGTTATCTAACCTAGATGGCACCTTCTAATTTTGAATTTTCGCACATCTTAGAAAACCCACTTTTTGGGGTGACTAAACAGTCACATGGAAGTAGACACATGCCAAAAAATACTCCTAACCCATAGGTATACCTTATGGGCTTTAGGAAACACCTTTAAACTACCCCTAGGAGTCCATTTGACCCCTTATAAACCCATCTGAAGTTTATTTTCGGGTCAAACTTGAGTTGATCACTCCAAAGATTCCCTACCCAAGGAAAATTTAGAAATACATTCAAATGTTTGAAAAAGCTATGGTTGAAACAACTCCCTCCAAGAGACAAGTCAAAAATCAAGACATAAATCAACACATGTGTCAAGTGACACAATAAAATACATTACGAAATTACACATGGAAATTGTCTCTTGTTGGATTTAAATAAATCAATAAATAAAATTTAACACACATGCATCATTTACTATTACAAATAAAATATGATACATACGGGGTGTTGTCTCTCCAAATAGACAACCCCTGGCTTCACGAACGTACATAGGTCTAGGTTTGGTTCTCCATAATGTTTCCATGGTCACATGGATAATTTTCCTGCACATCTCAATTACACATTAGTAATTCCAAATAACCTCATATAATATTAAACACATGAATAAGAAGACACATCAAACACTCTGCATACAATTTACATTTAACCAAATCGATATATCTTATATCCAAATAAATCCACATAAGCAATTATCATAATCCTCATAATTTTGATCCATACATAAGACATGCATCCTATTTCTATCATCATAGTAAAGTCCTACAAATCCAATAATGACATACATCATCTTAAAGTTATCCTATTCTATAATTGATGAATACTAATAGGGGGGGGGGGGGTGAATTAGTATGCCAAAAATCTTTGTACTTAAACACTTGCATAGTCTGAAGATAAACTGGTAAAACAGTCTAATAGACAGACTAGTTACCACACATGCAAACCAAAATGCGAATAAAGCATTCACCCACAAAAGCAATACAACCATAACACAAGATATTTGACGTGGAAACCCAACTGGGAAAAACCACGGTGAGATGGAACTCACAAGTCACTATCTGTAGAATAGAAACCAGACTGGTTAAGGTCAGACCAGTTAAGGTCTTACAATGTTCTTCATCAGAACAGATCCTGTTAGGAATCTCAATCTCTGTTAGGAGATAAGTTTGATTAAAGACTACCTTGTTAGAGGATTTTAGATTCACAGAAGTGAACCACCTTGTTAGAGGATTTTACAAAGGCTTTGAGGCCTACCCGGTTAAGGGCTATAGACTTGTCAAAGATGTGAGTAATCAACAAGTGTTTGATCTATCTTATAGCACAAACTACTTGATTAGATCCAGTATAGCTCACTGCTAATGCATTTCAGCATTACTTCAGTCTTCTCTATCTCTTTCTGTTTTACAACTTGATCTTCTCAGATAAGATCGCTCTTACAACAACTCAACTACCACCTTAAACCCTAGCCACAACATAAACCCTTTCAGCAACAGTTACAACAACTCAAAACCCTAGACATGATGTCCTTTTAAAGGAATCTAATTTCATGTCGGTCCAATAGGATTACATTACAATTTCCTAGGTTCAATGAATCTAGAAATACTCAGTAACATGACACAAAAAGCATCGTCAGTGTGTCGGCACCATCAATCAATCAGTGGGTTGGTAACTCATCACAAAATGGCGGTTGATAACTCATCACAGAGTATTACCGGTTCATACAAAATACCGGTTGCCGGTTTGACAAAAATGAAGACTGGTAAGAATGTGTTTTGCCGCTTTGCTCCCTTGTACCGGTTCAGATCTACGAACCGCTTGGGGTTGTCATGCTGCTTCAGACTGGGAAACACATTCTGCAAAATCATTAGTCTAAAGACTAGAATACAACATACCGGTTGGAACAAATACCGATTGAGCTCTAGCTCATGCATATAAAGGGGATCTCAATACAAGTGTGTGTCCATCAATGACAATCACAACATAAACATAAAAAATGCCAACAATCTCCCCCTTTGGCATTGATGGCAACACTTAGGAAAATAAAATTTTGACATCTAAGTGTTTTACAAAAACTTACCATTAACAAAATTGCTCCCCCTAAGCATATACACTATCCCTTAATCAACACAATGTATAGCAATTTTTCATATAGAACATAATCATTGAGACATCAGAGCATATAGCATATATCAAAACATATATCAAAATTTCAAAACAGATGCTTCTCCCTATTTGTCTTCAAAATAGATAGAGTACTTCTCCCCCTATATCAGAAGATCAAAATTTTTAAAACCAAAAACAGATACCTCTCCCCCTTTGCCAACAATGACAAAGTACCACTGAAAAACCCTGTTTCCATTTGATATAAATAGAAAGTTTATGACAACAATGAATAATACTTGTCAAAAACCAATTTATAGTCCTGCAAAAATTCTTTCATGGATAGAGACCAGGACTCAAGTAAGGAGGTGGCCACTTCTTTTTCTGTTTGCATCTGGTATACCTGTTCCTCCATGGCATCAACTGTGCTCAGCTCTTGCATGACTATCAAGGCATCCAGGTTTAGATAGCACTTCTGAAGTATTTGCAGACGTGGAAGTAAAACCAGTTGTAGCTCCTGCAAATCTTTAGATCATGTACTGATCTCTTGCTCTATTTTGGCTGACTGGATCTGGAACTGGTGAACAGTTTGCCCATATGTTGCAAAGGAATCATAAGGTGTCTTAAATGTGCCCAAGTATGACTGTAAGTCCATTTGAAGCTTTTGCTTCTTGGCTAGCACATCATCGCAGAATAGATGAGGTTGACAGATTTTGCTTAGTAGCAAGTTTCCCTCATCCAAGGCATTCCTTATGTCCTTTTGGTCTTTCAGCAGTTCAGTCCTAAGCTCATTCATCTTTTTCACCAAAGCAATGTTAAGAGCCTTTTGGTGCTCTTTCTTGACATTTGCCTCAACTACTTCTTCCAGGCTCTGCACTTGATCATCCACTACAGTACATAGTAGTTTGAGCTGTGCCAGTGATGATTTAGTGTTAGGAAGATTGGTACCGGGGATTAGATTGGTAAGGGTGTCTATAGCCGCCTGAATTATGTCCTATTCCTTTTTCCTGTGAATGATCTCAAGGTGCTCTTGAGCAACCTTGATGATTTGCATAAGCTCCGGCTCACTTGCAGATTGGAGATCGATAGGACTAGAGATATCAGCCGGTTTGGCTTGACTCCCGGTTGCCTTCGGAGTCTCCATCTGAGTTCTCTCCATTGCTTTTGCTGCCTTGTCTGCTTCGTCCTTCTTCCTTTTCTCTACTTCTTTCTTTTGTTCCTTGTCTTGCTCTTCTTTCTTTTTCCTGTCTTCTTCTTTCCTTTTCTCCTCTTCTTTCTCTTTTTCTTCCTTCTTCTTCTTTTCTTCTTCTTCCATCTTTTTCTTCTCTTCCTCTTCCTTCTTCTTCTTTTCTTCCTCTTCCTTCTTCTTCTTTTCTTCTTCTTCCTTCTTCTCTTCCTCTTCCTTCTTCTTCTTTTCTTCCTCTTCCTTCTTCTTTTCTTCCTCTTCTTTCTTCCTCTTCTCTTCCTTATCCTCTTCTTCTTTCTTCTTCTTTTCCTCTTCTTGCTTCTTCTCCTCTTCATCTTTTCGTTTCCCCTCTTCCTCTTTTCTCTTTTTCTCATTTTCATCCCTCTTCTTCTTCTCTTCCTCTTTTGTAGTCGCCTCCTATGTGTCCTTAGCTTGCTCACCACCCTGTTTGGCTTGTTGCCCCTATTCTGTTCCATCAGAAGGTATATCCTGAGTGACATCTTCTACATCTAGGGCATCGACATCAATAGTGTCGATTGGTTCTTCAACCAGGTTACCTTCCTCATCAAAAACTTCATCTGATTTGGACACAACCGATTCTTTTTCCGCTTGGAGGTTGGCCATTTTTACTTTGTGAGAGTTGATAGCATAATCCATATGCTGATGAGTATCTTTTTCAACATCATCAATTCTCCCCTCCAACAACCAGAGTCTTCTTCTCCTTGTGAAGAAGAGACCTTTATTTTGGTCCAACACATCAAACAATTCTGAATTTGAGAGGTTGGGAAAGTACTGTGCAAAGACTTTCTCCCTAATCTCCTGTTCCTTTTCAATGGCAATGCGCCATTTATTATCTAATGCTTTAAATAAAGAATCTGGTGTCTGAGATTTAATCTTTGATGGCGATCGGTCATTTTTACACAAATAAATGATGATTTCCTGTAATACTTCTTCCTTTTCCTCATCACTAAAATCATCATAATAATCTACTAAATCATGAAGTAGTTTTCTCCTAATATTCTTAACTGTCCTTTGAAAATGTGTCAAAGGTTTGTATGAGGAGATGTCAATATTTATCGGTGCGGATGCTTCCTGTTCATTCTTCTTCATTTTCTTTGTTTGTCTGGCCTTCTTTGGCTTTTCATCAGACTCGGTCTCTTTAGAGTCCGATTCATTTGTCTTCATCTTCCTTTTTCTTTCAAAGACTTTTGCCGATGTCTCCTCCGATTTCTTCTTTGTCAGTGACCGCTTGGTCACTATTGGAGTTGTAGTGGTAGCCGATGCCAATGTTGCTGGTACTGCTTTGGCTTTCTTTGCTGCCAATTCTTTTCCTTTCTTAACTGATGGTTCTTTAGCCAGTGTAATCCTCTCCAAGTAGGTTCCGGTCCTTTTAGCCTTTGGATCAAGAGGCGAGGCAATAAGGGTTGAGGCATACCTTTCCAGCATATCATATATAACTTCATAGCCCATTGGCTCCACTTCCTCCATTCTAGGCTCAACAGCCTCCATTAAGCATTTGTCCACCTGAATGGTGAAACAGATGTCATCTTCATATTTCTTAACTATATCACCTGATATCCTTACCCTTTGACTCATCTTTCTTCTAAACTCATCAAAATATTTGTTCAGTACTTTAGGGTAACCGGTTCCAATGGCTTGTATACTTTCCTTGATCTGCTTGGTTACTGGTTGGTTAGGAGACCACTGGACATCTCCTACTCCAAAAAATTACCCTTGGAAATAGAAGAACAACCCTATCAGTAGTTGTCCAAACTTAAACCTCAGTACATTGTCCTATTTGATCGCCTTTAGATTCAACAAGAGTTGCCTCTGCATACCAGTGCATAAGTCAAAAGATGCATCCTCTTTAATCATCCAGTAAGCAGCATTTACCGCTGCAGTAGATATAGAATTAATCCTGCTGGTTGAGAATGTTCTATAGCCTATCACCATGCAGGCGTATTTCACCAGATCATCCTTGATAGGATTAACTATCATACCCCGTGAGTCACTTGTTGAACCGGTGAGCTTGGCCATTTCAGTTTTGCTTACCATTCTTAGGGCTGGCACTTCCCCTATGTTGCAAAAACTGGTGACTGCATGAATTTCCTGAGGCATGATATCATGCGTCCTCTCTAGGTACATCTTGTCACTGTGGACTCTGCTCAAAATGATCCTGATATGATCTTCCATAAAATCTTCTAGAAAGTATACTGCATTATGGAGTTTCTTCTTCTCTAAGATACTAAACTCTGGTTTGATCTTTTTGTCCTTGCCGCAAAATAAACCTAACTGGGTGTGAATAGCTAAAGACCCTAGGTCTTCTATTTTGCAATCAATATAATCTGAAATTCCTTCTTCAACTATGACTCCAGCCGGAACTTGTGATAATGAATTATATTTGGACTTCCTCTAAATAAAACTTTCTGACTCAATGGAAGTACTAGAACTGTTATGAGATGCGGAAGGCATTGTTGAGTATTTTCAAGAACATGAAAAATACCTTTACAACACAAATTTAGGGCTTCCTAATTCCGTTTCTCTTCACTCTCCATCGGTTGCCAAATCACCGCTTTGAGTTCTCCACGACCACTTGCAAACTGGATTTGAATCTCCTTCAAGATTTATCAATTTCTTGAAATCTTAGCTCAAATCGCCTTTTCTTCACTCTGCACTTGAAAGATTTTCTTCGCTTGAAAACAGATAGTGAGAAATGATTTGAAATATGCTTCTATACATGTCTCTCACCTACTGCCATTAATGGTCCTCTATTAGGGTGAAAACCCTAATTTGCCTCCTTTACCATTTCCGGTCTTCTGCCAAGCAACAGGTATCACGTACTGGTTAAGGTCTTTAACCGGTGTAATCGGGGGTTCACATTCATTTTTCCGTTTGCTCCCCCTAAGCCTCTTTGGAGCTTAGTTTACCGGTTCCTCTTCCAACATTGTTGGTTTCTTCCTCCAGGTTTTGTTCATGTCCGCTTGAACTTTTTCAACATAAACTTCTCCTTTTTGAGTGACCAGTAAATCATCAAATATACTCTTTCTGCTTCTGCAGAATCTTGCAATGTGACCCGGTTTGTTGTAGTGATAGCAAACCAATCCAGGTGCTCTCCAAGGTCCATTGTTCATATTTCCATTCTTCCTTCTGCATGTAGCCACAGTGTGTCCATGTCCATGACAAATCCAACAATTTTCTCTCCATCCGGTTGCCAGTTGACAACCATTGTTGCTTGACCGATAATTGTAGGCATTGAACTGGTTAGGGTTCCGGTTTACAAAAGATTCCGGACCAGCTCCTTGGGTCCTCTGAGGATATCTTCCGGTATTGTTCATGACAGACCTGCATTCAGATGCTCTATGCCCAAACTTGTTGCATGCATAACAATGACCATTGAACTTATTGGATCTAGGTACATTGTTGATAAAATATGGAAAATTATTGTAGGCTTTGCTCCTACATACATTGGCAGTGTGTCCTTCTTTAAGACAGTTAAAGCAAACAGGTTTGAATTTTTTCTTACCTTTTGCTTTGAGTGTCGGTTGCTTCTTTGATGCTTCAACATTTGTTCCTGAGGATTCTCCTTCCTCATGTCCAGAGAAACTAAGACCATTGGTATTCTTTACCGGTCTAGATGACTCAAGCTTTTGCTCTAGCTTGACAGTACTTTTGCCAAACTTAGCAAGTATTTCCTTTGACTCAGAGAGTTCTTTGGAAATAGCAGTATTTGTCTCCATTAGACTTGCATTTTCAAAGATAGCTATGTTCAGTTCACCTTACATGTCTTCCTTTTCCATCTTTCTCTCATGAAGGTGAGCAGTCAGTGCACTAATCTCTTGTTTCAACTTGGAGATCTCATGATCTCTGTCCTTTACCCGATCTTCAGCTTTCCTATGGTTTTCAAGCTCTTGACTAAACCGAATAGTTAGTCCTTCCAACTCCTTTCTCAGATTGGAGTTTGAATCATTCAGCTTATTCACTTCTGCAATCATGGCTTCCATATTAGCTTCATCTTCAGAACTACTTTTAGATAGCTCCATCAACTTTTCTACATGTTCTCTCCTTTTTTCTTGAGATGCCTTGTATTTGACCATAAGATCATCATAGGCTTGCTCAGACTTAGTAGCCGTTGAGTAAGTTCCCTCAAAGTGTATTCCCTCATATCTCTTTCCAAGTGGTTAAACTTATAGAAAGGTAGGCTTTGATACCAATTGATGAATACTAAGAGGGGGGGGGGTCAATTAGTATGCCAAAAATATCTGTACTTAAACACTTGCACAGTCTGAAGATAAACCGGTAAAACAGTCTAACAGACAGACCGGTTACCACACATGCAAACCAAAATGTGAATAAAGCATTCACCCACAAAAGCAATACAACCATAACACAAGATATTTGACATGGAAACCCAACTAGGAAAAACCATGGTGAGATGGAACACACAAGTCACTATCTACAGAATAGAAACCAGGCTGGTTAAGGTCAAACTGGTTAAGGTCTTACAATGTTCTTCATCAGAACAGATCCTATTAGGAATCTCAATCTCTGTTAGGAGATAAGTCCGATTAAAGACTACCTTGTTAGAAGATTTCAGATTCACAGAAGTGAACCACCTTGTTAGAAGATTTCAGATTCACAGAAGTGAACCACCTTGTTAGAGGATTTTACAAAGGCTTTGAGGCCTACCCGGTTAAGGGCTACAAACTTGTCAAAGATGTGAGTAATCAACAAGTGTTTGATCTATCTTATAGCACAAACTACTTGATTAGATCCAGTATAGCTCACTGCTAATGCATTTCAGCATTACTTCAGTCTTCTCTATCTCTTTCTGTTTTACAACTTGATCTTCTTAGATAAGATCGCTCTTACAACAACTCAACTACCACCTTAAACCCTAGCCACAACATAAACCCTTTCAGCAACAGTTACAACAACTCAAAACCCTAGACATGATGTCCTTTTAAAGGAATCTGATTTCATGTCGGTCCAATAGGATTACATTACAATTTCCTAGGTTCAATGAATCTAGACATACTCAATAACACGACACAAAAAGCACCGTCAGTGTGTCGGCACCATCAATCAATTGGTGGGTTGGTAACTCATCACAAAATGCCGGTTGGTAACTCATCACAGAGTATTATCGGTTCATACAAAATACCGATTGCCGGTTTGACAAAAATGAAGACTGGTAAGAATGTGTTATGCCGCTTTTCTCCCTTGTACTGGTTGAGATCTACGAACCGCTTGGGATCGTCATGCCGCTTCAGATTGGGAAACACATTGGAAAATCATTAGTCTAAAGACTAGAATACAACATACTGGTTGGAACAAATACCGGTTGAGCTCTAGCTCATACATATAAAGGGGATCTCAATACAAGTGTGTGTCCATGAATGACAATCACAACATAAACATCAAAAATGCCAACAAGAATCATATAAAGTTACGTATCCATAACACATCAAAAAGTACATTGCAAGGTGAAATGGTCCTGTAACTTGGTTTGATTACTTTTCTCACCAATCTATCTATCTAACATAGCCCATCCTATTGAATTATAGCATTTATTAGTAAGGTCAACCATTGTCAACTGAGTTAACCAGAGCTTGATTGGGGAGGGGCTCTACATCCTCCTCCCCTAGAGATCAACTTACTCTTGGAAGTCGCATGAGCAGAACATGAAATAGGGACATAACATTTCCCACAACTTCCAATAGGTTACTCTTAAATCTTAACTTGCCTACTAGAAAGATGCATTACCAAAACCAACTTATTATTGTAATTAGCTTACTATCTTCATAAGGTTAAATTTTTACATTTCCCTTTCATCTCAGGTAGGTGTTTACAAAATTCTATCTTTCAACAACTTACGTTAATGCACCATCCAAATTATATCAATAACACACATCGACTCCCATAATCAAGGTTACATATGATAGTTTACTTATTAATTTCTAGGAGTCATACTTATTAAGGGTTCGTGTAAAACATGTTTATCCCACTGCAATTGTCATCCATGCTCGCCACTAAAGAGAATTGACATCACAATTTATCCATAATGAATCTACTTATTTTACATCAAGGTGCCTCATAAGGGGGTTAATCACATATTTGGTAAACCACCCTAGGTGCATGATTTCTTCCAACATCCTTAGGCAACAAGGAATAATCAAGTTTTAGTTCTTTGAATCTACCCATAAGTAGGGAAATTTTCTACTTCTAGGGCCCACAATGCTTGGTATTTCTACGCACCAAGGTTTTAGTTTCATAGGTACATTATTCACAAAACCCAGACATTAAGGTACATAACCATCCCATTCTAAGGGAGTGATGAAATTAATAATACTTTTTTTTTTTTATCTCATCAACGCAATCATCTCCATACACATGCCAAATTTACCAGTATGCAATTATCATCACTTTCACAATTCATTAGGTCTAGATCACACACACACATACACACACACACACACACACACACACACACACACACACACACACACACACACACACACACACACACACACACACATATTTATTTTTACTTTATTTAATATTTTTTTTTTGTTATAATTTTCCTCTCTTAGATTACTCACAAATAATTTTATTTAGGAGAATATTCCTTTCTTTACCCTATATTTGAAATAACATTCTTTGTTTATTTTGTGTGCCTAATTTCACTCCTTGCGGTATTCTCCCTTGACACACTATCAGTGGTTCAATGAACATGATAGACATTACACAAATCACATCACTAGGGCTAGCTATAATAACGTCAAAATGACCACTTGACACTTTAAAAGATCAAAATAAAAGTTACTTTCACCAAGTCCAATCAAAGAAGAAAAGTGTCGGCAATTGAAAGATATTAAAATTAGCAACATGGCAAGTGCCATAGCTCCAATAAAAAGAAACATAAATTTAGTGGTCCTTTCATCATAAAAATAAATAAATAAAAAGAAAGTACTAGCCCCTAGATCGCAAAATACTATTCAAAGAAAGTCAAAAAATACTGTCGAATCAAAACTCGAAACAAGATGACCATACTAGCCATGCTATAGGGAGTAACCGCAACACATCACCCAAGATCACACATCTTGAGTGTGTTAGGAAGTGATTATTAGACTCTTGAGATTCTTAGATTATCTATATTCTTTTATTATTTATGAAATATCTTATACACATGAGATTACAATAGTTTTATAGATCATGTTCCAGTTTAACCTTCATGTGATTGCTAGCGCAAGCCACACTTTTCGACATACTCCGTTATCTATTTAGGGTTATTAACATCCATAATTATATCTAACAGGTGATTGCACTAACTCTACCATCCTCCGTCCATTCTTCTAGGACTTCCATTGATTTTCTTGGTATGCTAAACCTTGGTTCAATATTACATGGTAACTCATGCATCGACACTTTCATGTCTTACTCACATGCGGTGGATAGTTCGGCACAAAATTGTCACTTGTATACTTAGGAACACTTAGGATTTGAAAAAAAAATGTAATCATATAATTCTACTAGGGACATCATTTGATCTTTTATCCCTTTACTAGCTCCTTGAATTTTCACCTCTAATCATCTTTTCGTCTTCATCAATAAGGAGCATGTTGCCAAATTACTAACACTTATGGTTAAGAACCATTTGGGGTGGATTGATTGTCAAGTAAAATCAATGACACTTGACAACTAATTCCTTCCCACACATTTCATGACATATTTTAAACAACATGGAGAGTTGACTTATTCCCTCCTACTCCCCTTATGCAACTTATGATATCAAGGGGGTGTGCACTCGAGAAGTGATCAACACTCATCCTATTAATTAAAATTTTGTAAAAAAGAAGTTATCTTTTTTTTCCATATTACTTAGTTATATTTACTTACTAGACAATTTCGACATATCACCAATTACAATTTCATTCGAACCACGTAAACCACCTTATCATCATAATATCCTGTTACCCAATTACGGTATAACATAAGGATGCCCAATAATTACCAATGTCTTAAGACTACCATAATTTCCAATTTCTCTCTTGGCAATCCACATAATTCAGCTTCTTATCCATGTTCTCATAAAATATCTTATATTGCCATCTAATCATCATTAAAACCTTTGTATTATAATACTGCTATGCTATCTTTCCATAAGCCATTTCCATCTGCATGTTGCTTCATCCATACCTAATGTTTTCGCATACCTTCACACTTGAGTGCCATAAATTTACAAACCTACTTCGGTTGTGTCAAGTAGTTAAATTGTGTTTCATATTGTCTTGTAATTAGCGACTAGCCATGATTGGGTTGCATTTTTCTCCTTAGGTTCTAAATGAATATTAGTTACTCATTCCTAGAGTATAAGATTTTAATACTCTTACACTCCTTGCACTTCGATAGGGATTTTTGTATGATTCCCAAATCATCTCTACTCTCCTTGCCACTAATTTATCCAAGATTGTCTTCCCATAAGGGAACTAGTTGTGGCTTTACTTTGCTTGTTTCCCCAATATATAACTACGGATGAACTTAGGGTTTATTGCAATTACATACTTTAACCCAAGAAGTTCATGTATCCTTTCTCCTTAGTTAATTCATCTATAATATTGCTAGGGTCCACTTATCAAGGAGATTGTCATTCATCATTTTAGTCCTTATCTTCAGGGTTATACAACTCTAGCTTCTTTGTGTTGCTACAAGGATTGTCTAACGAATGCTCTTAATAAGCAACCTAGCCTGACCACACGCTTAAGGAACCTATTCATTAGGATAGGTTAATCCTTCTTTCTAATATTCACAAGAGTACCTCTTAACTATTCTTCATTGTTGTCTCAAATGGCGGTCATGGTCCTTGAACCACCAAAATTTTTGCATAGCCTAAAAAAATTAACTTGAGTTGTCGCTATCTCAATTATCTTGTTTATTGCACCTTCATCTTATGTCTAACCAGCTTGCTTGACTTGCCAAGTCAAGAACATACCTCGATGGATGGTATTCTCTTAGTTACCATCAGAGGTATTTTATTGTAGAATTAACTCCTCATACTTGATTTGATTAGGGCAATAATTGCATTTGGGTCCCAATCGAATGGTAACCTTATAAGTACTAATGGTCTAAATTTCATTTATTAAATACCGAGAATATTTATAATTTTAAAATTTTTGCAGCCTTTGGGGTCTTATTATGCCATAAACATTATGACTAATTAGTTTCAAATCTCAAGGCTTTTAGTGACCCTAGGAACCCCTTGAATTGATGTATGTTAATCTCTTGATTTAGATGAGTTTCCACTTATGTTTCACTCTGTTATTTCGCAAGTTTCCACCTAGGTTTTATACTTCAAAGCCATAGTTTAGTTCAACTAAATTATGAATGTAGCCCATGTTCACTAGTGTATGAACCTAGGGCTTTGATACCAAAATGTCATGCCCAAACTTTTGGGCAAAACACAAACAATAATTTTTTTATTTTTTTTTTAACACTTAATTTAATGCAACCATTACTTAATTAGTTGTGACAACTTAACAAGTTGTTCCAAACGAATTCTTAATTGATATTAAATACTTACATAACTAAATACAATAACTCCTATTATCAAGCAGAACAAATAAATTTTATAAGGGTAATAATAAATTCACTCAAAGTCCCTCTCATTTTAGTTGCGCTTATTAGTACTTAATTAGATCCCTTTCTACTAAATAGACATTAATAAAATTATTTGGTTCAATATCAATTATTTAATAAATATCAAGTTTCCTCCATCTTGTTAATACATCCTTTCTTAATAATTTAATTTAAATATGGCTTCGATTAATTCAACACTAATACAATTTCATTGTATTAATATTATCTAATTGAACAGACACAATTTAAAGTGCCAAACATCATTAAGATAATTAAATTATCTGATAAAAGTCTCCACTTGGGTTAATAAGGTTCGCAAGGCTTAGTCCATTAATTTTATTGTAGAGAAAGTATATTATGCCACTACAATATCCTCTTAAATTAATTATTTAATTATCTATAATAAATTATTCCATTTAATTTTGAAAACCATTTAGATCTCTAAAATGTAATTATATAATTTAAATTCAAGTTGTTATATATTACTTCTTCCAAACATCATCTATTAAATATTTTGTATTCAATATTTCACATTACCTGTTACTTTAAATTTAGTCAATTTAACTTCTCAAATATATTTACCCAAATATGGTAATAGTAATGTTGTAGAAAAATTCATTACATGTTACATTAAATTACAAACTAGCTTGTTGGACTACAAAATAACTCAAGTTAAAATAATAATTCCACTTCAAATCTTAGAGAGATATTTAGTCTACCATTTTTACCTATACATGCATATTTTTAGCTCTCTCTCTCTCTCTCTCTGTATATATATATATATATATATATATATATATATATATATATATATATATATATATAATATATATATATATATATATATATAATATATATATATATATATAATATATATATATATATATAATATATATATATATATATATATATTCACCATTATTATAAAACTATCCATGAAACCCTAGCCAAAATATAATATAAAATGCCTCTTACAATTATAATCTTTTCTATTCTTTTTTTTGCTACCCTAACCCTAACCGGGTTAGGGTTTTATTTATTTCTTAACGCACTGGGCAGAGGCCGAATTTACCAGATGGAGGCGGCTTTGGGTTGAGGCGATTATGGGCGGAGGTTTTCACGTAGGGGGGAAGGGGGGGGCTCCCCGTAGGGATGGCCACTGCCGAACCTGCAGGTCGCGACCTGCAGCCAGGTAGCGGCCCCCCTCTATGGGGTGCTAAGATCGAGATTCAGTCTGGTTTCAGCAATGACACCTCCTGTATAAGACAAAGATGATCAAAGCATCTAGTTTCAGGAACAATATATCCTATATAAGACTTGATCAAAACGTCTGGTTCTAGGAAAGATACATCATGTATAAGACATGATAGAATCGATTTAGATGTGATCGAGTGATAGAATTGATATGGTTGATTGGATAAAGAACTGACAATTTGTTGATATCAAGTTGCAGGAAGATTCAGATATGCTGTTGTTGGTTCTATTGAGGGGGTAACATAAAATTTGCGTTGGGTCGATAATATCTGGAGAGAGATGAGTCATCGTTCTTATTGTGTATACACTTATGCTGATACCTTGATGTTTCCTGTGATAGAGTTTAACCTTGGATAAGATGAGCTTCTGGGATCCCATGCAAGAATGAAATGCAAACTAAATGCAAATGAAAATGCAAAGCTACGACCAGACCAGTCACTGGGTTATTGCATTTTGTCATCATTGAGCTTTTTAAAATGTGGGAAGTGAATGCAAACATCGATGGTATAATTAAACCATGATGACCGGAGCACTACTTTCTTGGATTTTGATATTTCCAGTTAGCACAAGCATCGAGGTATAATTGAACCAAGATGACCCGAGTGTTGCTTGCGTAAAATAGGCAATATTAACCATTTTTATATGCAAATCGAAAATGTCTTCTATGATACTCCGATGATCATGTCTTAAGAAAAATTAGCACATATTAATTATTAATTTACAAAGAGCAGTCAAGAAAATAATAATGTTCCTTCCTTGTTCCTCTAGTCAGAGACATCATGGAGTCACTTAGAAATCATGATAGCAAAAATCAAGATAGAAAAGTTTAACCAAAGTGTTAAAATCCTTATCCAGAAGATATCGTCCATTGAAAAAGTGTGTGGTGTTCTTAGACTGACATGTGATAGTTTGATGATTGACAATTTGATCTTGTGTTCAATGTTGGATGTGTCTTAGTTTTCACTTGATAAGATTTTCCTGACTATTGTTCTCCCCATTTGATTAAGCTCAAAATGATTGATAATTTTGCCCCCATCTAGGTGTAGGATTTTGCCCCAAGCCTAGAAACAAAGTCATTATGATATTCCCAATGATCCAAACCATCGCGAGAAGCCACCCAGGATGCCTGCATATGTACAAAGGCTTTATGATGGATATGAACAATGCTGATAGAAAATGAATGCAAGCGGAAGGATACATGAACTAATAGATGGAAGAGCTAGTGGACAGATAGTGCCTATTTTCCAGGTTTTAACCATCTATTTTTATTGCACTTTTTCTCATATTTGATCTTTATTTTTATTTATATATTTCTTTATTTATTTCTAATTATTCACTGTTTTTTGATTTTTTGCTTTTTCACTGTTTTTGGATTTTCTATTTTTTTCAGACATAAAACTTCTTCAGATGCATGCTATTGATGGGTTCTTCAAGCTGATCCCCATCCGGTGTTGATAGTTGATATGCTCCTGACCCAAATACCGATGTGACCACAAATGGACCTAACCAGTTTGGTTCAAATTTCCCTTTCTTTTCTCGATCTACCTGGTTGCGTGGATTTTCTTTGAGTACTAGTTCCCCAACTTGAAATGTTCTTGGTTTGACCTTATGATTATAATTGCGACACATTCTTTTTTGATATACCTTTAAATGATCAAAGGCATTTTGTCTTCATTCATGGATTAATTATAACTCTTGCAATCTAGGTACTCGTTGTTTTTCATCTGGGCTAAGACCTTTTAATGATACTCGTAGAGAAGGTATCTCCACTTCTATTGGTAGTATTGCTTCTGATCCATATACAAGAGAGAAAGGTGTGGCACTTGTTGGTGTGCAGATATTGGTACGGTAGGCCCATAGAGAAGGGTTCAATTGAATGTGCCAATCTCTTCCAACATCATTCATGGTCTTTTTGAGGATTTTCAAAATGGTTTTGTTTGATGCTTCTGCTTGCCCATTCCCTTGTGGATAGTAGGGTGTTGAAAATTTGTGTTGGATCTTGAATTTCTCACATAGCTCTTGGACATCTTGGTTCTTGAACGGTCACCCATTATCAGTGATAATGGTCATGGGTATTCCATAGCGACAGATGATGTAGTTCAAGATAAATGCAACAATTTGTTTTCCTGTGATATTGATGAGAAGTACTGCCTCAATCAATTTTGTGAAATATTTTGTAGCTACAAGGATAAATTTGTGACCATTGGATGAAGAAAGATTTATCTTTCCTACTTAGAACAAGACCCCATTGGTAGAAAGGCCAAGATGTTGCCAAAGCATGAAGTTCTTGTTCTGGTGCATGAATCAAATTTCCATGAATTTGACATTGTTTGCATGTTTTAGCTATCTGGAAAGAATCTCGTTCCATAGTTGGCCAATAATAGCCCAAGTGTATGAGTTTTTTTGAAAGGGTAAGACCACTTGAATGAGTGCCACAAATGTAATTATGGACTTCATTTAAGGCCTTCTCAGATTCTTCTTGTTCGAGACATCTTAAAAGAGTACCACCCAAACCTCATTTAAAAAGGGTATCCGCGACAAGAGTATAATGGGAGGATTGGTGAATAAAGTATCTCTTTTGGTTTTTTGATAAGTTAGGAGGGAGGATATTATCTTTTAGGAATCTGTAAGTTTGGCCATAGTGGGAGGAATCATGCCCAACAAGGTGATAGATAGTTTGGGAATCAGGACAATTATGTGCAGTGTAAAACAACTCTTCCACCAAGAATTCGTAATGCTCTTGATTTTCTTGTGTATAAAGGAGAGAAGAAAGTGTTGCCATGGCATCTGCTGCTTTGTTGTCATTCCTTGGGATCTGCTGAAAAGTTATTTCTACAAAGTATTTCTTGATATCATCAACCATCTTTTTATAAGGCATTAAATTTTCATCCTTTATTTGATAATCGTCATTGATTTGATTGATGATGAGTTGAGAGTCTCCAAAGACTTGAAGTTGTGTAATGTTCCATTCTATAGCCATTTTGATACCTGTAACCAAAGCTTCATATTTTGCTGTATTGTTGGTGCCTGGAAAGCTTAATTTGTATGCTTTTGGAATTGTATGACCTTGTGGTGTGATGAATAGAATGCCTGCTCCTGATCCATCCTCTGTTCCATTATTAATTCCTTCTCCTGGACTGATATTCGGGTGATGTATTATAAAATATGGATCTAACCCTAGAATGTCAATATATGACCAGGTAAAATTAATTTTCCATCTTTTGAAGGGTTCAAAATATTATTGCACTTTGTGTTTTGATAGAGAGATTGTTGGATGTAGATCGATTATGCCAATGATAATTGCCTCTACTAGTTCTATCAAGATAGATGACCTCTCTTGATAGTGCTATGGGAAAATGTCAAATCTCCCATCTTCTAGCTCCTCGAGGAGGTTTTCAGCATTAGATACGTCCTTTCTTTTTACTTTTTCTCGGTCTAATGTTGCCAATAAATAGTTTTTAGCATTAGACATGATATTGTTTTCTTTATTTTTATTTTTGCGACTAGGAGATTCAACATCCTCTTGACTCGAAGATACGTTAGCGAAATCCCTGGTGAAAGTTGTTGCGGGTTCGATTGCATTAAGATATACAAATATGGCATGGTCATTAGGAAAGGTATCAATGACAATATGTCTTTCATTTTCCCAATCAATAAGTTTAGGGTACATTAGGGGTAAAGGATCCTCAGGTTAAATTATTTCAAAGATATTAGGGGTCATGATAGATGTGTCAAATTTTTTGATATGTATGTCAATGTCTAGAACAGTACTCTCATCAGAATGACCTCGTGCAAGTAGCTCTTGATTGTCCTTGATCAAGTCCAAGTTAGCCGAATGTGATTCTAATTCAAGTGAGCTAGTTCCTAATGTTTGTCCTGCATACGTGTGAACCATATCGACACCTACATCTTCTTCATCCCTTTCAATTTCAAGTTGCTCTTGTTTGCTTTTCCATGATAGCAAATATTCTTCACACCCTCGATCTCTTAGCTACATTTGTTTTTCCATGCTTGACAAAATTGATGCAAATGATTGTTCCTTGGATTGTGCGCTTGAAGATGTTGCCTCTCTGTTATGTGGAACAATGACCTCTTGAGCTGGTTTTAGATTACTACAACACTGCAATAGATTTGAGTCTACTGAGATCATGATTTCTTGCCCATTGTAGGAAATTTCAAGCACTGATGACATGTTGATGGAATAACCTGTATATCATATATTCATGGTCTTACCAAGAGTATGATGTATGGTAAGTCCAAGTCTAGAACTTGGCATGATGTGTCTTTTTATAAAGGTCCCACTCTAATAGGTAACATCACAATTACTTTAGAGGAACGCTCTTCTTCATCACATGCTTTGATGGTGATCTTTTTCCAGGGATCAATTGCATCTTCTGAATAACCTAGAGCATGGACAAGACTCAATGAGCAAATGTTTAAGCCAGCTCCCCCATCTATTAGGACACATTTAATGAGAATTCTATGAATGAGGACTTCAATTTGCAAGGGAGCATTATGGGGATGTTGCAAGGAATCAATGCTTAGATATGAAGGAGCTGGGATTTGAATAGGATCCTCTGAAATAGTTTTGATGGTCATTATGGATATCCCTTGGGGAACTTCATCCTTGGGTGTATTGTTTGGTGATGATGCTATGGAAGATTCTTGCAAGTTTTCAAGAGGTGTAGGAATATATGCCTTTGGAGAGTCAATTTTCTTATGGGGGAATGAGCCATTGCTAGACACAGGTGTGCAATTTTGATCTTCCTTAGCAAAATCCCTTAGGGTTCTCTTTAAGAATTGCATAAAAGAGCCACCTTTCTTTGGAGATGCATTTGAATCCTTGTGAGGTTTTGACATAGTTGGATTTTGATTTTGGACTTGTTAGAGTAAAGTAATTAATTAACTTTACTCTCCTCTTAAGATTTCACTTTATGCATATATTAGTCATTTAATAATTAATATTTAATTATTAAATGCACTCACCTTAGGGTTAGGTTTTCCTTTCGGTGTTGATCTCCTTTATAAGGATTGATCTCTTGTATTATTGTTATATTCTTGATTCATTTTTCTCTGATAATAAATCTTTTCACTTTGTCAGAGCCAAAATCCTTGTTTTCGTTCTCTCTCTTTCTCTGTGACAGGTTTCTTGCATGCAGGTTTCTTTGGGTTCTGTGGATTTGTATTTCTCAAATCCTACATGGTATCAGAGCCATATCTGCTGCAACTTGTTCAGACTTTTGAAAGATTTTGAGATCTAGGTTTTGGTTGCATCAGATCTATGTTTGTCTTTTGTTTTTTATTTTGGAATAGGGGTACTTTTTTTTGGTGCACTTTGAGCCCAAACGGACCTCACCGTTGAGCTCGCAGCACCCAGAAACCCCTATTTTCATATAAAATTCGTCCGATTCGAACACAGTTGCTCGAGAAGGCAAAAAAAATTTTGCCCCAAGGTCGTATGGCCCCGGGGCACGCAGTTCGAGGCAAAAACAAAAAATAAAATAAAAAAAATCACAAAAAAAACAATGCAGTTTTTTAAAAACATGGGCGCCGCCCGTTTGAAGTGCGCATCGCTGGTGTGCAGCCTGGCGGCCACTGCCCAGCCACCGTCGCCGGCGGTAACAACCGGCCGCGGCCCGGTAGCCACCGCCGCTCCGCCCAGTGGCCCGCCGCTCCCTACGCTGCCTGCGCACCTCCCACCCTCTGCCAGCACCAGCGGCATCGTCCCCGCACCCCCAGCCCTTTGCGCTAGCTCCTGGTCGCCTAGCGGACTAGGGGCCTCTTTTTTTTAAGCCCCTGAGGGCTAGAAGGGCAAAATTGGCCTTTTTGGAGCTGTTTTACGAAATTGGGCATAAATCGGGCGTCCGATCTCTGTTTTTCAAAAACGAATAGGCGTTGGAAAGCTGATTCTGAGCCCGTTCTCATGGTACTAGAATTTTTTAATATTTTTCTAGTTTGATTACATTTTTTCGCAGTCAAAGTCCGATGAGCCTTTTTGCACTCTGAGGGGCATAACTTACTCGTTTTTGCTCCGTTTTTCGAAAGCGAATAGGCGTCGAAAAGGTGGTTCTATGATCTTTCCAGATCTGTAGTCTATTTCATCAGTAAATTCTTCAAGTGCTCATAATTTTGTCTCAACCAGTTATTGCTTTCTATCATTTTTAGGCTTTCAGTTTGTACTGGGGATTAGTTTTTTGCATTGTGGGGGGGTGCTTTTCTTGCTTTCTATTATTTACATCACAAAACCAGAATCTACAAACACAAAAACAAAACAACCAAACCCCTTATGCATCTTCTGTCTAGTTCTGAAAGACCACTTAATAATAATTAAAAAAATTCAGAGCAGTTGAGGCACAGTTCATAGGATGGCCGATAGACCTATTGAATCTCTCACACCGCATAATTACCACACTTGGAAGGGTCGCATGATGACTCTTATCCAGTCTCAAGGGTTATGGTCCTATTTGGATGAGGTTCAACCTCAGTTGACACATCCCTTTGAGGTTATGCAGCACAGGAACAATATGGATCAGGCTATGGGACTGATGGCTTTACACATTTCCGACAGTCTCTAGTTTCATCTTGAGGGTTGTCTCACTCCTCGAGCCATTTGGACCAAGTTTGATGGACTTTTTGGTACTGTCAATGAGTTTAGAGCTTTGTAGCTTGAGGCAGAGTTAACTTCCTTGGTACCTGATTCGTTTCTCTCTATTGAGGACTTTCTGATGAAGTTCAAATAGCAAAGATCTATCTTGTAGGGTTGTGGTAAGACTAAGACTGATACATAGTGCATTTTCCTAATCCTCTCCAAGCTTCGGGGTCCATTTCAGATCTTTTCTTTGACCTTCTATTCCACAATGGATGCCTTGGGTGCTCGACATGTCATGCCTTCTTTTGAGGTCTTTTGTGATCGTCTGACTCGTGAGCAAGCCAAGCTTAAGTAGTTGGATTCACTTTCAGGTTCACAGAACCAAGCATTGGTAGCCCAATCCTCCAAAGGAAAACAAAAGCAGAAACCGAAGCCTAAGAAAGATTCAGAGGCTAGTGAGAATCCCTCCAAGCCACCACCTAAGTTTGATTCAAAACCACAGTCCAATTCTAAATAGGGCAAATCTTCAAAGTCTGGTGAGTCTTCCTCCAAGACTAAGAAGAAACCTGGTGATCCTTGCAATTTTTGTGGCAAGGAAGGACATCCCGTTTCCAGGTGTTGGAAACATTTAGAGGCTTTGGAGGAAGCCATGCAGTAGCATAATATCAGTGCACCTCAGCCTCCTTCACAGCCCACAAGGAAAGGTCATGCTCTTTCTGCATGAGCATTATCCTCAGCATCCACTTGGATTCTAGATTCTGGTGCCTCTCACTATATGACACACACAGAGGATTTGGTCACCGCTCTTGCCCCTACAGGCACTAGACATATTACAGTTGGTGACTCAGCACAACTTTCCATTCAGGGTTCCGGTACTATTTCATTGGATGGTGGTTGTCTACAGGATGTGCTTTTGGTTCCTGACATTTCGACAAACCTTCTATCCGTTTATCAAATTTGCCACTCTGGCTCTGGTAAGACAGTTGAGTTCTCACCTCATGATGTGGTTATTCGAGATCTTCATGATCTTGACTTGGTTGTGGCTACTGGGAGTGTGGATTCTGCATCTCACTTATATAGTTTTGATGGCTTTGAGAGTTCAGACACTGTTGGTTCCTCTCTTATAGCACATGCAGATTCAGTGAGCAGGCTTTGGCATGAGCGTTTTGGCCATGTCAATTACAGATATCTACAACAGATGAGTACATAGGCACTTGTGATTGGGCTTCCACAGATTTCTTGTACTGATGGTGTATGTCGTGGTTGTGTCCTTGGCAAACATCATCGAGATCCTTTTCCTAAGGGTCGAGCCTCTCATGCTAGGGTAGCCCTTGAGTTGGTACACAGTGATCTTATGTCCTTTCCGACTCCTTCCTTTTCAGGGGCCCGTTATGTGCTCACTTTTATTGATGACTTCTCTAGACGTACATGGGTGTACTTTCTTAAGTACAAGTCTGATGTCTTTGACTCATTTAGGATTTTTAAGACATTTGTGGAGAAGCAATCTGGACTTTCTATCAGGAGGATATGCACAGATAATGGGGGGGAGTATGTTAATCAGGCTTTCAGAGATTTTTGCACTGAGCATGGTTTACAACATCAATTTACAATTCCTTACACCCCTCAGCAGAATGGTGTTGCTGAGAGAAAGAACAGAACCTTACGGGAGATGGAAAATTGTATGATATAGTCTCAAGATATGAGCTCTTCATTTTGGGCTGAGGCAGTCAATTGTGCCAATTATATTCAGAATCGGATGCCTCATAAGGCATTGCGACATATGACTCCTGAGGAGGCTTGGACCCATGTCAAGCCTGATGTTTCTACATTCCAAGTTTTTGATAGTGAGGCTTGGGCATTTATTCCTAATGCTCAGTGGAAAGCCATGGAGAGGAAGAGCCGATCACTCATCTTTGTTGGCTACTGTGAGGATGTTAAGGCATACAGGTTGTTTGATCCTGATTCCAGAGAGGTCCTGTTTCGACGGGATGTCCAATTTGATGAGCGCTATCCTCAGATGGATTCTCCATCACCAGCTTCTCCCTCATTGCCTACTCCTTCCTCTTCATCTCTTGAGGATTACTTATCTCTTGAGGATGATGTAGATGATGATCCACCATCTCCACCACCACCAGTTGCTCCATCTTTGCCGAGGTGGGCCTGTGATACTGTTGATGCAGCTGGTTCTTTGGCAGGTGATCCTTCAGATACTCGTCGCACTTGTGCTCAGACATCTGGTTCTAGTCTTTTGAGTCATGCCATTTCAGATGATCCTGAAAAGTTTTCAGAGGTGACAGGACACCTTGAGAGGGATAGGGCCATGGATGAGGAGTATTCTTCTTTGATGAAGAATCATACTTGGGATCTTTGTCCTCTTCCTAAGGGAAGAAAGTTGGTTCGGTGCAAGTGGGTGTATCATACCAAGTATGCTACAGATGGTTCTATTGATAAGTATAAGGCCTGTCTTGTTGCGAAGGGGTTTTCTCAGGTAGAGGGTATTGACTACTCTGAGACCTTTGCTCCTATCACCAAGATGAATTCTATATGCCTGGTACTTTCACTTGCAGCTTCATAGGGATGGACAGTGTTTCAGATGGATGTGAAGAGTGCCTTCTTGCATGGAGACCTACATGAGGAGATCTATATGGAGCAGCCTCAGGGATTTGTGCAGGACACTTCTTTGGTTTGCAGACTTCAACGTTCATTGTATGGTCTCAAACAAGCCCCTCGGGCTTGGTATGAGAAGATGGACTCTTTCTTTCTTTCCTCTCACTTCACACATTGTCATTTCGATCACACAGTGTATATTCAGCGTTAGGAGGGTGATCTTTTGATTCTTGTGCTATATGTAGATGATCTCATCATTACAGGTAGCTCATCCTCCATGATTCAGCGTGTTCAAAGAGCTTTGATGGAGCAGTTTGAGATGACAGATCTTGGTCTCTTACGCTTCTTTCTGGGTCTACAGGTTATTCAGTCTTCGGATGGGATTTCCATATTTCAGGAGAAGTATGCTCTTGATATGCTTCAGTGATTTGGCATGCTTGATTGCAAGTCTGCCCCCACTCCATTTCAGTCAGGTGTTGTTTTGTCTTCCACTTGCTCTACTCCTTCAGTAGACCCCACTTTATACAGGCAGTTGGTTGGCAGTTTGTTGTACCTGACACATTCTCGTCCTGATCTTTCCTTTGTGGTTGGCCTTGTCTCTCAGTTCTCTCATGATCCTCATGAGAGCCATTGGCAAGCAGCCAAATGTATTTTGAGGTACATTCAGAGCACCACTCATTATGGCATTCACTACACTTCAGGATCCCCTCACATCATTGGCTTCACTGACTCCGATTGGGCTGGTGATGTCAATGATCAAAAGTCTACTTCTGGCTTTGTTTTTTGCCTTGGTTCTGGTCCTATTACATGGTCTTGCAAGAAGCAGTCTGCTATTGCATTATCATCTACAGAGGCTGAGTACCATGCAACAGTGTTAGCCAGTCAAGAGGTTTTATGGCTTCGGCAGTTGATGATAGAGTTTGGGTTTCCTCCAGATTGTCCCACTATTCTTTGGTGTGACAATTAGAGTGCCATTCACATTTCTCGCAACCCAGTGGAGCATCAGTGGACAAAACACATTGAAATCCACATGCACTTCATCAGGCAGTTGATTCAGGATGGTTCTCTCATCTTGGAGTACATTCCTACAGAGGAGCAGGTTGCAGACATCTTCACTAAACCTTTGGCATCTCCGCGCTATCTTCAGTTGCGCTCCATGCTTGGGGTGAAGGAAGTTGTCCTTGGGGGGTCTCAGTGAGGCCTTCCTTCCTTCATGTTTTCTTTTTAGCATGATTCTTTATCTCTTTTTGGAGAGGAGTTTTTCCCACTGGGTTTTCTCCTTTACTCCGCTTTATAGAGATTTTCTTGTATTCGGGTACCTGATCAGGCCTTGTTGCCGGGACCCTTTATTGCATTGTAGTTCCTTTTCTTTCTTCTACATTGTTTGTAGCTGCATTGTAGCTCATCTTAAGGGGGGGTGTTAGAGTAAAGTAATTAATTAACTTTACTCTCCTCTTAAGATTTCACTTTATGCATATATTAGTCATTTAATAATTAATATTTAATTATTAAATGCACTCACCTTAGGGTTAGGTTTTCCTTTCGGTGTTGATCTCTTTTATAAGGATTGATCTCTTGTATTATTGTTATATTCTTGATTCATTTTTCTCTGATAATAAATCTTTTCACTTTGTTAGAGCCAAAACCCTTGTTTTCGTTCTCTCTCTTTCTCTGTGACAGGTTTCTTGCATGCAGGTTTCTTTGGGTTCTGTGGATTTGTATTTCTCAAATCCTACAGGACTTGTTTGATTTCTCTGATATGTTGACTTGTTATGTCTTCTTCTTGTATTTTTCTTTGGTATGCCATGTTTCTATGATCTTTAGCTATTCCGAATGTTTTTGGTTTCCATTTCTGCAATCTTCCATCTTTGTGCTCTAGTTAAAACAGGCATACACATACGTTAGATATTGTGCTAGGATTTGATTGTCTAAGAGTTGTTTCAATAAGTGATCAAATCTAATTGTAAATGTGATAAAGTGATATAACATGAAAAGATGATTCAAGTGTTTAAAAGTTTGCAAGTTTTTTGATCTTCGGTTTTGGAGTGCAATGCTGATGAAATTGATAAAACCAAGTCTAATAGGCATGATATATCCTATGATGTGGGACAAGGTTATCCTGACCAAAAATTGTAGTCTTGTGATAGAGGATGATAAATCCCGATGAGAAACTATGTTTTGAGTGATCAGTTTATCAAAGAGGGTGATAATGCACTTTGAGATGTTTAGATCTTGAACTTGTTGAAGGTGAATACTTGAAAATATTGAGGTGTCTATTTCTAGAATCTAATTTGATAGATGATAACTTGACCAAGCGAACCAAGAAGACAATCTAAGCACAAAATGACAAATATTAGGTGTTTATGGTCACTGTAAACTAACCAAGCAAATATGACAGTTCTGAAAAGACATGCAAGAAGATAGCTCTGGACTGACAAAGAGAGAAATTTGTATGACAATTTATACAACACCAGACGACAATTTAGATAGGCCCATATGACAAAATAGAAATCTCGCACGACAAAAGGCATAAACTTGTACGAGCTTTCTCACAGAACTAGATGACAAAAGATGACACAAAATTCTTTGCAAAGTTGACTCGTACGACAATTCTCACTGGACCATGTTAGGAACCGGAAGGACAACTGAGAGGGAGGGGGTGAATCAGTTGTCAATGAATTTAAACCCAATTATAACTTAATAAAACTTAATACCTAATACTGGTAAACCAAACTTAATGCCGATTGACAGATTAGTAGTTAATATAAATATCCTTGAAACTTAATGCATGAAACAGAAAGAGAAACAACATCCATAACACATAACACAAATATTTTTGATGTGGAAACCCTATAAGGGGAAAAACCATGGTGGGAAACCTTACCCACAATCGGATGATACTACTACAGATAGTATGTGTATACAAATGGAGTCTGCACATGCAGAAAGGCCAACCACCTAGAGAACACTACTCAAATAGGAGTCGCAATGACTACAGTAGGATGGTTAAATCCTAGAATAATGTACTGCTCAAAATAGCATCTCCAATGCTGGATTCAGTACCAGTTAAGATCTGACAAACACCTTCAAACCTTCCTTGAACATTCTCTATGGTCTACTCATATGATCTTGAATATTCGCTTATACCATGTTACAATACCATACCATAACCATATCATATATTTATCTCATAAATGAGATCTTACATATATACAAAACCTAAGACCAAATGTGTAGGTCGACTCACTAAGAATATTACAATTAAATCAATTAAAAATAAGTCTTGATGTGATGCATCATGTCTGCTCAATACATTTACAATAATATCCAATCAATAAATCATTTTCATAGCGTGTCGTGCTGATCTGGAATAGATAACGCATTCCGGTCCATAACCTAGACCAATCTATCCGTAACAACAAATATGTCAACTTGATTAGACCAATAACCAAAACACCAAAACCAAGTATCCAAACCAAGTCTTTGACATAATAAAGTGATCTCTAGATGATAACAAAGTCACCATCAGTGTCAGTGAACCATATAACCTGTGGGTGAGCATATACTAGTGACTGTGCAAAAGTCACTGACCTTGCCGGGGAACACAATGTGCCAGTTCATCAGTAAACCAATATAACCAGTGTCAAATCAACAATATAGATCTCTAGAAAGATAAGTGTTGACATCAATGACAAAACTAATGCAACACATCCACAATACCAAAAATCTCCCCCTTTGGCATTGATGGCAACACTAGATTGAAAAACATCCAAGTGCCGAAACAGAATGCCAAAAACCAAAAACCAACAATCTCCAAAATAGATCAATACCAGAAATCAAAACCAAAATACAAAGGGTATATATCTCTCCCCCAATGAATAATATCCCTCCAAAGAATATTTTTCCATAGATCTCTCTCCCCCTTTGACATCAAATGCCAAAGCAGTTAAGAAGAAATACCAAAACATACAACCAACTACTCCCCTAGAGAAGTAGCTCTCCTCCATCAAAGATGGAAAAAAAAAATCTCTGTTAGTTTCTGTCAGTTTGATGTCAATCTTTAATCATCTAAGTTTCTGCCAGTGAGGGTATTACCCCAAGCTATTCTCTGAGATATTCAAAGGTTTCCTTAGGCAAAGGATTTGTAAAGATATCTGCAATCTGCTCTTTAGTATTCGCATAAATCAATCTTACTTCTTTTGCTTCAACATTCTCTTTTAGAAAATTATATTTGATAGAAACATGCTTAGTCTTAGAGTGAAATACCAGATTCTTTGATATATCAATTGATGCTGAATTATCACAATAAATGATTATGGGTTCTTTGCATTTTAACTTTATGTCCTTCAACATTTTCTTAATCCATAATACCTGAGTACAATTAGTTGCTTCCACAACATATTCTAATTCTGTTATTGATAATGATGTACAACTCTTCTTCTTGCTTATCCATGAAATCAATCTGCTACCAAGAAATAATGAACCGCTAGTGGTACTCTTTCTGTCATCTACATCTCTTGCCCAATTTGCATCAGTGTATGCACTTAAATCAAAATTTTCATCTTTAGGATACTATAAACCAAGATTTGTTGTGCCTTGTAGATACCGGAAAATCCTTTTTACTACTGATTCATGATTTTCTTTATGATTACTCTGAAATATAGAAACAATACATACTACATTCATTATATCAGGTCTGGTTTGAGTCAAATACTATAAACCTCCTATTAGCACATATTTTAACAAAATATTTTATGCTATATAGAGGCCTTTTTCTTTTATCATATGAGCATTTATTACTGGTTTGCATGTGCAGGAACCTTATTGGTACAAGTAAAGTTCTCTAAGGATCAACTATTTCAAGAATGCCAAGGCATCACTCGGACACACTGAGGGCATGCACTAAGTATAGACTACACAAGGAATCCATTATGAAGCATTTGTCAATAGATGAGTCATTATGGTGTGATCAAGGATTGTCTTCTAGTATGTTTCAGACCTTGTGGGAAAAGTTGGGATCATCAATTTGCAGGATGGATGGCTCATTTGTGCTAAATTGTAAAATTTCACTTATCGACATAAGTAGTTCCAATGAAACCGCATTGGCAAGCCAAAGGAGGATTATTGGCATCACTTATACCGATGAAACAGAGTGAGGACTCATTGGAGCACTTAAAAAATACTCGACACGGTGCACACTCTTGGAAAGGTCATTCCAACGAGATAGCTTGTTCCGACGAGGTAGTAGGCAGTTGTTTTCTATCGGCTTGTATCGGCTTATCAACAAAGCATAGAAATTGCTATACTAATAACCTTTGAAACCATCAGTATAACTTATAATGGTGTGGAAAAGGTTATCATATAGTATCGCGAGATCATAAGTAATGAGAAAGTTTTATCCCAATACCTGATGACTAAAGGAAACTGAACGCGAGCCCATCAGAAAAAAGAACCATATCAGAGTAGTGCAAAAATAGCTAGATCGATCCCCGATGACATGGAGAATTGGAAGGCGGAACTATCAGTATTACCTATACCGATAAAACAAACTCGGAAGCATAAAACACAAAAGTGCACCGGGAACTCATTGGGACTTTGGGAGGAATAGAAAAAGGCTATTCTGACCCCCGGTGAAGATAGAAGCACTTGCGGGGGCATTGGCATGAGTTATACAGATAAAGAAAGCATCTAATGAGGATTCATTGGGACATCGGAAGAAGAACTTTTATGCTATGCCGAAACCCAATAGGACTATTTAGGCAAATGGTAAGTGCAAGGAGTTCCTCAGGATAACTTATGCCGATAACGTGGTGGTCTTAGTCAGAATGTGGATTCGTATATTGAGATCATCAGGGCATCAAAGGGACATGAAATAAACTATGCCGACACCTGATGAGTTAAGTAAAAGGAAACTAAAGGCGAATGCATCGGGGAGAGTTATGCCGATGGAGCGTTAAAACAAAAGGCAAAGCTAAGACTGAAGTGATAACCATCAGGATGAAATGAACCATCAGGATAAAGAAAAAATTTCTATCCCGAGACCTGATAAGTGGGCCAGGATAGTTTTTGCCGATCAAAAAGAAAAAAGCAGTAAAGTCATAACAACCGACGCCAAACATTTGAATCATTGGGAGGAGTCTCGCTAATTAGCTGTTGGACATCTTGATGACAATGACTAGCAAAATGGTTTCCATTAAATGCATCAATTGAGTAGATACGTTGCCGCATGAAGAAAATCCATCAACATTGCAATAATGAATTACAAGATTGGACTCCTTGGGACATATAACCAATATTGCAGAGCAACATTTCTCATGAAGTTATTGTAGAAAGATATCAAGTGCTTATTGAGAAAATTTCTAAGTTACTGAGCATAGAGTGAAGGAATTTGCAGAGATGGAGGGGTCAAGCTCAAGAGGGAAGTGAAAGGTTGCTGAAATATCTAGTACCACAACAAAGAAATCAAATGGTGAGGTTAGTGATGTTCGAAGAAAACTAAATCAGGACATGATGGACCAAATGGGATCTCCAAGAGATAGGTCATGCAGAGCTAAGGTAAATTTGCCTATCTACGACTAGTTGGAGGATAGATACAGAGAGATTAGAGATGTATTCACCACAATGTGAGGGCATGAGTTGTTCCCTTTCCATTACTTCTGTAGGGATGAGCCCATGCCAATTTCAAACCCATGGAAAACTGGTCTAGGTAAACTTGTAGTACCCAATGTGTTTGTGAATATTGATTTGTTGAAGCTTTTAGTAAGACATTATGATGCAAACAAGTGATGCATTATGTTGCCTGATGGGACTGCTCTAGTGCACTTTGCAAAGGCTACAATTCAGGAAGTTTTTGCAGTAGATTTGGAGGCAGATGTGCCTTTATCTTTTGTAGATTTAAAAGAGGAGTACAGGAAGATGGACACTACATACCAGGGCTGGAACCTCATTGTCCACAAAGTAGAGAAGGGGAGGCTAATAGAGGAAGATGGTCCTCCTTATGACATGACTATTTTCAAGAAGTATCTGCAATATACATATATGGCTTGTGGTCAGGTGGGAGGAGTTGAAGCTCCTGATGTGACAAACATAGGACCATTGGTTCTAGTAGCAGAAATTCAGAGGTATGAGAGTAGGGTTTTTGACTTCACTTTGTACCTGGTAGATAGATTGCATGAAGGTTTCTTAAACTTGAAGGAAAATCTAGACAAATATTTCAATCACTATTCACTGTTAATGCATATTATTTTATTTTTTTGGGAAACTTAGAGGATTATGGCCAGAAGAATTGAATGTAAATACAGTTGGGAAGGATGGAAAGGAGCAATCAGTGCAATTATGGGTTTCCCTTTGGGATTTAAGATTTGTCAATTCTCATTACCTCAAATTTGAGGAATTCTTTGTCAAACCAATTTTCTTTCTTTTTGGTGAGCATCGACAAGGGTCATTTTCTAAGGAGGTCAAGAAGTTTCTTAGGCCTCATGAGCACGGAAATCCAAAGGTCAATCACAACTATGGTGATTGGTACTCATGCCAAAACTTCACTTTTATTCGATGCTATGGATTTGAGAGTTATCCATATGTGCTACCAAAGCCTACACCAGACAGGATTGCCTTCTTGGAAGTTGTAAGGTAGTTAAGTGTGTCTAATGCCAAACATTTCGAAGGAACACACAAGCAAGCTTTCCTCCCTGGCACACTTCACTTTCAGGATTTTAAAATTGTATCAACCAGGGCATATGAGGCCATTGACTGGAAGCTGGTGAATGAATACAACTTGTTTCAGCATGCATCTAGAACACACTATGATCCTGAGGGTTTCATCCATTCAAGCAGGAAAAGACAAGAGTTGGGAGATTACTTCCATCAAGAGGATGAATTTGAAGACATTTACAAAAATAAGGAGGTGGAAGAGCTTGCAGAAGTTATGGGGACCCTGGAGAAGAAGCTAGAGGAAAGAAGGAAGAGACTAGAAAAATGGAGGGAGAACCAGCCCAAAGTGATTCAGGGGAAAATGAAGTAGTCTCCAAGCTCTGTGCACTTGAGAAGGAGAAGGAGTCAGAAGCAGAGAATAGACTTATTGTTGCTCTGAATGCAGAAATAGATGAAATAATGATAGAGCATGTTTCTTTTGTATCTGATGATCAATTCATTAAGTCTAAGGAATTCAAATCATTGCTATACCACTTCAACGGTAAGAAATTAAGGGAAGCAGTGTCAAATGTTACCCCTGAGAATGAAGCAGGAATGATAAAGAGATTGAAGAAAGACATTGATACAGAAGTTGAGACTATGGCCCCACAAAAGGGCAGACAATTGCTAGTAGAGGTAGGAATAATTGTGTTTCCAGGATGGGACCTGAGTGCTTCATTTATTTTTGATTCTTTGTTACATTTAGATAATAATAATATGAAATTGAATATCCAAGGAGTGCAAGATATTTTTATTGGATCAAGATATGATCCAAATGAGAAAGAAATGTTATTGTGGGCCTTATATCCTCCTAATAAAAGGCCAAAATTCATTGATGTAGATAAAGCTTTTGGTCACATGATGACCTTGAAAGTTGGAGAAGTAGATCCTATGGTCACAGCTGACATGGGTATTAATATTTCAAAATTCAATAAGGCCCAAATGAAACATGAGATAGTAGAGAAGAATAAGTATAAGGCTTTATATGAAGAGACGCTTAAGAGGAGTGGGCACTTGGATCCCCAAATTACAGATTTTGGAGGCCAATGGAAGAAAAAATTTGAAAAGCTATATTATGAATACAATAAGTTGAAAAAGGAGATGAGAAGCATTAGGGCCAATACCGTTTGTGTGTTACTAAGTAAGAGATATGACAATATGGAGAAAGCATTGAATGAATTCTAGGATGAATATTAGAGGAACATGGACAATATGGTTTCACAAACCAAAATTTGAGATAGAGTCGACATGTTGTTACAGGATGCATCGACCAGAGATAAAATAAAGAAGTAGGTCCAGGGTCTGCTTGTTACATACAAGGAAATTACAAAGGAATTGAAGTCTGAATTTGATGAATGCCAATAGATTGTTCAGCATGGCGTTCCCAGTCTGGTAGATGATGCAGGTGTGATCAAAGACAAAACTGTATGGATCTTTGAGTGCAAGTGTATGCTTAGTGCAACCCAAGCCATCGCCAGAGCAAATGTACTTGACATGAATGACATAGCCGATCAGTTGGAGAATTTTTATGTGATCGAGAATGCAGCCAAGGATGCGATCTTCAATGCTACAACATACAGGGATCCGGGCTACTTGCGGCATATTAAAAAATGTGGACGACGGCTGGATTGAAAGTCTTAGTGTTGTGTTTTAGTTTGTGTAATGTAATTGATATCTTAGTTTGGCTTTTTAATTACTGTTCAGTTAGTTGTTAAGATAATGAAAGGGTGTGTCCTTTCATTCATGTCTTTCAGCATATGTATTTGTATTGAGTTATTTTGTATCAAATGGAGGAGAGTTTTTTTTTGGGGAACTTCATACTGCTGTAGGGAGTGAAAGTCATATGTATTAGGAAAATTTATAGTAAGAAGAAGTATCATTTTTGTGCAAGCAAATTGTAATGAAGTATCTCCAAGTGTAGCTTTTGTGTACTATCATTTCTCAGAGATTAATATACAAGATTCGCTATTTCTACTCCAAATGCATTGTCTACTTTCTATGTTGATGAAGCTTTCCTTGTTCTCTTGATAAATCTATTTAAGGATTTGCTATAAGGTGAATCACATGTTTTTTACATTAAATGTGAGATTGGGTTCTTATTTTTATGTGACACATACTAAACCATTATAGTGATTATTAATATTGTCTCCTGAGTTGATAAAGTTATTTGTCCACAAAGTATCATATATATTCTGAGATAGAGGCACTGGTTTGTTATTCATTCTCTGAGATTTTGATTTGATATGCATAAGGTCCTTGAGAGAAAAGCATTCTTCTGAAACCTTTTGAACTATTCTATTGCATATTTCTTGAATGTCCTGAAAGCATTTTATTTCCAAAATACTACAAACTTTAGACATAGTTATCTTTACATTCAATTTTCCATTTCAAAAAGCATTGAAATAAAAGTATTCAACAGTAGCAGGAAATTATTGCCATTCTTGCAAAGAACTATCTTAGAAAAGTTTAAATCCACTATAAATAACCTCTTTTATGCTTGAGAGGAAGAGGCACACCCACTTGGGTTTAGTGGAGCCTAAAGTGCAAAGGGATTTGTTCTTCGACCATCCTTGTTCATTGGCCAAGACTGATTGGACTAGTTGAGGATTTGGTAAAGTCTTTTGGTTTTCCAACCTGTGGTTTTGGGCACCAACAGATTGGCGACTCTACTGGGGAGTTGTGATAGGAAGTACTTAAATTTTTGGTGGTTTCATTTCAGACTCTCCTGGAGGAAAGAGCCCGAAAGATTAGTAAAAGATATTATTCCTCTTAGGAGGTGGCGTCTTTACATGTAATACATGAGTAATGATTGGTATGTTGAGAAAATAAAAGAAACTCCTAGAAATTTATTGTTAAGATTTATGCAGGGGAGGAGATCTCTGCACAAAGGACAAGAAGATCTTGTTCAGTTGAGTCCCAAGAAAAGGAACAAAGGAAAAAAATCAAACATGGTATTTGAAGGATATAAGAGATTTCCTAGTAGGGAGGAAAATTCTTCGTCTACTGGAAAATATGAGAATAGAGAAGAAAATCCTTTTCATAAAATAAGTTCAAAGGATAATAGACATAGCCATGATGAGATCATGAATGCTGATGAACAGGAAGAAAAATAGTGTGATGATCATATTCTTAAATTGGCAGATATGAGTGCTGATGATGCCAAGATGGCAAGGGCACTTAAAAGACAACCAAATTGGGTGTTACAAAAACTAGGAATTGAGAGAAATAATATTTCAAGCCCCAAAACAAAAAAAGTAGGAGAAGAGAGAGGTGAAACAAGTAGATAAGTAGTTCCAAAATAGAGTCCCCCTCATATGAGGAGAATGGACCAACCTTTTGTAACCTATGACAACCTATTAGTGAATGAGAATAGAATATGGAGGGATGTGCATAGGGATCAAAGTGAAGAGAGGCCGAAGGATGAAATAAGGAATGGAGATAGGGGAGATTATGGGACTTGGAATAACACAAGTAGGGGTAACCATATACAAAATAATGGGGTTGGTAGCGATCAAAATAATAGACATAATAGAGGAAACAATGACAATTATGGAAATGGCAATGGTGGAAGTAGGAACAATAATAATGGCAATAATAATGGTGGAAGAAATAATGGGAACAATGGAAATTATGGTAACAATGGTGGATTCAATAGAGGAGTTATGAATAATAAAAACAACCATCATGTTGGCAGACAACCCTTAGTCATTGAAAGATATAGATAGTTGGATTTCACTGGCATTGCTGGTTATCCAAATCAAATCACAAATGATTTAAGGTTAGTAATCCCCAATTTCTCAGGGAATGGTGTTGAAGCAATAGAACAACATGTGGTTAATATAAAAAATATCATCGAAGAATTTGAAATTCCTCATGAAGATGTATTCATGAAACTGTTTGTCCAATCTCTGACCGAGGATGCAGGAGAATGGTATAGAAGCCTTCCTGATAGATGTATTTGCAGATACCAGGAATTTATAACGCTATTCTTAGAGGAATTTGGAGAACACAATGATCCTTCATTTGCACCTCATGAATTAACAAGTATAAGAAAAAATCAAAATGAATCAGTTGCTGAATTTAATAAAAGATTTAATAAAGTATTAAATAGAATACCCAGAGATATTAGACCTGTTGATTCATTTTTGATTAACTTCTATTTGAGTGCCTTTGACAACAAAACTCATTATGTGATTTTGTCTCATAGACCTGACACTTTATAGCAAGCGTTCAAAACAACCACTACTATTGAAAATAATAGGAAGGTTACTGGAAAGATTGCTAAAAGAGATGATCCAAAATTGTACAGCTCCAGGAATCCCAAGAAAGATGATCTTACTCAGATCATGGACATGCTTAAGGACTTGAAAGGTAAGAAAAATCCTAATGAAAGGCCATCATATAGGAACAATAAGCAAATGAACTACAATGGACCAAGATTGCATGACATGCCATACAATACAAATTGGAAAGATGGAAAACTAGTAAAACCTAATATGAACAAAGAGACTCCTCATCCATTAAAGAAAGTCACAAATTTTGTAGAAGAGTATCCATGGTGTGATGTATGTAATCTGCCTCATGCTGCAGAACAATGCATGATGCCCAGGGTTTGATAGAAGAAGAGAATGAAAATGAGGATTATGAACCAACTGTGAATGCCCTATCATCTGAGCTGTATTGGGGAAGAAATGATGACTTATCTGAAGAAGAAAAATATTCTGATGTGCATTGAAAAAGAGAGAATTTTCAATATAGCATATAATAGGTTTTTTCCGATGACGACGAAGATATCCCTACTTTGAGAAAATTGTTTCAAGAAGAAGTAGTGCCTTCTTTGAGAAATGTGACTTAAGAAGAAAAGAAAGCTTTCACTATCACAACTGTAGAACAAGTGAAAAGAAATTATAAGCCGACGAATAGGAATGTTAACAATGAGAAGGGAAGGCCAGTGGGTATCTTTGTCAAAGTCACAAAATCTGGTGGGACAAAAATTAATGTAGCCAAGGGTAAGGATGCTGGTGCCAAAAAAGGGATAGAGCCAGAAAAGAATAAGCCAATTGAAATTCCAAAGCTTGTCAAGCTAGTGGAGAAAAAACAAATTAGTAAGCCTTCTTCAAACTGTGCAACTTTTATGTCTCAAGCGTTGTCTTAGGTAAAAATTTCTATGCCCTTGCTTGAAGTAATGAAATTTCCAGAATATAAAGATGAGGCCTTGAAGATTATACCAAACATTGGGGATCTAAATGAAAATGTTGCTAAGTTAAAAGAGGATCCTCCAGTAATTTACTTAGGCACATCTATCACGAAAAACCTCACACAAGTTGATCCATTCTATTTGACATTGTTAATTAACAATAAAATGGTCAAGAATTGTATGATAGATTCAGGGGCAACGGTTAACATCATGCCTGAAGATGTCATGAGAGATCTGGGGATGCATGTTGACACACCTTATGGTAAGTTCTATGCCATGGACAATAGGTCTGTACCGATGGTGGGTATTATGAAAGACGTAGAGTTCAGGTTTCTAGCTTGCCCGGATACCACATATAAGACCAACATCACAATGGTATAGGTTCATGCAAACTAGAGAATGTTGTTGTCCAGGAAATGGTCAAATCTAGTGGGTGGTCACATTTAGCTTGATCTATCCTATGCTACTATTGCAGTAGAAGAGATAGCGGTGAGAATAAATAGAGAGTCAAGATCTCCATATATCATAGAAGAAGTTGATCCTGATGAAGCAACTCATTTTTCCCATTCTGATATGGACAACTTTTAGGTAAGTATTTCTAACCTTTAGAGATCAATGAAGTTACACAAATAGTTAAACAAAATGAAAACTTAATTTGGAAATTATACTTTGATGGTGCTTGGAGTAAGGAAGGAAACAGAGCAAGAGTTGTACTTGTTTCACCTAATAATTTTTTTTTCAAATACTCTTTCTTGTTAACCTTTGAATGTACTAACAATGTTGCTGAATATGAGGCCCTTCTACTAGGACTTAAATTAGCAAGTAAACATGGCATTAAGCTAAAAACAATTAATGGTGATTCAGAATTAGCCGTTTCACAGGTTAGAGGTAAATTCGCTGCAAAAAATGAAAAATTAAGAAATTACAGGAACAAAGTATGGGATTGCATTGAATTATTTGACGCTTTCTCCATCAATTGGACCGAAAGATCAAATAATATTTGGGCAGATTTCATGGATAAATTGGCTATCAAGCATAATGACATCCCTTTGGATGATATTACCCAAGTAGAAATCAAGACCAGACCGTCAGTGCCTGATAATGTGAAAAGTTGGCAAGTTTTTGATGATGACAAGGATCTACCGAAATTGTTATTTTGTGAGGATCAATATGAGCACCCATGGATTGATTGGAATGGACTTGTGGAGGATAAGGATGACAAGGAGAATATACTTGGGCAAGAGGTATTGCAGCTAAAAATAAATAAAATTCCAAAAGGATTGATAGAGCTTGAAAGAATGTTTGATGATAGAGATGTAATGAATTTCAAACCTAATTCAGGAGGATGTGAGGATGTTGAAAAAATAAACTTGGGAAGTGAAAGCAATCTAAGAGAAGTATATACTGGGAAAAGGCTCACACCGAAAATCAGAACTAAAATGATTAATCTGCTGAGAAAGTATAGGCATGTTTTCACTTGGTCATATGATGATCTTAAAGCATACAGGGAAGATTTGTTCCAGCATGAGATACCTTTGAAGCCCGATGCAAAACCTTTCAGACAAAAGAAAAGGCCTATAAACCCTACCTTGGATCCTAAGATGAAGGAGGAACTGATGAAAATGAGGAATGTTGGTATTATTGAGCCCATAAGGCAATCAACATGTAGGATTTGAGAAATACAAATCCACAGAACCCAAAAGAAACCTGCATGCAAGAAACCTGTCACAGAGAAAGAGAGAGAACGAATACAAGGGTTTTGGCTCTGACAAAGAGAAAAGATGTATTATCAGAGAAAAATGAATCAAGAATATGAATAATACAAGAGATCAATCCTTATAAAGGAGATCAACACCAAAAGGAAAACCTAACCCTAAGGTGTGAGCATTTAATAATTAAATATTAATTATTAAATGACTAATGTATGCATAAAGAGAAATCTTAAGAGGAGAGCAAAGTTAATTAATTACTTTACTCTAACACCCCCCCTTAAGATGAGCTACAATGCAGCTACAAACAATGCAGAAAAAAGCAAAGGAACTACAATGCAAAAGAGGGTCCCGGCAACAAGGCCTGATGAGGTACCCAAATACAAGAAAATCTCTATAAAGCGGAGTAAAGGAGAAAACCCAGTGGGAAAAAACTCCTCTCCAAAAAGAGATAAAGAATCATGCTGAAAAGAAAACATGAAGGAAGGAAGGCCTCACTGAGACCCCCCAAGGACAACTTCCTTCACCCCAAGCATTGAGCACAACTGAAGATAGCGCGGAGATGCCAAAGGTTTAGTGAAGATGTCAGCAACCTGCTCCTCTGTAGGAATATACTCCAAGATGAGAGAACCATCCTGAATCAACTGTCTGATGAAGTGCATGTGGATTTCAATGTGCTTTGTCCGCTGATGCTCCACTGGGTTGCGAGAAATGTGAATGGCGCTCTGGTTGTCACACCAAAGAATAGTGGGACAATCTGGAAGAAACCCAAACTCTGTCATCGATTGCCGAAGCCATAAAACCTCCTGACTGGCTAACACTGCTGCACGGTACTCAGCCTCTGTAGATGATAATGCAATAGCAGACTGCTTCTTGCAAGACCATGTAATAGGACCAGAACCAAGGCAAAAAACGAAGCCAGAAGTAGACTTCCGATCATTGACATCACCAGCCCAATCGGAGTCAGTGAAGCCAATGATATGAGGGGATCCTAAAGAGTAGTGAATGCCATAATGTGTGGTGCCCCGAATATATCTCAAAATACGTTTGGTTGCTTGCCAATGGCTCTCATGAGGATCATGGGAGAACCGAGAGACAAGGCCAACCGCAAAGGAAAGATCAGGACGAGAATGTGTCAGGTACAACAGACTGCCAACCAACTGCCTGTATAAAGTGGGGTCTACTGAAGGAGTAGAGCAAGTGGAAGACAAAACAACACCTGACTGAAATGGAGTGGGGGCAGACTTGCAATCAAGCATGCCAAATCGCTGAAGCATATCAAGAGCATACTTCTCCTGAAAAATGGAAATCCCATCCGAAGACTGAATAGCCTGTAGACCCAGAAAGAAGTGCAAGAGACCAAGATCGGTCATCTCAAACTGCTCCATCAAAGCTCTCTGAACACTCTGAATCATGGAGGATGAGCTACCTGTAATGATGAGATCATCTACATATAGCACTAGAATCAAAAGATCACCCTCCTGACGCTGAATATAGACTGTGTGATTGGAATGACAGCGTGTGAAGTGCGAGGAAAGCAAGAAGGAGTCCATCTTCTCATACCAAGCCCTGGGGGCTTGTTTGAGACCATACAATGAACGTCGAAGTCTGCAAACCAAAGAAGTGTCCTGCACAAAACCCTGAGGCTGTTCCATATAGATCTCCTCATGTAGGTCTCCATGCAAGAAGGCACTCTTCACATCCATCTGAAACACTGTCCATCCCTGTGAAGCTGCAAGTGAAAGTACCAGGCGTATAGAATTCATCTTGGCGACAGGAGCAAAGGTCTCAGAGTAGTCAATACCCTCTACCTGAGAAAACCCCTTCGCAACAAGACGGGCCTTATACTTATCAATGGAACCATCTGCAGCATACTTGGTACGATACACCCACTTGCACCGAACCAACTTTCTTCCTTTAGGAAGAGGACAAAGATCCCAAGTATGATTCTTCATCAAAGAAGAATACTCCTCATCCATGGCCCTATCCCACTCTGGGTGTCCTGTCGCCTCTGAAAACTTTTGAGGATCATCTGAAAGGGTATGACTCAAAAGACTAGAACCAGATGTCTGAGCACGAGTGCGACGAGTATCTGAAGGATCACCTGCCAAAGAACCAGCTGCATCAACAGTATCACAGGCCCACTTCGGCAAAGACGGAGCAACTGGTGGTGGTGGAGATGGTGGATCATGATCTACATCATCCTCAAGAGATAAGTAATCCTCAAGAGATGAAGAGGAAGGAGTAGGCAATGAGGGAGAAGCTGGTGATGGAGAATCCATCTGAGGATAGCACTCATCAAACTGGACATCCCGCCGAAACAAGACCTCTCTGGAATCAGGATCAAACAACCTGTATGCCTTAACATCCTCACAGTAGCCAACAAATATGAGTGGTCGGCTCTTCCTCTCCATGGCTATCCGCTGAGCATCAGGAATAAATGCCCAAGCCTCACTACCAAAAACTCGGAATGTAGAAACATCAGGCTTGACATGGGTCCAAGCCTCCTCAGGAGTCATATGTCGTAATGCCTTATGGGGCATCCGGTTCTGAATATAATTGGCACAATTGACTGCCTCAGCCCAAAATGAAGAACTCATAGCTCGAGACTGTATCATACAATTTGCCATCTCCCGTAAGGTTCTGTTCTTTCTCTCAGCAACACCATTCTGTTGAGGGGTATAAGGAACTGTAAACTGATGCTGTAAACCATGCTCAGTGCAAAAATCTCTGAAAGCCTGATTTACATACTCCCCCCCATTATCTGTGCGTATCCTCCTGATAGAAAGTCCAGATTGCTTCTCCACAAATGTCTTAAACTTCCTGAAAGAGTCAAAGACATCAGACTTGTACTTAAGAAAGTACACCCATGTACGTCTGGAGAAGTCATCAATAAAAGTGAGTACATAACGGGCCCCTGAAAAAGGAGTCGGAAAGGACATAAGATCACTGTGTACCAACTCTAGGGCTGCCCTAGCACGAGAGGCTCGACCCTTAGGAAAAAGATCTCGATGATGTTTACCAAGGACACAACCATGACATACACCATCTGTACAAGAAATCTGTGGAAGCCCAATCACAAGTGCCTGTGTACTCATCTGCTGTAGATATCTGTAATTGACATGACCAAAACGCTCATGCCAAAGCCTGCTCACTGAATCTGCATGTGCTATAAGAGAGGAACCAACAGTGTCTGAACTCTCAAAGCCATCAAAACTATATAAGTGAGATGTAGAATCCACACTCCCAGTAGCCACAACCAAGTCAGGATCATGAAGATCTCGAATAACCACATCATGTGGAGAGAACTCAACTGTCTTACCAGAGCCAGAGTGGCAAATCTGATAAACAGATAGAAGGTTTGTCGAAATGTCAGGAACCAAAAGCACATCCTGAAGACAACCACCATCCAATGAAACAGTACCAGAACCCTGAACGAAAAGTTGTGCTGAGTCACCAACTGCAATATGTCGAGTGCCTGTAGGAGCAAGAGCGGTGACCAAATCCTGTGTGTGTGTCATATGGTGAGAGGCACCAGAATCTAGAATCCAAGTGGACGCTGAGGACAATGCTCGTGCAGAAAGAGCATGACCTTTCCCTGTGGGCTGTGAAGGAGGCTGTGGTGCACTGATATTATGCTGCTGCATGGCTTCCTCCAAAGCCTCTAAACGTTTCCAACACCTGGAAACGGGATGTCCTTCCTTGCCACAAAAACTGCAAGGATCACCTGATTTCTTCTTAGTCTTGGAGGAAGACTCACCAGACTTTGAAGATTTGCCCTGTTTAGAATTGAATTGTGGTTTTGAATCAGACTTAGGTGGTGGCTTGGAGGGATTCTCACTAGCCTCTGAATCTTTCTTAGGCTTCGATTTCTGCTTCTGTTTTCCTTTGGAGGACTGGGCTACCAATGCTTGGTTCTGTGAACCTAAAAGTGAATCCAACTGCTTAAGCTTAGCTTGCTCACGAGTCAGACGATCACAAAAGACCTCAAAGGAAGGCATGACATGTCGAGCACCCAAGGCATCCATGGTGGAATAGAAGGTCGAAGAGAAGATCTGAAATGGACCCCGAAGCTTGGAGAGAATCAGGAAAATGCACTCTGTATCAGTCTTAGTCTTACCACAACCCTGCAAGATTGATCTTTGCTGTTTGAACTTCATCAGAAAGTCCTCAATAGAAGGAAACGAATCAGGTACCAAGGAAGTTAACTCTGCCTCAAGCTGCAAAGCTCTGAACTCGTTGACAGTACCAAAAAGTCCTTCAAACTTGATCCAAATGGCTCGAGGAGTGAGACAACCCTCAAGATGAAACTGGAGACTGTCAGAAATGTGTAAAGCCATCAATCCCATAGCCTGATCCATATTGTTCCTGTGCTGCATAATCTCAAAAGGACGTGTCAACTGAGGCTGAACCTCATCCAAACAGGACCATAACCCTTTTGACTGGAGAAGAGTCATCATGCGACCCTTCCAAGTGTGGTAATTATGCGGTGTGAGAGATTCAATAGGTCTGTCTGCCATCCTGTAAACTGTGCCTCAACTGCTCTGAATTTTTAATTATTATTAAGTGGTCTTTCAGAACTAGACAGAAGATGCAGAAGGGGGTTTGATTTTTTTGTATTGGTGTTTGTAAATTCTATTTTTCTGATGTAAATAACAGAAAGCAAGAGAAAACACCCCCCCACAATGCAAAAAACTAATCCCCAGTACAAACTGAAAGCCAGAAAATGATAGAAAGCAATAACGGGTTGAGACAAAATTTGGAGCACCTGAATATTTTTCTGATGAAATAGACTGTAGATCTGAAAAGAGCATAGAACCACCTTTCTGATGCCTATTCGCTTTTGAAAAACGGAGTCCGTATGCAAAAGATATGGCTCCTGGAGTGCAAAAAACTTGTTCTGACTTCGACTGGCAAAAAACACTACAAAACGGAAAAATCAGAAAAAAAGATCTGCATCTTTTAGATTGGGCTCGGAACCAGCTTTCCAACGCCTATTTTCATTCGAAAATCCGAGCTAAAATACCCGAGTTATACCCGATTTAGTAAAACTGCTCCTAAAGGACCCAAATAAGCTCTTATAGCCCTCAAGGGCTAAAAAAAATAGGCCCCTGGTCCTCTGGGTGACCAGGAGCTGGCGCAGGGGGGGCTGGCGGTGCGGAGGCGGCGCAGGGGCGGCGCAGCTGGATCCGGTGGGGTGCAGGCGGCGCGGGTGGCGGCGGTTTTCGCCGGTGGCGCGGCAGTGGGGATCGGGCCGCGGCCGGTGGTTACCACCGGCGGCGGTGGCCGCCGGGCTATGCACCGGTGGTGCTGGCCTTAAAAAAGGGCTGCGCCCGGTTTTAAAAAACCGTGGGGTTTTTTTGTTTTTTTTTTTTGATTTTTTTGAAAATTTCGCCTCGGTTGTCGTGCCCTAGGGCCGTACGGCCTTGGGGCCAAAAAAAATTTGCCTCCTGGTGCAACTGTGTCCAAATCGGACGAATTTTATATGGAAATAGGGGTTTTTGGGCGCTACGAGCTCAACGGTGAGGTCCGTTTGGGCTCAAAGTGCACCGAAAAAAAATACCCCCTATTCCAAAATAAAAAAACAGAAGACAAACACAGATCTGATGCAACCAAAACCTGGATCTCAAAATCTTTCAAAATTCTGAACAAGCTGCAGCAGATCCAGCTCTGATACCATGTAGGATTTGAGAAATACAAATCCACAGAACCCAAAAGAAACCTGCATGCAAGAAACCTGTCACAGAGAAAGAGAGAGAACGAATACAAGGGTTTTGGCTCTGACAAAGAGAAAAGATGTATTATCAGAGAAAAATGAATCAAGAATATGAATAATACAAGAGATCAATCCTTATAAAGGAGATCAACACCAAAAGGAAAACCTAACCCTAAGGTGTGAGCATTTAATAATTAAATATTAATTATTAAATGACTAATGTATGCATAAAGAGAAATCTTAAGAGGAGAGCAAAGTTAATTAATTACTTTACTCTAACACAACATGGGTATCAAATCTAGTCCTAGTCAGAAAAAAGAACGGTGACATCAGACTGTGTGTGGATTTCAGAAATTTAAATATTTCATCCTTGAAAAATAATTATGCTTTGCCCAACATGGAAGATTTGTTGCAGAAAGTCATAGGGAATGAGTTGTTATCTATGATGGATGGCTTCTCAGGCTATAATCAAGTCAAAGTAAGGGAAGCGGAAAAATTCAAAACTGCTTTCACTTCACCTTGGGGTACCTATGTTTATGCTAGGATGCCTTTTGGTCTAACAAATGGAGGAGCTACATTCTAGAGAGCTATGGACATGGCCTTTGAGGGCATGATTGATTGTGTCTTAGCAGTATATCAAGATGATATGATTTCTTACTTTAAAAGGGCAGAAAATCATTGTAATGATCCGGAAAATATTTTTATTAGAGCACTAGAATATGACATATTCCTAAAAATGTCATTTTGGGGTTACTGAAGGAAAATTGTTAGGTCATATTGTCTCCAAAGATGGAGTTAAAATTGATCCAGAAAGGAATGCTACTATTGATAAGATTCAAATTCCAAAAACTATTAAGGCAATCCAATATTTCTTTGGTCAAATCAACTTTGTGAGAAGGTTTGTTTCAAACTTATCTGAAATCATAAAGCCTATTTCTAAAATGTAGAAAAGGGGTGCTGAAATAAAAAGGACAAATGAAGCTCTTGAAGCCTTTGTAAATATTAAAAGAGCCATCAAGGAAGCCCCTATATTAAAATCGTCTGATTTCTCTAAGTCATTTCAAGTGTTTCCATTCGCTTCATTCCATACTATTACTGTTGTCATGTTACAAAAGAATGATGAGGGTCATGAATAGCCAGTGGCATTTTTTAGCAAAACATTGCAAGCATCTGAATTGAATTATGATGTAAATGAAAAACAAGCTTATGCTCTAGTGAAAGCTGTGAAATATTTTAGACCATATCTAGTTGGTGCCACCATTATTTCCTATGTACCAAATGCTGTTGTTTAAGACATTTTTAGATAATCAAAAACTACTGGAAGGAGATGCAGATGGATAAACCAGATCCAGGAATTCAATATTGATCTACAAATCACAAAGTTGGTAAGAGGTCAAGGTTTAGCAAAATTGATGGCAGAATACAATCTTGAAGCAACACAAGCAAATCAAATGGAGTTGGAAGATGCACAAATGAGCATTGAAAGATGCCCTTGGTATACAAATATTGTTCACTTCTTGAAATACATGAAATGTCCGGATAGTTTAAATGATAGTTAAAGAAGAACTTTAAAGCTTCAAACATCTAGGTATGAATTACTTAATGGGGATCTATACTAGAAAAATAGAGATGGTATTCTTCTATTGTGTCTAGATAAGCGTCAAGCATCTACTATTTTAAAAGATTTACATGAAGGTGTATGTGGAGGTCACTTCTCAGCTAAAACTACTGCTCACAAAATTCTTAATGCTGGTTATTGCTGGCCTCAAGTTTTCAAGGATTGTCATACTTATGTCAGAAAATGTGAGGCTTGTCAAATTTTTTTAGGGAAACTCAAATATAATGGAGCCATTCCTCTCAGGCCCATGCATAAAGAAGAACCATTCCATATGTGGGGTATTGACTTCATAGGAGAGATAGCAAATGAATCTAGTGGTGGGCATAAATGGATTTTGGTTGCTACTAACTATTTTACTAAATGGGTTGAGGCTATTCCTACAAGACAAGCTACAAGAAAAGTGGTGACAAAGTTTCTCTTAGAAAATATTCTGACCAGATTTGGAGTACCTGGGAAGATTGTAGTAGACAATGAGATGTGTTTTAGATCCAAGGAGTTCTCTGATTTCTGTGAAAATTATGGTATCACTCTGTCTTACTCATCACCTTACCATCCCCAAGGAAATGGACAAGCAGAATCAAGCAACAAGAACTTGTTGAAGATTATCAAAAGGATGTTGGGTGATAATAAAAAGGCTTGGGACTCAAAATTGGTCTTAACAGTATGGGCTGAGAGAGTGACAATCAAGAAGTCCATAGTATTTGCCCCATATGAGCTTGTATATGGCAAAGAAGCAAGATTTCCCTTAAATAATTTGCTTCCAGTTTATAAATTTGTTACAAAAGAATGTTTGAAAGAAGTAAACTTCATGGGGGATAGATTGATGGCTTTAGCTAAGCTGGATGAATGTAGAAGAGAAGCTCAGGAAAGAAACTTACAGAGACAACAAATGGTAAAAGCTTTACATTATAGAAAAGCATGTGACGGATCATTTAAAGATGGGGAATGGGTGTTAAAATGGAATGCCAAAGATCAGGATAAAGGGAAGCATGGCAAGTTTGATGCACTCTGGCTAGGACCTTTTATTATTTCAGAAAAAGGTGGAGTAACTCCTATTACTTGTAGGATACTGATGGTCAAATGCAGGAGTTCCCAGTTCATGCTTAGTATCTTAAGCATTTTTTTCTCTTGATGAGCAGGGAGTATTTTTGTATCATAATAGTTTAAATTTCTTTTTGTTTTCTATTTTCAATTTTCATGTTGGTCTGCTTTCCAAAGATAACTAGGATCTTTCTATGTCCTTAAAGAGAACATACATCCCTAGAAAGAGCCACTATTAGCACATATTTTTACAAAATATTTTATGCTATATAGAGGCCTTTTTCTTTTATCATATGAGCATTTATTACTGGTTTGCATGTGCAACAACCTTATTGGCACAAGTAAAGTTCTCTAAGGATCAATTGTTTCAGGAATGCCAAGGTATCACTTGGGCACATTGAGGGCATGCACTGAGTATAGACTGCACAAGGAATCCATTATGAAGCATTTGTCAATAGAGAAGTCATTATGGTGTGATCAAGGATTCTCTTCTAGTATGTTTCAGACCCTGTGGGAAAAGTTGGGATCATCAATTTACAAGATGGATGGCTTATTTGTGCTAAATTGTAAAATTTCACTTATCGACATAAGTAGTTCCGATGAAACCGCATTGGCAAGCCAAAAGAGGATTATCAACATCACTTATACCGATGAAATAGAGCATGAACTCATTGGAGTGCTTAAAAAATACTCAACATGGTGCACTCTTGGAAAGGTCATTCCATCGAGATAGCTTGTTCTGACGAGGTAGTAGGTGCTTGTTTTCTATCGGCTTGTATCAGCTTATTGGCAAAGCATAGAAATTGTTATATCAATAACCTATGAAACCATCGCTATAACTTATAACGGTATAGAAAATCTTATCATATAGTATTGGGAGATTGGAAGTAATGAGAAATTTTTATCCCGATACCCAATGACTAAAGGAAACCGAAGGCGAGCCCATCGGAAAAAAGAACCATATTGGAGTAGTGCAAAAATAGCTAGACGGATCCCTGATGACATGGAGAATTGGAAGGTGGAGTTATTGGTATTACCTATACCGATAAAACAAACTCGGAAGCATAAAACACAAAAGTGCACCAAGAACTCATCGGGACTTCAGGAGGAATAAAAAAAGGCTATTCTGACCCTCGATGAAGATAGAAGCACTTGCGGGGGCATTAACATGAGTTATATCGATAAAGAAAGCATCTAATGAGGATTCATCGGGACATTGGAAGAAGAACTTTTATGTTATGCTGAAACTTGATAGGACTGTTTAGGCAAATGGTAAGTGCGAAGAGTTCCTCGGGATAAGTTATGCTAAGAACATGGTCGTCTTAATCAGAATGCGGATTGGTATATTGAGATCATCGAAGCATCAGAGGGACATGAAATAAAATATGCCGACACCCGATGAGTTAAGTAAAAGGAAACCAAAGGCAAATGCATCGGGGAGAGTTATGCCAATGGAGCATTAAAACAAAAGGCAAAGCCAAGACTGAAGTGATGCCCATTGGGATGAAATGAACCATCGGGATAAAGAAAAAATTGCTATCCTGAGACTCGATAAGTGGGTCAGGATAGTTTGTGCCGATCAAAAAGAAAAAAATGGTAAAGTCATAACAACCGGCGCCAAACATTTGAATAATCGGGAGGGTTCTCGCTGATTAGCCGTTGGATGGCTTGATGAGAAGAACAGACAAAATAGTTTCCATTAAATGCATAAATTGAGTAGATCCATTGCCACATGAAGCAAATCCATCAATATTGCAATAATCAATTACAAGATTGGACTCCTTGGGACATATAGCCAGTATTGCAGAGCAGCATTTCTCATGAAGTTATTGTAGAAAGATATCAAGTGCTTATTGAGAAAATTTCTGAGTTACTGAGCATAGAGTGAAGGAATTTGCAGAGATGGAGGGGTCAAGCTCAAGGGGGAAGTGAAAGGTTGCCAAAATATCCAGTACCACTATGAAGAAATCAAAGGGCAAGGTCAGTGATGTTCGAAGAAAGCTAAATTAGGACATGATCGACCAAATGGGATCTCCAGGAGCTAGGTGAAATAGAGCTAAGGTAAATTTGCCTATCCATGACCAGTTGGAGGATAGATACAAAGAGATTGGAGATGTATTCACCACAGTGCAAGGGCACAAGTTGTTCCTTTTCTATTACTTCCACAGGGATGAGACCATGCCAATTTCAAACCCATGGAAAACTAGTCTAGGTAAACTTGTAGTACCCAATGTGTTTGTGAATATTGATTTGTTGAAGCTTTTAGTAAGACATTATGATGCAAACAAGAAATGCATTATGTTGCCTGATGGGACTGCTCTAGTGCACTTTGCAAAGGCTACAATTCAGGAAGTTTTTGCAGTATATTTGGAGGTGGATGTGCATTTATCTTTTGTAGATTTGGAAGAGGAGTATAGGAAGATGGACACTACATACCAGGGCTGGAACCTTGCTGTCCACAAAGCAGAGAAGGGGAGGCTAACAGAGGAAGATGGTCCTCCTTATGACATGACTGTAGTCACATAAATCTGTCCATTTTAATTAAATGAATATTTCGTATTTATTTGATTAAAAATCCACTAGCCACCAATTAATTAAATTAATATTTAATTAATTCATCCCCAAACATTCTTCTATTAATTAAATAAATTATTCAATTTATTTTAATTAATTCATTAAACCAAATACAAATCAATTAATTAAATAAAATCTATTTATTTAATTAAATCCCCCTATTCCTCTTTTAAATAAATTAAATAAAACATTTATTTAAATCATTATCCCCCCCCACTTGCATTTTCCTACAAATGCAACTTGCACACATTTATTGGAATAAATGAATTTTTATTTTAAATAAAATCCTATTTTCCCTCTCCCACCAAATCCACTTGCAAAATCTAATCCCCTTCTAGATTCTTCTAACCCCTTCCTAATTAGCCTAATCCATCCCCTAATTATTGTCACATTCATAAGCAAAATGGAGTCACTTCTCAAAGTCTAAAAGTCTTTGATAACCATTAAAGGCTTTCAACCTTCAACCAACTAAATGGCTCAAAGTCTTTGATAACCATTAAAGGCTTCCAACTTTCAACCACTTAATCCCCAAAGTCTCTAATAACCATTAATGGTTAACCCAAACCCTCCTACATGGTTAAAACATTTGTTTTAACTCAACCTCTACCCAACCCAAGGGTCTCATCAAGCATTTAATGCTTTGACCATGATTATCTCTTAATCATTTGCACAAAGGTTTATCCTTGCATTAACTCCTAATCCAGTGGGTAATCCTAATTTAGACTTGACCCTTAGCCTTTAGATAACCATGAGGTCTTCTCAGGCCTTTAATGCCTCCAACCTCTTTTCTCAACCCAATCCTGTGTTGACACTTGTCACTATTTTATTGGTGCCAATTGGGCACATGGATCCCCAACTTTCAAGCTTGACCCTTGATTAAAACCTTTCAATCCTGGCCATCCATTGCTCCATTTTTCCTATAAATAGAGCCCATTCCTTCATAATCCAGATCCTGAAAACTTGTATGCATTTAGGCTATAGACATTTTTAGAGAGCATTTAGCATAGCATAACTAAAATATTGTCTTTTTGGTAAAATCAATCATTTTAGCATCAATAGCATAGTATTTAACTTTTCATTTCATATTTGAAGCTTAATATTAAATCTCAATCCTCCATAAGCATCCATAGTGCAAAAAGCTGCTGAGAGCTACACTCATTTGGGACTTGGAGAGGAGAGGAACAAGGGAGGAGCAACTATGAGCATCTTGATTAGCTATTTCATTCTATGTTTATATGCTTTCTATTTCATGCTTAATATCTCTCTTGATATGCCTGTTTAGGATAATCTTTTGTTGCTAACACTAACGTTTGTTTCTTGTGCTCTTGTGTGTGTTGCCATCAAACAGATTTTCTAATCCTTTTTGCAGAGCATCAATGACTATTTTCAAGAAGTATCCGCAATATACATATATGGCTTGTGGTCAGGTGGGAGGAGTTGAAGCTCTTGATGTGGCAAACATAGGACCGTTGGTTCTAGCAACAAAAATTCAGAGGCATGAGACTAGGGTTTTTGACTTCGCTTTGTACCTGGTAGACAGATTGCATGAAGGTTTCTTGAACCTGAAGGATAATCTAGACAAATATTTCAAGCACTATTCACTGTTAATGCATATTATTTTATTTTATGGGAAACTTAGAGGGTTATGGCTATAAGAATTGAATGTAAATACAGTTGTGAAGGATGGAAAGGAGCAACCAATGCAATTATGGGTTTCCCTTTGGGATTACAGATTTGTCAATTTTCATTACCTCAAATTTGAGCAATTCTTTGTCAAACCAATTTTCTTTCTTTTTGGTGAGCCTCGACAAGGATCATTTTCTAAGGAGGTCAAGAAGTTTCTTAGGCCTCACGAGGACGAAAATCCAAAGGTCAATCACAACTGGGGTGATTGGTACTCATGCCAAAACTTTAGTTTAATTCGATGCTATGGATTTGAGGGTTATCCGTATGTGCTACCAAAGCTTGCACCAGACAAGATTGCCTTCTTGGAAATTGTAAGGCAGGTAAGTGTGTCTAATGCCAAACATTTCGAAGGAGCACACAAGCAAGATTTCCTCCCTGGCACACTTCACTTTCAAGATTTTAAAATTGTATCAACCAGGGCATATGAGGCCATTGATAGGAAGCTGGTGAATGAATACAACTTGTTTCAGCATGCATGTAGAACATACTATGATCCTGAGGGTTTCATCCATTCAATCAGGAGAAGACAGGAGTTGGGAGATTACTTCCATCAAGAGGATGAATTTGAAGACATGTCCAAAAATAAGGAGGTGGAAGAGCTTGCAGAAGTTATGGGGACCCTAGAGAAGAAGCTAGAGGAAAGAAGGAAGAGACTAGAAAAAATGGAGGGATAACCAGCCCAAAGTGATTCAGGGGAAATGAAGTAGTCTCCAAGCTCCATGCATCTAAGAAGGAGAAGGAGTCAGAAGTAGAGAATAGACTTATTGTTGCTCTGAATGCAGAAATAGATGAAAGAATGGCAAAGCATATTTCTTTTGTATCTGATGATCAATTCATAAGTCTAAGGAATTCAAATCATTCCTATACCACTTCAATGATAAGAAAGTAAGGGAAGCCGTGCCAAACGTTACCCCTGAGAAAGAAGCAGGAATGATGAAGAGGTTGAAGAAAGACATTGACACAAAAGTTGAGACTATGACCCCACAAAAGGGCAGACAATTGCTAGTAGAGGTAGGAATAATTGTGTTTCCAGGATGGGACTTGAGTGCTTCATTTATTTTTGATTCTTTGTTATATTCAGATAATAAGGATATGAAATTGAACATCCAAGGAGTGCAAGATATTTTTATTGGATCAAGATATGATCCAAATGAGGAAGAAATGTTATTGTGGGCCTTATATCCTCCTAATAAAATGCCAAAAATCATTAATGTAGATAAAGCTTTTGGTCACATGATGACCTTGAAGGTTGGAGAAGTAGATCCTATGGTCACAACTGACATGGGTATTAATATTTCAAAATTCAATAAGGCCCAAATGAAACATGAGATAGCAGAGAAGAATAAGTATAAGGCTTTATATGAAGAGACCCTTAAGAGGAGTGGGCATCGGGTTCCCCAAATTACAGATTTAGGAGGCCAATGGAAGAAAAAATTGAAAAGCAATGTTATGAACACAATAAGTTAAAAAAGGATATGAGAAGCATTAGGGCCGATACCACTTGTGTGTTACTAAGTAGGAGATATGACAATATGGAGAAAGCATTGAACAAATTCTGGGATGAATATTAGAGGAACATGGAAAATATGGTTTCATACACCAGAATTCGAGATAGAGTCGACATGTTGTTACAGGATGCATTAACCAGAGAGAAAATAAAGAAGAAGGTGCAGGTTCTACTTGTTACACATGCGGAAATTACAAAGGAATTGAAGTCTAAATTTGATGAATGCCAATAGATTGTTCAGCATGGGGTTCCCAGTCTGGTAGATGATGCAAGTGTGATCAAAGAAAAAACCGTATGGATCTTTGAGTGCAAGTCTATGCTTAGTGCAGCCCAAGCCATCGCCAGAGCAGATGTCCTTGAAATGAACGACACGACGGATCAGTTGGAGAATTTTTATGTGATTGAGAATGCAGCCAAGGATGAGATCTTCAATGCTACAACATACAAGGATCCGAGCTACTTGTGGCATATTAAAAAATATGGACGGCGACTAGATTGAAAGTCTTAGTGTTGTGTAATGTAATTGATATCTTAGTTAGGATTTTTAATTACTATTCAGTTAGTTGTTAAGATAATGAAAGGGTGTGTCCTTTCATTCGTGTCTTTCAGCATATGTATTTGTATTGAGTCGCTTTGTATCAAATGGAGGAGAGTTTTTTCTTGGGGAACTTCATACTGCTATAGGGACTGAAAGTCATATGTATTAGGAAAATTTATAGGAAGAAGAAGTATCATTTTTGTGCAAGAAAATTGTAATGAAGTATCTCCAACTGTAGCTTTTGTGTACTATCATTTCTTAGAGATTAATATACAAGATTCACTATTTCTACTCCAAATGCACTGTCTACTTTCTATGTTGATGAAACATTCTTTGTCCTCTTGATAAATCTATTTAAGGATTTGCTGTAAGGTGAATCACATGTTTTTTACATTAAATGTGATATTGGGTTCTTATTTTTTATGTGACACATACTGAACCATTATAGTGATTATTAATAGTGTCTCCTGAGTTGATAAAGTTATTTGTCCACAAAGTATCATATATATTTTGAGATAGAGGCACTGGTCTATTATTCATTCTTTGAGATTTTGATTTGATATGCATAAGGTCCTTGAGAGAAAATAATTCTTCTGAAACCTTTTGAACTATTCTATTGCATATTTCTTGACTATCCTAAAAGCATTTTATTTCCAAAATACTACAAACTTTATACACAGTTATCTTTACATTCAATTTTCAATTTCAAAAAGCACTGAAATAAAAGTATTCAACAGTAGTAGGAAATTATTGCCATTCTTGCAAAGAACTGTCTTAGAAAAGTTTAAATCCACTATAAATAACCTCTTTTGTGCTTGAGAGGAATAGGCACACCCACCTGGGTTTAGTGGAGCCTAAAGTGTAGAGGGATTTGGTCTTCGACCATCCCTGTTCGTTGGCCAAGACTGATTGGATTACTTGAGGATTTGGCAAAGTCTTTTGGTTTTCCAATCTATGGTTTTGGGCACCAACACCTCCAATCATAGATTTGTATCTCGATGGATTAACAGGAGCTGAATGATCCTTCAATATCAATTTATCAGTTGTAGTCATAGGAGTACTTACTGGTTTAGTGTTTTCCATACCAAATTTCTTCATTAGTTCATGTAAGTATTTTGTTTGGCATATGAATATACCTCTACCAATTTGTGAAATCTGCAATCCTAAAAAGAATTTTATCTCCCCAATCATAGACATTTCATATTCTTCCTATATTTTATTAGCAAAGTCCTTACACAATCCATCTTCTCCTCCAAAAATGATATCATCAACAAAGACTTCATTAACAAAGATGTCATCATTTGTCACTTTGTAATATAGGTTGTTGTCAGCATTACCTTTAGTGTAACCAAGCTTCAAAATATATATGTCCAATCTAGCATACCAAGCTCGAGGAACTTGCTTCAATCTATACAAAGCTTTCCTTAATCTACAAACCATATCTTTAACATTTGTCAATGAAAATCCATCAGGCTGTTCAATGTAAACTTTCTCTTCAAGATCACCATTTAGAAATGCACATATTATATCCATCTGATATACTTTATAATTCTTATGAGTTGCAAATGCAAGAAATAATCTAACTACCTCAATTGTAGCTACCGATGCAAAGGTTTCATTATAATCAATTCCTTCTTTATGTGAATATCCTTTACAAACTAATCTTCCTTTGTTCCTGATTACCTTACCATCTTCATTAAGTTTATTTCTGAATACCCATTTAGTTCCAATTATATTTTTGTCTTTAGGCCGGGGAACTAATGTCCATGCATTGTTCTTTTCAATTTGTTCTAATTGATCTTCCATTGCTTTTATCCAATGTTCATCTTGACATGCTTCAATAATAGATGCTGGTTCAATTTGAGAAATTAAGTATACCTCTTCATTTGCCAATCTTCCTCTTGTCGTAACACCTTGATACTTATTCCCAATTATCTGATTTTCTGAGTGACTTAGTTTTACATACCTGGGTTTATTCACATGCTGTTGTTCTTCAGTCACTGTGGAATTCTTTGATGATGTCGGTGTGACTGGATCCACATTCTGTACCGGTGCAATCTTTATTGGTTCATTTATGATCATCTCAACTGCCGATTCAGAATCTATAGACCTTGATTTTCCTCTAAAGTGTTCATTTATCTTCACATTAGCACTTTCAATGATCTTCTGCAATCTTTTATTAAAAAATCTATATGCCTTGGTCTTAGATGAATAACCGATAAATATTCCTTCATCACTTCTAGGATCAAATTTACCAACATGCTCATTTCTCCTAATATAGCATTTTCTTCCAAATATTTTGAAGTATTTAAGAGGAGTATTACCAAACCATAGTTCATAAGGGGTCTTACCGATTTCACCTTTGATGTGAACTCTATTGAAAGTGTAAAACACTATATTTGCTGCTTCTCTCTAGTACACATGAGGTAGATTTGCTTCCAATATCATGCTTCTAGATGCTTCCAGAATAGTTTTGTTCTTCCTTTCCACAATTCCATTCTGCTGAGGTGTCTGGGGTGCTGATAGTTGTCTTTTGATTCCATTCACTTCACATAATGTATTAAATTATTTAGATGTAAATTCTCCTCCTTGATCAGATCTCAAACATTTGATTTTATTACTGGTTTCATTCTCTACCATTACCTTGTATAACTTGAATTTTCCAAAAGCGTCTGATTTCTCCCTGAGAAAAGTAACCCAACACATTTTAGAATAATCATCAATAATTAGCATAGAATATCTATCTCCCTATAGACTTCTTATTCTTACTGGACCACACAAGTCAATATGAATTAAATCAAGAACATTATTGGATTTCTCAAAAATACTCTTAAAGGTTGTTCTAACTTGCTTTCCCATTTGACATTCTTTACATACCAGATTATGAGGTTTCACAATCTTAGGTAGATCCCTTACTACCTTAGTTTAACTGATCTTTACAATGAAATCAAAATTTACATGACAAAGTTGTTGGCAAATGCACACTCCAATGAGAAATTATAGGTGATTGAAGATATTATCATTGATGGCAACCTTACAATCATATGTTACCGGTAGGCACTGGCACTGGCAGACTCGACACCAGCATATAGTTCACCGACACTGAAAAGATTGATTACAGACACCATGGCCGACAGGAATTTTGTTTAATTGTATTTTGTATTTAATTGTAAAATCTTTTTGTAAGCCGACATGGTGGATTGTAATAAGACTCATATAAGTATGAGATCTTGTAGATCATTTAGGAGGTAAGTATGGTTTGATTATTGCAGATTTAATGTGCGAATTGTAAGGCAAATTTGGGATAAGGGTTTATGATTATTACAGAGCTTAAACCGGTACTGAACCTGGCATAGCAGATGCTGATCTGAAGTAGTACATGACATTGGATTTTTATAATCTATTTTTGTAAGTCATTGAGACTTCTTTTGTAACTGAGCAGTGAGCTCTAGGCACTTGGCCTTCTTGCATGTGTAGGCCCCTATTGTAACAGTAATATTCTCTTATTGGCCAGTAAGCGAATATTGTGGGTCACAAATCCCACCGAGGTTTTTCCCACACCGGGTTTCCTCATTAAAAATAATGTGTTATGGTGTGTCTTTCATGTTGTGCTTATTGTTCTTATTTACTACATTAATTTTGGTTTACTGGTACATGATTTTGGAATGCTTTTCATATAATAAGTTCAGAAAATTCACTAACCGGTTAGATACTAATTCACCCTCCCCTCTCAGTATCTTTGGGAATCCTAACAATTGGTATCAGAGCCTGGTCCTCTATTTTCAAAAGCCTAACAACTTGAGGAAGATTTTGACACCGGTAGAGATCAAAAACTTGAGAAAGCAATTGGAAACAACTCTTTCAGACTATGATGCAGAAAAACTGAAGAATATCAAACTTGAAGATGATCTGAAGGTTGCACAAGATATCATTCAAGGACTTCAAAACAGTCTCACTATTGCAAGAAACAAATGAAGAGAACTTTGTGAAAAGATGCAGAATGATGATGATGATGATGAAAAGGACTCTTAATGATCTGGTGAACAAAGTAAGACAAGAAAATAGTACAATGAAGAATGCGATGTAGGATATGACTATGACATTTTGTAAAGAGACTGAAAATCGGAAGATGAATGAAGATGACTTGACCAGAAGAATCAATGATGCTGCAAATGAAAATCCAAGACTCAGTCATGAGAATGATATGCTAAAAATAGATCTAATTCACTTAGAACATGACAAAAGTGAACTCATGAGACACAAAGATTTCTTGGAAAATGAATTGGCTACTGCAAATTTACACAAGGATAAATTCAAGAAAAGTTCAGAAGAATTTGATGACATGATAAAGAATCAGAAACCTAATGGTGATACAAATGGCCTTGGCTTTGAAATTGGTGAAAGCTCTGGTACTACAAACAATCATGATCATAGCAAACTGGTAAGACAACCTAATGCTTACAAATCTAATGGAAAATGCTTTAACTGTAACAAGTATGGTCATAGAGAAAATAAATGTAGATCTAGAAATTATCAGAACACTAATACACCCACCGGTTAATGTTCTAAATGTAACAAAGTTGGTCATAATTCAGAAAATTACAGAATGAATGGAAGATGTTATGTTTGTGGAAGATTTAGACACTTATCTAATTAATGCAGAACACATACTGGCATAGGATATGGGAAAGCTATTCAGAAAAATAATGTGACTTGTTATGCTTGCAACAAGATTGAACATATTGCAAAATTTTGTAGAAGTAAGACATCATCGACAAACAACAAAGGACCTAGCTTGAATGGTAAAGAAAAAGTTGAAGAGGTAAAGCAAGAATTTTCAAAGCAATGGATCAGAAAGTCAGATTAGAATGTTGATGGGAATACTCCTCCACTGGCAGAATAGAGTATCACTCCACCGACAGGAGAATCTTCATCTAACTAAAGAAAAATCCCTTGGGGGTATGGCAACAAATTTAAAACATGCTAATTTACCCTTAGTTGATGGTGAGAAGTTGGATTACTTCTTTACCGGCAGATGAGTTAATTTTTTGACTTAACCGACAGACATTAAATGTGGTAGTTGAAGAAAATAACATTATAAAGCAAGTGTTTTGGCTCCTTTTTCATTCACCAAGCATTCAAATCTCCAAAGAGCGCGAAAATCCTGAGCGAAGGCATCCTTAGCGAAAAGTGAAGCAGTTCATTCAAGCACTCATTCCAAAGGCAGATTAAGGTATTTATAACTATGGCTTCTTCATCTGCACCTGAATTTATTACAAACCCTACAATGATTGAAGTTATCAAGCACCCTAGACCTGTGTTCAAACTTATTCCCAAAATTGTGAAGAAAGATGATACCCTAGGAGCATTTTCAAAAATACCTAAGGGACTAGTTTATGCAGAGGATCCTAGAATGTATATACATTGTCATATTGAGGAACTAGGAGATGATGAAATTAAGAACATGTATAGGACTGCAATTTGTGATGAAAATGGTAATATTAAACTAGAACACAAGGTAGTGGAAACCCTTGGTTTTGTGGACATTCTTAGTATCCCTAATTTTTTGAAAGATGTGATAAGGATAGTCCTAAGCAGAGTCCATGGTGAATTCTTTTGGTTGGAATCCATCCATAAGATCACTAAAGAGGCAGTTAGGGAAGTAACAGGCTTATCTTCCACCAGTAGAAGGCCTGACAGAACTAAGAAAGTTTTAAATGACACTGTGATGACCTGAACCGACACAACATTTGACAAAAGATCCCTAAGAGTAAATGATGTGAAGGACATCAATGTTAGATTTGTCAGTATGATTCTTGGTTATAAGGCTACACATGAAAACAGACTAAACTCTATCTCTAGCTTATGTATTAAAAGTTCATATGACATTGTAAATGATAATACAATAATTGATGTATGTGAATGGCTTAAAGATGAACTGATAGACAACTTGAAGAAAATCAAAGGTGATAAGAAGGGAACTTTTAGATTTGGTAACTTTCTTGTGTGCTTAATGCTATACATTACTAAGGAAGTACTCGGTATTGGTAGGAAAGACTTTGGTTTAGATATACCGGTAGGAAAGCAACTATTAGACATACTAAACAACATGGGAGATGACAGAGAGAAAAATATAAATGAACATTTTTGAGCACTGAAGGCTAGAATGAAGACAAGAATAAGGCTATCTCAAGCAATTGTTGATAAATATCAAAAAGAGATATGCTTTGTAATTAAGAAAGATAAAATCTAGATGGAGGCAGTTGTCCCTAGAACTATTTGGGTTATCGAGATGGGATATGAGGCTGATGACAACACAATTGAAACTTATGCAAAAGCCCTCTTAGAAGCCCCTAAGGAACCGACAGAAAAAGTATTTGGCAATACCAAAACAATTGAAAGTGGCATTCAATCTCAGAAAAGAGTTAAGAAAACTGAGCAGATAGTTAGGAGAGGTTCAAGATAGGAAAAAGAAATAAAGGAAGATGTTTTGAATAAAACTGGTATTAAGGAAAGTGAACTGGAAGGACTTCAACTGAAAGCACATCTTTCATTGATTGCTACTTCTTCTGACATTGAGATACCCACTGAGTTCAAAAGGGTAGAAAGAAAAAGAAAACCCTCACCGCTATCCTCACCTACACCCAAAAGGACTAGACAAAAACAACAGGCAGTTAGGCCTCTGGCTAAGAAATTAACACCAAAGAAAAGAAAAGAAAGACAGGTTATTCCACCATTTGATAAAATTCTAATGAAATAACTAAGGATGGGAAATTGAAAAACATCAGTATGTTATATAACACACTATTAAATGATGAAAAGGAGAGCATACAAAATAGTGTAATCTTACACTTAGACATTTATAAGAAATTTCTGATGGAAATTGTGGATGAGATACCCAATGATTTATACAGAAGGATAGAAGCTAGAAGGGTAGCTATTGTTGAATTAGATAAGAAAATCAAATTAGAAAAGCTACTTGCAGTTCACCCAGTGAAGTCCACACAAGAAATTCATGAGCTCATCAGTGAAGCAAACTGCACAGTATTCTCAATTGGACACCGACATGTTGCACTTATGGAAAGTAGAGTAAATGAAATAACAGAAGTGACTGCAGATCATTGGGACATACTTTTTGTAGAGAAAGAAAAACATGAAGAACTTAAGAAGCCAAAGACTATCAAAGTCTACCAGAAGGATAAGGGGAAAGGCAAGGTATGGGGACCTCCAAGCGTAAAAAATAACAGATAATTTACCCCCACCAACCTTTGATACTCCACCAGTACAAACTAATGACACACAACCGGGAACAGAGAGTATGGAAATACCACATGAGGATACAAATCCTAATTTTGAGGTGTTATAAACAATGAACATTGACACTCACGAAGGCAATATTGTGGTTGATAAGGAATCAACTAATAAGACAGATGTGGCAACTGAGCCACCAACATAAAATGTTGAAGCTGGAAACATTGAAATTGGGGAACAACAAAAAAATGAAAAAACAAATGAACCCCTAGTTACTGGAAAGGCAGATACCACAAATGTGCATATTGATGCATCTACTAAACCACCGACAACCACTGAAACTAGAATACCTACTGAGTCACTGACAGTAGACAGCACAGAGGTAAACAAAGAAAAACCGGTAGTGGACACTATAGTGAAATCTTCAGAAGCACAAATAGAGACACCTTCAGGAAAACCAGTAGAGCAACAGGTTCATACTGAGGAAAACATTGAGAAATAGGCAGAGCAACATGCTCCTTCATAGATAGTGCCATCAACTACATCTGACAAGCCTAAGCCTTTGGTAGCTGAAATGCAAACACAAACTGACCCTCCAGAGAAAGAGGAAAGAAAAGCTATCACAACCACCAGAAGATTACAAATTGTGAGAACAGTTGGATAGTCATCTGGCACATCAATGACTGAATTCAGGCCAACAAATGTTACAGAGGTACTCTTGGATTCAATAAAGAAAATAACAGAGTGTAATGCACAAGATTATAAGGCTATAGATAACACTTTACCAATTTTGAAGATGATAGCTCCAAAGTGTAACACAGATAATAAAGATTCTTTGAGCCAATTAGAAACATTGTCTAAGTATATAACCAACAACCTAATAACACTGGACCAGATAAATGAAGATACATTCAAAGAGAAAATGAATAAGGAGAAAGAAAAATTATTTAAGGAAATAGTGAAGAAGAATAAGGAACAAATGGAAACCTTATTACCGACATTAGGAGAAACAATTTTGTATTTCAAGAAACTGTACATAGATACCTGCAAAACTGATATTTTGATAGAGGACATAGATTCAAAGATCAACAAAGCACAAAAAGAAATCAACAATATTGCTGACAACTTAATAGGAACATCAGATTCATTTTTGGAAGTTGAAAAGAATATTGCACTTCTTGAGGAGAAAATTGAAAAGTTAGAAAAAGGTAAAGAAAAGATAAAGTTTAAGGCAAAGGATTTAAAATGCAAACTAGGCCCTAAACTGGATTACCTCATTTCTTTGAGAAAAGAAATCTCTGAGGCTCTGGTTTCAGGACTTAAAACACCAAAAGAGAAAATGCATATACTCACCGATACAATTCAGAGAACAGAAGCGACATTAAAGGATAGCAAAAGGTTCAGTGACAGTCAAAATTTTGCATTGGTGGATATCTATCAGATTGTAACCCACCGGTTACAAGGATCTCGGCATGAACCACACTCCATTGACAATGAATGACAACCTTTGTCATTGATGCCAAAGGGGGAGTAGTGGAGATGAGAAAAATGATCAGAAGAAAGACATCATCAGCTTAGGGTGAGCACACATTTTGATAACATAGTTTTGATAAGACATTTTGGTAGATTCTTTTTGGACAACATTTTTTGGACACCTTTTGGATTTTTCTCATGAGTGTTGCCATCAATGCCAAAGGGGGAGATTGTTGGCAAATGCACACTCTGATGAGAAATTGTAGGTGATTGAAGGTATTGTCATTGATGGAAACCTTACAATCATATGTTACTGGCAAACATCGACACTGGCAGACTCTACACCAACATACAGTTCACCGACATCGAAAAGATTGATTACCCGCACCATGGCCGACATGAATTTTGTTTAATTGTATTTTGTATTTAATTGTAAAATATTTTTGTAAGATGACATGTCAGATTGTAATAAGACTCATATAAGTATGAGATCTTGTAGATCATTTAGGAGGTAAGTATGGTTTGATTATTGGAGATCTAATGTGCGAATTGTAAGGCAGATTTTGGATAAGGGTTTATGATTATTATAGAGCTTAAATTGGTAGTGAACCTGGCATAGCAGATGCTGATCTGAAGTAGTACATGACATTGGATTTGTATAATTCATTTTTGTAAGTCAGTGAGACTTCTTTTGTAACTGAGCAGTGAGCTCTAGGCACTTGGCCTTCCTACATGTGCAGGCCCCTATTGTAACAGTAATATTCTCTTATTGGCCAGTAAGCGAATATTGTGGGTCACAAATCCCACTGAGGTTTTTCCCACACCAGGTTTCCTCATTAAAAATATTGTGTTGTGGTGTATCTTTCATGTTGTGCTTATTGTTCTTATTTACTACATTAATTTTGGTTTACCAGTACACAGTTTTGGAATGCTTTTCATATAATAAGTTCAGAAAATTCACTAACCGGTCAGATACTGATTCACCCCCTCTGAGCATCTTTGGGAATCCTAACAAAATTCTCTTATGCCATAACCAACTTTCATCAATATATGCAATCAAACATGTCTTATCACTATTATTCAAATGAAATAAATTCGCTTTAGTTTGATTACCCATTGCAATCTCCAATCCAATTTTTTTCATGATTTTGCATTTTCCATTCTTGAATTGTAACTGAAATCCCTTTTCAACTAATTTACCAAACTCAAAAGATTATGCTTCAAACCTTAAACATAATAACGTTGTCAGTATTATGCTTACCATCCAAAGATATAGTGCCTTTTCCTTTGATTAAACAAGCTTTATCATCGCCAAATCTTACTAGACCTCCATTATATTCTCGAAATGATAAGAATTTACTTTTATCACTAGTCATATGATGTGAACATCCACTATCAATGATCCATTCATCTTTTTTCTTAATTTTAACTGCTAGGGCCTGCTCTACTGGTGGGATGGTAGGTGTCGATTGATCTTCTTTTATTGAAACAAATGCCTATCCATTGTCTGCTGGTTCTTCCTCAGAATCATCTGTAACTCCTTCATCAGCATAGTAACAAAATTTATCTTTGTTCTTCTTAAATATGTATCTCTGATATTCTGGGTTAGGCTTATATATTCTTTTAGTTTCCTCTCTCAATCTTGCATGTCTATCAGGACATCTAGATGCTATATGACCAACTTTATTGTAATTAAAATATTTAAATGGTGCTTTAACTTCATACTTACTTCCAACTGGACCTTTAGGCATTTTCCTTGCAAATAGTGCTTCAAGTTCTTCTAGTTCTTTATTTTCTCTCATGATATCTTCAAGTTCTTTTGCATACAGTGCTTTCCAATCATATTTGTTAGATGATGATGATGATGCTACAGATGATGCTTTGAAGGCTAAATCTATCTTAATTGTAGTAACAAGACCAAATTCCTCAAGCTCAAACGTTGATAGTTTTCCAACCAAGGTATCTCTAGATATTGATGTATTAGGCATTGTCCTCAACTCATTAATACTAGTTACTTTCATTTTGTAAGCCGGTGGAAAAGATCTTAAAACTTTAGAAACAATTTCATATTCACTTAAGGATCCTCCACAACATTGTATTCCTAAAACAATTTCATTAACTCTTTCCATAAAAGCAAAAATTCTTTCATCTTCTTCCATTTTCAAATTTTAATACTTGACCCGATAACATTCCAGTTTTGCAATTTTGACAGTGGTATCTCCTTCATTCAATGTCTCCAATTTATCCCAAAGAGCTTTAGCAGTAGATCAGTCTAATAATCCCATGATTTGCTGATCTGATAATAAACTCAAAAGTGCTTCTCTTGCTTTGTAATCATTTTCTTGATCTTTACCCAAAGTTGATGGATTAGGTTGATTCAGAGTAGGACCAACATAGCCATTCTTTGTAACTTCCCATATGTCTCTTCCAATGCAATTTAGATGTGTCTCCATTCTGATTTTCCATATACCATAATTAGTTCAATCAAGTTTCGGATTGTCCTTCCTGAAAATGTTTGTTGCCATAGGATCTCCCTAAGCTATTAGGCTTCTGCAAAAAGAGGACTTAGCTCTGATACCAATTGTTAGGAACCAAAAGGACAACTAAGAAGGGGGGATGAATCAATTGTCAATGAATTTCAATCCAATTATAACTTAATCAAACTTAATACCTATGTTAGGATTCCCATAGATACTAAGAGGGGGGGTGAATCAGTATCTAACCGGTAATAAGATTTTCTTAACTTAAAACATGTAGAGCAGATTAGAACTATGTACCAATAAACAGAAATTAATGCAATAAACAGAGATAAAAACAACCACATGAAAAACACACCATAACACAATATTTTAATGAGGAAACCTGGTGTGGGAAAAACCTCAATGGGATTTGTGACCCACAATATTCACTTGCTGGCCAATAAGAGAATATTACTACTACAAGAGGGGCCTGCACATGCAAGAAGGCCAAGTGCCTAGAGCTCACTGCTCAATTACAAAATGGGAAGTCTCATTGACTTACAAAATGGATTATATAAATCCAATGTCTTGTACTGCTTCAAAATAGCATCTACTATGCCAGATCTAGTACCGGTTTATAGCTCTGCTTCTTACATAAACCCTTAACCTATAATTCGTATAATAGGCCTGCCTTATTTTACCTATATATTTTCTTTCATCTATTACATATTTGATCTACAATGATCTCTTATATATATGAGTCATTTTACAACTTGCCAAGTCAGCTTACAATGATTTTACAATAATAAACAAAATATATTAACAACAAAATTCCTGTCGGCTTCTGTGCCAGTATGCTTCCTTCCACTACTGGTGCTAGTGGTCTGTGTGCCAGTGTAGAATCTAACTTTGGTGGTGCCGGTGGATTTCCTTGCCAGTGTCATAGGATTGTAAGGTTGCCATCAATGACAAAACCTTCAATCACCTACAATATCTCATTAGAGTGTGCATTTGCCAACAACCTAATATTGGTAAAACAATCTTAATGTCGGTTGATAGATTAGCAGTTAATATCAATACTCGTGAAACTTAATGCATGAAACAGAAAGAGAAACAACACCTAGAACACATAACATAGATATTTTTGATGTGGAAACCCTATAAGGGGAAAAACCATTATGGGAAACCTTACCCACAATCAGATGATACTACTGCAGATAGTATGTGTATACAAATGGGGTCTGCACATGCAGAAAGGCTAACTGCCTAGAGCACACTACTCAAATGGGAGTCGCAATGATTACAGTAGGATGGTTAAATCCTAGAATAATGTACTGCTCAAAATAGCATCTCCAATGCTAGATTCAGTACTGATTAAGATCCCATAAACACCTTCAAACCTTCCTTGAAACTTCTCTATGGTCTGCTCATATGATCTTCAATATTTGCTCATACCATGTTACAATACTATACCATTACCATATCATATATTTAACTCATAAATGAGATCTTACATATATACAAAACCTAAGACCAAATGTGTAGGTCAGCTCAATAAGAATATTACAATTAAATAAATTACAAATAAGTCTTGATGTGATGCATTAGGTCGGCTCAATACATTTACAACAATATCCAATCAATAAAACATTTCCATAACGTGTCGTGATGATTTGGAATAGATAATGCATACCGGTCCATAACCTAGACCAATCTACCAATAACAACAAATATGTCAACCTGATTAGACCAATAACCAAAACACCAAAACCAAGTATCCAAACCAAGTCTTTGACATAATCAAGTGATCTCTAGATGATAACAAGTCATCATCAGTGCCGATGAACCATATAACCTGTCGGTGAGAATATACCGGTGACTGTGCATAAGTCACTGACCTTTCCGGTGAACGCAATGTGTTGGTTCATCAGTAAACCAATATAACCATAGTGCCAAATCAACAATGTAGATCTCTAGAAAGATAAGTGTTGACATCAATGACAAAACTAATGCAACACATCCATAATACCAATGGACCAGACGATAAAAGATGAAATAAAATTCTCTACCAAGCTGACTCGTACGACAATTCCCACTGGACCAAATGATAAACTAGATGCTTTATACAACAAACTAACAAATTCATACGACTGAGGACAAAACAAAGACAAATAATTTGTTTGGACAGATTTTTGATCAATGGAGTTTGATGTTTTGCTTCTATTTTCCAATTTTTAGATGTCTGATTTTTTGTTTTAGGGACGAAGACATAGAAAACACGTGATATGATAAGTGACCTCAAGCACAACACGCTAAATCCTAAGGAACTTTGCTGAGAGAGAAAAACTTTGCTTGCAAACTTAGGCACACACCCAATAGCTAATCAGAATATGGCCGCTGAGTCTCACGCAATGGATTCTCAACGTCATATTATCCAACTCCAAATGCTAATGGGGGCATGATATGACAAGTGTTGTGGGAGAGTTACTATCTCTCTTGCACAAAGATTATCACCCTTTTAGAGGTGAATTGGGTAGCTTCTATCTTAGGGTTCGTAGTAAGGGTTTTCGTTTGAAATTACCCCTTGCAGTCATGCAAGTGAGATTGAGACCTATATCACTACAAGGTACCGAAACAAGAAGTAGTCACGCAAGAGTGATTGAGACTGCAAGGCCCTACTAAATGTACAATATGAGAGATCTCAAAAGAGAAAACTCAAATAATCCCATCCTCCGAGACTTTAATCCTGAGAGGCCTATTTTTTAGAGTGAGTCAAAAAGCTTAGGTCTAGTTGTACTCACTTAGGTCTAGTTGTACTCACTTATGTTGTTCTCACAGGGTGATTACTTTTTCCCACTATGACAAGCCCGCTAAAGGTAATCAAATCTCAAACATAGAAGCCCTTCAAGGGTTGAGATTTTTGATTGTCCAAATGGACAAGAGCATACTCTCCTACCTCTTAGACAACTTCTCAAACATAGAAAGCAAGATGTTAATTTACCATTATCAAAATAAGTGTGCCTAGAAAACTTAAAGAAGACACAAAGTTTGGTTGAGTCTTCCTAGGCAACCTGCAAAACATATACGTTAGTAGTCATGATGTGTTTTGATTAAATGAAGCTTTGACAAGTGTAATCTTTGATATTCGTCCTGCAAAAACTAGTTAGGTTGTTGAAAAACTCACAAACAGACTAGGGTTAGCATTAGTAATAATCAAATTGAAGCATGAAAACCCTAAAATTCAATCTATTTTGAAAACATGGAAGCAGAAATTCGTACGATAATTCTCACCTGCCCGTATGAGGGCACACAGGATCTCGTACGAGACAAAAAGGGAACTCATACAAAATTGTGAATCAGACCCGGCCAGAAACCTACTAGATTGAAAATGTGATGATGTTAAGAGGCCAAAAATGAGATTTTTCAGCCCCATGGTGGGTGCCAAAATTTTGTGCCTGTGAAGTGTGATACCTATAGCTGCAACACAAACACTCAATAGATCATTACAAGCATGATTAGAAAATTAAAATAAAATGAAAGGTAAACCATGACAAAGTGACCTATCACCTCCTAAGAGATGCAAGTATGGATTTTCTCTCAAATCAGGATAAGCAATCCTAGTGACTTAACTACACCTAGACGGAGGATTTGAAATGATGATGATGTGCAAGCTATATGAGATTGATTATGCTAGATTGATCCAAGAGTCTAATTAAGCTAATTATATGTATGATTAAGCTATGATGATTATGCAATTAAGCTATAAAAAAGATTGATTAAGCTACATGATTCAAGAATTATGCTAGAAAATGATCAAATTAAGCTAAATCTAAGATGCAATTGCCTATAACAATGCTCAAAATGATATGCCTATAGTAACAATGCCTAAATTGATAATGAGATGGGATCCCTTTTAATCTAAAATGGGGGATATTTATAGGATTTCCAAGGCCAGGGGTGAGGTGGTAGGAATCAATGGTCAAGATTGAGTCTAAAGATATCAAGGGTGAAATTGGAGGAGGTTGGAGAAGAGGTTGGAGGAAGGGACACTTGTCATCTTTGTGGTGACAAGTGTCAAGGATCCTTTCTCATAAGAGGCAAGTGTCCAAGAGAGGAGACATGTGGCCAAAGTGCCATGTGTCTCAAGGGGAGAATATCCACACCAGAGGAGGTTAGGATAAGGAGGTTAGAATGTGCAAGATAGGATAGGGTTAGTTAAACCCAAGGTTAGGTGGAATGGGTTAGGTTAGGTGGTTAGAAGTTAGGAGGCATGTGGGTAATTTGAATTTAAAAATTAAAATAATAGGAAAAGACTAATTAATTTTCAACAACTCATAAATTGATTTGTTTTAATTAATTAGGGGATTAGAAGAATTGATTGAAAATTGTGGGGGGGGAGGATTAATTAATTAAAGGGGACCATTCAAATGAACCTATTAAATAAATCCTTAGATTTATTAATAAGTAGATGAAAGGGAGAATTTAATCAAATTGCTAATGAATTAAATTAGGGAGGAGGATTAATTAAATAATTGCTTATTTAATTAATTATCTTCAGACCATTTTTAGGTGTATACAAATAGAAGACTTAGGATAAAATAATTAAATAAATAAAAATATTTATTTAATTAGAGAGGACAATTTTAGGTTTCTACAATATCTTATTGTAAAGCACGAACTACAGAACCATGAATGTGGATAGTTCTTAGACCTATTGTGATGGGTGCTTCACTTTCTACTAAATTCAGACATAATCCTATTTGCATCACAAATCATTGAGAATAAAATTAACCTAAGCATACACTAAACAATAGCAAATTAAAGGGATTTTGAGATCTAATGGCGACTCTGAAAAAACATTGAACATTTCATCATACTAGTGCCTTATCCTAAGGCTATAGAGCTTGATAAACAAACACAGATGATTTCACCAATGTAGTAAACAAGATCTATTCATCTTTCCAACATTAACACCTTATGTCAACATATTTCAATGAAACATCATGACATTTTGCTTTGAATTTCTAATCATGTATCCAAACCCATTGCTAGTCATTTAAAAAAAAATGATTCCTTCCTTGAAAGAAATTGATAAACAATCAACACAAATTCAAACAACTGAAAAAGATGAACTCAAACATCCTTGATATGTGTATTTAATATGATATCCAAGTACAAAATTAGGAGACAATATCATGTGTTCACAATTTTCATAGTATGTTTGACTGAAAAATACATTTGTATTCTATCTAATCAGATTTATAAATTAAATACTATCACAACTATGTTTACTTTCCTTATTACAGTTCTAGAACCCACTAAATATGGTCTTGGTATTCCATTTATAGAACATGGAATGCATATAAGCTTCAAACCGATTTCCAAAATAAAATCAGACTACAACCAAATGATATTCCCTTCCTAAATGAAACTACTCCAAGCAAAGGCAAAATGACAATGAGCCATTGAGGAAGAGAAAGTGCATCAAAAAAGGAAGAAACCAAGTCTTGGAAAACACAAAAAAAGATCAAATATCTTGATGATGTGTCTAGACAAACTAAACAACAAAGAAAGGTAGAATCTAAAAACAAGATGGTTGAGGCACTTGAAATCGCTTATCATTTCCAACTGGATATGATTCTATTGTGATTCCATAGGATACCTGTGGCCTATGTGGCTTGGCAAGGTTCCTATCTAAAGATAATCATAATCCAAGTTGAAATTCTTTTGTGACCTCATCACATTTAAATTCCCTACTAACATAACTCACAAACCAAAATTGTGGGACAAATTGCAACTTAAAATTTCTTTCTTACAACATAAAGCAACCAACTCCCTGAAAGTGTCATTCACATCTACTAATTTGGTTCAATTTACCTACATAAGAATAAATTCAAATGAGATAATTTATCAATATATTCATGGGTGGAATGCACAACAATAGATGTGTTAGTGTCCCTCCTTTCATATTCCAATGTAAACATCTTCTCAAGTTGATTGATTGTATGCTCCACAACCTTCTCCTCATTATTAATAAAACTTAAAGCATGGGGAAACATTTGGTGAATTTCATTTCTCCATTCATTCTATTTTTGCATCTAATAACATTTGTCGAGTTCACCAACTAGATCTTGATGGTACTTTCCATGCTTTTCAATCCAATCATCAATCATTGCTAAGATATTATTTTTTAGTAAGATCCCTTGATTTCACCTTTTCCTTTTCTGACTCCAATATTCCTTGCAATCGCTCATGCTCTCTAAGAGCCTTATTTTTCCTCACATAAATTACCCAGAACTTATCAACCTAAGAAACCATCTTATTGAATCCATTATTGACCAATGCAGAAGCCATACTAAACTTGGTAGCTTTCAACTCTCCAATCAACTAGCCCTCTTTTTTTTTAATTCCTCTGCTTTGTATCTCCAGTGAGATTGGTTGGCCTGATCCTACAAATGAACCTTTCTTGTGTCCACTACATCCTAAGAAAAACTATGTAGATAAGCTATCTTATCCCTTAATTTAGAAATTTCCTATCTAAGTCGTTCATTCTCAAGTTTGTATGAATTATTTTCCCTAAGCATTTTATCAACATGTACTTTTGTAAAATGAGAAACATTGATTGCCAAATTTGTTGCCTCATTGGGATCAATATCCTCTAATCTATATACTACAAGTTGCCCATAAATTTAGCTAGGACCATCAACTGCTAGTGGTTTCCTTCCTGGTGGATACAGTGCCCAAGTAGACAATGTGTGATCATCAAGATGGTAGCCTAAACTAGTGTAAATCCTTTCTTGAACGTCAACACTCAAGCTTACATTCATCTTCTGATTCATCATGAGGTTGTCAAATTTAATGAAAGAACTGATATCCCATCCTGGCAGAACCATAACTCCAACTTCTTGTAACAGTGCTCTACCTCTCTCAGGAATCATGTTTTTCATTTCTTCATTCACCTTTTCTTGCAATTCTTGGCTAAGCTATTGATGCATCCCAAGACTGAGGTCCTTTTCCCTATCTTTTTTCTATTTTACTTTGTATTCCAATAAAAAAAATTTAAACTCAGAAGATTTAATAAAACCATCATAAAAAATAAATCTTGTTTTAATTAGATGTCTAGCATCATCTGATAATTCATCAGAAGGCTCAACTTCAATAATGTCACTCTCTTGAGGATTTTTCATATTATTGGATAATAAATGTCATAATTTTCTCATAATCACCTTCATCATCACCCTCTTCCTCAGAATCATTTGAATCAATAGATAAAACAATTTCTAGATAGGTTGAGGGGATATATGGTTAAGATGAATCCCTATCTCAGCTTGTACATGTTGCACTTCCTATTCATCAAGAACTTCTCCTATCCTTGCAAAAATATGTGAAGGTACACCTCTCACCAATTCTGGTTCCTTTTGCAATATCATCTTAAACCTTTTTCCTAGGTCTAAGATGTCTTAGTGAATGCACCTTTATATGATGAGTTATGCTTAATATTCCATTTTTTGCAATCATAGTTCTATTGTGCATACTGATCTTTCTCATGGAAAAATATTTTGGCGAATTTCTCACTAAATCATCATGAATCCAATATACATGAGAGTAAGCTCCCAACTCCTAATTCACTCTAGTATTTGTAATAAAACCCTCAAGGTCAAAATGCTTCCTTGGATAGCCCACTGACAAGTGGTAGTAGTGTATTGAAAATATTCTTCAAACAATTCCACAGAAAAAAAAAGGAGACTCCTCTTTATCACCAATTACTCTCAATTTTCCATTATCATCTCTAGGTCTGTGCAATGCCAGCCTCCACCTCTTGTAATCATTACGCATCCTATGATATTCTTCATGGAGTTCCCCAATTGTAAATTATAAATTCATACTACTATCCAGGCTAAACACTTGGCAAATGTAATTTCTAGTAATGGGGACAAAGGATGAACCATTCACAACATAAATCATCTTTTTTGGGGGATCATACTTTCTTGCTATTATCCTCATGAGTTCAACATTGACAAATACATTAGGAGCCACTAGGTTATCCAAATTCATCTACTATGGGTGACAAATAGGTCTATCTCTATACATCTTCCTGTAATGATATCTGAAGCTGTCATATCCTTTTTCTAGAGTCAAAATATCTCCTAGACCTTTTGTTTGTCCTCTAATCTCTCTGCACCTAAGTTTAGAATTACACCCTATCTTGTCTTTGGACTATAACCAGGCATTTGATCAATCAAATCTTGGTTATCATGCCTAGATTCCTTCTTCTGCCTTTTAGGTTTGGATTGGGACAGACCCTCAAAGGAACTAGCCATATTAATGTCACTATGTCCTAACTTGGACATACAATTCTTCTCTAGAACACAATTTTTTTATAGCAAAAGATAATTGCCAAACCATAGGACACAATGAACACTTATCTTTGTAAGTAGAGAATCAATAAAATTTTTAGTTCAAGCTTAGGGTACTTACCAGTCGATGTTGTCTTTGCACCTCAATAGACATTTATAGGCTTTGAATTCCTCTTTGCCACTCTTCACAAACTACTTCTCCTTCACTTTCATGTAGAGAAAGTATGACTACAATTGAGAGATAAAAAATTACTTAGTATTTTGTCACAATTTCATTCATAAATGCTTGCTCATGCAACATTTACTATTATCAGTAAAGCCTCTGAAATGTTTTGAATTTCCACCATTGATCTAGGAAATCGATAGTTATCGACAGTATTTTAATTTACTGCCTCGATACGTCCATCTTTTCAATCCTCATCGAGGATAAAAGAGACCCAAAAAACATCTCTTCAAAAAATTGGAGTCTTCTCAATAAACTTTGCAAGTTGTGTCATCATTCACAATAGGTCCATCATCTTATGTGTCACATACCATCAGGCATTGAAGAAACCTAAAAAATATCTCTTCAATATAGAAAAGTCTCTTCAATGAGAAGAAACACTTATCATCTCCCTTCAACCCTCATTAGAGATCAAAGAAACTTAAAAAGGTTTCCCCGAAATGATGAGTGTCTTTGATAAGAAGAGGCCCCACCACACCAAAAAATGGATACATCATATCATCAAACATCGAAGAGACCTTGAAACCATCTCTCTGATGTAAGCATGCATTTTCAATACAACTCGGGCCCACCATGCCATTCCCTTTTTATTTCTTATTGGAGATCAAAGAGACGCTAAAACAATCTCATTGATATACTACATTCTCTTTGATGAACAAAGAAATTCAATGAGACCTTTTATGCAATGAAGTGTTTAATGTGTCTTTTGTGGTAACAATAAAGGGTTGAGGACCTACATGGATCTAAAACTGTGAACTAAGCAAAAATAAAAAATGGTCAACTATAGAACAAATACCTAGTGCGCAAGGACGGGTTAGGTAATCACAATGTAATAATGGACATAAGACTTCTTCTTAGATTGGCGATTTCAAGTTGATGTAGGTCAATTAGGAAATGCAATCTAATGCAAAGACATTAAGGTAATACAATAATGAACCCGACGCTTAGACAAAATTTTGAACAACCCTAACTTATAGGATGGCCAGAAGAAAAAGGAGCTTAGGAATTTTTTAAGAATTTCATTCCTAACATGCCCCACATTTATCTAGGGCATTTTCATGCCTAATTATTCTTTACCAATATTCACCTAAGATCTTAAAGCTAGTAAAACAAGGGTTAATTAACTAAGGAGAACATAAACCCTCATAATTCAACAATTTATCTAGGTGAAGAATGAATGATGCAGATTATCTTGTGCTCAAATTTCCATGTGCTCAAACTTTCTTGGAGCTCTCATTTCACCACAAATCACCTCTACAAGATCAAGGTCATGCATTCTAGCCCCCATTATGATGAAGCTCAAATAAAGATGATGTAGATTGATTTGTAGCTAATGCAACAAATTATCAAGAACACATATGATAGGAGCAAAGTCATCCACAAGAATCCTCAAACATAAGAAAATATGTTATTATCATTGTTGTCACTGAGGATTGCACCCGTGATGCTAAGTTCAAAAACAAACAATCCTGTGAAACATGGAAACACCTTCAAGCCTGTGGGTTGCTCAAAGTGAAGGTGAATCTCTAGAGATCAGGCCGACTTCCTATTTAGTGAATCTCTTGTAAATACTACTGATAAGAAAAGGGATAGAAAGGGATAGAAGGCTTTGCATGTAATAAAAAATTATTCTAATGAAGGTGATGCACCAAATATCTTATTTGGGATCAACAACTTGCTTAACTCATAAAACCTTCAACAAATAACCTTGATTGCTTCACAACTCAACTGAAAATGTAGATGCATAAACATTTCCTAGAAAGTGATGAATTTAATGCATGTATGAAGGAAATCAATAAGTTTTCACACCTTCAAGCAATTAAAATCAACTAACACAAACTAGAACCTGCAACTAACACGTATCTCCTTGCACCACAAATTGACTGAATGAGATAAATTAGAGGACAAAAATCATAGGAAATTATCAAATCATTCATTCACTAGATAATACCATGATGAATAATGATGAACAACAAATACCCTAACTGGTACTAAGAGGGGGAGGTGAATCAGTACAAACAAAAACTTTCTCAACAACTTATCAAGTTAAAGCAATACCAAACGGTTGTCTTCATTACGGAACTTAACCATGGCAATACCGGTTAAACATAGTAAGACTTCAAACAACATAAACTGATAAGTCTGAACACTTCAAATACATTCAATACTTGATAACAACTTCACCCATAAACATATGCATGTGGTGTAATAGTAATACCATAACTCATTAACTCTGCATGCATAACCACTCAAACAAAGAACCCTTAATCATCACATGAAAAATGCACAACACATGACACACAAATTTTTCACATGGAAACCCAAATGGGAAAAACCACGGTGGGGATGAATACCCATAAGTTTGTTTTTGAACTCTTTTGAAGCTTGCTTTGTTAGGAGCCTAGTTCGGTTAAAGACTTTACAATAAGGTTCTACTAGGAACCGAACCTGTTAAAGATCACCCAGTTAAGGGATGGCTATATACCCTGTTAAAGGTTGAAATCCTATTAAAGGTTACCTTACTAGAGGATTTAAAGAACTCAATAAACTTGAGTCACTTGGTTAGAGGATTTATAGTAAGCTTGTTAAAGCTACCTGATAAAGGGATTTTCCAACTATTGAAATGGTTAGAAGACAATAGGTAAAAACTCTGATCTAATAACAACACTACATGCCAAGGCAGATCCTTTTCAGTTCCTCTACTTCTGCAATCACACTGTAATTTTCTTTAACTAGTCTAGCAAGTATCTCATCACTCGGATACACACACAACATTTTCCAACAACTTACAATAACAAACATCATTGACCTTATAGACAACAATTAGGTCGGTAGCATAAACCCTAAACCCTAAGCATCTTAGGTTTACAATAAAGTGGTCCAGTCCTGACCGTCCAAACACTTTGCATAAAGAAATACAATCTCAAATAGATCACAAGATAATCTGCATCATTCATTCTTCACTACACATGGGAATCTGTAACTCATCACGCTTTCTTCTCATACCACCAAGAAGAATGTTCATTCTCGAGGTAGACTTTTAATGCAGTCGATCTTCTTATGCAAGACCCTCAAGGAAATCTTTCATGTGCACAAAGTTGACATGGCACCTCAATCTCATCCTCATCTCTTAGCTAACTCATCATAGAATATCATTGGTTGCATCACACAAGCTGGATTGCCAAACCGGAAACCCTAGAGCTAAGACTACCAACCGGTAGTCACACATAGTGAAACCCCGACACCGGTTCACTACATCACTTCATACCTCTTCATACCGGTTCACCAACTTCTTTCAATCTGCATACCAGTTCACTTACACTTATTGACATCAATGAAAACATACATTATCATTATATCAACATGTCGGTTCATCATATGCCAACATACCAGAAGTATCAAGAAGGAAAATCTGCTGCTATATTAATTAAAAAATAAAGGAGTGGTGCTATTACAAAAACTCAAAATACTACTGAGCTACAATGCCTTTTTGCAAAATGTGTATGCAAAAAAGAAAGATCCAGAAGGAAAAAAGGAGAGAAGGAATATATATAAATCATGATGAATCCCCTTGAAAAACCCTAAAATTACTGCATGAGAAAAGCCTTGGATGAATTTGCCCCAAAAATGGCATAAAAACTCATGTATAATCTGTAAAATAATAATATTTTCTCCTCAAAAGGACTGCCACTGATCCTCCTGTTTAAAAATTTGCATATCTAAATGCGAAAAATAGCTATTCCCATGTGAAAGTTGCATGATGAACTGAACTGTGACTATATTAAAAAGAAATCCCACTAAGAAAATCTTATGCATTCTCTGGCAACTGCTCTTTGTGTTCAAACTTCTATTAAAAAGTGATTGTGGAAATGATCTTCTTGTTTTACGAGCTTTCCAATGGTATGTAACACTTGGATATTCAGATAATCTATAAGCATCTGCATTAATCTTTTACGTAGGAATCATCTCCTTGCTTGGCGGGATTTTCACTATTCGAACAACTAGTTCTGAGTCCACCGTGCAATTTTTATTGCCAACCACTAGATTGCCTACATGAACCATGGCTGCTTTCATTTAAATTTTTGTTTACTTCTTAGCAGACCCCACCATTTGTCGCCAAGTTGTTATGATTATCCATCGAGCATTTTTATCTTATGGTATAGCGATGACCGTCGATCTGTCAGGAACCTGCTTGCCTTTTAGTCTTCTTGTTTTCTTTCTATCATCTTGGGCCCATGAGAAAATGAGTGATGATAATGAACTTTGGACCATTGAACCACTTTAAATTGGTGAACTTTTGAACCATTGAACCACTTTGAACCATTGAACCACTTTAAATCGGTTCAAAATTCAAGTTTAAAGTTGACTTAAAAAATATATGCATCCGCTTGTCTGTAGCCTTTTGCCACATGTCAGCCTTTGATTTTCTTGCGGGTCCACTTTGTCTGCCATCTGGACTTGGACCCACCTTGTCACCAAGTCGCATTGATAATTGGGCGAGCAACATTTCCTTGTGGTATGGCGACCATCGTCGGATCTGTCCACCCGACCGTTGGATGTGATCAACCTCTTGGTCTTTACTCTTGGTCTGTCCATGGTTCTTCATCTTCTCTCTACCATGTGGCGCATCCTTATTCATTTTGAATCCACCTAGATGGCCACATCATCAGTCGCTGAGTCACATGAGATAACCAGCAAGCATTTTTATCTTGCAGTATAGTAATGGTCATTAATCTACCCTCAAACTGCTCGATCTTTAACCTCTTAGCTGCTCACCTCCCCTTTGCCTTTTCCGCACGTGCTTAGTCACCAAGTCGCTATGATAACTAGTGAGCTTCTTTCATAGTGGTATAGCGATAGCCCTTAGATGCTTTAGATTACCGTTGATCTTTCCTAAACTTGCTCGACATTTAAACCCAATTGATCTTCTCTCTTGTGCTGCGTGTCAACGTGTGCCACCCTCTGATTGGCTCATGAGATCCGCCTGGGAACCACCTATGTATTGGGTCACCACGCATCCTACTCTGTCAGATCTCATTCTTTCGACCAAAGTATTCCTTCAGTGAACCGCTTACCAGTCTCATCAAACCTAAAATTTCATTGATATTATTATGGCGATGAAACTGAGCCTTCAGTGAAACTTTTTCAGGACTCATTGTGGCCAAGGTCTGTTTGATGTCGATGGAATTGAGCCTTTGATGAAACCTTTTTGGGACTCATTGCGGCCAAGATCTACTCAATGTCGCCCATCTATGCCATGTCACCAGCCACTGGACTACCACCTGTCTTTGGTCTTACACTCTCTATTCTGCCACGTCATCAGTCGCCAAGTCGCAGTGATAATCCTATATGCATCTTTTCATTGTGACATAGTGACAGCCATTAGATCTCTGTGATCACCATTGATCTTTCTTCAACTTGCTCGCTCTTTAGTCTCTTCCTGCTAGCTGGTCACAAAATTAGGATGCCTTGAGATGCGCACACATGGGGTCCACTAGGCCATGAGTTGCCTCTTGCCAAAATCTTTCAAGCTTTTGATGCTTGATATGTGTGTGGCTTTACATTTAAATGCTGAAGAGTTCCTCCCCACTACCAATGTGGGATAAATTTTCTTCATGACTGATGACTGAAACCGCTTGGAAGGTCTCTGGCCTTTTAAAACCCTCTTTGGCGCCCAAGTAAAACTTTACACAGGCCGATTGCATTTTTCTCTGAGTTTCTTTTGGCCTTAAGGTTTTAATATTCACACTGTTTCATCTGCAATGGAGCATAATGTCTCTGCAACCTACAACATGTTGAGCGCAACCCTCGTGGGAGCTACATTTTAACCCACATGTTGTCTTACTTTTCTGTATCTCCACATGAATCAAAGAAGTTAGAAAAAATAGAGCATTTCTCCCTGTTTCATGATTTGATCTTTCAAAATGAATGAATGCAAGGCTTCATTAGGGCACCAAATTTGGCCTATGAAAAATTTTGGTAACATTTTTGGCGACCTCTCAGGGGTGTTTGTCTGCTAAATAGTAGAATCTAGTAGCCTAGCATATTCATTGGACATTGAGTCAAATTTGCCCTCTACAAAATTTGGAACTGTGTGTGTGAAAAAGTGAACCTGTAGCTACAGGCACAACACTTCAATTAAGTCAGTATATGCATGGTTAGTAATCAATAATAAATAAGCAATAAACCATAGCAAAGCGACTAATTGCCTTCTAAAAGATGCGAGTATAAGATTGCTCTTAGATTTTTTATAAGCAATACCGGTGACTAGACTACACCAAGACGAAGGATTTAATCTATATGATATTAAGCTATATGGATGCAAGATGGATGAATAATTCAAGCAATAATAACCAATTCAAGCAACAATGGATGCAAGCAATAATGAATGTAAAATGGATGCAAGTAATCTAAAAAAGCACAATGATTTCAATGACTCTAGAGTGAAATTAGCATGATAATAATCTCCAAGTGTGTTCTCAAAAATCTTTGGGGTGAATTGGAATGAGAGTTGAAGACTAAATTTCTAGAGAATCACAAAAAGCTCAATTTAGGATTAATTGAAAATAATTGAGAAATCAGGTTGAGTTAACCTTGAGATAGATTCCAATTATAGTTTGATTGAAATGCATTCAAATTAGAAGTCCAAGTTGCATTGGAAAATAATAATAAATTAATTCCATGCACATATTTGATTCATTCAAGAAAAAGGTCTTTTCAATGCAACTGAACTTCTTTTTCTGAAAAGCTTTGAGTTCCAATTTTAGAGAATAATTCCATAATTCAATTAAATTGCTTTTCTGATTTCAAGTTCTAAATTTAGAAAAAGAAATAATATCTCAAGTTTGATTTCTCTCTTAATTCAATTCTTTTTTTGATTTTTGTTTTGTTTCAATTCAACTCTTTGAAATAAATTAATTCATCTTTTGTAATAAATTAATCCTTTTTGCATGATTGAATGGCAAATTTATTAATTTAATTAAATATGCAAGGATATTTAATAAATTAAAATGGGATAATTGATCAAAATGATATTCTTGGAAATGATTTAATTAATTAAATAAATATTTAATTAATGTTGAGTAGTTGATTTGCCAGGTGATTTTTGATAATTAAAGAATTAATAATATGCTCAAGATTGATTTAATTGCCTTTGGTTAGGACCTTGGTGATGTTGTCGAGATTAGGGGCCCATGGTTTAGATGACCAATTTTAGGGTATTACAGGAACTGCAACTCAGCACTCTAAAACTGAAACTACAAAGGCTCTACATACAGCTGAGCCTGCACACTGTGCAATCTGCACTTCTTGAAAAACCAAAACTAAAAACTGATCTCAAACTGAAAAAACTACTCTATCCTACTCTAACCAAGTGTGAAACCTGGTTATACAAAACCATTCACTAGTTTTGAGAAATAACATCTTTTTCTTCCCAACTTAGGATGTTTCAAACTCTTATGAACAACTGACAAGAAATGATGAATGAAGAGGTTCCTAACATAATGCTGTAAGACTATTGTAAATATGAAAATAAGGTGGCCTACCTCTTTTGTTTTCTCATATATACTGCTATCTCTGAGGTTATAGGTAAGATGATAACCTTTTACTGAAGCTTCATTTTTAGGCATAAGCTCATCTTGTATTGTCTTTTTGGCCTCCAATCTGGAAAGATATCTTATAGGACAACCCCTTGTATGAATGAAGCTTGGGCTCCCCTTGCTGGTTTCTTCTTGGTTAACTATGTCTTGAACCATAACTATTTCCTCCACCTGAGTATGCTGATCAAATTTTTTTATTTCCAAAGGTATCAAGTTATCAGCAAGATCAGAACAAAAATCTTCAATGATGTTTGAGAAAATACTCACTTCTTGGTCAATTTCACTATGTTGAGTATTGTTTGTTGTAATTTGCTAATTGTTTTTAGTACTCATATTTTGGAAATCTGTGTCTTTCTGATTTTATTGCTCTACCTGAACCAAATTTGTATCCAGATTAACCTCCTGAACTTGCTCAACAACGCTACTTTTTGTTTCCTCTAAATCATCCGAGAAAGTCCTCTTCATTATTGTTTTCAATCTGCTGAGGAAGAGGATTGTCTACTACCTTGTTGTAGCTCTCTCATGTGATCAAAACAACAATCTTTTGAACCTCTTCTTATTGTGGTGAAGTTGGTATGGCTGCAATCTGAAGTTCATTTTCCTCATCTTCCACAAAAAGTGGCAGCTCATCAAACAAATTAGTTAGAACTTGACAATTATCAAACTTTTCTGGATTTTAAACTTGCAGTTCTTCATTTATAACCTCTTCTTTTTGCTGTAACAGATCTAACCTATCATCTTGAATATCATAAGTATGCATCTTAATAGGTGAGAGATCTGATTTGTTTTCACTAAGTACCTCTTTTTCTTGATCTTCAAATTGAAAATCTTGAGGAACCAAGATATCAATGGGTTCTTCAAGAATTAATTATTGAGGCTCTTGAACTAAAAGAGGTTGTCTAAAATTTGGGAATGCAAATATGTGAGGCTCTTCTTTAATAGGTTGATTCATGATGGGATCTTCTTGAATGATTTTTTTATAGGGATTCACTTGTTCAATAATAGGTTCTTGAAATGATTCAGGACTCCTAAAACTAGGAATTTGAAAATTAGGAGATTTAGAAGACTCACTATTTTTGAAACTTGGTATTTTGATCTTGGAAGTCTCTTGATTGGCAGATAATAACCTCATCTGCATCTCCTTTATATCGATCTGTTGTTGAAGCTCTTCTTCAAACTGTCTTTTTTGCATTTCATATTGAACATTATCTACATGTGTTACTTTTTCTTTGGTAGGAGAAGGTACTGTTACTGGAGGTGCTTGGCCGAAACTAGGCATTGGAAGAATCTGATCTTTCTGAAATTGAACTGATAAAGCCTTCATTTGCTCATTTTTTGCTGCCATCACCTTTGCAAGATGCTCTTCATGTTGCCTTTTTTGGTCCTCCATCTCTTTCTCACAAAGATAAATTTGATAAAACATTTCACCCTCTTCGATATTATCATCTTGCTTCTTTAATGTGTCTTGCCTATCATAACAACACTCTTGAGATTCAACATGATCAATCAAATAAACTTGTGAAGTTTCTTCACAAGGCTGCTCTTGAGCAATTGTAGGCTGAATTTTCTCATATGTGGGCTCATTAAGCATGAAACACATGGTGTTAAATGAATGGATTTCCTTACCAAAGAAAGGGTTTGGAAAAATACCAGCTGGGCTTTCTTCTTGTTTAAGCACCAAATCTTGCAATGAAAGAGGAGGTATTGATTGTACCTCTAACTTGGTGAGCTTCTCATCATATTGCCTATTTTGGACTGCCAACTGATTTGCAAACTTCTTACCTTGTTCCTTCAATTTCTGCTCATAAAATTGAGCTTGCAAATATAACTCTTCTTTCTCATGAAGATAGGCTTGATGAGCCCACTCATCTTGCTGCTTATCTAAATTCTTGTTAGTCTCATCGATATGCACAACATAGCCTTACAATATACTATTGATGGATTGTAGGTCTTTAAAATGCTTTTTTGCCATATCCTTGATCTGTCTAAGCTCTGAATCATACTGATTTGCATCAATAAAACCTCCCTGAGGCTGATTATAGGCTGGGTTAGGTTGCCATGCAAACTAAGTTGTGGTAGGTGGGTGGTAAGAAGGATAAACTTGTTGGCTATTAGCTGCAATATGGCTATTTGGGTTAAAACCAACAGTATGACTATTTGGGTATTGCTGATAAGAAGCATTTTGGATAGAATTCTCATAAGACGAAGGTGGGTAATTATACTGTCCCTGAAATTAGACATCTTTATTCATATAAAGAGTTGGAAACTAAAAAATTAGAATTGTTTTGAATCATACCGGCACTTAGACTGTTGAAACCAGTAGATTTATAACTCAGAGTCACCAAGTGTGGGTAGATCTTGCCTCCAGAGGCTGAATTTTCTAATTTTTACACCAAAAATCAGAAGTGTGTGGAAAAGCTTTGGATTAAAATAATCCAAAGAGGTCCCACCGGGCGTGCCAAAAACTGTTTTCATAGAGGATTGCACCTGTGATGCTAAGTTTGAAAACAAGCAATCCTGTGAAACATGGAAATACCTATGAGCCTATGGGTTGCTCAAAGTGAAGGTAAATCTCCGGAGATTAGGCTGGCTTCCTATTTGGTGAATCTCTTGTAAATACTACTGATAAGAAAAGGGATAGAAAGAGATAGAAGGCTTTGCATGTAATGAAAATTTATTCTAATGAAGGTGATACACCAAATATGTTATTTGGGATCTGCAACCTGCTTAACTCACAAAACCTTCAACAAATAACCTTGATTGCTTCAAAACTCAACTAAAAATGTAGATGCATAAACATTTCCTAGAAAGGGATGAATTTAATGCATGTATGAAGGAAAACAATAAGTTTTCATAGATTCAAGCAATTAAAATCAACTAACACAAACTAGAACCTGCAACTAACATGTATCTTCTTGCACCACAAATTGATTGAATGAGATAAATTAGAGGACAAAAATCACATGAAATTATAAAATCATTCATTCACTAGATAATAAAAAAAGTATTAAGAAGGAAAATCTGCTGCTATATTACTGAAAAATTAAGGAGTGCTGCTGTTACAAAAACTCAAAATACTATTGAGCTACAATGCCTTTTTGAAAAAAATGTGTATGCCAAAAAAAGAACCAGAAGGAAGCAATTCAAAGGAAGAAATAAAGAATGTAGATTAAGGTTGATCAGATGGAAGATCTTCATTCTAGCAGTGAGTCTAGGCCGTGCTAAGATGGCAGGGTAGGAACCTCGGAACCAACTAGGATGTGACACGTGGCCGACCCGATAGAAAAGTAGGTGAAATCGAGTGTATCATCAGCCATCGAAATAAGTGTTTCAGTGCTAACCCAATGACCCGATGAAGAAAATCAATGCTAGTTATAGTCAGAAGCCGAAAGTGGTGGCAAGAAAGGTAGTGTCTAGGGATCCATGCGAAATAAGAGGAAGTCATCAAGTAGTTTGTGATTCATGCAAAATAAGAGCAAGTCATCCGGTTAATGCAGGCAATTATTAAGCTCAAAGAAAGTTTGCATGAGTCTTTTCTTGTGATCTTGAGGTAATAAGGATTGTTTTTGAGTGCCACATGGGTTAACCTTTAGTTGACTAAGAATTTGAAATGAATTACCTAGCTTGAGAGAAAGTTAGCATGAGTTCTTTTTGCATGTTTTGAAGCCTTTTTGGTGCCTTTTTATTTCTACAAGAGGATCGGTTTTCAAAGGAGATATTTTTAGTGGGAGTTCATCTTCAATCATTCTAGAGTTATCTTTCCTCTACCTTTTAGAAGGTTTTTCTATAAAGTGAATTTTTTTTATCTTTCTTCACTAGTTCTTAATGATTCTCTGGCTGGTTTTAGCAGAGAATACATTCTTGTAGCTCATATGCAATTTTATTACAAAATTCAGAATAAAAATTACCAGCTTATTCCTTATGTATTTATAGTTCATTTTATTATTATTGATTGAGAGTTAGTTTATTGTGTTATTGTTTAGATAACCTTTAAATTTTCTATCTCATTTGTAAGTCACAGGTTGTGCATTGTGATAAATTGGCTCATTTGGTTGATTGTGAAAGTTTTCTTTCCTTTCAATTTATTGAAGTTTAAATCCTTTGCATGAAATATTTGTGTTATGAACCAGAAGTCTATTTGTGTATACTGGTGTTTTTTAGGATTGTACCTCTGTCATTTTGAGATATCTTATTGATGCTTCACCTTCGTTTAGCATTTGCAATTTCTTTCTATTTTCATTTTAAGTTTTCCTATCCCTTTTCTTAGTAAATATTTAGAGTTATTCACAGGGAACCAACCCTTCATTTGGAGGTTAATTCTCACTATAGGCAACCCATAGGCCTGAGCATTATCCCATGTGTCACCAAGTTGCTTGAGTTTTCAGTTTGTGCACTACGGGTGCAATTTGAGTGACAACAATTATTGCCTTGAGCTACTACCAAAAAAATATAGCATAAATGGATAGACTTTCAACTACTAAGAATCACATAGATGTGACCAAAATTTGGATCATTTATATAGCCTCTCTTCATTTATTCAAATATAACCAACTCGTGACTCATTACAACCAATAAATGACATCTTTTGCTCAAGGCATCATCCATTAAATTAGTTTTACCACTCCTATGCTACATACCAAAAGCATAAGCCTGCAAGAATGAAGCCCATTTGGCATGTTTGTGGGACAACTTACCCTATGAATTTATATACTTCAAGGATTTGTTGTCAAACATTTAAACAAACTCTGTATGTGGAAGGTAATATCTCCAATATTTCAATGCTTTTACCACTACATAGAATAATTTATCACAAGTAGTGTGCTTCTTTTTATATTCATTTAACTCATTTAAAAAATCCACATGCTACCCATCTTGGTTTAACACTCCCTCAATAACTACTCTTGAAGCATCACACTCCATTATAAAAAGTTTCTCAAAATTTGACAAGGCAAGAATAGGTGCTTCAGTAACTTTATTTTTGAGTTGTTTGAAGCTCACATCAAGTGCTTTTGTCCAATTGAAATCATTTCCTTTAATATAATCAATTATTTGTGCACTAATGCGACAATTTTTTTTAATGAATCTCTTATATAAATTCACCTGCCAATGGAAGCTCTTGTTGAACACACCTAGATAGTGGGGGGAGGGGGGAGGTGAATTAGTACCCTTAAACTTAAATTCCTTAGCACAATTCAAATGAAAAACCCTTAATTGTATCAACATCAATGAAAGATAAATTAATGAACACCAATGCATAAGAGGACACAAAATTTATATAGAAAACCCAATAAGGAAAAATCCACTGTGAGAGTTATCTCAGAATATATGAACAAGATTATAATTTGTGTTTTAAGGATCACTACCTAAGGAAGCACACTAATCTTTAAATAACTTTCTATGAAAGATACAAATACCTAATGATGATATTCACTATCTTAGATCATGATACAACAAAATTTGAATTACAATGAATAAGCCTAAATCTCATAGCCCCCAACAATTTCCTTAGAATATAGCTGCTCTTGAATCACTGCCTCAAGTAACTATTAACTAATTTAGGTCAAAAAATTCCACCATAAACCTTTACTTCTTCATTATTAATATCCCACACCATCCATTCCTTTGCAACTGATTTGATCTTCTATTTATATCCTTCATAAACAAGGAAAACAAAAAATCAGGTTGGCTAGAATAGGAGACAAGTAATGACCCCAACAAGTTGGCTTCAAAAACATATGGTGATGAAAGTATCCCAAGCCAAGAGATATGGTGGACCTAAAACAACTTATTACATCTAGATCCATCCATCCCCAAACATCAAACATTCTTGCATACATTTTTCCAAGTCAACAACATGGTAAAGTGTAGACAAAATTTGTAGCACTTTACCAGTCTGCCCAAAAACATAACTTCTAAATGAATTTACACAATGTGGCTTAAATTGAGACATAGCATGAGAAAAACACTACTCAACACAAACCTCCGATGTTAGCTCAAACCCCTAAATACATAACATAAGCAATAGAATCTGCTCTGTTTGTTGGTCAATAACAAACACCCTGAAAACTAACTCTAGATAAAACGTGCACCAAAAAAATCAACCATTATCATGTAGACCACATAGAGACATTCCATGAATACTCAATAGTATTTCCATATATGTCTTTCACATTTTCATGCCAAAACAACTTAGCATAACCAAAAAAATACAAAATTCTTTATATCTGGAAGCCCAGATAGCACATTCATGAGATAAAACATTATCAGACATACTTGTGGTTCACTTCATCACTTGAAATATTAATTGAGATATTGCACAAGAAATATAAGCATGTCCACCAAATTATAGGAGGAAAAATAACAATGGGAAGAATTTTCTAGACCAACCCTAACAAGCAACCAAACTGTCAACACACTATATTTACTTGTAGCATCGTAAAATGTAACCTTGTACATTTTACATCACTTTTTGTGCCCTTACCTTAGTGTGACCCATTTTATCTCTCATCCAAGCCTATTTTTGGTCTTTCACCTTAAAACTAATGTCATTTGTTTGCATGGTGGTATGAATCTCTCACGATCTCTATTTTTGGCTATGTGCACTCTATCTCTAGCCTATTCACTATGTTTTGGGTGGACAACAGATAGTGGTGCCTACGATGCCCTTGTCCTCCCAAATTGGCTCAATTTTTCCTTCTCATTTTTTTCCTATCATGATGTCTCAATTTGATGTTGGAGGTTGACCTAATTGGGGAAATACCTTGAGAACCCTATATAAGAGAATTCCTCTAGTTCATTTTCTCATCACATTATATCACAAGATATCATAATAATTTGTTATCGTCAAGCATTGAACATCAAGGTGACATTTCATCCTACCATATCCTTTACACATTATTCAATATCTAGACACCATAGAGTGACAAATCACATCAATATTCATGCAAACATGTGTGTTTGATTATGTCATTCATGTCATGTCATGTTATTGCATCGACACTTGTGATCACATTCAAAGAGCATTGTATCATCAACCTACAATCATCTACAATAGACTTGAGGTATAACATTCAACATTTACTTAGTACATTACCTTTTGGGGGCTATTTTTCATTTGTGGTGGTACAATTTCATGTGCAATCATACTTAGGTAGAAACATAATAGCCTACTTATTCTTGTCTTTATATTGGGAAGCAACAATAGTTTGTTCAATAATTCCTTCTTTCCCTTCATGGAGTTGTTGTGTGTGTCAAAAATGGAATAAGTATCTATAAGCTGTAAGACACAACACTTCAATTAAGTCATTACATGTATGGTTAGACAGATATAAGCATGAATAATAAAACCATCACAAAATGACCAATTGCCTTCTAAAAGATGCGAGTATAGACTTTCTCTCAGATTTGTATAAGCAATACCAGTGACTAGACTACACCAAGATGAAGGATTTAATCTATATGAGCATGATATTAAGCTAAATGGGTGCAAGATTATGCTAGATGGATGAATAGTAAACTATATGAATTCAAGCAATCATAATTGAACTAAATATGCAAAAAGAAATTAAACTAAGATGCAATAAACTCAAAAAAGCAAGCACAATATCTTCAATGACTCTAGAGCAAAAACTGCATAATAACAATAAATCTCCAGGGTTTTTTGAATGAGAGATGAAGGCTAAATTTATAGAGAATCACAAGAGAGATCAAGAAAAAGAAAAATTTAGGATAATTGAAATAATTGAGAGATCAGATCTAGTTAACCTTGAGATAGATTCCAATTATAGTTTAATTGAAATGCATTTAGATTATAAGTTTGAGTTTGCATTAGAGATATAATTCAATTAATTCCATGCACCTAAGATGAAAATAAGTAATTCCATGCATATTTCTTTGATTTATTCAAGAAAAGAGCATTTTCAATGCAACTAAACTTCTTTTCTCAAAATCTTTGAGTTGCAATTTTAGAGAATGATTAAATTCATTTAATTGCTCTTCTAATTTCAAGTTCTCAATTTAGAAGAAGAAATAATATCTCAAGTTTGATTTCTCTTTCAATTCAATTCTTTTATTTTATTTTCAATTTAACTCTTGCTTTGCATATTGATTCCTCTTTTGTGATAAATTAATTCCTTTTTTACGATTAATGGCAAATTTATTAATTAATTAAATAGGATAATTGATCAAAATGATTTACTTGGAATGATTTAATTAAATAAATATTTAATTAATATAGAATAATTCACTTGCCATGTGACATTTAATGATTGAAGAATTAATTAATTGTGTGCTCAAAGTTGATCTAATTGGCTTTGGTTAGGACCTTGGTGATGTTGTCAAGATTAGGGGCCCATGGTTTAGGTGACCATTTTTAGGGTATTACATTTGTCCCTCTTTGAATTAATATGCAAGAAGTGCGTTGGTTCAAAGAATAGTTGATATCTAAGAAATACCAGTTTTGAACTTGATTGACCATGAACCAGATGAAGAGTGAGGTGTTTAGCTTGATTTGAAGTGATGGAGCTTAACATAGTTGATTAAAGTGATACCGATCTCGAACTTGATTGAACTAGGACTAATGAAGAGAAAAGATACCGAACTTGAACTTGATTGACCAAGAAGTGGATCTTATTGATCTAGAACTTGATTGAACTAGACACAATGAGTGAAGATAAAATCAATGTTGAACTTGATGGATCAAGACACGATGAGTGAAGATAAACTATCTAGCTTGATTTGAAGCGATAAAAATGAACACCTGCTTAGACTGAGCGTGTGATCAAAGATACTCTTTAAACTTTTGATTGAGTTTAAACGAATAATCAACTTGATGAAAAGTGATGAAGTTGATTAATGTTAAGAGACTGATTCAGATGAAGGAAATATTAGCTTGAATTGAAGTAATGAAACCGATATGCCCCTAGCAATTGATTTGACTTAGATGATCGAGAGATCTCAACTTGATATGAAGCGATGAAGCCGAGATGCCCCTAGCGATAAGAATTTGTTTGATTTTCTTTAGTTGAAATGATTTTTGCTCTACTTTTGATGAAGATTTGAAAATTTTCTCGACTGTGAAGATGTGAGGTCATGAGGTCACGAGTATGCCCTCTCGGGAGCGAAATTGAAAGAGAGAAAGGGTACATGATTTTAGGCAATTGGTGGCGATGATAATTATTTAAGCATAAAGATTGAGTCGGAGGAATATTTGAAGATTTAGTGATGATTGATGTGAAATGGAGTGCAAATTGAAGAAAAGAATGAGAATGTGATGAAAGCGCTAAGTGGTCACAATTGTGAAAAACTGACTAGAAGAATGATCTCGGATTTCTATTTCGATCCCTAAAATGGACTCAAGATGGGAAAATTAACTAAGGGTACAATTTTCATGTCCATCGGAGAAAGTTGAAAAATTAGGTTTTTGGCTATATAAGGGGTCAAAGTGTCATTTTCAATTCATTTTAACCTCCCAAGTTTGAAATTAAAAAAAAAGTCCTCTGCGAAGAAAAATGGTCATTCCAATCCAGGAGCACCGATTTGAGTGCCAGAGATGTCATAATCGACCACAGAATTATGAGCCAATGGTAAGAGAATAATCTTTTACCTTTTTATTTCATCAATTGTGATTTTTGGTTGAATTTTTTGCTTTTTGTGGTGTTGAAAACCGGTCAGTGTCGTTTTGTCGTGTGAGACCATACTGTGTCTCGTACGACAAACTGTCTTTTTTTGTTTCATCATTTTTAGCCATTATATTTGTTGTTTGAGACCTCCCCATGTATCGTACGAGATTGTGCTTGATAGACCATTTTGTCATGTGAATGCACGTAGTTTATCATATGAGAGTCTTTTGTCGTGCTACCTGCATTCCTGACTCATACGAGTTTCTACTTAAACTGTTAAATGTTGTATGAAAAACAGTGAGCGTTTTTAGGTGTCCAAACATGAAAATTTGATTTTTCAATTGATGTATTTGGATTTGTATGATGTTTAATTTGTTTTGTAGCACAATTTGGATAATTTTCCGATTCTCTATTGTTTGATTCTTGCAGGTTCAGTTGCCACATGTCCTTTTTTGGTGTGTTTATCCTCCTACAATGAGGATAGTTTGTGAGTTATCCAATATAGATAAAGCACATATTGACTTGTGCGGGTTTACCTACCTTCTACAGATGCCAGATATCCATGTGAATCATAGAATGCTTACTGCACTAGTTGAGAGATTTCATTATACACATAACATGTTTCATTTACTAGTTGGGGAGATGACCATCACTCCAGAGGATGTTTACAGGATATTGAGGATTCCATTTGCTGGGGATAAGGTTGATTACGATTCTTCTCAGCATCCTAGTATATTAGCCTTCAGACACATTTTTCATGACAAGGACATTCTTACGCAGGCTATTAGTTGGGATGATATGATGGCCAGGTATAGTGAGCAGTTTCCCTTGGCATGTGTCTTGGCAGGATTCATTGGTTGCTTTGTTATGCTAGACATAGAACAACGGGGTTTCTTATCCACTGGGCTAGGATGCTGGAGAGAATTTTGGATCATCCTAAGAGATTAGGATGGGGTTCTTATCTATTAGCCCACATGTATCGTGAGATGCATGAGGTTGTCTACAAGGAGGGGAAGAGCATGACAGCAGGGGTCTTGATTTTATAGATATGGGCTTGGGAGCATCCCAATTTGTAGACCTATTATGGATGATGCCAAAGATCCACACCAGTCGATCATTTATAGATATTCTAGATATGTCACTCAGCCCCATCTAGGAAAGATAGAGTATTGGCAATGACAGCTTGATGATATGATTGTTTTTGTATGGAGACCATATAGGGGTCTCGAGCTTTGGGATGATTGGAGGGTTGTGCAGAGAGATATGTTCATGACTAGTCCTCTGATTGATAGGTCTATGATGATTATTAAGCGATTTGTTGTATCTCGGGTCATGAGGCAGTATGGTAGGCCTCAGGGGATTTCACAGGAGTTCACCACCTATGCTCGTTATGCAGACAAGAGGAGACGAGGATGGGCCCCTAGGTTGTCCTACGCATTGAGCATGCAGGAGCTGACTAGGTTACAATGACTTTGGTGGGACTACTTGGATGACATTGTAGATGCAGGGGTATTGGCCCAGTATAGGGATTGGTTCCAGCAAGACCCATTCCCTAGGTTTACAGATCCAGCTGAGAAGGCGCCTCTCATAGAGGAGGTTGAGGATGATGCCCCTACACAGGCATAGAGAGAGGGAGGGGGATAGGGACGAAGAGTAGAGGCTCCTAGGTGGGCAGGTGGTGATCCTAGTGTGAGAAGAAATAGGGTACCAGTTGGGGGAAGACAACAATAAAGAGGAGAGGGTGGATCCCTTGGAGCTATTGGTGTGAGGATGATTGGTGCTAGGGTAGCAGAGGGTGGAGGGGAGGGGGGTAGAGTAGCTCCTAGATGGGTGCGATAGAGGAGAGATGAGCAGGGTGGAGATAGAGGTGGAGATGGAGGCGGAGAGCTTGTGAGGGAGTAGGGGGCAGCTGATGCAGCACGGTCAATAAGGGTGAGATTAGCAAGTCTGCAGTCATAGTTGACAATGGCCCAGACACAACTTATAGAGTGAGACTGACAACTGGTGAAGGTTAGGGCAGAGCGAGATACCCTCCAGCAAGAGGTTTTGCATCAGACAAGTCAAGCAACCTATTACATTGTGGCATATTGCGTAGCAGTTCCTGTAGTGCAACATGTTGTTCCATATTCTCAGCATATGGCTCCATCTGAGGGAGCTCGGGCACCTAGGCAGGATGCTGGTGAGCAGGCTCCACCTCCTCCACCACCTGGTGATGAGGGAGAGGCAGAGAGCTAGATTTTTGTAGCTCTTAGATTTTTTTATATACCCCATTTTTTGTAGCCTATAGATTCTTACTCCAATGGGAGATTGTAGATGATAGTTGATATCATTTGTACCCTGAGACTTTTATTTGTACTCTGAGATATTTATGATGATATATATATGAGATCTTGGTTTGATTTCATTGTACTTGTGTTGATTGATTATGAGATGTTTTTCTATATGCTTTATTCTATATGTATGCATATTTGTTCAGTATGTATGTATGTAATGCAGATGAATATGGATATTTGTTTTTATTTCTTTTCATATGCAAATAAATGATGAAAATGAGTAACTAGTAATGCAAAAAATTAAATTATTTTTCTATGCAATAATGTGATTGCAAATGAATGTATATAATGAAATGTATGGATCTATATAAGATGCTTACGTATGCAGACAACATCTCAATACACAAGTACTCGATCAGAAAAATAATGAAAAAGAGAGACCACTTAGCTTAGAAATGATGATACTTCAAACTCTCATTCAGAAGATAAAGAGATCATTGTTATCATGCAGAAATCACTTGAAATGCACAAAATGCAGAATGAATGCAAACTAAAAAAGAAACTAGTCACTGGATTTGAAATGCTTAATTTTCATCACTGAGCGTTTACAAACATAGCAGGCAAAATAGAGTTCCTTCCTTTTCATGTGCAATATTAATTATCTTGTTCGCAATGACCCTTTTTTCATTCATATCCTTGGACAGATTATGCATGCATCCAGATTGCACATTTAAAGAAATTCTCTCAAAATAGACAAAGAAATGATACCAACCTCCATGTAGCATACAAATAAGCAGAGTCGAGGTATGTGTGGTGATTTCACCTTGATGTGAAGGCACTTATCATAGACACCCAGTTGATTAGATGTTTCCAGATCATCAAAATCATTCCTACAAGCAGAAAACAAAGAAAATATTATGCTCCCAATCCTTGCTCCTCTTAGTCAAGATAGACTTCCTCGAGTTGCTCAAAGAGAATAATAATCGAAAATCAATATAAAAGACAGTACACTAAGAAAATTTCATGCATATCTCAAACTGTTTAGTGATTATTTTCAGTAATTTTGTTTTGCTTGTGTACTCAGTGATAAAACTCGTCAGTAGTTAGGAGACAGGTGACTGACTCAGATTGGATGACCAAATATCACTAATGAAAATATGATTTGGTTGATACTTCTTAGGAAATATAAATTGCTTAGTCGATTACCCTAAGACTTGGACATTGATCAATTTCAAGCCATAAGGGTTCTAAAAGAACCAGGATGTCACAAAAGCGACTAAAATATATGTATAAGCAAAATCAAAGATGCATGAAAGTGGGAAATTCCAACATTGCATTGATAGATCGAGCGCTTGAGTACAAGAGGTGCCTGTTTGCCAGGTTTTCACCTACTTGGCTGAGATTCTTTTTTTTCTCTTTTTTTTAATTTTTTAATTTTTTCATTTTCAGGACTTTATGATTTTTATGATTTTTTTTTTAGGACTTTTTATTTGTACAGGTTGCTGGAGTAGATAATACTAAGTGAAGAAATTTTTCAAGTGGATGGTGTTGATCGGTTCACGGAGTTGTTCTCCTTTCGATGTTGAGAGCTGATAGGCACCATAACCAAAGACTGTAGTAACGATGTAGGGATCCAACCAATTGGGTTCAAACTTTCCTTTGTTGTCTCGAAACTATTAATTTTTAGGATTTTCTCTCAGAACAAGGTCAACAACCTAAAATTCTCGTTGTCGAACCTTCTTGTTATATCCTTTAGACATTCTCTTTTCATACACTCTTAGATGATCAAATGCCACTTGTCGATGTTCATCCAACAACTTGAGTTCTTGCAATCTAGATATTCTGTAGTCTTCATTAGTAACAAGACCTTGCAAAGAAACTCTCAAAGATGGTATTTCCACCTCAATAGGTAAAACTGCTTTAGATCCATACACCAAAGAAAAAGGTGTAGCCCTAGTAGGTGTTCTAATACTTGTTCTATAAGTCCATAGTGCAGGATTGAGCTGCAGATGCCAATCTCTCCCATATTTGTTTACTATTTTGTGTAAGATAGTCAATAGATTTTTGTTAGATGCCTCATCTTGTCCATTTCCTTGAGGGTAATATATGGATGACCAGTATTGTTTGATTTTGAATTTTTCACAGAGCTCATCTAGATCTTTATTCTTGAGTTGTCCTCCATTGTCAGTCACAATGGATGAAGGTATCCCATACCTGCAGATGATATAGTTAAGGATGAATAGAGCTAATTGTTTATCGATTGCTTTGATGAGCGGAACCACTTCTACCCACTTAGTGAAGTACTCAGTGGAAGTTATGATAAACTTGTGTCTATTGGATGATGCATGTATGAGATTCCCATGTAGCTGACAACTCTCACAAGTTTTAAAAAACTTTATAGCATCTTTCTCCATGTCTGGCCAGTAATAGTCAGCCCTTAGTAGTTTCCGAGCTAAAGTTAGACCATTCGAATGAGATCCACAAATACCTTCATGGACTTCTGATAATGCACATTGGGACTCTTTAGTTTATAGACACCTAAGAAAATTACTATCCAAACCTCGCCTAAATAGATCGTTAGCGATGATGACATACCATGAAGCATTTCGGATTAGGTTCCTTTTCTCATTACGGGTAAGATTTTCTGGGACAATTTGGTCTCGTAGATAAGAGTAAATGTGACTGTAGCGAGATGAGTCATGTCCAATAATAGTACAAACCATCTGGGACTTAGGAGAATCATAGGAAGGGTAATGTAACTCTTCCACCAGGAATTCAAAGCAAAAATTAGATTCTTGTAACTTTGGTATGGATGCCAAGGTGGCCATAGCATCTGCTACTCTTTTTGTGGATCTGGGAATCTGCTGGAATGATACAAAAGTAAAATATTTCTTGAGATCATCCACCATTCTCTTATAAGGAATCAATTTACCATCTCAAGTATGATATGTATCATTTATTTGATTGATGATTAGCTGAGAATCTCCATAGATGTGTAATTCCAGAACCTTCCATTTGATAGCTAGCTTGATCCTATTTACCAAAGCTTCATACTCTACAATTTTTTTTGTGCAAGGGAAAAGAATCTTATAAGCCTTTGGGATTGAATACTTTTGAGGATTAATAAAAAATATTCCAGCACTAGAACCATGTTGAGTGAAAGACCCATCAAAGAACATATTCCATGCTTGTTGAGTAAGGTGCATGATTGATTCATCTGGAAATTATATATGCAGAGGTTGAGTGTCTTCAAGTGGAGCATCAACAAGTTGATCTGCAATTACTTGTCCTTTGATGGCTTTACATTCTACATATTCAATATCAAACTCTGTAAGAACCATGACCCATTTAGCCAATCTTCCTGTAAGTGTTGATTTGTTGAGAAGATATTTGAGCCGATCAATCTTAGCTACTAGCTTGATGTAATGTGCTAACATGTAGTGTCTCAATTTTTGTGATGCAAAGAATAATGCCAATCATACTTTTTCTATTATAGTATAGTTCATTTCATAAGACACCAATGTTCTGCTAATATAATATATAGCTCTCTCTTTTTTATTTTCATTCTGTTGTGCTAGAAGTGCCCCCAATGATGAATCAGTAGCTGGTATGTATAGAATCAATGGTTTACCTTGAATTGGTTGCATCAATATTGGTGGATTAGATAGGTATTCTTTGATTTTTTGAAGATGTTGTTCACATTTTTTATCCCAGTTGTATGTTACTCCTTTCCTTAATACTTTTGTGAAGGGTTGAGCTTTATCTGCTACCTGAGAAATAAAGCGTCTTATTGATTGGAGACATCCTTGTAAACTTCTCATTTGTCTAATATTGTTTGGAGGTAGCATTTCCATTATAGCTTGGACCTTCTCAGGATCAACCTCAATTCCTTTATTTGAAATGATGTAGCCAAGTAATTTCCATGATGTCACTCCAAATGCACACTTTTTTAGGATTTAGCCGAAGCTTGAATTTTTCTATTCTATCTAGTATGAGGCCTAGCTCTTGGATATGTGTGGATCTCTTAATAGTCTCCATTAAAGTGTCATCAACATAATCTTCCATATTCTTATGCATCATATCATGAAAGATAGTTGTTACTGCTCTTTGGTAAGTTTCTCCTGCGTTCTTTAGCCCAAATGGCATGACCTTCCAGCAAAAGGTTCCCCATGCATAGTTGAAAGTTGTCTTTTCTTGATCCCCAGGAGCTATTTTGATTTGGTTATAACTAAAGAATCCATCCATTAGTGAGTACATCTCATATCCAACAGTCATATCCACTATCATATCAATGTTAGGCAATGAAAAATCCTCTTTCGGGCATGCTTTGTTGAGATCTTTCAAGCCTGTGCAAACCCTAATAGATTTGTCTACCTTTGATATAGGTACCATGTTTGAAATCCATTCTGCATAGTCTATAGCTCAGATAAATCCATCTTTTAGCAATTTTTCTAGCTTAGCCTTGACTAGCAGTACCACATGAGGGTGCACCTTGTAGAGTTTTTGCTTGACTGGTTTAACTCCTGGTGTAATAGAAAGATGGTGCATGATAATATCAAGATCTAGGCTTGGAATATCAAAGTATGTCCATACAAAGTTGATCTTCTTTTCTAAAAAGAGATTGCTGAAATCCTTTAATTCTTCTACTGATAATGATTGAGCTAAGTGGATGATATGTGGTGTCTCTTGGCTCCCAATATTTACTAGCTCAGTTGGTTCAATCAATATAGAAGACCTTTCCTAGAAGTGACTTGGTAGTATATCAAGTATCTCACCTTTAGGTGCCTCAAAGAGGTTTTCACCCTTAGGTACTGTAGACACCTAAAAATGGTCAACGCTTGCGGAATCATACTTTAACATTTGCGCATTGCCTTATTTTAGGTTTTTGCGTTGCATTAACATTTTCTCCTATGTCATGCACTTGGTTTTTATCATTTGCGAGCATCGAGTCCTTCTTCTGCATTCTTCATATATCTTGCTCTCAAATTTGGTCTTGTCGATAACAATCTTCAGTCATGATTTTGGTCAATCTTATCCTATCGCATCAATGTGCGTGTTCATTTGTCATCATTTTGGACATCGTCAATCCTAATTAGGGTTTTGTCCTCTTATCGATCTTGTCATCTTGTGATCGATTTGTCATCGATCGTTGTCATTTTTCAATCTTGTCATCATGCGATCGATTTGTCATGAATCTTATCATTTTGCAATCTATTTTGTCATCGATCCTTGTCTTCTTGTCAATTTTGTCATTTTTTGCGATCAATTTGTCATCAATCGTCATCTTTCTCAATTGTGTCAATTTGGATCAATTAGTCATTGTTCCTCGTCAATTGGCGCATTTGTTAATCAAATCGTTTGTCAGCATTGGTCCTTTATTAGTTAGAATCATGATTAAATCGAATCGATATCGATTACCCTTTGTCAAGACCTAATTGTCATCCTTGCATTTCTAATTCATCTTCTAGGGTTTTATGATTTATTCATTTAATCCTGTTTGTCATTTCTCTCTCTAGGTTAAATAAATTATTTATTTATCCTAGGTCTTTGAGTCACAATTAAATGTTTATTTAATTGGCTAATTATTCCTCTTTTTGTGAATTAATTAATAAATGACAAATTATTAATTAATTTACCTAATTTCACATCATTCCTAATTTCCTAAATTCCTCAATTTCTAAATTCCCTCTTTGTGAATTAATTAATAAATGAAAAATTATTAATTCATTCACTAATTTCCTATTTCCTCTTTTTTCTAATTTCCTAATTCCTATTTTCTATTTTTCTAATTTTCTTAATTTCTAATTCAATTTCCTCCTATTTTCCTCCTAATTTCATGGGAATGACATTTCAATTTGTCATAATTTGTCATAATTGACAATCAATCAATTTTGACATAGAAAGTTGTCATAAATTTGTCATGAATTATCAATCAATCAATTTTGCATAGAAAGTGCAAATTTGTCATAATTTGTCATAATTTGTCATATTGATTTGCAATTTCCATTTGTATCTCTTCATGATAATTTGATCATCTCTCCAATTTGTCTATAAATTGGATGAATTTCTTCAATCCTGATCTAATAATCACATTATCAAAATAATCACTTTGTCAAATCAATCATGCTTCGAGTATTTCTTGAGCAATCATCTTGTCTACTTGCTTTCATATCATTATCATGCACTAGTAGGTGAGATCCACAACCAAGCTATTTGAAGAAGAAAGAAGGACAATGGAGCCGCATGAAGGAGACATTCAGATCTCTATTTGGTTTGCTTAGCTTTAAATCTTGAATGTTTCATTTTCATGTCTTTATTGGATGTAATTAGGATTGATCATTGCAATTTGCTTTCGTGATTGAGCTATAATTAATGTTTATATTTGCTTTGATGAGTTCCAATTTCCTAGCTACATTAATTGGTGAACCCGACGTGAACTAACCCCCTAACCATTCTTTTGAGTGCTTTTGAGTTGATTTGCAGGTCAAAAACCGAAGAAACAGGGTAGTGCAGTGTTTTCTGGGAACTTCTGCACCTGTGTCAAGCATTCTGCGCCTGTGTTAGGCATTCTGTGCCTGTGTCAAGGACATTCTGCGCCTGTGTAGGGCCAGAAACAGAGGTAAAAGACAATGTTTTTCACTTGCAAATTGTTTCTTTTGCCTTCTGTTTCTGCTTTTTTGGTTTTGTTGGTACTGATTCTTTGTGCAGAACCTTGGCATACACATGGCAAAGACAACAAATGAAACTACTAACATGTTTTATGCAGGTTCGATAGTCAAAGACTAAACATATCAAACTTCTGACTTGGGTTTTGCAGGTTGCCTTGGACTACAACTAAACTTTGTGTTTGCAATTAATGTTTAGGCACCTAGTATGATTTCTAAATAGGATGGAATGAATCTATGTTTGCCTTGATTGTTGAGTTTGACATTGGAGTAGGAGAGTATGCTCTCATCCTTCTTAGGGTGATCAGAAATCCAAATCTTTGATACCATGCTCATGTTTTTGATTATGTGTCACCTTTAGAGGGCCTACCTTCCCGACCATTTGCTTTTGCAAGCAAGTGACAATCATGAGAAGGGAACGACCCAAAGTGAGTACGGCTAGAATACCTTGGCATTCTAACTCACTATAAAAAAATACCTGATGAGCGAAAGCTTTGAAGGAAGGGTTACGTGGGAATTGCAGTTACTTGGGAATTGATGACCCTTGAACTCTTTCTCATATCAACATCTAAGTAGGACCTCATGGTCTAAATCATGCTTGCATGACTACATTTGTTTGGTATCTTGATTGGATTAATGTCTCAATCATGCTTGCGTGACATCAAGGAGTAACGCTTAATAGAAATCCTTACTAAACACCTTGTATTTAGAGGCCAAAAATCCTTCTAGTTGCTTGAGAAGGACAAGTTCAGATACTTGGAAGAGATACTAAGTTTGCCATGGGGAGATTTCCATGGGGACTGATGCTTGGCTGCCCTGAGAAGTGAGTATCATGGAGGGGAGCCCATGGGGTCAAGCATCTATGTATTCTCCTTGAATCTCAAAATGAGTCTACCTCTCAAGTACCTACTATCCTTGCCATCCATAAGAAATGTGTGAATGAGCATGATTGTCTTGAGTCTAAGTTGAAATATCTTGTCTTCTTTGCTTGTCAAAAGTTGAGTTGTGTCTCATTTCAAAAACAAGGCAAATTGATTCAAAATAAGGTTAAACACAAGAGTATTTCATTCAACAAAGTTCAAAACACCTTCAAACATGGTTGTCAAACATTTTTCAAAATCTTGTCTCAACATTCATGTCACTTAGAATTAGGTTCATCTTAGGTTTGCATTTTGCAAAGTCATTGTCAAGTACAGAGGTTAGGTTTCACCTAAGTCATACTCCTTTGCATATCAATAAGGGTCATCCATTTGCATGTGTTCTCTTGCATTAGAGTAATACCATTGTCATACATTCATATTTGCATACCCTAAGTCTCTTCATTAAGTTTAGGTCATTATCATATCATATTAAGGTCATTTGCATAGTAATTGTCCCTTTGCATATAGTGCCAAAATTAGGTTTTGTCATACTTGAGTAATCCAAATCTTTGATAAACCCTAAGTCATTGTTAGGAGGTCTAGACCTTATCAAACCTTTTCTCTTTATGTCATTATTGTCATTTGGTCAAACCTAGCTTAGTATCCAAGCATAAAGGGGAGACATTTTCACTTTGTCCTTTGTCACTCGGTCCTTTTGTCCTTTGAGGTCTAGACATCATTTCAATTTCCTAAGGGTCTCATTTTTAGATTTGCATTCCAAAAGTTTGTCCAAAATCTCAAAAAGCAACAAAAACATAGGTTGCATTCTTGCCATAGATTGCATTTCCATCTGTTTAGTTTGCATTTAGTTGCATATCATACATTATCCTTGAAAAATTCCAAAAATATTGCATTTGCATAGTGACATGTCTATTGAAACAAGGTTCCAAGCACCAATGATGCAACAAAGTTTGACATATCAACCGATAATGCAATCACAATTCTATCCAACCCAACAACAAAGCAACATTGATCAAACTTTTTATGATGAAACAAGTCTTCAAATACAAAAACTAGAGGAGAAACTAGCTCAAGAAAATGAGATATTGGAACAAAGAGTGAAAAACATTGAGAAGAATAGATCACAAATGTCCAAAATGTTTCAAAAATTTCCAGGTCGAAATCCAAAGATTGAGCCAATTGATGTAAGATCTCTTCTTGAACAATCAGACATACCAGCTCTCCTCTCCCAAATAGAGATGATGAAACAATTTCAAGAAAAGAGACAACATCAATTTCAACATTATGTGCCTCCACAACAAGAACAAGAAGGTGTTTACTATCAATCAGATTTTCAACCAATACAACCAATTGTTCAACATATACAACCAATGGTTCAATTTCAACAATATGTCCAACCAACTATACAATGTCCACAAATGGTTCAATCAATGGTAGAATATCAATGTCAACAACCACAATCACAAATTCAAAAACAAAGGTTGTAGCACACACCAACCCAAGTTTCAAACATGTTAGAACAATTGAACCAAGTCCAATATCAAAACATGACATTAGATCAGAACCAACTCCTTGCCAGACAAGTTCAAATTCCAGATACAACTATGTCAAAACCTCAAAAGAAAGGTGGCTTTATTGCAATGATTTTAAGGAAACTACCAAGTGAGTTCTTTGAAGAAGATCAAGATAATACAATTATGTCTAGCAATGCCTCATCTCCCCACAAACAAATTGACTCCCCAGTGGCATCTATCCCTACACCTTTAGAAGTTTCATAGGAACCTTCTATATTGTCCTCATCAAACAATACACTCAAGGATGCAATTACCCAAGGGCTATCCATAATTGATTGCCATGATAATCCAATTCATGATGCACATCCTTGTCATGTTTCAGAAATACAAGACCCAATGCCACCATGCACTTTATTGCCATTACCTATTTTAGAGGACCCCATTCGAAGTCCCTCTTCCTCATGTTCAAAGTGCATTTCCTTCATGCCAAAGAATTAATCCCTTGATTGAATTCCCCATGCATATCCAAAGTCCAACCTCATGTCAAGAGGATAATTTAGAGCACGAAGAAATGAGTCCTAAAGAAAATCAAGATCAAGATCCTGAAACCTTATCATCCCATCCAATTGTTGACCAGGACCCCATGTTCCCAGACACTCATGATGATTCTATTATTCCTGTCCATTCTATCCAAGAACACAATGTCCTTTCAAGTCCTATTGACACTCCATTCCTGAGCAAGATCAAGATATCCCAGTCCATCCAATCCCAAATGATCCCCTTCCATTCCAAGAACACAATGTCCTTTCAAATCCCATTGACATTCCACTTCCTGAGAAAGATCAAGATATCCTTTCCATCCTTTATGATGATCCCATTGAAAGTCAAGAGAAAAGCACCTTTAAAGAGGATTCCAATGATATTCCTCCTTGTCAAGATCAAATTATTCCTTCAGATCCTCCACAAGATCCACTTGTTCCTCCATCTCCACGTCCTAATCCAGCATATACACTCCAAGATCTCATTCCTTTTGATGATCCCATTATTTCTCCCATTCCATCTCTTGAAGAGCCTATCATTGAACCATGTCCACAACACAATCCTAGCCCCCCTCATGATCCTAATCTCCCTCATGATTCTAATGTGTCAGTGCAAGATGTTTATGAACCCACGACATGCATAATGGGTTCTTCCACTTTGGTCCAATCTGATCCACTTCAAGATCTCATTATTTCTCTCATATCATATCCACCTCATAATGGACTTGCGTCTTCTTCCCAAAGAAAAGAGTATCCTACAAGTCAAGATATTCATAAAGGCAAAGGAGTAGATCTCCATAAGCAAGTATCCCTTCATGTTAAAGAAAATATTAAGGGTCATGGCCTCAATGAAATTCCTCAAGACGTGGGTAACCCTGCTAAATCCAACATCCCTTCAAAATCCAAACATATCCCTTCCCCTTCATACTTTCCATCCATCTTAGGTCCTTATATCCCTTCATCCTCTATGCAAGGTCAGCAAAGGCACACATCCTTGAGAACCTTTCATCCATCCAAAAGAAGTCCATTTCATTCATATCCATCCATGCATTCCTTTCCCCCTCCAAGCAATTTGGATGCCAAATATAAAAGTCATAAGTCTAGAAATCCACATGTATTCAAGGATCACCATGTCCAATATAATCGACATGTGAAAACAAAAAACAATATGATCTATAAAGAAAAAGAAATATCCAAAAGGCCACAGAGGCCCACTGAGCAAAATAAAGCAAAGTCAAAATATATATGGGTTCCTAAATCCCTTGTGCAAGCAATGCACTCCAAGGAACCACAAAAGCATGAAAAATCAAAAACAATGTGGATCCCTAAGCGGCTCCTTGAAGCACAAAATCCTAAAGAAACATCCAAGTTGGCATCCAAAGTTGCTATTCCTCCATCCAAACCTCTCAAATTTGTTCCTCCATCACCTCCTTCTTCAATTTTGGGTCCTTATGTCCCAAAATCCATAGCCTTTCCTCTGTCAAAATCTCAATATCCAAAATCCATTTTTCCTCCATCAATCCATCACCCCTCAAGGTGTGTGCTAATGTCAATCTTGCCAACATTTCCATCCACTGAAGCCTAGTTCTTCCAATACCTTATCCATTATCCAATGCATATTTTTCATCCTTCGATCCCTCTGATCCAATCCTTTACATAAATCCTCGCCTTAGTTTCATCTTATTTTCCATGTCCTTATCCTACCAACGTCTTTGAGCATGCTTTTAAAGGTCATGGTCCATTTTTTTCAAGGCTAATATCCAAAAAAAAAAAGATGCTTGAGTCCTTCTTCCATCCCCTATCATGTGTCCATCTTCTATTGAAAAAGTCAAAAAAAATTAAAAAAAAAAAAAAAGACAAAAGAAAAAAAAAGTAAAGCAAAAATAATTCGTCCACTGGTGAAAACCTGGCAAACAGGCGCCTTGGGCAAGTACCGTGATGAAAACCTGGCAAACAGGCATCATGCATAATTTATGAACTTCTTGCACACCACACTTGGGGGCAGGTTTTATCCTATCATATCCTTTTGTCCTTCATTGTTCCATTATCCTATCGAACCCATGGCATACACCTTCATATCCTATTGCCCTTCATTATCCTATCATACCATGTCATTACCCTTCATATCCTATTGTCCCTCATGTCTAGTTTCTCTTTCCACCTTTGATCTTGACAAGGCTGAGGATCGTCATGAGCATCATGCATCTGGTTTGCAGCTTTTAGTCCATCATAGCTTTTGGTCATTTATCCATTTGCTTATTATAACCTTTCATCCATATTCCCTAGCTTATTGCAACTTTTTGCCACTATCCCTTAGCCTACCCCAACCTTCAGTCCATGTCCCTTATCCATTCTTGGTCTTGCTTATCCTATCTATATCTTATCACTACCCATACGCCCTTTTTCATTCCTTGATCTTGATCTGACATAAGGACGCAAAATTTAAACATGGTGTCAAAAACCTCTTGACATGTCCCTCATGCCATGTCACTGCTTTACATTGTCATATCCAGTCTCTTGTCCCATCACGCCATAGCCCTTGAAAATTGCATCTGTATTGTCTTCATAATAAAAGGCCTCTATCTTCCCTCTATCCACCATCATTTCAACAAGCCTATTTATTCACCTGTCATATTCCTTGCCTTGCTAGACACTGGGGGCAAAAATCATAAAAAATTGAAAAATGTCCTGAAAAAATCATAAAAAATTCAAAATGTCCTGAAAAAATCATAAAAAATTGAAAAATTTCCTGAAAAAAATCCCTAAAAATCAAATAATGTCCTGAAAAAATCCCTAAAAAGTCAAATAAAGTCTTGAAAAAATGAACATAAAAAAATTGTAAAAGTTCAAAAAAAAAAAAAAAAAAAAAGTAAAAATATCCCCTTTGTGCATAGATAGCTCACTGAGTATACATCCAATGACTCGCAATCACACATTGTGCTTTCATGGAATCATGCGTTAACAGATGAACCTTTTTCAATCAAACAAGACATTCAAACCGATCAACATTGTCATATCAATCAACCTCAAAATCATTTGTCCTTGTCTCTACTATCATGGGTCTTATACAGGGTGTGGTATACTCGAAACTAGACTATGTCGTGTCTTAGATGGGGTACCACATGTCCTGAAACCAGACAACATGATCGTCCTATCAGCACTTTCAACTTTTGACAATGAAGATCAAGATGTTTGTTTGATTTGTTGGAATTTGTGCATCTTATCTTTTTACTGATTTATCTTTGGCTTCGGTCATGTTCCTATGTTGCTCGATGATGTCACTGAGTGATTTAGAGTGACCGGGATGGTTCATGGTCCTTTTCTTTTTGGTTGTGATTGCTGTTTGTCTGCAATGTGTCTGTCTTTTGCAAAAAGGGTTGCATTTCAGCTCTGGCCTTCAATGCCATGATGCTACGCATCCATTTTGCTACATTAAAATAAAGGTTCTCACCTACAAAGTGCATTACTGAAAGCAAGTTTTTCTTCGTCTTTAACTGTCCTCTGTCTCATTTTCTTCTTACTAACATTTCTTCCGTCAGTTCAGATAGTCAGTTCGGTCTAGTGCTCTGATTTTTCCACACACATATGCTGCATCCTGCATTCATTGGTTAGTACATTTGCACTATATCAAGCATCACATCAAGCATTTTATCCATTTCATCTTATCAATGCATCAAAAACACATAAAAAATACATCCATACATGTTCCACAATGGTACATAAATAGTGCATAAGTCATCCATACATGGCAAATAACATAAGTCATCACACATTGCATCCCATCATATCGATACATATCATATCACATATCACAATAATATCGGAGTACAAAATTGGACTATTTGTCCTAAGTATGGCCCGCAGGCTGACTACATAAATGTCAAATTACATAATGTCCACTATCTGTCATACGGAGCATGTGCCTCTATCACTAGGTGCTCCCTCTATCCTCCTCATCCCTGCCATGTCTCACGGATGATGTCCCTCCTGGTCCTGGCTGTGGTGGTCTCATAGGTCCACTCACCCCCATGTTGCTCAATGACCTCCGAGAGTGTGCCCTACTCTCTGTCCTCGATCATGCCTGATATGAAGCTGCTCTCTGCTCTGGTGGAACTGCGCTCTCATATAGTGTCCTCCAACGACGTATCTCCTCTTCGGTCTCTACCAACATCTGTGCCATCTCCCGTACACCGGCATCCCGAATCAACCCAATATACTCAATGACTCTTTGTTCTTCTCGCTGTGCCTGCGCTATCACTGTATCTTGAGCCACTGTGAGTCTGGCTATCTCCACTCTGAACTGATCATTCTATCTCTCTAATGTCGCAATATGATCATGCTGACTCGCTATGGTAGCCCTGCACATCTCCATCTCCTCTATGCTCGTTGTCTCTGGCTCTATGGGTATATCCTGCCATGCCTCATGCTCGCCTAAATCTGGCTCATCCTCGTCATCCGCATCCTCATTTTCATCCTTGTCATCCCCCTCATCCTCATCCCTGCCCTCATCCTCCTCTCCTGTGAGTGGGAAGTCCTCCTGTCTCCTCGGTACCGGAATATCAGGATCTGTCAATGGCACTGGTCATCATCGTGCAAACCATCTCTCATACTCCTCTATCATCTTGACATCCTCCACATCTGATCTCCAATCCCACTATCTCTATTGTAGCTATGAGAAGTTAGCATATGCTATGTGTGGCTGAATCATACTCCCGCACTGACTCGTCTCTCTGTGAGATCGGGAAAAGTGTGTAGTCCTCCTAGGTACATCCTGCCTCTCTCCAAACTGTCATCTGACTCTCTCTGGAAGGTACATCTCAATCACTCTCTAGCGATTCACTGGTCACCCAATCAGGTACCTCTCCTGTCTACAATACGGAAGCTCATCACTATCATCTGACCATCCTGGGCAATCACGATATGGCCTCCATGTGAACTCTCTCAGTCTGTCTAGCTCGTGTCGCCAATACAATATGTATCCAAAAGGACCCTATCTCAGTGCTCCCCCATAGCAGTACACATATGGTCGATGTGGTACTACCTATCTCTCTGTAATCAGTCAACATATGGCTATGTGCTCAAATGCCCATACATGTAGCAATGTGACTCCACAGCTCAACGTCTGCACTCCCTGATATGCTATCTGATGCAGCTGAAAATACAGCATAGCCAGTACACATGGTCCCCATGCATAGACGGTCCCCTCTATCGCCATCTTCTCTAACACTCTTCCCCATCCAATAAGGAATCCATGTCCTCATCTGTCCCCTACTAGTAGACATGCTATCACCACGGCTATCACCACATATCGTCGATCATACTCTGATGCCATGGTCTCCCAGCTGATCTCCCTCTCTACGATATCCAGATCCTCTGTGTTGCACTCAAATAATCTGCATAATGCATCTCTCCCTGTCACTGGGTCATACTCTACCATCTCTCCATGAATCAGAATGCGGAGGATATGCCATACGTCCTCTAGTGTCACAATCGCCTCTCCAGTCGCCAGATGGAAGGAGGAGGTCTCCGAATGCCATCGCTCTACCAATGCGGTAAGCAGTCCTGTGTTTGCCCTAATCTTGGGCATGAATGTGATATAGTATATCCCAAGTCCTGCTAATGTATCTCTATCCGTGCTCCTGAGTCTATGTCGTAGCATGAAGCAGTCAGGCCGGTTCTCCCACGTGATCAACGGATACTGTCGACTCTGCATCACAATTGGGGCATATTTTGTCAGTTTTAGGGTTTGCTCCTACGGGTTGCATTTCCTCATTTCATGTCCAAATCAGGGTGTTTTTCATCTATTTTGACCTATCCTACCCTTATCCCCCCTTTCCGGATCATTTGCATGCTGTTTTGACCAAAATTAGGGTTGCCAATGCACTTCTGCGCCTGTGCTCTGCATCCTGCGCCTGTGTATCATAACCTGCACTTGTGTATCCCTACACAAGCGTAGAAGACCCTACACAAGCATAAGATTCTCCCTACACAAGTGCAGGAGTCCCTTTCTGCATCCCCTGTGGGCCCCGCAATGTCTCGCAAGCAAGTCAAATTCATCAAATTGAAAACATGGGTTTTTGAGATACATACCACTGCTCCTGCATCGTCTGGTCATCTGAATGTGCGTACATGTTCTTCGACGTGATCTGCCCTTGGAATGTTCGCCATCTCTTTGCAAGTGTCCTTTTCCAGAGCAACAAATCCTCTTCTTGGGCTAGTGCAAATGAGCAAATTTCATTCTCTTTACCTCATTTATAGATCTTTATCAGTGCATAGATGGACATACACTTTCTCCATCTCATGTTGGTCGCGGTCTTTTGCATCTTCAATTGCTTGTCCTTCGTGCATCCGGTCTCTGATTGTCAATCTGTTTGTTCCCATCATTTTCTATCATTTTTATCGATCAATTGGCCTCTTCTCTGCATGTTTCCGGCCAATTCCTCGAGGGGGCATGCATATGTCATTGTCATTGTCTGGGGCATTTTCATTATTGTTCTTTGAAACAACGCTTAAAATCGCATTGTCTCAAAGAGGGGCAAAATGTAGACACCTAAAAATGGTCAACGCTTGTGGAATCATACTTTAACATTTGCACATTGCCTTATTTTAGGTTTTTGTGTCGCATTAACATTTTCTCCTATGTCACACACTTGGTCTTTATCATTTGTGAGCATCGAGTCCTTCTTCTGCATTCTTCATATATCTCACTCTCAAATTTGGTCTTGTCGATAACAATCTTCAGTCATGATTTTGGTCAATCTTATCCTGTCACATCAATGTGCGTGTTCATTTGTCATCATTTTGGACATCATCAATCCTAATTAGGGTTTTGTCCTCTTATCGATCTTGTCATCTTGTGATCGATTTGTCATCGATCGTTGTCATTTTTCAATCTTGTCGTCATGTGATCGATTTGTCATTGATTCTTGTCTTTTGATCGATTTGTCATCAATCTTATCGTTTTGCAATCTATTTTGTCATCGATCCTTGTCTTCTTGTCAATTTTGTCATTTTTTGCCATCAAGTTGTCATCAATCGTCATCTTTCTCAATTGTGTCAATTTGGATCAATTAGTCATTGTTCCTCGTCAATTGGCGCATTTGTTAATCAAATCGTTTGTCAGCATTGGTCCTTTATCAGTCAAAATCATGATTAAATCGAATCGATATCAATTATCCTTTGTCGAGACCTAATTGTCATCCTTGCATTTCTAATTCATCTTCTAGGGTTTTATGATTTATTCATTTAATCCTGTTTGTCATTTCTCTCTCTAGGTTAAATAAATTATTTATTTATCCTAGGTCTTCGAGTCACAATTAAATGTTTATTTAATTGGCTAATTATTCCTCTTTTTGTGAATTAATTAATAAATGACAAATTATTAATTAATTTACCTAATTTCACATCATTCCTAATTTCCTAAATTCCTCAATTTCTAAATTCCCTCTTTGTGAATTAATTAATAAATGAAAAATTATTAATTCATTCACTAATTTCCTAATTCCTCTTTTTTCTAATTTCCTAATTCCTATTTTCTATTTTTCTAATTTTCCTAATTTCTAATTCAATTTCCTCCTATTTTCCTCCTAATTTCATGGGAATGACATTTCAATTTGTCATAATTTGTCATAATTGACAATCAATCAATTTTGACATAGAAAGTTGTCATAAATTTGTCATGAATTATCAATCAATCAATTTTGCATAGAAAGTGCAAATTTGTCATAATTTGTCATAATTTGTCATATTGATTTGCAATTTCCATTTGAATCTCTTCATGCTAATTTGATCATCTCTCCAATTTGTCTATAAATTGGATGAATTTCTTCAATCTTGATCTAATAATCACATTATCGAAATAATCACTTTGTCAAATCAATCACGCTTTGAGTATTTCTTGAGCAATCATCTTGTCTACTTGCTTTCATATCATTATCATGCACTAGTAGGTGAGATCCACAACCAAGCTATTTGAAGAAGAAAGAAGGACAATGGAGCCGCATGAAGGAGACATTCAGATCTCTATTTGGTTTGCTTAGCTTTAAATCTTGAATGTTTCATTTTGATGTCTCTATTGGATGTAATTAGGATTGATCATTGCACTTGGCTTTCGTGATTGAGCTATAATTAATGTTTATATTTGCTTTGATGATTTCCGATTTCCTAGCTACAGGTACGTCCTTTATTTTTTTCTGTTTTTGATTCTGACACTGCCACAATGTGGTTTTCACCATTGGATATTTTATTTTTATTTTTTTGATTTTTGTGACTAAGATACTTGATATCTGTTTCAGTCATGTTCTCACTTTGCTCACTAGTGGAAGAGTCCATGGGTTCAATTGCATTAAGATAGTAGGCTAACATATAGTCATTGGCAAAGATAGGTACATTCATAGGTTGGTTTTGGAGACTACAGTCAATTAGTTCAAGATGTACCAAGGATAAAGTTTGAACAGGTTCAAGGGAGTTCACAGTATTGTCATTATAACTTTGGACCGACAAGTCGAGTTCTAGAAGACTACCATCCATAAATGTGTTGAGACCATGAATAGTTACAACATGATCATTGAAGTGCACATTAATATTTAGTTGACCAAATCCAATAGACCTACTCATAGCACCGTTTTCTATGCTAGACTGGACTACATATCGTGGTTCGACAGTAACAAGATCAATAGATAGATTCTTGACATCCATGGTAGAGGAGTCAGAGTTTGATGCTGAATAGGTATTGTCATCAATAGGACTGTTGTCGGAGTCATAAGAGGAAGTTTTTGACTCTTCTTCAAGTAATTGAGTGAATGTATGTATAGTGTCAATACCTACATCTTTGATGCTTCAAGTTTCTTCACCATTTGGTTCATTTATCACTTGTATCTGACATACCTGTTGACATAACCTTGATGGTTCTATGAATTTTTGTCTTCTACTCCATTGAGCTTCTTCTGGACTAATGACTGGTTCTGTTTCTGTAGCTTCCAATTTTTCTTATGTACTTCCATACCTGATTTGTTCTGTCCTATTAGTGGGATACATAGTAGGTGAATAATTTTCCTGAGTCCTTCCTCTTTTCATCTTGTGTTCATAGTTTGCTTGTCTTTTTAGTCTGATTTCTTCTATCTCTGTTTGTAGTTTTAAGTGTATCAGCTCTTGTGTGCCATCAGTGATATCATTGGACTCTTCTGGAGTTTCTTTACTAGATGTATTTGAGAGATGATCTAGAACCCATTCATACTCATTCAAGTCAGTTTCTAAATCATCTACTTGTTGTCTACCAATGTATGTGACTGGAATTTTCAGTGGTACAAACAATTCTCTGATTCTTTCTACCTCTTCTCTCATATCCTCTAGGACTTATACTCCTTGTAATGTTGTAGCTGATACCATTGGAACTTTATTATTGACTGTTTCTTCTCTCTTGATTTCTAGTTCTTCTTGTTCTTTTTCATACTCTTCTTGAGTTTGTTGAGTGTTTACTTCCTGTGATGTTGAAGGCAATATCTTTTTCCTCCACTTAGACTGATGATGGGAAGTATGTTTTTGGTCTAATGTCTTTCCTAGATTATATCCCAGTCCAACTTTGTCATTTGTAGACTTAGTTTGTAGATGAATACATTTGATAATACCTTCTTGATTTTTGCCTAGAGGACCAATACCTGAATATCCCATGTGTTGAATCATTTTATATCCTAGACCATATTATGTCGAGGAAATCTCACAATGTCTTACTTCTTTGTTTTCACTATCTTCTTTGAAAAACCATTTGAGAACAACATCCTCTTCTATTTCATCTACAAGGGAAGTAGAGGATTGTACAAAGAGACCATCATATATGATATTTGGAGTGGAAGTCTGTAGCTTCATAACCTCTGATGGTTTTCCTGACTGTCTTAGTGATGGAGGAAGAGAGATTAGTGAAAGGACTGGTTCTACCTTATATCCATCCATGCCAGTATCTGTGATTTTCAATTTCTTTTCTAAGTCCTTCATCAAGGTTTTTGAACTTTCAGCTATAGAGGCTGCTCTATTATAAGGCACAAAGGTATCAGCACTTTTTGTCAATGCATTACAGAGGGAGTTTGTATCAGCAAGAATATTGACTTCAACTTTGTTATAAGGAAATTTTAATCACCAATGATAAGTAGATGGAACTGCCTTCATTTCACGAATCCATGGCCTGCCCAGTAAGATGTTGTACAATAGAGGAAGATCAAGTACCTAGAAAATAACATCTCTTTCTAAAGGTCCTAACCTGATTGGTAATAGTACCAGACCTTTAGAGGCTCTTTCTTCTTCATCATAAGCTTTGATTGTTATTTTCTTGGTCGGATCAATGACATTTTTAGAAAAGCCCAACTATGTAAGCACATTTTAGGTACAAATATTCAACCCCATGCCTCCATCTATCAAAACATGTTTAACTCGGTGTTTATGGATCATAGCTTCAATGTGCAATGGCTAGTTATATGGGTGATTTAGCAAGTTGTCATCTTCTTCAGAGAAAGTAAGATAATGAGGCAAGGTCAGATGACCCACCATAGATTGAAACTGATCGATATCTAAATCTTTTGGGACATTAGTAGTGAGCAACACTTTGCCCAGAATCTCTTTATGAGCAGAAGAGATTTTGAGCAATTCAAAGATGGAGATTTGAGCGTTTGTTATTTCCAATTGTTCGACAATGCTATAACTAGGAGAGAATAATGAAGCCAACTATTTGGATTTAGCCATGATTATATCTGTTTGTTTATTCGAAGAACTTGGTAGGTTTGATGTTGTTTGAGCAAGAGTTGAAGAACTAGCTCCTTGGAGAGTGATTTTCCTTTGAGCACGGGTCACAACATTTGCATTTTGTGGTTCGTTTTGTTTATCTTTGATTATGATCACATTGCAATATTCAGGTTGGGAAGACTCAATCATGTTAATTACATTGTCATTGTTGGTATAGGTGTAATTAACTTTGGCACCTCCTTTTGACTTTGAGGAATCACCTTGTTCATAAACAAGTAGGGGATCTTTAAAAGCTTTATGATCAACATTAGTTGTGTGATTTCCAACAACAATTTTGCCAGCGTAAATGAGATCTTGAATCTCATGCTTGAGCTTCATGCATTTGTTTGTGTTGTGACCTTTATTTCGATGGTAGTCGCAATATTCATTCTCTCTCCACCATTTTGGTTTAACTTCCAGATCAAATGGCCTAGAATTGTCTGGTAAGGTTATCAGATCATTTGGCAATAAATTTTTGAAAGCGGATTCATATGATTCTTCCAGAGGAGTGAATTTGCATTTAGGTTTCGAAAGCCAAGGTTTTTCTTTAAACCACTCTTTTACTTTCTTCGGAGGAATTTTTGCTACTTTGAGTGCTTCTGTGCCACTAGCCAAGTTAAATATTGTGGATTTTGATTTTTCTTTAACACTGTCTACCACTCCATAATTAACAACATTTTTGTTGATGTCTTTGCCATATTTTCAATATTTGTTATTTTCTTTGGAACTAGAACCTTGTTGTGTTTCTTTCTAGAGTGAGATATCTCCTTTCTTTATAAGCACATCTTCCATTTTGAGGGCACTGTCTACCATTTTGTTGAATGAAGGGTATACTTGCATTTGGATAATGTATTTCAATTCAGGGATTAAGTTGTTGACAAAGATATCCATCTTCTAAGAATCTGGAATAGGCCATGAATATCTAGAGAACATCTTTCTCCATCATTGGAGAAAAGTGAGAAAGGACTCTCCTGTTTTCTATTTGGTATTGCAAATCTCTATCATAGTGACTGGGTGATGAATGTTATAGGAGTAATGTTGTAGAAACAATTAGATTAATTCTTCAAAAGCTTTTATTCCCATAGGTAGGCTTGAGAACCATTCCATAGCTTGTCCCCCTAAACTTCTCGGGAAAAGGCATATGAGATATGTTTGGTCATGCATGAACTCCATACATAAAGCACAAAATTATCTGATATGGTCTTGGGGATCTAATTTGCCATCATATTTGTCAAATTTTGGGATCTCCACTCATGAAGGAAATGGAGGCATGTAAAGGTTTTTATCAATGAAAATGGGCATATCGTGTCCAAAGAATATTGTTTTGATGATTTATCCTTGTTTTTCAGTTTTGTTATCTTAGTTCGTAACACTTGTAATTGTCTATTTACCATTTCTAAGGGTGTCTCTTCCTCTTTAGTGACAAGGGTCTCAACGTTATACCAGTAGGAAGTTTAGCGCCTTGTTTTGCTAGTTCTAGAAAATAGTCTTCTTTTTCTCTAGCCATGATAGCCTTCGTCATTTTTTGGAAATCTTTATCCTTTTGACATTTATGTATATCAATTTCTAGAGGTTCAGAGGCTTCATATTCACTTGATGAGGAATCACTATCGGTATCATGGATACTAAGGTTGTCATTGTGTTTAGCAGCTCGTCTTTCTTGTTTTGTTCCATATATGGTGGGAGACAAGGGTTGATCATAAACTGGCATATCTTATGATGAAAGTTTATTAGTGAGAGGATCCTCTATGTAAAAATGGATTATCTTGATATGAAAATGATTGTCCTTTGCCTTTGGCAACTTTCTTATGAGAACTTCTAGTTTGAATAGGCATTTTTATTAACTGATGTGACCTAAAGCTATTTGTGATGCAGAAGTCAAGATCAAATTTGGAGCTACTTGTTCGTTTAACATATCGATTGAGAAAAAGCAACTAAGATTTAGTCTGGTTTTAGGAAAGATCTATCCTGTGTAAGATGTTATCTAAGTTACCTAGTTTGATTTAAGAGAAGTGACTAAGACTCAATATGGTTTCAAGAATGACCTATCCTGTGTAAGATGTTTTATCTAAGTAACTTAAATTTGAAAAATGGTTGATTGAACTAGCTCAAGGATGATCAAAAAAATCATGCAACACAATGACAAAAGTGCACTGTTTAGATTTGTTTATGCTTAGAATGATGATAACCAATTTTATGCTCGTTGTAGACCATTAAGGCAAGTTTGACTATTCTGGACTAACAAAATTAGAGATTCGTACGATAGGTTTTACACGACTAGATGACAGTTTAATAGCTTCACGATGATAAAAATAGAATTTCATACGAGTTGCTTCCTATGTTCACATGACAAATGGGTATACCTCAGATGACAAACTGATGAATGTAATTCTTTTTCGTACGACACAGGACCAAAGATTAGATGATAATTCCCTAGGTAGGACGACAATTTATTAGATTTCGTATGACATAGAATAAGGACCTAGATGACAAACTGTAAGACCTAATGAAATTTTGTACGACAACAATTATGTAGTAGGATGATAAATTAGAAGACTCATATGATAGTTTACTGGACATAGACAAAATTCTTGACAGATAGAGTTTTCAATGACTGATGATGGTGAGTTTTGAGATGGACTAAGTTTTTGAGGACTGATGTAGACTAGTTTGTGACACGAATAGAGTTTTACCTAAGATAGACTAGTTTTTGATACGGACAAAGTTTTGACTACTGAGTTGTTTATTGTTTTCTCCAGTTTTGGTATTCCAGTTTTAGATTCAGGGATGAAAACACAGTAAACACACAATATGTATAATAACTTCAATCACAACACACTAACACTATGGAAATTGCTGAGAGAAGAAAAACTTTGCTTTCAGACTCAGGTACACATGCAATAGCTAATCAAAATATGGCCATTGAGTCTCACACAATGGATTCTCAATGTTGTATTAGCCGACTCCAAATGCTAATGGGGGCACAAAATGGCAAGTATCTTGGGAGAGTTACTATCTCTCTTGCACAAAGATTATCCCCCCTTTTGAAGGTGAACCAAGTAGCTTATAATCTTAATTGGAACTAGTAAGGGATCTGTTCGATGCGTCAGGGTATAAACTCAATTAAGAGGTCTCCTAGCCTTGAAAAACAAGGTTTGATATACCCAAAGGTTTAGAGCAGAGCTATTCCTGAGCACTGTTGTTGACTTGATTTTCATCAAATCATGTTTATTTTATAGTGGGTTGCAGTACTTGGCATTTAGCTATTCCCACTTGGGTCGTTCCCCTCTCATCGCCTTAATGGCTTTGGCCTTATAGGCTCCTCGAGAGGGCAGACCCGCTAAAGTTACACAAATATCAAACCTAGAAAAATCCTCAAGGGTCTAGATTTCTGATTGTCTATACAGACAAGAGCATACTCTCCTACCTCTTAGAATTTTCTTAAAACATGAAAGATGGATTTGTTCATTAACCAGATAGCAATTTAGGTGCCTAAAAATGAATTTAAAGAATACACAATGTTTACTCAAATTTCCTTAAGCAACTTGCAAAGACAACGAATTAGTAGTCATATTGTCTCTATTTGACAAGCATATTCTTCAACAAGCATTCTGAAAAAATTGATTAAATTGTGAAAAATTCCTCAGATGAACAAAAAGCCAGGGTCAACGTTAGTATGATAAAAATTGAATAAGAAAACCTGAAGAATGAAATCTATTTTTAAACCAAAAACACATAATACCATACGATGATTCTCACTGAGTTGTACGATAATTCATACGAGATCACACGATAACTGCAATTTTTCGTTTGGTAGTGTGGGAAAAATCGTACGATATTTCACAAAACTGTACGGACAAAAATCCGAAAAATAAAAAATTTGAAAAATAGGAAAATGTTAGTCTTCGAGGCTGAAAGATGTAGTCTTTTGCCCCACGGTGGGCACTAGAAATGTGTGTGTGAAAAGTGGAATAAGTATCTATAAGCTGTAAGACACAACACTTCAATTAAGTCATTACATGTATGGTTAGACTGTTATAAGCATGAATAATAAAACCATCACAAATCGACCAATTGCCTTCTAAAAGATGCGAGTATAGACTTTGTCTCAGATTTTTATAAGTAATACCAGTGACTAGACTACACCAAGATGAAGGATTTAATCTATATGAGCATGATATTAAGCTAAATGGATGCAAGATTTTGCTAGATGGATGAATAGTAAACTATATGAATTCAAGCAATCATAATTGAACTAAATATGCAAAAAGAAATTAAACTAGGATGCAATAAATTCAAAAAAGAAAGAACAATATCTTCAATGACTTCAGAGCAAAAACTGCATACTAACAATAAATCTCCAGGGTGTTTTGAATGAGAGATGAAGGCTGAATTTATAGAGAATCACAAGAGAGATCAAGAAAAAGAACAATTTAGGATAATTGAAATAATTGAGAGATTAGATTCAGTTAACCTTGAGATAGATTCCAATTATAGTTTAATTGAAATGCATTCAGATTATAAGTTTGAGTTTGCATTAGAGATATAATTCAATTAATTCCATGCATTTGAGATGAAAATAAGTAATTCCATGCATATTTCTTTTATTTATTGAAGAAAAGAGTCTTTTCAATGCAACTGAACTTCTTTTCTCAAAAGCTTTGAGTTCCAATTTTAGAGAATGATTAAATTCATTTAATTGCTTTTCTGATTTCAAGTTCTCAATTTAGAAGAAGAAATAATATCTCAAGTTGATTTCTCTTTCAATTCAATTCTTTTATTTTATTTTCAATTTAACTCTTGCTTTGCATATTGATTCCTCTTTTGTGATAAAATTATTCATTTTTTATGATTAATGGCAAATTTATTAATTAATTAAATATGCTAAGATATTTAATAAATTAAATAGGATAATTGATCAAAATGATTTACTTGGAATGATTTAATTAATTAAATAAATATTTAATTAATATAGAATAATTCACTTGCCATGTGACATTTAATGATTGAAGAATTAATTAATTGTGTGCTCAAAGTTGATTTAATTGCCTTTGGTTAGGACCTTGGTGATGTTGTTGAGATTAGGGGCCCATAGTTTAGGTGACCATTTTTAGGGTATTATAGTTGTGTCTTTTATAATGACCTCTTCTTGATTGTGGAGGTGCATATCCCTGTTAAAGTTCTCCTTCCTCTCATTGGAAATAAGTATTCCTAATGATGATCCTTTCTTTGATATATAAGTATGTATCTTTATAAATGATCTCTCCATGGTTAGACACATAATAATCTTTCTTATTTTGGTCTCCATGCTTGGGGGGCAAGAATAACGTTTCAATCATCTTCTCTCTTTTCAAGGATTTCATTTTCCTTTGTCAGGTTGCATCTTTCATAACTTGATGTCCTTTCTTACATAGAATTATCCTCCATGTGAGTTTATGTGTTTCCCTTGGTTTGGATTTATTCAATGCATGAAACAATCTCTTTTATGAATAATTACTTCCTAGTGATTGTGTGTAACCTATCACCAAGAATTTAATTTTCCTAGAAATATAAAGAGGTTTCCTTTCCTTTTCAAAGATGTCATCCTTATTAAAGATCGAGTCTATTTTTTGGGGTAGATATATTTAGGCAAATATCCCTTCCTCCTTTCACTATGCATACCTCAAAATGATCCCCTTTACACTTGTCACACTATATTGTTTTAAAACTAAGTATTCCTTGCTTCAAAAGAGTTATGCCTCTTTATCTTGGAACTAATGTACATTGTTGCTTAAGGGATATCTCCTTGGTGTTGATGGTTTTTATCCTTGTCTCTCATTTCTACCTTTACAAATCAACATACGGCTATGTTGACATGTAAAGGGGGGCATACATGCAACCTCCTTTATTTATTATGTTAAATTCATGTTGTGGGTTTCCTTGCATACAATGCTTTTCTTGATTATCCTTGTTCAATTCATGTGGCAGATTTCCTTTTAGATAGTACTTTGCTTAGTTCTCCTTTTTTAATTTTTTTTTGTGGATTTCCTTACATACAATGCTTTGTTATATTATCCTTATTGTGGTGTCCTAGTAACACCTTTATAGTTTCCCATCTTGTGATAAGATATTACTTTGCTTTGCAAAATATTTTCTTTGAATTTACACTGATCAATTTCCTTGCAATAAGAAAAATTTTGTTGGAACCCTTTTGTGGGATGACTTGACTAGTATAACACAACTTGCTAGACTATTTGACTCTTACTTTTCCTTTTTGTAGGATGAGTTGAATAGCATGACACAACTTGCTAGACCATTTGACTCTTTATTTTCCTTTTTATAGGATGGTTTGACTAGTGTAACACAACTTTTTAGACTATTTGACTCTTCATTTTTCCTTTTGTAGCATAACACAACTTGCTAGACTATTTTATTCTTCCTTTTCCCTTTGCAGGATGAGTGAAACTAGCATAACACAACTTGCTAGACTATTTTAACTCTTCCTTTCTCTCTCCTATAGATCACCTAGCACAACATAATTTGCTAGCCCATGGTATCTATGTTTTCTTTCTCCTCCCCATGAACCCATAAGCATAATGTACCTTGCTAATTTTTGGATCATGATTCATCATTCGATGCATTCTCTCACTCTTTCTATGTGACCACTTGTGCTCTTGCAATAACATTCAAAGAATGATATTAGTGGTTAATATATTTTGATTATCAAGGTCTCTTCAACTAGTTGACTTGGAGCTTTGGTTTTTAGTACTAATCTCTATTGCATGTCTTTATCTTTTGTTGCCTTTTTGTCTTTCATTTGTTTTTGTATTATTTTGTGTGTCCTTGTATGCGATTATGTGAGCTAGGATCCTAAGCTTGTGGGCTTGTTCCCTCAAATTTAGTGATGCCTTATCTCCTTGTAATATTTCTTTCTCTCTATTTGTCTATTTATCTCCTACTTTACCATGAGTATGTGCATAGGCTCATACTCCCACAAAAGTTGGGGCTAAATGTAGCATCATAAATTATAACCTTATACAATTTTTACCACTTTTTGTGCCCATGCCTTAATGTGACCCATTTTAGCTCTCATCCAAGCCTATTTTTGTTCTTTCACCTCAAAATTCATGTGATTTATTTGCATGGTGGTCTAAACCTCTATTTTGGGCTATGTGCACCTTATCTCCGACCTTTTCAATATGTTTTGGGTGGACAATGGAACCTGGGAACTATTAACCTAGGAAAGTGGTACCCAGGGCACCCTTGTCCTCTCAAATTGGGCCCAATTTTGAATATACTAGTGCACATTTCCTACCCAATGGTTTTGGATCATGATTTCTCAATTTTATCATTGGATGTCTATCTAATAAGGGAAATATATTGAGAACCCTATATAAGATCATTCCTCTAATTCATTTTATCATCACATCATAAGCATCTGTTATCATCAAGCATTGAGAATCAAGGGGATATTTCATCCCACTATATCCTTCAAGTAATTTTCAAGATGTAGACACCATGGAGCATCAAATTACATCAATATTCATGCAAGAATGTGTGTTTAATTAGGTAGTTCATGTGTCATGCCATGTCATGTTATTGCATCAACACTTGTGATCACATTCAAACAGTCTTGCATCATCAAACTACAGTTATCTACAATATATTTGAGGTATAAAATCCAGAATTTACTTTAATATTTCAATTAATTTCAAGGGTTAATTCCAAACTTGGGGTTTGACTTAGGCAAACATATATTCCCAACATCTTTCTCTCTTTTGCAAGTGTAGGTTATAATTTTATGAGTTGTAAGTTTGCAATTAGGTAGAGTAGACAAAGACAATTAGATCTAGCTTTTGCAAGCATGAAAAGTGGAGGATGGGGTCATTCCACACTCCTTTGAAAAATTAATTTCCACAAAGATTTTGGAGTAGATTCTAAACAATATTCTAGTTCCAAAAAGATAAATTTCACTTGCATCTGATCTTTTGGGGATAGGGTTGTTCAGAGTTACATTGACCCACTTTGTTAGGATCAAATTCCAGTCACAGGTTTCATTCATATCCCTCACCTTATATTTGTACTTACAACTTCATATCAAATCTGCAAATATCTGTTCATGTTCATTTATGTCAATTTTCTATCTTTATTCCTAGATCTAGCTTTCAACTTTCATATTTTTAGTATCCAATTCAATCTCCACAAAGGGATCCATTTGAAATAAATCAAAATTAATCTCTTGGAGGTGAATCTATTGACTTGCATTCCCTTTTAAATGTAAGGATTTGCATAAAATAGGTTTATTTCTTGTCTACATAGCAAAACTAGTGAACTCCTATTTCACCACCTCACATTACCAAAAACATTTGTGGGAACACCAAACACTTAAAAAGATAGGATTACAATGCCCACAACATATACACCTTAAATCCCAAACCGTAAGACCATATCTTCAAGCATGAAGGAATGCAAAGCATTCTCCTAGACAAAATTCAAAGCACTTTCCTACATTTTCACACTTCATCAATTTGTAGACCAAAACCTCATTGCAGCACCATTTTATCACTCAAGAACACCGAGAGAGATAGAACAACACCTTGTAGCATGCACAAGACCATCATATCCAATTCATCACCATGCTTCTAATCCTCATATTAATACTTCTTATACTCAACTTAATGCTTTTTATCCTCATCTTAATATGATATCGTCATGATAATATCTCTACTAACATCAAATAGATCATGACACCCAATCTATAATGTACCCATTTTCATGAGGATCAGTCCACAACGGAGTTTGGCCTATTACCTTCTCCTTGTAGGCCAAAAGGTTGATGAGAGGTTCGACTGGGTAGTTGCTTGTGGCTTCACATTCCATTTTAATGATTCTAAGTGAGATAATGTGTTCTCATGTATGATGTCACGTGTGTTGCACTTTATATTCATAATGATATTTTAATTATCTAAAGTGCAATTAAATAATAAAATCACTTAAATAATATTATTATTATTTAAGGGGAATATTCTAGAAAGATCAATTAAATATTATTTTATTTCTTCTAGAAGGAGGCCAACCTCTAAAAGGAAAAGAATAAATAGAGGCAGCCTCATTGTTGGGAAACTAGGAATTAATATTTGTATTGATTGATTTTGTGGAGCCAAGGGTTTATGAAAATCTATTTGTCTTTGGGAATGAAAAATCCCATTGATAACATAACTGGGGTGGTGAAAAAAACTTCAAAGGGTTGCAATTGAGAGTGAAGGATACCTCAGTCCTTCATACTTGGGTTTATTGTGAATTGATAACAACTTACAAGGTAGGTGATTTTGGAGAATACTCAGGTCATTGATACATTCAACATCTATGATTGCATCGATATATTAAGGGAAGAAGGGTGATTCCTTAGGAGTTGTTAAAAGGTGAATTTGGAAAGAGTTACAGTCATAATTCAGGTCTGAGACAAATTTGACCAGACCCTTCAAATCCACAAATTTTCTCATTACTCCTTGTTTGTGCATCGAATTCATTATTCGATTGGAGCGCCCACCTTTGGGAAGGACCACAATGAATTTAAGTGCTTAAAGAAGGTCTTTTGTGTTGGTATTTATTTATTGTCAGATTGGAAATCAGATCAGGAGTGAATTTGAAGGAAGGCACAATTTGGCAAGTTGAATACACATAGTGGAGTGATATTGCTTGCTTCTTCATCACTACACCTAGGCGCTTCATTCTAGGTTCATTTGGCATTGTTTTTCATTGAGTTTTCAGTTGTATGCATGAGTTAATTAGCTGCCATTAATACTTAGAAAGTCTGAAACTATTTTGTTGTAAGCCAAGGGTCTTGGCCTTTGCATAATCATTGGTAATTTAAGTGATAAAATTTGTTGTCATAAAGTTTTTTTCATTTTTGAGGATGCGTGATAAATGTTTGACAAAATGTCAACTAGATGATCATGATGTTGTATGCATTATTAGTTGATAAATCATCTCTAGATTCATTATATTGCATTCCTAGAAAAACCGCATAACACACATAATTGTACTAGCTGCCAAAGACTACATAACACGCAAGTTACTCTATCTGAAAAATAGAACAATAGATTGTAGGTTTGATTGCAGGTTATTAGGCAACTATTTGACAATATTTCCTACACATTTCATTCTTATAACAATAGGGGATATTACACAATCACCATCATTTTTCTTCAATATAACACATTATCAATACGCAGGTGCAAGCATCAATGACTCCAAAAAACACTGAGTATAGAAATAAAATTGATGGTTGATATCTAACTATGAACTTCAACATAGCTTAGCAACATCTCTACACACATGAGGCATTAATGACAAGACCTATAAAGAGTCTAGTCAATTTGAGGTGACTCATAATCCTTGCTCGAATGTCAACCAATAACCATGAGAGTAAGCATTGGTTTAGAATCCTTCATACCAAAAAGTTTTAATATCCCTTTAACACACTTAGCTTAGGAAATAAGGATACCATCATCTAGCTAACCAATTTGAAGTCTAAGGAAGAAAACAACTCACCAATCATAGACATATCAAATTTATTTTGTATTTCCTCTACAAACTTCTTACACATAGGAACCATCTCCACCAAAGATGATGTCATCAACATATACAACAACTATCAAAATATTTTCTTCCTCAACCTTAATATAAAGATTTTTATCTATGTTACCTTTCTTGAAGCCTTTCTAAAGTAAGTACTTATCCAACCTTGCATACCATGCCCTAGGGGCTTTCTTGAGACCATACAAAGCCTTTTTGAGTCTACAAAGCATGTCCAAATCCTCTAATAACTAAAAACCATTAGGATACTCTATGTAGACTTCTTCCTCTAAATCACCATTCAAGAAATATGATTTGACATCCATCTAATAAACCTTGAAGTTATTGTGAGCTGCAAAGTCAAGAAACATTCAGATTGCCTCCATCCTAGCCACTGGAGCAAAGGTCTTCTCAAAATTAATTCCTTCCACTTGTGAATAGCATTCGTAAACTAACCTTTCTATGTTCCTTGTCAACTTATCCTTCCTCTAGAACACCCACTTTGTTCCTATGCAATTCTTATTTACAAGTCTAGGGATTAAATCCAATGTCTAATTCTTCTCAATCTAATTTAGTTCTTCTTCCATTGCTTGCAACCATCCTTTATCCTTGTTGGAATTATCAAGGTCTTGTGTTCTACCTTTGATAGGAGACAAAGGTTTACTTTCTCACTTGTTATTGCAAGTCTTCTTTTAGTTTGCACATCTTCATTATTGTCACCAATAATTTGATCTTCTAAATGATTCCTTTGGACATACTTGGTTGGAGTCTTAGGGGCCCTTTCTAATATTTGTTCTTTTCTTCTACATCTTCTTCTTCTATGTAAGAAGGTTCTTCTAATCTACAATCCTTAGGTTCTTGTGTGATTTAAATCCAATCTTCATCTATCTTAATATTTTTTCTTTCAACCATCATCCTAAATCTCTTGGTGTAGCATCTATAGGCCTTGCTTTTGGTTCAGTAACCAAGGAAGATCTTTTCATCAAATCTTGATTCAAACTTTCCCAAGTCTCTTCATCTCTTATAATGTATAATTTTCTACCAAACTTTTTAACATACTTGATAGTAACAAGTCTTCCATACCATAGCTCATAAGGGGTCTTAGAGTTGTTGACCTTGAATTACACTTTGTAAAGAATACAGACAAGTATGAATTACTTCTTTCCAACACACATCAGGCATATTATCTTCTTTTAACATTGATCTTGCCATCTCTTGGACTATTCTATTCTTTCGTTCTACTACCCCATTCTACTAAGGGGTCTGTTGGTTCCCAAAACTATAGGTTGTCAAATCCTAAAAGTATGCCAAGCTTTATAATTAGGTTCAACACTGATTTTTGCCAACGCACAAGATTCAATGTCGTGTGTGTGAAGTAGGATACCTGCAACTGCAACAAAAACAATCAATAGATAATTATAATCATGGTTAGCAAATTAAAAGAAAATGAAAGATAAACCATGAAAAAGTGACCTATCACCTCCTAAGAGATGCAAGTGTGGATTTTCTCTCAGATCTGGATAAGCAATCCTAGTGACTTGACTACACCTAGATAGAGGATTTAAAATGATAATGATATGCAAGCTAGATGAGATTGATTATGCTAGATTGATCCAAGAGTATAATTAAGCTAATGAAATGCATGATTAAGCTATGATGATGATGCAATTAAGCTAGAAAAGAGATTGATTAAGCTACACGATTCAACAATTATGCTAGAAAATGATCAAATTAAACTGAATCTAAGATGCAATCGCCTATAATAACAATTCTCAAATGATATGCTAGAATGGATATGCCTATAGTAACAATGCCTAAATTGATATGAGATGGGGATCCTTTGTGCTCCAAAATGGGGGATATTTATAGGATTTCCAAGGCCAGGGGTGAGGTGGAAGGAATCAATGGTCAAGATTGAGTCTGAAGATATCAGGGGTGAAATTGGAGGAGGTTGGAGAAGAGGTTGGAGGGAGGGACACCTGTCATCTCTATGGTGAGAAGTGTCAAGGACCCTTTCTCATAAGAGGGCAAGTGCCCAAGAGAGGAGACATGTGGCCAAAGTTCCATGTGTCTCAAGGGGAGAATATCCACACCATAGGAGGTTAGGATAAGGAGGTTAGGATGTGCAAGATAGGATAGGGTTAGTTAAACCCAAGGTTAGGTGAAATGGGTTAGGTTAGAGGGATGGTTAGGTTAGATGGTTAGAATTTAGGAGACATGTGGGTAATTTGAATTTAAAAATTCAAATAATAGGAAAAGGCTAATTAACTTTCAACAACTCATAAATTGATTTGTTTTAATTAATTAGGGGATTAAAAGAAATGAATTAAATGGGGGAGGATTAATTAATTTGAATTAATTAATCAAAGGGGACTATTGAAATGAACCTATTAAATAAATCCTTATATTTCTTAATAAGTAGATGAATGGGAGAATTTAATCAAATTTCTAATGAATTCAATTTAATTAGGATGGGAGATTAATTAAATAATTTCTTATTCAATTAATTATCTTCACACCATTTTTAGGTATATACATTTTGCCCCTCTTTGAAGCGAGGTGTGATGATGTGTTAATTCAAAGAATAATCTCATTTTGATGATGATATTGGTTCGATAGGATGCTCAAGACATTGATTGATAAATTGTGGCATGGTTATGCCCCCTCGAGAGATCAATTGAGATAATTGACTTTTGGAGTAGTTGCATCATTATGAAATTAATTTCCCGATGAAAGTGTGAGTTATTTGATTATGGTGATGCGATTCTCGATGTGATGATTGATAAATCTTGATTAATTAGATTGATAAGATCAAGATTTAGTCTGGTTTTAGGAATGATACCTCCTGTATAAGACAAAGATGATCAAAGCGTCTGGTTTTAGGAATGATATATCCCGTATAAGACTTGATCAGAACGTCTAGTTCCAGGAAAGATACATCTTGTATAAGACATGATAGAATAGATTAGATGAGAGAGATTTATAGGATTGATAAAGTTGATTGGATAAAGAACTGACATTTTGTTGATATCAAGTTGTAGGAAGATTCAGATATGCTGATGTTGGTTCTGTTGAGGGGGTAACATAAGATTTGCACTGTGTCGACAATATCTAGAGAGAGATGAGTCATCAATCTGATTGTGTATACAGTTATGATGATGCTTTGATGATTCTTGCGATAGATTTAACCTTGGATAAGATGAGCTTGTGGGATTCCATGCAAGAATGAAATGCAAGCTAAATGAAAATGTGAATGCAAATAAAATGCAAGGCTACGATTGGACCAGTCATTGGGTTATTACGTTTTGTCATCATTGAGATTTTTAAAATGTGGGAAGTAAGTGCAAACATCGATGGTATAATTAAACCATGATGACCTGAGCACTTCTTTCCTGGATTTTGATATTGCAAGTTAGCACAAGCATCGAGGTATAATTGAACCAAGATGACCTGAGTGTTGCTTGCAAAAAATAGGCAGTATTAACCATTTCTATATGCAAATCGGAAATTTATTTGACGATACTCCAATGATCATGTCTTGAGATAAATTTGCATATATTAATGATTAATTTACAGACAACATACAAGAAAAATATCATGTTCCTTCCTTGTTCCTCTAGTTAGAGACATCATGGAGTTACTCATAAATCATAATAGTGAAAATCAAGATAGAAAAGTTGAACCAAAGTGTTAAAAGCATTATCAAAAGATATCATCCATTGAAAAGTCTATGATGTGCTTAGACTGATATTTGGTAGTTTGATGGTTGACAATTTGATCTCGTGTTCAACGTTGGATGTGTCTCAGTTTTCGCTTGACAAGAGTTGCCTAATTATTGTTCTTCCTATTTGATTAAGCCCAAAATGATTGAAAATTTTACCCCCAGCTAGGTGTAGGATTTTTCCCCAAGCCTAGAAACAAAGTCATTATGATATACCCAATGATCTAAACCATGGTGAGAAATCAGCCGCGATGCCTGCGTATGTACAAAGGCTTATTATGGATATGAACAACGCTGATGGAAAAATGAATGCAAGCGGAAGGATGCATGAACTAATAGGTGGAAGAGCTAGATGATAGATAGCTTCTGTTTGACAGGTTTTCACCATTTGTTTTTATTGCACTTTTTCTCATGTTTGATTTTTTTATTTTTTCACTATTTTTGGATTTTTCTTCTTTTTCACTGTTTTTGGATTTTCTGCTTTTTTCACTATTTTTGGAGTTTTCTATTTTTTCACCGTTTTTGGATTTTTCTCTTTTTCATTATTTTTGGAGTTTTATGCTTTTTCACTATTTTTGGCGTTTTTGCCTTTTCATTGTTTTTGGAGTTTTCTGCTTTTTCAGACATAAAAATTCTTCAGATGCATGCTATTAATGGGTTCCTCAAGCTGATCCCCATCCTGTGTTGATAGATGATATGCTCTTGACCCAAATACTACTGTGACCACAAATGGACCTAACCAGTTTGGTTCAAACTTCCCTTTCTTTTCTCGATCTTCTTGGTTACATGAATTTTCTTTTAGTACTAATTCCCCAACTTGAAATCCTCTCGATTTGACCTTGTGATTGTAACTGCAACACATTATTTGTTGATATACCTTTAAATGATCAAAGGCCTTTTGTCTTCATTCATGAATCAATTCTAACTCTTGTAATCTAGATACTCGTTGTTCTTCATCTGGGATAAGGCCTTTTAATGATACTCATAGAGAAGGTATCTTTACTTCTATTGGAAGTATTTCTTTTGATCCATAGACAAGAGAGAAAGGTGTGGCACCTATTGGTGTGGGGATACTGGTATGGTAGGCCCATAGAGTAGGGTTCAATTGAATATGCCAATATCTGCCAGCATCATTCAATGTCTTTTTGAGGATTTTCAAAATAGTTTTGTTTGATGCTTCTGCTTGTCCATTCCCTTGTGGATAGTAGGGTGTGGAAAATCTATGTTGGATTTTGAATTTTTCACATAGCTCATGGACATCTTGATTCTTGAATGGTCGTCCATTATCAGTGATAATGGTCAAGGGTATTCCATAGCGACAAATGATGTAGTTCAAGATAAATGCAATGATTTGTTTTCCTATGATATTGATGAGAGGTACTGCCTCAATCCATTTTGTGAAATATTCTGTAGCTACAAGGATGAATTTGTGACCATTGGATGAAGAAGGATTTATCTTTCCTACTAGATCAAGACCCCATTGGCAGAAATGCCAAGATGTTGCCAAAGCATGAAGTTCTTGTGCTAGTGCATGAATCAAACTCCCATAGATCTGACATTGTTTGCATGTTTTAGCTATCTGAAAAGAATCTCATTCCATAGCTGCCCAATAATAGCCCAAGCGTATGAGTTTTTTTGAAAGGGTAATACCACTTGAATGAGTGCCACAAATGTTGTTATGGACTTCATTTAAGGCCTTCTCAGATTATTCTTGTTCGAGACATATTAAAAGAGTATCGTCTAGACCTCATTTAAAAAGGGTATCCATGATGAGAGTATAATGGGAGGATTGGAGAATAAAGTTTCTCTTTTTATTCTTTGATAAGTCAGGAGGGAGGATATTATCTTTCAAGTATGTATAAGTTTGGCCATAGCTAGAGGAATCATGCTCAACAAGGTGATAGATAGTTTGGGAATCAGGACAATTATGTGCAGGGTAAAACAACTCTTCCACCAGCAATTTATAACACTCTTGATTTTCCAGTGCCTGAAGTAGAGAAGCAAGTGTTGCCATGGAATCTACTGGTTTGTTGTCATTCCTTGGAATCTGTTGAAAAGTTATTTCTACAAAATATTTCTTGACATCATCAACCATATTCTTATAAGGCATTAGCTTTTCATTCTTTGTTTGATAATCGTCATTGATTTGATTGATGACGAGCTGAGAGTCTCCAAAGACTTGAAGTTGTGTAATGTTCCATTCTATAGCCATTTTGATACCTATAACCAAAGCTTCATATTCTGCTGTATTATTGGTACATGGAGTACTTAATTTGTATGCTTTTGGAATTGTATGCCCTTGTGGCGTGATGAATAGAATGCATGCTCTTGATCCATGCTATGTATATGAACCATCAAAGTATAATTACAATGTTTTTGTGGTGACTGTTAGGATATCAACATCAAGAAACTCAATCTGTAAAGGACGATCATCTTGAAGTGGCGCTTCTGCTAGTTGGTCTGCAATGACTTGCCCATTTATAGATTTTTTCTCAACATACTCAATATCAAACTCGCTTAGAATCATGATCCATTTTGCTAGTCTTCCTGTTAATGTTGCCTTGTTGAGCAAATACTTCAATGGGTCGATTTTAGCAATCAACTTGATGGAGTGAGATAGTAGATAGTGTCTTAATTTTTGAGAAGCAAAAACTACTACCAAGCATTCTTTTTCTGTTGGTGAATAGTTGATCTCGTATCCTACTAATGTTCTATTGATGTAGTAGATGACTCATTCTTTTCCTTCATTGTCCTATTGTGCAAGCAGAACTCCTAATGATACTTTGGTGGTTGATACATAGAGTAACAATGGCTTTCCTAGAATTGGTGACATTAGGACAAGTGGTTGCATGAGATAGGCCTTGATCTTATTGAATTCATCCTTGCATTGATGATCTCACTTGAAAGTAACATTTTTATGCAATAGATGAGTAAATGGTTGGCATTTATCTACTAGCTGAGCAACAAATCTTCTGATTGATTGTAGTTTGCCTTGAAGTGATCTTAGTTGACTGATATTTCAAGGAGATGCCATTTCCATGATTTCTTTGACCTTAGCTGGATCTACTTCAATACTTCTAGCTGAAACAATGTAGCCCAATAGCTTGCTTGAAGTAACACCAAAGGCATATTTCTTGGGATTGAGTCGTAGCTTATATTGTTCTAACCTGTCAAAGATCTTTTGTAGTATTCTTATATGGTCTTTTCTATTGTATGATTTGGCCAATATGTCATCCACATAATCTTCCATGAATGTATGCATCATGTCATGGAATATTGTTGTCATATCTCTCTGATATGTAGCACCTGTGTTCTTTAGTCCAAAGGGCATGACGTTCCAGCAGAAAGCACCCCATAGACATGTGAAGCTATCTTTTCTTGATCTTCAAGTGCTATTTTAATGTGATTGTATCCGAAGAAACCATCCATTAGAGAAAACATGGAGTGTCAAGCAGTTAAATCTATAATGATGTCAATGTTAGGCAAAGGAAAGTCATCCTTTGGTCATGCATTATTAAGATCTCTGAAGTCTGTGCATATTCTGATACTTTTATCTGGTTTGGAAATAGGAATGATATATGTTGGATACCCATTGAGGATAAGCTATAGGTCTAATGAATCCTACATCCAGTAATTTCTTTAGTTCTTCTTTGACTAGAAGAGGAATATGAGGATGCATCTTCCTTAATTTCTGTTTAACTGGTTTGGCTCCGGGACTAACATTTCAATGATGCATAATAAGCTCTGGATCTAACCTTGGCATGTTTGCATATGACTAGGTGAAATTGATTTGTCATCATTTGAATAATTCCATATATTGTTGCATTTCTTGCTCTGACAGAGAAGTCGTTGGATGGAGAATCTTTGGTTGTTCTATTGTGCCAATGTTAACTGCCTTTGTTGGTTCGATCAAAATGGATGACCTTTCTTGATAGTGTGCAAGTAAGGTGTCAAATATACCATCTTGCAGTGCCTTGAGGAGGTTTTCAATGTTAGATGCATCCTTTATTTTTACTTTTTCCTTATCTAATGTTTCCAAGAAATGGTTTTCAGCATTAGACCTAATATTGTTTTCTTTATTTTCACTTTTGTGTCTAGGAGATTTGGCACCCACTTGACTGGAAGATGCATTGTTTAAATTCCTGGTGAAAGTTGTTGTGGGTTCAATTTCATTAAGATATATAGATATGGAATGGTCACTAGGAAAGGTATCAATGACAGTATGTCTTTCATTTTCCCAATCAATAAGTTCAGGGTGGATTAGAGGTAAGGGATCATCAGGTTGAGATGTTTCAAGGGTATCAAGGGTCATGATAGATATGTCAAAGTTTTTGATATGTATATCAATGTCTAGAACAATAATCTCATCAAAATGACCTTGCACAAGGAGCTCTTGATCATCCTTGATTAAGTCCAAGTCAGCTGAATGTGATTCTAATTCAAGTGGGTTAGTTCCTAACATTTGCCCTGCATACGTGTGAACTACATCAACTCCTACATCTTCTTCAAAGCAATTTTATTCAGTTGTTTCTTCAAAGTGATAGGAATCCCATTCCCATTCATCATAATTTGTCTCACTTGCAGCTTGCAATCTATAGATTTGTTCATATAGTGTTTGATTTGTTTCTTCTGCTTTTCTTGCTATATATTTTCTTCTTTCATATTCAGCTTCTTTTGGACTGAGATTGAGTTTTGTCAACCTTGCTATGAGTTCTCCTTGATTAGTACTAGGTTCATGCTTGTTCTTATTGTGAGTTAATGCTGCTTGGGAGGTACCATTAGTTTGTTTTTCCCGTTGATTTCAAGCTTTCTTCTTTTTCTATTTCATGTTTGCTTGTGCTTGTTGCTTGGCAGATGCTTATTCCCTTTCAATTACAAGTTGTTCTTGTCTATTTTCATATTCCTCTTGTTTTTGGTGAGAAGATGTGTCTTTTGGTAGAGTAACTTGTCCATACCCTAAGCCTGCTTTGTCTATAGCCTAGTGAGTATAAGGTTGGATAGGTTATGAGATACCTTCTTTTATTTTTCCTATAGGACCTGTTCTAGTGTATCCCATTTTTTAAAGAATGTTAAATCCCTTTCCATACTTTTCTATAGGTATACTGACATTGTTGATCTTTTGTTGGACTTCTTCATCCTTGTATAGCCACTGTAGCACATCTTTGTCTTTTGTTTCCTCTGATAAGGTCCCAACACTAACAAATTCTCCATCAAATATTGGAAGATATTTCACAATTGGTTGTTGTTTAGAGTTTGATGGTTTTCCATAGGATTTAGGAGAAAGTGGTAATTGGGATAGCGAATATTCTATGTTCCCTCGATCTCTTAGCTACATTTGTTTTTCCATACTTGACAAAATTGAGGCAAATGATTTTTCTTTGGATTGTGTGTTCGAAGAAGATGCCTCCCTATTATGAGGAACAATGACCTCTTGAGCTGGTTTTAGATTACTATAGTACTGAAATGGGTTTGAATCTGCTGAGATCATGATTTCTTGGCCATTATAGGGAAATTTTAGGCACTGATGATATGTTGATGGAACAACTTGTATGTCATGTATCCAGGGTCTTCCCAAGAGTATGTTGTATGATAAGTCCAAGTCTATAACTTGGCATGTTGTGCCTTTCTACAAAGATCCCACTCTGATGGGTAATATCACAATTCCTTTAGAGGAACGCTCCTCTTCATCATATGCTTTTATGGTGATCTTTTTTTGGGGATCAACTACATCTTTTGAATAACCTAGAGAACGGACAAGACTCAATGAGCAAATGTTTAAGCCAACTCCCCCATCTATTAGGACACGTTTAACTCGAATCTTATGAATGAGGACTTCAATATGCAAGGGAGAATTATGGGAATGTTGCAAGGACATGTCATCTTCTTCAGTGAATGATAAGCAGTGAGGGGTTGTGAGGTGTCCCACCATGGTTTGGAATTGATCTATATCAAGATCCTTAGACACTATTGTATCTACTAATGCTCATTCAAGAATCTCTTTGTGTGCGGGTGAAAGATTTAAAAGTTCTAAGATGGATATTTGCATGGGCATTTTCTGTAATTTATCCACTAGACTGTATTGTTTTGTAGTGGATGACATGTTAGTGATAGGACCCAGCAAAACTAATTTAGCTTTGCTTCTTGTGATAGCATGAGTAGGTTCTTGATGTTGCGTTTCTTTAACTACAATCACATTTACCATATTATCATATGTATGAGCATAGTTTACCTTTGCTTTACCCTTACCATTATGTGTTGCTGATGATTCACCCTTCTCATAGTTTGGAACCGGAGTTTTAAAAGTTGTATGCGATTCATTTGTCGTATGTCCATCCATAGTTATTACTCCATCATCAATCAAATCTTGGATGACATATTTCAATCGCTAACAATTATCTGTGTGATGTCCCTTGTTTCGATGGAAATCACAATAATGGTTATCGTTCCACCAAGAGGGTTTCACTTGAGGTTCATAGTTCCTTCCTTCTGGCAAAGTAATCAATTTGTTTGTGAGAAGTTTCTTTAGTGCTGACCCAAGTGGTTCACCAATGTTTGTAAATTTCCTTCAAAAGAAATTGTTGAAAGTTGATTTTTGGTGATTGTTGTTTTGTTGAGCTGCTGCTGAGTGAGTGGATAAATTGAAAACTGGTTGTTTTGGTTTTACATTGTTGTTATCCACTATTCCATCATTGACGATATTTTGATTTTTATTCCAAAATTTAGGCTTATCATTGTTATTGGTGCTAACATTGTTGTTAGGAGGATTAACGCCTTCTTTGTATAGCTTCAACTCACCCTTCTTTACCATAGCTTCTTCCATTCTGATACCATTATCAATCATCTTTTCAAAATTTTGATGGCATTGCATTTTTAGATGATAGCTCATTTATCCATTTAGGTTTTTGATGAATATGTCTATCTTCTCATATTCCGACACCATTCGAGGATATCGTGAAGCTAACCATCTCCATCTCTGTAGAAGCATCATGAAAGGTTGTCCACTCTTTTGTTTAGTATTACACAAATCAAGCATTGTTACCTCATCTTGGATGTTGTAAGAGTATTGTGAAACAAACTTATCCACCAATTCTATGAATGATCTAATTCCAGGTGGAAGTTTGGAGAACCATTCCATAGCTAGTCCACTTAAGCTCTTTGGAAATAATCTCATCAGGTATGTATCCTCATGTGCAAAATCTATACTCCTCGTGAAAAATTCTCATATATGATCCTAGGGATTTGTGCTTCCATTATATTTATCATATCGAGGAGTTTCACAACCTATAGTAAATGGTATCATGTTTAGATTTTTGTCGAATGGGTAAGGAAAAATTTCTTGAAGCAGGTATCTTCTAACAGTTCCTCTCTACATATCTTGAATTTGTGTTTGCAGCGTTTGTATTTGTTGTGTAAGAGCTATGATAGTATTATCAACATGATTTGTCCTTGTATAACAATGAGTGTCAGTTCTAGTATGATCTTGATCTCTTCTTGTATCATCTTGACTCGTTCTTGTGTCCTCATTAGATTTGACATGGTTGAGAATTTCTACGTCATCCTTTTTGGAAATGGAAGTTTCCTCATTAGTTCTTGTGTTATTAGGAATTGATGTGTCATCAATTTTGAGACCAAAAATATCCTCATGTCGTTCATTATCAGGGGAAGAGTCACTTCTCTTTTATGCTAATTTTCTGACATCAAAATCTTGGAGGAGTGTAGCACCAGATTTAGCTAACATTAGGAAGTATTTTTCTTTTTCTCCCTCCAATATTTTTGCCATAAATTTATCAAATTTAGGATCTTGTTTGATTTCTTTGAGATGTTGTTTTGTTATTTCCCCTTTTTCTTGTATTTCATTTTCATGTTCCATGTTTCTATAATCTTCAGTTATTTCAAATGTTTCGATTTCCATTTCTGCGATCTTACATCTCTGCGCTCTAGTTAAAATAGGCATACATGTGTGTTGGATATTATGCAAGGATTCAATTGTATAAAAGTCATTTTGATAAGTGATCAAATATCAATGTAGATATGATAGAGGGATATAGAATGAAGAGATAATTCAAGTATTTAAAAGTTTGCAAGTCTTTCAGTCTTCGGTTTTTGGAGTGCAATGATGATGATTTTGATAAAACCAAGTCCAATAGGAATGATATATCCTATGATGTGAGACAAGGTTATCCTGATTAAACATTGTAGTTGCGTGATAGAGGACGATAGATCTTGATGAGAAACTATGTTTTGAGTGATCAATTTATCAAAGAGGGTGATAATGCATTTTGAGATGTTAAGATCTTGAACTTGTTGAAGGCGAATACTTGAAAGTCTTGAGGTGTCTATTTATAGAATCTGATTTGACATAAGATAACTTGACCAAGTGAACCAAGAAGATAATCTAAGCACAAAATTATAGATATCAGGTGTTTATGCTCACTGTAAATTAACCAAGCAAATATGACAGATCTGAAAAAGACATGTAAGAAGACAGCTCTGGACCGACAAAGATGGAAATTCGTATGACAGTTTAGACAACCCCAAACGACAATTTAGATAGGCCCATACGACAAAATAAAATTCTCGCATGACAAAGGCATAAACTCGTACGATCTTTCTCATAAAACCAGATGACAAAAGATAACACAAAATCCTTTGTTAAACTAACTTGTACGACAATTCTCACTAAATCAGACGATAAACTATATTTCCCATATGACAAACTAGAAAGCTTGTACGACTTAGGACAGAAAAGAGACAAAAATTTTGTTTGAACAAATTTTTGATCAATGAAGTTTGATGTTTTTCTTCTGTTTCCCAGTTTTAGATGTTTGATTTTCTGTTTCAGGGATGAAGACACAACAAACACATGATATGATAAGTGACCTCAAGCACAACATGCTAAATCCTAAGGAAGTTGGCTGAGAGAGAAAACCTTTGCTTCCAAACTTAAGTACACACCCAATAGCTAATCAGAATACGATTGGTGAGTTTCACACAATGGATTCTCAATGTCATATTAGCCAACTCCAAACACTAATGGGGGCATGATATGGCAAGTGTCTTGGGAGAGTTAATATCTCTCTTGCACAAAGATTATCCCCCTTTCGGAAGTGAATCGAGTAGCTTCTATCATAGGGTTCTTAGTAAGGGTTTCCATTTGAAATTACCCCTTGTAGTCATGCAAGCGTGATTGAGGCCTATAGCCCAACAAGGTATCGAAACAAGAAGTAGTCACGCAAGCGTGATTGATACTGCGAGCCCCTACTAAATGTACGATATGAGAGATCTCAAAAGAGAAAACTCAAATAATCCCATCCTTCGAGACTTTAATCCCGAGAGGCCTATTTTTTAGAGTGAGTCAGAAAGCTTAGGTCTAGCTGTACTCACTTGGGTCATTCTAACAGGATGATTACTTTTTCCCACTGTGGCAGGCCCGCTAAAGGTAATCAAATCTCAAAGATTGAAGCATTTCAAAGGTCAAGATTTCTGATTGTCCAAATGGACAAGAGAATACTCTCATACCTTTTAGACAACTTCTCAAACATAGAAAACAAGATGTTCATTTACCATTAGCAAAATAAGTGTGCCTAGAAAACTTAAAGAAGACAAAGTTTGGTTGAGTTCTTAGGCAACCTACAAAATAGATACGTTAGTAGTCATGTTGTTTTGATGAAATGAAGCTTTGACAAGCATAATCTTCGACAATCGTCCGACAAAAACTAGTTAGGGTGCTAGAAAATTTCATAAACAGACCAGGGTTAGCATTAGTAATAGCCAAATTGAAGCATGAAAACCCTAAAATGTAATTTGTTTTGCAAAGAAATTCGTATGAGTATTCTCACATACCCGTACGAGTACACAAGGAAAGTCATACGATATTGAAAAGTTACTCTTACGAGATTCTGAATTAGAACCAGCTTGAAACCTACGAGATTGAAAATTTGATGATGCTAAGAGGCCAAAAATAAGATTTCCAGCCCCACGATGGGTGCCAAAATGTTGTGTTTGTGAAGTAGGATACCTACAGCTGCAACACAAACACTCAATAGATCATTACAATCATTCTTAGCAAATTAAAAGCAAATGAAAGATAAACCATGACAAAGCAACCTATCGTCTCCTATGAGATGCGAGTGTGGATTTGCTCTCAGATCTAAATAAGGAATCCCAGTGACTTGACTACACCTAGACAGAGGATTTGAAATAATAATGATATGTAAGCTAGATGAGATTGATCCAAGAGTCTAATTAAGCTAATGATATGCATGATTAAGCTATGATGATGATACAATTAAGCTAGAAAAGAGATTGATTAAGCTACATGATTCAACAATTATGATAGAAAATGATCAAATTAAACTGAATCTAAGATACAATTGCCTATGATAACAATGCTCAAATGATATGCTAGATTGGATATGCCTATAGTAACAATGCCTAAATTGATATGAGATGGGGGTCATTTGTGCTCCAAAATGGGGGATATTTATAGGATTTCCAAGGCCAGGGGTGAGGTGGCAGGAATCAATGGTCAAGATTGAGTTTGAAGATATTAGGGGTGAAATTGGAGGAGGTTGGAGAAGAGGTTGGAGGGAGGGACACTTGTCATCTTTGTGGTGACAAGTGTCAAGGAGCCTTGCTCATAAGAGGGCAAGTGTCCAAGAGAGAAGACATGTGGCCAAAGTCCCATGTGTCTCAAGGGGAGAATATCCACACCATAGGAGGTTAGGATGTGCAAGATAGGATAGGGTTAGTTAAACCCAAGGTTAGGTGAAATGGGTTTGGTTAGAGGGATGGTTAATTTAGGTGGTTAGAAGTTAGGAGACATGTGGGTAATTTAAATTTAAAAATTCAAATAATAGGAAAAGATTAATTAACTTTCAACAGCTCATAAATTGATTTGTTTTAATTAATTAGGGGATTAGAAGAAATGAATTAAATTGGGGGAGGATTAATTAATTTGAATTTATTAATCAAATTGGACTATTGAGATTAACCCATTAAATAAATCCTTAGATTTATTAATAAGTAGATGAATGGGAGAATTTAATCAAATTGCTAATGAATTCAATTAAATTAGGAAGGAGATTAATTAAATAATTCCTTATTCAATTAATTATCTTTAGACCATTTTTAAGTGTATACACAATCCATGAAAGGATTTGATTTCTCTTGCACTTCTGGTTCTGCTATACCAAGGTGGGTGTACCCTTTTGATTAAGCAGATTATAACTTTCTATAAAATTTTCAATCAGCCTCTACTTTAGAATGGCATCAATATCTGAAATAGACACTTATATACAAAACTATCTTCTACTCCTATCTCTACAACTAAAAATAAAAAATATAATAATTTGATATGTTCTAGAATAATATTTGATTAGTGTCTTATCTTGGGCAATGGAGTCATAATGATATTTTACTCATCCAATGGCTAGAAATTATGAGTGTTCAACACTATCTATTGTTTATTCCTAGCATAAGCATGCAAATATGTCAATCAAAAAACCCTTCTTCTTAATCCAATTTGGTACTTGGAACCACTGCAATTCATTAAACAAATTTTAACTTCTACTTGAGAAGGCCCATTAAACAAATCACACAAAAGCATTGATGTGCAATGACAAATCGAACACATACTTGATATGCTGATTCATATGATTAAGAGAAACCAAACTTGGAGATGACTAAATGATATTTTACATTATATTTTATAAACAACTCAAACCATTTTTAGAATACTTTTTTTTTGCATATTGTCCTTTGAAAGCCCTAAAATATAATACGTTGTTTTTAAAACAAAATATATTACAAAAATGTTCCTCCCCTCTCTTTCGGTCCTGATTTCTCTTTTATAAAGTCAAGGGAGTGTTTTAGACCATTACAATGACTGCACTACCCTAATATGAAAGATATAACCATTTGTCAATTTAACATTACAACTTTTAATCCTTTTTGTTTTCATTCCCATGCATGATATTTTGTATGATAAATCATTTATATATTCCCTTTGACTAACACAATAGTCCTTCCTTCCATAACTTTGTCTTTTCATTTTCACTCATATTTTATCTTCTATTAAATAGATTTACTTGGCTATTGAATTTTTCACCCCGAGTGAAAATAATTCATATTTGCATAGTCTTTGCTTTATTATTATTATTATTAATCACTTCTCCCTTCCCTACACATGTAAACAATCTTCACCTTTCTATTGTATTATTTCACTAGAAAGTGGAACTTATTGACCACTTTGTCAAATATTCTTACCCCTTCCAATCATTTTGCCCATATGTCTTTTAATTTTCAATATTGCATCCACTTTGTAATTTTTGCTAAAATATCTTATTATTGAGTGAAATCATTTCTAGAGAAAAATTAACTTTGATGAAAAATTTACTGCCAGTGAAATAATACTGTAGCAAAAGCTTATTATTGTGTACATAAATTTTTTTGTGACCATTAGACACTGAACAAAACAAGGAACTTGGGCATTTCTAGTTTTGGATTATTCTTTATCTTTTTTGAAAAGGCATTTTATTTTCATGGAGCAAACTTCTCTGTGCACATTAATATCTCACTTAATGATATACCTCCTACAAAATGTGTCATTTTGTGGCCTTCAAATAGACATAGCCAAGGTGTCCTTTTCATTTCATTCCTTCATCAATCTCTTTTATACTTCAAAATTCACTTGACATAAGAATGTACTCCAAATCACTATTCATCAAAGATAATTATTTAAGTTTTCTTTGTTCACTAATTGTACTTGGCATTTCCAACAAAGAATAAACACCACATATTTTGTATTTAAGGCTCCACATAGCAAATTAATTTTCCATTTCTTGCCCTAGCATTTGCTAAAAAATTGTAATGTCTTTTGCCAAATTCATTTTATGTGTATTCTTGTATACATATCTCCTGCAACCTTTTGCTACTACAACACTCGATGAAATCTTTTATGCTTTGGTGAATCTCCATACACTATCACAATATCCCATATTGGCATGGGTAGGAAAGATGATGTCAAAGGTTGATGGACTTGGCTTTACACCTAATTACATTTGCTTAATAGTTTTCAAAGCCTTCTTGATTAATCCATTTTGTGCATAGTTTGTATTCATGAGATGGTGTTTCCTCTTAAGCATGTATGTCATGGCATTTGCAAATACAACATCTGATGATAAAATCTCCTTTCAAATATGCTTTGGTAGATATCCTTAACTTTCTCCTGTATTCTCATTTTGACACAAGTTGAAAGGATACCGATAAAATTATGGAATTTGGCCTTACACCATTTAATTACATTTTCTTGAGAATATCTGAAACCTTTTCAATGAATCTATTTTGTGCATATTTTTCAACCATGGTGGTTGTGAGATCACATCTCTTTGAAGCATCACCTCAAACAATTCGCGTGCCTTGAATCGGTTTCTACATTTTGCATGCATGTCTACAAGAGTTGCTGACAACAATAGCATTTGATAATATTATACTTTGGTGAATGTCTATATAATATTGCAAGCTTCACATTTTGTTTAGACTAGAAGAACATTAGAGAATATTGTGGAATTTTGGCATCATGCCCGCCACTTGCATTTGCTTGTAAGTCTCATGGCTTTTCTCAGTGAGACCGCTTGTGCATAGCCTCCAATAATTGCATTCATCCTCAAAATAACACCTCTTTGAAAAATTCCGGCAAACAATTCATATGCCTTAACTATGCCTTCATAGTTCTTATTTATCTACTAGGGAAATTGCAATGACAACATCTGACAAAAATCCTCTATCCTTAACACCTTGAGGGGTGTTCACAAACTATTTCAAAGTTATCGTTTCGACACAAGTAAGGAGAGATGGTGGAAATGGTTGTGAAATATGGTTTTATGCCTGCTCATCGCTTTTAATCGAAATCTGATTAAACCCTTTCAACATATTCATTACACAATCATGGCATTCCACAACCAATTCACATAATTTTCCCATATTTCATGTATTTTACATTTATATCTTCGATAGATGCCCATACTCCATTCCAAAATTATAACTCTAGCACATAGGGTGGGAGGATAATAGAAAACATTATTAAATTCAGCTTTGTTCCTAGCAGCCTTACTAATTCAATAGCCTCTAGAGTTGTTTTATCACAATCATCTCATGCATACTTAAAAAACATAGTATTCCATGCGATGGCATCCCTTTGGACAATCGAATAGTTCACATGCATTGTCTATGCTTGCACAAAATCTAGCAACACTTGTTGTTGACTCTGGGAACACCGTGCTACCTTCTGCCATCATCACAAGCCACTAGACATCGTTTCACCACTCTCCCACTAGTGAATTCCTTGAAAACCCTAGATTTTGTGTGGGATAGTGGTACGATTAATGCCCTCCCACACCATTTTTATAGTTTTTCCCCATATCCTTTGCAGGATAGCATGGTCTCCTTACTTTACCGCACTCATATGTTCTTAAATAATATGTTTAATCTAGTGTAGGCCCCATCATTTTATTTATCAACTTTCCTTTTGATGTCTTGCCTACATTTCTTAAATTATTATGAAAAGATGATTTATATAATTATTTTCACTTTACCTTAAGCCCACACAATTGCACCCCTTCCTCTTCCTTTTGTTTGAAGGATGGCAGGATGCTTACCACACTCCCACATACAATCTAGGGTTTGTCCCTTTGTTCTTTGTGGGATGGGGACACAAATTAATTTTAGAAATCATATTTGATTTATAAAGTTCACCATATATTGTGGGACCCACCTCTTTTCAAATACTTTCATTATAACATTTTAAATTCTTGCTGCAAAAATTCTAAAACATTTGATAATAAACGATCTAAATAAATCCACCTCACTTAATACTTGAAATTTCCCACATTACTCTGAATATGATGTATTACCACTTAAATCACCAAAATGATTTAACTAACATAGAATACCAAAATTACTCAACCTTGTAGCTTTGTGGTTTGATGATGAATTCTCGGTTGTCATGTGAGCCTAGCTTAAAAAAATTCATCCTTGAAACAACCTTACCTCAAAACGATATCTGGTGTATTTAGTGTGCATAAGGAATAATTAAGTGTGTTATCACAAAAACCTATTTTCTGTCATTTTTCACTTTGACCAAAACAAGGCATGTAGCCTCTAGGATCACCTTCAAAAACTGATGAAATCTCATCATGAGGCCACAAAAACTGATAGACATGTAGACATTCAACTTGATAATGAACAACAACAAACAGTTCTAACAAATTCATCCTGAGGTGCAAAATATTATTTGTCAAAGTCGGCCACCGAAGCTATTTTGACATATACTATTTTGAATACAACTCAAACCAAGAAAAGTTGAAGCCTTGAAAAAATATCAAACAATGTCCAATGTCCATGAAAAATTGTCAGGGATGTGTATGAAGGTGACATAAACATTTTTTCAAAGTGGTTCTCATGACAATCAACAAGTGACGATAAATGAACTTTTAAATTTGACACATTGAAAATTTGTGTACAATGTATTTTGCAAATCTGAATAAATTGCATTTGGTTTTGATTATGAAAAAAATATCAAATTGAATGATGGAGCTCTAAAAACTTGCACATGATTTCGTTGTGGTACATATAATTATAGGGACCAATTGGTTTAGTGTGGAAGTCACCTAGATGCAAAATATCAACTTTCACATAAGGCCACTTTGACAAACTTTGCAATATGTAAGCAACAAAACTGAATAAATTGCAAATGGATTGGGCTTGGCAAAAATATTAAATGAGGTCATAGGATTTTGATAATGGGCAAAGGGGTACATTAGCATAGGGAAAATTTTGTAGATCAATTGGTTTTGTGGTAAATTCATTAGGCACTGACTTATTGACTTTGGAAAATGGCTTATTTGAAAGACTTTAGAATTTGCACTATAAAACTATTTCGAAACCCTAAAACTTGGTGCTTCAAAAACCTATCAAATCATATCATGGGAAGCTGCAAACTTATATAAGCACTCACATATAATAGATGAACATTCCTACCAAGTGATTGTGTATGACAATGGATGGGATTTGAGTTATTATGTTTTAAATTAGGCTATTTGAACAAATTTTGTAGGGGTGCCTTTGAATGTCACAACCTAATTTTTCTCATAAGCACTTCAAATGTTGTCAAAAATCGACGATGCTAATAGGGTCCTAGGAGTAGACATACGTCTCCTACTAATTCCATGAACTTCACAAAACTTTTCAAACTCATTTGAAGTAAAGCCAACTCCTTTATAAGATCTTTGACATTTGATCTTAACATCTACTTCATTCTCAACTATATACTTAAAGGCTTTAAAATTACGTAGAGCTTTAGATTTTTCTCTAAAAAATGTTAACCAAGTCATTCTAGAATAATCATCAATAAAATATATAAAATTACCTTTCACCATTGAGACCCTTTGTCCTAGTAGGTCTGCATAGGTTAGTATGTATCAACTCCAAGGATTTTGTAGAGGAGTATTCCTTGTTCTTAAGTCTTGCCCTAGTCTACTTTCCTGTTTGACTTTCCTTGCATAAGGTCTTTATAGCTTGATGATCCTTGGCATGTGTGAGGCGCTACCCACCCATCCTAGCATTTCAGTGATTTTCATGTTGGAACTATTATGGATGCTTTATTTTTATGCATTATGGATATAGAACTTTATATGATACCAGGAATTGGATAACATTGATATATTGATGCTTCATTTCTATGCATTGTGGATATAGAATTTTATATGATTCTAGAATAGGATAACATTGAGATGGTGTATGTCATTATTTGATTTGCAGGACTTTATTATGATGCTAGAAATATGATGCATATCTTATGAATGGATTAAATTTATGAAGATTATGATAATTGCTTATGTGGATTTGCTTTGTTATATGGTAAATTAATTTGTATGATGTCAATTGTATGTAGAGTGATTGATTTGTATTCTTATTTATGTGTTCAATATTATATGAGGCTATTGGGAAGTACTAATATGTAATTGAGATGCACGAGAAAATTATCCATGTGACCATGGAAACATTATGGAGAATCAAGCCTAGGCCTATGTATGTTCGTAAAACCAGGGGTTGTCTATTTGGAGAGACAACACCTCGTATGTATCGTATTTTATTCATAAATGTAAATGTTTGCATGTGTGTTAAATTGTAATTATTTATTTGTGTAAATCCTACAAGAGACAATTGCCATGTGTGTATTAGTGATGTAGAATTATTTTGTAGTGTCACTTGACACATATGTTGTATGTTGTGTTGGCATTGTCATATCACCTTTTGAGAGATGTATTTTTGTTTAAATGATATATTTCCCAATTATCCTTGAAGGTTCCAAGAAATCTAGGATAGTGAGCCATTAGGAGGGTCAACTCAGAGTTGACCCGTAGGTAAACTTTTGGTGGACTGTCAAAGGGTTAAATCAACTCCTAGAGTCAGTTTTGGAGCATTTTTGTTGGGCCTCATGGGGTACCTATGTGTGAAGGCCAAATTTGGCCATGTCTCCACCCCCTAGGACTTGTTTAACCTCCCCAAAAAGTGGATTTCCCAAGATGGCCGAATTTCATCTTTAGGAGTGCCATCCTTGGTTAGATAACATTCTTGGTATGTGTCATTCCTCTTCCCCATTTCATTCTACTTCTTGAGGTTCCTTGGTTAGAGAGTGTGTAAGACCTAGGGAAGACCAACCAATGGGATCCTCTCACTCTATCCAAAAGGTTGGAAAGAGTGGGAGAAGCCTTCTTAGGAAAGAGATTGAGACTTAGAGTGTGGAATTGGGTTGCTCTTCTCCAAGCTATCCCTAGTAAACCCTTCATAGATTCAAGGTTGGTTCATTTTCTTTCTTTGCATGTTGAAATTCTTTTTTTAAAAGATTGCTTGAATGTAGATGTTCTTTCCCTTTTATTTTATTTGTGAAATTTTTTATGTGATTCTTCTCCCATTTTTGTTATGCATTTTCTTGTGTTTTGGTAGTATCCAAGGCCATCTTACCCTTGGGAGGGAAAAATGGTCTTGGGGGTGGAAGGTGTTTGACAACCTTAGAGTGAGAGGCTCTCTTCAAGAGAGTGATCTCAAGGGTTTGTTTATGTGACCCTTGCTGCATAGTTTTGTTTATGCATTTGGGGGTCACAAGGGGAGAAAGTATGGCATGTATGCCTCGGGGGTCATAAGGATGTTGGGTTAAGATGGACTTATGTTGTGTTCTTGGTTGCCATGAGTTGGCTGTGATCTACTATCTTGCAGTTCTCCTCAAGGTACTTGGTCCACTTCCACCCATGTAAACATCACATTATGTGATGAAGTTCAACCTTGAGATGGGAATGTGTTCGTTGAGTTTTTCCCATGCTTGTTTGTGTTTGCTTGAGTGTAACCCATCTAGGTCTTGGTTCTCCAAGCTCGGGGGTGGCTTCTAGTAAGCCTAGGCTGGGAGGTGAGCACTCCATGGTCACAACCTTAAGATTTTGTAATGTAGGTTGCTTGGAAAGGAAGAAAAAAAGAAAGCTAGGAGTTATTGAAAGAAAAATAATGTAATATTATATTTTTATTGTAAAGAAAAGAAGGGAAAGGATGGAGTTTTTCTATTGTGATGATATTGTAAAAGAATAAGAAACTTTATTATTAACTGAGTTTTAAGTTGTACTTTATTTGATGTATGGATCATTTAAATACAAAAAAAAGGAGTGCGTTTGATTAATTTTGTTTTGTATAAGTTGCAAAGGGAAAAAAAAAATGTATCATGTTGTTCAAATATTATTGCAGAAAAGAATGAGATGTTTTATTCTGTTTTAAAATATTAATGTATTTTTTTTTATCTTGTTGTTGTTACTCATGGATTTTTAGAAATATTAGTTGCAGTTGTCTATAAGAATTAATTCTGCTACTTTTTACATATTCTGAAATCGCATGTTAAGTAGAAAGCCATTAACTAGAAAGGTTAATTTGCAGATGTTTTTAAAACAAAAAGAGAGAAAATAATTCATTTTTGCTTAAGTATAAATCTAGAAAATGCATGCTAGTAGGAAACTAAAAGAAAATTTTTAAATTTAATTCTGTCATTGTTACCTATTCTATAGAAACAGTAAAGTAACTTATGTTGTAGGTAGATAAACTATCATATCTTTACATTCTACAAAATCTGAAAATAGATATAGATTATGCCCTAAGTGAATATTAATCAAAGATTTATTCCTATTTCTGTTAATAGATAATAGTTTGCTAAACTATTGTAACCCAGATTTTTACCCTAGAGAGTTATATATATATATATATATATGCTGCATCTAAATCAAAACATATGCTTTTTAAAAAAAAAGGGGGTAGTAAACTGGAAATCTAGGGAAAAAGAATTTTACATTAGTATTCTGGTTATTTAAAAAAAAACATGCATGTATTCTAAGATTTTATTTATGCATATATATAAAGAAAAATACTTATATTTATATATACATGCATATATATAAATACATATATAAATATATTTAAAAAAAAATTAAACACAAAAATAAAAACTAACAAAAAAAGAATTTATTGAGGGGTCGAACCACTGTGTTAATACACAGTGGATGGCACAAGGGGCCAAACCACTATGTTTACACATAATGGACAGCACGGGAGGGTGCTGCCACTATGGGTAAACACAATGGTTGACACGGGCCGCACTGTGTTTACACACAGTGGACGGCACAGGTCACCACTATGGTTACACACAGTGGGTGCCCATAGTGGGTGGCACCAGCCGCCACTGTGGGTATCCATAGTGGTGCCTAGGGAGCCTCCCTGCCCTGCGAGCTCGGACCCCCTTCGCACTCCCTCCTTTGGCCGTCGTCGTAGTCCTGACCGCCGCCTCCACCGTATACCCTGCAACACACACACAAAAAAAACCCTAGAAACAAAAAGAAAGAGAAAAAAAGAATTTTAGTTGATAAAAATATGCAACCCTAACCCAATTTCGGGTTAGGGTTAGCATTTAAATAATAAAAGTAAATTAGATATGCAACCCTAGCCCATATTCAGGACAGGGTTAGCAAATAAAAAAAAAGGAATTGTTAAATTTTTTTTTTGAATAAAATTTAGTAGAGAAATAACTTAACCCTATTTAGGGTTTGAGGTTTAAAAATATTAGTTAAAGAGGGGGAATTCTTTTTAAAATTTGAAAAAGAATTTCCCTCCCATTTAACCAGAGCAAGTGGGGAATTTAATTATATCTCCCTAATTGACTTAGGAGAAGAGTAATTTATTTTTAATAGTCTTTTTATCAAGGCATAATTAAATTGGGGGAATTATTTTTATATAGATTTATTATCACAATTATTGACATAATTTTATTAATCAAGGATTATCAACGAGGATATTTTATAGATAATCTTCATATTAAATTAAATGTGGATGTTAGGATAAATTTAATTTGGGGAATTTTATTAATGAAAATTATTAATTATTTTATGCGAATTCTAGCCTATGAGGTCAATAGTGGCCAAATTATTTTATAGTCAAAATTTGAAGGTTTAGGGGGATTTAGTTGGCTATCGTATAAATTATATTTATTTGGCAAATAGCATTATTGAATTGTTAACCTTATTGGTTATATTTAAAGAAAGTGAAATTGCATGGGCCCAATTATTTAATTTTAATTTAAGATAACTTTATCATTATTTTTATTGGCCTCGAAAATTTTTAATACAATCAAGATATTTAAATATCTCTCGACTTTAATTAGCGGCAATTTAATTAGGTTGATTAAATTAACTAATTAAATTGCGATGACCCTATTAGGGAATAATTAGTCTTCACTAATTATTGTTGCATTATTGATTGAGTTAATTATTCCAACTTTAGTAAACAATTCTATTTACATCTTAGTTAAGACAAAACTTAATTGATTTCATTTTAAATGTAGATTATTTTGTGAGTTTATGTTGTCAAAAAAAAAATTTGTTGTTCCGTTTTTTTTTGGCCCAAAAGTTTGGGCACGACATTTTGGTATCAGAGGAAGGTTTCCAACACTAGGAACCTTTCTCCATTACGTTTCACTTTAATTATTACTTAATAGAACTTTCCTCAAAAAAAATTATTTATTTTATTTTATTTTCTCATAAGGATGCCTCCGACTACGCGACAAGCTCGCAAGCGCAGTAGGGGTCCTAGGTGTGCACATATGACACATGAAGATGTTGATAGGGAGGAACCAGTTTCGGAAGGGGACCTAGAGCGACCGGTTGACCCAAAACAAGACATCTTATTGGCGCTTCAGAACTTGATTGTAATAGTACAAGATAGGCTTCCAGCAGTTGACCATCATGCAGAAATCCAGAACTCAGGGAGCCATAGATCAGCAGATAGGGAATGGAGTAGGAGTCCACCTCCTAATCCCTTAGAGGCTCAGGTGGAGCATGAGCCTGAGTCCGTTCATCTACCCAGACCACCTCCAGTAGCTGCACCTGTATATTTTGAGAGAGCACATCATGATCCAGGAGATCTGATCAAAGAGGTTTTGCACCTCCAGCCACCATCTTTTGGGGGATCTACCAATGGGGTAGAGGCCGAGGCTTGTCTTTTGAGCCTAGATCGGTGCTTTGCATTGCGTAGCTATGAAAGAAATTTGAAGGCATGAGTAGCAGTTCACCTTTTGAGAGGGATGACCTCCACATGGTGGAGACAGGAGGAATACAAGTGTGGCGTAGTTGCAAACACCCTCACATGGGAGATCTTTATAGAGAGGTTCAGGGAGAGATACCTATCAGAGAACTTTAGGTAGCATAAGATAGATGAGTTCCATGACCTCTAGCAGAAGGGTCTCTTAGTGACCTAGTATGAGAGTAAGTTCATCGAGCTCCTACTGTATGTGGATTACCTGAAGGACGAGAAGATTCTCGTCAACCATTTTATCAGGGGACTAAATATTGGGATAGCAAGATCGGTGAGGATGGCTGCTCCAGGAAGCCTTCGGGTTGTCATGGAGAAGGCCTTGATAGCTGAGGAAATTTAGGTCACGCCTCAGGACACGAGGGATTGGTTTCAGAACCGAAACCCTACACCCCAGTCTTTTGGGTTTAGGCAACCACAGAAATGCATCAGGGTCCTTTAAACCCCCTCGTCCACAGAAATCACAACAGAATTAGAGGCAGAGGCCCCCTCAGGGACAACAGGGCTCTAAGCCCAAGCAGTGTCATTCATAGGGTCCTAGGCGCAACCAGAGAGCACAAGGCACTCATACACCTCCAGTACAGACTCAGCAGTCCTTCAGGGGTGGGTATAGTGGTTCGAGCGAGATAGGTGGACAATCTTTCTCTAGGCCTCAAGGCGTATAGTTTCAAGCATGCAGTGCTTGTTTCACATGTGGAGCCATGGGGTACATGGCAAGAGAGTGTCCGCAGGGTCATATGGAAGGTAGTAAGAGGATGGTAGCATTAGAGCCTACAGTTGGAGATATGGGCAAGTCCCATAGGGTCTTCGCAGTGGTTGACAACTGCTAGGCAGAGCACCAAGCCACAGTTATTGATGCTGCAGGTATGATCAGAGGTATTAGTATTTCTATATTGTTTGACTCAGGAGCTACTAACTCCTTTATATCTCCATTGGTTATGGAGTGTTGTGGGCTAGTGGCAATTAGGCAAGGAGTCAGTTGGGAAGTGGAGTTAGCTTCAGGGGCTAGAGTGTCAATGGATTCAGAGGTTAGGGGATGTCAGCTCCAGATTTGTAATACCACCACCTTAGTAGACCTTAGAGTTACACCACTTGGATCTTATGGCATCATACTTGGCATGGATTGACTTTATGCAAATAAAGTCAAGATGGATTGTCGCTTGAAAAAGATCGAGTGTGAGGATGATCATGGTGCTCCCATCGTAATCACTGGGATTCAGAGGACCGTGTCTCTTCGTATGATTTCTGCTATGCAGCTTAAGCAAAGCATGCAAAAGGGATGCCAGTTGTTTGCTATCACCATTAGTGATCGAGAGGAAGAAAATGAGAAGGAGCCTTCCCTAGATGATCATCCCATCCTTGAGGAGTTTGCATATGTGTTTCCAGTCGAGCTATCAGGTATGCCACCTAGCAGAGAGATTGACTTCCACATAGATCTGGTACCAGGAGCCAAGCCAGTTTTGAGAGCACCTTATAGGATGACCACAAATGAGCTTAATAAGATCAAGATGCAGCTTGAGGAACTCTTAGAGAAGGGTCACATTCATCCTAGTGTCTCCCCTTGGGGCGCACTAGTCATCTTTGTGAAGAAGAAGGACGGGTCCCTTCGGTTATGCATGTATTATAGGTAGATGAACAAAGTAACCATCAAGAACCGCTATCCCTTTCCCAGGATCGATGATTTCTTTGATCAACTTCAAGGTGCTAAAGTGTTTTCCAAAATAGATCTGAAGTCAGGATACCATCAGTTGAGAATAGTGGAGAGTGATATCCACAAGACCACCTTTCATACCAGATATGGCCACTATGAGTTCACCATGGTCCCATTCGGTCTTACAAATGCTCCAATTGTATTCATGAGTCTCGTGAATGGGTTATTCCACACTTTCCTTGACTGATTTGTGATTGTGTTCCTTGACAACATATTGATATATTCTCAAAATGAGAAGGAGCATGAGGAGCATTTGAGGCAGGTTTTGTAGTGTTTGAGGGACAACCAGTTGTACGGTAGTTTGTCAAAGTGTGCTTTCTTTAGGTCAGAGGTCAAGTACCTTGGGCATGTTATATCTGGTGATGGGATCTCAGTTGACCCATCAAAGATTAGAGATATTATGGATTGGCCAGTGCCAACTAGTGTGACAGAGGTTAGGAGCTTCATGGGTCTAGCAGGGTACTACAGATGCTTTGTTGAGGGATTTTCTAGAGTTGCACATCCCATTACATCCCTTCAATGAAAGGGAAAGAAATTTGAGTGGATAGAAAGGTGTGAGAAGAATTTTTAGGATCTAAAAAGGGCACTCACTAGTGCACCTATTCTTATTGTGCCAGACCCCACGACTAATTTCATGGTATGCATAGATGCTTTGTTGGATGGATTAGGAGCAGTCCTTATGTAGGAGGGTTGAGTTATATCTTATGAGTCTAGGAAGCTTAAGACTCATGAGCTTAACTACCCTATGCATGGCCTTGAGCTTGCAGCAGTAGTGTATGCTTTTGTGAGGTGGAGACACTTCCTTTTGGGTCATCATTTTGAGCTTCATTCAAATCATCAGAGCTTGCGGTACATCTTCACCTAGCCTAATCTTAATTCCCATCAGAGGAGATGGATGGAGTTTCTATGCGAGTATGATTTTGATGTCCACTACATCAAGGGGAAAGAGAACGTAGCTGTAGATTTCTTGAGTAGGAGATGACATGAGGTATACTCCATATCTATGAGCATAGACTTGAGAGATCGTATATTGTAGCGGTTGCTAGAGGATGGATGGTATCTAGAGGTTTGTCAGGTGATACGATCACAGGAGACCCTGGAGGGGAAGTATGTGGATTATTCCTTAGAGTCCGATGGACTATTACGCCATAGAGGGCACATCTATGTACCTTCTCCTGGGGGTTTGCGAGAGTTCATTATCATGGAGGCTCACAGAGCTCCTTATGTAGCGCATCCCAGGGTTAAGAAGATGCATGCAGACTTGAGACAGTTATATCATTGGCCAGGTATGCGGCAACTTATTGCTGAGTTAGTAGCCCGATGCCTTGAGTGTTAGAGAGTCAAGGCGGAGCACCGCCATCCAGGTGGGTTGCTCTAGTCTCATGCTATACCAGAGTGGAAGTGGGATGCTCTATCCATGGATTTCATGATTGTGTTAGGCCCAATATAGAAAGCTAATGTACTGAGAGGGGAGGGGTGAATCAGTACTTCAAAAATTTTCCTTGATAATAACCTTACTGTTATGCATAAACAGAATAGTGTAGTAACATAAAATAAAACTATAATCAACAGATAACAATCATACATGATTCACTCCATAACACATATATTTTGGTCACGCAGAAACTCTTGGTTGGAGAGAAAAATTGTAGTGGGGATGGCACCCACAACTTCACTACTGCAATAATAAAGAATGCTCGGTTAGAGCTACATTTAGCTATTTCTGATAGCTTACCCTGTTAGGAGTATTAAGATCAATTAGATCTACCTTACTAAAGGATTTTTACAACACTATATAAGTGTAGCACCTGGTTAAAGGATTTACAATTTATAGACTTGGTTAGTCTTTTACCCTGTTAAAGGTTTCTCTTACAACTTCAAAATATTACAATATAATCATTACAAATATCTGCAACTTTACATCTAAAATGCTAAAGCAGATTCTATGTGCTCTAAATAAGATTACCTAGCTTGTAGCATACCTCGGTAACCCATAATGAAACTCGGTAAACCCTTCTATTTACTCTATTCTTTGACTGTTCACTGATAACCTTCTCGGTGACCTCTTTGTGTCTCTATAACAGTCTTCCTTCATGCATACACACTGCTATCTCATTGCATCTCATATCATATTATGTATAACCCTAGAATCATGTTGTATATATAGATCTCTTACAGTGGTGATCTGATTCATTGCTTCGATCTTACAAAAAGATTCTTCGAATGAATAAATAAACAAAATATCTCATAGGTTAGATTGGCCTTGTAATCATACACAATCTCCTAATCCAATTCCCAATGCAAAAATGGTTAGATGTGCCTCGATCTTGTAACACGTTTTCATGTGCATGTCTAGGTTCAATGTATTCGGTAAAATGTTTCACTCAGTGAATATCAACTCAGTGAGTTAACTTTACCACTCGGTAGCCATGAAACTTTACTCGGTAAACAGCTTGGTGAATACTGTGTTCTGTGACTGCTTTCTTCAGTAACTGACTAGACTGTTCATACTGACTTCTCTATGTGTATCGACTGTATGATTCGGTAATACTTACTGACTAGAATATAGTATGACTTTGGATATGAAACTAATGCCAATTTGATAAGTAGTAACAATCTCCCCTTTTGACATTAGTTGAGATGTTTGACAAAAACTACTTACAAAGTCATAACTCAAAAAAACTATATACTTGACAAAATGACTATACTTGACAATATGTACAATAGTCAATAGTATATGCAGATATACTCCCCTTATCATTATCCTATACATAACTCTAAATTTTGCATGTTCGGTTCTGTTCTGTACTTGTGTGCTCTGAATGCTCTGTATATTCTGCTTGGTATACTCCCCTCCTATACAATACTCAAAATTGTGTTATCAAAACTGTACTACTCTCCAAGTGTAGAATTACTCCCCCTTTGTGGGGCTTTCCTCTATGTAGTAACATAATATTACTCCCCCTTTTTAACAAACATTAAAAACTTAATTTGCATCCGGAGGTGGTAACTGATCAAAAATAGTCTTATACTTGGTCTGGGCGTCAGTGATGGCGACTGAGAGTGAGTCCTTGAGACTTTCCATTAATGAGTTCTATGCTTGAATATCAGATAAGAGTGATATCAAGCCATCAAGAGTGCTTCCCTCTTGTGTAGTTGATAAGCCTGTAGCTCGGTTGAGCTGCTCTTGGACTGATGAGAGATGAGGAAGGAATAATGCTTGAAGGGTCATTATATCCATCCTAATTTTATGCTCTTCATTCCTCAGTTTTAACTGTTGAGCCATGAGCTGTTGTAGCTTTTTGTAAAAATTCTGAACTGAATTAGGCTTAGTGGTCAACTTGGATGAGAGATCGGTGATCTCTTTTTCAATTGCATCAGTTTTATTTTTGATGTCTTTAATAAATAAAGAAAATGTACACAATTTCTGGAATAAATAAAGAATGTGCTTGAGTTGAGGGGACAACTTAGCAATGAATTTGACAAGTTTTACCTTGCCAACAGCAATTGATTTTTGGACTTCCTCTATCATTTTTGTTGTGAGCTCTTTAGCCTTGAGCTTGCTTAGGTACTCGGATGCATCAACTCCAGATGTTTCAATCTGATTAAGGGGTTCATCCAACTGAATATGGATGGCTGCATCGGTTGACACTGTTGTTGATGGTAGCATTTCTATGAGTAGTGTCCTAACCTTTTGAAGTACCTTATTCTTTTTTTGTATGGCCAGTTGCTTCTCCTGTTCAGCCTTTGCTTTGCATAGTTCACCGAATTCAGTGAGTGCTTGCCCTTTTAATTTGGAAATATCGACATTGGGCAACACGATCGGTTTAGATAAGTCAAATTTAAAACCATGCTTTCTCACCTTCTTCTCTTTTCCTTTGGTCTATGGCACTAAGACAAGTGCTTGTGAGGCTTGTTGTCCCTCGATAGGTTGCTTGGTATATGCAACACTTTGGACTCTTCCTATAGCAGTTGCAGTGTCTTTGGATGGCTCGATGCTAGGGGTCTCAGCTGTAATATTTGTTGTGCTTGTCTGTGCTTGAGACATTTGATCTTTAGTTGTGTCTACTGCAGCTTCAGATTTGTTACTTGTATCTTCTACAGCTTTAGATTTGTTACCTTCGGTAACTTGTTCAGTGTCCTTGGGAGCTTTGGTTGGGACTGGTGGCTTCACCAGTGGATAAGGCTGAACTTGTTCTAAGACTGATTCACTAGACACAATTTTTGCATAAGTGGTGCCTTCAATCATTTCCTGCTCCAGTGCGGCTTCATCCATTACATCTTCATCAATTTGTATAGTGTCAACTGGGTCTAGACCTTGCTCGGTGACATCTGGATCTTGCTCAGTGACATCAACAATTTCAATTTGAGATTGTTCACCGACATCCTTTTGTTTGAAGATCTCCTACCACTTGGCCTTAGTCTCATTCTCTACATCAATATATAGCCCATTCATCAATTTTAAGGCTCTTTGTTTCACAAGAAATTTTGAATTGTATGTGATCAGATGCTCCTTAATTTCAGCTACGGACATGTCAGGAAATAAATGGACAAGACTTCTTTCTCTTATTTGTCTCTCTGAATCCATTGCATATTTCCACCTGTTATCAATATGTGAGTAGAGTTCACTCAGAAGTGACTTTGCTAGTTCTAATGGTGCTAACCGAAACTTCAGAAGTGTATATATGACAGCTTCTTCAATCTGTCGTTTCTCATCATTATTCCTAGTCTCATACTTAACATATCTAAATCCTGCAAATCCTCCGTATTCTTTAAGATTGGCACAAAAGTTTTCAACACTGTGAATGTTTACCTTTTTTCTCTTCACAATCTGGAATTTGTTTGCATCATCAGACTCTGTATCACTCGACTCTTTTGCCAAAATGAGTCTCCGAGTAGATTTCTTGTAAGTCTTAGTTACCTTAGGAGTGGCAACAGTCTTTTGCTTCTTGCTCGGTGATGCAGTTGATGCTCTGGTGTTGGGTCTCTTTGTTGGTGGAGTTGACAGGGCCTTTGTGATGTCCTGTTTCTTTCTTTTTAGAACTTTTCCCTTTGGCAACTCTGTGCTTGATGTTATTGTAGCCTCCTGTGCTTCTAATTCTTCCTCGGTAATGGCAAGATTTCCTTTGACAGTTGTAGATGATGATTCTTCTTTGAATTTCTCAGATAAAGCTTTTATCATCTTTGTAGCTTTTCTTGTAGCCTTAGGAACTACAATGCTCATTTTTACTTTCTCCTTCACCTCTTCATAGGTTCCATACCTTAGTTCAGTTGCATGCCTTGGCAATGATAGATAGGAATCAATTTGTTATTATGTGATATCATAATCAATTTCATAACCTATTGGTTGCAATGATTGAATCCTCAGTTCAATAGCATTTACATAGCAATAATCAGTGTCGACTTCAAAACATATATATTGTCCTTGTATTTTTTGACCAGCTATGGTGGGATCCTGTACCTGTTCTGCATTTTCTCTTGGAATTTGCTAAAATAATCATCCATGCTATCATTAAAGTTATCTCCTAACTTCTTGATGTAATCATTGATCTGATGGGTGATAGGTCGGTGTAGCTCCCATACTACTTTACCGACTGAGGGAAAGAACTTCTCAAAATAGAAAAACATACATACAAGTAGTGAACCGAACTTTAGTGTGTTTTCTGAGTTGTTCTTCTTTGGCTTCCTTATTGTGTTCAGGTTCTCAAATAAGTTCTTTAGTAGCACTTCACATAAGTCTACTTTCATTCCCTTCTTTACTATTTTGTAGGCCAGGTCCACTACAGCACATGGTACACTATTTTCTCTTGCAGATTGGAAGAAACAGTAACCAATAACTCTGATTGCAAATTTTAGTTCAACATCAGTGACATTATTTAATTTCAGTCCTCGGTATTCGGATTCTACTCCGGTTAGACTGATTAGCTCCTTTTGTGATATCATTTTCTGTGCACGAGCATGATTGTAGATGGGATATCCGGTGATCAGGTGAATGACTTCCTTCGTGATCTTGAACGGTTGCTCTTGTAGCCACATGAAATCATCATGTACTATGCTCAATACAAACTTAACCCATTGGGGTTTGAACACATGAGGATAGACTAGGGCTTCAGTTAATCCCTTGATTCTGATATGTTCAAATTTACTATCCAGTTTGCCATTAGTGCACAGTTCATCATATGTGTCACTAATCTCTACATGACCAAGTTCCTCAACATGGCACTTGGTAAAGAATCTGACATCTTCTACCAATAAGACTCGATCTGGGATGAGTGAAAATGCAGTTTTATCATCCGATTCTGAGGCAACTTTAGGAGTTAGGGAATACTTCAGAGATGGCTTCTCCACATTTTGGACAACTACAGGGTCTTGGATCTTGGGCGCCATGGTAGATCTCGAGTAAAATTCGACAGGTTATCCTTATGGTTTACAAGTGACTTACTCTTCACACTCGGTAGACACTAGCAATTTGACTAGATCGGAAACCAGCTAAATAGTGTGAATAGATTGATGTAAATACCTTGAAATTCTCTCTGAATGAAGTTTGATCGCTTTGATTCACTCTGCTCTGCTTCTCAAAAACTTGGGTGAATGATAATGACTGTGAAAACACTTTTAAGTACTCAAAAATACCTTATCGGGCTCCGTGCAAGTTAGGTCAAGATATTAAATGCACTCGGTTCACCTTTTACTGATTTACTCCATTTTTTGTTTTCACCGAGTACCCAACTTTGCTTTATTAGCTGACTTGACAGGTTTCCTGTATAGTATGCACACTGACTAATTGCATCTTAACTATACAGATTTTGAATTCTGTTCATAATAAAATAGGAACTGGTATGATTTAACTTTTAAAGAATGTAGTCCCTTCATACCTTTTCTTGACTAATTTGAAATAGGTGCACCTAACTCGGTAGGTAAGGTGCTTTCTTCATCAGACATAATTTCTTTCTTTTTCCAAATCATCTTGAATTTTTCTTTTATCTCCTTAGTGTCTCTTCTCGGTTGATCTCTGCAATCTCCAGCTAAATGTCCAACTTTGTGACAATGAAAACATGCCATACCGGGATTTTTCCATGATCTCCGGTTGTTCATTCCAAACCTTATAAAATAGTTGGCACTTATATGTCCATATCTTCCACAACATTTGCACCATATCCTTGTATTGTATTCCCATGGTACTGCTGCATATTGTCGGTAAGGATCTGTGTGAGTTCGGTACCCTCCAGTGTTTGCACGGTGTGGATACTTCATGTAGTTCTTTTGCTTAAACCAACACTTCTCAGTACTATGTCCATATCTATTGCAGTTTTTACAAAACCCTTTGAATTTTGCCTTCTGATGGTTGTTAACAGACTTTGTCCTACATTGATTAGGTATGTGACCATATTTATTGCAATTATAACAATATCCATTGGACTTAGAGATATTCGGTTGCTCACCTTTTCTGATCTGGCATATGTTGGTAGTATGACCTTGATTTCCACAGTAGTAGCAAATAGGCTTCTTCCTTTTGATGTTATTCCTTTTTCTAGCTTGTTTTGATGATTCTCCTCTCTCAATAGTATGAATTCCTTTCTCGATAGAGTCTTTTCCTTTGTAACCGAGTCCTCCATCTTTGTAGAGTCTTCTTGTATTCAGTTGCTCATCCAACATCTTTGATGCTTCATAACTTTTCTCCAATGATTCTTTGGATTTCTTTTTTGTTTCAAGTTCACCAGTCAACCTTGATACTTCAAGTTTCAATGATTGATTTTCATCATTCTTCAGAATTGCTTCATGATGTGCATAACCTAGTTGATCTGTCATATTTTGTTGAATACCAGTTAACCTTATGATTTCATCATCCTTATTAGATACTAGAGCTTCAAGTTGTTGTTTCTCTCTTTGTAGATCTCTTGCTTTATCCTCAGCTATCCTTAATGCATCTAGATTTTTAGTCATTTGTGTACTGAAATGTTCATGTTCTCTTTTCATTGCTTTTAGTTGATCAGCCAATGCTTTGTTCTTTTCTTTCAACATTCCAATCATTTCTTCAGTCTCTTCAGATATACTGTTCTCAAATGATGTCTCGATTTGTTCCACTAGCTCTTGAGAATCCTGCAAGTCATCGGATAATCTTCTCCTTACTTTCAGAGATTTTTGCATTTGCCTCTGCATGTCTGCAATCACTTGATTTGCATTATTTAGCTCTTCTTGAAGATGCACAATCCTCTGAGATTGTTTGTAGCCTTCCATTGCTAAGATCTTTCTCTTTAGGTAGTTAAACCCTTTTCCAAGATTTAAGCTTTGATACCAACTGCTAGGCCCAATATAGAAAGCTAATGTACTGAGAGGGGAGGGGTGAATCAGTACTTCAAAACTTTTCCTTGATAATAACCTTACTGTTATGCATAAATAGAATAGTGCAGTAACATAAAATAAAACTATAATCAATAGATAACAATCATACATGATTCACTCCATAACACATATATTTTGGTCATGCAGAAACTCTTGGTTAGAGAGAAAAATTGCGGTGGGGATGGCACCCACAACTTCACTACTGCAATAATAAATAATGCTTAGTTAGAGCTACATTTAGCTATTTCTGATAGCTTACCATGTTAGGAGTATTATGATCAGTTAGATCTACCTTACTAAAGGATTTTTACAACGCTATATAAGTGTAGCACCTGGTTAAAGGATTTACAATTTATAGACTTGGTTAGAGTCTTTTACCCTGTTAAAGGTTTCTCTTACAACTTCAAAATATTACAATATAATCATTACAAATATCTGGAACTTTACATCTGAAATGCTAAAACAGATTCTATGTGCTCTGAATAAGATTACCTAGCTTGTAGCATACCTCGGTAACCCATAATGAAACTCGAAAAACCCTTCTGTTTACTCTGTTCTTTGACTGTTCACTGATAACCTTCTCGATGACCTCTCTGTGTCTCTGTAACAGTCTTCCTTCATGCATACACACTGCTATCTCATTGCATCTCATATCATATTATGTCTAACCCTAGAATCATGTTGTATTTATAGATCTCTTACAACAGTGATCTGATTCATTGCTTTGATCTTACAAAAAGATTCTTCGAATGAATAACTAAACAAAATATCTCATAGGTTAGATTGGCCTTGTAATCATACACAATCTCCTAATGCAATTCCCAATGCAAAAACGGTTAGATGTGCCTTGATCTTGTAACACGTTTTCATGTGCATGTCCAGATTCAATGTATCTGGTAAAATGTTTCACTCAGTGAATATCAACTCGGTGAGTTAACTTTACCACTCAGTAGCCATGAAACTTTACTCGGTAAACAGCTCGATGAATAGTGTGTTCTGTGACTGCTTTCTTCAGTAACTGACTAGACTGTTCATACCGACTTCTCTGTGTGTACCGACTGCATGATTCGGTAATACTAACCGACTAGAATATAGTATGACTTTGGATATGAAACTAATGGCAATTTGATAAGTAGTAACACATTGGTCTTCCCATGTCATCTCGTCGCCATGATGCTATCTTGGTGATAGTTGACAAGTTGACTAAAGTGGCCCACTTCTCACCAGTTCAAACTACCTTCACAGCACCAGCAGTGGTATGGGTGTTCTTATGAGACATTGTTAGGCTTCATGGAATTCCACGCAAGATTATTTCTAACAGGGATTCCCTCTTCACTTCTTCCTTTTGGAAGGCATTACAAGCAGCAATGGGCACCAAGCTCAATTTCAGCACAACCTATCATCCGAAAATGGATGGGTAGACAGAGAGGGTTAACTAGCTGTTAGAGGATATGCTCCACATGTACATCATGGATCATCAAACCAGATGGGAGGAGTACCTTCATTTAGTAGAGTTTGCCTATAATAATGGGCATCACACTTCTTTGGGGATGCCACCTTTTCAGGCCTTGTATGGTAGACCTTGCAGGACACCTTTGAGTTGGGACCGTATTGAGGATAAAGTGGCCATAGGTCCTAAGATGGTTCATGATATGGAGCAGCAGGTAATTTTGATTAGATAGTGCCTTAGAGAGGCACAGGATAGGCAGAAGAATTATGCAAACACAAAGAGGATAGACCGGAGTTTCATGGTTGGGGACAGAGTTTTCCAGAGAGTGCGACCGCATAAGAGTCCAATCCGTTATGGAAAGGGATCTAATCTCACACCTCGCTTTGTTGGACCATTTGAGATCCTTGAGAGGATAGGACTAGTTTCTTATCACCTAGCTTTTCCACCTAGCCTGTCATGCATCCATGATGTGTTTAATGTATCAGTTTTGAGGAAGTATATCTATGATGAGTCTCATATTTTAGATTGGGATGCCTTGCAGGTGGAGTCGGACAGGCAGCTAGCTTTGGAGCCCATTCACATTTTTTCTCACCAGATGTTAGCCCTTTGAGGTCGAGAGCTGGACTAGGTTAGGGTCTAGTGGGATTGCTATGATGAGGTTACAGCTTCATGGGAGGATGCAGCATGTATGAGATCACAGTACCCTCATCTTTTTGATGAACTCTAGGAGGAAGTTCATTCCTAGAGGGGGAGGGTGTGAGGCCCTACTCTGACCCATCCTAGAATTTTAGTGATTTCCATGTTGGAACTATTATGGATGCTTTATTTTTATGCATTATGTATATAGAACTTTATATGATCCTAGGAATTGGATAACATTGATATATTGATGCTTCATTTCTATGCATTGTGGATATAAAATTTTATATGATCCTAGAATAGGATAACATGAGATGGTGTATGTCATTATTTTATTTGCAGGACTTTATTATGATGCTAGAAATATGATGCATATCTTATGAATGGATTAAATTTATGAGGATTATGATAATTGCTTATGTGGATTTGCTTTGTTATATGGTAAATTGATTTGTATGATGTCAATTGTATGCAGAGTGATTGATTTGTATTCTTATTTATGTGTTCAATATTATATGAGGCTATTGGGAAGTACTAATGTGTAATTGAGATGCATAGGAAAATTATCCATGTGGCCATGGAAACATTATGGAGAATCAATCCTAGGCCTATGTACGTTTGTAAAACCAGGGGTTGTCTATTTGGAGAGACAACGCCCCGTATGTATCATATTTTATTTGTAAGCATAAATGTTTGCATGTGTGTTAAATTGTAATTATTTATTTGTGTAAATCCTACAAGAGACAATTGCCATGTGTGTATTAGTGACGTGGAATTCTTTTGTAGTGTCACTTGACACATATGTTGTATGTTGTGTTGGAATTGTCATGTCACCTTTTGAGAGATGTATTTTTGTTTAAATGATATATTTCCAAATTATCCTTGAAGGTTCCAAGAAATCTAGGATAGTGAGCCATTAGGAGGGTCAACTCAGAGTTGACCCATAGGTAAACTTTAGGTGGACTTTCAAAGGGTTAAACCAACTCCTAGAGTTAGTTTTGGAGCATTTTGATTGGGCCTCATGGGGTACCTATGGGTGAAGGCCAAATTATGGCCATGTCTCCACCCCATAGGACTTGTTTAACCTCCCCAAAAAGTGGATTTCCCAAGATGGCCGAATTTCATCATTAGGAGTGCCATCCTTGGTTAGATAACCTTCTTGGTATGTGTCATTCCTCTTCCCCATTTTATTCCTCTTCTTGAGGTGCCTTGGTTAGGGAGTGTGTAAGACCTAGGGAAGAACAACCAATGGGAGCCCCTCACTCTATCCAAGAGGTTGGAAAGAGTGCGAGAAGCCTTCTTAGGCAAGAGATTGAGACTTAGAGAGTTAATCACCCACTCTCCATCTTTGGAGATGAGATCTTGTTGTTTTGAAAACCAGTTTTAGAATGAAATTTTTGGCTAAGTGTTGAGGGAAGGAAGTGTGGAATTGGGCTGCTCTTCTCCAAGCTATCCCTAGTAAACCCTTGGCAGATTCAAGTTTGGTTCATTTTCTTTCTTTGCATGTTGAAAATTTGTTTTTAAAAGATTGCTTGAATGTTGATGTTCTTTCCCTTGTATTTTATTTGTGATTCTTCTCCCATTTTTGTTATGCATTTTATTGTGTTTTGGTAGTATCCAAGGCCATCTTACCCTTGGGAGGGAAAAATGGTCTTGGGGGTGGAAGGTGTTTGATAGCCTTAGAGTGAGAGGCTCTCTTCAATAGAGTGATCTCAAGGGTTTGTTTTTGTGACCCTTGCTGCATAGTTTTGTTTATGCATTCGGGGGTCATAAGGGGAGAAAGTATGTCATGTATGTGTTGGGGGTCATAAGGATGTTGGGTTAAGTTGGACTTATGTTGTGTTCTTGGTTGCCATGAGTTGGTTGTGATCTACTATCTTTTAGTTCTCCTCAAGGTCTTTGGTCCACTTCCACCCATGTGAACATCACATTATGTGATGAAGTTCAACCTTGGGATGGGAATGTGTTTGTTGAGTTTTTCCAATGCTTGTTTTTGTTTACTTTAGTGTAACCCATCTAGGTCTTGGTTCTCCAAGCTTGGGGTTGGCTTCTAGTAAGCCTAGGCTAGGAGGTGAGCACTCCATGGTCATAACCTTAAGATTTTGTAATGCAGGCTTCTTGGAAAGGAAGAAAAAAGAAAGCTAGGAGTTGCTGATTTTATTTTAGTTGCAGAAAAAAAAAGAATGTAATATTGTATTTTTGTTGTAAAGAAAAGAAGGGAAAGGAAGGAGTTTTTCTATTGTAATGATATTGTAAAAGAATAAGAAACTGTATTATTAACTGAGTTTTAAGTTGTACTTTATTTGATGTATGGATCATTTAGATACAAGAAAAAGGAGTGCATTTGATTAATTATGTTTTATATAAGTTGCAAAGGGAAAAAAAAATGTATTATGCTATTCAAATATTATTGCAGAAAAGAATGAGATGTTTTATTCTGTTTTAAAATATTAATGTATTTTTTTTATCTTGCTGTTGTTACTCATGTATTTTTAGAAATATTAGTTGCAGTTGTCTATAAGAATTAATTCTTCTACTTTTTACATATTCTGAAATCGCATGTTAAGTAGAAAGCTATTAACTAGAAAGGTTAATTTGCAGATGTTTAAAAAAAAAAGAGAGAGAAAATTAGTCATTTTTGCTTAAGTATAAATCTAGAAAATGCATGCTAGTAGGAAACTAAAAGAAAATTTTAAAATTTAATTTTGTCACTGTTACCTATTCTGTAGAAACAATAAAGTAACTTATGTTGTAGGTAGATAAACTATCATATCTTTACATTCTACAAAATCTGAAAATAGATATAGATTATGCCCTAAGTGAATATTAATAAAAGATTTATTCATATTTCTGTTAATAGATAACAATTTGCTAAACTATTGTAACCCAGATTTTTACCCTAGAGAGTTATATATAGGAATATATATATACTCCAATATATATATATATATATATATATATATATATATATATATAATTACATGTTGCATCTAAATCACAACATATTCTTTTTTTTTTTTAAAGGGAGGGGGTAAACTGGAAATCTAGGGGAAAAGAATTTTACATTAGTATTCTAGTTATTTAATAAAAAACATGCATATATATATATATATTTTTAAAAATAAATAAACACAAAAAAATAATTTATTGATGGGCCAAACCATTGTGTTAATACACAGTGGATGACACAAGGGGTCGAACCACTATGTTTACACATAGTGGACTGTGCAGGAGGGTGCCGCCACTGTGGGTAAACATAGTGGTCAGCACGAACCACACTGTGTTTACACACAGTGGATGACACGGGCCGCCACTATGGTTACACACAGTGGTTGGCATGGGGCCGCCACTGTTGGTAACCACAGTGGATGTCTCACAGAAGCCATTGTGGGTGGCACCGACCGCCACTGTGGGTATCCATAGTGGCACCCAAGGAGCCTCCCTGCCCTGCGAGCTCGGACCCCCTACGCACTCCCTCCTTTGGCCGCCACCTCCACCGTATACCCTGCAACACACACACAAAATCCCTAGAAACAAAAACAAAGAGAAAAAAATAAATTTAGTTGATAAAAATATGCAACCCTAGCCCAATTTTGGGTTAGGGTTAGCATTTAAATAATAAAAGTAAATTAGATATACAACCCTAGCCCATATTCAAGTTAGGGTTAGCAAATAAAAAAAAAAAAAAAAGGAATTGTTAGATTTGTTTTTAGAATAAAATTTAGTAGAGAAGTAACTTAACCCTATTTAGGGTTTGAGGTTTAAAAATATTAGTTAAAGAGGGGGAATTCTTTTTAAAATTTGAAATGAATTTCCCTCCCATTTAACCAAAGCAAGTGGGGAATTTAATTATATCTCCCTAATTGACTTAGGAGAAGAGTAATTTATTTTTAATATAGTCTTTTTATCAAGGCATAATTAAATTGGGGGAATTATTTTTATATAGATTTATTATCGCAATTATTGACATAATTTATTAATCAAGGATTATCAATGAGGATATTTAATAGATAATCTTCATATTAAATTAAATGTGGATGTTAGGATAAATTTAATTTGGGGAATTTTATTAATGAAAATTATTAATTATTTTTTGCGAATTCTAGCCTATGAGGTCAATATTGGCTAAACTATTTTTTTGTCGAAATTTGAAGGTTTAGTGGGATTTAATTGGCTATCGTATAAATTATATTTATTTGGCAAATAGCATTATTGAATTGTTAACCTTATTGGTTATATTTAAAGAAAGTGAAATTGCATGTGCACAATTAATTAGTTTTAATTTAAGATAACTTTATCATCATTTTTATTGGCCTAGGACAATTTTAATACAATCGAGATATTTAAATATCTCTCGACTTTAATTAGCGACAATTTAATTAGGTTGATTAAATCAACTAATTAAATTGTGATGACCCTATTAGGGAATAATTAGTCTTCATTAATTATTGTCGCGTTATTGATTGAGTTAATTATTCCAACTTTAGTAAAGAATTCTATTTACATCTTAGTTAAGACAAAACTTAATTGATTTCATTTTAAATGTAGATTATTTTATGAGTTTATGTTGTCAAAAAAAAAATTTGTTGTTCCATTTTTTTTTGCCCAAAAGTTTGGGCACGACAGGATGTCTGTTACTGCATGTGTGGAGCTGATCTTGACCATGTTGTCAAAGTTGATGTGACCCATGTATTACACATTTGTATGCCATTGTTGTCATTGATGCCAAACCTTTGTCAATCCTCATGTCGCCCTGATTGTTATTGACGATATGAATATATCTATAGGTTCACATTGTGTTGATGAGATGGTATAAAAAGATGTTTCAGTACGTTTCCAGAGGTTTGGTGTTCTTCACTTGGTTTGGAAATACTTCTATTGTTTTCTCTGGAGAAACTTATCATAGATCGGAATAAGTATTTGTACCATATATGTCTCAGGAGATTATAAGTTGCTATTTTTGATAACACAGATGTCATGGTTCTCGTGATGAACCACTTTATTTTTTTTTGTCTGGATTAAATAGTGTGTTTTGCAGAACAAGTTTTGTACTAGTTTATGCAATTTGGTCCAAGCAGTTGGCTGTAAAATGTTTTTGAAATTAATTGGAAGGAGTGTTGACTTGGTGTGAATTATCATACATCCTTTTTACCTTCCAGATAATGTGTTTTTAGGATGATGTTATGTACATGTAACATACTCTTTTGGCTGACCTAGTGTTGCTTGTTTTTGGATCTAATTGGTATATATTGAGCATATTGACTATATTAGAGAAGAATGAATAAGGAGTGTGTGTGTGTGCATGAATAAGAGATGGATGCATAAAGTGAGTGAATGACTAGAAGAGGTGAAGTGAGTAATTGCAGAGATTCAAAGGTGTATAGAGAAGACATATGAATATATTTAGAGAATTATTATCTGCATTCTTACAAATTCTTTTTGTATATAGTTCAATCTATTATTCCTTTTTCTTTATGAGATTAGTTTTGTATCTTTCCTTGAAGAAGTGATCTTTAATTGAGTGAGTCTCTTTTTGTATCTTGTCTGAGGTTGTGCGCCAATGTTTGCAAGTCCAAAGCAGTAAGTATTTTTGGTAGGAAGTCTTGTCTATTGTAAAATTATGACTATATATTGTGAGTTTAATTCCCATCGTGGTTTTTCCCAGTTTGGGTTTTCTATGTAAAAATTTGGTGTTCTCGCGTGGATATTTTTTCTATTACTGTTATTTACTTTAAACTCATTAATATAGATGAAAGATGAAGTTAGAACCACTATAATTTGATAATAGTTTATGGATGTTGATTCACCCCCCTTCTTAGCTTCTAGTAGAGTTCAACACCATCCTCTTGTTCCATTGCCAACATAAACTAGTTTGTGTCATTAGACAACTTCTTCCATTAGCTTCCTTTAGATGATAAACATTTTCATCAATCCTAGTTCCTTCTACAACTAGTCTTTCGAAGTCACCCTTTAGTGATTTCACAACCTTTATTGTGAAATGTAATATTAATTCCTTTGTTGTACATCTGAACAACACTAAGGAGATTGTGTTTTAGTCCTTTAACATAGAGAACATCCTTTATCTTGTTATTTCTATCAATTGTTATAGTTACATGTCCACATATTTGTGCAAAGCCTTCATTACCAAACTTCACTAATCCTCCATTCCACTTCTTAACACTGATGAACTTCCCTTTGTCACCAACCATGTGTTGAGAACAACCACTATCAATCACCCTATTATTTTCTTCTTCTTTTCCATGGAAGGCAGTTCACACAGTCATTGACTTTTCATTGTTTTTGTCTGCCTGCAAGGTACCAAACTTCTTATATTTTTCAATATCACTCTTTTTATCCCCAAATTTCAAGGCCATGACTTGACTATTTCATAATTTGAAACAACATGATCCTCATCTTCAGGAGAACAACTAATTTCCTTGGAATAAAGACTTCTTCTAAACTTTTCTCTTTTATTGCTACCAGTTAGATTGTCTCGATTCTGTAGATGACTGCCTTATGGGGGGTCTTCCTTTCATACTGCTAACTCTGGTGAATCCCTCATGATCAACTCTTTCATTTCTCCTTGGATTTTCATGTCGGTGCATTGAGTATGGCCTCTATTTCATTGATTGTGTATACCGGTTTGTGTGGTGGTTCTTAACAACATCTTCATATGTCTTCTTATCGATATCCTTGCTTACCATGAATGTATTCTTCTCTTCACCTTCATTTGAAGAAGTAAACTATATCTCTTTGTCAGATGTATCTTTGCTATTTGAACTTTGACCCTCTTCAAATCCTAAGCCACCGATATCCTTAAATTGCTTCTTTTTTTTGAATATCTTGTCTAAAGATTTGGTGTTGCCTTCATATTTGCTTCTCATTTTCTTTTCTTCCTTGCTTTTCTTTAATTCCTTCTGGAGCTTGACAATTTCTTCCTCCAGGTTCTGATGCTCCTTCTCCTTTTTACTCAAGATGGTACTAGTAACTTCATAGATCCTTTTGGCCTCTTCTAATTGAAGTTTTAGATCTGCAATAGTTTTCTTGGATTCTTCAAGAGATTCTTCCAACATCTCTTGTTCTTCAGCTGTAGCCTTTTTCACCTTCTTCAGATCTCTTCTTATTTTATTTGTCTCTTCCAAGGTGTTGATGAGCTCTGCTTCAAGATCTACTTCTCCTTCTTCAAGCACCAAAAAATCTTGAGCCATGAAAAGGTTTACTCTGACTTCATCTTCACTGCAACAATCATCTGAGGCACTTTCCTCATCTGTGGTATCATTTTCATGCGTGTAAAGACTTCTCTTCTTCCAATAGCCTCTTCTACCATGTTAGTGGACATTCTTCTTCATGTCCTTATTGTATGATCTGCTACCACTTGATTTATAATCTTCATTCTTATCACCATATGGACATTTAGCAGCAAAATGGCCAATATTTCCATAGTTGAAACATTTCAAAGGCAACTTGCCTTTGTATTTTCCTAAACCCATCCTGAGTCTTCTAACAAAGTTTTCCATGATGTCATTAGAGTCTTCACCAGTTCCATCACGAGAAGACTCTTCTTTTCCTTTTTTTTGATGTTTTGAATGCAGCTTCCTCCTTCACAGCCTCAGTACCGACAGTCCTCATCTCATAAGCAGTTAGGGAACTATACAACTCATCCATTGTAAAGACTTTTAGATATTTTTATTCTTCTATTGTTGAGACCTTTTTATCATACTTAGATGTAAGAGATCTAAGTACTTTCTTTACTACCACCTCATCTTTTATATCTTCTCCAAGCCCTCTAATGGTGTTTGTTGTTTCATCAATCCTTTGTAGATAGTTAGCAATCTTCTCTTCATCTCTCATTTTCAAACCCTCAAGCTATGTCTATGACTTTGCTTCCTTGACTTTAGCATCACCTTCAAATATCTTCAACAACTTATCCCAACTTTCTTTAGTAGATGAGCAGTGCATGACTTTAAAAAACTCATCATCAGATAACCCACTAAGAATGACATTTTTAGCTTTAGTATTGTTCTCATATTACTTCTTAGAATTTGGATCAGTTGGGGGATTATTAGGGATTGTATACCCATTCACAACTAACATCCATACATCACAACCTAGAGAGGACAAATAGGTTTCCATTCTTCTACTCCAAAAGGCATAGTTGACACCATCAAACATAGGGGCTTTTGAGGATGCGGATTCATTTCTTGCCATTGTGAACACTTGACAAGATCTACCCAAGCTAGAGAACATGTGGAAAAAACAAGGTACCTATGCTCTGATACCAATTGTTGGACACAATGGATCATTGAGAGGGGGGTGAATCAGTGATTTAAACACCTTTTCTTCAATAGGGATATATCAGTACTACATAAAACAAACTAAGTGCTAACCAGTAGCTCAAATAGTGCAAACTAAGTGTGTGAAATGATTTTCTATAACATAAACATAACTCAAGAACAAGAATGCATCACACAACACCAGATATACAAGGAAAACCCAATGTGGGAAAAAAATTGGTGAGAATAGCTGTTGGAGATCTTCTGCTCCAATCCAGCCTCACAATGTAAAAGATCTGATTTCAATTTTAGGGCACCAACCCATGAATTATGAGCACTAAATCAAAGGATAAGCAACCCATGAACAATTTATAGGCTACAACCTAAAAGAGATACAATCCCTACACTAAGAACCTACTTAGTGAAAATAATATGAAGATTCAAATACAAAAATAAATTCCCTGTTGCAAATGAAGTTTTGCAACCCTTAAATACACTGCTCTATCAGTTTCAATCTTACAGGTTTGTGAAACCTCCACACTCACTACAACACTTCCTTTATGTTGGTCCTTCCTCTATTAATAACTTCCCTTCCTTTGTCTTGTGTATTCACCTCATACCTGCTCATACTTTGACAGGTTCTAACTCCGTCGATTGTTCTCTACCAGTTCACACACCTTGTCAATTTCTCCTTCAATACACAGTCACTTGAGATTTTCCTTATTTTTTCACTTAATCAATCTTTTTTATCTCTCTTTCATTCACCAGCATAATCACATATCAATCCACAGAAGCAGCCTTATCAATTTTAGACTTGTATATTTAAAAACAAGTTTTCCCACCAAAAAAAAATTCAAACATCAGGCAGTTAGGGTTTCTTTCCTTTGACCAAATCTGCATTAAATCTTGTTTGATCCACCTTCGATTGATCACCTGTGATGGGGAGATGCATCTGTACATGTTTTTCCATTCATCCAATGCATGTTTTCTAAAAACAACAAACATTACCCTTCTTTACGACCTTGATCTTGGTCGATGTCACCTTATCCAGCTGTTTTTTACTGGAGGTCAATCTTCAATCATATTTCATGCTCTGATCACCATGCCAACAACTACCTAATCATTCTCTATCATCCATTCAACCTTGAGCCGCAACAGTCAAATAAAATCCCATGATTTTTTGGATTTACCATTTAATGACCACCAACTGCACAAATAGCCATGTCGATGAACATTTTATCAACCTCTGGATGTTTTCCACCTCAGCTCCCCATGACACACATCGACATACTTTCAACTCACCAATTAAGAGTCGGTTCCACCCTGAACATCTGTGCTAGTACAAACCCTTCTACCGATACAAACCTTTACCAGTATACCAAACACAAGACAACCACTATTATCGGCATTACAAAATACTGACAATTCATCTAATCTTCCAGTATGTCTTCATGCCATTCATTCAGTTCATCTCACTGGGTGTTGTTGTGATTCATCTAACATTCTGCCTCTTCATCAAAAACAAAGAACCAACCTTCATACCGATTTACCGATTTATGCCTTACTGGTTAATACTCAGGCATGCCAACTCACTCCTGCATCTCACCTTATATCGGTGAAATCATTTGCCAATACATAATCATACTTCTCTTCTTTATGTTGGTTCAACCTTCTTCACACCAGGTTGACACACCCTACCAGTAGCTTGCAATACTATTTGACATCAATGACAACTCAATGCCAATAGGATACTTAAACAGGTTGTTAAAAGGTATGAAGATTCTATCTATTTCATTGTCGATACTGAAACTTATCAGATGGAGGCAATAGACCCTAGGACATCATGGGTGATGTCGATGGATTATGAGGTAGAAGCTAATCTTTTGATTGCTTATTCTCATCATCTTCTATCTACACTGGTAGATCCAAATGCAACAAGGTTTGGAAAATATAAGGAGAAATATATTGAGGTGCATTCTGAGCTTGTTAGACCGGTCATTGCAAAGAAAGTCAGAAAAGAGGTGGAAAAATTTGTTATTTCATAGGGATTTACTAAAGAGGCGATTACTGAGGCCAGAGAAAAATTTGAAGCAAAGAAGGTTGCTGAATCCTCTAGTGCCCCAACTGGTACCAATACCAGTAGACAAATAAGAAGAACAACTGCTAAGGAGAAACCTTCTAAAATTCAATTCAGGAGAAAGGGGAAAGAAATCAAGCCCCTTGCACCTAAAGTACCAGTAGTCACCGATAAGAGGAAGAAGGAGAAAGCAAAGAGAGTTGTAGATGAAGAAGAAATAGAATTTGAAGGAGAGAAGAAAGATATGAGAGCTAGTGGTAAGAAATCAAAGGTTGTTGGAGCATCTATTGTAAAATCAGTTAAGAAACTGGTAACTAAACTTACTCCCTTTTCAAAATTAGTGTTACACATTAAGGAGTATGGTATGTTAGCTGGTTTGAATAAACTTTATGATAAATTTATTGAAGAAGAGCAAAGGCAAATTGAAGATGCAGTAGTTTTGTTAATGAATAAGTTCAGTAAATCTCTGATTGAATTGCAAGGGAAAATACCAAATTCTTTGTACATTAAATTAGATGCATGATGGAAAGCTGCAAGAAAACAAGACAAGGAAATTATTGAATTTGTTCTTGTAAGTTTACAACCGAAAGCCTCAAAGGAGGAATAGAAAAATATCTTTTTGAATTCAAAACTATTATTTAGATCAAATAAAAGGCTTACAAGATTACTTGTTGGAGAAACCCAATCGATACAAGATGAGACTAAGGAGATTTTGAAGAATTTTTTAGGACTTATTCCTGAAGAAGAGGAATCAGAGAGATTAAAGGGAGGATATCTCCCTGACAATGTGAATTTTGATGAAATCATACTAGATGAGATTGTTTTTGTTGACACAATAGTTGATACACACACTGAGCAAGAAACAATCATTATTCTTGATGATGAGAATGTATTACTGGGAGCTACTTCAACCGGTATAGGTGAAGAGAGAAAAGAAGCAGAAAAGACAGATGAAGAAATGACAGAGAAACTAGTGAATGAGCAACCAGAAAATGTACAACCCATTGAGAAACCGGACAAGACAAAAACACATGAGCCACCAATAGTTAGACAAATAGAAGATGTGCAAACCACTACACACTAGTGAAGAGCAAGGAGAAGGAAGAGGATAAAGCTGAAGAGAAAGCAAAGGAGCATGCAGAGAAATAGGAAGAAGAAAAATAGAAGGGAGAGAAAGAACAAAAAGTGACTCCTCGATCACTTACATCAAAGAAGATAATTGATGATGATGAGGAAGATGACACTGTGAGCATACAAGGACCAATAAACATGGATATGTTGAGTCCTACTGAGCTGATGGAGATTGCATTTACCATGCAATATAAGGCACAAAAGAAGATTGTGAAGGCTTGGAGAAAAGAAGCACAAACTATTGAAAGTGCAATAGATATGCTTTCTAGTATATTACCAGAGACTAATATTGACAGTCTTCCTACACCTATAGATAAAATGGAACATTTGGTTACATCAACAGGTGAGTAGATGAAGAGTGTGGAAGAAGCTGCAATCAAGAATGCTGAGAAGGAATATGAGAAGAGAAGGATTACAATTTTGATCAAGGAAAATGACAGAGACAGGGTAGGTCTTAGTGACAATATGGAATAGATAAAAGATGAACTAGGGATGAGAGGTAAAATATTGTCTACAATTTATAATTTTTCATTATTCCTTGATGATATAGAAAAGAAGATCAAGGTAGAACAACATGCAATAAAGGTTATGAGTGAAGCATTTGATTCTCTAAATGATTCTACTACAATTTTTGGTCATTCTATTGTAAGTGTACTTCATAAGTTGAAGTCATATGAGGTAGAAAAAGTTAAGAGGACTACAACTCTACATGAGTTATAGACACATATAGTTCCCAAGTTACAAATTTTGCAGAGAGGCTGCAAGGAAACTGATTCAATATTGCTGACACCAAAGATGAGCACTCTAGATGCCATGGAGGAAATTGCATACCAGATTCAGACACAAATTGAGATCACATCCACACTTTTGGCAACATGGGATAATGACTTGCAATCTTTGAAGATTAATTTTGATGACATTTTTTCAAAAATGTAATATGTAACCTATTGACTCTTATACACTTTGCATCGATTATACAAATTTTGGTCTATTGTATTCATTTTGTTTCACATGTATTTGCTTACCTTTGTCATTGTTGTCAAAGGGAGAGTAGTATTGGTCAATTAAATTTTTGTAATAGCATGTAATTGCTAAGGGGGAGTTTTGTGTTTTGAGTCATGAGTCATAATTTTTGTAATGTGACACTTAGTTGACAAAATTTTTCCTAAGTCTTGCCATCAATTCCAAAGGGGAGATTGATGGCTTGATGATGATTTTGTTGTAATAGGTTGATTGATGACTTGTATTGTGTTGTCATTTATGGCAACCATGTTTTTTTAGTCATCTAAGTCATTTAGTCCAACCGGTAAAGCCTAACTAGTAGAGGAAGTAGTTAAATAGTGAATCGGTAAACAATGACATATCTATGTTTAAGCAACCGATATGGAAGATCGATGAAGATTTAAGTGTTGCAGTTTGAAATACATTCTCACGACATTGGCAGGAGTCTATGACTTGAGCTGCATCAGTAGATTCAACTGAATGAGTGAGTTATGATATTTTGAGAAGTCAGTCATGAAGAACACATAACCGGTAGAGTAGAGTCACTTAGATCAGTAAACCGATAGACATAATGTTTTATTTTTGAGTTATGAATTATGTGGATGACATGAGTATGTTGGCAATTTGAAGGAATTGATTATGTGTTGCATTGATGTTTTGTCATTGATGTCAACACTAGCTTCTTTGGTTGTTTACCGATATCTGGTTGGTCCCATTAGGATGATTGGTTTCTAGTTGGTAAGATCATATTGATCTGTTATACTCTGGCATGCTTTGGCTTATGGAATTGGCTTAGATCTGCTATTCATGCTATTCAGATATATGTTCAGTCAGTTGGTATTGATTTTTTGATCGGATGCTATCTTATATGCTAGTAAGTCTAGTTTATTGATCCGGTGAGGGTTTTACAGACAGATCTTTGTTGAATATCTTTTGATATTATGCATAAGTGGTGTTGGTGTGGCTTCTGGAAGAGATTCAAGATGTTTATGGTGATCGTGTTCAACCCTTGACTGATTGGGATCATTTCTTTAGTGTGTGTGGACCTAAATTGGGTCCGGTGTTATCTAGGTTATGGACCGACTTAATGTAATGTAATGTTGGAACTTCTTGATGTGTTTTCAGGATGACTTATGGGTTGGATGATATTTTTTTGGCCTTAGGCTAACATGTTTTATAATTTTGTAATAGGTTTTATTGTCTGGATGGCCGACCTATTTGTTTAAGGTCTAGGGTTTGTATATATATGTGTATGATCTTATTGTATATCATGGTATGCAAGTGAATAATGTAATAATCATTCATGCATAGGATTTGGTCATTCATAGGTGATCAAGTTGGGTTTATTCAAGAGGTTTAAGACCTCCTATATTGAGCTTAATCAGAACTATATTCAAACATAGGAGTTGCTATTATTGTAGTTCATTCTTCCTTCCAGATTGTAGTCTGGATTTCCTATGTAGTCAGTGAGACTCCTTTTGTAATGAGCAGTGTGCTCTAGGCTATTGGCCTTCCTGCAAGTGCATGCCCCTCAATTTGTAATCAAATACTTACTATAAAAGTATTATCTGACTGTGGGAAGGATTCCCACTGTGGTTTTTCCCTTTACCAGGTTTTCCATGTACAAATCTTGGTGTCATGTGGATGATAATTGTTCTCTAATTGTTGGTTGTGCTTAATTAGTATATTTGTTATTTCGGTATTGATCTTATGTGTTCTGGTAATGAAGTTTTAAATGCTTAAGGTTCCGGTAATATGGTGACAACTGATTCACCCCCCATCTTAGTTGTCCTCTGGTTATTTGAATTGTTTAACAATTGGTATCAGAGCTTTGGTCCTCTACAAATTCTTAACTGCTTGAGGAAGATCCTATGGCGTCTAACAATTCAAGTTCATCTAGTTCATCTACAGTTGTCTTCTGGAGAGAAATTCCTAGGCTTGATGGAATAAATTACAGAGTATGGAAGATTCAGATGGAGACTCATCTAAGATGTCTTGGTAAGGAAATATGGGAGATCACTGAGAATGGTAACCCCTTTTAATCTGGCATCTGGAAATCCTCCTCCAGAAAACTTGGATAAGGAGCTTGAGAATAATTGTAGAGCTAGAGAATCCCTCTTGTGTGCACTTTCTGATTAGAAAATAATGAAATTGACTGAGAAATCAACAACAAAAGGTATATGGGACAAGCTAGAGACTCTAATTGAAGGTGACCCTACTATTAAGATTTCTAAAATTGATGGTTACCAGGTGAGATATGAAAATTTGAAGATGGAGGAAGATGAAAGGATTACTCCATTTATGGAAAGGGTAAAAGAAATTGTCACGGGAATTCAATGTTGTGATGGGTTTTTGAGTGAAGATGAAATAGTTTCTAAAGTTCTGAGAGCTTTACCACCGACTTATAAGATGAAGTTTGTTGCAATTAATGAATTGAGAACAATGGCTAATACTTATATCAATAGGGATACCTTGGTTGGGAAATTATCTTCTTTTGAGCTTGAAGAATTTGGACCTTTTGGAGCTATGAAGCCTGAACCTGCTTTTCATGCATTTACATCATCAACCGGTAGACAAGATTGGAAAGCTTTGTATGAAAAGGAATTGGAAGATATGAATAGGGAAGATGAAGAATTTGAGCAACTTAAAGCCCTATTTTCTATAAGATTACCTAAAGGACTGATAGGAAGTAAGTATGAAGGAAAATCACCCTTTAAATGTTTTGCATGTAATAAGATAGGTCATTTTGCATCTAGTTATCCTGAAAGGAATTCAAGATTTGAAGAAAGAGATAGAAGATATTTTAAGCCTAACCCTGAATATTAGAACAAGCATAAGTACACGAGAAACATAGATAAACCATGTTACTTTGTTGATGAGGAAGGTGTGACTAATTCTGATGATGAACTAACACAAGACTCTACTAGTGGTTCCAGCAATGGAAAGTGTTCCTGGCTATCAAGGAAGATGGTTTGATACTAGAAGATAATGTACCTAAAAAAAAGGCCCTTGCTACTAAAATTGAAGATAAGGATGAATGGGTAATAGATAGTGGATGTTCACATCATATGACTAGAGATAAAAGGAAGTTTCTATCTTTGCAAGAATTTGATGGTGGTCTAGTTAAATTTGGAAATGACAAAGAATGCATGATCAAAGGAAGAGGAACCATATCATTAGATGGTAAGAACAATACTAATTATGTTTATTATATTAAAGGTTTAAGGCATAATCTTTTGAGTGCAGGATAGTTGGTGGATAAGGGATTTCAATTACAATTCAAGGATGGAAAATGAAAGACCATTAATAGATCAGGATTGGAGATTGCTACCAGTACTCAGATAAAAAGTAATATATTTCATTTGAATTCCTGTGAGAAGATATGTTTGATTGCACAAATTGATGAGAGTTGGCTTTGGCATAAAAGGCTATGTCATGTGAATTTTGATTGCATGGTAAAGATTAGTTCAACTAAGACAGTTAAAGATATACTTAAGATTGTGAAGCGCTATAATTTGATATGTCAGGAATGTCAAATGGGAAAACAAGTCAAAACCTCTTTTAATAGTATACAAGACAAATCTAATGATGTTCTTGATCTTATTCATATTTATTTGTGTGGTCCTGCTACAATCAAAAGTTTTCAAGGTGGTAGATATTTTATGCTAATCATTGATGATTATTCTAGAATGATGTGGGTTACTTTTCTAAGGGAGAAAACTAAGGCTTTTGAAAAGTTTAATATATTTAAAGATAAGGTTGAAACTGAGATAGGATTGAAGATTAAGTGCTTAAGGTCAGATCATGGTGGATAATTTACATCTGGTGAATTTAATAACTTTGTGAGAAACATGGCATAAGGAGACAATTTTTTGCTCCCCGGACACCTCATCATAATGGATTTTTGGAAAGAAAGAACAAAACTATCTTGGATGTTTCTAGAACCATGATGATGGAAGCTAATATACCTCATATCTATTGGAGAGAAGCAATGAGCACAATAGTTTATACATTCAACAAAGTTCATATCAAAGGAGAAACATGTAAGACACTTTATGAGTTATGGTTTGGCAATACACCTATAGTTAAGTAATTCAGAATCTTTGGTAGTAAATGTTATGTCAAGAGAGATGATTTCATTGGCAAGTTGATCCTAGATGTGATGAAGGAATATTTATTGGGTATTATAATGAAAGAAAAGCATATAGAAGTTATAACAAAAGATTCCAGATAATTGTGGAGAGCACTAATGTCAAGGTGGATGAGCTAAATAGAAGTCAAATTAGAATTTATGAGAAAGAACCGGCAGTGGAAATGATCATAACTGAACTGGTAACACCTTTATCAGAATAGAATATTGAACCAGTTACTCCAACAGTATCAGAAAATTCAATAGTAACTGAAGATCAGGGAAGAGCAACATAAAGTCAGAAGACTCTTAGGTATGTAAGGTTGAATCATTCAGAAGATCAGATCAATGGAGACAAGAACAAAGGAGTAATGAAGAGAAGAAGATTGGCATCTGACGAGGTATGTTTAATTTCTCAAGTTGAATTGATATCAGTAACTGAAGCATGTAAAGATGAATGTTGGATGAAAGCTATGGAAGAAGAATTAGGTCAGATAGAAAAGAATAACACATGGGTTTTAGTTCCCTAGCCTAAAAATAAATGTTATTGGAACTAAATGGGTTTTTAGGAATAAATCAAATTAATTTGGACAAGTTGTGAGGAATAAGGCTAGATTGGTTTGTAAAGGATATTCTCAGAAGGAAGGAATTGATTATGGCATAATCTTTGCACCAGTAGCTAGGATTGAAGTTGTAAGATTCTTTCTTGCCTATGCTACACATAAAAACTATAAGATTTATTAGATGGATGTTAAGTGTGCTTTTCTGAATGGGGATCTTGATGAGGAAGTTTATATTGAGCAACTTGATGGCTTTTCACTTCTAGATGATAAAAAATGGTTTGCAGGTTAAAGAAAGCCTTGTATGGATTGAAATGGACACCTAGAGCTTGGTATGCAAGGTTGGACAAATATCTTTTAAAACTTGGTTTCACTAAAGGTAATGTTGACACTAATCTAAATTATAAAGTCATTGATGATGATATATTGATTATTGAGGTCTTTGTTGATGACATCATTTTTGGAGGTGAAGATAAGTTGTGAATGGAATTTTCTAATGATATGGAGAATGAATTTGAGATGTCCATGATTGGGGAAATGAAATTTTTCTTAGGTTTGTAGATTACTCAGACTAATAAAGGTATATTCATCTATCAAACTAAGTATGCTAGAGAGTTGTTGAAGAAATTTGGTATGGAAAATTCTAAACTGGTTAGTACTCCTATTGGTAGAAGTGAGAAATTGACAAAGGAAGATGAATTGGCACTGGTAAATCCTACAAGATACAAGTCTATGATTGGAGGCCTACTATATTTGACTCAGACTAGACCAGATATAATGAATGTAGTTTGCATTGCATCAAGATATCAAAGTGATCCTAGAGAAAATCATGAGAGTGCAGTGAAAAGGATTTTTAGGTACTTAAAAGGAAAATCTGAATATGGTTTGTGGTATCCTAAAGATGACGACTTTACTTTATGTGCATATACAGATGTAGATTGGACAGGTGATGTTGATGACCGGAAAAGAACTTCTGGTGGAGCTTTCTTTCTTGGAAAGAAACTTGTTTCATGGATCAGTAAGAAACAGTCATGTACTTCCTTATCTACTGCTGAAGCTGAGTATGTTGTTGTTGCTACTAACTGTACACAAGTTCTATGGATGAAGCAAATGTTAAAGGACATAAAAGTGCATTGTAATGAACCGATAGTTATTCATTGTGATAACTTTGGTGCTACAGACATATCAAAGAATCTGGTATTCCCCTCTAATAAAAAGCACATATCTATCAAGTATAACTTTTTGAAGGAAAAGGTGGAAGAAAATGAAGTTAGATTGGTTTATGTGAACACTAAAGAGAAGATTGCAAACAGCTTCATTAAACATTTGCCTAAATAATCATTTGAGTACCTCAGAGACAGATTAGGGGTTTCTGCCCCTTGAGTAAAAAACTGATTGATGCTATTTGGCATCAATTCAGTATGCATTATCAGAGCTATTATTAATTCTAGATTGATGTGGTGATGCTACTAATCAGGGGGAGTAGTTAGTCTTGTGATTTAGTGGTTTATGATTTTACTTTGATATTTATGTCAGATCTCTTGGCATTGATTTCAAAGGGGGAGATATATTCATGTGAAAAAATTAATGAGTTATATACATTAGGGGGAGAAATTTGTAGAACTTAACTCTGATATCATCTACATGGAGAGTACGGATCAAAACTTCATTGCTATATTCTTGTGTGGGAGATTTTTTTGACATTTCTTGGCACTTGGGTTTTTTTCACATCTAGTGTTTCCATCAATGCCAAAGGGGGAGATTGTTGGCAATTTGGAGGAATTGATTATATGTTGCATTGATGTTTTTCATTGATGTCAACACTAGCTGCTTTGGCTGTTTACTAGTATCTGGTTGGTCCCGGTAGGATGATTGGTTTCTGGTTGGTAAGATCATTGTGATCTGGTATACTCTGGTATGCTTTGGCTTATGGAATTGGCTTAGATCTGCTATTCATTCTATTTAGATATATGTTAAGCCATTTGGTATTGATTTGGTGATCAGATACTATCTTATATGTTGTTAAGCCTAGTTTATTGATCCAGTGAGGGTTTTATCAGTAGAGCTTTGTTGAAGATCTTTTGATATTATGCATAAGTGGTGTTGGTGAGGCTTCTAGAAGGGATTCAAGATGTTGATGGTGATCATGTTTGAGCCTTGATTAATTGGGATCATTGCTTTAGCGTATGTGTGTTAGGATTCCCAAAGATACTGAGAGGGGGAGTGAATCAGTATCTGACCTGTAATAATAATTTCTTAACTTATAACATGAAAAGCATATTAAAACTGTGTACCGGTAAACCAAAAATAATGCAGCAAATAAGAATAACAACACAATATGAAAAACACACCATAACACAATGTTTTAACAAGGAAGCCCAGTATGGGAATAAACTCGGTGGGATTTGTGGCCCACAATATTCACTTACTGGCCAATAAGAGAATATTACTACTACAATAGGGGCCTGCACATGCAGGAAGGCCAAGTGCCTAGAGCTCACTGCTCAATAACAAAAGAAGTCACACTGACTTACAAAAATGGATTATGCTAATCCAATGTCTTGTACTGCTTCAGATTAGCATTTGCTATGCCAGATTCAGTATCAGTTTAAGCTCTACTACATACATAAACCCTTATCCAATAATTTGCATAATAGGTCAGCTACCTTCTATTCATATTTTGCATCCTACCTTAACATATCTCACTTAATGATCTACAATGATCTCATACATATATGAGTCATGTTACAATCCTCCATGTCAACTTACAAAAGATTTTACAATTAATTATAAAATACATTAATACAAAATTGTTGTCGGATAGGGTGCCAGTGTTCTTCCTTTTCGGTGCCAGTGTTCTGTATGTCGGTGTAGAGTCTGTCGGTGCTAGTGCCAATGTCTGTCTATTAGTATCACATGATTGCAAGGTTTCCATCAATGACAATACCTTCAATCACCTACAATATCTCATTGGAGTGTGCATTTGCCAACAGTGTGGACCTAAATTGGGTCCGGTGCTATCTAGGTTATGGACCGACTTAATGTAACGTGTTGTTGGAACTTCTCGATGTGCTTTTGGGATGACTTATGGATTGGATGATATTTTTTTTGCCTCAGGCCAATATGTTTTATAATTATGTAATAGGTTTTATTGTCTGGGTGGCCGACCTAATTGTTTAAGGTCTAGGGTTTGTATATATATGTGTACGATCTCATTATAGATCATGGTATGCAAATGAATAATGCAATAATCATTCATGCAGAGGATTTGGTTGATCATAGGTGATCGAGTTGGGTTTATGCAAGAGGTTTAAAACCTTTGGTATTGATATTATCTAGAACTATATTCAGGCATAGGAGATGCTATTATTGCAGTTCATTCTTTCTTCTGGATTGTAGTCTGTATTTCTTATGTAGTCAGTGAGACTCCTTTTGTAATGAGCAGTGTGCTCTAGGCTGTTGGCCTTCGTACAAGTGTAGGATCCTCAATTTTTAATCGCATACTTACTACAGAAGTATTATCTGACTATGGGTAGGCTTCCCACTGTGGTTTTTCCCTTTACCGGGTTTTCCACATACAAATCTTGGTGTGATGTGGATGATAACTGTTCTCTAATTGTTGGTTGTGCTTAATTGGTATATCTGTTATTCCGGTATTGATCTTATGTGTTCTAGTAATAAAGCTTTAAATGCTTAAGGTTTCGATAATCTGGTGACAACTAATTCACCCCCCCTTCTCTCAGTTGTCCTTCGGTTATTTGAACTGTCTAACAAAGTAAAATGTAATGTGCAAGATTGTCTAGATACATTGAACCTAGGAAATTGTTCCAAGGGTTCTTAGCCGACTTAGCAGAGTTGTTTATAAAAAAAGAGTATATTGTGTGATGATGTAGTAGACATGATATCTATAATACAAATTTGATTGTGCAGTGAAAGGTGAAGCTCTTTATTGATGTTTAGTCAGTGTTAGAAGCAGATCTGAATCGAATCTAATTAGACATGGAGGTTTTAACAGTAGACCAACCACTTGTTGTTCCCTAACAATTGTAGAAAGATAAAATCCTCTAACAAGGTCACTCCTAATAGGGTGTAGTAGGATCCTCATAGGTCCGAAGATAACAGGGTCACACATTAACTTGTGTTGTTTAAATACCATAGCTGGGTATCTCCTAATAGGGTTGGTCCTAATAGGCCTTATTGTAATAGCTCTTAACCGGGTGTTCTACTAACAGAGAAGTTGTAAGACCTTAACCAGTCAGACCCCTATTCTGTAGATAGTTGATCTTGTGGGTATCAATTCCCACTATGGTTTTTCTCATTTGGGTTTCCACGTGAAAACATTGTTTTATGAGTTGCATGTTTTATTGGGTGTTAGCTTATGTGGTTATTTTCCTTGCATGCTTGTTAAGTTTCAAATAGATAAAAGTGGTGATCACATTTGTGTTGTTGTTTTTGCTTGCACTGATTCACCTCTCCCTCTCAATGCCTTATAACTTTATCAACCCCATGGGGGACCTATGTTTATGTCAGGATGCCTTTTGGACTCACTAATGCTGGAGCAACTTTTCAGAGAGCTATGGATGTAACTTTTTCAGATTTGATAGACATCATTATGGTTGTTTATCAAGATGATCTAAGAAAATTCTCCAAGAAAGAAGAGGGGCATTTCCTACATTTAGAAAAGGTATTCATCAAGGCACTGGAATATGGGATTTCTCTTAATCCTTAAAAATGCCACTTTGCTGTGACAGAGGGAAATATATTAGGACATATTGTGTGCAAGGATGGAGTAAGAATATATCCTAAGAGGGTGGTTTCCATTGATAGGATACCCATCCACAAAATTATGAAGGCCATCCAATCTTTCTTTAGCCAAATAAACTTTGTCTATAGGTTCATATCCAACTTTGCTAAAATAGTAAAACCTATCTACAAGATGCTAAAGAAAGGGGCTATAATAGACTGGACAAATGAAGCTTTAGAGGCCTTTGTAGCTATCAAGAGAGCCATTAAAGAGGCTCCTATTTTAAAAGCACCAGATTTCAATAAGCCTTTCTAGGTTTTTTCTTTTGCTTCATTCTACATTGTGCTTGTTGTTATGTTACAAAAGAACAATGAGGGGTATGAACAACCTATTGCTTTCTATAGTAAATCCTTTTAGGAAACAAAACTCAAGTATGGAATCATGGAAAAGAAAGCCTATGCTTTAGTCAAGGATGTAAAAAATTTCAAACCATACCTTGTGGGTGCCCATGTCATAGCTTATGTGCCTAATGCAATAGTGAAAGATATATTTGTCTAGTTAGAGACAACATGCATAAGATGTAGATGGATCAACAAAATCCAAGAACTTAATATTCATATTCAGATTAGTAAGTTGGTCTGGGGCATAGGTTTAGCAAAGTTAATGGTAGATTAAAATTTGGACGTTGCCCAGATTAATATTTTTTCTACCACAAAAGACAATGTATGTAGCCTACAACATACACCATGGTATACCAACATTTTGTATTTTCTAAAGCATGCAAAATGTCCTGATGAACTCACCGACACTCAGAAAATGATTCTGAAACTACATGCCCAAAGGTATGTTTTTATTCCTAGAGATTTATACTACAAAAACATAGATGGTCTATTATTGTTATGCTTAGATAAGAATTGGTCTCAGGTAATTCTTGAAGACATGCACTTAGGAATATGTGGGGGGCATTATACATCAAAAACTACTGCTCATAAAGTATTAAGGGCAGGTTATTTTTGGCCTACATTATTCAAGGATGCTCATGAGCTTGTCAGGAAATGTGAACCTTGCCAAAATTTCTTAGGTAAGATGAAGTATTCAAGGGCTTTGCCTCTCAGACCTATACAGGTTGAAGCTCATTTCCATCAAAGGGGTATATATTTTATTGGGGAGATGGCTGAAAGATCTAGTGGGGGACATAAATGGATTCTAGTAGTCACAAACTATTTTACAAAATGGGTGGAAGCTATTCCCACTAGGAAGGCAACTAGTAAAGTTGTAGTTGATTTTTTGATAAGTAACATAATCACCAGGCTTGGAGTTCCAGTTAGATTAATAATGGACAACACAATGTGCTTCAGATCTGAGGATTTTATTAATTTCTATAGTACTTATGGTATCGGTATCTCCTATTCATCCCCATATCACCCACAAGGAAATGGGCAAGATGAATCTAGTAACAAGAGTCTATTAAATATCATCGAGAGGACTTTGGAAAAGAATAAAAAGGACTGGGATTCAAAGTTAAAGACTACTCTATGGGCTGATAGAATCACTATTAAGAAGGCTATAAGTAGATCTCCATTTGAGTTGGTATATGGTGCACAGGTTAGACTACCCATGAACAACTTCTTGCCAGTATATAAGTTTATTCAGAAGCATGAAATGGATATTCCAGAGACAATGGAGGATAGGATGGAGCAATTTGTAGAACTTGATGAGGTCAGAAATGATGCTCATAGGAGGAACTTGAACCTACAACAAAAAAGTGAGTACCTATTTGATAAGAAAGCATCAAAAATAAAATTAGAAATCAATGATTTGGTGCTGCTTTGGAATGCTAGAGCTCAAGATAAAGGCAAGCATGGAAAGTTTGAAGCCTTGTGGTTGGGTTCATTCGTTGTTGAAGAGAAAAATGGTGAGGATTCTTATTTCCTCATAGATATGAATGGTGAGATACAAGAACTACCAATGCATGGACAATTCCTTAAACACTTCTTCACTTGATGTTTTTCCATGCACAGTAGGTTTAGGGTTTGTATATAGGTTAGATTAGGGTTTTATAAATATTCTGATATTTTTTGAATGGTCCATTGTCCTAGAGATCTAGATCATCACTTTGACCTAATGGTTCAAACATCCCTAAGATAGAGCCACTATTATAAGTGATAAAAAATGGCTTTTTATTGTGCCTTGCTTATTATTCTCAATCCCTAGGGTTTAGGTTTTAAAAGGGTTTTTGTCCTGCTACATTTTCCTTTTGATCTCCTTGGGCTATGTTATATTTTGTAGTTGACTTGTGTTTGTTGGTGACATGGTCTTAAGTCATGGTCAGGAGGCTTTTCTATCGTTTGTTTATCAACCCTATGCGTTAGAAGTCACCGCCTGAAGCCGATGCTTTTAATTTTTATTATGTCCCTAAGTGCTGCAAAAATCCCCAAGACATAAAGTTCTAAAATCCCCTAGGAAGATCCTTGCACATGACCACTTCACCCATAAAGGTCCCCATGTGCTCAAAAGATTCACTTAAGTGTCTGCTTTAGTGTTATTGTTGTGCAGGATAAGCTTAGATGTGGGGACATTGCTTACTTCATGAATAAATTTGCAATGAGCCTTGATCTTGTGGATAAGGAAGTAGCATTACTCAAGGAAAAGACTTATCCCATGACATATTTGAAGAAGTGATAGCATACCATGGGATGAGGGAGAGTCTAGAATAATGTAAAGGAATCCTTATCCTGTAGTTGCCACATAGCAGCAAAAGGATGGAAAAGGAACACTGAGGAAATGCTTATCCCGCGATGTCTTAGGGACGCCAAGAAGAACTAGTGGGATAAGAAGTGATTAAAGCTTGTTAAGGAAATGTTATCCCGCAAGGTTTCCAAGTCATCAAAATAACAATGCGGGATAAAGAGTAACAAAGGATTCTTAAGAAGCCTTATCCTTCAAGGAATTTTGCCCATTTAAAGGTGGTTTGGGATAATAATTGCAAGCCAAATGCAAGAGGATCTCTTATCCTATGCATTTCCATAGGGATAAGAGATGGATCACGGGATAAGAGAGAATAAGTTTAAAAGGCATATCCCATGTGGAGTAAACACACAAAGAAAAGTGCTTTCAAGTAGTAGACAAATAGAGAGCTATGAGCAACTTGGGATAAGGAGATTCTTAGAAGACATGCTCAAAACCTTATCTAGCGAGGAAAAACAAAGATAACTATTATGCCATGGGATAAGAAGAGACAAATGCGACAAAGGAAGGACATCAAAGCCTTATCCCGCGAAGGTGAAAGAGATGCTCCCAGATGCTGCGGGATAAAAAAGCAAAGTAAATACATAGGAACCTTCTCCCATGGGGATAGTTAAGGTAGTAAAAGATGGTGCGGGATAAGAAAACAAGATGGATCTAAGGAAGGCTTATCCCACAAAGATGGTAAATATTATAGGATGGTAAAAGAATCTCAAATGATATAATTTTTGACATCTATAAGGTGGCCGAGAGAGTCTTATGAATGCCATGTCATCATTTTAGAGTTTTCAAAGGACAATCTTGACCATTTATCTCCTGATCAATAGATGAAATTCAAATCTAATGCTAATGACCAGCTCTACCCAGCATAGATGAATTAATGGAAATGCCATAAAATAAGAATTCAATGGCGATATTCCATACCTTGCATCTGAAAGAGAATTCAAAGAATTCTAGAGCGAGAAGAAGAGCAAGTTTCAACAAATCAGTGCACCCTCTAGCAAATCTAGCCCATAAAACAAGAGAAGCAATAAGTTGCAAGGTTTGAGGATTTTTTCTTGGCCAATTGATGAGATAGAAGTGTTGCACATAAAGTATTATTTTTTGGAAGAAGAGAAGCCTGAGGAGGAAGACTAGTCTCAGTCATTCCATTTTTATCATTCCTAAAAGTTTTGTGCAGGTTATCTATTTTGGGAGAATGATTAGAACACTCAACTATCAAGGACCAGTCTCCAAGATACCTGGTAGCAGATGCCAAGATGTACTTCAAATCCTGACAAGAGCAGACATTAAAGTACTAGTGAAAGGGCAATTTTTGGAGACCTCCAATCCAAAGCTCCCAAGATGACATGCTCTAAGCCTCTTGCATTAAATGCATCAAGGAAGATTTCATGCAAAGAAACAAGGAACTAGGCTTTAGGTCAAATTTGTAATGCAACTAGATCTTGCCATGTGTCTTCTTCGGCCTGATGCTTGTTTTTCTCCCTTGTGTTATAAAAGGGAATTCAGGGCTAAGAAGAAGGATTCCAAAATTTTGATTAAGTATGTACTAGGAAAGTTGTGAAACAATGTAATGACAGTTAGTCTTTTGCAGGTTTAGTGAGCATAACAATCTATCATGAATGTATCAATTTTATTCTGAAAACCAATATAGAGCATTCATTTTTTCTTGTTCATATCTCTTATATTGTGTTGTATGAGTTGAAATCTTAATGACATGTTCAACTTGTACTCTCTAATGGAGAATGTGTATTCCTTGATAGGTTTAATTTCAAGTAAAATTAAATTAAATTTTGTCTTGAATACTGTAGCATTTGTGTGAGAGAAAGTGTGAGGAAGGATTATATGAGTTCTCATTGTGAGTTTGTTAAGCAAGTCTTAGATGTTTAGTATTGAATCTTAACGTTGATAATATGATATTGTTTGTCATTAGGCTTGTCATTTGACTTTGTATATCCATTGAATAGGCATCGATTGTACTTTTTTAGGTTTCTGGATCATTCTCACATTCTTATTTCACCTTTTATATTTAAGTTTTCAATTCTTTTGCATTAGGAGTAGAATAGATTAGAGCCAACTTTCAATGCAAGCAAAGCGATACAAGCTAAGGTTCAAGCCAGAACTTGTAGTTCATCATACTTTCCTTGGTATATTTTCGTTGAAAGCATCTGATATACAATGCAATGTCTATTTACATAAAGCCAAAATGTTGTATAAAATTGCAATAGGGATACCCATCTAAGTCCTACAGATCTTGAAGAGAAGAAGATTGCAGCCTTTATGCTAAATATTGTTCATTGGCCAAACCCAATCCTAGATCTTTTTGTGTTAGTGGCTATTTCTCTAGGATTTAGGATCTATTGATTTGGGAACCAAGACTCTTTTGGGTAGAACCCTTAAGAGCTTTTTCCTTTATGATAATTGAATATGATTAATAGTAGAATCATAGTCATACAACATATTGGTATAATTCGCTTGATTATCTGTAGTTTTGGCTTTTCATTTGTCATGTTTAGGAAATGGCTCCTTGAACATGGCATGCTCTTCATTGGAGGTGTGACCATTGACCTCTATGTCACCTCTATCAATGAGATCATGTATGATATTCTTCAATCTATGACAATTAATAGTTAAATTCCCTTTACTTTTATGATATTCACAATATTCATCATCATTCCACCAATTTGGTTTTACTTTAGGCTCATATGGTGGATTATCTAGAATTGTTATAAGCTTGTTTGCCACTAATTTCTTGAATTTTGTTTCAATTGGTTCTCCCAACAGAGTGGATTTCCTTTGAGGTTTTGATTGACTTTGATTGCTCACTTGATTGTTTGTATTGGATGAGATTACATTGGGAAAAGTCATTTTTAGTTTTACAACATTTGCATCTACTACCCTGCCATTGACTGTTTTCTTAATATTGTTCCAAAAGTGGGGTTTGTCTTTCCCATTTGATTCCTCTTTGTTCTCTTTGAATAGTTTTATGACACCTTTCTCAATAAGGACTTTTTCTATTGTCATTCCTTTCTCAATGACCTCTTTGAAGGTAGACAAACAAGCTTTTCTTAGCTCATATCCAATATCCTTGTTGATATTTTGAGTGAACATTTATACATTTTTTTGGGTGGGATATCACAAGAGAATCGACTAGAAAGACCTCTCCATTGCTGTAAGAATGAAGAAAAAGATTCCCCTTTTTTCTTCTCTTAGTATTGAGCAAGGTAGCTACTGACACATCTGTTTCAATGTTGTATGAGAAGTGTTGTATGAAAGCTTCTACTAGATCACTCCATGCTTTGATTCCAGGTGGAAGTTGAGAGAACCATTCCATTGCTTGTTCACCTAAGATTTGTGGGAACAATCTCATCAAGTACGTTTCTTCTCTTGCTACCTCAATGCAAGCTGTGAAAAAATGTCTTATGTTTGTCTTAGGATCCCTTTTGCCTTTGTACTTATCAAAATTTGGTGTCACAAAATTTGGAGAGAATGGAGGAATTGTAATACTTCTATCAAATGGGTAAGGACATATGTCTTTCATCGTGTATTGTTGCTTTGGTACATTCATATCCGCCATTTGTTTTTGAAAATCCTTGATTTGTTGTTGCAAGTCATTTTTGGGTGGTATCTTTTCTCTTTGAGCTAGTCCCATGCTTGAGCCACCGGGCGGATGAGGAGGTATATAATGCATATATGGATGATATTGAACATAAATGTGTTCATATGGAGGAGGGACATAGTTATTGGTGTTGTAGTGAGGAGTGCTAGGTCTAGGCCGATACATGTCATGACCATGAGGATAGGAGGTATCATAAGAGTGATCTTGAGTATTCCCCCAAATCTGACATGGGGTCTCCTCGTGTCATGATTTTGAATCTTCATTTGAGTTTAATTGTATGCATTGGTATGATCTTGGGTATTATCATGGTCATGCATAGTGGTAGTTATCATCCATGCGAAAGGATGATTGTGAGGTTATTCATGAGAGGTCCTAGTAAATTGGCATGAGCATAGGTATTGGGATCTTCTGGTTTTTGAAATAAGGAGGAAGGTGACTCAGGAACGAGACCCTATCTTTGATGACCACCACTACTAGGCCTCCCAAGCCTCATATTATCTTGATTTACTTGATTTGGATCATCCTCCAAAATTTGTGACATATCAAAAGCATGGGGTAATCTTGTTCCACATTGTGCCATAACTTGGAAGAAGTATTGTCTATCCCTTTTCATGATCTCTTGAACCAATTTGTTAAAATGGGGATACATTATAGTTTTCTCAACCTTTGTAGAATCCACAGATGCATTGTCATTGTCATCATTATTTCTATTGTTGTTCTCATTGTTGTCATTGTTATTGTCTGGTATATTACTATGATTATCAAATGAATTGTAAAATTAATCTCCATCAAACTCATATGTACTCATGTTTAAAGACCTTAAAGCTTCTTCGACTACCCTTCTAGACCTTTGTGAATGGGTTTCAACCATGGCCTAAAGTCTTGACCAAAAGGAAAGGTAGGATGCAAATGCAAGGACTATGGAAGACCAAAAAATGTATGAAGTGTAGATGAATCTAGGGTAAACTTGCAATGTCCAAGAGTGTAAGACAAAGGTATGTACTTTATAGAGTAAGGTGTGGCTTCCAAAGAGATGATGGATCTCTTGATGAGGTAAGTTGACCTTGACTCAAGAAGACCAAATGAGACCCTAAGATAATAGGTCTTGATATGGGAATCACCTAGTGTTGTGTTGTAGTATGTTTGCAAAGTGTGATGAGGACAAGCAAAGTACAATTTTGACTCAAATTTAGAAAATATGTATGAGGGAAATGCAAGTGAAGGAAAATGATTGACTATGTGTGACCAAGACAGGTTGACTGAAAAATGAAGCCCTATAGGAAGCAACCTTAGAAGCTCTTTGAATCTGAAAACTTAAGTCCTTTTCCTCCTGACATTTTTTTCTGTCTTTTTTAAATTGTGAACACAAACGCAGTTTAAACTAACACAGATGTGATTTTCGATCCCAGACGTAGTTACAGTGAACACATACATGATTTTTGGTGATAATTACAATTTTTAGCTTGAGATTCACAGACGTGATTCTTCTCTACAAAGACACAAGAATCCAATAGACATGCACTTTTTGACAACACAAATGCGATTTTATAGTTCTTCTGGTAAATGTGACAGTATATTTCTCTAATACCCAGATGTGATTTTTCTCTTCACAAACATGATTTCCCAACACAGATGTGGTTTAAACTAGCACAGATGCGGTTTTGAATTTTTTTTGCAGTTCTGACCAGTTGAAAATGTAATGCCCCACTAGGAACCCTAAAGGAAAAAAACACAACTAGGCAACTAAAGGGTGAAATATTTATTAAAAAAATAGATTAAGTGCATTAATTATAACAATTGCACATTTAATAACACAACGGAAGTCTAACACATGATTTCCTAAGGGTTAGAAATGAAGATTAATTCACAGATTATATTAACACCATGGTTAATCCTATTGTCCATTTTAATTATGTAAATTAAATTCTTGAGAATAAACCTACACATACATCTAAATTCCATAATGAAGGAATTAAAGTATTCCAATGCATTTATTTATCCATAAACCATTTATACAAGAGATCAAAGCAACTGAATTAACATACATTGCACCGATATAATATTACAATATCCATAAATACATGGCTTCCAAAAATACCACGAAATCCAAAAGTTACAATATCAAGTTTACATAAAATTTTGATACAATGATCATGAACAAGAGCTGGTACATGAACCACGAACCAAGAAACACCAGTGAAGCCTTTCCTCGCCTGAAGATACAATCTAGAACATCCGATGGGAAGTGACACTACCACCCGACCATGTGATCCCAAAATGGAACCACCCCACCATGCTAGGAGATAGTAGAAGACCCTCTTGAGAAAACAAAATAAGACAAGTACGACAAAACTACATGACTCTGCAAACATCCATGTGACTCAACTCACAAATACTAGTGACTCTAAGGAGAGAGTGTCATCGCATGGCTTAAGGTGGTTACCCTGGTAGGCCTCCATAGGTCTCGACCCCCATCTTGGGTTATCCTAGTAACCTCTCCCGAACCTCCAACTCCATCTAAGCCTCATCTGGACCCTACCAATCCTTTCGTGAAGACAAGGTGATAGGTTTTCCATTCCAGGCCTTCTCACCACATCCTGAGTCTATAAAAGCACTGAATCATGTGCAAGGCACGTTATCTTAATTAATATTTAAGCTACCCTTCCCCTATTCAATTATTAGGTTATCACTTCTTAAATGACTTTCGAGGGGTTATCCTGCCATCCACTTTGCGTGCGACCCCCACTCGAAAGCCACTCTCTCTCATAGGACACTAACATGAAAGGTCTCTCTATGAGAACTCTATCGAAAAACAAATAGCCATATCTAATCCTGACAAACCACGGGTGAAGGATACACAATCACTAACCCAGGATTGACCATTTGGAACAAAACACACAATGGCTCATGTCAATAGGGTTATACAACAACATCTGACCAAGGGGTATAACAACATATGACATAATGACAACTCAACCAAAATTGCAACGAAATTAAGCTTGACTGCAAATACCATTTACACAAGATCCTAATACAAGCAATCTTTTCTTTAAACAACCAAAAGCAGAAAATACTTGCAATTAAAGATTTTCCAAAAAATAAGAAAATACAAAAATACAACTATATTAATACAAGGAAATCAATGTTGTCATTTGTCCAATAAGGTTAAATAAAATTACATAAAAACTAACCCCCTAATTATATGTTCATGATCTATTAACAAATAAATTCGATTAGCTTATATCAATAATCTAAATTAAATTCCAAATTAAAAATTATATACAATAGTATAATATAATTACATAAATATATATATTCCTCGAATATAATATTATATAATTATATCACATTAAAATATATAATAAAAAGAAGATTTAATTTTGAAATAACTTTCATTTCCAATAAATACATAATAGCCTACAAAAAATACTATATATATATATATATTTTAAAAACATATTAAAAATAAAAGAAAACCGAATTTAGAAATTTCGGTGGCAATTACAAAGGAAGGCACAGTTTAATTTATACATGGCTGCCCCTGCTACCCTATGGTAGCTCTGCTGCCATATGGCAGCAATTGCTACCATATGGTAGCAACCGCTACCCTTGGGTAGCGTTGTTGTCGTAGGTAGCAGTCGCTACCTTTGGGTAGCCTCTGCTACCGTGGGTAGCAGGCTCCGCCTCGCCACTTTTTTTTATAATTTTTTTTTTAAACTCAATGACATAAAAAAAACTATAAGTTTCAATTTTAAAAAAAAATCTATTTCCACATAATTTAATTTATACAATTTTCCCCAAAATAATTAAATAAAACAATTTCCCCATAACTTCTAATAACCCAATAAATTTAATTAAAATTGAATTTATTACTATAGTAACTAAATAATTACACAGAGATATACAAATATTGATAGAATAACCATAGCCAAAATATCGAAACAAAAACCAAACAAGAGGGAATATTTTCTCTGGTAAATCCCATTTTCTCCCAAGACTTGCAACTTTCATGCATAGTAAAAATCTTGGCAAAATTTGCCAGAATAACTTCTCCAAAATCCTCACAAAATTTAATCAACAAACACCCAAGAAATAACTTCTTTCCATAAACTAAAATTAATTTCAGGAATGAATTTTAGCCAAAACATGAAATAATCAAAAAGGGCTTTGGATTTGACAAATATTTTTAACACACATCATTCAGAAAGAGGGAAGAAAGGAAATATTTCTTTAAAAACAACCAGAAGAGGCCACCCAAACTGTATAGCTTTCCTGGAAGATTCACGTGGAAGAACTCAGTCCGATACCGATTTTCCAGGCCAACCCCTCTTCCAGCAATCCTTTGATAATTACTTCTTCAACCAAATATTACTTCCAAAATCATTTTTCTTCCCCAAAATCTTTGCTTCCTTCTTGTCCACTAAAAAGAGAAAGATCTATTCTTTTTAACCTAAAATTTTAGGCTGCACATATTTTTCCCAAAAAACCCTAATATTTAATTTTAGTAATAAAAACAATTTAATTTTCTTTTCTAATTCCTAACAAAGGGATAAATTAACATGCAATAAGCAAAAATCATTTTTTTTTCTTTTCTTTTCTCATGCAAATTAATTAATTTTCTAAAAAAAGAAAATAAAGCAATACTTTAATTCTAATTTATTCTTTTATTCATTTGTTTATTTAAAATTCTAGGAAACAATAAATGAAATTAATCTAATTTATTTTTCACTAAAATTTAAATAAGATATAATTCAAATACAATGCAACTTGCAATCTAATTTAATAATTTCTTTTAATTAATTAAATTTAAAATCTCAATGCATAAAATACATAATTCCAAAAATACCAACTATGAGATAACTCCATAAATTTAATTAATTAATTAAATCCACTAAACACACAAATTGAGAAAACCCCAAGCAAAGACTCATAAAAAGGTCAAACGGAAAAATACAAAGGCCGAACAAACTGACAAGACGACCAACTGACAACACTCACAAGAGTGTAACTGGGTAAAATAGGGTCAACTACTACCTCCTCCACTTCCATTAGACAAATATAAGGTATGCTCAGACCTGTGAAGCCAGGTGGAGAAGATACCCCGTACCTACCCGGTACTTGTACCTGCAATATCCTACATCACCGAACCACACATGCATATATACAATACAGAAAACACGGCATGTACATCGATGAAGGAGAATCGTGATGTTCCCTATCTCACTAGAGTGAGTGAAGGAAAATCATCCCCTTGCATCCAATACACTTGCAGACACGTAACATAATTTCACATTGCATAGATAAAGTAAAGTGCCAGTACATAACAATAATCCATAAAATGCCATAAATCACAAGTACTGAAATACTACAAATAAATTATGCATCTCATATCTAGATAAAGCATGAAATAATGTCATGTAATTCTAAATAACACATCATAGTAATGTATCCACTAAAAGTAAATAATATTAAAATATGAGTCTAATAAGTTCAAACGAGGAGGGGTACGACATTCTCCCCCCTTGGACTAGGTCTACTCCTGGAAGCCAAAAAAAAATTAGAATATATCTCTCTCATCTTCGCTGTATCCTCCCAAGTCGCTGAGGTCTCATCATTTGGGTCCCATAGGACCCTTACCTGGCGGATGGTGTGACCCCTTAGAATCAAATCCCAACACTGAAGAATGCGCACGAGCTCCATGGAAAGCTGCCCGCCCTCAACTTGCAAAGAGTTCCAATCAAGAACATGTGTCACATCAAGATGATAAGGTCAAAGAACTAAAAAATGAAAGACATTATGGATGTGGGATAGACTTGGTGGGAAGGAAAGACGGTAGGCAATAGGTCCTATCCTCTCAAGGATCTCAAAAGGGCTAACAAACCGAGGCGCCAACTTAGAACCCTTTCCATAATAGATCGGACTCTTCCATGGACGCACTCTCAAAAACACATGGTTGCCAACAGAAAATTGATGATCTATCCTATGAGTATCTGCATACTTCTTCTGCCTATCCTATGCAACTACCAAATGCTCACGAATCTGCTCAGCCTGTTGCTCCATCTCTAGAAGAATATCCTGTCCTATAAGCACCCTGTCCTCTAGCTGATCTCAACTCAAAGGAGTGCGGAAAGGACGACCATACAATGCCTGAAAGGGGGACATACCTATGGAGCTGTGATATCCATTGTTATAATCAAACTCCACTAGATAGATATAATCCTCCCAGCGTGACTGCTGGTCCATAACATACATGCGAAGCATGTCCTCCAAAACCGGATTCACTTGCTCGGTCTGACCATCTATCTCTGGGTGATAAGCTAAACTAAAGTTCAACTGAGTCCCCAAAGAATGCTGAAGTGAGGTCCAAAATATTGAGGTAAAGACATGATCTCTATCAGAGATGATCTACCTCAGAATCCCATGCAATCTCACCACATCTTCCAAGAAGACTCGTGCCACCACTGTTGCCATATAGGAAGCTTGAATAGGAACAAAATGAGAAACCTTAGTCAATCTATCAACAATGACCATGATGGAATCATGACGATGCAAAGAGATAGGCAACCCAATGATGAAATCCATGGAAATGATATCCCAATTCCAATCCGTTACCAAATTAGGTTGTAAAAACCTTGTCGGGTGTTGATGCTCTGCCTTTACCCACTGACACTCTAAACACTTCCATCCAAAATCAGCAATGTTGCGTTTCATACCAGCCCAATGATAAATCTGTCTAAGATCTGCATGCATCTTCTTGACACCTAGATGTGCCAAATAAGGTGCACGATGGGCCTCAGTCATGATCAAAATGCGAAGACCCTCTAAAGGAGGTACATAGATCCATCCAAGGTGACAAAGAAGTTCATCTGCCTCAAGGTTATATCTAGGGAATCTACCCTCTAAAGGCCTTCTGGACTCTATCACGGCTCTAACATCCTAATACCGTATCCTGAGAAAGAACTCCAAGAATCCTCTCTCTCAAGTCTACTCCAAGAATCCTCTCTCTCAAGTCTACTCCAAGGGACAATGCTGAAACTTCATGCCGCCTACAACTCAATGCATTTGCCACTATGTTCTCTTTCCCTTGAATATAACAAACCTAAAAATCATACTCATAGAGGAATTCCATCCATCTCCACTGTCGAGCATTCAAGTTTGGTTGCATGAATATATACTGCAGACTGTGGTGATCACTATGCAGCTCAAATTGATGCCCTAATAGGAAATGCCACCATCTAACCAAAGCATGAACTATAGCTGCCAACTCTAAAGTGTGAACTAGATAGTTCAACTCATGGTTCTTGAGTTTGCGAGACTCATAAGAAACCACACGTCCATCTTGCATAAGCACTGCACCTATACCTTCCAAAGAGGCATCTGTGCATACCATAAAATCTCTAGATGGATTAGAAATTGCAAAAATCGAAGCACTGACAAGGAGTTCCTTTAAGGTTTGAAAAGATGCCTCACACTGCTCTGACCAAACAAACTTCTTCCCTTTCCTCTGAAGAGAAGTAATCAGGTGTCCTATCTGATAAAATCCTTGAACAAAGCGATGGTAATATCTAGCCAAACCCATAAAACTCCTAAATTCTGAAATATTGGTCAGTGCTGGCCAATCAACAATGGCTCGGATCTTTGAAGGATCTAGGGATATACCTTGTCCTGAAACCACATGACCAAGATAGTTCACCTCAGACTGGAAGAAGTCACACTTTTCCAAATTGGCATAAAGCTGATTCTCCCTCAAGCACTGCAACGTAAGTGACCCTCATGCTCTTCCATAGTTCTAGAATAAATCAATATGTCATCCAAGAACACAAGGACAAAATGATCAAGGTAGGTGCAAAAAACCCCATTCACGAGGCTCATGAAAACTGAAGGCGCGTTCATCAACCCAAATGGCACCACTGTGAACTCATAGTGACCATAATGAGTACGAAATGATCTCTTATGAATGTCTGCATCCTGAATGCGCAACTGATGGTATCCAGATTTTAGATCAATCTTAGAGAACACCTTGGCTCCCTTTACCTGATCAAAAAGATCATCTATACGAGGCAATGGATATCGATTCTAGATGGTTACCTTATTCAGCTGTCGATAATCAATGCATAACCGAAGAGAACCATCCTTCTTCTTAACAAAGATAATAGGCACACCCCAAGGGGAAACACTAGGACAAATGAACCCCTTGGCCAAAAATTCCTCAATCTACAATTTTAACTCACTCAACTCTTGAGTAGTCATTTGATATGGAGCTCTTGAAATAGGTTCTGCACCAGGAACCAAATCAATGTGAAAGTCTATGTCTCACTTCAGAGGCATACTAGGAATATCCAATAGAAACACATCAACATACTCTCGAAGAATAGGGTGACCATAAAGAGTGATTTCTCGACTCTATGACTCATCCACATCCTCAAGAGTAACCACAAAAAGCTGACACCCTCTACGCATTCACCACTTAAGTTGCATAGCGAAGATCATACGTAGGGATATCGGTCTCTAAACTCCAACAATCTCCACTTCTCTGCCAAGGTCATCTAAACACTCCACTGTCTTCTTGCGACAGTCCACATGAACACTGTGAGATGATAGCCAATCCATCCCCAACACAACTCCATAAGAACCCAAAGGAATGACTTGAAGGTCAACTGAGGTAACTATGGTTCCTAGGTCCAACTCACAACTGGGAATAAAGGCATCTACAAAGACACAAACACCTGTATCCAACTCTACTGGCCACCTCCCCTAGCTTTCCTAGCCATGACCTAGCACCACAAAAGAGAAAATGGTTCAGATCTACAACAAGGATAAGACAAGAGAAATACAAACATTAAGACCTAAGTAAAAAGGTCAAACTGAATGGGCTCACTACAAACCCAGAGTACCCAGTGTTCAAAACATGGGCTCTAATACCAAATGTAATGCCCCGCCAGGAACCCTAAAGGAAAACAACACAAGTAGGCAACTAAAGGGTGAAATATATATTTTTTTAAAAGATTAAGTGCATTAATTATAACAATTGCACATTTAATAACACATCGGAAGTCTAACACATGATTTCCTAAGGGTTACCAACGAAGATTAATTTGCAAATCATATTAACACCATGGTTAATCCAATTGTCCATTTTAATTAGGTAAATTAAATGCTTGAGAATAAACCTACACATACATCTAAATTCCATAATGAAAGAATTAAAGTATTCCAATGCATTTATTTATCCATAAACCATTTATAAAAGAGATGAAAGAAACTGAATTAACATACATTCCACTGATATAATATTACAATATCCATAAATACATGGCTTCCAAAAATACCACAGAATCCAAAAGTTACAATATCAAGGTTACATAAAAGTTTGATACAATGACCACAAGGTCTCAACTGAACAATGATCATGAACAAGAGCTGGTACATGAACCACGAACCAAGAAACGCCAGCGAAGCCTTTCCTCTCCTGAAGATACAATCCAGAACATCCGATGGGAAGTGGCACTACCACTCGACCATGTGATCCCAAAATGGAACCACCCCACCATGCTAGGAGATAGTAGAAGACCCTCAAGCAAGCAAAATAAGACAAGTACGACAGAACTACATGACTCTGCAAACATCCATGTGACTTAACTCACAAACACTAGTGACTCTAAGGAGAGAGTGTCATCACATGGCTTAAGGTGGTTACCCTGGTAGGCCTCCATAGGTCTCAGCCCCCATCCTAGGCTATCCTGGTAACCTCTCCCAAACCTTCGGCTCCATCTAAGCCTCATGCAGACCCTACCAATCCTTTTGTGAAGACAAGGTGATAGGTTTTCCATTCCAGGCCTTCTCACCACATCTTGAGCCTATACAAGCACTCAACCATGTGTGAGGCACATTATCTTAATTAATATTTAAGATACCCACCCTCTAATCAATTATTAGGTTATCACTTCTTAACTGACTTTCAAGGGGTTATCCTACCATCCACTTCGGGTACGGCCCCTGCTCGAAAGCCACTCTCTCATAGGACACTAGCAGGAAAGGTCTCTCTATGAGAACTCTATGGCAAAATAGATAGCTATATCTCATTCTGACAAACCATAGGTGAAGGATACACAATCACTAACCCAAGATTGACCATTTGGAACAAAACACACAATGGCTCACATCAACAGGGTTATACAACAACACCTGACCAAGGGGTATAACAACATATGACATAATGACAACTCAACCAGAATTGCAATGAAATTAAGCTTGACTACAAATACCATTTACACAAGATCCTAATACAAGTAATCTTTTCTTTAAACAACCAAAAGCAGAAAATACTTGCAATTAAAGATTTTCTAGAAAATAAGAAAATACAACTATATTAATACAAGGAAATCAATGTTGTCATTTGTCTAATAAGGTTAAATAAAATCACATAAAAATTAACCCCCTAATTATATGTTCATGATTTATTAACAAATAAAACCGATTAGTTTATATCAATAATCTAAATTAAATTAAAAGGAGCTCTGCAATTTTTCGGTGATATGGATGACAACCGGTGAGTAGGGGTTTGGGCAGATGTCACCTGGGATGATCCGCCACATACCTCGTAATGGGTTTTTACCAAAGGCAGGTGGGAGGATAAGGCACTTCCATCTTTGCAACCAGCTTGCAGGACATGGTTCAGGCCGATGTCTACCTACTTTTAGGGGTTTTTAAACAGCATCGTAACATTCCTTGAAGGTAAGTTTCTGTGGCTAATTACACTCGGCGTTCTAAATTTCATGGGGAATAAGGGCAGCGCCAATGGAATCTAGCTTTGAAACGGGGATCTTTTTATGGAAAGAATCATTCATTTGCTTAGGTGGTTGGTTCTCGAGGTGTGGAGAATGAAGCTAGGGTTTCGGAAAAGGTTTTTGGCAAAGAGGGTACCAATGAGACAGAGACTAGGGTTTCTATTTCTACGATTCAGGCGGTCGGTCAGGTAAATTCAAAACCTAACATCGCTAGCCCTATAAAGGATAAGTTATGTCATTCTACTAATCCTCCATCTCACGATTAGGTACCAATTCCTTGCATTAATCTCCTCGGATCTTATGTTGATAAAAAATCTTATTCCCTTCATTCGAATGCTATTATTGGGGAACTTTGGGGGGATCATATCTGTTTGTCCAAACTTTTTGCTAAGTTACAGAAATGTTGGACAGATGTTCATTATTTTCATCTCCTTTCATCAAGTTCATTTATTATTGTCTTTTATTCTCATATGATCCGGGATAGAGTTTTGGATTCTCCTCACCACTGGTTTGGGAAGCATTTTCTTTCTGTTATTGCTTGGAAACCTTTCTATGTTCCTGCTTGGTCAAATAGTAATTTTTCTCCCTTTTGGTTTGGCCTACCTAATCTTCCCTTTGAATTCATAGATCCCGATGTTCTGCAACAAATTGGCAATTCTTTTGGTACTTTTGTCACATCCAAATTGGATTTTGTGGAGGGGGAGGTTCTAGTAAAAATCTGTGTTCTACTCATTCCTAAAACTATTCATCCCCATACTTGTAATATCAAGTCTCATGATGGGATTTGGTGTCAAAATATAGAGAAATTGGAATATGAGCTTTTAAAATCTCCCCTTATTGTAGATGCCCCGTTATTTATGGATTTTAATAAGAAGCATTAGGTGATGGATCCAATAGATGTGAATCCTAACATTTTATTTCAGTCTCAACATATTATTGCTAGTGATGGGATAAACTTGAATAAAGATGATCACTTGAATTCTATTCAGGTTACTGTTTCTCCTTCCATGAACAAATCAATAAACATTTTAGAGCCAATCTCTAACTTTATTAGGAAGGATTCTGTGATTATTTTAAATTCTCTGGGTATTGTTGACAATTCAAAAAAAATTGTGGCTTCTCCTTTTGACCCAGTAGCCTTAGATACTTCTAAAAGGGGTAATTTTGGAAAGGCTTCTGAAGGAGAGATTCCGTTTGACATAGCCTTAATTGCTCAAATAAAACTTTTAGCCTCTAATACTTCTGATCTCGGTCCACAAACATTAGATAAGGAATCAAATCTAGGTTTTAATGAGTTATTTGAAGTAGTTGTGCCTGATATAGAGCTAGTACAATAGGTGAATGAGTTGTTGAATAATCATGCCCCCCATGGAAGGATGGAGGTGACAGATAGAGTTATTTGCTCTATTGATAGCAATTTAGGTGAAATTAATTCCTCTCTTCCTATTGTTAAAACTTAAAATCCTTTTGACATTTTGGATACTAAAGATGTGGGATTGACTGACAAGCTGATTTCCCCACCACATAATGATAAGGACTTGCCAATTGTTCAAACCACTTTGGTTTTGTCCCCCCCTTTTGGTTCACCAAGAAGAGGTAGGCATACTAAAGTTTCTCAAACTAAGTTAGAAGTTGTTGTTGGGATACAGAAGACTCTGTCCCTTTCCCCTGGGTTTGATAAGAGGAAGATGTCTCTCTCCTTAGGTAATTAGAAGAAGGGTAAGCTTCAGTTGTCTAGTCCTCCTGTGACTAGGTCTGGGGCTATTAAAAAGAACCCGCAGAAGTGCTTTGGAGACTTTACTAAGTCTCTAGATATTGAGCAGAGGGGAGTTTTGACCTCCCCTCGAGAGAAATTAAGCTTATATCCTGGAATGTTAGGGGCTTAAATGCCCCTAACAAGAGACACTTGATTAAGTCACAATTGGATTTAATCAAGTGTGATTTGGTTATGCTTCAGGAAACAAAATTGTCTGAAGAGTCTGCTAGTGTGCTTTTTACATCTTGGAAAAAATGGAACTCTCTCTCTCTCTTGTTCTTCTAATGGTGCTTCTGGGGGTTTAGCTTTATTATGGAATGCTTATAATGTTGAGGTACAATTGGTCTCTTTGGCAGTTCATTGGATGTTGTTCTTGGTTACTAGTAAGGTTTCTAAGGTTAAGGTCTGGCTATTCAATATTTATGCTCCCTCTGGGATTTAGGGAAAAAAGAAGTTATGGAGGGACTTGAGTAGGGTGGCTTCTCCTTTGAGATAGGGGTCCCTTATTGTTTTTGGAGGAGACTTTAATGCTATATTGGATCCTAGTGAAAAAAGTGGAGGGATTTTTTCCAAACAAAAGAATCATAGAGGATTTTGGGAATTTCATCTTGCATTTGGGTCTTTTTGATTGCAAATCTCAAAATGGGATTTTTACCTGGACAAATATGAGAAGGGATTTCTCACAAATTGCAGAAAGATTAGATTATTTCTTACTTTCAGAAAATTGGTTGCAGTCAGACCTTGAATTTTTTTCCTCCATTTTGCCTATGTCAGGATCTGATCATTTTCCGATTTCTCTCTGTATTTTGGAAGACAAGGCTCCCTTTCAGTCTCCTTTCAATTTTGAACCTATGTGGTTCAGGGATGCCTCCTTCTTAGCTCTCCTAAGAAATTGGTGGGAGTCCGCTCCCTTCTATTCAGGGTCTCGCATGTTCCAGCTTGTTAATAAGATAAAGTTCTTAAAATTGAACATTAAAGAATGGAATATTTCACATTTAAAAAACATTTTTCATGAAAAATAGAGAATTCAAGATATGATTGAAACCCTTAATAAGAATGTGCTTGATCATGGTATGGTTCCCCTGGTTTTTGATGAGTTAAAGTCTTTAAAGATAGAACTTGAAGAGATTCTGGCTAGGGAAGAGATCTTTTGGAGACAAAAGTCTAGAGAGGTATGGTTGTCTGATGGGGATAGAAATACCAAGTTTTTTCACTCTTCTACTAAATTAAAAAGGAGTAGGAATAGGATCTCTTGTATAGAGGATTCTTTAGGGAACTTTCTTACAGAGCCTGAGGAGATTGTTGCGGAGGCAGTAAGTTTTTTCAAGGCATTGTTATCTTCTGAAGGCAGTAATTTTCAAAATGATTTCATTTTTGATATACCATCTTTAGTTTCGTCTGAGGATAACAGGATGTTGATGTCTCCTTTTTCCCTTGAAGAGGTTAGATTGGTAGTTTTTTCTATGATTCCTAATAAGGCTTTGGGCCCGGATGGGTTCACTCCTTTCATTTTTCAAAAATGTTGGGATTTTGTGGGTAAAGATCTGCTCCTAGCTCTTGAAGAAAGTAGGAGAAACAAGTCAATTTTGAAGGAACTTGATGGTTGCTATTATTCCTAAAAAGGAGATTGTTAAATATTTTTCTGATTTCCGTCCTATTTCTCTATGGAATACTTTATATAAGATTTTCACTAAGGCAATATCCATTCGGCTATCCAAAATCCTTCCTAAACTAATTTCAGTAGAACAAGGTGGTTTTGTACCAAACAGGGAGACGCCGGAGGGAGCTATTGTGGCTCATGAGGTTCTACATTCTATCTCCCTTTAGAGATCCCCGACCATGATCTTAAATCTTGACATGATGAAGGCTTATGATAGAGTGGAATGGAGGGCTTTAGGTCTTGTTTTGGAAAGATTAGGCTTTTCTAGGGCTTGGATAAAATGGATTATTGCTTGTATCTCTTCTACAAGGTTCTTGATTATAATTAATGGTTCCCCATGTGGTTTTTATTCCTCCTCTAGAGGTTTAAGATAGGGAGATCCTCTTTCCCTATTTCTTTTTATACTTCTAGCTGAGTCTTTTAGCTGGGCTATTAAGGCTGCAAAATTGAAAGACCTTTGGTTAGGGGTGAAAATCCCGAGAGTATCAGGATCTATATCACACTGTCTATTTGCAGATGATACCTTGTTATTTGGTTAGGCCTCTATGCAAGAAGCTTTAGTCATTAAAGAAGTTATACAAAATTATGCCTCTTTTTCAGGATAGAAAGTAAATTCTGAGAAGTCAAAAATCTTCTTTCTTAACACCCTGCAATTAATCCAATCTAGATTATTGTCTTTTTGGGGTTTTGAGCCTAGCATACTTCCATGTACTTATTTGGGTATACCTTTCTTTATTAAACATGATAATTTAAGCTTTTGGGATAAAATCATTTTGGCCATCTCAAAGAGAATTCTTTCTGGGAACCACAGGTGGTTGAGTCTAGCTGGGAAAATTGTTCTCATTAAGTCTGTGTTGAATGCAGTTCCTATTTATCTTATGTCAGTATTAAGATCTCCAAAGGATGTGTTGGTAAGCTTATAGGATACTCTAAGGTCTTTTCTCTAGAGTAGCAATAAAGATGGGAGGAAAAAAATTCCTCTAGTGGCCTGGGATAAAGTTTGTTTGCCGAAGGACCTAGGAGGTGTAGGGATCAGAAATCTGGAAAAGCAAAATTTGGCTATGGGGGCTAAATTGGTTTGGAATTTGTATGAGAAGTCTAATTCTTTATGGGCCCAAATTATGTTTTCTAAATATCTTAATAATGGTCCTAGGGAGTATATTTTTCAGATTTCTAATTTACCTTTAGGATTAGTTATGTGGAACTTCATATATAAATGTAGATCTCTTATTTTGCCTAATCTCTCTTGGATTGTCCATAAAGGCACAAAGGTTAGATTTTGGGAAGAAAGGTGGAATGGTCACCCTCCATTACAAAGTCTAAGTAATTGGTCTCCCCTAATATCCATTCTTTCTTTCCTTTGGGGAACCTTTGTGGTAGATTACTTTGACATAATATATAGTGGAAATGTGTGGTTGGCTAAATGGAAGTCGGTTGACTTTTTGGTTATTGACCATGATCTGAAATTGCAGTATACCAAGGTCCTGAGTGAGAGGGTGGTTATTCTCTCTGATGATGAGGATGAACTGGTTTGGACTAAGAATATTTCTGGCAAATATACAGTGAGGGATGGTTATAATTCCCTTATGAAAAATAATGATCTCCCTTCGTGGCCTTATAAGCTTTTCTGGCATTCGGCCTGTTTGCCAAAAGCAGGTGCTTTTGCCTGGTTGGTGGCTCAAGATAGGGTTCTTACAGGCATGAGATTGTATAGGCTGGGTATCATTGTTGCCTTCACATGTGTGTTATGTCATAAAAACTTGGAATCCTCTTCCCATCTTTTTTTACATTGTGACTTTACATATCAATGTTGGCAGTGGTTGTTTGATAAATTGAATTTGGCATTTGTTATGGGAAAAGATCTGATTACCTTCTTTAGTTCTTGGCCACTTTTGTTTACTTCATCCTTTTATGCGTGTTTATGGGTTATTTCTCCACCTATTTTAATCTGGAATATTTGGTTAGAGCGTAATAATAGGATCTTTAGAAACACCAGCTCTTCTCTTCCAGGGGTCTTACTGAAAATTGAATCATTCATTTCTAAGGTTGCTTTGTCTCATATAAGAAGGAATTTGGAAAATCTCACTTCCTTTTCACATTGGGATAGTAGGGTGACTAGAGTTTGGAGCATGTTATCTGCCCTTCCCTCTCATGGATCAATTTTGAAAAAGGGGGATGCCTTAAACAAAAGAAAGTTGGCCTCTTGGAAACCACCTCCTCTTGGTAAGTTTAAGTTGAACTTTGATGGTGCCTCTCACGGAAATCCTAGTTTGGCTAGGGTAGGTATGGTGATTTTTGACCATCACACTCATATTATTCATTCTAGGTGTCATGCAATTGGTATTTAGTCTAATAATTTTTCTGAATTTTAGGTTTTGTCTTTGGGTCTGGAATTGGCTATTTCCCTAGGAATTAAAGACCTCATTATTGAAGGGGACTCATTGGTGATCATTTAGAGTGTCTTAAAAAGGACCTCTCATTGTTGGCAATTGAAATATCTTCTTGATCTTATTCTCTAGCAATTGGAATTCTTTGATTCTTTCTTCATTACTCATTGTTATAGAGAGATAAATAGAGTAGCAGATTTTTTGGCTAATCTTGCTATTGACAGTAATGCTATTCTTTGTGATGTAAGCTCTGTTGAAATTCCTATTTCAGTTTTGGAATACTTGCAATGACATGAGGTTTTCTTGGTCTCTATTTTTTGAAAAGTTGACTCTCTATTGCCAGTCAGGATAGGCATGTTTATTGTTTATGTTCAGCTGGTAATTTGACTCTGTATGTGGGAATTTGTTATCAGATATATAGTTTGGTTGCGAGCTGTCATAAACAATAAGGGTGACTATATTTATTGGCTTTTAGAGTAATGGCTTGGTTTGTTCTTTTTACTTCTAAAGTTTTTTGAGAGTGGCGGCTTGCTTTGTTTATTGTTTTCTCTCAAAGCTTTATCAAGTTGTTCTCACATGAGTGGTATTCATTTTATGGATCAATAAATGTGACGTGCTCTGCCCTTTCATACAATGATTATTGTTGTACTATTTTTCGGCTTTGGTGGTGATATTTTGGTACTTCTCACAAAGGTGATAATGAGGTTTAATCATTATTTATTTGTTAGCTTATTGTGGCTCACCCGAGATGCATCTCTTAAAATGATTTTTTGGATAGTTGTTTTTTCACATGAGCGGATCATTCATTATTATGAAAGGCAGTTAAATATTATAGGCTTTTTGGTTTAATTTGATCAGACGGGATGCATCACTTGGAATTTTTTTTCTTGTTTCTTATCTTTTCACACGAATGGATCATTCAATATTGTGCAAGGTGGCAAATTAACTTAGGTTTTACTTTCTTTTTTTCTTCGGCTATATATTGATTTTTGGTGCAGTATGTTTTTGTTTATCTGCGTCGAAGGTAACTTGAGGTGTATTTCTCTCTGTGGGAAAGGTAACTATCTCTCATGACTAGTACTCTTCCAATTTATCATGTTTCATTAATTACTCCAGAGGTAGACATTGTTGATAATTATGGTTATGATTCTGAAAAGCTTGGGAGAGTTTTTGTTCTGCATAATCTAGAGTTGGAGTCTAAAATTCATAGGGTAGTGGGTAATCATTGGTTGCTCTCTCCTTCTTTTATCTCTTCTTCAGAAGTTTTGTCTCTTTTTTTTACTATATGTTATGATCTTCTATGGGATAAGACTCTGGTCCAACTTATTGCATCCAAATTTGTGGCTCCTCCAATGCTTGATATGCATCATCTTGGGTCAGCTTTGGATAGTTATAATTTTGATATGGGTACTCTTCCTTATGGGGGTTTCATTTCTGTTCAAAATCTTTTGGAAGATGGTCACTATGGAGAATTGCTTTTTAAAATTAGAATGGGTCTGATTTGTGACACTATTGATGAAGCACTAAAAGCTGTGGAGAGTTTGCATGGTTTTATCTCTCCCTAGGTTTTGGCTAGGGCACGGGATGTGTTAATTGGCCTTCATGCTCTGATTAATTTCTGTTTTGTTTCATCTGCTACTCCCCTCCCTACGGTCCCTATACAGTCTCTTGTTCCTTATGATGCTCTACCTACTCCTTGAGAGGAAAGCTCAAGTAATTGATTTATGACTAACCGATTTCACATTTTTTGCAAGTATCTCTCACTTTTTTGCAGGCTGATCATGGGATGGATTTTTGGGCAGTTCTCATTGACTCAAATTTTTGGAGTTGGATATATTTGGTCTATTTCACTTTCGGCTCCCCTTTGGTTCAAATTTATGGTCTCCTTGGTGTCTCTACATGATTTTACACATTTTGTATCTTGTTGCTGATAAACAGCTGATGGGCTCCTAGATCTTCTTGATGAAACTTTTTTGGCGTTCAATCCTTCATTTTGTAACCAACTGAGTATATAATTAGTTGAGGTTTATGTCCTATGGGATCTCTGTAGATAGGGCAATTATATGGGTATGGGTGAGATTTCGGATCATCGAGATCCAGCTATTTTGTAAGGGTAGTTTAGTTTCTTTTCTTAAGGCGACAACTAGAGGTTTTCTTGCGGGTTCTTTCCTACCGGTATGCCTTTTGAACACATAAAAATTATCTAAAAATTAATAATAAACTTTAGTGGCTATGCCACTTTTATTGAAAAAAAAATAATAATCTAAATTAAATTCCAAATTAAAAATTATATATAATAGTATAATATAATTACATAAATATATATATTCCTCGAATATAATATTATATAATTATATCACATTAAAATATATAATAAAAAGAAGATTTAATTTTGAAATAACTTTCATTTCCAATAAATACATAATAACCTACCAAAAATACTATATATATATATATATATTTTAAAAACATATTAAAAATAAAAGAAAACCGAATTTAGAAATACAAAGGAAGGCACAGTTTAATTTATACATGGCTGCCCCGGCTACCCTATGGTAGCTCTGGTGTCGTATAGCAACAATCGCTACCACTTGGTAGTGCTGCTACCATACGGTAGCAGCCGCTACCCTTGGGCGACGTTGCTGCCGTAGGCAGCAGTTGCTACCTTTGGGTAGCATTGGTAACTTATGGTAGCAACCGCTACCTTTGGGTAGCCTCTGCTATCGTGGGTAGCAGGCTCCGCCTCCCCATTTTTTTTTTTATAATTTTTTTTTTAAAACTCAATGACATTAAAAAACTATAAGTTTCAATTTTCAAAAAAAATTATTTCCCCAGAATTTAATTTATACAATTTTCCCCAAAATAATTAAATTAAACAATTTCCCCATAACTTCTAATAACCCAATAAATTTAATTAAAATTAAATTTATTACTATAGTAACTAAATAATTACACAGAGATATACAAATATTGACAGAATAACCATAGCCAAAATATTAAAACAAAAACCAAACAAGAGGGAATATTTTCTCTGGTAAATCCCATTTTCTCCCAAGACTTGCAACTTTCATGCATAGTAAAAATCTTGGCAAAATTTGCCAGAATAACTTCTCCAAAATCCTCACAAAATTTAATCAACAAACACCTAGGAAATAACTTCTTTCCATAAACTAAAATTAATTTCAGGAATGAATTTTAGCCAAAACATGAAATAATCAAAAAGGGCTTTGGATTTGACAAATATTTTTAACACACTTCATTCAGAAAGAGGGAAGAAATAAAATATTATCTTTAAAAACAACCAGAAGAGGCCACCCAATGTGTATAGCTTTCCTGGAAGATTCACGTGGAAGAACTCAGTCCTGTACCAGTTTTCCAGGCCAAACCCTCTTCCAGCAATATTTTGATAATTACTTCTTCAACCAAATATTGCTTCCAAAATCATTTTTCTTCCCCAAAACCTTTGCCTCCTTCTTGTCCACCAAAAAGAGAAAGATCTATTCTTTCTAACCTAAAATTTTAGGTTGCACATATTTTTTTCAAAAACCCTAATATTTAATTTTAGTAATAAAAACAATTTAATTTTCTTTTCTAATTCCTAACAAAGGGAGAAATTAACATGCAACAAGAAAAAATCATTTTTTTTCTTTTCTTTTCTCATGCAAATTTATTAATTTTTTAAACAAAGAAAATAAAGAAATACTTTAATTCTAATTTATTCTTTTATTGATTTGTTTATTTAAATTCTAGGAAAGAATAAATGAAATTAATCTAATTTATTTTTCACTAAAATTTAAATAAGATATAATTCAAATACAATGCAACTTGCAATCTAATTTAATAATTTCTTTTAATTAATTAAATTTAAAATCTCAATGCATAAAATACAAAATTCGAAAAATACCAACTATGACATAACTCTATAAATTTAATTAGTTAATTAAATCCACTAAACACACAAACTGAGAAAACCCCAAGCAAAGACTCATAAAAAGATCAAATGACAAAATAGGAAGGCCGAACAAACTAACAGGACGATCAACTGACGACACTCACAAGAGTGTAACTGGGTAAAATAGGGTCAACTACTACCTCTTCCACTTCCATCGGATAAATATAAGGCATGCTCAGAACTCTGAAGCCAGGTGGAGACGATACCCTATACCTACCCGATACTTGTACCTGCAATATCCTACATCACTGAACCACACATGCATATATACAATATAGAAAATATGACATGCACACTGATGAAGGAGAATTGCGATATTCCCTGTCTCACCGGAGTGATTGAAGGAAAATCGTCCCCTTGCATCCATTACACTCGCAAACACATAACATATAATTTCACTTTGCATAGATAAAGTAAAGTGTCAGTACATAGCAAATTTGGCTTCGGCCTTTTATTGATCAAAAAAAAAAAGTGTCAGTACATAGCAATAATCCATAAAATGCCATAAATCACAAGTACTAAAATACTACAAATAAATTATGCATATCATATCCAGATAAAGCATGAAATAATGTCATATAAGTCTGAATAACACATCATAGTAATGTATCCACTGAAAGTAACAATAATAAAATATGAGTCTAATAAGTTCAAATGAGGAGGGGTACTACAGTAAAGTTGTTGAATGTGACCAAATCTTGATGTTTTGACTTTTAGTGGCAAGAAAACACTGCAAAACAATGAAGACTCAATATCTGAAGGTGTTTTTGTCTAAAAATGATAAAGTGTTTCAAGTTCAAGTGTGATAATGATTCTAAAATGTCCATGTTTGTTTTGTATACACTTGGAAAACATGGTAGACACAACAATTTTAAAAAAATGTTTGATTGATTCTTTGATAATGAAGCCAAGCATAAATCCTAAGGCTAGCCAGGACAATAGTTGTTGGATCTCACTTGGTTTCCCAACTACGCTTATTCAAAGCAGATACTTAGATACTTGACTCCACTGGCTCCCCTCCACAATGCTCACTTCTCTGGGGTAGCCAAGCACCAATCCCCATAAAAAATCCCTGTGGCGAACTTTGTATCTCTACTAAGAACCGTATGAATGTGAGACGACATCAGAGGTCTGACCTTCTATTCCAATAACTAAAAGGTTTTTGGTTTCTAACACAAAAAGGTGTCTAGTAAGGGAATTTGTTCAGGTGGCTATAATCATCAACGTGTTATGCTCCATTAAATGGAAGGCCTCCCACCCTATACAAGTTGTGCTCTATAGGGTTAATAGGGAGTCATAACATTGTTATAGAAGGGTGTAACACCCGTTGCTTGCAAATTTTGTCACAAAACTTTTATTTATAGTGGCTTGGAAGAGCTTGGATTTATCCCATTACCACTTGGGTTATTCCCTCTCGCTTGGCCTTATGGGCTAATTGGGAGGCAGGCCCTCTAAAAGATAAAACAAAGAGAGCCTATTGCTCAAGACTCAAAAGACACTTGTTAATTTTAGAGCACCAATTGAAGTGTTTTGCTAGACTAAAGAAGATAAAGAAAGCAATTTCAAAATCAAATCTTTTCCAAAGGTCCTGCACCAAACTTATTAGTAGTTGTGAAATCATACCCCTCCTGCAAGCACACAAGTTGGGTAAATTTTTAGAAATCCCAAATGACTTTGTGAAATAGGAACCTTTGACAATACATTTTTTTTTCTTTTTCTTTTTAAATAGTTGCACCACTTTGTTAGTCTGTACAAAAAAGATTAGGGTAAAACCAAAATCTAAAAACCCTAAAATAAAGAAAACTAAAAACACAGATGAAGCTATACCAGACACAGATGCAGAAATATGACATAGACGTAGAAACAGGGCACCCATACACGATTTTAGGAACCCAAACCTGCAAAACAAATAGAAAAAGCATAGATGAAGAAATAGCTTGCGCAAACATGATTTTCGAACAAGGACACGAAAATAAATGTTGCATACGTGATTTCCTAAAAATCTAACTTGCAAAATAGAAAAACAACCCTGCAAAATAGAAACACAATAATAAAAAACCTAGACGTGGAAATACATCAAAAAAGTGACAATAAATAACCCAAATGCGATTTTTGGATCTGAGATTTGCAAAACAAATAGACAAATCAGAAACAATGCCAAAATCATCACAGATGCATAGATCAAGCAATAACGTGGTAAGATTAGTTGCAGACGCAGAATATCAGAGAATCGACGCAAAATCCAACTTGCAACTTTTTAAAAACACAAATCTGCAAACAAGATGTCAAAATAAAAAGGGACAAGAGTCCCATCGAGCGTGCCAAAATGTATACGTTGAAAATGGATGATGAAAATAATAATATTGAAAGACTAACAAAGATCCAGCCACAAAAACCCTAGCCTAACAATGAAAAGCATCCACCATACACAAATGAAGATACCTAAGATCATGCAAATAAATAATAACAAAACAAGATATACCATTCATATGTCTAGTAGGGTTTCAATCTCCATTGTCTCCTATCTCTATTGATCTTGTTTGATATATTTTCTCTCAGATTTTATGTGTGCACAAGAGCTCAACAAAGAACTAATTATAGTTGATAGATTGATCACTTCAAGGCTTGATTGATGCTATCATTAGGGTTGATAATGAAGGAGATTATCCTCTTATATAGAGAACACTGTAAGAAATGGAGGGATAAGATTAAGAGGTGTAAAGATAAATGGGCGGCTGGGATTAAAGGGTAGGTAGAGGGAATAATTAAATGATAAAGGGGGGTAGGTAAGAGAAGAATTAAGAGATGAATGACATGTGTCATGGGTAGAAAAGGCTAATGAATTAGTTAAATAAATAAAGATTTATTTAATTAATAGAGGAACTGGGATCAATTAAATATATAAAAAATTTATTTAATTTAGGAAAAGGACAATTTAAATAAATAAAAGTATGTATTTTAATTAGAAAAAGGCTTAGAAGAAGATAAATGAATTAATTAAACAAATAAATATTTATTTAATTAATAGAAGACTTTGATAAACTTATAAGGCACTGATAGGTGGGGTGAATCAGTGCAAGCAAAAACAATGTGAATCTGATCACCAACTTAAATAACTTAAAAATTAATAAGCATAAGAGGAATATCACCACATAAGATAATGCCCAATAAAACAAATTCCACATAACACAAGAGATTTATACTTGGAAACCCAAAAGGGAAAAACCATGGTGAGAGTTAATACCCATAAGATTCACTATCTGCAGGATAGAAATCTTGACCGGTTAAGGTCTTACAAACATGCCCTGTTAGGAGTAGACCCGGTTAGGAGTCACTTGGTTAAGGGATTTAAATGATTAGCCCTGTTAGGAGCTTTGACCTATTAGGATCAACCTCACAAGAGGATTTAACACTCTGATCTAGAGTTACCCGGTTAAGGGGTTTACAAAGTGAGGCATGTTAGGACCTACCCGGTTAGGGGATTTTATTGCTATAATTGTTAGGATAACAACAGTTCAAATGATCTTCATATAAAACCTCTATGTCTGATAAGATCTGCTTTAGATCCTCAAAACATCAATAACACATCAATATAGAGCTTCCTTAAACACTGCACAATCACAATCTCAAAATTCACCTTCGATCTTATTTATATCTCATAACTCATCACACTTTTAATAGACATCAACTAAGTCGGCTACAACCTTGGAACAATTTCCTAGGTTCAATGAATCGAGGAAAAATAATATTATATGCCAAACTTATGTCAGCCGCCGACATAACAAATCAAAACCTATCATTTTATTGATTTAAGTAACTTTCTCACTACTGGTTAAGTGTTCATCAGAATACTTGATCTGTACATCAAATCACACTTGTCCAGTTGAATCAACCAATGTGGTCATGAACATAGCTCCAAATACCTATCTCCATCACTCCTATAAAACCACATCATTCAACTCTTCATTAATTTCCTGTATCGGTTGCATGAATGCAACTCTGTCTTTGTTTACTAGTTAAGAACCTATTTGCCGGTTCACTGGTAAACTGTCATCTATACCGGTTATACCTTACTGGTTGGCTTCAAAGACTTAGATGACCACAAAAATATTGTTTCCATCAATGAAAACACAAGACTTAGTCATCAAACATGAATCTCAATCTCTTCATCATATTCACCAATCAGTCATTTACCAGTTCAGTCAAATGCCAACAGACTTAGGATAAAATAATTAAATAAATAAAATATTTATTTAATTGGACAGGATAATTTTAGGTGTTTATATATATCAATTCGCATTCTTGTAGCTAGGGTTTTGCATTCGTCTATTAAAATAGGAGGTTTTTTGTTTCTGGTTTTTCTTTCTTGCTTTGGTTTTCTGGTGTTACTGATAATTTTGTCTGCAATGTGTGGTGGGAAAAATAGAGAAGGCTCAATCGGTCCAATATTTATTTTGAAACTACTACTATGTGTGATTGCAAGATCTCTTAGAGTGCAAATCACACTTCAATTTTGGTGCTTAAAATGGACATTCATGTATCTCATATTTCATTTGGTGCCTAAAATGGACATGCATGTATCTCACATTTGAATTTTAGTACTTAAAATTGACATGAACATGTGAATCTTACAGCTCAATTTTGGGTTTAAAAAGGACATGCACCTGACTTATGAGTAGGTTATCTCACACGTTTCAATATATTAAGGGAAAGAATTTTTGAGCACTTTCTCTCTGTCTAGAGTGGTCCTACTATTAACACACACTATCCTCTCCCTTGGCTTTTGTGGACCTAGGTGCAAGAGAAAAGTTTTAACGACACTCAAAATTTTATTATTTAGAAATTAGGGTCTACCTTTTGGAACCCTGCTAGTTCTAGAAGGAAATAACCCAAGCGATACTCTCTTTCAGTCTGCTATATAAATATTCATGATTTGGGTGAAAATCATAAATCAACTAGTGCCTCTATGCTATATTGATGGTTTTCCTCAATATCGACATGCAAATACTTTATGGTCTTGATGAAAGTCAAAATCCTCTGGTGCTTGTATGCTTGATGCGTAAGAACATGTGTTCTATAGGCTAGGATATCTCTTAAATGAGCTAGCCACCACATGTATAACCACCCAATTTACCCTAAAAGTTCCCCCACTATGAACCAAATTTAGTATCCAAAAATCCTTATGTTTGATGATTCAGGGTGTGCGTATCGTACCCCATAGATACCTCTCATGTACCCTTCCTAATGAGACACAAATCCCCCAGTGATAAGATCCTCAAATCTTCAAGGTAAGAGAAACTGACATGCCCGAGAAGTGTGTATCATTGAATGGAGCTAGTGCTACCAGATTCTCTATTTGACCATTTTGTTTGGGTATTTCGTAGAGGCCTCATTTAATGGTGTCCACTTTCTAGCTTAGGTATATGTTTGTTGTGATTTTTTATATATCGCTCATGTTTTGAACCACTATAGAGTTAGTTTTTATCTTGGGGTAATCTAGGCCCTTTACCTTGCATAACTCTGGTTCATATAGTGTGTTAGAACAAAAATCATTTGGCCATACTTATCTAAAAACTGTGTCCTCAAAATCAGAAAATCTGTTACTCAAACAAAATCACTTCAACAATTTGATCAAACAACAACAATCCAAACAATATCCTCACTTTTGAAACAAGATAAATCTATTGGCAATTGACAATCAATTGGTTGGTTTCGTTATGTTGTCATTGATGGCAATGTGGCAGTTTATTCTGGCTTCATGTTTTGGGTTAGTTGTGTACTGACTGGCACTTCACTAGCACCGATAGGTTGGAAGGAATTCTTAGGTCACCGACAATTCATGCTGACATGGTTTAAAATCAGGTTATCGGTATTGAAGGCCGACATCTTTTGGATCTGGCATCGACAATTGTTTTTGATATTCATGTATTTATGTTATCTAGCCGACATGTATATTGATATTGTAATTATCTTTGTAAGCCGACATAAGGCATGATAAATTGTATAGGGTATATAGGTCAGTTGGCTAGATTATTTTGATATGTGATGAATATATAGATGATGATAAGGATGTGAATATGGATGGATAGTAGATGCAAAATATATGAGAGAAATTATGTATGAGAGGATATTTTTGTAAAGGGGTATCCCGGTAAAGGGTTAAGGGTTTCAAATCGGAACAGATAGAGCTTAACCAAAACTATACTCAGGCATAGAAGATCCTATCTTTGCAGTTCATTCATTTCTTCGGATTGTAGTCTGGATTTGTATGTAGTCAGTGAGGCTCCTTTTGTGATCGAGCAGTGTGATCTAGGTTGTAAGCCTTCCTGCAAGTGCAGGTCCCTATATTTTATAATATCTCTTCATATGGCCAGTGCATTGATATTGTGGGTCACAAATCCCTCCATGGTTTTTTGTCTTTGAGGTTTTCCATGTATATTTTGTGTGTTATGGTGTTCATTTATGTGATTGGCTTATTGGTTGCTTTAGTTCTTTCAAATCTATATGTACTGGTATACCAGTTGGTGTATGCATGTTTTAATAAGGCTAAAATTGATAGTTCCTATATCACAATGATTCACCCCCCTCTCAGTTTTATTGGATTCCAATAATTGGTATCAGAGCCTTGTGCCTCATAGGAATTTTAATAGCTTGAGGGGGATACTAAATCCGGAATCCATGGATATGGGTTTGGAAAAGGAGCTTGAGATGGCACTTGAAGATTATGATGCTAAAAGGATGAAGAAATTCAAGCTACAAGATGAATTGAATTCTGCTAAGGAATTCATTCTTGTCCTACAGGAGAGGTTGTCATCTGTTCAAGCTAGGAGGAAGGAACTTTTGCAAAATTAGGATGATGAAGAGAAAGATGCACTTAAGGAACAGTGTCAAAAGTTGAGTCAGGAGAACATGGTCATGAGAAATTAAATTCAAGCTATAATCATGAGAATATCTAAAGAGATTGAAGACCAAAAGAAAAAAGGAAGAAAATCTTACTAAATCTCTGAAGAACAAATTTGAAGAATGTGGTAGGTTGGTTCATGAGAATGATATGTTGAGAACTGATTTAGTACAATCCCAGAGTAATGAACAAGAGATTAAGATATACATGATAATTCTGAGAGATGATCTGACTATTGCAAGTGAGTATAAAGAAAAATAAAAGATTAGTTCAACACAACTAGATGAGTTATTGAAGAGACAAAGGCAGAATGGAGATTCCAGTGGACTTGGATTTGATTAAGGACAAAGTTTTGGTACTGCAAATGAAGATCAAAATCATAAGGCACCGGTAAGGTAGTTTAATGCATATAAATTTAATGGTGGATGTTTTGTTTGTAATAAATTTGGTCACATGGCTAGGCAATGTAGAAACAGAGAAAATTAGAACCCTGATTCTACTCCCGGTCAATGTTCTAAATGTAATAAGTATGGTCATAAGACATAAGATTGTAGAATGAATGTTAAATGCTATGCATGTGGAAAATTTGGACTTATGGATAATTAGTGCAGGTCAAGAAATTACACCAGTTTTAGCAAAGCCATTCAAAAGAACAATGTTTCATGCTATGCATGTAATGAGGTTGGACATATTGCTAAATTCTGTAGAAGTAGAAATCCATCAGTTGGCAATGGAGGATCAAATGAGAAAGGGAAAGAAAAGGTTAATGAAATTTGACAAGATCATACCCAGAGATGGGTCAAGAAGTCTGAAGAACAATCTGTAGATGGGAATGCTCCAATTACTTGTCTGACAGAGGAGGTTTCTCCTACATTGATAGGAAGCTCAATCGGTAACTAAGGCAGGTGCCTTAGGGGTAGGCAAAATTCATGAAGATGTTGTATATGCACCGGTAAGAGGTTCTGGTAGATGTTCCAGATATTGGAGATGCTTATCCAACATGGAGATGTTTAACCGAGATCTGGTATCTTCCACCAGTAGTCATTGATGTCAATGAAAGATTAGGGTTTTTCTTGGAGGATAAAAGGTTGAAACTACTTCATTTTTTATCACCTTGTATTCAGAGAAATTCAAAGCAATTCAGGGTGATTCAATGTGATAATATATCTTCGTGAGAGATTTCACCAGCAATTGGAAGAGGTCTTTAGGGTTTTTCATCAAAAACAATTCACAGGTATTTATCTTCAATCATGGAAGTAGGATCATCATTTGTTCCTATCTTTGTTGCAAATCCGACTGTATTTGAGGTCAAGGACCATACTAGGCTGATTTTCAAGCAATATCTGCATGTGGCTACCCTAGACGATTTGGTTGGCACTTTTTCCTGTGTCCCCAATGGAGTCATATATGTTGAATATGTAAGAGCTTATATCCATTGTCATATTGAGGATTTGGGAATGACTGATATCAAAAGCATGTACATGAAGGAGTTAATGTGAGATTCTGGAAAGATTAAACCTAAATACTAGCATATTGTTGATCTAGGGTTTATCGACATTCTAGATATTCTGAAATTCAAAGATGAAATTGTTAGGTATGTTTTGAACAGAGTGCATGGAGATTTTATCTAGCTAGATAGACCTTATAATATTACAAAGGAGGCCATCAGAGCGATCACTGGTTTAGTACAGGTTGGACAACGTTCGGAAAATAAAATTTCAAATGATCAGGTTAACAAGATTACCAACGCAAAATTTGATAGGAGGTCAATGAGAATCAGTACTATCACCGATACAGACATCAAATTTGGAAGCATGGTCATCAGTTACAAGGTAACACAATCAAACCAACTGAATTTATTTCTAGCTCCTACATTTATGCAACTTATAAGATGATGAGGGAGAATGAGAAGATAGATTTATGTGGTTGGATGTTAGATGAACTACTGATTAACCTAGGAAAGATTAAACGAGAAAAGAAGGGAACTTTTTGGTATGGTAACCTAATTCTCTTCTTAATGCTATTTTTCATCAATGAGACTCTCTCTTTTGGGAAGAGACAATGGTCATTTGATATCCTGGTAGGGAGGCAACTGAAACAGTCAATTGCTTCATTGGGCAATCAAGGAGATGCCCAAGTATGGGGATATTTTAAAGAATTTCAAAAGGATATTAATTATAGGATGAGGGTTCCAAAGCACATTGTTGAGAAATACTCAATCGACATATGCTTCATGGCTAAGAAAGATGAAACACTCATGAAAGCAGTCAAACCCTGGAAGATCTGGATTGAGGAGATAGGTTATGATGTTGATGCACAGATCCTTGATGTCTATGCATAGATGCTAATTGATGCACCGGTAGATGAAATTGTAAAAACCTTTGGCATTGCTAAGAAAAAGACTCAAGAGGTTGAAACTGAGTTCAACCAGAAGAAGAGAGAGAAGCAGGAAGGAAAGGAAAGCAAGTTTGTTGAGAAAGTTTCACAAGACATCAAAGCATTGATTGATGTCATCTTGGAGAAAGACAGGAAGAGAAAAGAACCAGAAGTATTCATTGAGCCTATTGTAGCTGAATCTGAATCTAAAGATGACACAACCCTGGCATTCAAAAGGGTAATAAGGAAGAAAACAAAAGAAACCAAGGTAGAGGCTAAAAAGAAACTGGTTAGGAAAGTTACATTCAAGTTACCGACACAGAAACAAGCTCCAAAAGAAACACCTTTAGCTCCATCCAATACTGGAAGAAGGAAGAAGAAGGATGACATGGATCCAGCAATTGAATCTGGTAATATAACTATCATTCCACTAAAAACTTGTGCATAATTAGTTGATGAGATCACTAAAGATGGTATGTTAAAGAATGTATAATTTTAATATAAAAAATTTAGAGAATGATGAACAAAGAGAAGTAGAGGAAGCAGTTTTGCTATATTTGGATATTTATAAGAAAGCCTTGATAGAAATTGAAAACCAAATATTAGCACAATTGTATGATATGTTAGATGTTATAAGACTATCAACAATGCAAGAAGACAAGCATATAAAAATTCAAGAGTTGTTATCTGTTTGTGTTTCTATTGCACCAGAGGAGATGGATAAGACACTTAAGGTGGTAGATAGGAAAATCTTTAACAACAAACATAGAATGAGAGTAAATGAGATAATCAAGGATACCCAAAAGGCATGGGTTATGTTCTTTGAAGAGAACCATGGTTTTTATACTTTACCGAAATCTAAGACAGATATTGTAGACATCCTGGTTGAAGGAAAAGGAAAGGGTATTATGGGTACTTCACCCTCAATTTTGAAAAACATTAAGATAGTGGAAATTAAGCCCCCAGTAGATACAAATGTACAGATAAATGCTGAGATATCGGTAAATATAGAGAGTGTAAAGCTTGATAATGTACATGATACTAATGTTGAGGATAATAGCCCTCCGGATACAAAGTATAGGATGAGGTTATAGTTCCTAGGGAGGAACCGATAGTTACTGAGACTGCACCAAGTGGCGATGCCACCGGTGCAAGTGAGGAAGCTATAAAGGATAAATCATCAGAGGAGAAGAAAGAGGAATCCGACAGGGAACCAGTAGTTAGTCCATCATTGTTGTAAATTGACACCTCACAAGTTGAAAATAAAAGCATAACCGAGATGAGTTCTACTGAACTCATGATGATGGTTGCATAGAAAGTGTTGAAGGAAGGATCTATGGATAAAGGGATTATTGAGAAGTCTATCATTGTTTTGCATAGACTAGTCCCAGAGTGAAAGTTTAAAAGAGAAGAGAGCCCATCTGACAATCTTAAGACAATTATAGAGCACATTTAAAAGTATTTTCAATCCTTACAAAATATTTTGAACTGGCAAGCACTGGAGAGGTTTACACAGGCAAAGAGAGCTACATTTGATCAAATGATTGAGTTTGAAAGAAAATAAATTAATGAAAAGTTGAAATTGATAGATAATTCTTTAAATAAATGTACAAATATTTACAGAGTATGTTGTAACATAGATTGTCTTACAGTTAATTTGGTTAAGAGGATTAAGGAAACTCAGGAGAAAATTGCAGGTATGGCCAATTCTTTTGATGGATTGAATTCATTGACTACATCCATTGATAATCAAATATTGGTTTTGGAAGCCCAAGTTTCTTCTCTTGAGAAAGAAAAAGACAAAGTCATAAGAAGAGCCAGAAGTCTTAGAGGTTTGGTGAGTCTCCGGTTGGATTCACTTAGTGTACATAAGAAGGAGTGTATAGATATGGCTGGTAAGCCCACATCGACAGAGTTAAATGAGAAAGAGTTATTTGCACATATGCTAAATGGACTTGTATCTATTTTTGACACTTTCAAATATGTTTGGGATACATATCTAGAGCTTTTGGAGAGGGTCTATCCAAAAATTTTCAAATATGTTAAGCTTCGATAAGATATTTTGGGGATATTCATTGTACAGTATCTATCATTCTTTGTCCCAGTTTTAGATTTTTGGTATTCTTTTTGGAATTTTGATGGTATTAATGTCAAAGGGGGAGTGATATAGATGTGAAAAATAAAAGGGAGTTGTATACATTAGGGGGAGATATGGAGATATGGAGTATTTTTTATTATGATCATAGATGAATATTCAGCTCAGGGGGAGAAGGTTCTAGATGAAACCGACAATTGGAAACCATGACCATTTGTCACATGAGTGTTGCCATTAATGCCAAAGGGGAAGATTATTGGTAATTGACACTCAATTGGTTGGTTTCACTATGTTGTCATTGATGGCAACATGACAACTTATTCCAACTTCATTTTTTGGGTTAGTTGTGTACCGACAGGCACTTCATCAGCACCAACACCATTACCGGTAGGTTGGAAGGAATTTTTAGGTCACCGACAATGTAGGCCAACATGGTTTAGAATCAGGTTATCAATATTGAAGGTTGACATCTTTTGGATCCAGCATCGACAATTGTTTTTGATATTCATGTATTTATGTTATCTAGTCGACATGTATATTGATATTGTAAATATTTTTCTAAGCTGACATAAGGCATGACACATTATATAGGGTATATAGGTAAGTTTGTGAGATCATTTTTATATATGATGAATATGTAGATGATGATAAGGATGCGAATATAGATGGATAGCAGATGTGAAATATATGAGAGAGATTATGTATGAGAGGATATTTTTATAAAGGGGTGTTGCGGTAAAGGGTTTAGGGTTTCAGACCGGAACATACAGAGCTTAACCGAAACTGTACTCAATCATAGAAGATGCTATCTTTGTAGTTCAATCATTTCTTTGGATTGTAGTTTAGATTTGTATGTATTCAGTGAGGCTCCTTTTGTTATTGAGTAGTGTGCTCTAGGCTACAAGCCTTCTTGCAAGTGCAGGGCCCTATATTTTATAATATCTCTTCATATGGCCAGTGGATTGATATTGTGGGTCACAAATCCCACCATAGTTTTTTCTCTTTGAGTTTTTCCACGTATAATGCTATGTGTTATGGTGTTCATTTATGTGATTGTCTTATTGGTTGCTTTACTTCTTTCAAATCTATATATACCGATATACTGGTTGGTGTATGCATGTTTTTATAAGGCTAAAATTGATAGTTCTAGTATAAAACTGATTCACCCCCCCCCCCCCCCCCTCTTAGTGTTATTGGATTCCAACACTAACTCCTTCTTTAGAAACACCGTAGGAGTTTTATCATGTTTATAAAAAGTCCCCTACAACCATTAAAAAATTTATTTGTGAGGTTTACTTGCATAATTATGTTGTTCCTAGTGATGCTGACTAGAATCCTTTGCTTTATATTGGAGACATTCAACTCAAATCTCTCATGTCATGGATCCAAAATGAAATTACCAGGGGAGAACAATTTAGGATGTACGTGAAGGATGAAGTTGATCTCCCACTGCCATTAAGAGCCAAATCAAGGGATCCAAGACACCTTTATTATGATTGGCAGAAAATTTTGTATAAACTAAAGTATGCGAATAATATTCAACCCATGATAGAAGAAGTATTCCAAGAATATGAGCAGATAGCTGCAACTGAGGGTCAGGTAGCAATTAGACATTTAGTGTAGCATTGAAATATTCTGGCAGGTGAGTTGAAACAATCTGAGCCGCATTCATTGCCAAACTATCATGCAACACTCAAACGGGCACCCAAATATATATATATATATATATATATATATATATATATATATATATATATATATATATAGGTAGAACAAAAGAAAAACATTGGTTTCTCCTTAATTTTCAGCCACCTGTCCTTCTATGGACTCTAATGGGATGTAGGGATAATGACCCACCTTATAATGAACATTAGAGCACACCACATGGACATGGTTGGAGAAGATGAAAGGATTTTATTGGAGCTTGTCTACAGGAGGATCTGGATAGGTTACCCCCAACAATTTCAAAATTATTGCAAGGATTAGGAACTTTCCTATTGCTGGAGGACCAACAACAAACTAGGTTGGGGGGTAATGATGAGCCAAAATAATGGCTCCATTTTGTCAAATCTTGTCATGAAACTCTTGTTTTGATAATATGTTTGGGTCATAGGACTTTCCTTATTGATGTCTTTTTCTAGTATTTCTAGACCTGATTTATCCTATACCTAAGGTTGTTGACTAGTGATCTTTATACAGTTAATCTATGCAAATTATCTAAATTATATGGTTTAATTTATGCTATATTAACATCAATACATACACATGTCTTTGTGCACGTTAAAGCCATGATGCAGGGCCAGATAAGATAAAAAGGTGATTAAGCTCGCGGTTTAAAGACGCGTCAATATGTCGCTGGATGCAGACCTAGTCAAAGTGGAGCAGCATTTAAGAAGGTCATAATCAATTGATTGCTTCCTCAGCAGAGTGATCTGTGGAAGCATTAATGATTGTTCCTAATGGAACATAAATCCAGGAAGGAGGTTACGCTATATTTTCTCAGTAGTAGAACAATTGTTGTTGTTCTGCATTTATGTGCTAACTTCTTCTTCTAGTGTAATTATTTATGTTTGCCTATTCCTTTGGGACATGGGTTGATCAGTTAGGAGTTTGTTATAATCTTTCCTATAAATAAAAGGTCTCTATCTTCTCACAGGAGTAAGAAGGGAGAACAACCATAGAGTTAGTAATATTCAGTTTTCCAACTTATGTATGTGCAGTCAATTTGAAGTAAATAAAAATAATGGTATTATGAGTTTATCAATTGTTATTTGAGTTCTGGATATACTCATTCAAGGGGGGCCACTTGGTGAGTAGTTCCCATGTGTTATTCAGTTAATTTCCATTCTGTTATAGTTGATGTTTTGGTATTAGGTTGTTCCTACATCCACTGGAAACAACTCCTGTGTCTGTTCCTGTAGCCAAAGCAGGTAGAGTAGTCCCTGTCTATTGTCCAAAACATTGTCCTTAGCAGTATTTTCTTAAGTTATTTTCATTTGTGATTTTTAATATAGTATTAAGTTATCATGATTTTGTATATTTGTTTCAGAGAGTTTCTTTTTTCAATAGTAGAGTAAAATGGTTGCAATTTGAGTTTTAGTGCACATACAATGCTAGCCCATTTCAAGTTTACATCCTTGGTCAATAAAGTAAATGAACCTTTTCTACAGGAAAGGTAGTTATTCAGTAAGGATGTTTTATCTCTGAGCTAAGTCTTTAGACCATAGTTTCTATTCCAATTGCAAGGACCAACACCAAGTAGGGTCTGATCCCCATTGTCTCCAATCTCCATTAATCTTGTATGATATATTTTCTCTTAGATTTTGTATGTGCACAAGAGCTCAAAAAAGAATGGATTGTGGTACTCACAATACTCATTATTCGACCATGCATGTTTCACTTTTGGTTCATAAGGTGGATTTTATGGTATTGTTTTGATTAAGTAAAAATAGGTTTTTGAAAGGAACCCAAACCTTTTACATATCAAGAAATAGATAAAGCATTAAAGTAGAAAAAAACCATTCCTGATCACCCAAACAAAAAACAGTTTCACTTTTGGTTCATAAGGTCGATTTTCTGGTATTGTTGTAATCTTGTTTGCAACCGATTTCTTAAATGATGTCTCAATCGTCTTTCCCAATGGAGTGTATTTTTTTGGAGGCTTTGATGAACTTTGACAATTTACTTAATTGTTTGTATTGGATGAATGTGCACCAGGGAAAGTCATCTTTTGTTTCACCATATTTGCATCTACTACCCCATCATTGACTATGCTCTTGTTCTTGTTCCAAAAACAATGTTTATCTTTCCCATTTGATTCCTCTTTGTTATCCTTGAATAGCTTAATGGTGCCTTGTTCAATAAGGACTTTATCAATTGTTAATCCCTCTTCAATGACTTCCTTAAAAGTGGACAAACAAGCTTTGCTTAGTTCATATCCAATATCCTTGTTGACATTTTGAGTGAAAATTTCCACCATTTGTTTTTATGGGATATCACAAGATCATCGACTAGCAAGACCTCTCCATTGTTGTAAGAATGAAGAAAAGGACTCTCCATTTTTCTGCTTGGTATTACACAAAATAGATACTATCACATCTGTTTCAATATTGTATGACAAGTGTTGTATGAAAGCTTCTACTAGACCACTCTATGACTTAATTCTAGGTGGGAGTTGTGAGAATCATTCCATAGCTTTTCCACCTAAAATTTGTGGGAACAACCTCATCAAGTATGTTTCTTCAAGCAAGCTGTGAAAATTTCTCTTATATGTTCCTTAGGATCTCCCTTGCCTCTATACTTATCAAATTTTGGTGTCACAAAATGTGGAGGAAATGGAGGCATTGGAATACTTCTGTCAAATGGATAAGGACACATGTATTTCATTGTGTATTCTTGCTTTGGTGCATTCATGTTTGCCATTTGTTTTTGGAAATCCTTGATTTATTGTTGGTGTATTTGTCCTCCATGCAAAACTTCAACCACGGGGTTGTTCATGAGAATCTCTAGTAAAATTGGCTTGAGTATAGGTGTTGGTAACTTTAGGTCTTTTAAATAAAGACGAGGGTGACTCAGGCACGAAACACTATCTCCTATAACCACCATTATGTCCTCTAGGATTTTCATTTGTTCGATTCACCTGATTTGGATCCTCTTCTAAAATTTGTGACATATCAAAATCATGAGGTAGTCTTATTCCACTTTATGCCATGACTTGAAAGAAGTATTGTCTATCTCTTCTCATGATTTCTTCAATCAATCTATTAAACCTTGGATCTAGGATATTCTCTTCAATGTCTGCAGAAGTAATGGATGCATTGTCATTACCATTATTGTTCTCATTGTCATTGTTTGTTATATTGTTGTGATTCTCAAATGGATTGTAAAACTCATCTCCATAAAACTCATAGGTACTCATGTTGAGAGATCTTAGAGCTTCCTCGACTTCTCTTCTAGACCTTTGTGAATGGCTTTCAACCATAACTAAACTTTGGCTAAAATGAAAGATGGAAGAAAATGTGAAGACTATGGAAGAACAAGAAGTAATATGAGATGAAATCAATCTAGGGTTGTCTTTCAATGTCCAAAAATTGTAAGTCCAAGATATGTGTGATCTAAAGTAAGGTGTGGCTTCCAAAGATATGATAGATCTCTTGATGAGGTAAGTTGACCTTAAGTAAAGAAAACCAAGTGGGACCCTAAGATGATAGATCTAATGCGTGAACCACCTAGTGATATGTTGTAGTATGTTTCCAAGATATGATTAGGACAACAAAGTAACCTTTTGGATCTACTTTGAAAGGTGTGTATTTGCAAATGAGTGAAAATGGTTGAAAATGTATGACAAGGTTAAGGACTAATTGACTAAAGATGAAGCCCTAAAGGAAGCTGGCTTGGAAGCTCTTTTGATCCCAAAACCTAAGCACTCTTTTCCCTGTTGATAATCATAATTTTTTTTGCAGTTTTGAATAACGCGGACATGTTGTTGTCCTACATAGACATGGTTTTACTTAAGACTGATAATTGTCTTCTACACATACGTGACTTTAAGTAACCTAGACGTAATTTAAAATCACACTATAGTTTTATATGTCACAGATGTGATTTCTGTTGTTTCTAACAATGTTCACTCTCTAATACACAAACATGTTTCTTCTCTGCGTAGATGCGATTTGTCAACACAGGCGCAATTTTAACTGTCACAGATGCGGTTCTGAGAAAATTTTCTTAAACTGTCCAAATATGTAATTGTTTTTTATTAAGGTAAAAATAAATTTTGAAGGGGCCCCAAAACCCTTTAAAAACAAAGCTTAATAGAAAAAGCAACAAGAGACAAAAAGGAATAGGCCAACGAAAAGCCAGCAGAAAATCGTAGAAAACAGACTAAAGCCCCACAAAGCCAGCAAAACCAGCCAGACCCAAGAAGAGAAACAAATTAATTTTTTTCAAGGCATTATCCAAGGTGATCCTAATCCCATGTAGATCTTTGATGTTATCCCTGATAATTGGGAGATCCTTAGCAGAAGTAGCCACAACTTTCTTAACACTTGCCCTGGTCCTCTTAGCAACACCACCAACTGGAGTAGCTTCACCACTGCCAATTTGGATAGTCTCATCATCCATGTCAAGTTCCACCACCGGTTTAGGAGAGTTGGTATGATCAAAGACCTTAGCAATATCCTCCAAGTTTTTAGTGAAAACTGATAGGATATTCGGGATAATGCCCAGCAAATTTTTCATGGCCTCTCTCCCTTCTTCCAGCGATTTAACCATCTCCTCCATATCCTACTTCCATTTTATCTACTCCCTGTCATCATTCTTCCTCTTCTCATCCATATTTTTCCCCTTTTTTCCAGGTTCTTCAAGAGTTCATAGGTCCATCTGTCATAATCCAGTCTCGCCTCAGTGAGTTTTTTAAGGTTATCTAGGAATAACCCTTTATCCGCACTTTCCTTGTCCTCGCTTAAACTGTCCTTAGTCATATCCTTCTCAGGTTCCTTGTTCCTTTCCCTCTTGGAATTCACATCTATTTCCTCATTATCCTTGTAATCCACATCCTCCATAGGATGGCTGTTGTCCTTTCCAGGGCAGTCACTGTGGATAGGGCTTTCATTGTCAAACTCATTATCACCACTTTCTTCCTCAATACCCACCTCCTCATCTTTCCAGCTGTCTTCACCATCGAAATCATCCGTCTCTATTTCACTGCCTTCTTTTTCAGTTTCCTCTATTTCCATCCCAAGGGCACTCTTTCTTTTTTTGCTAGAAGATGCCTTCTCCTTGCCGGAATCACCTCCCTCCATCTTTCTCTTCCCCGGAGAGGCGGATAACCTCTTGTTTTCCAGCATGGTGAGGGTTTTACAGTTCTCATAAATGAGAAACAAAAGCCCGCAATGGAGAACCGGACTTGAGGGATTCTTACTGTGTTTATTGAGAGACCTCGAAAGGGACCTGAAAAGGTAGTAGGGCAGGGATACCTTTTTGTCATGTCTGAAATGGTTTAAAGGAACAAAGTGGTAGGTGTGGGCCCTAGAGAATCGGCCCTCAACCGTGATATATTCCATTATAGCATTCAAAACCCAGCCCTAGATTTTCTTGATATTAGTAGCTTCATAGTAACCCCCTGTGGCTTTGCCAATTCTATCCCTCTCTTTTTCCTTCCGCGGGAACAGATTAACCTCGTTGTTGGAGACTTTAAGGTCTCTAAAAAAAATTAAGCTCGGTATGGGGCATGCTAGTCACAGTAGCTATGAGGCCCGCATCCAACTTGAAATTAACCCCATAGATTTTAAAGGATTCATTACACCAATTTTCAGAAATTTTGGAAAAGGCAAGATTTACCCTACCTTTGTCATAATCTACTAACTTCTCCATAAAGCTTGTAGATTTACCCTACTTTCAGCATCACTTTCCATGTTGACATATTATCTGGTTCCTCCCTCCTTAAATCTCCTCCCATCTTCAAATTTGGATTATCAGCTCTGTTCCTCTGCAAACTCAGCACTTCTTTCCTGTAGTTACTTGAGATTTTGAACTGGGTGACCCACAAAGCGTGTGGCGTATTATAAGAAATGGTTGGGGATCTACCACTTTTCCAGGTAATAATTACCTTTCCATCAAGGCATAACTTATTCATATTCTCTATCATGATTATGCGGTCCTTCCCTCCCCATATATCCGTCCTTTCTAAGGAGCTCTTTAATGTTTATGTTGACATCTTTCCTGTACCAAATCATTTGGGAATCAAAATTAACACCTAGGTTCGCCAGACAGTCCACCACCATATTTTTTTCTCTAAAGGCATGTTGAATTATAATATCTTTAAAACTAGCAATAATTTCCCTAGCTTTCATGATAGTACTTTCAATTGACCATGATGGCTCCGACTCCCCCTTCAAACACTTAATAATATTAAGCGAGTCTCCCTCGAGCCATAATTTATCATGATTAAGATTCTTGGCTAAAATTAAGGTGTTCAGGGTAGCTGAGGCTTCGGCAAAATCACTTATTTGACTCCCCAAAGGACCAGCCACCACCACTAAGCAACTTCCAGCAAAATTCTTGACAATGCCCCCATATCCAGCTTTACCCAAATTCCCCTTAGAGGCCCGATCAAAGTTAGCCTTAATCCATCCCTGAGGAGGAAAACACCAAATGAGACCTTCTCTTCCCTTTTCCTTGCTAGTAGGAGTAGTAGAGAATTTCCACTTGTCTTTGAAGTCTTCTTTAGTAGGTGGTCCATAATCAGTACCATAGATACATTCAAATATACTCCTGTAAATTTTATCCACCACCACTTCAGGAATAGCACTTTTATCCCTAAAAATCCTATTGTTGTGCTCTTTTCAAATATTCCAGATAACATTCAGAAGAGTAAGTCTCCAAGTCTCAACAATCTTAGGATTAGAATTGGGGCAGTGCCATTGCTGCCAGGATTCCCCTAGGGAGTTTGGAAAAACCCAGCTCAAGTTCCACCTTCTTAAGATGATTTTCCAGATTTCTTGGCTAAAAGTACATTGATTAAGAATATGGCAGGCAGTCTCTTCTTCCCTGCAACAAAGAGAACACTTGTTAGGAAAAACAAAACCTCTCTTTTGAAGGTTTTCCAAGGTTAAAACCTTGTTTTGGATGAAAATCCAAAAAAAGATATTAACGTTAGGAACTAACTTCTTGTTCTAGACTTTAGCCCAAATAGGAATTTCTTCCATGGATTCATTATGGATAGCCACAGCCGAGGAAATAGAGTATTTCCCATCCAGGGTTTCCCTCCATATCAATCTGTCATCTTTTTTGTCTCTAGGAACTTTAGTAGAGAGAGCAATCTGAAGGAACTTAAGCCCCAGACACTACTGGCTAAAATCAATCCAATTCCCATTTCTCCAGTAGTCTCTAACCAGCTCCCCAAACCTTCTTTTGAACCAGTCTTTCCATTCATTAAGGATTGGAACTTCCTCCAGAGGTTTGTCCAATATCCACCTATCTTCCCAAAATCTTATTCTCCTACCATCCCCAAGGTTCCAAATGTGTCCAGCAGTAGCCCAGCTTTTAGCTGATTGAACAACATTCCAAATAGCCGAACCTTCAACAATAAAAGAATCGTCTAAGAATTTTTCCTCAGAAGGTTGCATATAAAGATATTTGTTTTTCTAGATAGAGTTCCATTCTCTTTCCTCCCCTTTCATTCTCTAAATTTGTTTGGCTAGTAAATCCTTATTCATGGAGCTAATATTCCTTAAACCCAACCCACCCAAGGCCTTAGGAGAACAAATTTTATTCCAAGAAATAAGGGGAATTCTTTTTTTGACTTCCACCCCTGACCAAAGAAACTTTTTTTGGATTCTTTCAATAGTTTCTGCAAATTTTCTGGGGATTTTGAACAAGCTGAGAGCATAAACAGGTAGGTTTTGGAGAGTGGCTTTAAGTAGAGTAACTTTACCCGCTTAACTAAGGACAACCCCTTTCCAACCAGCAAGTTTTGAGTTAAATCTATCCACCAGCTTATTCTAGAAAGAATCCTCAGGCTTAATACACAGAGGAAGCCCCAAATAAGAAGAGGGAAGCTCAGAAATTTTGCAACCAAGAATTCTTTCAATCCTTAGTTGCCTTTAAACAGAGGTGTTGATGAAGAACAAAGAACTTTTATCCCAATTAATTTTTGGCCAGAGGTAGATTCATAAGTAGTCAACACCTTCTTCATGTTTTTAGCTTCCAAGATGGAAGCTTCCCCCATAGTAATAGAATCATCAACAAACTGTTCATGAGAACAAGTGACATTGGTTTCAGACCCCTAAGATTGCCATCTTCCATATTTTTAAGAATAAATCTACCCAGGCATTTAGCTAAAATAGTAAACAAGATAGGGAATATGGGGTCCCCCTGTCTAAGGCCTCTAGAGCTGTTGAAGAAACTAGATGGGGAACCATTGACAATAATAGCAGAAGAGGAAGTTTCCATAAGTTGAGAGCAAAGCTAAATTACTTTTTCACCAAAACCAAATGCTTTCATGATCCTTAGGAGAAACTGCTAGTTCACTCTATCAAAAGCTTTACCCATGTTTAACTTCAGGAAGAAACCCTGATTATTAACCACTTTTAGGGAGTGGATATTTTCATGAACAGATATGATGGAATCCAGAATCTATCTACCGAGGACAAAGCCATTCTGCTGGATGGAGATAATTCTTGGAAGAATTTCCAGCAACTTGGAAGTCAGAACCTTGGATAAAATCTTGTACATAGAGTTTCACAGACTAATGGGTCTAAACTTATTGAGAGAGTCAGCACCTGGGATCTTCGGAATAAGGACAATGAAGGTAGCATTCAGTTCCTTTAGGAGCCTTCTAGAGCCAAAGAATTCTTTAACACCATTGTAGATGTCAGCCTCCACGATGTGCCAAAAATTTTGGAAGAAAAACATTGGAAAACCGTCCGGTCTAGGGGATTTATCTCCCTGAAAAGAAAACACCACCTTTTTGATTTCCTGATTAGAGGGAATACAGGATAAAAAGTTATTATCATCAATAGTCAGGGTAAAAGGAATAGCTTGCAAGAGGATGTTTTGATTACTAATATCCAGGTTATCCACTTCTCCCAACAGGGTGCCAAAATATTCCATAGCTTCCTTTCTAATATCATTATCCTCCGTTAAGATCCCTTTATTACAGGATAATCTAGATATCCTATTAGCTGCCCTATGCTTAAGAGAAGTTAAGTGAAAAAACTGGGTATTTTTATCACCTTCCTTCAAGAACAAGGCTCTTGATCTTTGTCTCCAGAATGTTTCTTCATTAGAAATAATGGTGTGGTATTTAGACAAAAGAACATTTTCTGCCACCCTAAGTTCTTTAGACAACCCAAACTCTTGGATTCTATCCTGAACATCTTTAATTTCAGTTTTAATTTGAGTTTTACTCTTGAAAATATCCCCAAAATTCTCTGTGTTCCAGATTTTGATTTAGCCTTTAAAATATTGAGCTTTTTAGCTATTCTAAAGAGAGTCGTACCCTCAACCTCAGAATTCCACCAATCAGCGATACAAGCTTCCAAAGAGGGGTGGGATAACCACACTTTTTCAAATCTGAAAGGGAAGTTTCTCTTAGCCGAAAAAGAGTTTGCAGTAAGAGAGATAGGATAACGGTCTCACCCAATTTTCATAACAGAAGCAAGGGAGCAGCTATACTTGGTTAACCACTCAGGAGAAATTAAAGTTCTATCTAACTTTACTTGGATCAGGTCAGCTCCAGTTCTTCTTTTAGACTAGGTGTTGTTAATACCCTGAAGATCCACATCTATATGAGCTTGATCATTGATGAACTCCATAAGGTCTTTTTTCCCATCAAGATGCAAGGGGAGACCTCTCATCTTCTCTTCCTCTTTTAGCGGAGTATTGAAATCTCCCATTATAATCTCGCTTTGATCAACATACTTAAGTCTGTCATCAACAAGGCTTTTCCAATATTTAACTCTCCTAGTTTTGGTGTTAGGCGCGTAGACATTAGTTAACACCCAAACAAAGTTATCCTTAATATGCTCAAGCTGCACTGAGTTCCTATTAAAAGCAGAGATAATTTCCTTTCCTTTGATGGTTTTTTGCTTCCAAAAAATCGCAGTTCCTCCAGAAGCTCCTGTTATGCCCTACATATCTAGTCCCATCATTTTCATTTTTATGAAAATACGGATCCCCTCTTTTGTCTTTTTTTTTAGTTTTTCCTTTGCCTTTTAGTCTTTTCTTTTGTTCACCTCAAAACCCGAGTTCCTGAGGTGGGTTGTTTGCTCGTTTCTGTTTTCTTGTTTGGAAGTTTGGGTTCCCGAACTCCCGAGTTCGCTTTGTATCGTTTCAGAGCATCACTTCGAAACTTTGGGTTCCCGGAGTCCCGAAGTGTTTGTTCATCTTTTGGTTTTCACCCAGAAGTTCAAATTCCCAAACTCCCAGGTTGTTTTTCTGTCTATTTTTCGGAAACTAGGGTCCTCAGGTTCCGAGCTTGTCACTTGTGCATCTTCGTTTTCGTGTATGCGTCCTCTTGTTGGTCGTTGTTGTCGTCTTCGTCGTGCGTTTGTCTTTTTGTTCGTCGTCATTGTCGTTGTCGTTGTCGTCTGGTTGTCTTCATCTTCTATAGGTTGTAGGCTTGGCGTAAGCGTAAAAGATCTACAAAATTTAAAAAAAAGTGAAAAACACAAAATCCCTAAAAATTGAAAAAGCCAAAAATCTAAAAAAAATTTGAAAATTTTGAAAAATAAATAAAAAATTGAAAAACTATTTGAAAATAACAAAAAATCAAATATTTGCAAAAATTCAAAAAAATTAAAAATTAAATAAATCACAAAAACAATAAATAATGCTAGAAACAAATTCAAAAATTTATTTGAATTAAGATTAAGTATTAAAATTGATAAAAGCTATTTTAATGTTTTGATTATTTTAAAATTCAAAACTTATTTAATTTTAACTATGTTAAAATTGGAATTAGTTTAAATTTTAAACATATTTAAAAAATATTAATGTAAATTTTTATTTGCATTTTAATATTTAAAGTTAATTTTAATAAATTTTTAATAAGTTGCAATAAACTTAAAATTAATTGTAAAGTTAAAGTTTAAATTTAGTTTATTTAATTCATAGTTATTTTGAAATTTAAATTTTAAGATTTCTATAAATTAAATAATGTTAAATTTGAAAATTAAAGTTATGATTAGTTTTGGAAATAAAATAAAGTTAAACTTTTTAAAAAAGTTTAGCAAATAAATTTTAAAACTTTCAAAGTTTTAAATAGTCAAACAATGCAATCTTAAGGAGTCTCCAAAACCCTAAAGCACATTTCAGACTCCAGTCCTTCGAAAACACAAAGGAATTAAAATTTTCTAAACTTTGGACTCGGGGGGATCGAAACCCTGAAAACCAAATTGAACAATGAATTGAAACATTCTGGAGTTTCGGACTCTCGGAATATGGAGCAATGTGAATGGCAAATGAATAGCCCAGATTCCTAAAATTCCCAAAAGCCCAAAACCCCGAAGTAACTTCCAGACTCCTAGACTCGGGAAATACTAAGTAAAGGCAATGTAAAACAAAAAAAAAGGATTCCGGAACTCCGGAACTCCGGAGTATTAAAAAAATTATAACTCAAGAGCCCACACTCCCGAAATCCCGAAGTCCCGAGTGATAAAATTCCCGAAATGAAATGCAAAGAAATTAAAAGCAATTTTCGGAACATGAAAGAAATAATTATTTAAAACTCGGAACTCCGGGAGTCCGAAACCCTGGAGCCAACGAAAGGAATGAGTTCGGGATTCCAGACTCCCGAGATATGGAAAAGTTAGTGCGCGAAAGCTCCAAGGTCCGAAATCCCGAAATTTGAATGAACTGAAATCCCAAAATCCATAATGCATAAAACAAGTGTACGCTTCGGAGTTCCAGACTCCCAGGATGGCACAAAAGACCCAAAGCTCTTGCCAAGTACAAAAGCCCGCAACCGTGAAACTCTCGTATCTTCGGGCTCTGCAGGAAATAAGTATGGTTATGAATTAACCCTAGGAAAGGAAAGATGAAATTGGAGATCAAAGCAAGTTTTAATCTGTCGATTCCATCGCGTGAAATAATGAAACCTACAAAAGAGGCTGCAGTTATGAGCTATGATTACAACCAAGATACTAAGCATATGGAGCAATTTAAATATGAAGGCACCCCAGAGTTCTGGACCTCCGGAGTATGGAAGAATCAACTTCCCAAAGCTGGAACTTCATAGTTTTGGAATCCGGAAGACATAATTAGTAACAAATCAAAATGCACTATGATGGAGGATGGCTCCATCAAGAAGGAAAACATAGTAAATAAAAAAAATAATTGATGAAGTCTCTCTCCAGAACTCCGGAACTCCGGACTCGAGTGCGCACAGAGCAAAAATCTCTCTGGAACTCCGTAGTCTTGAACTTCCGGGGCGCACAGAGTAACTAAGTCCAAAACTTTGGAGGCAAGGAAAACCACAATTTTCATGTGATCAGAAGTTTGAAACTCTGCATCTCCGAAATCCCGGAGTCAAAGGAAGAATGCATTGCAACAATGGGGCGTGACTGTGTATGCCGAAGAGTAAGTTGGGGAAATGAGAGTGGTATCTCTGATAAAGTAAATCTGCACTAGTGTAAAGAAAAGTAAGGATCGAACCCAACTGATACACAGGATGAGTAATATCAATGAGGATATGTGCATGGCAATGAAAGCCGATCTAAACGATAAAGTAAATCTCAACTTTATTTAGGACAAACCAAAAATCACGGGCAAAGATATGAAAATGCTAAGTTAGGGCAAATAAAAGGTAAAGGAAGAAAGCAAGCAAGTCAAAATATATTAAATCGATTCATGAAAGTCACAGTTTGCAATTCCTCCAACTTTCCCATAACAAAGCTCTTAAAATGTTTTGAATGTCATTTTAGCATTGGGAATATTTTGGAATAAAGGTCTTTTAGAGAAAAATGGATTTGAATCAAATTTTAAGAAATATAATATTTATTGATTTAAATTCATTCTCCTTTTTATAAATTAATTGTGTTTTATTTTGGCCTTTGTAGGGAAAGTGGAAGATGGGGGCCACCATGGCAAATTAAATAATGATAAAGGGGGTTATTTGCTTTATTGAATTTTTAATTCATTTAAAAATTTAATAAGAATTCTTTTATTATAATTTAAATCTTCATGTAATATTATTTAATTTAAGAGATTTAAGTTATTTTATTTTAAAATTCACAATGGAATTAACTTCTATTTTAAATTTGTGAATTTATAAAATAAATCGGCACATTTTTAGGAAATGAGTTAATTATTTTATTGTTTTAATGTGCAGGTTTTAAATGAATTAGATTTGAAAGTCATGGAGATGAAGCTGGAATGAAGTGGAGATAAGTTGGGACAAATGTTGAACTGGAATTGTGGTGGTACATTCTTTCAATGAATTTGTGAGGTTGCATGACTTTGCATGTTCATTGGAGGTCCGTAATTGAATGTTGAATTGAATAATATTTGATGATTTTTGGATTGCAAGGTACTAATTAAGTAGTTCATTAAGTTGTTATTGAATTGGTTTCATTGTTATTTTCTTGTTTCCCTGATCTATCTTTTGCAGTTTATTTTGAAAGAGAGTCTAAATCTAAAAATACAAAAAAAAAAGTAGGTAATTCGAAGTTGTTTCAACCAGTAGGCCCCTTGACAAGTACAATCACATCAGCCACTGAGCTGCCCATCACCGTCAAGACCTAGCTATAGAGACCTTGGAGTAGTTAGTTTCTTAGAACTTACTGCTTTTCAGGAGAGGTGGTGAGTGTTCGCATAAACTACCTGATTGTTGGTGAGTGTGTCAAAACACTCGTCAATAGAAACTGGCACTAGAAGGAGGGCCTGAAATGATTTCTGAATTATTTTTTTAAGTTAGAGTGAGTTAGACCTTGGGAAAGTTTAACTCCAATGGGCAGTCCGTTGTGCATACCCAGGATTGTTCATACAATTCCTCATCACACGTATAATGGCATTCCCATGTTCTTTCCTGAGAATGGACAAACTGCTTCAGACCATGTAAATCTTTTTAAACATAAAGTGTTTTCCCTTCAAAGCACACCAGAGGATGTTGCTTGCAACTTGTTTGTTCAAACTCTTCAGGGTTCAACATCATAATGGTATGCAAGTCTTTCTCCTAGCTTGATTTGGTCATGGCATGAATTTGAATTCCTTTTCTTAAGTCAATTCAATCCTTTCACAAGATTGGAAGATGCACTAATTCAATTTGCAAATGTGAAAAGAGTATCTAGAGAGTCAGTTGCTCAATTCAATCATAGATTCTTGCTTATGTATCAAAAAGTTCAATCTACAAGAAGAGTAATAGATGCAAGATGTTTGAAAGGTCATTACTTTTGGGGTATTGGTAATATGTTTGCAGAAAAGATTAAAAGTTTTGGTGAAGTCAAAGATGTACATCAGGCACTTGGAATAGCCTTAATCCTAGCATAGTCTGGATATGATGCTGTAAATAATAATTTTTACCATTTTAATGAAATTGTGTTAGGGAGTTGTTTGTATGTACGAAATTGTGCTCAGGCACACACCATGCCTATCCAACACCAAACATTCAAAAACTATAATGTCCCAAATCTACCCACTATGACTTCAAATAACACAATAGATCAACCAAACTACAATCACCAAATGCAACTGTCAAATGTGAATGAAAATACTACACCTACTAATGAAGTTTTTATGGCTGTAACTTCTTTCTTTGGTCACGATTCAGGAGGAAGAAAAACAAATTATAATGAAGTTGTAGCTACAAAAGTCAATGATCAGCCATGCTCCATGAACCGGTTGTTTGAAAAAAAAGAAGTGGTTGCAAATTTTGATTACAAATAGAAAATCGGATTTGGAGGTGATTCAACTACCACTTTTGGCAGAGATTTGGGAGAAGTTGAAGTTGCCGCAACGCTGCCCCAACACTTTTATAATGAAGAATCAACAAGTGGAAGGTTTCATATGCATTGTCAAGGTGAAGTCCATGATGATCAACCGCATGATGAAGGTGTGCAAAATTTTGGTTTATTGTTGGATACTACACCTATGCATAAACATTTGGATGAAAGGTTGAGACAGTTGGGTGTCTCTAAGTCTTTGGGAGATTTTGCATGGGTAGATGGATGTAGAATACACTACACAAACAAACATTATGAAATTAATTGTTGTGTTTTCCTTGAGAGATTGGATAGATATTTGAAACACATGATTAAACTTGAGGATGTATTCACTCCCCTGGAAGATCATTGGGACCTTGAGTGGACAAATGAGTTGAGAGAACAACTCCTAATACTTAAGGCACAAGAGGATTCACAACCATTCACTCTTGAAGGCAATTTGCTTGGTGAAAGCCGGCATGATGGAGAACTTATGACAAGTACGGATGAGGCTGGTAAGGTGGTGTTTATGTCTTCCTCTATCAATGAACATGAGAGAGATGTTGAATTGAATTTACCATGTAGAAGCAATGTTGATTGTTGTTTGGATTTTTTGAATAAAGAAGCTAAGTTGTTGATTAATCTTGATGCGATTGGAGTAAAGAATGACAGATCCACTAGTTTTGAAATGTCGACAACTCTGCCCCAACATTGTTACAATGAAGAATCAACAAGTAAAAAGTTTCATATGCATTCTCAACATGATTTCCATAGTAATCAATCACAAAATAAAGGTGAGAAAAGTTTTAACTCCTTGGAAGACATTTTGCTTGCACATAGAAACTTGAACCGATGTTTGAAAGAAATGGGTATTTCTAAGTCTTTGGGAGATTTTGCATTATTAGATGGTTGTAGAATACACCTCACAAACAAGCATTGTGAAGCTAACTGTTTTGTTTTCCTTGAAAGAATGGACCTATGCTTGAAGGAGGAAATTAAATTTGCAGAAGTATTCACTCCGTTGGAAGACCATTGGGACCTTACAGATGAATTCATTGAGAAATTCAAGTTTTACATATCTCAAGAAGACTCACAACCAGTCCCTCATAAGGAGTTGATTGGAAAAGGCCAACATGATGGAGAAATCACTACAAGCAAAGACAAAGTTGGTATGTTAATGACTGACTCTTCTTCTCCTGATCAAATGAGTATTGAATTAGTCCAACATGATGAGGTTGACCTCAATTTGGGTATGGATTCGATTTGTAAAGAAGCTAATTCAATAAATGATTTCCTGGACAAAGTTGTGAATGAAAATCTTTCATGTTTAGAGGTTGATAATGTTGATCTTGGTATGGACTTCATAAGCAAGGAGTGTGATATTAGAGAAAATTTGGAAGTGATTGAGAATAATAATAATAATAAGTTGACTTGTTTGGACAAAGGTGATGTGCCTGAGGATGTTTTCATGACTAAGGATGATATGAGTTGCTCATTGGAATGTACAAGTTGTACTAATTTGGTTGAGGAGAGTGTTAATGACAGAAGAGAATGTAATATATTCTTGGACGAAGTAGTGGAAGACCTCTTCCCTTTTCATAACAATGACTTGGACATTGAGACTTTTGATACAAACATAGAAATAACTCAAAGCCACATTCAAACTTACCAAATTTTTTTTGATGAATGTCTAGATCTGGTTTGTGCTAATCATGAGAGAAAGCTAGAAGTTATAAAAAATAACAATGAAAATGCATACATACATGAGACTGACCTCTTATTGCCACAAAGTGTTTGTGATATGTTCCAAGTTGAAGCAATGCAAGGAAGTGAAAAGTGTACCCAAGAGACAAAGTCAGAAATGGAAGTGCTTCACCAAGACCAACAACATGGAATTGATGTTGTACATCATGAAGAGGAGTTTCAAACTTTGCAAGGAAAAGATATCATGTAGCCTACCTCAGTAGAAGAAATGGAAAGGATAATGAATCTCATGTCCGAATTGGTCACATAGATGAGTAGTCGTAGCTGCTCATGCAAAATGTTAGATTTTGCAACATGTGATTCATGTAGGATTCATCCTTTGGAATCACATTTTTAGGTAAGTTGTCCAGACTTTGTAATGGCTTGGGAGATTTCCATGGTAGGTAACATTGAAGGTAAACATTCTGATTTTAATAATCTGGAGAATGGTGATCTTAAAGATTTTGACTTACTAGAAGATGGGTTTGAAGTAAATAGTCCATTAGAAGTTAAGTGTCCTGATTCACTGCTTGGTATTGGTCTTCATGATAATGATGTATTGAAAGCTAAAGTTAATGTTGATGACCAACATATCACATTACTAATGGATATTGTTTCTCTTGGCATGTATGAACCTAAGTGGGAATACAAGTTGCCTCTCGAGCTGGGACCTCTTATTGATGAAGTCACTATGCGAGAGAATGCACCTACAACAAAATCAAATCAGGTGGCTTCCTTCCTTTTCCCTCCATGTGTTGGTTACTTTGTATTTGAATATGAGGTGGGGGGAATACCAACATGTTTGTGGGTAGATCATGGTCATAATGAAAACCCACAATTACTGATCTTTAAAGTTTTGTGCTCACAAAATGAATTGAAATTGTTAAGACTTTATATTTTTTAGTACAAAAATAAATTTGCTAGATTTAGGACTTGGACAACTAAGTTATTATTGCTGACCGTAATGAAAAATCAGTCAAAAAGTGGTCAAAATTTTTGTTGTCTCATCTTGTTAAGATCGAGTCTTAAGTCGTTTTAGTGTTAGTTTAGGCTAGGTAGGTAGGTTTGGTTTAGTTTTCTTTTTGGTTGTGTTTCTTTTCCTTGTTGTTTGGTCTTTCTTATCTTTTGGTCTTCTCGTTTGTCAGTGTTGTGTCTACTTTTGTTTTCTGTGTTTTGGTTCATTTGTTTTGTTTGCTTTGCTATTTTTTTTTTTCTGGGATCCTAAGGAAGAGATGTTCTTCGTATAACAACTTGGGAAGATATTGAGAGACTTCGACTCTTTTCTCTTTACAACTTCATTATTGTTTGGTTAATTTTGAAATCTTTGTCTACATTCATCCAAAGTGATATATAATAGTTTAATTATGTTTTGAGTTTTTTACTCTCAATTGGAGAAGGCTAACCTGACTACTCAACACTACCATCACACTAAGTTACATCATAAAATTTTGTAAGATGTCAGATGAACTTGTTTCCAAGTGAAAAAATTAGATGTCAGGTTGTTTCATGTTGTCCACCGTGGCTCCCAACCCAGTAATCAGACTTCAATGTTTGAAAGTTGCTTAAAGGTTACGAAGAAATAATCCTTCTATATTTCATAATGTTAAAGATGATCTAAAAAAAAAAAAGAGAAGAAAGAAAGAGAAAATAAATGATTCAATTACATCAACTAAATTTGGGTGTTTCAAGTAATCTCCACCGGGGCTATGGACGCTTGGCTGGCAATGGAGCACTGCTTGATGGGAGCCAGAGGTACCTCTATCGGGGCTATGGATGCCTGACTGGCAGCAAAGTTATGCCCAGGATGACCTTGCATGAAACACGTTGATTGACTTCACCTACGTAGCTTGGGCTCAATTTCCTTTGTTTATCTTTTTATTGAGAATGATGGAGTATTGAATCATGCGCACGCACTTAAGAGTTGATCTTGTTCAGTTCTCGGTTCGGTTGCTTGTTCATTAGTTCATTCATCTTTTTGCTCTTATGCATTGTTTTGAATGATAGTAGCCTTAGGCGTCAGGTTACACCAGAGATTCTGAAGTTCTAAAATGCCTAGAGTCATTTTTCCCAGATAGTCACCATTTGTTATGCCCTACATATCTAGTCCCATCATTTTCACTTTTATGAAAATACGGGTCCCCTCTTTTGTCTTTTTTTTAGTTTTCCTTTTCTTTTTAGTCTTTTCTTTTGTTCACCTCAAAACCCGAGTTCTCGAGTTCCTGAGGTGGGTTGTTTGCTCGTTTCTGTTTTCTTGTTCGGAAGTTCGTGTTCCCGAACTCCCGAGTTCATTTTGTATCATTTCAGAGCATCACCTCGAAACTTTGGGTTCCCGAAGTCTCGAAGTGTTTGTTCATCTTTTGGTTTTCACCCAGAAGTTCGAATTCCCGAACTCCCAGGTTGTTTTTCTATCTGTTTTTCAGAAACTCGGGTCCTTGAGGTTCCGAGCTTGTCGCTTGTGCATCTTCATTTTCGTGTATGCATCCTCTTGTTGGTCGTTGTTGTCGTCGTCCTCGTGCATTCATCTTTTTGTTCGTCGTCGTTGTCGTCTGGTTGTCTTCATCTAATGTAGGTTGTAGGCTTGGCGTAAGCGTAAAAGATCCGCAAAATCGAAAAAAAAAGTGAAAAACACAAAATCCCTAAAAATAAAAAAGCTAAAAATCTAAAATAAAATTGAAAAATTTGAAAAATAAATAAAAAATTGAAAAACCATTTGAAAATAACAAAAAATCAAATATTTGCAAAAATACAAAAAAAATAAAAATTAAATAAATCACAAAAACAATCAATAATGCTAAAAACAAATTCAAAAATTTATTTGAATTAAGATTAAGTATTAAAATTGATAAAAGTTATTTTAATGTTTTGATTATTTTAAAATTCAAAACTTATTTAATTTTAACTATGTTAAAATTGGAATTAGTTTAAATTTTAAACATATTTAAAAAATATTAGTGTAAATTTTTATTTGCATTTTAATATTTAAAGTTAATTTTAATAAATTTTTAATAAGTTGCAATAAACTTAAAATTAATTGTAAAGTTAAAGTTTAAATTTAGTTTATTTAATTCATAGTTATTTTGAAATTTAAATTTTAAGATTTCTATAAATTAAATAATGTTAAATTTGAAAATTAAAGTTATGATTAGTTTTGGAAATAAAATAAAGTTAAACTTTATAAAAATGTTTAGCAAATAAATTTTAAAACTTTCAAAGTTATAAATAATCAAACAATGCAATCTTTAGGAGTCTCCAAAACCCTAAAGCACATTTCAGACTCCAGTCCTACGGAAACACAAAGGAATTAAAATTTCCTAAACTTTGGAGTCGGGGGATCCAAACCTTGAAAACCAAATTGAACAATGAATTGAAACATTCTGGAGTTTCGGACTCCCAAATATGGAGCAATGTGAATGGCAAATGAATAGCCCAGATTCCTAAAATTCCCAAAAGCCCAAAACCCCAAAGTAAGTTTCGGACTCCTGGACTCCGGAAATACTAAGTAATGGCAATGTAAAACAAAAAAAAAGGAATTCCAGAACTCCGGAACTCGGGACCTCCGGAGTATTAAAAAAATTTATAACTCAAGACCCCACACTCCCGAAATCCCGAAGTCCCGAGTGATAAAATTCCCAAAATGAAATGCAAAGAAATTAAAAGCAATTTCCAAAGGCATGAAAGAAATAATTATTTAAAACTCGGAACTTTGGGAGTCCGAAACCCTGGAGCCAACGAAAGGAATGAGTTCGGGATTCCAGACTCCCGAGATATGGAAAAGTTAGTGCTTGAAAGCTCCAAGGTCCGAAAACCCGAAATTTGCATGAACTGAAATCCCAAAGTCCATAATGCATAAAACAAGTGTACGCTTCAGAGTTCCAGACTCCCAAGATGGCACAAAAGACCCAAAGCTCTTGCCAAGTACAAAAGCCCGCAACCATGAAACTCTCGTATCTTCGGGCTCTGCAGAAAACAAGTATGGTTATGAATTAACCCTAGGAAAGGAAAGATGAAATTGGAGATCAAAGCATGTTTTAATCTGTTGATTCCATGGCGTGAAATAATGAAACCTACAAAAGAGGCTGTAGCTATGAGCTATGATTACAACCAAGACACTAAGCATATGGAGCAATGTAAATATGAAGGCACCCCAGAGTTTCGGACCTCCAGAGTATGGAAGAATCAACTTCCCAAAGCTAGGAACTTCATAGTTTTGGAATCCGGAAGACATAATTAGTAACAAATCAAAATGCACTATGATGGAGGATGGCTCCATCAAGAAAGAAAACGTAGTAAATAAAAAAAATAATTGATGAAGTCTCTCTCCGGAACTCTAGAACTCCAGACTCCAGTGCACACAGAGAAAAAGTCTCTCCGAAACTCCGTAGTCTTGAACTTCCGGGGCGCACAGAGTAACTAAGTCCAAAACTTTGGAGGCAAGGAAAACCACAATTTTCATGTGATCAGAAGTTTGAAACTCCGCATCTCCAAAATCCCAGAGTCAAAGGAAGAATGCATTGCAACAATGGGACGTGACTGTGTATGCCGAAGAGTAAGTTGGGGAAATGAGAGTGGTATCTCTGATAAAGTAAATCTGCACTAGTGTAAAGAAAATTAAGGATCGAACCCAATTGATGCACAGGATAAGTAATATCAATGAGGATATGTGCATGGCAATGAAAGCCGATCTAAATGATAAAGTAAATCTCAACTTTATTTAGGACAAACCAAAAATCATGAGCAAAAATATGAAAACGCTAAGTTACGGCAAATAAAAGGTAAAGGAAGAAAGCAAGCAAGTCAAAATATATTAAATCAATTCATGAAAGTCATAGTTTGCAATTCCTCCAACTTTCCCATAACAAAGCTCTTAAAATGTTTTGAATGTCATTTTAGCATTGGGAATATTTTGGAATAAAGGTCTTTTAGAGAAAAATGGATTTGAATCAAATTTTAAGAATTATAATATTTATTGATTTAAATTCATTCTCCTTTTTATAAATTAATTGTGTTTTATTTTGGCCTTTGTAGGGAAAGTGGAAGATGGGGGCCACCATGGCAAATTAAATAATGATAAAGGGGGTTATTTGCTTTATTGAATTTTTAATTCATTTAAAAATTTAATAAGAAGTCTTTTATAATAATTTAAATCTTCATGTAATATTATTTAATTTAAGAGATTTAAGTTATTTTATTTTAAAATTCACAATGGAATTAACTTCTATTTTAAATTTGTGAATTCATAAAATAAATTGGCACATTTTTAGGAAATGAGTTAATTATTTTATTGTTTTAATGTGCAGGATCTAAATGAATTAGATTTGAAAGTCATGGAGATGAAGCTGGAATGAAGTGGAGATAAGTTGGGACAAATGTTGAATCGGAATTGTGGTGGTACATTCTTTCCATGAATTTGTGAGGTTGCATGACTTTGCATGTTCATTGGAGGTCCTTAATTGAATGTTGAATTGAATAATATTTGATGATTTTTGGATTGCAGGGTACTAATTAAGTAGTTCATTAAGTTGTTATTGAATTGGTTTCATTGTTACTTTCTTGTTTCTCTGATCTATCTTTTGCAGTTTATTTTGAAAGAGGGTCTAAATCTAAAAAAAAAAAAAGTAGGTAATTCGAAGTTGTTTCAACCAGCAGGCCCCTTGACAGGTACAATCGCATCAGCCACTGAGCTGCCCATCACTGTCGAAAGCCGACTATAGAGACCTTGGAGTAGTTAGCTTCTCAGAACTTACTGCTTTTCAGGAGAGGTGGTGAGTGTTCAAATAAACTACTTGTTTGTTGGTGAGTGTGTCAAAACACTCATCAACAACTCCCTCCGAGCTAGATCCTATGACACCATTATTCTTAAAAATTCTAATCTTTTCCACTTTTTCCTTAGACATCTTGGTTTCCTAAATGAGGACCACATCTGGTTTATGATCTCTTATGATGTTTTGTAACACGTCCTTCTTATGAGGGGCATTCAACCCTCTGATATTCTAGGATATTATCTTCATACTTTAACCGGAGATAGGGCTTGCTCGATGGAACACTGTGTTCCATCAACACGGTTCTTCTAGCTTTCCTGTTCCCTTTGATGTTTTAGAGATGGTCTTCCCTGCTTTTTGTTCTGGCTTCCAACATCTGCCTTTTTCTTATTCCTGCTTCTAGTTGAGATCCCTCCATTGAGTTCCTCCTTATTCATTTTACCTTCTTTAGAACTGAGAATCCGGAGATTTCCTTCCAGGATATCCATAACCATACTATGTGATAGAGTTTTACATAGAGGAGGCTTTGGGCTTCCATTACTTAAAAGCAATAAGGGCTCAATATCAGAAGGGTTAAACTCTTGAGCTTCATTAAAGTTTTCCTCGATTGATTTTGAGAAAGAAGAAATGGGCACAGCTTCATTGGGGCTTGCCTCTTCCTTCTCCTGGCTGACGGATCCATCCTCCTGGTCCTCTGGGTTATTTTTGTTGTTCAACTCTGTACCCTCCTCCCCTTTTTTAGTACTCTCTGTTTGGTTATTAGAGCAGACACAATCTTGTTTTTCATTATTACTGTTCTCATCCTTCTTGACTTCATTTACTAGTTCCATTACATCCTTATTTTAATCACACTCAGCTGATGAGTCTCCTTTTTTATTAATCATTTTCTAGATCTTTTTATACTTGACATTGTTGTCAGTCTTGCTTTCCTTTCTCTTCTTAAGCGGACATGATTTTGCCCAATGCCTCGATTTCTTGCAATGGAAACAGGTAAATGGAAGTGATTCATATTCAATAGCTTGGGTCCAGTTTCCTAGTTTAGAAATGATATCTATAGATTGGGGCATATCAGTCATTTGATTAACATTTATACAGATGTGAGAAAAGACCAACCTTGATTTAGCCACCATCATCGGATCAATCAAAAGAAGTTGTCCAAAAGAGTTTGCAATACCCTCAAAGACTTCCTCATTCTAGAATTCTAGCGAGAGACCCGAGAGGTGTGTCCAGACTAGCTCAAAAACAAAGAAGGTATCATCAAGGGCAAGGTTCGGGACCCATTTCTGAAGAGCCAAAGTTGACTTTCTGAACATCCATGGGCCTTCGCATAGAGCCTTATTCATATCTTCTTTAGAGTTAAAAGCAAAGGAAAAAAAAGCCACATCCACTTGACCTTTTAAAATCCATTTCCTCCTTATGAAATTCCTAACAACATCAATTTTAGGCATAAAGCCAGAAAATCGTCCCACTAAGGTCATGGTTAAACTTGCAACAGTCAGATCTACCAGTTTATCTGGAACAAAAATAGCTACCAGCCCTGAAACTGGATCTGAGATATTTATAACTTCCAGGAGCCCTGATTTAGCCAGTGGCTTCACTCCAAAGAGAAAAGACCATTTTTTACCTTTACCTCTGTCATGTGGGTCCCCAGTTGTAGAATCTTTGTCCTCCCCTGGTTTGACTGTTTCCTTGTCCTCTTCTGACCCTTGAGATGCCTGTCGTCTTGCCTGATTGTCAGATCCGATCCCAGAAAAATTGCCTTCCCCAGGAAATCCGCCTTCCCCAGGAAGTCCGCCATTCCCAGTTTTAAAATTCGGGATTCCCACTCCTTTTCGCTCTGTACCCATGACTAGAATCCAGCTTCTATAGCTGAAAGAAGTTGTTTGTGTCCAAATATGTAATTATTGGATTGTTGGCAAGAGACACTATTCCGGTGAAAGTTGATGCATGAGAAATTCTTAGGAGTTGTCATTGATGGAAAATCAGTTAAGAAATCATATCTGGTATATGTAGATTTGATTTACCAGAAGTTGTACTATCATTAGGCATAAGTCTGGAAGGTGGAATACAGTAACCGACAAAGTATGAGTATAGTGTGTAGATCTTGATTTTGGTTGCATAACTTTGGTAGCGGTAATAGAGGCAGATGATTTGAGGTTCAAGGTATCTTATTTTGTAATCCTAACATTTGGTGTTAATTCATGAGCGAGATTGAAGTTCCAGTAATCAGTAACTCGGGAAAAACAAAGCTATTTTGATGTAGCATGTGATCCAGAATCCTTGGGATGATTTTGGTGATTTTTTTCGAGTTCAAGGAGATTGGTCCAACATATGTGAATCTTGTTATCATCTTGTTTAGGTCTGCATATGGATTTGTGGGTAGGATTGAGCCAACTTGTTGGTTACACATTTCAAGTTGCGTGTTATGTGGTTTTTGGAAGCCGACATGAAAATTAATTTGTTTTGTTGATGCATATATATAAGACCAATTAATTTGAGAATTTTGAGAGATGAGATGAGTGTGAGTAGTTTGTATGAGCGAATTTGTGAAGTTTGGTGAATGTGATTGAAGAATTTTGTGCTATGATATATGATAGAGTAGCAGAGTAGAGTAGAGAGACAAAATAGTTGTAGAAGACAAATTGTGCTTAACCAGAACTATTATTTGGCATTAATAGATGTTGTTCTTTAGTTCAGACACTATTGTAATTATTTGTAATAATTTGTAGAATAGCGAGTCTTCCGGGTTGTAGCCCTCTTTTTTATTTGAGTAGTGATATCTAGGTAGTGTGACTAAATGCAAGTGCATTCCCATTTTTATAATATTATCATACTTTTGCTCAAAGTATAATAATATTGTGGGCTCAAATCCCACCGTGGTTTTTCCCTTTCTGGGTTTCTATGTAAAAATTTTGGTGTTGTGGTTTTGTGGTTGATTAGTTTATGTTTTTGCACTTTACTTTCAATCTTATGCATCTAATGGTTTAAAAATCAGTTCAATAACTTTGTGAATTATAGAACACTGATTCACCCCCCTCTTAGTGTTCATTGATTCCAACAATTGGTATCAAAGCTTAGTTCCTCAAAAGGAGCCTAATAGCTTGAGGAAGATCCAGAAGATTGAATCAATGGACTTTGATTTGCAGAAGAAACAAACTGTGGCACTTGAAGATCTTGATGCAGCGATGAAAAAAAAAGTAGCTCGAGGAGAAGTTTGGAAGCAACTGCAAATTTCATTAAATCTTTGAAATAACAAGTGAACACGTATAGAGAAAAGATAAAGGAACTGATGGATAAAATCAAGAAGAAAGAAGAACAAAACATTGACAATCAAGCCCTACAAGACAAGACAGATGAATGTGAGAATCTTTCTAGAGAAAATGTAGTCCTGAAGAATGAGATGCAATCCATTGTGATGAGCTTGACAAAGGAGATTGAAGACAAGAAGAAGAATGAGGAAAATCTGACTCAGTCATTAAAAGATAGATCTTATGAATGTTGTAAATTGAACTATGAGAATGATTGGTTGAGACTTGAATTGGTGCAATCCAAGAATGATGGGCAAGAACTTGAAAGGCAGATCATAATTTTGAGAGATGAACTTTCCACTACTAATGATTACAAAGACAAATTCAAATCTATCTCAACCAGGGTAGAGGAGATGCTAGAAAGTCAGAGAAGTGGAAAAGACATGCGAGGACTTGGATATGAGAAAGGAGAATCCTCCAGTTCTGGACAAAGCAATCATTAGAAGAACAAGAGACCTTTGGTAAGACAACCTAATGATTATAAATTCAGTGGTAAATGTTTGTTTGCAATAAATTTGGTCATATAGAAAGTCAATACATAAATAGGATGATGAATAATGGTCCTACCTTTACTAATCAATGTTTCAAATGCAACAAATTTGGTCATACGTCAAACATGTGCAAATTAGTGATGAATAATTTCCAAAATAAGAGATGTTATGCTTGTGGAATATTTGGATACATCTCTAACCAATGCAGGATGAGATCAAATCAGATGAATTTTAGGCCTATGTAAGAAAATGTTGTTTTCTATGCATGCAAAAAATTTGGTCACATTGTAAATTGTAGAAGCAAGAATGTGAGAAAGAATGCTTCGGTAGATAATAACAGATCAAATGAAAAGGGAAAAGCAAAGGTTGAAGAGGTCAAAGAGTAGCATAAGAAGATGTGGGTTAAGAAGGAAGATTCAAATGTTCAAAATGGCTCCACACCCAATTCTGGTGTTGGAACCTCTTCCGATAACTAAGGCATTTGACCTTAGGGGGAATCTTTTTCATGAAGATCATTAAAACCCCCTTTTGGAGATCTGTAATTGGTTGAGGAAGGTTGCAGATGATGGAGATTAGTTGTGCAATTGATATCTGGAAGACTACATGGCAATCTGAGAATTTGGAGATGAATTGTTGAAAAATAGGGTATTCGGAAAGCCTTTAGGGTTGTGCATTTATTAAAATTTAAAGTTAGGTTTTCAAAGAATAAAAAGGCATTTTATCATTCATTCTTCACATTGTGAACAAAGAGAAAGAGCAAGAGAGTGAGGTGAATGATATTGAACAACGAAAACAGAGCTTGAAGCGATCTGATAGTAATTCCTAGCATCTGATTGAAATTGAAAAGGTATTTATCCATGTTCGAGCTATTTTTTATACCCTATTTTGAAATGACATCATAATCTGATACAACAACTCTATTGGTAGTATAAATCACTGAAAGGGCAAGGTCAGCATTCAAGATAAATTCGTTCAAATCAGTTGAAGATGATCCAGAAGGAGCATTTTCTTCTGTGTCGTATGACATGTTGCACAATGAGTATATTAGGGCATACTTTCACTACAATATCAAAGAGATTGGGAATGGAGACATGTTATCATTATAAACCAAGCATATGATGGATGGAATGGGGAATTTAAAAACTGAATTCAAATCATTGCAAGATAAGGGTTTTATCCAGTTTGTTCACTTTTCGATGTTTGATGAGCCTGAATGGGTCAAGTATGTCTTGAGCCGAATCAATGATGCATTTATATGGCTAGATATACCTCATAAGATCACAAAGCAATCTATTCAAGCAGTGACCTATTTAAATGCAACCGGTGAGATCCCCGGTTTAAGACATGTAAAGAACACAACAGTGATAGAGTTTGTGGGATCCCAACATGATAACTGGGCAATGACAATAAGTCATATCATTGGACATGATGTGATATTTTATTCAATGGTGACAGGATATAAGGTGTACCAATCTAGCAGAGAGAATTTAGTATCCAGTACTGCAATATATCCAACTTATCAGATGCTCAAAGAGGACAAGAGATATGATCTGTGTAGAGTGCTTCTTAGCAAATTAATGAGAAATCTAAAGAAGATTAAGCAAGATAAGAAACATGTTTTCAAGTTTAGTTCTTTGATTGTTTGTTTGGTACTTTACTTTTTAAATGAAATCCTTGGTATAGGAAAAGTACAACGGGCTTATGATAAACCAGTGTGTTGGTGTTTTTTTCCTACAACCCTCAATCCTAAGATTTTCATCGCATCTCGAGTCAGGGATAAAACCTTCAATGTGGTCTATAAACTATTAGCAGACTAAGGACAGGGAATTCCAATAGTAACAAGGCTCTTATAGCCTTCTTCACTTTGAGCTCCATCAAGCTCAGGAGGGTGTTCCTATTTTGGGTCTACGTAATTAATGGAAAGGGTTAGAGGGAAGATTGCTTAAAGAGACAATTCTAAAACAAATCTTGGACCATAATAGGCCAGTGTCTATCCATGGCATAGAGTCAGTTGTAGTGTCCACCCTTGACTTGACTTGTTTTGATTAGAGTTGACTTTTATTTCATGCATGATAGACTTATCTTGACTATTTATGATGATTTGGATGATGATTGTTCATGTGTTTTAGTTACACATTATGATGATAGACATTATTGTGCATATGCTATTTTAGATGATTTGACCATGATTCAATGTATACTATATGCTTACTATGTGATATATTATCAAAAGATTATATTGATCATGGATTTGATGATGATTTTGATTGCACCAACCTTATTTCATGATTACATTTGATGAGATTCTTATGAGATGTGTTTGACTATTGTTTGACTGTCTTCGTGATAGAGACGATTCCACATCACTCATTGCGAGCGACATGTGTCGTCATGACTCTCTATCACTTGCCTGTTATGATATATCTGTGTGTGTGTGTGTGTGTTGTATTGTCATTTTGTAGTTGTAGGACCTTGTAGGTACCAAACATCGAGTCCACCTGGCTTCACAGGTCTGAGCATGTCTTTAATTTCAATTGCTTATGTGGTTCGGAGATGACATGAGTTCCCTTCACATACTCTAGGTCTAAGATGTGCACCAAGTGTCGTAGCTTCTTGGCATAATTCACCATGTCAGTTTGTGAGTTTGATCCTTTCAATATTGTGAGTATGTTTAGAGATGGTTGATTTATTTGATTATGTGATTCTTGATGTGTGATTTTATAATTAATAATGCTTACTTTAAAACATTTAATTTATTGGCTTTTAGCATTTAATTATTTGATATTTTATGGTTATTTATTTTGTATGATTTTAATATTTATTTGGTATTATAATCTTTATTGAGGTTTGACCATTTATTTGATATTTAATTATTTAATTATTTATTTATTTATTCATTTAATATTTATTTATTTATTTATTATTTATTTATTGTTTAATTGGCATTTATTTATTTATTATTTATTGTTTAATAATGCTTTGATATTTTAATGTTGATTAATATTTATTGGTGGATTTTAATTTATTTATTGAGCCTTGGTTATTTTATGTTAATTTATTTAGTCGGCTTTTTAGCCTTAACATCTTGTATTTAATTATTTAATTGGTTTTATCTTAAATGGCCCTTAGATATTTAATAGGGCATGGTCATTATTGTGTGTGCATTGGTAATCGATACTTTATAATATCTTATTACATTTCTCTTGTTACTTGGTAAATAATATTTTTTACAATTTTAGTTATTTCTCTCGTTACAAGAGTAAATGAGCTTATTATATTCCCCACCTACCATTAAATGCTATTGGCTTGACTATTTATGAGATTATATTTAATTTAATTTAATTAATTAATTAATTAATTTATGGCTTATGTTTTATTTATATAGTTGACTTTATTTATTAGTGGGAGTGTACGAACACATTTGAATAAAATAATAATATCTTCCCACTAAGTTGTATCAGAAGATTTTGTGTTACTACTACCTACCCTTCATTCTCATTGGTTGAATTTAAAATGGAAAATATAAAAGTAACCTAACATGGGGTTGGTAGAAAATATTATATTTTGATTTATTTTCATTGGCTAGGGGTTTTGCTTTGGATTTTCTTTTTATTGGGTAGTCTAGGCTTGTTGCCAAGCGTTTTTTTTACCGTTCTTGGAGATTTTTTTTCTACAACATTTGCATTTTGGCTTTTTTTTTTTTTGCTGGATCTTGTGTTTGGATTTGGATTTGTAGAGATTATTTTATTTATTTGTATTCTCCATGTCTGCAGAATTGTTGTTTATGGGTTTTAAATGGGGAAAATGATTATAGTCAAACTACAGATTATGTATTTTAATTTATTCATTTTGATTCTGTGTCACAACCTATATTTTATGTTTGTGTTGTATCTATTGTTCTTAGGTACAGATTGACGACTTTATTTCTAACATTTCTCCATAAATATCAACTAGGTTTCCACTAAATTTATTGAGTTTTTTCGCCTTAAAGTCATCTAAATTCTGTATAAAAATTGTGAAATTTGCGATCTGGGTTTTTAAGTTATGACTAAAACACTACAACTGTGTATTTGGAGTTTTCAAGTATTTTACTTATTTTAATTTGTTTCTCTCAGTCATTTGTTTGTACTAGAGGCTTTTTAGATGTTTATTGATGATTTTCCAAATTGTACAATTGATGAATTTGACGAATCTTTTATGGTTTTTCTTTTATTCAATCTTTATGATGGAGTTATGCCTCTACCATGTTGAAAAGCCATGGTAGAGAGCTATTTATTGTGCTAAGTCCAGCAAGTAGATGTTCCTATTGGCATATGGACACTCCAATGAGACATTGTATGTGATTGAAGGTTTTGTCATTGATGGCAACCTTGCAATCCTATGGCACAGACAATACATCATACTGGCAAAGCATTACACAGGCAAGATAGTGCACCGGCATCAACAAGATCACTCTACACTGGCACTGGCACCGGCACAGAAGAAAAGATGTATACCGGCATAGAGGCCGATAGGACTTTTGATATGTAATATTTTGTTTATTATTGTAAGCCAACTTGGCAAATTGTAAAATGACTCTTGTATATCAAGGAGATCATTGTAGACATTTAGAGAGGTAATGTAGTGAGCATAAAGAAAATTATTAGGTAGACCTAATGTGCGAATTATAGGTCAAGGGTATATGTAAAGAATAGAGTTAGAACCGGTACTGAATCTAGCATTGGAGATGCTATTGTAAAGAAGTACAAGTCATTGGATTAGTATAATCCTCATTGTAAGTCAGTGTGACTTCTCATTGAGCAGTGAGCTGTAGGCAGTTGGCTTTCCTACATGTGCAGGCCCTTATTGTAAGTAATATTCTCTTATTGGCCAGTGAGTGAATATTGTGGGTCACAAATCCCACCAAGGTTTTTCCCACACCGGGTTTCCTCGTTAAACATCTTGTGTTATGGTGTTCTTTTCATGTGGATGTTTCTGATTCTTTTTATTGCATTAATTCTTGCATACTGGTATACTGCTATTTTATGTTCTGCATGTTTTAACTTAAGAAATTCTTATCACCGGTCAGATACTGATCCACCCCCCCCTCTTAGTATCTGTGGGAATCCTAACAATTGGTATCAGAGCTTGGTCCTCTATTTTCAGAAGCCTAACAACTTGAGGAAGATCTTGACACTAGTAAAGATGGAAAATCTGATGAAGCAACTTGAAGGAGCTCTTACTGACTATGATGCAGAGAAGTTGAAAAATATCAAATTAGAAGATGATTTAAGAGCAGCTCAAGATATCATTCAGGCACTTCAAGAAAATCTTACTATTACAAGAAATAAGAGAAGAGAACTTTGTGAAAAATTGTAAAATGAGAATGATGAAAAGGAATCTCTTAATGATATGATAAGCAAGTTGAAACAAGAGATCATGAAAACAAAAAATGAAATGCATGATATGACTATGAGATTTTGCAAAGAGATTGAGGACAGAAAGAAGAATGAAGAAGAATTGACTAGAAGACTAAATGATGCAGCAAATGAGAACACAAGACTTAGCTATGAAAATGACATGTTGAAGACAGATCTGATGCATACTCAAAATGACTCAAATGAACTAATGAGACAAAAAGAAATCTTGGAAAGGGAATTGGAAACTACAAATCAACATAAAGAAAAATTCAAGAAAAGCTCAAAAGAACTTGGTACCTTATTGAAGAATCAAAAACCTAAAGGTGACACTTCTGGAATTGGCTTTGAATTTGGTGAAAGCTCCGGTACTGCAAATACTCAGGATCACAGCAAACCGGTAAGACCACCTAATGCTTATAAATTCAATGGAAAATGCTTTAACTGTAATAAGTATGGTCATAGGGCAAATGAATGTAGATCTAAGAATTATCAGAATATCAATACACCCACCGATCAATGTTCCAAATGCAACAAAGTTGGTCATAACTCTAAAAACTGCAGAATGAATGTGAGATGTTATGTTTGTGGAAGATTTGGACATTTATCTAATCAATGCAGAACACAAACCGGCATAGGTTATGGGAAAGCTATTCAGAAAAATAATGTAACTTGTTATGCATGTAACAAGATTGGGCATATTGCTAAATTTTGTAGAAGTAAAGGTACACTGGTAGACAACAAAGGTGCTAGCTTGAAAGGAAAAGAAAAGGTTGAAGAGGTTAAGAAAGAATTCTCAAAGCAATGGATTAGAAAAGTTGATCTAAACATTGGGAATACTCCTCCACCGGTAGAACCAACAAATGCTTCACCGACAGGACAGAGTGATGCTTCACCGGCAAGATAGAGCAATGCTCCATCGGCAGGAAGTTCTTCATCTAATTGAAGAAAATTTCCTTGAGGGTTTGGCAATCTAATGACACATGTGCTATTATTCCCTTGGTTAGAGATAAGAAGTGGAAAATCACTTATTACCAGCAAACAATGTTAAGTGAATACTTAACCGACATGCAATTAAAGTGGTAGATAGCGAAAAAGACTTTATAAAATAAGGTTTTGGCTCCATTTCATTTCACCGTGATTTCAAACTTTCAGAGAGCGCGAAGATTCTGAGCTAAGGCATTTCGAGCAAGAAGCAAGCACACTCCAAGCAATCATCCATCCAAGATAGAAAAAGGTATTTAATCATGGCATCCACCTCTGCAATTGAATACATAGCGAACCCTACTGTTGTGGAAGTAATTAAAAGACCTAGGCCCATATTTTAGTTAGTCCCCGAAATAGCAAAGAAGGATGATACCTTAGGTGCATTTTCTCAAATCCCTAAAGGTGTTGTATATGCTGAAGACCCTAGAATGTACATCCACTACAACATTAAAGAGTTAGGAGATGAGGAAATCAAAACCGTGTATAAAACCTAGATATGTGATGATACCGACAATGTTAAAATTGAACACAAGGTTATTGAAACCCTAGGATTCACAAAAATCCTTAGCATTCCTGAATTTCCTAAGGATGTGATTAGGATAGTGTTAAGCAGAGTTCATGGAGAATTTTTTTGGTTAGATGCAATTCATAAGATCACCAAGGAAGCGGTAAAGGCTGTCACAGGGTTACTAGCCACCGGTAAAAGACTAGACAAAAATAAGAAGGTTTCAAATGATATAGTCATAGACCTAACAGGTGCAACATTTGATAAGAGATCTCTAAGGGTTAACGATGTAAAGGATACAAATGTGAGATTCATAAGCATGATATTAGGTTACAAAGCCACTCATGCCAATAGACTTAACTCAATTTCAAGTCTATGCATTAAGAGTGCTTATGATATGGTGACAGACAATACAAAAATCAACATCTGTGAATGGTTAAAGGATGAACTGATAGACAACCTTGGAAAGATAAAGAAGGATAAGAAAGGAACTTTCAGATTTGGAAATCTGTTAGTATGCCTAATGCTTCATATAACAAAACAAGTTCCCGGTATAGGATATAAAGAACTAGGATATGACATACCAGTAGGAAAGCAATTGACAGAACTATTCAATACCATGGGTGAGAACAAAGAAAACAACATTCATGACTTTTTCCGAGCATTGAAGACAAAAATGAAGAAAAGGATAAGGTTATCTCAGAAAATTGTAGATAAATACAAAGATAACATATGCTTTGTTATTAAAAAGGATGAAATATGGATGGAAGCAGTCATCCCAAGGACAATCTGGGTAACCGAAATGGGCTATGAGACAGATGACCACATAGTTGAAACTTATGCCAAAGCACTTCTGGAAGCCCCCAAAGAACCTAAGGAAGAAGTATTTGGTAGTGCTGAAACCATAGAAAGCCAAATATAGTCCAAGAAAAGAGTGAAGAAGGTAGAGGCATTTGTGAGGAAAGGATCCAGACAAGCAAAGGCCATTAAGGAAGATGTATTAAAGAAAACCGGCATAACAAAAGATGAGTTGGCAGCCCCACAACCTGAAGCTCATCTATCACTGGTAGGTACTTCTTTGGAAGGTGACATGCCAACAACCTTTAAAAGAGTTGTTAGGAAAAGAGATCCCTCGCCGGCAACCACTCCTTCACCTAGAAGGACAAGGCAGAAGCAACAAGCTGTGAGATCTCCAGTTAGAAAGGTCACACCTAAAAAGAAGCTAACTCCTAAGAAAAAGAAAAAGACAAAAACTGACTTGGCACCTCTAGACATTTTGCTAAATGAGATCACAAAGGAAGGAAAATTGAAGAACATAGGGAAAATTTATGACACTCTATCTGCTGATGAGAAAGGGCAAGTTGAGGAGAGTGTAATACTGCATATGGACATGTTCAAAAAGTTTTCGATGGAAGTAATCAATGAAATTCCTGATGATTTATACAAAAGACTCGAGGCCAGAAGGCAAGGAGTGATTGAATTAGACAAGAAAATAAAAATAGAAAAACTACTTGTTGTATATCTGGTAAACTCTCCAAAGGAAATTGATGATCTGATTGCTCAGGCAAACCGGACAGTTTTCTCCACTGCACACCAGCATATTTCACTGATGGCAGGAAGAGTTACAGAAGTTACAGAGAAAATAAAAGATGGTTGGGACATATTCCTGGTTGAAAAGGAAAAACAAGAAGAATACAGGAATCCCAAGCCTATTAAGGTATATCAGAAGGATAAGGACAAAGGGAAAGGCAAAGTTGGTGGACCTCCAAGCATAAAGGTTAAAGACAACCTACCTCCACCTATAAAAATTACAACCCCTGAAAACCAACCAGCAGCAGAAAGCATGGATGTAGAGGATAGCAATCCAAATCTTGAAGTCCTATACACTGTAAATGTTGATACCCAAAAGATCAACATAACAGTTGATAAAGATACAACTGAAAAGTCAGATATGGCTAAAGAGCCTCTAGTAACAGGAGATACAGAGCAACCGATAGAGGATATAGGGAAAAAGGTGGAATCTGAGGCACAAACAAAGAAACCAACAGAGCTAAAAGCTTCGGAATAGGCTCACAAGGAAACAATGCCACTGGTAAGCAATGAAGCAGGAAAACCAGTGCTAAAAGAAATACAAACACAAATTGACCTGCCAGAGGTCAATACAAGCATGGTTATTTCCACCGGCACTCAGACTCTTGGATCATCATCAAGATTCAAGTCAACTAATGTGACTGAGGTATTACTTGAATCCATTAAGAAAATAACTGACTGCAGTTCACAGGCTTATAAAGCAATAGATGATTCAATACCAATTTTGAAGATAATTGCTCTTGATTGTAATATAGATAATAAAGATTCTTTAGGATAGTTGGATACATTATGTAAATACATTTCTAGAAATATTGAGAAAATAAAGGAAGAATCAGTAAAGGACATGGTAGAAAAGGAGAAACATAAATTCTTTGATGAAGAAATAAAGAAGTGTAATAGAGACTTTGACACACTTCTACCGGAACTATGTAGTTTGTTGAAAAAGTATAAAAATCTGTATAAAGACACATGGAAAACAAACTTCTTGACTGTAGATATTGACAAGAAAATAAGCAAGACACAGGATGAGATAAATAAGCTTGCAGACAATTTTGTCAACTCACTGGATTCACTATCTGTTTTTGAAGATAAGTTAGCAAATTTTGAGGAAGAATTGCTTAAACAGGAAAGGGAGAAAGAGAGAATAATAAACAAGGCAAAACACTTGAGATCTAAACTGAGTCCAAGATTGGACTATCTAGCATCTTTGCGGAAGGAAATCTCAGAGGCATTAGCACAAGGAAGTAAAACAGCGACAGAGCAATTGCAGCATCTCACCGGTACTATGAAGAGGACTGAAACAACAATAAAAGATAGCAAAAAGTTTATGGATAGTATAAACTTAATTTTGGACGATCTTTTTCAGATAATAACTACCCAACTACAAGGTTGAGGATATGGACAGATGTAACTATAAACTCTACTAACATCTTGACAACCTTTGTCATTGATGCCAAAGGGGGAGTAGTAGGATGAGAAAGTTCAAAGACAGGAATCATATGCTCAGGGGGAGCCCTTCATATTTTTGGTAAACATTCTTTTTGGTAAATTTTTTGGACTACACATTTTGGACACTTTTTGAAATTTCTCATGAGTGTTGCCATCAATGCCAAAGGGGGAGATTGTTGGCATATGGACACTCCAATGAGACATTGTATGTGATTGAAGGTTTTGTCATTGATGGCAACCTTGCAATCCTATGGCACCGGCAAGACATCATACCGACAAAGCATTACACAGGCAAGACAGTGCACCAGCATCAACAAGATCACTCTACACTGGCACCAACACTGACACAGAAGAAAAGATGTATACCGACATAGAGGCCGACAGGACTTTTGATATGTAAATTTTTTTTTATTATTGTAAGCCGACTTGGCAAATTGTAAAATGACTCTTGTATATCAAGGAGATCATTGTAGACATTTAGAGAGGTAATGTAGCGAGCATAAAGAAAATTATTAGGCAGACCTAATGTGCGAATTATAGGTCAAGGGTATATGTAAAGAACAGAGTTAGAACCGGTACTGAATCTGGCATTGGAGATTCTATTGTAAAGTAGTACAAGTCATTGGATTAGTATAATCCTCATTGTAAGTCAGTGTGACTTCTCATTGAGCAGTGAGCTCTAGGCAGTTGGCCTTCCTACATGTGCAGGCCCCTATTGTAAGTAATATTCTCTTATTGGCCAATGAGTGAATATTTTGGGTGACAAATCCCATCGAGGTTTTTCCCACTCCAGGTTTCCTCATTAAACATCTTGTGTTATGGTGTTCTTTTCATGTGGATGTTTCTGATTCTGTTTATTGCATTGATTCTTGCATATCGGTATACTGCTATTTTATGTTCTGCATGTTTTAACTTTAGAAATTCTTATCACCAGTCAGATACTGATTCACCCCCCCCCCCCCCTCTTAGTATCTGTGGGAATCTTAACAGTGCCTTGCTATAGAAATTTATTATCTTATTGATGCATTTTATGCTATGAAGCTCTTGTTGTTTAATTGGTTTTATGACCTTTGGATGACCATGTATATGAATGGGTGTATGATGATTATGATTTTAGATTTAATTGATATTATGAGCCTCTTATTGCATTTATTGTTTGAGCAATGTTAGGGAGGAGTGGGCTTCCATGTGATGACTAGGGTCATGAGAGATAGGCTTGCATGAGGTTCCTAGTAAGGATGTATGAATTGCATAAGGTTCCTAGTAAGGATGTATGAATTACATATGGTTCCTAGTAAGGATGCATGAAGTCTAGACCACCAAGGCACATTGGAAGTTTATCATGTTTTGTAATTAAGTGATAACCTAATAATTAATGGGTTGGGTAGTTATATTCATTAATAAAGATAATAAGTGATGTGAGCCTCATGAATTGATCCTAGGTAGGATGTTTTAGGATAAGCATGAGAAGTTCATTGCTATGGCAAGTCAATCTCCCTTGTTCTCTCATAGGTTGAGATGGCTCCACATGCCCATAAGGCTAGTGCCTTATGTTGTTATATATATTAAATTTGTTATGTTAGAGGATGACATGTGATAACACTCCACTCCTACATGTGTCCCCTTGTGGTTTATTATTACCTCTTTTGAGTTTGCATTTAGGCTTTGTTGATTTGTGCACCTCTGGAAGTTTAGTCTTGTATGATGTGATTGGCCCATATGTGCGAGTCCATGTGTGGTTAGTCTCATTGGTTATAGGTGCCAACTTATGTTTAGAGTGTGTGTTGGGACCTTGTGTCATCTCCTAGCACGAGGGGTGGTTCCTTTGGTTCCACATGGTTAGGTGGTTGGTGCTTTTAGCCATTGGGATGTTCTCTTGGATTCTTCGTGTGTCGATGTGGATTATCCTTCTTGATGGAATATAGATGTACCTTGTAGCAGATTTATGTAATGAAAATGATGAGATACATGTATGTAGTATCTTGTTTGTGGTGGATGGAATCATGCAAAAAAAGAGCTATGTTCTTAAAGTATTGTTATGTAAATGTATTTGTAAGTAATTCATGAATGGTAGTTAGGATATTTTATGATTTGTAAATGTGGACATGAGATGTTCTTGTTAAATGAATGGAATGATTTCATGTACATAAATTTGGCAATGGTGTTGCAATTGAAATAGCAGTGATTTGTAATATGATCTTTTTGTAATGGTGAGAAAGGAATTTTTATGGTTATTCTTTAGATTGTGATTTAATATGTGAAAGATCCCTGAGAAAAGGAATAATCTTAAATGTCAATATTGAGGATGTTAGATAATATTGATAAGGTTTAGATAATGATGTCTCAACGTGTATGCTTGGAAATTAAGAAAAGTATGTAGAGAATGAAAAATATTATGGAAGGAAAATATTAGGATTCTTGTGTTATGCATTAGGGTTTATTATCAAATGAAATGATTATGTTAGGAAAGTGGTTGTCTGTGTAGTTGGATTAGAAAAAGGAAATTGTTGCTAATAGGTAAATCATGCTAGATAGATAGTAAGTGACTTGTATATGATGTATGCCATGCACTTATATTAGAAGTAATGGATTTGTATAGTTATATGTTTGTAAGTTAGTAAATGAACTTTATGATTGAAGGAATAGTGTGAAGATTTTCTTACTCGTGATTAAGTAAAGAAATAAGGGAATTTAGTTTATCATGTGGATTAAAGAATGAATTATGTTTTATACATTATGAGTAGATAGGCATAATAGATGGAATGAGATTATGTTAGTATTAGATACGTTTGAAGTATGTTTAAATGTATTAGTAAGGATGAATTATACCCATGCATTAGGATTGCACTATTATGGAAAATGATAAGAGCATGTAGAAAGGAAATGATGGGTTAATACACATTTAGATTTGGTGCATAAAATGAATGTATGAATATGGGGTTGTCTTACATTTCTAAGGAAGGAATGTAATATGTAGTAAAATGGTAGAATGGCATGCATATCATGATGGATAGATAATTTGGTAGGCTGTATATTTCATGGTGAGGAAATGAATATGATGCATTAAATTAAGATGGAATATGTTTATCATGTGAGTAGGATGTCATCATTGTGGTAAAATAAGTAATGATGTTGAAGTACCTTAGAGAGAGATTAATGATGTTATGTTATTTCCTCTTATGTAATTAATGTAATGATGTGTGTTCATAATGGTTATTGGTTAATGAATGTAATTAGATGGAGATGTTCACTAACACATTAGTTGTTAATAGATGTTAAAAATTAATCTCCATTATTGTGTTAGTGGTTTTAATTTCTCTAGGGTATTTTGGCGGGCATTACATCAGTTCTCAGGTCACAAATGTAAATCCTAACAATAACTGGCTTTGAAATAGTGAAATTTTCAAACAACAATGCCTTACATTAATGCAACTCCTTCTGTTATTACATAAACTATTCTTGTTAATCCATAAACTATTTCCTAGATTCACAATGATTCACATACAAACTTTAGTTCCTTTCTTGAAGCAAACCCATATACACAGTCACACATTGGCATGAAATTATATCAAGATAAATCAAAACATCCTTAACATTTCGATTCATATGAAATTCAAAAATAAAAATGGAGACAATTTTGTAACAATTTAACAGTCTACTCATATACTAATTGAAATTAATGAAAATTTTGTACATTCATTCTATTAGGAATTTTCCTCCAGCGAAAGATTATACACAACCCTATTATATCTACCCAAAAAATGAAAAAACTCAGAATCCCTAATACAGCCTTGGTATTCCTTTTATAACATAAGGAATGCACAAGATACAAGTTGCTTACAACTGGATAATTCTAAAATTGACACGTCATCCCTATGTGCCAAAAAAGATCACCTTTTTGGTTTCAAAATAGACAAAACCCAGCATGCGCATCCTAACCGCTTGATGGAAAATGAAAACCTGTTATCGCGTAACTTTGAGTCGTGCCACCATCGCATGGTCGCTACTTCCATGCAGGAAAGATGAGCACCAATATAACTAGAAAAGAGAACTCCAAACTAGCAGAGGAGCTAGACAATAAAAATATTGGAGCACCCTTAAAACTAGAGGAAGAACTCACAGTCCTAGATTGATAGCAATGAAAGTGGAAGGATAAGCTTAAAGATGAATATTATAAACTGGGGGGATTGCATCTTCCATAATCTTGCAACATCATACCAAAGTTACATCTGAACTATCCACCTCCCCTAGCTGCCTTTCATCAATCCCCTTGTTAGTCCCAACTGGTGCTGAGAGGGGAGAGGTGAATCAACACTATACTAGTTTATTCCAAATTTATCCTTAATCAAAACTTCTATTCAAACTTAACACTTATCAATATAATAAGAATTAATAAGAAATATGCACACATAAAATCGAACAAACATGACTACCAAGATTTATCACGTGGAAACCCAAATGGGAGAAAACCATGGTGTGAGTAGAAACTCACAAAATATGCACTCTTCTGGAGTACGCTGGTGAGGAGCCATCCCTGTTAGGAGATTACAAAGACATTGTTAGGTGTCACTCGGTTAAGGGATTTTCTTTAAGGTCTGTTTGAACCTTTACCTTGTTAGAGGTAGCCTTGTTGAAGGACTTAGGATCATCATTTAAGATATCACTCGGTTAAGGGATTTTAAAAGGGACCTATTAAAGTCCACCCGGCTAAGGGATTTTACTATTGTATTTATTAGAAAACAACAAAGAGAATGATCTATTGTAGTAGCTACTCTTAGCTTAATCAAATCCAAATGAAGCTCTTCGGTTTGACCACTGGTTACACTTGTTGTGCACTCTACAGGTGCTCTGCATTACACTTGCTCTGCACTCTACTGGTGCTCTACATTCTTTCTCTGCTCTTCACACTATCTGAGCTCTATACACTCTCTTCACGACTTTTCTATTCACTTAGCAGTTCTACCCTCTTCTCACCTTGTTGGATTGCCTCTCTTCAAAATTGCACTTTGCAATTTTTACGATCAGTCTTTTTGTTTTCACCAAAAACCTTTATACCATATTTTGCCAACACATACCCGCAAATTCCTCAATGATTTTACACCTAACACTTGGTAGATTTGAAATTTAAATCTTCCCAAATCTTCCCACACTCTCTCTATGTGCTCGCCATCAATCTCACCAGCAACTCATCCTTATCTGCCTCCGCAACTCATAATTTCAGCAACCTTTGGGTCATGTTTTGTCTCTTTAATGTGAACCAGAGAATCCACACAAATATCACCTTAACTGGTTGTTAACTACTATAGACTTCACTAGCCATGTCTTTGATGATATCTTACCATTACTGACTCACCTTTGGTCATCGCATCCAGTTTACCGATCACTGCTCCAAGATTCTCGACGGATAGCATTCTTCAACCTGTATCACCAGTTCATCGGTGTAACTCTTCATATTTTTCCACCGGTCACTAATCATAAATCAGACTGATCACTTGTCTATCCAGAGTGTTCTGATCATGCATAAGACTACTAAAATGCAATTTGAGTCACCTCTTGTGACCCCATCATCATTTCATCTGCCAGTTTTAAGAAACTGATATCAACACCTATCGGGTGCTTGATTGATCGATCAGCTACTCTATTTATCCTTCAATCGATTAGTCTTCTACCAACATACTGCTTAAGTGTGTCAATAATGCATATTTGGGAAGCACTGAATCCTCCATACTATTTATAGCCATGAGTAAACCATTGGGGTTTACCACACCTCTTTGTCTATGAGCTTGGCCTTATTCCCTGATAAGTGTTAGTCATCAATGACAATACTAATTGATGAACTGATTGTGCCAACACCATTAGTTATGCTAACACCTCTTTCTTTCCTCCAAGCCATTTGGTGGTGCAAGGGAAATTATGGACAAGCCCTGAAAGGCTCCTTGCGACTGAAAGGGCCTTTCAAGTTCCCTTTGCTTTCCAATGCATTTTCAAGGCCCCTTTGCTCTTAAAACAGTTAGTCTCAATGTTCTCCATCTGGTGTCATAAAACTTAAAACTCATGAACGTGCAATCTTGCTTTGCAAATGAGAATTCTTCTTCTGCAACCATCTTCATGATAACATGTAGGACTATTGTGACAACCAGTTGCTTGAGCTGCAGCTCAATGCCTCTTTTATAAGGATTTGGGATTATTAAAAGAAGCTCATTCTTATGTAATTACTCATGCATGCTATATTTTTTGCTTTATTATTTTAAAATTGTCCTTGTTTTATCTCTACCACCAATTTAGTCATCCTTTTTCATTTAAAAAATCATCATTAAATTTATCCATGCAGATCTTTAATCATCGTCACCTTGATCTCCCTGTCCCATTGTATGTGAATAACTTATGACTTATCCATTTGAGACTCATTATGAAAGAATGATTCTGTCATGATCTTCATACTTCTTGATCACACATTTCACACTTAGGAATGCAATGAGCTTTTGCTTCACTTGTGCCAACTTCGGTCTTTTTTATTGACCTGATCACCACCTGCAACCATTTGTATAACTTGCCTTGGCATTTGGGAATGATACACATCATCTCCTTAGTATTCTCTTCATTCCCTTGCACATAATATCCATGAACTCAAGGCTCATTGAAGTCTACTTTGGCATCCTTCTGAGTGCTGAGTTGACAGCTCACATTCTTCTTTATATGTAGTCGATTTCCTCCTTCTACTTGAGTGCTCAGTGAAATTAATTGGGGCACCTCATCGAGTATCGAGTTGCCAACTCAGACATCACACAATTCACATTATCTCATCTGCTTGGGACTCGTCAAGGTGGAAAAGACATTCCCACTGAATCCCAAGTGGTCCTACACATCCACAGCTGTAGAACACAAATCTTGCCCAATAAGGAAAGCAGGACCCAATGGAGGCGGAATATTCGATTTTCTGCCATACGACTCAAGACTCGGCCATAATAGAAAACATATTCTATTGAGTTCCAAGTTCCTTCTCAAGGGACTATTGGCATTATGTTGCATCTAGTTTAGTGTTGTCATTGATGTCAACACTGTATCCTAGTTGGAGGCTATCCCGGTTGGACCTATCCTGGTTAGTCTTGGTGATCATATTGGTTTTGGCTATGATTCTGATCTGGTATGATCAGATCTCTAGAATCAGTTTTGAATGCTTACTCTAGATGTTTATTTGTTTTCCATATTCTATTGGTTCATGTTTTGGTGCTCCAGTGACTATCACTTGTGTTTCTGGTTGGTATTTCTTAGTACCAGTTAGCTTTACCGGTAAGTGATATTTGATGTTTTGGTCAGACAATTTTGGTCAGGCTTATGGAATTAGTTTCTATCATGCTGAAGGTTCTTATTGATCATATTCTAAGTGTTTTACTACTTTTCTTTGGTTGGCATGCTATTACGGTGGTCCTATTTGGATCTGATTAGACTATCTGTGTTACTTCACTAAGGGTTTCTATCGGTTGGTGAAGCATGTTGGATTTTGGTCTTAGCGGAATTTTTGACAGATGGAATTGTTTGGTTACTTGATTTAGGTCCATGCTATGTAATCTAAATCATAATATTGGTTCAATGATACCGTGTAATATATTCTTTGTTATTGTGGGTTTATGGGTTTAGGGTTTAGCTGACCTTGTCAATAAGGTTGATGATCTGTATTTATAGGTGACTTATTCATGTAATTTTCATATCAATGGGATCAATTATTATGTCTGCATCATCAGAGGAAGGTTTATGTGGAAACAAGTTATATATCATTCGGAGAAGGTTTTTGTATTGTACAGAAAATATATGTGCTTAACCGGAACTGTATCAAGCATTAGGAGATGCTACTTTCATAGTTCATTCTTTCTGGATTGTAGTCTAATGTTTATGTAAGTCAGTAAGACTTATTTTTGTGATGAGCAGTGAGCTCTAGGTAGTTGGCCTTATTGCAATTGGAATCCCCATTTTTATTTCACATACTTCTACAAAAGTATTATCTGATTGTGGGTAGGGTTTCCCACCATGGATTTTCCCTTTACTGGGTTTTCCACATCAAAATATTGGTGTTGTGTGTACCATTCTTTCATGTTCTATCCTTCATTATGTTGATTTATTTGTGCTCTAGTTTAATGGTTTTGATATGCATAAGTTTTGATTTCTGATGGTAAACTGATTCACCCTCCCCCCTCTCAGTTTACTCCTAGTATTAGATCTGTCTAACAATTGGTATCAGAGAAAGGTCCTCTCTATAGAAGCTTAAATGCTTGAGGAGATTCGATGGCAACTGCATCTAGTTTTACATTCAATCCCTATCGGAAGGAGAATCCCATATTTGATGGTAAAAATTACAAAATATGGAAGGAGCTAATGAAGATTAATCTTATATGTCTTGGAGCTGAAGTTTGGGAGATAGTGGAGAAAGGGTATATACCTCATGACCCTAATTCTACAACACCGACACCTGTTGATGAATAGAAGAAGGCTGAAAATTATGTTAGAGAAAAAAAAGCATTGTTAAATGCCCTATCTGATGAAAATATATTGAATTTCATAGAGTTGGAGAATGCAAAGCTGATTTGGAGAAAGCTTGAAACTCTTTATGAAGGCGACTAGGCAGTGAAGATTGCAAAACTTGAACATTTCTGGGTAAGATATGAAACTTTAAAGATGGAAGAAGATGAGAACATCAGTTCTTTCATGGATAGAGTAAATGAGATTGTTATGGGAATCAAATGTTGTGACAGATCAGTTAGTGAGGATGAGATTGTGTCAATGGTTCTGAGAGTTCTACCTCCAACTTATAAGATGAAGGCTACTGCAATCAATGAACTCCAGACATTGTCAAGTACCCTTGTTACCAGAGATACATTGCTTGGGAAATTGATTGCTTTTGAGCTTGAGGAACTTGGATATCCGAGTGCTGCTAAAACTGAAACTACATTTAAAGCATCTGCCTTTGGTAAGGAAAAGATATATTGGAAGGAGATATATGCTAAAGATATGGAGGAAATTCAAAGAGAATAAAGATAACTTCAAGAGATGGAAGGCGTGATTGCTAAAAGAATTCCTAAAGGACCAGCTGAAAGTAAATATGAAGGAAAAGTCTCTTTTAAATGTTTTTCATGCAATAAGATTAGTCATTTTTCTTCTAGATGCATTGAAAGAGCTGCTAGGAATCATGAAATATTTTTGAAGATTTATAAGCCTAATCTGACATATCAGAGCAGACCTAGATTCGAAAGGAATAAGGATAAATCATTTTATTATGCTGGCAATGATGATTTCGGTATTACTGACAATGATGATGAACCTGTGAGTGGATCCGATAATGGAGCCTCCTCCAGTAAGGACTGGGTTTTTATTGCTATCAAGGATGATTCTCCAAAATCTATCATTGAAGCAACTCATATAGAAGAGAAGGCTTTAGCTACTAAAATTGAAGAGAATTATGGGTTATAGATAGTAGATGCTCACATAACATGACTGGTGACAAGAGAAAATTTCTATCACTACAAGAATCTGATGGTGGTTTAGTTAGATTTGGAGAAAAAAAGGCATGTAGGATCAACTTAGGCAAGGGAACAATATCATTGGATGGTAGAGTAATACTGATAATGTTTATTATGTTGAAGGCTAAATCATAATCTTTTAAGTGTAGGTCAGATGGTGGATAGAGGATTTCATTTACAATTCAAGGATGGGAAATGTAAGATCATCAATAGATTTGGATTGGAAGTTGCTTTCAGAACCCATACCAATGGAAACATCTTTCATTTGAACTCTGGTGAGAAAGCTTGCTTGTTTGTTCAGATTGATGAAAGTTGGTTATGGCATAAGAGGATGTGTCATGTAAATTTTGATTGCATAGTGAAGATCAATTCAACACAGGCTGTCAAAGATTTGCCCAAGATTGACAAACCTCATAATCTGGTATGTAGAGATTGTCAAATGGGTAAGCAAGTCAGAACTTATTTTAGAAGTATACATGATAAATCTAATGAAATTCTTGATCTTATTCATATTGATCTTTGTGGACCGGCAAGGACTAAAATATTTCAAGGTAATAGATACTTTATGTTACTTATTGATTATTATTCTAGAATGATGTGGGTACCATTTTTGAAAGAAAAATATGAAGCTTTTGAGAAATTCAAAATCTTTAAAGCTATGGTTAAGACTAAGATAAGACTGAAGATAAAGTGTTTAAGATCAGATCAAGGCAGTGAGTTTACATCTAGTGAATTCAATAACTTTTGAGAGAAGAATGGAATCAGAAGACAACTTTCTGCACCTAGGACTCCACCACAGAATGGATTGGTGGAAAGGAAAAACAAAACCATATTTGATGTGACAAGGAATATGATGACAGAAGCTAGATTGCTTGAAATCTATTGGAGGGAAGTTTTCAATATAGTTGTATACACTTTCAACAAAGTACACATAAAAGGTGATATCAGTAAGACTCCTTATGAATTATGGTTTGGTCATACTCCTACTGTCAAATATTTCAAAAAATTTGGAAGTAAATGTTACATTAGAAGAGATGATGCATTGGGAAAGTTTGATCCTAGAAGTGATGAAGGAATATTTTTGGGTTATTCTACTAAGAGCAAAGCATATAGATGTTATAACAAAAGATTGAATAGGATATCAGAGAGCATAAATGTCAAGGTGGATGGACAAGGCAGTAATCAGATCAGATCATATGACTGTGGATCGAAAGATGAATTTATCAGACTTGGAACAATAATGCAAGAAGATTCTCAAGATAGTGAACCAGTGACTTCGGTAACATCAGAAAACTCATCTATGATAGAGGCACAATAGAAAGAGTCAGGAATGCATCAATCCGGTAAGATTATCAGAAATTTTCTTTGATCCAAGTTGATGAGATGATGTTACTACTCAGGGGGATCAGTCAGCCATTTGGTTTAGTATTTTTGGTTTGGTATCCATCCTTTGTCATTGATGTCAAAGGGGGAGAGATGGTATTCATGTGAAAAGCAGTCATATCTTTGAGGGAGATTGTTGGCATTCCTTGACACTTGGATATTTTTCACATTCAGTGTTGTCATCAATGCCAAAGGGGGAGATTGTTGTCAATATGTTGGATTTGGTTTAGTGTTGTCATTGATGTCAACACTGTATCCCAGTTGCACCTATCCCAGTTAGTCTTGGTGATTATCTTGGTTTTGGCTATGATTCTAATCCGGTATGATCAAATATTTGGAATTAGTTTTGGATGCTTACTCTAGATGGTTATTTGTTTTCCATATTCTATTGGTTAATGTTTTGGTGCTCCGATAACTATTGTTTATGTTCCCGGTTGGTATTTTCCAGTACCAGTTAGCTTTACCGGTAAGTGATATTTGATATTTTGGTCAGACGATTTTGGTTCGGCTTATAGAATCAGTTTCTATCATGCTAAAGGTGCTTCTTGATCATATTATGAGTTTTTGGTGACTTTGCATTGTCTGACGTGATGTTATGGTGATCCTATTTGGATATGGTTAGAGTTTATGTGTTACTTCACTAAGGATTTCTACTGGTTGGTGAAGCGTGTTGGATTTTGGTCTTAGCAGAATTTTCGGCGGATGGAATTGTTTGGTTACTTGATTTAGGTCCATGATATGTAATGTAAATTATAATATTGGTTTAGTGATACTGTGTAATGTATTTTTTGTTATTATGGGTTTATGGGTCTAGGGTTTAGCCGACCTTGTCAATAGGGTTGATGATCTATATTTATAGGTGACTTATCCATGTAATTTGCATATCAATGGGATCAATGGTTATGTTTGCATCATTAGAGGAAGGTTTATGTGTAAATAAGTGATATATCATTCAGAGAAGTTTTTGTATTGTAGGGCAGACATCTGTGCTTAACCAGAACTATATCAAGCATTAGGAGATGCTACTTTCATAGTTTATTTTTTCCGGATCGTAGTCTGATGTTTATGTAAGTCAGTGAGACTTATTTTTGTGATGAGTAGTGAGCTCTAGGTGGTTGGCCTTATTGCAAGTGCAATTCCCATCATAATTTCACATACTATTGCAAAAGTATTATTTGATTGTGGGTAGGGTTTCCCTCATGGTTTTTCCCTTTACTGGGTTTTCCACGTCAAAATATTGGTGTTGTGTGTACTATGATTTCATGTTCTATCCTTCATTATGTTGGTTTATTTGTGCACCAGTTTAATGGTTTTGATATGCATAAGTTTTGATTTTTGATGGTAAACTAATTCACCCCCTCCCCCTCTCAGTTTATTCCTGGTATCAGATTTGCCTAAGGATTTGTTTTCCTACCAATTTGATTTTAAAAAGATTTGTTGGAGTTTAATGAGTTTTAATGGAGTCAAAATTTCAGAGCTAATAGTGACTCTAGTTGGGGATGCATACCCCTCATGGGCATGGCAATAATTCAAATATCTGGTAGAAGAAAACCATGCATTATCTATTAGGCTCGTAACCACTGTGTGTTGTATTTTGAAAACCATATTCTAATCTCATGTGGCGGCTCTGGGCCACCAGAAAATGAGACACTAATATTTATCTTTGTCAAATATCTGATTTTCATCAAATAACAAATTGATCCATCTGAGAATGCAACTGAGCCTGATTTGGTCATAGATATTGCCATTGACATCTCTCATCATGGTTATGATCACATCACAGTCAATGTTATCTTTATCATTATGGGTCCTGCAAGGAAATCCATACGAATAAAATTTGTAACCATTTGAAAAACTCACATCAAATTCACAAGAGTTCAAATTTGAGCCTCTAGATTTAAACATTTCACTTTTCACTTGTATACTTGTCAAGTGGATCATATTCTGATCATCGGCATTTACATCATGTGTGAATGCCTGCTATTCTGGTTCAAAGACACAACTTGATTCAACTTTGAAAGCACAATCTGAATTCCTGCAAACAACCTCAAATATTGGCATGAACAAGTTTAAAGATGAGCTTTCTAGATTATGAATACTGAAGAAATCATCTTCATGATCACTATTAGCTGGATGCACACTACCACAAGGTCCAGCTTCTAAATTCCCTTTTGTATCAACATCTTTAGACTCTCTGTTTTCCACCATTTTTCATGTCATGGAAACCATCTGAATTAATAAAAAAATAATCATATTATGCACCATTTAGCTCATTCATGTAACAGTCTAAGACTTCATCATTTAAAAAAATTTCAAGATCACTGGTCTTTCATGGAGATTGATATTGAATCTTGATCAGTATTGTCAGTATGCATACTTGAGCCAATTACTAATGGACAATTATTTTTATACACTTTTAAACCAATGTCATCTTCTATTAGTATAAATGATTCCATTTTAGCATTGTTTAATTCACTTGGGGTAGTAGGGTGACAGTCATTAAAATCAACATCTTGATTTAAGACAATTTGAGAAGATTCATCATTTTCAAATTCATCATCATTATGCAAGTTATCATCATCTTTATAGGCTACAAATGTTTCTATATCTATTTCATACAAGCTACTTTGAACATCTGAGTAACAAGGGGTATGATTCATATCAATATATGAAGGTATGCAAGTAGACTATAAGATATAGTAATCACATTTAACTGAAACTTCAACACTTGTATATACATGATCAACATAATTAAACATTTGTTCACTTGTCAATGTATGCAATCCTTCACTAACACCAACACTCTCAAATTATTCACTTGGGTTATTTTCATCATAGGGTTGTCTTTGGACTTCTCTTGATGCAACCTCTTCATTATTTGCATACCTCTTTATCCTTTCATCAATCAATGGTTGTGTATGTGCTATGGAATCAACAAGAGCTGCTAACTTTTGATTCAAAATTTGACTCAATCTGGTTTGCATCAATAGATCCTACCTAATTGTGGACAACAAGATGGTGTTCATTGGAGGTTATTGTTTCAGGCATTTTCAAATTACTCATTGACTTATCATTCTCTTTTAACATATGTGCAAGAGATATAATTGCATCTTGAATCACCTTCGAGTTATTCATGTTTATTTCATTTTATTGTGGCTTATTCAATACATTTAGAAAATCATTGTCAAAAGGTGGAACAAAATCTTGGTTAGCAGGCTGGTTATAATTATGATAATTCATTGAAGCATTCGCACTCCTACATGCAATCCTATGAGAGCTCAAAGCTTCAGTGTCATGAAACTTTACCAACCCAAATTTCATCACACCTTCTATGTCCACTGCCATTTGGAATGCAAGGTATAAACTTTGAGGCTCTTTTTTTCTTAACTAGTAGCTTATTTTCTTGATGCCATTGTATCCTAAGGCCTAAAATCCTCAAGAATCATTTTTAGTGCTCTCATGAATCTAAGATTGAATTCATGAACTAACTCTTCCTCCTGAATATGAATATTCATGAGATCATCTAACACTATAGTCAAAAAAAATTTCTCACCAAATTGTGCACTGAAAACTAACTAAAACTCTTTCCAAGAGCTGATTGATTTTGGAAACAAATTTAAAAACCATTCTCTAGCCTCATATTTTAAGGATCACACAAACAATCTGATGATGACATCTTCATGATCAATTTCATAATCATCCATTAGATCATTGAATTTTTGAAGGTGTCTTTTTGTTGTTCATTCTTTTGACCACTAAACTTTGGTATCTCATTTATGATTTTAGCTAGTAAGACATTTCAAAAACAAGTGATTCTACCAAAATAGATGGGCTTATATCTCTCCACTTTGAATTCTCTTTTTATCTTACATAATGGAGGGTGATTACAAACCATGGTTGCATTTGGAACCACACATGGATGCATAGACTAAAACTTCCTAAACTAATGCTCTTACAATCTTCTTATACAATCAAGAGGTCCTAAACTTGCATGATATACAAAACATGATCTACTACAAGAGAATTTTCAGACCTCACTCAAGATCGTATATCTACAGAGCATACATACTTCTCCATGCAAAGGATGCAAATGATAACTTAAAAGTATGCTAAAATTAATTTTATTGTTTTCCTAATTTAGTTCTCAACTCACTTGAAGGGAAAAATTGAAATATTTGTTGGATATTGTGAATATTGTTGGGCATTGTTGCTGCTAGGATATGGTGTTTTCATTGATGTCAACATATTCCTATGTTTATAGATTGAGAAGATCTTTTGATCCTGTTTCGTAGTTTTGTATTACTGATCAGTGCTTTGCAGAGTTTAGTATTTACTCCAATATATTATGGTGTGATCTGATATTGAGATAAGATTTTGGATTATTGTTTGGGATGGTCTTTTGTATCTTAATTTCAGATGGATCATGTTTTGGTGCTCTGCAAGTTATCTTTCTTTGTGACAGTTGTAGAGTGGTTGTTTTCTTGATTTTTCAGATGTTGATTGATGAAGATTTGATAAGCGGTTTGGTGCAGCTGTTACTGATGATTCTAACATGCTTGTTGATGTTTCCTATTCATTTCCTATTTGTTTTGATGATCCACATTGATCATTGCATGAGATATTGGTGTTTTTTCATAAACTGGTGATGATTTTTGTGTTATGCAGTTTTCTTGATGGTGTAGTGTGTTGTAGTAGATCTTGCCATGATTTCCGGTGGGGTTGCACATTTGGGAATTTTAATTAGGTCCATGTTATTTCATGTAAATAATTATATTGGTCCAATGGTCAATCTTTGTATTGTGTGATGTAATTTTTTAATTGTGAGTTAAGGGTTTAGCCGACCTTATTGTCAAGGCTGATGAATTGTATATATAGGTGACATTGTCATGTATTTTGGATACAAAGGTTGTGTCTGCATGATCAGAGAGTGGTATATGTGTGAGAAAGTGATTCATCCTTTATCATTGTTATTGAGTAGAGATTGGTGTTGTAGGATAGATATTTGTGCTTAATCGGAACTGCAATCAGGCATTTGGAGATTTTATTCTTTCAGTTTATTCCTTCTCGATTGTAGTCTAAATCTTGTTGTAATTCAGTGAGACTTCCCTGAGGGTTTTAGCCTTCTGGGTCATTGTATTTGAGAAGTGTGCCTGAATGCATGTGCATTCCCCATTGTGATATTTTCACATGCTACTGCAGAGTATCATCTTATTGTGGGTAGGCTCCCACCATGGTTTTTCTCTTAACCTGATTTTCCACGTCAAAATCTTGGTGTTGTGTGTTGTGCTTTCGGTTTACTTGTTTTTTTTATTGCTGTAGTTTATCATATCTGTATTTGTGATTAATGTTTTTTGATCTGGTGAAGACTAATTCACCCCCCTCTCATTCTTCCTTTGTTATTGTTGCCAACAATTGGTATCAGAGCTAGATCCTCCAGAAGAAGCTTAACTGTTTGAGGTGATCCGGGATGGCAACTATCTTTAAGAAGAAAAATTTGAGATTTGATGGAAGTAACTATACTATATGGAAGAAACAGATGAAGGTGCACTTGATATATCTTGGAGAAGATCATTTGAAGATTACAAAGGATTCCTATTCTGTTCCTCAGAATGGACCGGTTACTGTTGTTGAAATCAAGGATGTTGAAAGTAACATCAAAGTGAAGGAAGCATTACTTAGTTCCTTGACTAATTTAGAGATGAAAAATTTAATGGGACTTCAAACCACACATGAGATTTGGAAGAAGCTTGAGACCCTGTATGAAGGAGACAAATAGGTGAAAGTTGCTAAGTTGCAGAGTTTGAAAGGAAAGTATGAGATGTTGAAGATGGGAGAAGATGAGAACATAAACTCTTTTATGGCTAAAGTGAATGACCTTGTTCTAGGTATCAGATGTGTTGGTGAAACCCTTGAAGAAGATGAAATTGTTGTTAAGGTGATGAGATCGTTGCCTCCTTACAAACACAAGGTAGCTACAATTGATGAAATCCAGAGTGTGACTACAGTAATAAGAGATATGTTGGATGGAAAGATTGCTTTTGAGCTGAGTGAGTTTGAAGAATCACATGGAAAGTCTGAGACAACATTCAAAGCACCAACATCTATATCTGGAAAGCAGAAGTATGATCCTGATGAGTGCAGAATATCCAGATATGAAAGATAGAGAAGAGAGATAAATGAGCTTGAAGCATTGATTGCCCAGAGATTTCCTAAAGGAGCCAGTAAGTATGATGGAAAATTGCCTTTTAAATGTTTCTCTTGCAATAAGATAGGGCATTTTTCTTCTATATACCTAGAGACATTGGCTAAATATGACAGGTATGATAAGTTTAATAAGAATGATAAAAATAATAGATATGAGAAGCATGAGAAGTATGATAATCCTTAAAAGTCTAACAAAAAGTATAGAAATCAGAAGAACTGTTATTACGATGTTGATGAAGGATTTACAGATGAAGAATCAAAAGGAGATGAATTTGTATTTCTTTCCATTAAGGAAGATGGACCTACACCTATTGATTCCACTAGCTGTATAGTTGAGGAGAAATCTTTAGCTGCTAAAGTTGAAGAAAGAGATGAATGGTTGATTGACAACAGCTGTTCACATCATATGACTGGTGATAAAAGAAATTTTGTGAGCATAGAAAGGTATGATGGTGGAATAGTAAGATGTGGAGATGAAAAATCTTGTGTGATCTGTGGGAGAGGTTCGATATCCTTTGATGGTAAGCATAATATTGATGATGTCTTGTATGTTGAAGGTTTGAAGCATAATCTTTTGAGTGTTGGACAAATGGTTGATAAAGGTTATGATCTACAATTCAAAAATGAAAAATGAAAAATCCTAAATGCCTCTAGTATAGAGATTGCATCTAGAACTAAGGCTGAAGGTAACATTTTTCATTTTAATGCCGATGAGAAAAGTTGTTTGATTGCTCAGATTGATGAAAGTTAGTTGTGGCATAGGAGAATGTGTCATGTTAATTTTGATTCAATGATTAAGATCAGTTCTACACAAGCTGTTAAAGATCTGCCTAAGATTGTTAAGTCTGCTAATCTGGTATGTAAAGAATGTCAGTTGGGTAAGAAAACAAGAATTTATTTCAAGAGAAAATAGTATACATCTGATGGATTGTTAGATCTTGTGTATACCGAGTTGTGTGGACCTACAAATGTTAGAAGTGTGTAAGGTGATAGATACATTATGTGGCTAATTGATGATTATTCTAGGATAATGTGGGTTGTCTTTTTGAAGGAGAAATCAACATTGGATAAATTCAAAATATTCAAAACAAAGGTGGAGACTGAGTCTGGATTGAAGGTGAAATGCCTGGGATTTGACAGAGGTGGAGAATTATGTTTTGGAAAATTCAATTCATTCTATGAGAAGCATAGGATTAGAAAACAATTATCTTCTCCTATAACCCCTCAGTAGAATGCAACTGTTGAAAGGAAGAACAAAACTATCTTGGATGCTGCAAGGACTATGTTGATTGAAGGGAACATTTCAAAGATCTACTAGAGAGAAGCTATTAGTACTGTTGTTTACACATTCAATAGAGTTCATATTAAAGGTGATACCGGTAAGACCCCTTATGAACTATGATTTGGTCATGTTCCTACTATGAGATATTTCAAAGTATTTGGCAGAAAATGTTATATCAAGAGAGACAAGGACATAGGAAAATTTTATGCTACAAGTGATGAAGTAATTTTCTTGGGATATTCTATAAAGAGCAAAGCCTATTGGTGCTACAATAAAAGACTGAGAAAGATAGTAGAAAGTGCAAATCTGAAAGTTGATGAGAACCTTGGGAAAGAGATCAGGGCATGTGGATATGATGATGGTCAACATATTGTTCTAAACCCTATTCAGACTGAACAACCAAAGTAGATTGATCTGGTAGAGATAGTTAATGCAGATGTTGTTGCTACTAGTAAAGAAGTGCAAGAACCTAAGAATCAGAACAATTAGAAGATCTCAAGGTATGTAAGATTGAATCATTCAAAAAATCAAATTATTGGTGATAAAAATAAAGGTCTGATGACTAGAAGAAGGTTAGCTGCTAAAGAAGTATGTTTGATTTCTAAAGTTGAACCTAAAGATGTTGTTGAAGCTTGCAAAGATGAAAACTGGATGAGAGCTATGGAAGAAGAATTAGATTAGATTGAAAAGAACAACACATGGGAGCTTGTGCATATACCTACAGATAAGAATGTAATTGGTACTAAATGGGTATTCAGGAACAAATTGAATGAGGCCAGTGAAGTTGTTAGAAATAAAGCTAGATTAGTTTGCAAAGGGTATTCACAGAAAGAAGGAATTGACTATGAGGAGACTTTTGCTCTGGTGGCCAGACTTGAAGTTGTTAGACTACTACTTGCATATGCTGCTTATAAGGATTTCAAGGTGTATCAGATGGATATCAAATGTGCCTTTTTTGAATGGTGATCTTGAGGAAAAAGTCTACATTGAGCAGCCTTATGGATTTTCATTATCAGATGATGGAGACATGGTATGTAAGTTGAAGAAATCTCTTTATGGATTGAAACAAGCCCCTAGAGCCTGGTATGCTAGATTAGATAAATATTTGTTGAAATTGGGATTTAATAAAGGTGTTGCTGACAGTAATTTGTACTTTAAGATTGAGAATGATATCATCTTGATTGTTGAAGTCTTTGTTGATGATATTATCTTTGGAGGAGATGATGACTTGAGCATGAAGTTTATCATTGATATGAATAAAGAATTTGAGATGTCTATAGTTGGAGAGATGAGATTTTTCTTAGGTTTGTAGATTTCACATACTAGAAAAGGTATATTTATATCTCAAACTAAATATGTGAAGGAATTTCTAAAGAATTTTAGGTTAGATGACTCCAAACCTATTGGAACTCCTATGATGACTGGTTGTAAATTATCTAAGAATGATGAATCTCCAAAAGCTAATCAGAGTTTGTACAGATCTATGGTTGGTGGGCTGCTACATCTTACTTAGACTAGACTAAACATTATGCATGTTGTGTGCATGGCTGCTAGATATCATTCTGATCTGGAATAGAGTCATGTCACTATTGTGAAGAGGATATTTAGATACTTGAAGGGAACTGTTGACTATGGTTTGTGGTATCCGAGGAATGATGATTTCATGCTATTTTCTTACATTGATGCTGATTGGGTTGGTGATGTTGATGACCAAAAGAGAACTACCGGTGGAGAATTCTTTTTGGGTAACAAACTGGTTTCATGGTCTAGTAAGAAACAAGATTCAATATCTTTATCTATTATTGAAGCTAAGTACATTGTTGCTGCTAGTAATTGCACTCAGGTAGTTTGGATGAAGTGAATATAGAAGGATATCAAAGTTATCTATGATGAGCCTATTGTCATATACTGTGATATTTAAGTTCTATTAACATGTCAAAGAATCAGGTGCAACATTCAAAGACTAAACATGTGTCAATCAAATATCATTACTTGAGAGAACAAGTCAATGAAGAGAAAGTGAAGCTGGAGTATGTATCTACAAAGGAACAAATTGTTGATATTTTCACTAAGCCTTTGTTTGCGGATACCTTTGTCTATTTGAGAGACAAGTTAAGGGTATCTACCCCTTTTGATGAGAACTAGATACATTAAGTTTCATCAATCTAGTGGATTTCAAATCCTTATCTTTTTATCTGGATTAGTGAGTTGTTGTTGCTCCTCTAATGGAGTAGTCTCTATTTTAGGGGGAGAGATTCCCAAGATTCATGTCTATGTTTTGGGAGAGAGAGTTTTCTTTTCTATTTTGAGGATCTTTGGCATTGCTATCAAAGGGGGAGAGAGATCATGTAAAAAAATTCTTTATCTGTCTTGATCTTAGGGGGAGTTTTTTGGAGATATCTTCTTTCTTTGTGAACCAAGGGAAACTTCAAGAAAGGTTAGCAGGTTAGTTTAAATCCAAATAAGCATAAAAATCCAAATAAAAGTAATAAACTAACTAACTTATACCTTGCAAGAGAGGAGTCTCTCGTGATCCTCCGATTTGGACACTAGTTGAAGCGAAGCATGTGCCCATCCTTGACTTGTTTGGATTGGTCCAATAGTGATATGTGGATGGCTCTCCAAGTTACACAACAATGGATGGATGTGAATGTGTTGGCCATATGATGGAATTGATTATGTGTTGCATTGATATCAACACTTGTTGTTTTGGTTGGTTACCGGCTTCCCATAGGTGGATTGGATTGGAAGATAATCAATTGATTGCCACCGATATGATCTGGTTGGTGGAATATGTTTGTATGGATGGTTCATATGCTGCTAAAGTATGTTTAGTCAGTTTGTATTGACTTGATGATTGGATGCTATCTTATGTTCTAGTGATCTTATCTTATTTATCCAGTAAGGGTTTCACCAACAGATCTTTATTGAAGATCTTTGATGTTATGCATAACTGGTGGTTGTGCATCTTCTAGAAGGGATTCAGGATGCTGATGGTGATCATGTTTGTGCCTTGATTGATTGGTGTCATTAGTTTGGCATGTGTGGGTCTAATTTAGGTTTGGTGCTATCTAGGTTATGGACTGGTTTGCATGAAATGTTGGTGGATTCTTCGATGCGCTTCTAGGATGTTTTATTCATTTATGATATTTGTTTGGCCTTAGGTCGACATGTGTTATGATTTTATTTCAGGATTATGTAATAGATCTATTGTATTATCATTTGTGTGGCCAACCTAATTGGTTAGGTCCCGGGCTGGTATAAATGTATGTAAGATCTTATTGTAGATCATGTAGTAATGGCAATGAGCAAATAATGTAATAATCATTTGTATAGAGGATTTGGTCGATCATAGGTGATCAAATTGGGTTTATGTAAGAGGTTTTAGACCTCTAGTATTGAGCTTAACTAGAATTGTAATTTGGCATGTTTGATTCTATCACCAATAGTTCATCTTGTTGGATTGTAGTCCAAACATCTTGAGGTGGTTGACATCTCTATAGTCAGTGAGAATCCATTGTGATGAGCAATGCGCTCTAGGCAGTGTATCTTCCTGCATGTGTAGGTCCCTATTGTAATCATATACTTGTTGCATAAGTATCATCTGACTGTGGGTAGGGTTTTCCACCATGGTTTTTCCTCATTGAGGTTTTCCATGTACAAATCATGGTGTTGTGTGTTATGGTATTGATTCTCTAGCTTTCATTTATGCTTTAATGCTTAATTAGTTATACCGGTATAAAGTTTTAAGTGCTTTAATTCACATAATTTGTTAACAACTAATTCATCCCCCCTCTCAGTTGTTCACCGGTTATCCTAACAATTGGTATCAGAGCTTGGTCCTCTTTTTGTAGAAGCTTAACCACTTGAGGAAGATCCTATGGAAACTAATATTTCAACTCATGTTTTTTAGAAGGACAACCCTAGGCTTGATGGAACAAAATATGGAGTATGGAAGATTTGGATGGAGACTCATTTAAGATGAATTGGAAAGGAAATTTGGGAAATAATTTAGAATGGTTATAGTCCTCATAATCTGGCATCTAACCTTCCTGCACTAGCAGATTTGGATAAGAACATTGAGAATGATTGTAGAGCTAGAGAAGCCCTCTTAAGAACCTTATCAGATCAGAAAATCATGGGACTACCACATAAATCATTGGAAAAAGCTACGTGGGACAAGTTGGAGACTCTGAATGAAGGTGATCTTACTGTTAAAATTGCAAAACTTGAATGTTACCGAGTAAGATATGAAAACTTGAAGATGGAAGAAGAAGAAAGAATTTATGCATTCATGGAAACGGTTAATAAAATTGTATTGGGAATTTAGTGTTGTGGTGGATCTCTGAGTGAGGAAGAGATTGTTTCAAAAGTATTAAGGGTTTTGCCACCGACATATAAGATGAAGGTAACTGTAATTAATGAGATAAGAACAATGCTTAATTCTTCTATCAATAGAGATACTCTTGTTGGGAATATATCTTCTTTTGAGCTTGAATAATTTTGTCCTCCTAGAGCTGCAAAATTTGATATTGCATTTAAAGCATCTACATCATCAACCAGCAAGCAAGATTGGAAAGTCTTGTATGAAGGAATTAGAAGGGATCAGGAAAGAAGATGAAGAGTTTCAGCAACTTGAAGTCCTATATGCTAGAAGTATACTTAGAGACAAAATGGGTTTTTAGAAACAAAGTGAATGAGTATGGACAAGTTGTAAGAAACAAGGCTAGATTGGTCTGCAAAGGATATTCTCAGAAGGAAGAGATTGATTATGGTGAAACTTTTGCACCAATAGCTTGAATTGAAGCTGTTAGACTATTTCTTGCTTATGCAGCCTATAAGAACTACAAGGTCTATCAGATGGATATTAAGTGTGAATTTCTAAATGGATAACTTTAAGAGGAAGTCTTTATTGAGCAACCAAATGGATTTTTACTAATAAATGACAAAAAATATGGTTTGCAGATTAAGGAAAGCCCTATATGGACTAAAACAGGCTCCTAGAGCTTGGTATGCAAGGTTAGATAAGTACCTTTTGAAGCTTGATTTTATAAAGGTAATGCTGACAGTAACCTATATTATATGATCACTAATGATGATATTCTAATTATTGATAGTATTTGTTGATGATATCATTTTTGGAGGTGAAGAAAAATTGTGCATGAAATTTTCTGATAATATGCAAAGTGAATTTGAAATGTCTATGACTGGAGAAATAATATTTTTTCTAGGTTTATAGATTACTTAGACTAACAAAGGTATCTTTATCTATCAAACTAATTATCTAAGGGAATTGCTAAATAAATTTGGTATAAAAAATTCTAAACCGGTTAGTACTCCTATGGTTACAAGTGAAAAATTGTCACTTAAGGATGTATCCCCTTCAGTAAATTATACAAGATATAAATCTATGATTGGTGGTTTGCTATATTTAACTCAAACTAGACCGGATATAATGAATGCAATCAGTATTGTGTCATTATTTTAAAGCAATCCAAGAGAAAATCATGAAAGTGCAATAAAATGGATATTCTGGTATTTGCAAGGAACAACTAAATATGGTTTATGGTATCCTAAAGATGACGATTTTACTTTATGTGCATATGCAGATGCAAATTGGGCAGGTGATGTTGATGACCGTAAGAGCACTTCCGATGGAGCATTCTTCCTTGGAAAGAAGTTGGTTTCATGGATCAGTAAAAAGTAGTCATGCATTTCATTATCTACTACTAAAGCTGAATATGTTGCAGTTGCAACCAATTGTACTCAAGTTCTATGGATGAAGCATATGTTGAAGGATATACAAGTGAGTTGTAATAATCTGGTAGTTATCCATTATGATAACTCTGCATCTATTGACATATCAAAGAATCTAGTATTTCACTCCAAGATTAAGCACATATTAATCAAGTATAACTTTTTGAAGAAAAATGTGGAAGAAAAAGAAGTCAGATTGGTTTATGTGAACACTAAAGAGCAAATAGTAGACATATTCACTAAACCTTTGTCTCAGGAATCATTTGAGTATTTTGAGAGATAGATTGGGGGTTTATACCCCTCCGATAGAGACTTAATTGATGTAGATGTGCATCAGTCTGATATGCATTATCAGAGCTACCTTCTACTCCAGATTGATGAATCAGTGCTACTACTCAGGGGGGTAGTTAGCCTAGAGATTTATAGTTATTTATTATGTTTGATTATTTGGTATTGTTGTCAAAGGGGGAGGAATATATGTGAAAAACCATTGCTATTTATTGATTACACTGCTTAGGGGGAGTTTGGCGATATTTGGCTTTTTGTTTTAGTTTTGGTTTAGAGCTTCATTGCTATATCATTTCATGGGATATTGTTGGTGTTCTTCCATTAGGGGAGACTTATTTGGCATTTTCTTGGCACTTGGATGTTTTTCACATATAGTGTTGCCATCAATGCCAAAGGGGGAGATTGTTGACCATATGATGGAACCGATTATGTGTTGCATTGATGTTTTGTCATTGATGTCAACACTTGTTGTTTTGGTTGGTTAGGAGCTTCCGATAGGTGGATTAGATTGGAAGATAATCAGTTGATTGCCACCGGTATGATTTGGTTGGTGAATTATGTTTGTATGGATGGTTCATATGCTTCTGAAGTATGTTTCAATCAGTTGGTATTGACTTGATGATCAGATGCTATCTTATGTTCTAGTAAGATTCTCTTATTGATCTGGTAAGGGTTTCGGTGAGAGATCTTTATTGAAGATCTTTGATGTTATGCATAAGTGGTATTGGTGCAGCTTCTAGGAGGGATTCGGGATGCTAATGGTGATTGTGTTCATGCCTCAATTGATTGGTGTCATTACTTTGGCATGTGTGGATCTAACTTAGGTCTGGTGCTATCTAGGTTATGGACCGGTTTGCATGAAGCATGTTGGTGGATTCTCTGATATGCTTCCAGGATGTTTTATTGATTGATGATATTTGTTTGGCCTTAGGCCAACATGTGTTATGATTTTATTTCAGGATTATGTAATGGATCTATTGTATTATCATTTGTGTGTCTAACCTAATTGGTTAGGTCCTGGGCTAGTATAAATGTATGTAAAATCTCACTGTAGATCATGTAGAAATGGCAAGGAGCAAATAATGTAATAATCATTTGTACAAAGGATTCGATCGATCATATGTGATCGAGTTGGGTTTATGTAAGAGGTTTTAGACCTCTGGTATTGAGCTTAACCGGAACTGTAATCTGGCATGTTTAATGCTATCAGTGACAGTTCATCTCTCTGGATTATAGTCCAAACATCTTGAGGTGGTTGACATTTCTATAGTCAATGAGACTCCATTGTGATGAGAAGTGCACTCTAGGCAGTGTACCTTCCTGCATGTGCAGGCCCTTATTGTAATCATATACTTGCTATAGAAGTATCATCAGATTGTGGGTAGGGTTTTCCACTGTGGTTTTTCTCATTGAGGTTTTCCACGTACAAATCATGGTGTTGTGTGTTATGGTTATATGTTATTGATTCTTTGGTTTTCATTTATGCTTTATTGCTTAATCAATTATACCGATATAAGGTTTTAAGTGCTTTAATTCACATAATTTGTTAACAACTGATTCACCCCCACCCCCTCATTTGTTCACCAGTTATTCTAACAGAATGAGGATAGATTATGAAGTCAAAATAAGTATATGATTGTGATGATCTTGAGAAACTCAAATTAGCAGCATGAAGTTACTTGGATTGTAGATGATCAAGTGAATGGATAGAGACCCCAATTTATAGAATTGAATAGAGGAAAATGGACAGTCAAGATTGAAGAGGATTGGAGTGCTGGGATTTGAGGAGAGGAGATCACATGGATCAAGGGACAATGACATGAAAAGAGGGTGGAGACCAAGAGATTTTCCACAAAGGCATTTCTTATCTCCACCCTCCTCAATGTACATGGGGAAGAGTTCCCAATGCACCTAGGAGAAATAAAAAGAATTAAAAATTCCTTGGGGGATGCACATGGAATTAAAAATTCCTAAGATATTGTGTGCACGGGGATTGAAAAAGGGAAAAGGAATTTTAAAATTCCTCGGGAAGGTGAGAAGCATGGGACACCCAAAAAAGGGGAGCATTTAAGGTGGAAGGTGAGAGGGGGACAAAGAGGATTTAGCGATAAATGGCTATACTTGACTTTTGTGCCTAATCATGGGGATTAGACATTAGCAAGGGATTAGGGGGACTATTTAGAAGAATTAATTGAGGATTAGGAGCAAGTGGGATTTGTAGGAGCATTTGAATAGGAGAGAGAATGAGTGAAGGCAATTAAAAATTGAAGAATATTGCTAAGTAGGATTAAGAGAGTTTCTAGAAGAATTAATTAGACTAATGATGGATTAGGAAAAGGTGATTTGTAGGAATCACAACAATTAATTAATTAATTGAGATTAATTAATTAAAAGGGGGGATTAGGAAGAATTAATTTTGAATGCCTTTGAAGAAAAAAGGAAAATTGATTTATTGAATAAATCAATCATTGGACTATAGTGACAATATTAATTAGATTTAATTAATATTGAGAAGAATAAGGAATAACATAATTAAATATTTTAATTATGTAAGAGAGTTAAATTAATTAAGATAATTAATTTAAGTGTCTACATTTTGTTCGTCTTTTATGCAGTGGAAAAATTTGGTGATGGATAAAAGATAGAAAAAAGAGGATGCCCCGGCATAAAGCACTGGTGGTGTATGCCCCCTCGAGAATTTTTCAGAATTATTTGAAAAAAATAGCAAAAAAGTTTCTAAAAGAAGAAAGAAGGAGAGAGAATAATGAATGAATGAGAAGGAAAGGAAGAAATGAATGAGAAAATACAAGAAGAGATAAAAAAGGGAGAGACGAAGGGGTAGGCCCACGAGGGGGCCCATATAAGGAACACAGGGCCCAATGAAGGGTCACTATCACACATAACTATTGGAGGAGATTAGAGACTAGAAAACATAAGGAGAGATGGACCGCATTCCCACACATGAGCACCATGCAGAGAGAGTTCATCGACATGAGAGGCCTACCTAGTATGGTCCACCAGTACATACCCTAAGCCTATCCTATGATTTGATATGTTTAGGGTAGAATTTAGGGGCTAGAATTAGGCCAAAGGTTTGGCGGGGTAAACGCGTTGATCGTCATTTCAACGTGCGCGCCACTAGGTTAGTGGGAGAATTGATGAATAGAGCCAGTGTACGTAGGGATGAGGGTCTAAGGGGTTTTGGGGTAGGCATACGTGCATGGCATGAGCTCCCGCGCTGGTCTAGGTTAGGATTTAGATCTAGGAATGGGGAAAAGAAGCTCGTGGCACCAGCGCCCGCATCGATCGAGATTAGGTCCCAGGTCTGGGTTTTTAGCGCGTATGACTATGGCATAGCATGAGCACCATAGTATTGGCGTGAGTGCGGGATGAAACAATGTGAGTGCTAGGGAGGTTGAAAATGATGAATTTGATGAGTATAGGTGTAGGAAGTGGCTTAGGGGGGTATCATGAATGCTTCGGGAATAGGATAAGGGGAGGGTTAGGAAGAATGACAAGGGATAATGAAGTAGTTTGCATGAATGCAAGAAGATTTGGGGCCGTTGGCATCAAGAGAGCACTGGCTGGCAATGATGAGGTTGTATAGGTGGTTAAGGGTAGATGAGCTAAAGATATTGACTGTCATAGGATTGGATTTTTTTAGTCGACGGTTGAGGATTAGAGTGCACACCACCATAATGGCTACATTGGTAGAGAGGTGGGATAGAAGGACCTGTACCTTTTGTCCTACAAGAGAGGCCATTGTGACACTATTAGATGTATGGAGGATCTTGAAGATCCCCATTCACGATGTGATTCCCGAGTACAGGATAGATGTGACAAACCTCTATCTTTGGGAGGTTTGCGAGTGGGATGTACCACCTATGATGAATAGGACACAGATGCATTTAGGGAGAGTGATGGAGATCTGACATATTCCTCACCTGGTGCTTGTGATATGTGGATTTATGAGTGGATAGGTGATGCCTAACCTGGGAGGGCATGTATTTCCTACTAGGTGGAGCAGGTGTGTATATTATATGGTACATGATTGTGCAGAGTATGCATGGGGAGAAGTGATGCTTGCTCAGTTATATCATGATATGAGTCTTGTTGTGTACATATATTATGTGAGTCTATCAGAAGGGGTTACCTTACTTCATGTATGGGCATGGGAGCACATTGCATTCACTCGGTCGCTCAGGGTACATGACAGATGACCTCGACGACCTTACATAGATCAATACAGGGTTCTACTTCACTACACATGGATAGGGACTATATGGTTTTGGCATCAAATTTTTTATGAGCTCATGCAGTTTACATGGTGGCCATATTTGGATAGCAAGTGATGGAGGGGAGAATGTCAGCTGCATTGGGTGGGTGTTGAGATGTGGCTTTTTGGGAGGTCGGTATATGTTATGGAGTACTATACACCCTATAGGGTGGCTCGACAGTTTGGAGAGGTACATGATATAGTGGGTGATATACCATTATATTCATGGATTACACAAGAGGTGGGCTTGTGGGGATAGACTGTGAGTCTGTTGGAGGGGAGGACTAGTTTTCAAACTATAGGCTATCAACAGTTGCACTAGAGCTATCATGAGATGTGGAAGCCATGATAAATGAAGAATTATGAAAAGTACCTTCGCAGATTGAAATTTAGGGCTTCACAATTTGAACTTCGCTTCACACTCCTTCGGTTGCAGAGATACCGCTTTGCATTCTATAGTCCTCCAACAGATGTTTGCTTCAGATTCTTCTTCGGGAATTTGATAAATTCTTTGATTCGTAGTGTAAATTGCTTTCCTTCACTCTGCAATTGAAAAACTTCTTCGCTCAAAAAATGATAAGTGAGAAATGATTTCAAAATTCCTTTTAAATAGGTTCTCCACCTACCATAATAAATGCTCCAATATTAGGATGTAAACCCTAATTTGCCTTTTATCATTTCTGGTCTTCTACCGACTAATAGGTATCTCATACCGGTTAAGGTCTTTTACCGGTGTAAACTAGGGGTTTGAAGTATTTCGCCATTTGCTCCCCCTAAGCTTTTTTGATGCTTAGTTTGTTGGTTCCGTGATTTCCACACTAGGTGCAGAAACTGGTTCTTCTTGCAACATCGCTGGTTTCTTTTTCTAGGTTTTGTTCATATCCGCTTGAACAGTTTCAATATCAATATTTCCTTCTGGAGTGACTGGTATGTCATCTAATATGTTCATTCTTGTTCTGCAGAATCTGGCAATGTGACCCAGTTTGTTGCAATGATAGCAAACCATTCCAGGTTCTCTCCAAGGTCCATTATTCATGTTACCATTCTTCCTCCTACATGTTGCAATAGTGTGGCCATGACAATGATAGATCAAATAGTTTGCTCTCCATCCGGTTGCCGCTTGATAGCCACCGCTTCCTAACTGATGATTAAAGGTATTAAACCAATTGTGATTCTGGTTCACAAAAGGTTCCAGACCAACTCCTTGAGTCCTCTGAGGATATCTTCCAATGTTGTTCATAACAAACCTACATTCAGATGCTCCATGCCCAAACTTGTTGCATGCATAACAATTACCATTGAACTTATTGGATCTAGGTACATTGTTTATAAAGTAAGGAAAATTATTGTAGGCTTTGCTCCTGTTGTTCTCAAATTCTGATTCCTTCTTATCTCTTGTGACAAATTTACAACTCTATTTGCAAAAGAGAGATCAAGGAAAAGGAACTTCAAAGCAACATATGACAAGGTTTTTTGCACCTTCTACACTTCGAACTTTTCCAAAGTTCAGGCGGGTATAACTCTTGTGAACTGAATTCATACTACAAAAATAGATCCACGGTAAACCAATCCAAAAACTAGTGAATCTTATCACCTTTAAACTAACTGAAACAAAGAAATAAGGCTTATGCTCATGTTCAGTGTCGACCTACAAGATATGTAAAAAGATAACTACAATTGATACCAGTGCCTTATCCAAGCCACAAAGTCATATAAGTTTAAACAATAATCCCTCAATTAGACATCTCCACACATCCCATCACCTCGGCTTCTATAAACCCCACATATGCCTGACATATATAAAATTTCATCCTTATCAAACTAGAAAGCATTCATCAGATTCAAAGTTTCTAAACAAATAATTCACTGATAGAGATATTTCTTGTGTTATTTAATTTCCCTTCTGAAGAGAAAAGCTAAGAAACACATCTATAAAATATTGCCTTACAACCCATGCTCAAATGAATAAACCTGAATCACTCAAATTGAGATCCGTAAATATTTGTAAGCACACCCAAACACAACACATATCCTAGGCTCAAAATTGATGGTCTGTATATTGATATTAATTTCAAAAAAGATTACAAAAACATTAGAGTTCTCTCCATAAGACTAGAAAATCCCAAATATATTTTTGCAGAGTTTTCTTACAATTTCTTGCGATCTCCTTTTTCCTATAGTCCTGGTATCCATTTATAGCAACATGGATGCATACAAAGCTTCGGACTTCCCTAGGAAAATTTGTTACAACTATACATTGTTTCAAAAAGCAGTTACAAGTCTCTTTCTGTCTTAGTGGCCTTTTCAGTTGGTAACTCTTTTGCAATATCCTCTAACTATCCTGGAGTATCTTCCAACTATTTTGGAGCATCTTCTTCCTGCACTGCATATTTTTTGGACCACTCTTGAAAAACATCGTCATTAGGCCATGAGTAGCCAATAATCTTTTTCTTCAACTTTAATAGCTTTTTCCAAGAGTTCCTTATTTTCCTCACTTCTGACTCCAAGAAACCATAATGTGAATTGATCTTTTCTATTTCCTCAATTGTTTTAACAAATAGTGAGGTGTTATCTTTATTGATTATTTCATTTACCCTTAGAGATAGATTAGCTCCTAACTCATCCAGCCATACCTGTTTGTCCTTTATCTGATTTTGGTTGACAAAACCTTTGGGAAACAGTTCAAATTTGTGCTCAGTATACTCTTTTCTATATAAATTAGCCTCTCTTTCCACATTGGCTTTCCCTTTTGCCAGCTTTGTCAAACCTTTGGTCAATTCACATGTGGATTTGATAGTGGCATCGGATCTGCCTTCATCATAAGATACACACATGAATTCTAAATCTACTTCCCTCGGGATCCACTTATTTAGAATAGGCTCTAGAATGGCCTTGTCCTCATTTAACTCACAAAGAGTGTCAAAAATTCTCTTCATATTGATATGTACCATGGGAGCATCAACAGTGTCAGCAAAACTCAAAATTGTAGCCTTTATCTTCTCCTCATACTTATTTGCAAATAAGGCCTGAGCCTATTTCAACTTTTCCAATTCATGTTGATAAGTCTCAGCTGGTTGAAAACTAGAAGGCATAGGAGAAGGAGGGAATTCTATGATGGGACTAGTAGGCAGGGGCCTTGCTGGAGAAGAAGAAATTGCCAAGGTAGAGGACTCACCTCCTTTGTATTGTCCCATCAGCTGACTTTGCAGTTTGGCAATGATAGTGTCCTTGCTGGATACCTCCTTTTTAGCTTCATTATAAGCCTTCAAAATTGTTTCCAACCTAATTTGAAAATCAACCTTTTCTTTTTCTTCCTTCTCTGCTACTGCTACATTGAACTTAGCAGTCTCTAAAACAGTACTAGCTGCTTCCACCACACCTGTATCCTGAACTCTTCTGACTATCATAGCTCCTAGAAGGTTAGACTATGAGGTATTTTTCCTTCTCCTACCTTCATCTCTTTTAAGGGACCACATAACCAAAGAAGCGTCATCTTTGCTGAATACCACTCCCTTCATTGGCTTAGTTTCCTTTCTGACTGCTTCAAGAACTAATGCATCAGCTATATCCCATTTAGGGAGGATTAGCACACTAGCCTTATCCACCATCTCTCTTCCAGCCTCAGGACTGATATCTTTGAACTCAGCCATCATTTCTTGTTTAACCTCTTCCTCCACTTGGGCTGCATCCTTGAGAAGCTGTTCATTTACCCTTTGCTCAATTCTGATCTTGAATTGATCAATATTTTGCTTCCATAGAAACTGCATAAAAGCTCCTGATGTGACAAAATTGCTATCAGCTAGGAATTCTTCACTAGCTTGTTTGATAGTAATGTCCAATTCTTTTCCCTATAGCTCACCATCAGTTACATCCATTTCAGCACAAGGTGGCTCTTCTAGCATTCCTTCTTGATTCTCATTATAGGTGTAGAAAATTTCACCCAGACTCCCCAATTGTATCAATTACTCAGCCACTACTTGCTCATCTACTATATGAATAGGGGACTGAGATGGAGAGTATTGAGGGTCATCAGTTTCAATTTCTTTACCTATCCTCTACCTCTTAGGCGAATCCTAAATCTCAACAATATCTTCAATGGCCCTTTTTCCTCTAGAAGTAGAAGGTTCACTTGTTGCTGGCATCATTACAATATACTTATATCTCTTCTGCATTATATAATCACCTGGTGGAATAGCCTTAGCAAAGCCAAGCTTGGCTAGGACCAATTTAGCCTTGTCAAGATCATTCTGCATTATGGCTTCTCTTTTTTCCTTCAGGGTTTTCATTAAATCTTAAAAATAAAGAATTAAGAATTTACCCTTTTCTTCAAAAGGGGTAAAATTAGAGAGAGGATCATAACTAGAATCATATTGATGGATAAAGTCAAGGGCTCTTCTATATGCAATCCACTTCTCCTCCCTCAACTCTTTCTCATCTAGACTAAATTCATTCCTGATCAAATCTTCAGGGAATTGGAATTGGTGAGGCCTGATTTTACAAACTACTCTCTTCCTGAACATGTCGTTGAAGAAATCTTTAGGGTCGACACACCTTGACACTGCAGTTGATAACATGTATGGTTTAAATAATTCTTCAAAATACTTCCATCCACCTTTGGTAATTACAAAATGATGAGTCGTGGTGATGGTTGGGAAAATTGTCCCTTTACCCCTATTAGTTAACTCGGCCTCTTGCACTCCTCCAATATGTCTTAATACTTCTGCAATCCCTATCTTTAATGAAACCTGATGGGGCAGTAGATAAGGGGTTCCTCTAAAACCATATACTCTCAAAATAATAGAACCAAGATATAGATACATATCTCCCCAGTTATGAACAATCTTGATATCCTCTGAAAACTCTTTGGGCCTAAGGAATTCCAAAAGAGCCTTGGGAATCATAGGGGTTTTTGCACACAAGATAAATCTAATTTTAGATGCAAAGCATCTATCAAACTTTAGATAACTTGCATCCTCTCTATCCCAAGATAGAACAATACTCCACAATTGCATCCTCTTTATCCTTGACCTTAACCAGGTTCATCTCTTTTGCAAAATAATCAGCCTCTTTGAATAGAAACATATGCATCAACAAGGAATACCATACAAATGGCTTGTCTACCTTACCATTCTTAATTCCTACTAGCCCTGCATGGACAACATCAGAGAGGAAAGGAGCGAAGTCAAATGTTATGGCCAGAGAAGGGTTCAAAATTTGGGCAATCATTAACATATAATGGATGGGCATGTTTTTCTCAATATCTTCTCCAAAAATTTGACATAGTGTCCAGTACATACACTTAGCTCTCAAGGTAAATAAATTCAGGGAAAATGGCTCCATTGTGCTAGGGCCTACAACTGTTAATCCCCCTATTTTGACAAAAAATTCTCTCAATGGGCCACTCCTAAGATGATCTCTTTGAGCATTGTAAACTTGGGTTAATGCCTCAAAATCAATATGCTCAAGATAGTTGGAAGCTTCACTAAGCTTGAAGACATTCCTAAATTCACCATCTTTGATTTCGACAAGGGCTGATCCCTTTATGTTTCTAATGCATCTGGCAGCAGGGTCATAACTTTGTGTGATTAGGGTCAACAAATCAATGCCCATGAACACACTAGGGACCACAAGTTTCCCTACATCTAAATCCCAGATACTATTCATAGGGGAAGGGGCATGTCTCTGACCAAAACCCACTTTAAACAAATTAAGACCGGATATCCCTATTTCAGGGTCCCTCAACCAATTTCCTTTATCATATAAACCATCCCCAATTTTCAAACGGGGTTTTTTTGGCACTAACTGTTGGCATTATGTGAACCGGTATGAGGACATAATGACATTGTATGTTGTCATTGATGTCAATATGCTGAAAAGGTGAGAACTGGTATAACACTATGAACCGACATTTGTGCCAAAGTGAAGCGGTGTGCTTGTTCAAGGTGAACCAGCATATGGTTATGGGAACTGACACATGGAAGCATTGTATGACTACTGGTTGGTAGTCTCAACTTTAGGGTTTCCAATTGAAGTGGTTCAAGCCTGTGTGGCTCAACCGGTGACTTTGTGTGATAAGTTAGCATGATAACAAAGAACACATTGTGTTGCCACGTAAGCCTTGTGCACGTGAAGGATCTTGCATGAAGGAGATTGTTCCTATCTACCTCGAGAATGTGTGAAGTCTGTAAAATGGTGATAACGTGTGATGGGTTATCAGCTGCCATGAAATCGGTGAAAATGGACGATGGAGAATGTCTTGAGATTGGATCAAGACTGTTGCAATTAATGGAGTGTTCTCAACGGTCAGGATTGAACCATTTGAATTCCTTAACCTAACAAGTTTATGGTTTAGGGTTTATTCTATCAACCTATCTATTTTCTTATAAGGTCGATGTTGTGTATTTTTCTAAGGTTATTGGCAAAAGTTGTGTGTGTGTATCCAATAGAAGAGATACGTCATTCTTGCCACACCAAAAGGAGAGAAGTGATACCTACAGAGTGTAAGTGCAGAAGGTGAAGAGGAGCTTAAGCAGATCTACATTGGCATTGAGTGTTGTTACCAGATCATTGTAATACCTGTTGATCTCTAACCACCTCAATAGTTGGAAAATCCCTTAACAGGGTATCCTTAATCGGCTTGCTGTAAATCCTTTAACAGGGTAATTCAAAGCTATTGAGTTCGAAATCCTTTAGCTATTGAGTTCTTGAAATCCTCTAACAAAGTAACCTTTAATAGGGTTTAACCCTTAACCGGGTATTGTAGCCATCCCTTAACCTGGTGATCCCTAACAGGATCGGTTCCTAGTAGAACCTATTGTAGTGTCTCTAACCGGACAAGGTTCCTAACAGAGTAGACTTCTAAAGAGTTCAAAAATAACTTGTGGGTATTCATCCCCACCGTGGTTTTTCCTAGTTGGGTTTCCACATGAAAAATATGTGTGTCATGTGTGATGCTTTTATCTTGTGATGCTTTTCTATTGTCTATCAAGCATATGACGGCTCTGTGTTTTATGTCTGTCAATAAAACATGTTGAGCTAGCCGTTATTACGATCTGATGATAGATTACCTATTTATGCATAAGGGTGAAATGGTAGTGTAGTCTTGAGTTGAGTGAAAAGCTAAGTGAGTAACCGGTTAATGCTTGTCTCAGTCATTCTTAGCTTTATCGGTTGCACTCTGTTTCAAACCGGTGTCACTGTTTGCGAGTCATTTGAAGTGTCTACTGTCAAACCAGTTTAGGACTGTATTTTTGTCTGTACTGATTCACCCCCCCTCTCAGTACCGGGTTAGTACTATCCGTTCATCATTGAGTTATCACTAACTCCTTGGCCCTAGCCCTGACATTGGTCGACATGGTTAGTTGCTCAAGAAAGTCATCACAATATCTCGGTCTTGGTAATTTACCTTCCTTGTTAATTCTCTTATAGGTCCCATTTTAGGAGTATGTAACTAAGCTAATTATCAATCAAAGCAATTTTCTAATAGGACAAGACCACAATTCAACAATCTTCAAGGAATGGGTAAACAAAGAGCAAGAGAGCCTGATTTCAGTTTGCAAACTTCTACTCTGGACCAGCTCTCTCTGCAACTTCTTCTATGAAATGATACCCTCGTTCAATTAATGCAGGGATATATATGGCAATTTGGCTCCTTAACTGCGACATTAACACCGCATGCTTCGGCCGTCCCTTCAGAATTGAATTCATGAAAGAATTCAAAAATTTGGCTCCAATGGATCAAAACTGCTCTAAGTATTTTTTTATTTTGCTCTTTCACTGTTTTGTAGAGCATAAAGCTTTTGCATGTTCATCTAGCAAAAAGACGCCAACTATTGGATCAGATAGAACTTGCACCACTTTTATCCTTTTGACTCTTCTTTGCTTGGCAATAGGCTGAAAATCCTTTCGCTATTTCGTGATGGGTAACCATCTTGCATCTTGACCTCATGAAGCTACGCTGGCTATCCGATCAACTAAAACTTGATCGATCTTTACATTGTCCTAACCTAGCAGTTTATAACTAACTATGCTCAAAACGGTTAACGCTAACAATTTTTTCTATTTCATGAATGGTAACCATCGTGCATTTAAAGGTTGCGAAATAACGCCTGCCATTAGATCCTTCTTGAGATGCCCTTCCTTTGACAACCTATTAGAACCGGCAAACATGGGCCCTCTGAATCAGCACCATTCACTTTGGCATTCGATCCCTCTTAAACTGACATGTCAACTTCCTACTCACTGAAAGACTTCAGTAGGATCCACTTCTAAAATGCCACCTATGCCTGACAGGTCACCTCTTTGTCTTCAGTTTATATCATTCTGTTTTTTGGGCCCACCACTTGGTTGCCAAGTTTGTTCTTTGATTTACGTGATCTGGAGGACACATGTAACCTTTTGATTTGTGATCCCTACCTCTTGGACTGCTTACTTGGAATGCCATGTCATTTTGCCATTTCACGGAAACTAACTGTCGAGCATCTTTGGGTTGCGAATCAACACAGGCCATTGATTATTCTCTGAACCACTCACTCTTTACTCTTTAGAAAACCCACCGGCTTCTGGGCCCTGCCACAACCTTTCTCTATTTCGCAATAGTTAAAACACGTGCACTTTGATCTCACAAAATAATGAGGGCCATCCGATCAGATAGAACATGATCAGTCTTTAATCTTGAAATGAAGCTTGGACCTTGGGCCCACCAAACCCTTTTGCTATTTCGCGAAGGGTAAAACTCGGTTGTCTTTATCTCGTGAAACAATGTGGGTTGTCAGATCTCAGGGACTTGGACTGATGTTACTCTTTCTACTAACCACTTCACCCAAGACCACCATCTTTTCGCCATTTCACAACTTGTAAACCACGAGCATCTTTAGGTTGCAAATCAATGCGGGTCGTTGATCTCTTTCCAAACCAATTGCCCTTTAGCCAAGAAAGAAGTTCTCATCACTGGGTCCCGCCAAACCTTTTCGCTACTTCGCGATAGGTAACTTTCGGGCATGTTGAGTTCATGAATCCACACAAGCCGTCCGATTTACTAAGAGTTATGCAACAATTACAAGGCCTGATGGTCATTAGAAAAGGCAATTTAAAGGCAAATAAAAATTAAAACATTTAAATGGACCACCTAGGTAGAAAACAATGGGGGGAACACTTTGCATGACAAAAGGACCCATTACTTAAGTGAATAAAGTAACGCAGAATTAGAGACCAAATATTTTTTCTCAAATATTGAAGTGACTTAAAACCTAAACCCTGAACCCCTTAGGACTTAAAACAATTTTGAAGCAACTAGGGTATACCAGACTCAAAATTTTCAAAAACCTAGCCAATTATAGACTGAGAACATCCATTTTTAAAATAGTGATAACAACTCCTACACACATTGGCAGTATGTCCTTCTTTAAGATAGTTAAAGAAAACAAGTTTAAACTTTTGCTTACCTTTATCTTTGAATGTCGGTTGCTTCTTCGATGCTTCAGCATTTTCACCAAAGGTCTCACCTTGCTCATGACCGGAGTAACCAAGTCCATTAGTATTCTTGACAGGTTTGGCTGATTCAAGCTTTTGCTCTAGCTTAACAGTACTCTTGTTGAACTTAGCAAGTATTTCCTTTGACTCAAAGAGTTCTTTGGAAATAGCAGCATTTGTTTCCATCAAGTTTGCATTCTCGGAGATGGCTATGTTCAATTCTCCTTGCATGTCTTCCTTTTCCACTTTTCTCGCATGGATTTGAGTAGTTAGGGCACTAATCTCTTGCTTCAGCTCGGAGATTTCATAATCTTTGTCTTTTACCAGATCTTCAACTTTCCTCCGGTTCTCAAGCTCTTGGCACATTTGAATAGTCAGTCCTTCCAACTCTTTTCTCAGGTTGGAATTGGATTCATTTAGCTTTTCTACTTCTTGAATTAGGGATTCCATGTCCGCTTCATCAGAAGAACTATTTTCAGATAGCTCCATTAGTTTTATAGCATGTTCTCTCCTTTTTGCCTAAGAGGCCTTATATTTGACCATAAGAGCATCATAGGCTTGCTCAGACTAAGTGAGCCGATGAGTAAGTTCCCTCATAGTGTATTCCCCCATATCTCTTTCCAAGTGGTTAGACTTATAGAAAGGTTGGCTTTGATACCAATTGATGAATACTAAGAGGGGGGGTGAATTAGTATGCCAAAAATCTCTATACTTAAACACTTTACTAAACTACCAGTAAACCAGTAAAATAGTTTAACAAAAAAACCAGTTAGCACACATGCAAACCAAATAGCAAATAATGCATTTACCCACAGAAGCACAAACACCATAACACAAGAGATTTTGACGTGGAAACCCAAATGGGAAAAACCACGGTGAGATGAAACTCACAAGTAACTATCTGCAGAATAGGAAGCAGACTGATTAAGGTCAGACAATGTTCTTTACCAAAACAGATCCTGTTAGGAATCTCAATCTCTGTTAAGAGATAAGTTTGATTAAAGACTACCTTGCTAGAGGATTTTAGATCCACAGATGTGAACCACCTTGTTAGAGGATTTACAAATGGATTTTTGGGCCTACCCGGTTAAGGGCTTCAAACTTGTCAAAGATGTGAGTAATCAACAAGTGAGTGATCTAGAAAATAACACAGATTGCTTGGTTAGATCCTTGATAGCTCATTTCTAATGCATTCCAGCATTACTTCAGTCTTCAACACATTCACTTTCTACCTCTTCTCACAGACCTCAACTTCTCTTCTATATTCCCACTTACAAAAAACTCATCAACCACCTTAAACCCCAGCAACAACCTAAAACCCTAGACATGATGTCCTTATCAAGGAATTTGATTTCATGTTGGTCCAATAGGATTACAATAAAATTTCTTAGGTTCAATGCATCTAGATATATTTGTTAACATGACACAAAAAGCGTTACCAAAGTGTCGGCACCACCAAACAATCGGTGGATGGTAACTCATCACAAAATGCCGGTTGGTAAATCATCACAGAGTATTACCAGTTCATACAAAATACCGGTTTAACAAAAATATTGGTTGCCGGTTTGACAATAATGAAGACTGGGAAATATGAGTTGTGTCACTTCATTCCTTCATACCGCTTGAGATCCTCGAACCGCTTGGGGTCTACATACCACTTCAGATCGGTAAACACTTTCTGCAAAACACCGATAGTCTACAGACTATAATACATCATACCAGTTGGAACAAATACCGGCTGAGCTATAACTCATACATACAAAAAGTGATCTCAAATCAAGTGTGTGTCCATCAATGACAATCATAGCATCAATCATCAAAAATGCCAACAAGATCAATCTTTTCTACTATGAAGTCATCCTTGGTAGCTTTGTCTGAGTCTCTATTTGGTATAGGCTTAGCCATCTTAGCTATCCAATGACCTGTTACTTCATCTACCTCAAGCATTGTCTGTGTTTTGATTCTTTTCGGCTTGGACACCTTTCCAAGACACTTGCTGACCATATCTTCTATAGGTATTGTAATTGGTACTACACTGCGCTTCTTCCCAACAACAACTTCTAACCATTGTGGAGTGTTTGTAGGTTCTTTGGATGGAGGAGTTGTCCAAGTACTTAGTGAATTAACAATAACTAGAGTGTTCATTGGATTCAATTCACTCTCTGTTTCTTTACCTATGTCCATTTCTTGTACTGTAGGTTCACCCAAATCCTATTGATCCATTATTGCTTCAACCTCTTCACTTGGATCCAGGCCCACAACAATCTGGCTCAATGTTGGCTTTTTTCTCTTTTTCTTGGTCCTTGACTGAGTTACTCGAGTTGCTGTAGAACCTAATGATGACCTTTTTGATCTTTTGGGTTGGATTTTTTCAACAATTGACTTTGAACCACCTGCAATATCAACAATTTCATTAGTGGAAGAAATAGGAAGTTGAGTCACATCATGTGTATCAACTCTTAGTTCATGGGAGGATATGAGCAATCCTTTCTTAAATTTTTGGTCTCTCAACCACTTCTCAGTTCTCCTCACAACATTAAAAGTTTTAGCTTGAATATTATCATCTTCCTTTTTATTCTAGTTAATCTCAGGGATTGGCTTTCCTTGAACTTGTTAAATTCAGGATTCAGAACATCTTCCCCTATTTCCTCCTATACTCTGGATACACTGATAGGAAGCTTCATGGTGATTATCTACTATAGAGTAAATCTTGACCAGAGTCTCCTCCTCACCTCATATTCATCGCTGCAATTTTCATAATAATCTTCCAACTGGGGTTCATGATAGAAGTAGTCATCCACACTTAGGTTTTCTACAACATAACCTCTACTATCAAACCTATGTCTAGCAACATATGGATGTAGGTTCATCCTCTTAAATTCCAATTCCAAATTTAAAGCATTGGATATGGACTTACAACTGTGGTATCCAAGTTCAATAGGAAAGGCAACTCTAGATTCACCTTTTGCCCCCAACCTTTTATCAATATGAGCTACTTGTCTGCTCACCTCTATGAGTACATAGCTATTGAAGGCATACCTAGGTAGCTTGAATGGTTCACCTTTGAAACCACCTACCCATAGATAGGTGAGCCTGGGAAATTGAATGAAGAAGCTATTGTATATACTTATTAACTTCATTACTTCAACTAGCATTCTCTTTCTCACATCACCCTATAGTTCAAAAGCATGTCTCTTTTATGATTCCCAAAGATATTGAGAGGGGGGGGGGGTGAATCATTATCTAACTGGTAATAATATTTTCTTAACTTATAACATGAAAATCATAATAAAACTATGTACCGGTAAACCAGAAATAATGCAACAAATAAGAATAACAACCAAAACATGAAAAGAACACCATAACATAATATTTTAACGAGGAAACCTGGTGTGGGAAAAACCTCAGTGGGATTTGTGACCCACAATATTCACTTACTGGCCAATAAGAGAATATTACTGCTACAATAGGGGCCTGCACATGCAGGAAGGCCAAGTGCCTAGAGCTCACTGCTCAATTACAAAAGAAGTCACACTGACTTACAAAAATGGATTATACAAATCCAATGTCTTATACTACTTCAGATTAGCATCAGCTATGCCAGATTCAGTACCGGTTTAAGCTCTGCTACATACATTAACCCTTAACCACTAATTTGCATATTAGGTCTGCTACCTTCTATTCATATTTCACATCATATCATATCATAAATGATCTACAATGATCTCATACATATATGAGTCATATTACAATCCGCCATGTTGGCTTACAAAAGATTTTACAATTAATTACAAAATACATTAATACAAAATTGTTGTCGGCCAAGGTGCCGGTAATCTTCCTTTTCGGTGTCAGTGTTCTATATGTTGGTGTAGAGTCTATTGATGCCAGTTTCATTGTCTTCCTATCGGTATCACATGATTGTAAGGTTGCCATCAATGAAAATACCTTCAATCACCTACAATGTCTCATTGGAGTGTGCATTTTGCCAACAGTCTCCCTGCGAAGACACCATTCCATCTGGCAATATGTTCTACATGTTTCTGCTACTATAACAAAGGATAGTAATCATAAACCTTCATGCCATCCACCCATGGTTCATTGAGAAAGCCAGGCCAATCTTTGGTACAAGCTGATATGTAGAAAAGGTAAAAGGACATAAAAACTAGAAATGCCCACAAAGTTACTTAAACCTTCATGGAGTCTCTCTGCAATTACCTGCACCCACTCAAGATATTTGTCACCTGATAATAGTACTTGAATGTAAAAATACATCCAATCTTCCTAGTAAAAGAAGTGTGAATTCCCTTTGAGCCTATTCAGAAGTATAACAATTTCTCACACTTCTGTGATGAAGTGCTCTATAGTATGGGGCTTTGGTAGCCGTGATCCTCCCTTTTGAACTTTAAGGAGCCAATTTATTGCAATTACACTTCTATACACACTCTTTTTCTCAAAGAAGAAGGCGTATGAGGTCCCAATTACCAATCCTCATATGAGTCCTTATGTGGGATTCCCATCACCGCCATTATTGTTTCCCTATTGAAACCAACTAACAACTCACCATTACTAGTTCTTATGCATCTATTCTCAGCATCATACCTATTCATACAAGCTACCACCAAATTTGGACATGGTGCAGCAAGTGGAAATGCATCGGCTTCAATGAGACCACTTCTCACTATTTTCTCCATTATTGAACCAACTTGAGGGTTCTTGGATCTTTCTAAGAAATCCCCTAGATTGGCACGAGCCAAGGAAGTATCATCTAGTTCTAGTAATATGCTCACTAAACATGATGTCTGGCCAAGCTTCGGCAATACTGGCCTCATACTGCCTATCTATACTTTTAATCAAGCAATTCTAAAACAGGGTAGAATTCTACTCCAACAAACTCCTACACTAATAAATCTTTAGAACTAAAGAAATACAACATAGGGGAATCATCTAAACTTACTTATTACCATCATGAATCTATGAAACCTTCTTAGGAAAGTAGAGCTGAATTTACCTTTGGCGTCTCCAATTCGCTCAATTATAGCAGCTGCAACCCTTACAAATTATGAAGATGAATTCATATATCCTTTTTGAACAGATGGGAAAAAATTGAGAAAACTACACATGCTTCATAATGATTCATTTAAATGTGTGAAGTAATAGTGAAATGACTGAAAACCTGACACTTTCTTTATTTACCATCACTTTCGAATAAATAGTTAATGTTCTCATGATTACTTTCCAAATTTAGAATTTTAAACTATTAGATGCCATGAATATTTCTTCTTGCCACGCCGCTTCCAATGTTAACAAAGTCTTTAGAATCAGCTTGAAGTGAACCTTTTGAACTTTGAACCATCTTACAAAGAGTTCAATGGTTCAAGTTCATCCGGGAAGAACAATAGTGAACCAGTGGCTCAAAACAATACTGGGAACGAGCAATAACCATGACTAACAAGCAAGAACTTTGAACCTTGAATCGTTGAACTGTTGAACCAAAAAGACAATTGGTTCAAGGTTCAAGTTCCAAACTGACTTAAAACACATTGACACCCACTCGTTAAATAACATTACATAGTCGTGACTCACAACAAAAGGCGTTTTGAACCTTGAACCAAAAAGGTTCATGGGTTCAAAGTTCAAAACACATAACAATAATGTGCTTTCTTTGGTTGAGATAAGGGTTGCTAAAGACACTTACCTAAAAGCACCTTGAACCAATTGAACTATTTTTAGAATTCAACGACATAGGTTCAAAATGAAGAGGTACAAAAGACCCGAAAGAATAGAGACACCAAAGGCAACCCGCAAGCTTGGACATTTTAAATGAGAAATTGTGGGGGCACTAACATTGGCTCTGACTAGGGAATAGGATTATAAGGGAACTAATCATGAACTCAAAGATCTTTGGTTTTGTAAACAAACTTTATTTTAAGACCAAAATAGACACTACAAACTAAACAAACCAGAATTTATGTACAAAACCATGAGGGAATCTCATTTACAATTGATATAATTGTAAATCCTAGCCATTATAGGTCAAGGGAAGAGCAGAACCATCTTGATATGTAATTTTGAAAGATTTAGGACCTTTTACCTCATGAATCACAAATTGTCCCTACCATAGCAATTCGAACTTCGTATGCGCTCCTTTTGGTTCCCTTCTTCTATCCTAGAGAAAGACCTAATCACCTAGCATGAATTTTTGTGGCCTGGCTTGCTTGTCAAATATCTTGTTTACCCTCATCTGATTCTTTGTTATCCGATCTACTAACTTGTCTCTTTCCTCATCAATCCTCATCAAATGCATAATCCATTTTTCTAGGGAATGTTGAAAATAGGCATCCTCAATGATAGTCTGTAACTTGGTAGCTACAAATTCTAGAGGAAGTGCTACCTGAGCTCCTAAACCATAGACCAATTCAAATGGTGACATCCCAATAGCTCTTTCTGGTGATGTATGATATACCGAAAGAGCTTCGTATATTTTTTTATGCCAATCTTTTAAATTTTCACTCACCAATTTCTTCATTATATTTATAAGATTTTTATTGTTGGATTCCGCCTGACCATTCTCCTAAGGGTAATAATTAGAAGAATGAGCGAGGGATATCCCATGATCATAGAAGAATAATGAAATCTTAGAAGAAGAGAAATTAGAGGCATTATCAGCCACAATTTTTAGTAGAACTCCAAATCGAACCAGGATATTCTCCTTAAAAAAGTTACAAACAACCTCCAAAGACATTTTCCATACCAAATTGGCTTCAACCCATTTGGTAAAATAATTTGTGGCTGTCAGTATATGTGTATGTCCTGCACTTGAAGTAGGTGTCAAAGGACCTATGAAATCCAAACCCCACTATTTGAATGGTTCATCCACAATCACGGGTCGAAGAGGTAATGCTGCAAGTTGTAACTTACCTATGAACAATTTACATTTCTCACACTTGGCTACCTATGCATAAGCATATTTGAACATACCTTGCCAATAATAGCAATTTCTCAAAATTTTGTAAGCAGTTACTGTAGATGAAAAATAGCCACCACAGGCTTCGTCATGAAAGGTCTTCAACAGTGACTCCTGAAGTGATTTATCTACACAATGCAAGAAAGTTCCATCCAAACCCCTTTTATATAATACGTCATTAAAAATAATGTATTTGGTAGCCTTTAGCCTCAAGTTCCATTTTTTTTTTGAAGAAAGATGTATTGGGCAATCTCTATAGGTCAAATAGTATGCAACATCTGAAAACTAGGAATCTTGAAGGTTGAAAAACAAGACTAAAGGCAATTCCTCTATTACCTAATCCTTACTCTCGACAATCAATTTGCACAAACCATGTCCTCTCACCAATTTTGTGGGTTTAATATCCAAATTGAACTCTTGAATCTTTGCCACCCATGAGGCTCTATTATTCATTCCTATATCCTATTGTGTCAAAATGCTCTTAACTACGGAGTGAGGCACATAAACAACTGCATGAGAATGAAGAATATAGTACTTGAACTGTTTTATGGATTTCATTACCACATATGCTTGTTTTTCCATCAGAGAATATTTCAATTCACGTTTCTTCAAGGGAACACTCATAAAAGATTTTGGGACTTCTTCATTATCCTCATTCTTCTGCAACAGAATCCATGACATGGTATGCTCTGAGGGATAATAATAGATAATAAAGTCCTTCTTAAAATCTAGATTAACCAGAATAGGTGCATGACCAATAGCCTCCTTTATTGATTCAAAATATTTCTTCCCTTCCTCATTCCATTTAAAATCTTTCTTTTTACTCATCAAATTTACAATATACCTAATGGTCTCTAGAAAATCCGGAATGAATCTCCTTAGAAAATTTACTTGTCCAAAGAAGGATCTAACTGCATTTCTATTTGATGGTAGACTTAGTTGTTGAATTCCTTTACTCTTTTAGGATCTACTCTTACTCCTTCCTTAGATACAATATGGCCAAGCAACTTACCCTCTGTCACCCCAAATACTAACTTCTTTGGATTTAGGGACACCCTATGTTCACGACACCTTTGTAACACTTGTCTCAAATCCCTTAGGTGATGCTTTCTTCTCTTGGAAACGACGGTTAGATCATAAATATATACAACAATTATCTTATCTTTCAAATGACCAAAGGATAAGTCCATAGCTTGTTGAAATGTCTCCCCTGCATTGATTAAACCAAATGGAATTCTGTTATAAACAAAAGTAACCCAAGGAGTAATAAAGGCAGTCTTATGTTGATCACTTTCTAAAACATTGATTTTATTATAACCCAAAAAGCCATCAAGCATGGAAATCAATTTAGAACCTGAAACTATTTGAAAAATATGGTCCATAGTAGGAAATGGCTAGCTATCTTTTAGATTGGCTTGATTTAGGTTTCTAGAATCTATACAAATCCTAATTGGGATTAAGGAAGAGGTCAAAGACATCTGATATTGAGCTTAACTGGGACTATAATCAGGCATGGTAGATGTTATCTCTGGCAGTTCATTACTCTAGATTTTTGTCCATTTATCTTGAGGTGGTTGTAACCTCTCTGTAGTCAGTGAGACACTTTTGTAATGAGCAGTGCGCTCTAGGCAGTGTGCCTTCCTGCATGTACAGACCCCTCATTGTATCACATACTTTCTGCAAAAGTATCATCTGACTATGGATAGGCTTCCCACCGTGGTTTTTCCCTTTCTGGGTTTTCCATGTAAAATCATGGTGTTATGTGGTATGGTTGCTTTGCATTGATTATCTATTTAATTGTTAAGTTGTATTGTTTACCTGTATCTGTTACTACCGACATTTGTTTCTATTTTACAAGTACTTAATCTTGTTAAAGGTTATGTAGCGTCGTAAATTGTACGCACTTGCTAGGGTGGTACAATTTCACACCTAGTTTAGCACTTGCCTTGGCGCAGTTTGCATTTTGCATTGCATTTCCCCTTTAGCACTTAATTAATTAAATTAATTAGGTCTAGGGTCCTATTTTATCATCTCCCATATCATAAAGTTGGGCCCTTTTCATTAAAGTGTGCCCCTTTCATTTTATTCTTCCAATACATCATTTAATCAAAAACCCTAATTAGGTCCTATTTTGAACTTGGGGGCTTGATTTCGGGGGTCAAAACATCTCGAAATCAGCTGTAACTTCAAGATTCTCTCTAAAATCATCATATCCGACGGCCCTAAAAATTTGGTGAAAAGTTGTCGGGACCATGGTGCCCGGAAAGGACCATGGCGCCCGGAGTGCACATGGTCCCGGACATTTTTTCCTGAAATTTTAGGAGCGCAATCCAATCATAAAATAAAGCTTAACCCCAAGATATTGGTAGGAGATTCAATCTCTAGGTCGGCCTAAAGTTGAAATTAAGACCTAGGGTTTCATATATAAGAGCTCTCTTTCTTCATTTGAAAGGATCAGGAATTTTGGTTTCAGGGGCCTTCTATGCAGTGAAAGAGCAGATCTTTGAAGACTTCAACAACATTCAACATCCATCCATCAAGAATTCATCAATTTCATTCATCCATTTAGGGCTTTGAAGACATTGAAGAGCAATAGGGGATCACCAACTGAAGATTGGCTTGTACCCCTCCCTTGGGGTTGGGTATGATTTCATGTTGTTTTCATGTCTTTGCATAAGCCTCATTATATCACTTGTATTCATGCTTTAGATCTCTTTACATCTTGATTTGGAGCATTTACATTATCATTTGCAAGCAATTAGGGTTTACTTTCTAGGTTGCTCTAGTTTGCTTACTTGCATTTTAGGATCTTGCACACACACAAGGTCTGCACACACACTACTTTTGCAATACAACTTGGCTATTCATGGAGGTGGAAATCACCAAAGCAGGGGTTTGACTAAGGCAAAACCCTATATAGCCGCCCACCATACCTTTTCAGATATAAGTGCAGATTTCGGGATTCAGACGACGCCGCAAGTTGCAGATCCGAAAGAAGCAGACGGAGACCGAACCATACACCAAATTGTAGAGCAAAAGACCAGGACAGGGGCGTGGGGCACCCTGGTCCTACCAGGACAGGGGCGCTGGGCGCCCTGGTCCCTGGGACAGGGGCACTGGGTGCCCTGGTCCTTTTGTCAGACAGCAGTTTTCAGCATTTTTGACAGCTTTCCAGGTTGCAAAACAACAGTTTTAGGAGTAGTTTCAGGGGCAGAATCAGGATAGTGGCGCCTGTGCCCCCGTCCTGAACATTTCCACTCAGATTTTAACACCAGGTACGCATTTACATTCTTGTCTTATTCTTGTGTTTATAGCTTTCCATAGTTTAAGTTCAATTCTGCAATCTTGTTATTAGTTCATACTTGCACTTTGGGGTTAGGAATTGAACTTGCGTCATCTATCTACCATTTGCAACAAAGGAATAGAAATCCTAATAGGTAGCCCATGGCTCTCTCTTCCACAAAAATAAGTAGCCAATTGTGTGATACCTCTAGGCTCTTTCGTATTCCACAAATGTGTGATTGAAAGTGAGATTAGGGCATGTTTGCTTAGTGTCACTTTTTCCCCCACACATTTTGGTGAACCCGACGTGAACTCCAATCTTCTCTAGTTCTGATTTATGTTTTCAAATTTGAGTGTCTATGCTATTTCAAATTCAAATTTCTATTTACAAGTTTTAATTTCTTGCAAGATTCAAAAATTTAGAGGAAATTTTTGCTAAAACCCTAATTTTGTTGAACTTGTGGATAGCTTAATTGGGATCAATAATTTCAAATCTGATTTAGGAACTCATTTGAATCATAAATTTCATTTTCTAAATCTACATTCTAAGTGCTTGCATTGGTTAAAATTAAACATTTCCTTCTATTTTGCATGTGTTATCATTTGAAAAAGGAAAATTGTTGTTATGATGCATTCATTTCATAGATGTGATAATGGGTTAGCTTCCCTTGTTTCAATTTTTCCTTCTCCTAAAGAACCTCCCCCCATCTATAACAACATTTTAGTTCCTAAAAGAGTTTCTACCAATCCCTTTGAGACTCTCCCATGCTCTAAGGATGAAGACTTTAAGAGTGATCTTGACAATTCTCCTAAAATGTGCCCTTCCTATTTAGCTATCCTAGAGGAAGAGAATGATATCATAAATGCCTGTCTTAATGTTACTTTACCTTCCCTACATGATGCCTCTCTAAGTGAAAAGGTATTGATGGACATTGACTTATTTTCTCCTAAATTTGGTCCTTCCAATGGGGGCATGTTAGTGCAACAAGAGGTTATGAACACTTCTTTCAAAGATCTCCTTCCTAAGCATGAATCTTTGGAGAAATATGTCCATGTTCCTCCTAAAAAACACTCCCCTCATGAGGATCCTTTTGTGCAAGAAGATGAAATTATCCCTACATTTCCTAGTGATGGCATTTCCTTTTCCAACAAAATTCCCACTAGAGATGATGAATTAATGATGAATGTTTACCCTTCTCCTAAAGTTTGTCTTACCCATAAGCATCCCTTAGAGAAAGAGGATGAAATAATAAGCAATTTTCTTAATTCTCTCTCCCCTAAAGATCATATTGAACATATTTTGAGGAAAGAGGATGAGTTTAACACATCTATTGATTCTCTCCCTCCTAAGGATGAGGAATTAATAAACAATGTTATCTCCTCTCCCGAAATTGACAATACTTCAAACATTCCTTTCAACAACTTCACTATTTGGGATGAACCATTAGAAGAAGGTGTAGATTATTCTCTATCCCATGAGAGAACCCTAGCCAAAGGGGATGAAATCAAGATTGAAAACTCCCTTGATAGTTTCTCACCTTCCTTGAATCTCAATTATTCTCCCTCTAAAAATAAAGCATCTCCCTCTCCTCAACTTGGTTCTACTCATAAGGAAACCCTAGTTCAAAGCAAGATGGTTAACATCTTTTTCAAAGATCTTCCTCTCAAAAGTGAGACTTTAGAGAGTAATGCTGATCCTTCTCCTAGAGAGTTTATTCCCCATGTAGATCCTTTGATGATAGAGGATGATATGACCCTTCCTAGTATTACTCTGCCTTCTAGAACATCAATGCCTACCCCTTGTCTCTCTCCTAAAATTGATTTAATCCGTGATGAGATTTTAGTGCAAGAGAAAACTATCAACAATTCTTCCAACACTTTTGTTCATTCCTCTAAACCATCCTCAATCAATTTGATACATGTGAATGAGACACCTAACAAACCTCTCTTCACTGTCCAAGGTGCTTGTCCTTCTCAAAATTCTCAACCTTTAAATAAGCCTATCTTAGTGGTTCAAGGTGGTTATGCTAATGATTCCTTTTGCACTCCTAAGAAACCTATTATTACTGTGCAAGGAGGTTATTCTACTAAGAGCCCTTATGAGTATGCTAAGCAACTGACTAGAGAGAGTTATAATGCGGTTGCTCATACCTATAACACAAGAAACAATAGGCAACCTAATCCTCCTCCAGTTATCCCAACTTCACTTCCTCCTTCTCAACCAATTCTTCCGCAAGCTCCACGTATTTCATAAGTTCTCAGTAAAGAATATGATCTCATAGAACAACTTAAAGCTACCCCTGCTAAGATATCCCTTTGGGATTTGATCCAAACTTCTTCCGTTCATCATGGAATGTTAAAAGATGCCTTGAAAGATTTGAATGTTCCTCCACCTAATACATCTAGTAATATAGTATCTCTGGTTAACTCTGTGATGAATCCTAAAGCTCAAATTGTGTTTACTCAAGATGAATTGCCTACTAGTGAAATTCAACATCAATATGATCCCTTGATGATTGTGGTTATCATAAATGACACTGCTATAAGACGAACACTGGTAGATAATGGCTCTGGCCTTAATGTATGTAGCATTAATGTATTGCATAAGATGAATGTGGATACATCCCTTATTGAGCCTGACTCTCATCCCATCTGAGGCTTTGATAATGTGGCTAAGTCTTCATTAGGTATTATCACCTTACCCATCACAGTGGGACCTGTTACTTTGCCTACTCCTATCCATGTTATGTCAGGAAATCTAACATACAACTTGTTATTAGGGAGACCTTGGATTCACAGTATGCAAGCTGTCCCCTCTACATTGCATAGACAAGTTAAATTTATTTATAATAATAAGATATATACCTTGATAGGTGATACTAATTTTCAATCTTGTTTGCAAACATCTACTTCCAAAGGGAGTTCTTCTAAGCCTTCCTCTTCTAGTGATGACTTGTTAAAAAAGATACCTATGGATGAATCATCACCCTCTGATAATCAAAATTCTTTGGATGAGTCTGAAGTTCTTGAAGAAGATTCTTCTCAACTTGAATCTACACATGAAAAGGCTTTTGATCCTGAGAAGGTTCTCATAGAAGATGATTGGGGATCTCTTGATTTTAATCCCACCTTTGTAGGTGAGTATAGGGTTCCTCCTAAAGAGCTTAAAGTTAAAAAGAAGGAAGAAGCTAGAGATCAATCAGTCTTACCTGAACCTATGAGCAATAATTTTGTGGCTGCTTCTCAAACTTCTTCTCCTCACACCTCTAATTCTGAAGAATTTGATTCTTTGTCTTATAAAAAAACACCTTTTCTTTCTGAAATGGCTAATCGTTATGGCCGTGGTTTTCATATTTTGGCTAAGAGTGGCTATAGTGGAAATGGTTGTGGCACAAATGAACAAGGAATTAAAGTTCCTTTAGAACATAACATGCATGAATATTCATTTGGACTTGGATATAATCTTTCTAATGCCACCAAAGCATCTAAAAGACCATCTCTCAATGTGAATGCTATATTTAGTAGTGATGATGATCTCACTTGAACTAAATCATCTTCTACTTCTATCAACTCTCATTCCCCTCATAAGGAAATCTTGGCGATGAACAAATCTCTTTGTGACTCCCCTCAAATTTCTAAATCCACTTATGAATCTTTATCTCCTATTCATCATAAAGTCCTTTCCTCCAGGGATAAGGCTCTAATAAATTACACTCATCCCTCTTCTAAGATTTCTTGTGACTTTTCTTCTTCAATTTTTATCACGTTATACATGTTTTTGATCTCACTTATAGTTGAGCATTTAGCATGTCATATTCAAATACCTCATCCAATCTATCATGTCTTTAAATAACATTAATGGCTATTATGTTGCTCATCATTATGTGACATTGGTAGCTCATTTACTGGGGGCTCATTGTCATTCATGATGGTACAATTTCAATTGCAATCATATTTTTGAAGCAACATAATAGCCTAATTTTCTATGTTATCTCTTGTTCCTATAGTGTGGAAATATTGATCATCTTTTCTTTAGAATCCTCTTTTCCTAGATATGGGAGAAGATGTGTATTCTCTTTCTTATCCTACCCACTTCTTGTGAGGAGCATTTTACATACACTAATGTCATGCTTGCATGAACTCATGTGAGTATGCAGTACATTTTGCTTATGTCTAAATCTCTCCCTAGAAGATTGTGTAAGTCCTTCTCATTGTCCTTATCCTTGGGAGGCAATGATCTTTCCTTATTCTTATCTAAGGATCCACTTTTTCCTATTTCGTGGATGGTGTGAAATTTATTACTTGATGTTATTCCTTGTATGCATTTGTTGTTGTTTGTTCAAGGATTCTCTCTTACAAGAGGTGTAAGTCCTTGAATACAACCTCTTTTGCACTTGGTAAAATACATCCATAATGAATTCACTCTCCCAAGTGGGTTAAAAAAAAAAAAAAGCGTCATCCTTCATTAAGAATCACTTTCACCTCGCAAAAGAAGGAAGTATTGCATTCTTATTCTCTTCTTTGTCTTATTCTAGAAGATGTTATATTTGTCTAAGACAATTCCTCTCGGGGATAGGTGTCTTTTGTACAAAGATCTCTCCTCCTCTAAGGATCTCCTTTACACATACTACAAGATATCCTTTTTCAACTATCTTATCCTTGCTTAAAGAGTGCAAAACTCTCTTGCTTGGATCTATGACATTGTTACAGTTTTGGGGTATCTTCTTTTGTGATGAAGGTAGGTATCCTTGTTCTACTTTTCTTATGACATAAACATTACACTTTTTGAGCAATGGGTCATTCTCGAAACCAGAGCACAGACTCTTAGAGTGAGATGTCTCCATTTTTCTTTTATGCAAGGTGATTATTCTCGGAACCAGAGCACAAACTCTTAGAGCGAGATGTCACACTTTTGTACTATACATATACAGGTTGTATCATACTTGGGCATAGACTCCTATGAGGTGCTTCTAACCTCACTTACACACACATGCACAAGGTTGAGTGGAACTAGCGGCATAAGGCTAGACTTTCTCACTCTCCTCCCTTACATGGATCACCTAGACAGACTCTAGGGGCTAGTTTTCCATGTCCTTTTCCCATGGATCACCTAGACAAGATCTAGGGGCGAGAAGTCCATGTTTTCTCTCTCACTATTCTTCTCACGGATCACCAATGTGTGTATTCATGCTTTTTTTCCTTTCTTTTCTTCTCTTTGCATTTTGTTTCCATTTACATCCTTCATCCTGTGTTAGAGAACTCTCAAATCCTCACACTCTTTGTTGTGTTAGAATTGAGATTTGGTCCTCTTTCTTACCAAATGATTCTCCATTAGTTTTTGATCTCATATCGAATCCTCTTGTGAGCATTTGTCATCAATATTCTTTAACAATTCGAAGTGGTAAACATGATACCCTGTTTCAACTCACTAAAATTAGCAAGCCGAAATAGGGGGGGCATATAGCTACCCTTGAATTTTCATCACCTTCCTTAGTAAGCATTAGGTGATTTTGTGATCTAATGTGTGTTTTGTAGGGTGCGGTTCCTAACTATGTACTACAGATAACACTGGGGGCTTCGTTCGACAGACTTATGGATATATCCTTTTTCAAATAATGTTTACTTTTCTGTACTTTAGCTTGCATATGCACGTAGTGTTCATATGACCACTAAAGTGGGGGCTAAATGTAGCGTCGTAAATTGTACGCACTTGCTAGGGTGGTACAATTTCACACCTAGTTTAGCACCTGCCTTGGCGCAGTTTGCATTTTGCATTGTATTTCCCCTTTAGCACTTAATTAATTAAATTAATTAGGTCTAGGGTCCTATTTTATCATCTCCCATATCATAAAGTTGGGCCCTTTTCATTAAAGTGTGCCCCTTTCATTTTATTCTTCCAATACATCATTTAATCAAAAACCCTAATTAGGTCCTATTTTGAACTAGGGGGCTTGATTTCGGGGGTCAAAACATCTCGAAATCAGCTGTAACTTCGAGATTCTCTCTAAAATCATCATATCCGACGGCCTTGAAAATTTGGTGAAAAGTTGTCAGGACCATGGTGCCCGGAAAGGACCATGGCGCCCGGAGTGCACATGGTCCCGGACATTTTTTCCCGAAATTTTAGGACCGTAATCCAATCATAAAATAAAGCTTAACCCCAAGATATTGGTGGGAGATTCAATCTCTAGGTCGGCCTAAAGTTGAAATTAAGACCTAGGGTTTCATATATAAGAGCTCTCTTTCTTCATTTGAAAGGATCGGGAATTTTGGTTTCAGGGGCCTTCTATGCAGTGAAAGAGCAGATCTTTGAAGACTTCAACAACATTCAACATCCATCCATCAAGCATTCATCAATTTCATTCATCCATTTAGGGCTTTGAAGACATTGAAGAGCAATAGGGGATCACCGACTGAAGATTGGCTTGTACCCCTCCCTTGGGGTTGGGTATGATTTCATGTTGTTTTCATGTCTTTGCATAAGCCTCATTATATCACTTGTATTCATGCTTTAGATCTCTTTACATCTTGATTTGGAGCATTTACATTATCATTTGCAAGCAATTAGGGTTTACTTTCTAGGTTGCTCTAGTTTGCTTACTTGCATTTTAGGATCTTGCACACACACAAGGTCTGCACACACACTACTTTTACAATACAACTTGTCTATTCATGGAGGTGCAAATCACCAAAGTGGGGGTTTGACTAAGGCAAAACCCTATATAGCCGCCCACCATACCTTTTCAGATATAAGTGCAGATTTCGGGATTCAGACGACGCCGCAAGTTGCAGATCCAAAAGAAGCAGACGAAGACCGAAACATACACCAAATTGCAGAGCAAAAGACCAAGACAGGGGCATGGGGCGCCCTGGTCCTTCTATCAGACAGCAGTTTTCAGCATTTTTGACAGCTTTCCAGGTTGCAAAACAGCAGTTTCAGGAGCAGTTTCAGGGGTAGAATCAGGACAGTGGCGCCCGCGCCCCCGTCGCGAACATTTCCACTCAGATTTTAACACCAGGTATGCATTTACATTCTTGTCTTATTCTTGTGTTTATAGCTTTCCATAGTTTAAGTTCAATTCTGCAATCTTGTTATTAGTTCATACTTGCACTTTGGGGTTAGGAATTGAACTTGCATCATCTATCTATCATTTGCAACAAAGGAATAGAAATCCTAATAGGTAGCCCGTGGCTCTCTCTTCCACAAAAATAAGTAGCCAATTGTGTGATACCTCTAGGCTCTTTCGTATTCCACAAATGTGTGATTGAAAGTGAGATTAGGGCATGTTTGCTTAGTGTCACTTTTTCCCCCACACAGGTTATTAAGTGGGTTAAATGAAATAATCTGTTAATAACTGATTCACCCCCCCCCTCAGTTGTTCACCAGTTATCCTAATAATTGGTATCAGATCTTTGGTCCTCTTTTGCAGAAGCTTAACCGCTTGAGGTAGATCCTATGGCAGCTAACACTTCAAATCCACTGACAACTATTTTCAGAAGAGAAATCCCTAAGCTTGATGGAACAAATTATGGGATATGAAAAATTAGAATGGAGAATCATCTTAGATGTCTTGGCAAGGATATTTGGGAGATCACTGAAAAAGGATACACACCTTACGATTTGGCATCTAGAAATCCTACTCCTATAGACTTGGACAAGAATATTGAATATGATTGCAAAGCTAGAAAAGCCCTCTTGTGTGCACTTAATGATCAACAGATCATGGGATTGACTGATAAATCATTGGCTAAGGTTATGTGGGACAAATTGAAAACTCTGAATGAAGGTGATCCTATTGTCAAAATTGCTAAACTTGATGGTTACCAAGTAAGATATGAAAACTTGAAGATGGAAGATAATGAAAGAATTGTTGTGTTTATAGAAAGAGTAAATGATATTGTTATGGGAATTCAATGTTGTGGAGGATTTTTGAGTGAAGATGAAATAGTTTCCAAAGTCTTGAGAGCCCTTCCACCGGCTTAAAAGATGAAGGCAACTGCAATTAATGAACTAAGAACAATGGCTAACTCTTCAGTTAATAGAGACATTTTTATTGGGAAATTATCTGCTTTTGAGCTTGAAGAATTTGGATCTTCTGGAGATGTAAAGTCTAAACCTACTTTTTATGCATCATCTACCAGCAAAAGTGATTGGAAAGTCCTATATGCAAAAGAATTAGAAGACATGAGGAAAGAAGATGAAGAATTTGAGCAACTTGAAGCCTTATTTGCTAGAAGAGTACCTAAAGGTCTAACAAGAAGTAAATATGAAGGAAAAACACCTTTTAAATATTTTGCATCTAATAATATTGTTCATTTTGCATCTAGATGTCCTAAAAGAAATGCTAGATTTGAGGAAAGAGTTAAGAAATCATTTAAGCCTAACCAGAATTGATATAGATTAAGGAAAAGTAAACAATTCTACATAGCGAATGAGGAAGGAGTAAGTGATGACTCTAGGGATGAACCAATAGAAGACTCTGCTACTGGATCCGACAATGGAAAGGAATGGGTGTTTTATGCTTTAAAGGAAGATGAATCGGAACTAGCTATCATGAATGAAGAAAAAGCCCTGGCAGAAAAAGTTGAAGATAAGGATGAATGGGTAATTGATAGTGGATGCTCACATTATATGACTAGAGATAAATGGAAATTTCTATCCCTGCAAGAATACAATGGCGGTTAAGTCAGATTTGGAGATGACAAAGCATGTATGATCAAAGGTAGAGGTAGCATTTCTCTAGATGGTAAGCATAATACTGACAATGTCTATTATGTAGAAAGTTTAAAGAATAATCTTTTAAGTGTTGGTCAGTTGGTGGAGAAGGGTTTCCAATTTCAGTTTAAAAATAGAAAATGCAAAATCATTAACAAGTCTGGTTTGGAGATTGCAACCGGTATTCAAGCTGGAGGTAATATCTTTCACTTGAATAGTGGTAATAAGACATGTTTGATTTCTCATATTGATGAGAGTTGGTTATGGCATAAGAGGTTGTGTCATGTTAATTTTGATTGTATTGTTAAGATCAGTTCAACTAAGGCAGTTAGAGATATACCTAAGATTATGAAGCCTAATAATCCGGTATGTAAGGAATGTCAATTGGGAAAGCAAGTTAGAACTTATTTTAAGAGCATAAATGATAAATCTAATGATGTACTTGATTTTATTCACATTGACTTATGTGGTCCAGCAAGGACTAAAAGCTTTCAAGGTGATATGTATTTCATGTTGATTATTGATGACTATTCTAGAATGACGTGGGTGAATTTTTTAAGGGAGAAATCTGAAGCCTTTAAGAAATTCAAGATCTTTAAAGAAAAGGTTGAAATAGAAACTGGATTGAAAATCAAATGTCTAAGATCAGATCAAGGCGGTGAGTTCAATTCTCATGAATTTAACAGTTATTGTGAGATAAATAGAATTAGGAGACAATTATCTACACATCAGACTCCTTAGCAGAATGGAGTAGTGGAAAGAAAGAACATAACCATTTTGGATGCAGCAAGATCTATGATGATTGAAGCCAAATTGCCTCACATCTACTGGAGAGAAGAAGTTAGTATAACAGCGTGCTCATTCAATAGAGTTCACATCAAAGGTGAAACCTATAAGACCCCTTATGAATTATGGTTTGGACATACACCTACTGTTAAATATTTCATAATTTTTGGAAGTAAATGCTATATCAAAAGAGATGATTCAATTGGAAAGTTTGATCCTAGATGTGATGAAGGGATATTTCTTGGTTATTCAATTCAAAGAAAAACATATAGATGTTATAACAAAAGATTGCAAAAAATTATGGAGAGTGATAATGTGAAAGTGGATGAGGAGTACAGAAATTGATCTATATCATATGATAGGGAACTGGTAGGAGAAATGATCATAACTAAACTGACAATACCTCAATCGGTACAGGAAACTATGACAAATACACTGGCACAATCAGAAAATTCAATTATGACTGATGATTACAGCAGTGAACCTGAAGTTTAGAAGACACCAAGGTATGTAAGGTTAAATCATTCTGAAGATAAAATCATTGGAGATGGGAACAAGGGAGTTATGACAAGAAGAAGACTGGCAAATGAAGAGGTATGTCTTATTTCTCTAATTGAAATAGCATCTGTTATTGAAGCTTGTAAGGATAAACATAGGTTAAAGGCTATGGAAGATGAATTAGATCAGATATAGAAAAATGAAACTTGGACTTTAGTTCCCTAGCTTAAAAATAAGAATGTTATTCGAACTAAATGGGTTTTTAGGAATAAACTGAATGAGGATGGTCAAGTTGTAAGAAACATGGCTAGATTAGTTTGTAAAGGATATTCTCAAATGGAAGGAATTGATTATGGTAAGTGATGAATACTAAGAGGGAGGGGTGAATTAGTATACCAAAAAATACTGAACTCAAACTCTTAAATAGCTTAGCGGATAACCGGTATAATAGTTTCACTAATAAATCGGTTAAGATAAATGCAAACCAAATAGAAAATAAAGCATTCACCCACAAAAGCACAATCACCATAACACAAGATATTTTGACGTGGAAACCCAAATGGGAAAAACCATGGTGAGCAGAAACTCACAAGTAACTATCTTCAGAATAGAAACCAGACCGGTTAAGGTCAGATCAATTAAGGTCATACAATGTTCTTCACCAGAACAGACCCTGTTAGGAATCTAGATCTCTATTAGGAGATAAGTCCTGTTAAAGACTACCTTGCTAAAGGATTTCAGATCCACAGTTGTGAACCACCTTGTTAGAGGATTTACAAAGGCTTTGCTAGGCCTACCTAGTTAAGGGTTTCAGACTTGTCGAAGATGTAAGTAATCAACAAGTGAGTGATCTACATACTAGCACATTATGCTTGGTTAGATCCTTGATAGCTCATTGTCAATGCATTTCAGCATTACTTCAGTCTTCAATATCTCCACACTCTAGCTCTTCACACATACCTAATCTTCTCTACAAAGATCGCACATAACCTTCTCATACATCATACATCTCTCATCCTTACAAACCCTAGACATGATGTCCTTATAAAGGAAACTAATTTCATGTCAGTCCAATAGGATTAAACTACAAGTTTCGAGGTTTAGTGCATCTAGACACATTTGGTAACACAACAGAAAATTACCGCCAAAGTCTCAGTGGATGATAACTCATCACAGAAATACCGGTTGGTAACTCATCATAGAGTAATACCAGTTCATACAATATACTGATTATCGGTTGTCAAAAATGAAGACTGGAAAATGTTAACTACCGCTTTGTTCCTTTGTACTACTTGAGATCCTTGAACCGCTTGAGTTCTTTATATAGCTTGAGTTCTCCATATTGCTTGAGGTCTTCAGCCAATTTCTTGATCATCAAAATGCCAACTATCTCCCCCTTTGGCATTGATGGCAACACTTAGGAAAATTTTGACATCTAAGTGTTTTTACAACAAAAATATGCTATAATAAAAATTACTCCCCCTAAGCATATACACTATCCCTTTTGCAGAAATTACAATGTATACTACTCCCCCAAAGTGGAAACATGAAAGTATACCTAACATTCACCAAAATTTTAAATACTACTCCCCCTTTGCCAACAATGACAAAGTAATGCAGAATAACCCCTGTTTCCTTATAGATAAAAATAGAGTAAATGTTTATGACAATAAGGAATAAAACTTATCAAAAATAGATTTAAAATCTTGCATAAAAGTTTTCATGATCAATGACCATGACTCAAGTAATGAGGTAGCAACCTCACTTTTTGTCTAGATCTGGAATACCAGTTCTTCCATAGCATCAATGGTACTCATCTCTTGAGTTACCATGATGGCTTCCAGATTGAGAAAATATTTCTGAAGATTCTACAGTTTGGGTAATAAGACCAGTTGAAGTTCCTGCAAATCTTTTGTTCGGTTGTAGATTTCTGATTCCACCCTAGTAGTCTTAAGCTGATAATGATGGACCATTTTCCCATATGTAGTAAATGAATCATATGGCATCTTGAAGTTGCTGATGTATGCGTGGAACTCCGATTGGAGTTTATCTTTCTAATTAAGCACATCATCACAAAATAGATGGGGTTGGCAGATTTTACTCAACAGTAATTTGCCCTCATCCATAGCACCACTGATATCCTTCTGCTTCTTCAAAAGTTATGATCGGAGCTCATTCAGTTTCTTTACTAAGGTAGTGTTGAGTGCCTTTTCATGATTCTTCTTTGCAGTGACTGCAGCAACATCTTCCAAGCATTGTACTAGGTCCTCTACTATAGTACAAAGGAGTTTTAGCTTGGACAGAGAGAAATCGGTACTGGGGAGGTTAGTACTAGGAATCAAACTAGAAGGGTGTCAACCATAGTTTGTATGACATCCCTTTCCTTTTTCCTCCACAACTCTTCTAGTATTTCTTGTGCCAATTTCATGCCTCGGACTCATCTGTTGATTGAAGGTCAATCGGACTGGTGGTGTCAACCGGTTTGGCTTGACCACCAGTTGCCTTGGGAGTCTCCGCTTGTTTGGTTTTCCCTGGTTCCTTCTCCTCTGCTGCTCTTTTCTTTTCCTCTTCCTCCTTTTTCTCCTCTTCTTTCCTCTTCTCCTCTTATTTTCTCTTCTCCTCTTCTTTTCTCTTCTCTTCTTCTTGTTTCCTCATCATTTCCTCTTTCTTTTTCTCTTCCTCTTTCCTCTTGTCTTCCTCTTTCTTTTTCTCTTCCTCTTTCTTCTTATATACCTCTTTCTTTTTCTCTTCCTCTTTCCTCTTGTCTTCCTCTTTCTTTTTCTCTTCCTCTTTCCTCTTGTCTTCCTCTTTGTTTTTCTCTTCCTCTTTCCTCTTGTCTTCCTCTTTGTTTTTCTCTTCTTCTTTCCTCTTGTCTTCTTCTTTGTTTTTCTCTTCCTCTTTCCTCTTGTCTTCCTCTTTCTTTTTCTCTTCCTCTTTCCTCTTGTCTTCTTCTTTCTTTTCTTTTTCCGCTTTCTCTTTCTTCATTTGTTCTTTGTCCTGCTTCTCTTTCTCTATGTCTAGAGTGGCATCCTCAACATCTAATGCATCCACATCAATGGGATCATTTTGCTTTGTCAGTATTTCCCCTTCACCGTCAAATGCTTCATCCAGTTTGCCTGATGTTAGATCAGGTGCTTGTTCAGCCTTCAGATTTGCCTCAGACACTTGGTGTAACTGGACATCAGCTTTGGCATGTAAATGTGTGTCCTTCTCCACTTCAAAAGCTTTATGTCATGCCCAAAATTTAGGGCAAGAATGGGATTTTTTTTTTTAAAACATAACTTTTAAAAGCATTAAATCGACAAATATAAAATGCTACAACATGTTTTGTCTTAACTATATTTGGATTAGCTTTATCTACTAGCTCCATTTGCGGAATTCCAATTGAAGGGTTTTAATGTCTACTCAAATTTAATAAGACAATTAATTTATGTGGGCAATATTAATCATGGATGGCTTTTAAATGATTTTTTTTTTGAACTCTAATTAAATTTATTCTCCTAGCACCCCTCTAGTCCATAATTAAAATTTACTAAAGTTAATCCAATTTAATCCAAACTTAAGATGTGCTCAAATTAGTTTAACTAAGATATAATTAAGCCCATGGCGAAAATACGTCCCATAGGTTTTAAATTTCAAAACCTATATCCAAGAAGACAATTAAATTACTATTTATTGAAATACCCTTAGACTGATTAAATAATTACTGTTTGCCCACTAGATTTTATTTTTATTTTTTTTTAAAAACTACATTAAATATATATTTTATTCTATAGGCCTATTTTCCTTTTTTTTAAACTTCAACTTTCTAATTCTTATTTACAAATATGTGTATGTAAATAATTATAATTATAAATATAAACACATATATTGAAATATATAATTTAAATTCAATATAATGTTTTGTTTCCAATTTTATTAAGTCCAACCCATGTAAACCCTAATTTAGGGATTTACATTATAAAATCTTTCTAAGATTATAATTTCTTTTTATTAATTCAAATATCATAACCCTAACCCTACCCAGGCTAGGGTTTTATACTATTATCCTTTTTCTTATTAGCCCCATTTTTTACAGGGCCGAATCGAACATCCATGGGCTAGGCGGCCATCGCGAAGGAGGAAGCAGTTGAAGTGGGGGGGACGGCGTGACTGACGCCTTCCACTATGCAATACACAGTGGGCTCGGCCCCGCCGACCACTCTGCAGTGCACAGTGGGAGGCGTCGTCGTCCACTGTGCATTGCATAGTGGGAGGCATCGTCGTCCACTATGCCTTGCACAGTCGGAGGCGCCACTTACCACTGTGCGATGCATAGTGGGGAGGCGTCGCCGACCCCTGTGCAAAGCACAGTGGGTTCAGCTGAGGTTTTACACCTCCTCGCTTTATTTATTTTTTGTAATTTATTTATTTTTATTTTTTTATATATATATTTATATTATATATAATATATATATATAAATATATTTAAATATATAAATAAATATATATATATATATTATATATATATATATTATATATAATATATATATATATAAATATATATATATATAAATATATTTAAATATATAAATAAATATATATATATATATATATATATATATATATTCATATGTATATTTATATAAATAAATATACATATATATATATATTTTTACATAATGGATGTATAATGCTTAGGCCAAATTTATCTTGTGAATATATATTAAAGTTATAAACATTTACTTAAAAAAAGAACCTGAGACAAATTAATTTAAGTATCCAGATTTTGATCACTGTTTATTATTTTAGGCATGAATATGATTTTGCTAAAATCTAAGATAGAAAAAAAAGTAGATAAATATAGGTTTATTTCCTGCAATTAAATAATGGCAGATTTAAATAAATTTATACCGCACTATATAAATATTGTTTTAAAATAAAATAAAAATAGATAGCCTATTTAACTTCAGATTTACTTTCTACACAAAAGTAATTAATAGAATTTATTGAACTTAAAACAACAATTATAGGACTATGAAACTATTTAAATCAATTATCTATTTACTCTAGATTTCTATTTCTGCAACTAAGTAAATTCCAGAAAACAATAAATTTAATAGCAACTTAATAAATCTAGAATTTATTAAATTAAAACTATAAAAATAGTTAAAAAATACTTTAGATTTTATTTCTGCAATTAATTATGAAATTTTATTTTCTGCAACTATAATTATCTAGAATCCATAAACTTAGATCATGCAATTGGGAAGAATAAATTGCAATAATCTCATTCAAAGCAACATTTATTCAATCATTAAATTCTTTCTTTATTCCCTGGATTTATTTCACAAGCATATAGGGGTAAAATAAATTCAGTTGCTTTCCCACATTTTTAATATACACAACAATCATTAAAATTCAGAAAACAACACTTTAGAAAACTGAATCTAGATTTATTCATTTCTGCTTTTGCAATATAGCAACTAAACTATTACATTTCTAGGAATTACTTTAAAAGACACTATAGACATTATACAAATAGGTCACTCAAATGAGGACATTTTAAATCAAAATATTACATATTTCCAAATGGATTCTACAACAATTAACTCCATCAAACTTCCACTTGTCCTAATCCCTTTCTTTCAACAACCTGCAAATAAGATCAAGGATATGACCATGGAGTGCTCACCTCCCAGCCTAGGCTAACTGGTAGCCACCCCCGAGCTCGGAGAACCAAGCCCTAGATGAGAAACAAACATACAAACACAAAGGGACAGAATGCACACAAATTCAAACACACTCCCATCCTGGCTACACTGCACCACACCTTGGTGGCGACCTTTTTAAGGGTGGTAGTGGACCAAATACCCTGAGGAGAATTGCAAGTATGAAAAGAACATGTAGCCACCTCATGGCAAACCAAATACATCAAGTATAGCAACCCCTTAAATCCTTATTCCCCCCAAGGCATTCATGCCTTATTTCCCTCCTTACGACCCCCATTGCACAAACAAGCCATGCAACAAGGGTCACACAAAATCCCTTGTGATCACTCTCATAATGAGAGTCTCTCACTCGAGGGTTGTCACTGCTACCACCCACAAGATCCTCCTCTCTCCCAAGAGTAAGGGGTCTTGATGACTCCCAAAAACACATACAATACATAACACAAAATACCAAATGAAATTCCCAAAAGAACATGCAAAGAAGAAAATCTTTTACACCAACATTACTTTCAAACACATGCAAACAGAAAGCCATTTTAAGAAGAATGCAACCAACCTTAATTTTGTAGGTTAGTTTTGTTGAGGATGAGAAGCCCAATTCCACGGTTCTTCTCCTTCTACCCTTAGCCAAAATTTTCTATTCAAAATCTAGTCTATTCTTTTCAAAATTTCTCTTGTCTCCAAAAATGGAGAGTGGGTGATTACCCACAATTTTTTTAATTCTTGCTTAAGAAGCCCATTGTGAGAGTTCTCACAAGTTTCTAAAAACTAAAGAGGAAGGTAAGATAGAATGTGAAAGGGAACTCTCATTCGAAAAGGAAAGTTTACAACTAGATTCAAATCTTCTAATTTCAATTTTCGCACAGCTTAGAAAAGTCAATTTTTAGGGTGTCTAAAAGGTCACTTGGGAGTAGAAACTTGCCTTAAATTACCCCTAACCCTTAGGTATACCTTATGGGCTTTAGGAAACCATATTAAACTACCCCTAGGTGTCCATTTAACCCTTTTTAAACCCTTCTGAAGTTTATTTTCGGGTCAAACCTATGTTGACCATCCCAAAGATTCTTTACCCAAGGCATTTATGACATCATGTTACATTAATTGAAAAAGCTATAGTTAAACACTTTCCCACCAAGAGACAAAAATAAAATTTCAAACTTAAATCTACACGTGTCAAGTGACACAAGAAAACACTTTTACAAATTAATACATGAAATCGTCTCTTGTGGATTTTATACAAATCAATTAAATAACACTTAACACACATGCATCATTTACTGTTACGAATAAAATACAACACAAACGGGGTGTTATCTCTCCAAATAGACAAACCCTGGCTTACGAACATACATAGGTCTAGGTTTGGTTCTCCATAATATTTCCATGGTCACATGGATAACTTCCTGTGCATCTTAATTTACACATTAGTAACTTTCAAATAACCACATACAATATAATCACAACAATAATAATACACATCATCACTTGCATACAATTTACATCTGAACAATTTAATACATCTTTTATCCAAGCAATTTCACATAAGCAATTCATCCTAATTCTCATAATGTTGATCCATACTTAAACATACATCTTAATTCTATTATCATAGTAAGTCCTGCAAATTCCATAATGACATTTATCACCAAAATTTCATCTTATTCAAAAATCATGTAGTGTTCTATATCATAAAGCATATAAATAAATCGTCAATATATATAGCAACGTTATCCAAATCATGAAATCATATAAGTTCTAAATCCAAAATGCATAAAAATAAAGTATCCGTAATAGTCTCAATATAAAAACCACTGAAATGTTAGACTAAGTCGAGGTGGGGCCTCACACTTTACCTTCCAGTAGCCTGAGTCTTCTTCTTCTCATGAAGAAGAGGCCTTTGTTCTTATCCATTATCTCAATTAATTTAGAATTAGAGGCATCGGGAAAGTATTGTGCAAAGACTCTCTCCCTTATTTCTTGTTCCTTTTCAATGGTAATGCGCCATTTGTTATCTAAAGAATTGTATAACGAATCAGGTGTCATCGATCTAATTTATAATGGCAATCAGTCATTAACACATAAATATTTAATAATTTCCTACTCTACTTCTTCTTTCTCACTATCAGTAAAATCATCAAAATATTCTTTTAAATCATCAAGCACCTTCCTCTTAATATTCTTAATAGTCTTCTAACAATGTGTCATCGGCTTGCAAGAGGAAATATCTATATTTACCGGTGCTGATGTTGCAGGTGCATTACCGGTCAATTTTGCCTTCTTGCTTGATTGCCTAGTCTTCTTTGGCTGTACATCCAGTTTAGTATCCTCCGACTCTGGTGAGCTATTTTTGGTTTTCCGCTTCTTCTCAAATACTTTAGCGGGAGCAACCTTAGGTTTCTTCTTGGCAGGTGACTGCTTGGTCACTTTTGGACTGGCTGAGGTAACCGATGCTGATACTGATGGCACTGCCTTGCCCTTTTTCTATGTAGGATCTTCAACCAGTGATACCCTCTCTAAGTAGGTGTCGGTTCTCTTTTTCTTAGCATCTAGTGGTAAGGCAAGTAGGGCAGAGGCATACCCGATCAACATATCATACATCACTTCATACCCCATTGGTTCAACTGCTTCCTTTCTTGGTTCCACTGCTTCCATTACACATTCATCTACCTTTATGGTGAAGCAGATGTCATCTTCATATTTCTTCACAATATCACCAGATATCCTCATTCTTTGGCTCATTTTCTGCTTGAATTCATCAAAATATTTATTAATAACCTCAGGAGATTGGGTTCCCACTACTTGAATATTTCCCTAATTTGCTTGGAGATCGGTTGGTCAGCAGACCACTGAACATCACCTACTCTAGGGCAATAGCCTTGAAAGTAGAAAAATAGACCAACCAAAAGTTGTCCAAACCTGAACCTTAGAGCATTATCCTGTTTAATGGACTTTAGGTTTAGTAGCAATTGCTTCTACAAACAGGTACACAAATCAAATGAGACATCTTCCTTAATCATTCTATAAGTGGCATTCACTGCATCACCAGGGACAAAGTTCATTCTGTTGGCATAAAACATGTGGTAGCCAATCACCATGCAAGCATACGTAACAAAATCATCTATGATGGTGTTGACGGTCGTCGTCCGTTGGTCACTCGGAGAACCGGTGAGCTTATTCATTTCAATCTTGGTGACCTTTCTTAGAGCTAGCACCTCTCCAATATTATAGAAACTGGTGATGGCATGAATTGCTTCTGGTGTGATGTCATGCATTTGCTCGAGATACATTTTATCACCATGCACTCTACTTAGGATGATGCAGATGTGATCTTCAGTGAACTCTTCTAGAAAATAAACCGCATTGTGCAGTTTCTTCCTCTCTAGGATGCTATATTCAGGTTTGATTTTCTTGTCATCCCCACAGAACAAACCTAGCTGGGAATGGATCACTAGGGATCCTAGGTCTTCCAATTTACAATCAATATATCCTGAAATATCTTCCTCAACTATAACTCCAGTGGGTATCTGGGATAGGGCATTGTATTTCATCTTCTTTTGAATAAATTCAACTGAATCTATAGGTACACTAGAATGCGATGCAGAAGCCATGATTAAATGATAAATAAGAATTTTGAGAAATACCTTCACAAACCAAAATTTAGGGTTTGCCAATATCGCTCACAACACACCACTTTGGTTGCTTGGAACACCACTTAGTGTTCTTCATCGATAGATTGAAAGTTTGTTGGATTCCTCTACAAGATTTTTGAATTCACTTTGAATCGCTAGACGAATCGCTCTTTGTCGCTCCGCTCTTGAAAATTCTTCGCTCGAAAACAGATAAGTGAAAATGATGACAAAAATCCCTTTTAAACAATCTTTCACCTACCATAATAAATGCATTTTGTTAGGGTACAAACCCTAATTTTGCCTTTTACCACTTCAATTCTTCTACCAATTGATAGGTAACGTATACCGGTTAAGGTATTTACTGATATAAACTGGGGGTTCAAATATTTCACTGATATGCTCCCCCTAAGCTTTTCTGAAGCTCAGTTTTCCAGTTAAGAGACTTCCACACTAGGTGCAGAAACCGGTTCATTCTATGACACTTATTCAGGTTTCTTTTTCCAAGTTTTATTCATTCCCGCTTGAATGGTTTCAACATCAATCTTCCCTTCTAGAGTGATTGGTATATCATTCGATAGGTTCTTTCTCATTCTGTAGGTTCTGGCAGTGTGTCCTGGTTTGTTGCAATGATAGCATACCATTCCAGGTGTTCTCCATGGTCCATTATTCATACTACCATTCTTCCTTCTGTATGTTGTAGTAGTGTGACCGCTACCATGACAGATCAAACAGGTTGCTCTCCAACCAGTTGCTGCTTGATAGCCACCTGACCAATGGTCATAGGTATTATACCAGTTGGGATTCTGGTTCACAGAGGGTTCCGGGATAACTCCTTGAGTCCTTGGAGGGTATCTCCCAGTGTTGTGCAAAACAGACTTGCATTCAAATGCTATATGCCCAAACTTGTTGCATGCATAGCAGTTTCCATTGAATCTATTGAATCTAGGCTTATTGTTTAGAAAATAAGGAAAATTATTGTAGGCCTTGCTTCTACACACATTAGCAGTATGTCCTTCCTTGAGACAATTGAAGCAAATAGGTTTAAATTTTTGCTTACCTTTATCCTTGGGTGTTGGTTTCTTCTTTGATGCCTTAACTTTTTTTCCAGAGGTTTCACCCTCCTCATGCCTAGAGAAACCAAGTCCAGTGGTATTCTTTACCGGTTTTGCCGATTCTAGCAAAAGCATTAGATTCCATTTGGCAGTACTCTGATTGAATTTGGCAAGTATCTCCTTTGACTCAGTAAGTTCCTTGGAAATAACAGCATTAGATTCCATCAAGTTTGCATTCTCAAAAATAGCCATGTTTAGTTCACCTTGCATTTCTTCTTTTTCCACTTTACTCTCTTGGAGATGAGTGGTAAGGGCACTGATTTCTTGCTTCATCTTGGAGATCTCATGATCTTTGCCTTTTACCAGATATTCAGCTTTCCTTTGGTTCTCAAGCTCTTGACACATTCTGATAGTTAGTCCTTCCAACTCCTTTCTCAGGTTTTCTTTAGATTCATTCAATTTTTCAACTTCTTCAACTAGGGCATCCATGTTAGCTTCATCAGAAGAGCTATTTTCAGTAAGTTCCATCAGTTTCTCAGCATGCTCTCTTCTTTTGGCCAAAGAAGCTTTATACTTGACTTTGAGTTCATCATAGGCTCTCTTAGTCTGAGTGAGATGATGAGTAAGTTCCCTCACAATGTATTCCCCCATATCTCCTTCCAAGTGGTTAGACTTATAGAAAGGTTGACTCTGATACCAATTGATGAATACTAAGAGGGGAGGGGGGTGAATTAGTATACCAAAAAACACTGAACTCAAACTCTTAAATAGTTTAGCGGATAACCGGTATAATAGTTTCACTAATAAGCTGGTTAAGATAAATGCAAACCAAATAAAAAATAAAGCATTCACCCACAAAAGCACAATCACCATAACACAAGATATTTTGACATGGAAACCCAAATGGGAAAAACCACGGTGAGCAGAAACTTACAAGTAACTATCTACAGAATAGAAACCAGAGTGGTTAAGGTTAGACCGGTTAAGGTCATACAATGTTCTTCACCAGAATAGATCATGTTAGGAATCTAGATCTTTGTTAGGAGATAAGTCCTATTAAAGACTACCTTGCTAAAGTATTTCAATTTCATAGTTGTGAACCACCTTGTTAGAGGATTTATAAAGGCTTTGCTGGGCCTACCCAGTTAAGGGTTTCAGAATTGTCGAAGATGTGAGTAATCAACAAGTGAGTGATCTAGATACTAGCACAGTATGCTTGGTTAGATCCTTGATAGCTCATTGTTAATGCATTTCATCATTACTTCAGTCTTCAATATCTCCACACTCTAACTCTTCACATAGACCTAATCTTCTCTGCAAAGATCACACATAACCTTCTCATACATCATACATCTCTCATCCTTACAAACCCTAGACATGATGTCCTTATAAAGGAAAGTAATTTCATGTCGGTCCAATAGGATTAAACTACAAGTTCCTAGGTTCAGTGCATCTAGACACATTTGGTAACATGACACAAAATCACCGCCAAAGTGTCGGTGGATGATAACTCATCATAGACATACCAGTTGGTAACTCATCATAGAGTAATACCAATTCATACAATATATCGATTACTGGTTGTCAAAAATGAAGACTAGAAAATTTTAACTACTGCTTTGTTCCTTCGTACCGCATGAGATCCTCAAACCGCTTGAGGTCTTCATACCACTTGAGTTCTCCATACCACTTGAGGTCTTCAGCCAATTTGTGACCGGTAAACATCTTCTGCAAAACACCGATAGTCTAGAGACTATAATACATAATACCAGTTGGAACAATTACCGGTTGAGCATAACTCATACATCAAGAAAGTGTGTGTCCAACAATGACAATCAAAACATCATCAAAATTCCAACAGTGAGACATTTTCACTTGTAGCTAGAATTGAAGCTGTTAGACTATTTCTTGCCTATGTAGCCTATAAGAACTATAAGAACTATCAAATGGATGTTAAGTGTGCATTTTTGAATGGTGAACTTGAAGAGGAAGTATACATTGAGCAACCTGATGGATTTTCATTAACAGATGATAAAGATATGGTTTGCAGATTGAAGAAATATTTATATGGATTGAAACAAGCTCCTAGAGCTTGGTATGCCTGATAGTAATTTATATTATAAAATTACTGATTATGATATTCTGATTATTGAAGTATTTGTTGTTGATATCATTTTTGGAGGAGAAGATAAATTGTGCATGGAATTTGCTAACAACATGAAGAATGAATTTGAAATGTCCATAATTGGTGAGATGAAATTTTTCTTAGGTTTGCAGATCACTCAAATTGACAAAGGCATGTTTATCTGTCAAACTAATTATCTGAGGGAACTATTGAAGAAGTTTGGTATGGATAATTCCAAACTGGTAAGTACTCCTATGGTGACAAGTGAGAAATTATCTATCAAGGATACTTCTACACTAGTAAATTCGACAAGGTATAAGTCTATGATTGGTGGTCTGTTATATCTCACTCAGACTAGACCGGATATTATGAATGCAATGAGTATCGTTTCAAGATATCAAAGTAATCCTAAAGAAAATCATGAATGTGCAGTAAAGAGGATATTTTAGTATTTGCAAGGAACAACAGAATATGGATTATGGTATTCTAGAAATTATGATTTCACTTTATGTGCATATACTAACTCAGATTGGGCAGGAGATACTGATGACAACAAGAGCACTTTTGGTGGAGCTTTCTTTCTTGGAAAGAAATTGGTATCATGGGTCAGCAAAAATAATCATGCATTTCTTTATCTACTGCAAAAGCTGAGTATGTTGTAGTAGCAACTAATTGCACTCAATTCTTGTGGATGAAGCAAATGTTGAAGGATACCAAGATAAATTGTAGTGAATTGGTAGTTATCTACTATGATAACTCTACAGCTATTGACATGTCTAAGAATCTGGTATTTCACTCTAAGAATAAGCATATATCAATAAAGTATAACTTTCTGAAGGACAAGGTAGAAGCAAACAAAGTCAAATTGGTTTATATGAACACTAAAGAACAGATTGCAGCAATATTCACTAAACCACTGTCTAAGGAATAATTTGAGTATTTGAGAGATAGGTTAGGGGTTTTTGCCCCTTTGACAGAGACTTGATTGATGCAGTTTGTCATCACTCCAACATGCATTATCAGAGATACTATTCATTCCGACACTGATGAGTAGTGCTACTATTGGATATCATTGGCATATAATGAACCGGTATGTTGATATGATGATAATTTATGTTGTCATTGATGTCAATAAGTGTAAGTGAACTGGTATGTAGATTGAAGAAGTTGGTGAACCGGTATGAAGAGGCATGAGGAGATTCAGTGAACCAGTGTTGGGGTTTCACTAAGTGTGATTCCCGGTTGGTAGTATCAACTCTATGGTTATCGGTTTGGCAATCTAGCTTGTGTGATGAACCGATGATACTCTGTGATGATTTATCTAAGAGATGTGATCGAGGTGCCATGTCAGCTTTGTGTGTGTGAAGGATTGAGGCATAAGAAGACTAACCGCGTTTGAAGTCTACCTCAGGAATGATCATTCTTCTTAAGTGGTATGAGAAGAGAGCGTGATGGGTTACTAATTCCCATGTGCGATGATGAAAAAACTATGCAGATTGTCTTATGATCTATTTGAAATTGTAATTCTCTATGCAATATGTTTTGACGGTCAGGATTGGACCGCCTGTGTTGTAAACCTAAGATACTTAGGGTTTAGGGTTTATGTTACTGACCCATCTGTTGTCTATAAGGTTGATGATGTTTGTTATTGAAAAGTTGTTGGAAAATGTTATGTGTATGTATCCGAGTGAAGAGATACTTGATACTTGCCAGACTAGTAAGAGAAATACTATAGAGTGTGATTGCAGAGTAGAGGATACGAAAAGGATTTGCCTTGGAATGTAGTGCTATTATCAAATTGTAGTTTTTCATGTTGTCTTCTAATCATTTCAACAGATGGAAAATCAATTTACCAGGTATCTTTAACAGGCTTATTATAAAACATGTAACCAGGTGACTTAAGATCATTGAGTTCTTTAAATCTTCTAGCGAGGTAACCTTTAACAGGGTATATAGCCATCCCTTAATCGGGTGATCTCTAACAGGATCGGTTCCTAGCAGAACCTTATTGTAAAGTCTTTAACCGGACTAGGCTCCTAAAAGGGTGAGCTTCAAAAGAGTTCAAAACAAGCTTGTGGGTATTCATCCCCACCGTGGTTTTTCCCATTTGGGTTTCCACGTGAAAAATCTGTGTGTTATGTGTTATGCATTTTTCATGTGATGTTTATGAAGTATTTGGTTGAAGGATTATGTATGCAAGGTTAATAGGTTATGGTATTTTTTAGTATACCACATGCATATGTTTATGGGTGAAGTTGATGCTGCATAATTGGTCGTATTTGAAGTATTCAGACCTATCAGTTTATGGTGTCTAGTGTCTTACTATGTTTAACTGGTATTTCCATGGTTAAGTTTAGTAATGGTGATAACCAGTTGGTTTTTCTTTAGCTAGATAAGTTGTTAAGAGAGTTTTTATCTGTACTGATTCACCCCCCCCCCCCCCTCTCAGTACTAGTTGGGGTATCTGTTGTTCATCATTATTCATCAATTTGAATCAGAGCACCTCCAAGTCCTCGGTGATATAGGCTTAACTGCTTGAGATAAAATATCCTACTATAATGATGAAGAGGGAAGGTCCTAAGTTCAATAGAGAAAACTTTAAGATATAGAAGGACAAAATAAAGATTTGCATCAAGAGTATGGGTGCTCAACAATGGAGCTATGTTGAGAATGCATTTTTTACTCCCACTGGTACTTTGACTGATGATCAAAAGAGAGAAATCTAGGAAAATGGGCAAGTCATGGAAGCCCTTATCAGCAGCCTGTCAGATGGGCAAGTCATGAAAAGATTCTTATGGACTTCGAATCTCTTCTTGCTAAAAGTCTTCCAAAGGGAACTAGAAAATATAGAGGTAAACTTCCTTTGAAATGTTTTTCCTACAACAAGATACGACATATAGCTATTAACTATCCTAACAATGACAATAAGGATAAACCAGAGAGGTTCAGAGAATATATAAGTGGAAACAGAATAAATTGTCTAGTTGTTGTGGATTAAGGTGTCACTGATGAAGAATCAAAAGATGAAGAAGTTTCCAACAATAAATCTCTTGTCTCTCACATTGATAAATCCAATGAGTGGATAATTGATAGTGGTTGTTCTCATCATATGACTAGCGACTGGAGAAAGTTTCTCTCTGGAGGAATATGATGGTGGTGTTGTCAGATTTGGCAACGATGCACCATGCTTGGTAAAAGGTAAAGGATCCATCTCAATGAATGGAAAAAGCAGTGCAGATGATGTCTACTAGGTAGAAGGTCTTAAGCATAACCTGTTGAGTGTTGCTCAATTGAATGACAAAGGATTAGTTCTAGAATTCAAAGGTGGAATTTGCAATATAATTGGGAAGAGCGGTGAAGTTATTGCGACTGGTAATTAGATAAGAGATAACTTATTTCAATTGAATGCCAAGATAAGTCAGTGTCTAATGGCTAAATTTCATGATAGTTGGATATGGCATAGGAGACTCTGTCATATGAACTTTGACAACATTGTTAAAGCCAGTAAGATCAAGGCGGTAAGAGGATTACCATTGCTAGACAAATCTAAGAATTCTTTGTGCAGAGAATGTTAACTTGGGAAGATGTCTTCCTCAACTTTTAAAGGTAAGTCTTTTTCAGCAAAAAAATTACTCGATCTTGTGCATATTGATTTGTGTGGTCCTATGAAAACTAGAAGTATTCAGGGAGATAGGTATTTTATGATTCTTACTGATGACTTCTCAAGAATGGTGTGGGTCACATTCTTGAAAGACAAGTCTGAAGCATTTGGAAAGTTCAAAGCTTTCAGAGTATTACTAGAGAATGAAAGTGGTAAAAAGATAAAATGCCTGAGAACTGATCAAGGAGGAGAATTCATTTCTAGTGAATTCAATAAGTACTATGAAAATAACGGTATCAAGAGATAGTTGTCTACTCCAAGGACACCACAACAAAATGGCATAGCAGAAAGAAATAACAGGAATGTAGTTGAAGCGGCTAGAACAATGCTGATCAAAGGAAAGGTTGCTCACTCGTTTTGCAGAGAAGCGGTGAGCACTGCAGTCTATACTACAAACTGGGTACTCATCAAGAAAGGAAAAGATAAAACCCCTTATGAGTATTGGACCAGAAAACTCCCACTATGAGTTACTTTAAAGTGTTTGGTAGTAAGTGCTATATCAAGAGAGGTAAACATTTGAGCAAATTTGATGCAAAATGTGACGAAGGAATATTTTTGGGGTATTCCACTAAGAGAAAAGCTCTCAAGTGCTACAACAATAGAACACAAAAGATTGTTGAAAGTATCTATGTTAGGGTTGATGAATCCCTTAAGGAACCTGAGGTAACATGGAGTGAAGAAGTAGAAGATTAACTAGGTATAGCCTTCTGGGAACCGGTTAAGAAAGAAACTTGTAAAGATCTTAGTGTTCTTGTACTGGTAGAAGCCACAGTAAGAGAAGAAGAAGAGGTTAGTAAAGAAGAAGAAGAAGAAGAAAAGCTAGCAGATCAGGCTAGAATCATTCCCAGATATGTAAAGTTGTACCATGATCCAAAGCAAGTCATAGGAGATAAAGATGTAGGGATACTCACTAGAAGAAAAGTGAAAGAAAACTCTTGCATGATTTCTGAATTTGAACCCAAGACTTCCAAAGAAGCTCTTACAAATGAAGACTGGATTAAAGGAATGGAAGAGGAGCTAGATCAGATAGAAAAGAATGCAACATGGTCTTTGGTGCCCAGACTGGAGCATAAAAATGTCATAGGTACCAAATGGGTCCTTAGGAATAAGCTAAATGAAGAAGGCATAGTTGTTAGGAACAAGGCTAGGCTTGTATGTAAGGGATATGCTCAGGAAGAAGGAGAAGACTATGGATAAAATTTTGCTCTTGTGGATAGATTACAAGGTGTTTGAATACTACTTGCATTTGCAACATTTAAGGGATTTAAGGTCTATCAGATGGATGTGAAGTCTTATTTTCTAAACGAAATCCTAGAAGAAGAAGTGTACATAGAGAAACCAGAAGGGTTTGCCTTATCAGAAGATAGTGACATGGTGTGTAGATTACACAAAGCCCTGTATAGACTAAAACAAGAATATAGGGCGTGGTATGAATGACTAAAATCTCATCTTGTGAAGATTGGATTTTAGAGAACAAGTGAAGATAGCAACATCTACTTGAAATCAGAAGGCGATCAGATTCTGATTTGTGAAGTGTTTGTGGATGACATAATCTTTGGAGGAGATGATAGAATGATTCATGCATTTGCAGATGAAATGAAGAAAGAGTTTAAGATATCTTTGATAGGAGAAATAAAATTCTTCATTGGTTTATAGATTTAGCAAATGAAAGAGGGTATCTTTATTACCTAGTCCAAGTATGTCAAAGAGGTATTGAAGACTTCTGGCATGGAGGAAAGAAAACCGATTAGTACGCCAATGGTAACTGGCTGTAAACTTACTAAAGAAGATGATTCGGCACTAGTGAATGAAAACGAGTATCAGTCAATGATCAGTAAACTACACTATGTGGTGCACAACAGACCAAATATTGCTCATGCAGTGCACATAGTAGCTTGTTTTCATAAATGTCTGAGAGAATCCCACTTGGTAGTTATGAAGAGGATTCTTAGATATCTGAAAGGAACAATTGATTATGGTTTGTGGTATCCATATATTGGTTACTATAATCTCAAAGTATATACCAATGCTGATTGGGCAGGTAATGTGGACGATCGGAAGAGCACAACTGATGGAGCATTCTTTCTCGGTGGAAGATTACTATCATGGAAAAGCAAGAAGAAGAGTTGTACTTCTCAATCTATAGCTAAAGAAAAATATGTGGTAGTATTTATGAACTGCACTCAAGCAATTTGGATGAAGCATGTATTGGAAGGTTTCAAGGTACCTGTATATAAGTTGGTGAACATATTTTGTGATAACACAAGTGCAATAAACATTTCCAAGAATCCAGTATTGCATGCTAGAACTAAGCACATTGAGCTTAAATATCATTTCTTGAGAGAGAAAGTTCAGAATAAGGAGGTTGTATTACAACATGTTTCCAGTAAGGAGCAACTAGAAGATATATTCACTAAGCCCTTACCGAAGACTACATTTACCTATTGAGAGGTGAACTAGGGGTTTTGCCCCTTCATGAAGTCAACTAAGGTTGTGTGCTCCGCATCAGTCAAGTACTCAAGTGTCAAATCTTTCAGGATTGATGTGTTGAAGGATGATACTCCTTAGGGGGAGTAGCATAGTAGATTTTGGAAGCTTATGCCTCCACTTTGGCATTGTTGTCAAAGGGGGAGAAGATATATGATAGATATACGGGGAGAAGATATATGATAGATTTATGGGGAGAAGATATATGATAGATTTATGGGGAGAAGATATTTGATAATGCAGATACACTAGTCTATGGGGTTTTCAGTTGCAATGCTACACTGAGTATTGCCATCAATGCCAAAGGGGGAGATTGTTGGATATCATTGGCATATGATGAAGTGGTATGTTGATATGATGATAATGTATGTTGTCATTGATGTCAATAAGTGTAAGTGAACCGGTATGTAGATTGAAGAAGTTGGTGAACCGGTATGAAGAGGCATGAGGAGATTCAGTGAACCAGTGTCGAGGTTTCACTAAGTGTGATTACTGGTTAGTAGTCTCAACTCTATGGCTATTAGTTTGGTGATCCAGCTTGTGTGATGAACCGATGATACTCTATGATGATTTAGCTAAGAGATGTGATCAAGGTGCCACATCAACTTTGTGCACATGAATAATTGAGCCATAAGAAGATCGACCATGTTTGAAGTCTACCTCGGGAATGATCATTCTTCTTAAGTGGTATGAGAAGAGAGTGTGATGGGTTACTCATTCCCATGTGCGCTGATGAATGAACGATGCAGATTGTCTTGTGATCTATTTGAAATTGTAATGCTCTATGCAATATGTTTGGATGGTCAAGATTGGACCACCTGCGTTGTAAACCTAAGATACTTAGGGTTTAGGGTTTATGTTACCATCCTATCTGTTGTCTATAAGGTCGATGATGTTTGTTATTGAAAAGTTCTTGGAAAATGTTATGTGTATGTATCCGAGTGAACAGATACTTGATACTTGCCAGACCAATAAGAGAAAAACTACAGAGTGTGATTGTAGAGTAGAGGATATGAAAAGGATCTTCCTTGGTATGTAGTGTTGTTATCAGATCATAGTTTTTCTTGTTGTCTTCTAATCATTTCAACAGATGGAAAATCCCTTTACCGGGTAGCTTTAACAGGCTTATTGTAAAACCTATAACTAGGTGACTCAAGATCATTGAGTTCTTTAAATCCTCTAGCGAGGTAACCTTTAATAGGGTTTCAACCTTTAAAAGGGTATATAGCCATCCCTTAACCAGGTGATCTCTAATAGTATCGGTTCCTAGCAGAACCTTATTGTAAAGTCTTTAACCGAACTAGGCTCCTGATAGAGCGAGCTTCAAAAGAGTTCAAAACAAGCTTGTGGGTATTCATCCCCACCACGGTTTTTCCCATTTGGGTTTCCACGTGAAAAATCTGTGTGTTATGTGTTATGCATTTTTCATGTGATGTTTATGAAGTATTTGGTTGAAGGATTATGCATGCAAGGTTAATAGGTTATGGTATTTTTTAGTATACCACATGCATATGTTTATGGGTGAAGTTGATGTTGCATAATTAATCGTATTTGAAGTATTCAGACCTATCAGTTTATGGTGTCTGGTGTCTTGCTGGGTTTAATTGATATTGCCATGGTTAAGTTCAGTAATGGTGATAACCAGTTGGTTTTTCTTTAGCTAGATAAGTTGTTAAGAGAGTTTTTATCTGTATTGATTCACCCCCCCCCTCTTAGTACCGGTTGGGGTATCTTTTGTTCATCATTATTCATCAGTTTGTATCAGAGTGCTTCCAGGTCCTCGGTGATATAAGCTTAACCACTTGAGGTAAGAGATCCTATTGTAATGATGAAGAGGGAAGGTCCTAAGTTCAATAGAGATAACTTTAAGATATAGAAGGATAGAATGAAGACTTTCATCAAGATTATGGGTGCTCAACATTGGAGCTATGTTGAGAATGCATTTTTTACTCCCACTAGCACTTTGACTGATGATCAAAAGAGAGAAATCCAAGAAAATGGGCAAGTCATGGAAGCCCTTATCAGCAGCTTGTCAGATATTGAGTTTATAGATGTTAAAGAAAAGGACACACCTAAGGATGTATGGGATGCACTGGAAAACATCTATGGTGGTGATGAGCATGTAAAGCAAGCTAAGGAAGAAAGCCTTAGAGATAAATTTGAGGATATGAGGATGGTTGAAGGTGAAACCATTCAGCAGTATGGTATTAGGATTAAGATTGTGGTTGGTGATATCAAAAGCACTAGTGGAACTATTGATGATACCACTGTTGTTAGTAAAGTCCTTAGATCATTATTACCAATCTATGCAATTAGAGTTGCTGCTATCCAGGAACTAAGGTCTATTGATAAGACCAAGGTATCCTTAGATTCTATTATTGCAAAATTAATTGCATATGAGTTGAATAGCTATGATGATAGTGTTCAGAAGACTGAGTCGGCCTTTAAAGCATCTACTGTACCATCCAGAAAAGGAAAAGAAACTAGTACCAGTTATGAATCCAGACAATGCAGAGATATGGATGATGAAGAGATTCTGATGGAGTTTGAAGTTCTTCTTGCTAAAATATTTTTGAAGGGAACTGGAAAATATAGAGGTAAACTTCCTTTGAAATGTTTTTCCTGCAACAAGATAGGACATATAGTTGTTAACTATCCTAACAATGACAATAAGGCTAAACTGGAGAGGTTTAGAAAATATTAAAGTGGAAACAGAATAAATTGTCTAGTCGTTGTGGGTGAAGGTGTCACTGATGAAGAATCAAAAGATGAAGAAAATGAAGACATAGTGTTTGTAGTAGTAAAGAAAGAAGTGTCTGACAAGAATGCTCTTGTCTCCCGCATTGACAATTCCAATGAGTGGATAATTGATAGTGGTTGTTCTCATCATATGACTAGTGACTGGAGAAATTTTTTGCCTTTGGAGGAATAATATGATGGTGGTGTTGTTAGATTTGGCAATGATGCACCATGCTTGGTAAAAGGTAAAGGATCCATCTCGCTGAATGGAAAAAGCAGTGCAGATGATGTCTACTGGGTAGAAGGTCTTAAGCATAACCTGTTGAGTATTGCTCAATTGAATGACAAAGGATTAGTTCTGGAATTCAAAGGTGGAATTTGAAGTATAATTGGGAAGAGTGGTGAAGTTATTGCGACTGGTAAACAGACCAGAGGTAACTTATTTTAGTTGAATGCCAAGATAAGTGGGTGTCTAATGGCTAAATTTGATGATAGTTGGATATGGCACAGGGGACTTTGTCATATGAACTTTGACAACATTGTTAAAGCCGGTAAGTTCAAGGTGGTAAGAGTATTACCGTTGCTGGACAAACCTGAGAATTCTTTGTGCAAAGAATGTCAACTTGGGAAGATGTCTTCCTCAAATTTTAAAGGTAAGTCTTTTTCAGGAGAAAATTTACCTGATCTTGTGCATACTCATTTGTGTGGTCCTATGAAAACTAGAAGTATTCAGGGAGATAGGTATTTTATGATTCTTACTAATGACTGCTCAAGAATAATGTGGGTCACATTCTTGAAAGACAAGTCTGAAGCATTTGGAAAGTTCAAAGCTTTTAGAGAATTAATAGAGAAAGACAGTGGTAAAAAGATAAAATGCCTGAGAACTAAATAAGGAGGAGAATTCACTTATGATGAATTCAATAAGTAATGTGAAGATAATAGTATCAAGAGACAATTGTCTACCCCAAGGACACCACAACAAAATGGCATAGTAGAAAGAAATAACAAGACTATAGTTGAAGCAGCTAGAACAATGTTGATCCAAGGAAAGGTTGCTCACACTTTTTGGAGAGAAGTAGTGAGAACTGCAGTCTATACTATGAACTGGGTACTCATCAAGAAAGGAAAAGATAAAACCCCTGATGAGTATTGGACCGGAAAACTCCCACTATGAGTTACTTTAAAGTGTTTGGTAGTAAGTGCTATATCAAGAGAGGCGAACATTTGAGCAAATTTGATGCAAAATGTGATGAAGGAATATTTCTAGGATATTCCACTAAGAGCAAAGCTCTCAAGTGCTAGAACAATAGAACACAAAAGATTGTTGAAAGTATCAATGTCAGGGTTGATGAATCCCCTGAGGAACTTGAGGTAACATGGAGCGAAGAAGTAGAAGATGAACTGGGTATAGCCTTCTAGGAACCGGTTAAGAAAGAAACTTGTAAAGATCTTAGTGTTCCTGTACTGGTAGAAGCCACAGTAAGAGAAGAAGAAGAGGTTAGTAAAGAAGAAGAAGAAATGCTAGCAAATCAGGCTAGAATCATTACTAGATATGTAAAGTTGCACCATGATCCAAAGCAAATCATAGAAGATAAAGATGCAGGGATACTCACTAGAAGAAAAGTGAAAGAAAACTCTTGCATGATTTCTGAATTTGAACCCAAGACTTCTAGAGAAGCTCTTACAGATGAAGACTAGATTAAAGCAATGGAAGAGGAGCTAGATCAGATAGAAAAGAATACAACATGGTCTTTGGTACCAAGACCGGAACATAAAAATGTCATAGGTACCAAATGGGTCTTTAGGAATAATCTTAATGAAGAAGGCATAGTTGTGAGGAATAAGGATAGGTTTGTATGTAAGGGATATGCTCAGGAGGAAGGAGAAGACTATGGAGAAAAATTTTCTCCTATGGCTAGATTAGAAGGTGTTCAAATGCTACTTGCATTTGTAGCATTTAAGGGATTTAAGGTCTATTAGATGGATGTGGAGTCTTCTTTTCTAAATGGAATCCTAGAAGAAGAAGTGTACATAGAGCAACCAGAAGGGTTTGCCTTAACAAAAGATAGTGACATGGTTTGTAGATTACACAAAGCCATGTATAGACTAAAACAAGAACCTAGGGTGTGGTATGAAATACTACACTCTCATCTTGTGAAGATTGGATTTTAGAGAACAAGTGAAGATAGCAACATCTACTTGAAATTAGAAGGCGATCAGATTCTGATTTGTGAAGTGTTTGTGGAAGACATAATCTTTGGAGGAGATGATAGAATGATTCATGCGTTTGCAGATGAAATGAAGAAAGAGTTTAAGATATCTTTGGTAGAAGTAAAATTCTTCATTGGTTTACAGATTCAGCAAATGAAAGAGGGTATCTTTATTACCCAGTCCAAGTATGTCAAAGAGGTATTGAAGACTTTTGGCATCGAGGAAAGAAAACCGGTTGGTACACTGATGGTAACTAGCTGTAAACTGACTAAAGAAGATGATTCAACACTAGTGAATGAAAAGGAGTATCAGTCAATGATCGGTAAACTACACTATGTGGTGTACAACAGACCAGATATTGCTCATGCAGTGGGCATAATAGCTCATTTTCAGAAATGTCTGAGAGAGTCCCACTTGGTAGCTATGAAGAGGATTCTTAGATATCTTAAAGGAATAGTTGATTATGGATTGTGGTATCCATATAATGGTTACTATAATCTCAAAGTATATACCAATGCCAATTGGGTAGGTAATGTGGACGATGGGAAGAGCACAACTGATGGAGCATTCTTTCTCGGTGGATGATTACTATCATGGACAAGCAAGAAGAAGAGTTGTACTTCTCAATCTATAGCTAAAGCAAAATATGTGGCAGTATTTATGAACTGCACTCAAGCAATTTGGATGAAGCAAATGTTATGTGTATGTATCTGAGTGAAGAGATACTTGATACTTGCTAGACCAGTAAGAGAAAAACTACAGAGTGTGATTGCAAAGTAGAGGATATGAAAAGGATCTGCCTTGGCATGTAGTGTTGTTATCAGATCGTAGTTTTTCTTATTTTCTTCTACTCATTTCAATAAATGGAAAATACCTTTACTGGGTAGCTTTAACGGGATTATTGTAAAACCTATAACCAAGTGACTCAAGATGATTGAGCTCTTTAAATCCTCTAGCGAGGTAACCTTTAACAGGGTTTCAACCTTTAAAAGGGTATATAGCCATCCCTTAACCGGGTGATCTCTAACAGGATCAGTTCCTAGTAGAACCTTATTGTAAAGTCTTTAACTGGACTAGGCTCCTAATAGGGTGATCTTCAAAATATTTCAAAATAAGCTTGTGGGTATTCATCCCCACCGTGGTTTTTCCCATTTGGGTTTCCACGTGAAAAATCTATGTGTTATGTGTTATGCATTTTTCATGTGATGTTTATGAAGTATTTAGTTGAAGGATTATGTATGTAGGGTTAATAGGTTATGGTATTTTTTAGTATACCACATGCATATGTTTATGGGTGAAGTTGATGTTGCATAATTGATCGTATTTGAAGTATTCAGACCTATCAGTTTATGGTGTCTGGTGTCTTACTGTGTTTAACCGATATTGGCATGGTTAAGTTCAGTAATGGTGATAACCAGTTGGTTTTTCTTTAGCTAGATAAGTTGTTAAGAGAGTTTTTATCTGTATTATTCACCCCCCCCCCCTCTCAGTACCGGTTGGGGTATCTATTGTTCATCATTATTCATCAGCTACTACTTAGGGGGAGTAGTCAGCTTTGAGATTCAGAGGTTTACCTTCTTGCTTTGATATTTGTGTCAAATGTATGGCATTGATGTCAAAGGGGGAGAGATAGTGATGTGGAAAATAAATTCAAAACTTTACAGAGATATCATTCACAAGGGGAGAGTTATTGATATTTAGGAGATTGTTAGTTGTCTTCCATAGGGGGAGACTTGTTTGGCATTTTTTGGTACTTAGATGTTTTTCACATCTAGTGTTGTCATCAATGACAAAGGGGGAGATTATTGGCATTATGGATGAATTTATTATGTGTTGCATTGATGTCAACACTAGTTGTTATGGTTGGTTACCGACAGACAGGTTTTGGTTACCGGTAGAAGATCTAGTGTTACCGGTAGAAGAGACTATCTGTTGGACACTTCCGACATGTTTGGATCAATGGAGTATGTTTGATTTTATGTGTTACATGTTCCTAGAGCATATTCTGGTTAGTTGGTATTGACTTGGTGATCGGATGCTATCATACACTCTTGTAAACTCTTACCAGCATTTGGTTTAAGGTTTCACCGGCAGAGCTTTTACTGAGGAATCTTGATAGGATACATAAGTGGTGTTGGTGTAGATTCTACATGGATTTCAGGATGTTGAAGATGTTCTTTGATCATGCTTCAAACAACTTGAAGACATTGCTTTAGTGTGGTGGACCCAGAATAGGTCTGATGCCTATCTAGGTTATGGACCGATATCATGTTAACGTGTACTCTACACATTACCAGGATGTTTCAGTATGTTCTATGAATTGGTTATTGTTGTTTTGGTCTTAAGCTGACATGGCATATTGTTGTAATATGGATTTATGTAATGATCTTATTGTAATATCTTTTAGGTGGTTGACCTAATTCATTTAGGCCTTAGGGTTGGTATAAAATGATGTAAGATCTCATTGTAGATTATGGTATGGGAATGTGAAATAAGTGTCATGGTCTTGAAATGCAATATCATATGCGAAGGAGTTTTGGTCTATCATAGGTGATTGAATTGGGATTAAGGAAGAGGTCAAAGGCCTCTAGTATTGAGCTTAACTGGGACTCTAGTCAGGCATGGTAGATGCTATCTCTGGTAGTTCATTACTATGAATTGTTTTCCATTTATCTTGAGGTGGTTGTAACCTCTCTGTAGTCAGTGAGACTCTTTTGTAATGAGCAGTATGCCTTCCTGCATGTTCAGGCCCCTCATTGTATCACATACTTTCTACAGAAGTATCATTTGACTGTGGGTAGGCTTCCCACCATGTTTTTTCCCTTTCCAAGTTTTCCACATACAAATCATAGTGTTATGTGGTATGGTTTCTTTGCATTGATTATTTGTTTAATTGTTAAGTTGTATTGTTTACCGATATCTATTCCTACTGACATCTCTTTTTGTTTTACCGATACTTAATCTGGTTAAAGGTTATTAAGTGGATTAAATGATATAATCTGTTAACAACTGATTAACCCCCCCCCTCCCCCCCCCTCTTAGTTGTTCACCAGTTATCCTAACACTCATCTCTTTCAACATTGCTTTGGTTTTGAAGATTGAGTTGATAGAATATGTACCAATTGTCAAAGTAAAATTTAAACCTATTTTATGGGAACCTGATTGGGTCTCATGGACTACCACCATCTAACGAGCCAACTCATTCAAAATAATTTTGTCTGAAGGATATCTTGGGAGCATAAAAGGCTCACCATTGAAGCATCCAACCCTGAGATATGTGAAGGTAGGGAATTGAAGGAACACACATCCATATCCACTTACCACTTCCCATGCATGATCCAATACTCTTCTATTGTATAAGTTCTTATTTAACATACACATGTAGTATCCAAATAAAGAACCATTTACCCTCTGAAAAATGATTGAGACTATTCTTCAGTATCAATTGGGAGTAATATTCATGCACAACAACTTGCCTTCTATCACCTATACCCGAAAAATGTCTCATTGAAGTTGCAACATATACCAAGTAGGAAGTCATGTAGAACCTGAGAGTGGTAGGTGTAGACACCTAACAATGTCTCATCGCTAACATAATAATTATTCATCTTATTAGTTAAATAATTCTTTAATTCTTCAATTAATTTAATTAATCTTATTCCTCTCATCTTTACTAATTATTCAATTTCCAATTCTATCATCATTTAATCATTTAACCCTTATCTACTTATTTTTTTTGACCGATAATGTATTTTTATACTGGAGTTTCTAACCAGTGAGGGCCACATTTGGGAGACCCCCTCCCTATGGCTACAATTTTGTGAGGTATTAACACCTCCAATTTTGGTTGGCATTGTTCTTTGAATCTCCTTATCTCTCAGTATATCTCTCCTTATCACTCCATATCAACACCTTATCACTCCACTACATCTCCTAATCTCTCCATATCATCTCCTTATCACTCCACTACATCTCCTAATTGATCCATATCATTGAGTCAAGCTCCATCCCTTATCTCTCCATTTCATACCTTATCTCTCCACATATAATTTGATCCATCCGAATTTCTAGGAAGTGTCTTGCATGGCCAATCATCTATCGGTTTGCAAGGTCGAAGTGTCCGCTTGTGCTCCTACATGGGCAATCAGGCTCTATCGGCCAATCAATCATCGCACATTTCTTTTTGGAATTAACACCATACAACTTCTTCTAGTGGTAATCAACACGGGAAACATGTATGACCTATAAGGGACAAGATTCAAACCAAAAAACACCCTATCTTAGGGCTCATGACAAACTGTCATGTTGCAGGGTGAACCCCAACCCTTTTATAATATTAATTAAATATTTATTATTTAATTAATTATGGTTTAATTTCTTTAATTGAATAATATTTATTATTTAATTAAATTATATTTCTAATGATTAAATAATTTCTTTAAATTATTTAATTAACTAATTCCATATCTCTAAATTCTAATTTCATCTAATTTAAATATTCTTCTAAATCAAATTCAAATCCAAATCCCCAAATTCTAATTTTGTCTAATTTCATTATTCTTCTAATTCAAATTCAAATTATTTTCCCAAATTCCAATTGCATCTAATTTCAAGTTCATGTGCATTTCAATTTCATGATTCAAAAATCTAAATTAAAATCAATATCATGCAAATCAAAATGAATTTCTAAATCAAGTTCAACTTACATGCAAATGGAATTGAATTTCAATTAAAAATCCTACAACACATGCTAAACTTATAATTGATTAATTACATCAGTTAACTCTTCAATCTATATTTCTATCTTCCAATTAGTTTTTTTCTAAAAAGCATTCAATCAATCATCTCCCTAGTTAACTTTATTAACTATTTAATCTATTCACTTAACAATTCAATCAATTGAGTTCCACCTCCTAAACTATCAATCAAATTTTCAGCTCACTTAAGTTCCATCTCTCAATCAATGTTCTCCAAAAATTTATAAATTGAACATCAATTCTCCATTTTCAACAATCACGAACTTTGAAATCTTGTGCCATCTTTATGTAGGTTAGCAATGCAATATCTAAGAGCCATCATACCACAAGAAGCAGAAGGAAAATGGAAGCAACTTGCATATGTGCAATAGGGGGTTTTACTTGAATTATTTAATAACCTTTTTATCATGTCTGCATGCTTTCATTGATATTTATTTAGAGTTTGTTAGCTAGAATAGGATTCATGATTTCTTATTATTCTAGTTAGTATGGTGAATTTTACTGATAAACATTTGATGAATCTGACATCAATCATTAGATAATTATCTTTGGTTTCTATTTTTTTCATATTTTACATGTTTTTGTATGAATTTTTGTAGGTTTATGTATGGATTTTTGCAGGTACATTCAATAATTTTGCATTTGTCCATACGGCTTTTGGCATTCATCCATATACCATTTTACATTCATTTATATAGAAATTCGCACTCGTCTTTCTATTATATTACATTGGTTTTTATCCCATTTTGCATTTGTCTAGGCTAAATTTATAGTCACAGTTTTGTCATTTGTGTCTGTAATTAGGTTTTCTGTCTAGTTTTGCATTTAATTTTTCTTTCAATTTTTGAATTTTTCATATTACTTTCATATGTTGCCTAACATGCATAAAATCTTATGGCTTCCAAATTAATATTTAGGATTTCAGGGTCTAGGAGGAAGGTGAAACATAAAAGACAACAGAAGAAGTTCCTGAGAACCTTGAAAGCAGAATTGATTGAAACACAACATGAATATGAAATTGCCTTTTATCACTATTGAAAATTTTTCTTAGGATACATTTGAAGATACCAAACAATATAGTGGACAACTTTGAGATTCTAGCCCTTTGTTTTTTGATAATTTTGTTTTGATTCACAGTTTTTGCAGGTTTTCTAAGTCTTGTTTTTCATTGTACTTTGTGTTTTGCATTAGTTTTAACATCATTTCGCATTTGTGTTGTTAGTAATTCATAATAATTTTGTCAGTAATTTACATTAGTATAGTTAGAGTTTTATATAGATATTGTATACGGTAAAAATGGATGATGAAAATAATAATATTGAAAGACTAACAAAGATCCAACCACAAAAAACCTAGCCTAGCAATGAAAAGCATCCACCATACACAAATTAAGATACCTAAGGTCATACAAATAAACAATAGCAAAACAAGATATACCATTCACATGTCTAGTAGGGTATCAATTTTCATTGTCTTCTATCTCCATTGATCTTGTTTGATATATTTGCTCTCAAATTTTATGTGTGCACAAGAGCTAAACAAAGAACGAATTGTGGTTGATAGCTTGATTGCTTGAAGGATTGATTGGCATAGTCATTAGGGTTGATAATGGAGGAGAGTATTCTTTTATATAGAGAACACTGCAAGAAATGTAAGGATAAGATTAAGAGGTGTAAAGATAAATGGTTAGCTAGGATTAAAGGGTAGGTAGAGAAAATAATTAAATGATAAAGGGGGGTAGGTAAGAGAAGAATTAAGAGATAAATGACATATGTCATGGGTAGAAAAGAATAATTAATTAAATAAATAAATAAAGATTTATTTAATTAATAGAGGAAGTGGGATCAATTAAATAAATAAAATATTTTTTTAAGTTAGGAAATGTTGGCAATTGAAACTCATTGGATTCATTTTGTTGTCATTGATGACAACAAGATCAAATGGAAGTCAAAAACTAAAACTAGGGAGCATATATCAACAGATACCGGCTTTGGAGCATTCAAGGCTACACCGATACCGACACTGGCACCGACATCAATACTTCATTGGAAGCCAACATCAAGGAGGATTTACTTAATAAATCATTTTGTAATTATTGTCAAGGCCGACATTGAATATCTTTTGTAAATGTATTGTAAGACGACATAAGGAATATCATTTGCAATAGGTATATAGGTCAGTCTACTAGGTTATTTTGTAAGGACATGAGATATATAAAATGTCTGGATATAGGAGAATATAGAAGAACAATATGATGTGAAATATATGTATGAAGATCATGTTCTATGCGAATGTTATATCATGCAATGATCTATAGATAGCTTGAAAAGCATTCTTGGAAGAGAACTGATACTGGTAATAGTTCAGTGTTTATGAACCGGTACAGAGAAGAGCCAGAACCGGAACTCTATTTGGCATAGTGGATGCATTCTTGAGTTCTTTTTCAATAATTTACTTTAGCAAAAAGATTGTAGTCAGTGAGGCTCTTTAGTAATGAGCAGTATGCCCTAGGCAGTGTGCCTTCCTACATGTGCAGGACCCTATTATATGTAATATCTTTTCATATGGCCAGTAAACTAATATTGTGGGTCACAAATCCCACCATGGTTTTTCCACGTATAAATTGTGTGCTATGGTGTTCATTTATGTGGATGGTTTATTTTCTTCTTGATATATGTTTATTTGTTTACCAATTTATATATGCATGGTATAAAAGGATAAAAAATGTTCATACCGACAAAACAATAATTCACCCCCCCCCCCCCCTCTCAGTGTTCTTGGATTCCAACAATTGGTATTAGATCTTGGTACCTCGGAAGAATTTTAACAGCTTGAGGAAGATCCTGAAACCAGAATCTTTGAACATGGCTATGGAGAAGAAACTTGAGATGGCTCTTGAGGATTATGATGTTGAAAGGATGAAGAATTTGAAATTGCAAGAAGAATTGAATTCTGCAAATGAATTCATTCTTATCCTACAAGAAAGGTTATCATCTGCTCAATCCAAGAGAAAAGAAATTTTGGAGAAACCGGATAATGAGGAGAAGAATGCTCTTAAGAAACAATGTCAAAAACTAAGTCAAGCAAACATGCTCATGAAGAATGAAATGCAATATCTGAATATGAGGTTATCAAAAGATATTGAGGATAGAAAGAAGAAGGAAGATAATCTTGTTATATCTCTGAAGAACAAATTTGATGAATGTGGTAGATTGACTCATGAGTATAATTTGTTGAGAATTGATTTGGCACACTCCTAGAACAATGAACAAGAAATTGAAAGACAAATAACTACTCTGAGAAATGATCTGACTACTGCAAGTGAGTATAAAGAAAATTTTAGGATCAGTGTTGCACAGTTGGATGACTTTTTGAAAAGACAAAGACAGATTGATGATTCTAGAGGACTTGGATTTGTACAAGGTGAAAGCTCCGGTACTGCAAATGAAGATCAGACAACTAGTATGCAAAACTCATCAGAAAGAGGAAACTAGTAAGGCAATCTAGTGCTTATAAATTCAATGGTTGATGTTTTGTTTGCAAAAAATTTGGGCATATGGCTAAACAATGTAGAAATAAATCAAATCAAAACTATAATTTTGTTCCCAGTCAATGCACAAACTGCAAGAAATATGGTCATAGATCACAAGATGGCAGAATGAATGTTAAATGTCATGCATGTGGAAAGTTTGGATATGTTCTAATCATTGTAAAAGCAATTTAGAAGAACAATGTTACATGTTATGCATGCAACAAAATAAGTCATATTTTTAAGTAATGCAGAAGCAAGACTCGACCGGTTAATAATGATAAAGAAAATGAGAAAGGACAGCAGAAGGTAGATGAAATAAAACAAGATCACACCAAGAGATGGGTTAGAAAACCTTAAGAACCAAGTGGAGATGGATCTACACTGGTAACTCCACTAGTAGAACAGGGTATTCCTCCACCAGCAGGAAATTTCACCGATAACTGAGGCATAAGCCTTAGGGGTTGGAAAAGTCATTGCTAACTTTTGCATATTACCCTGGAAGAGACTTAAGGAGATCTGAAAGAGATCTAGAGAATTGTGTTCATCATCAATGAAGGTTCACCCGACACATGACTATGAAACCGACATCCATAGGGTTGTTGGTGAAGCATTTATTATAGAAAATTAGGGTTTTATTCATTGATAAAAGGGGGTAAGTGAATTCATTTTCACTCACCAAGCATTCAAGCATTCAAAACGAAGTAAAGGCTAGTTAAGAGCAAGCAAAAGAATTGTGAAAGGATTTCAAGCAGTTATTTGAAGCACTCAATCTTTCACCGGCATTCACTTTCAGGTATTTTTCAAAATGGCATCTAGATCTTCAGCTCCTACTTTTATTGTAAATCCCACCATTGTCAAAGTTAAGGATAGGTTAAGGCTAGTATTTAAGGAGTTTCCTAAAATTGCTAAAAAGGAAGACTCTACGGGAACCTTTTCTAGGGTTCCTAATGGTGTAATGTATGTTGAAGATGTGATGGCATACATTCACTACGCCCTTGAGGATTTGGGCATAGAGGACATCAAAAGCATGTATCAATTCGTGATACTGGGAGACTCTGGAACCATCAAACCGGAATACAAAGTAATTGAGGATCTAGGGTTAACCGATATTTTGTACATACCAAAATTCATAGATGAGGTTATCAGATACGTTCTGAGCAGGTTTCACAACAAATTTATTTGGCTAGATAGGCCTTACATGATCATGAAGGAGGCTATTCAAGTTGTCACCAGCTTACCCAGAGTTGGACAAGAACCTAGCAAGAAAATTTCCAACACAGAGGTTGAGAAACTCACCAGTGCTGCACTTGATAATAGATCAGTGAGGATAAGCACAATCACCGACACAAATATAGAGTTTGCAAGCATCATCATAGGTTACAAGGTAACTCAATCCAATCGATTGAATTTTGTTGCTAGTTCATGCGTTCATGCTGCATATTAGATGTTGAGGAATAATGTGAAGTGTGATTTATGTGAATGGATGAGGAGTGAGTTGATATTAAACCTTGGTAAGATCAAAGGAATCAAGAAAGGCACTTTTAGATATGGAAACTTGATTGTTTGTTTAATGCTTTACTTCCTAAATGAGCTACCCAATCTAGGGAAGAAGCATTGGGCTCATGACATACCGGTAGGTATGCAGATCAAGGAAGCAATCATCGGTCTTGGTACCAGCAGAGATGAGAAACTTTGGGGGTATTTCACAACATTTCAAGAAAACGTGACGCAAAGGGAGAGAATATCAGAGAACATTGTGGAGAATTATTCCACTGATATCTGTTTCATGATAAAAATTGATGAAACTCTTATGGAAGCAGTTGAACCTAGGCAAATATGGATTACTGAGCTTGGATATGAGGTGGATGATAGCATTTTTGAACTCTATGCAAAGATGTTGTTAGATGCCCCATTAGATGATAAAATAGAGCATTTTGGTACAGTAGGAGAGAATGCTCTTGAAGTGAAAACCAATTTTAACAAGAAGAGAAGAGAGAAGAAAATAGAAAAGATGTTTGGATATGTACAAGATGTGATTTATAAGATAGACACTCAACTGGGTTCTAAATCCAAACAGATAGCTAAACCGATAGAGGTTGGTACTGCAGAAGTGAAGAAGCCACAAGTTCACATTTCACCTATCACTTCTGACTCTGATTCAAAGGATAATGAACCTCTAGCTTTTAGAAGGGTACAAAGGAAGAATGTGGTAAAACCACCGGTAGAGCAGAAGAAAGCGGAGCCTAGGAGGAGGCTTGTTAGAAAGGCAAATAAGCCTATTGCACCTCCACCACTGGCAATGAAACCTATGCAAAAGAGGAAACCAATCACACCGGAAACCACAAGTAGAAAGAAGAAGGGTGATGATACTAGAACCAGTAAGACCACAATGACCTATGTTGAGCTTATTGATGAAATTACAAAAGATGAAATATTGAAAAATGTACCAAACTATTATGAAGATTTAGAAGAGAATGAGAAAAATGAATTAGAAGAGCCTATTTTGTTGTATATAGACATTTATAAGAAAGCCTTAATTGAAATTTTGAAGGAGATACCTTTATCCTTGTATAATAAACTTGAGGCTAGGAGACTTCATGTTGTCAAGAGGGATAGGGAGATTAAGGAAGTAGCACTTTTGGAATTGTGTGGTGCTATAAATAATGAAGAAATGAAAAGATTTATAGACACTACAAATAGAACAGTTTTTAGTAGTAAATCTTGGTAGATAAGCCTTATGATGGGGAGAGTAAATGAGGTGATAAATGAGACTAGTAAGGGATGGACCAAATTCTTTCTGGAAAAACCCAGACTTTCTCACATCTCAAGAAGAATTTGCAAGGGCAACATCTTCCACCATTCCTAACAAATCAAAGGGGAAAGGTATTTTGGGTAGTTCCACTCCAATTTTGACACAACTGATAGTAACTATACATATTCAGACACAATTAGCAACTAAGGAGAATGCACAGTCGGTACCGGCACAGACCATTTTTGAGCAAGGTAATGTACAAGACACTAGAAATATTGTGGACAATACTCCACCAATAGTAACTGACAATGCACCAAGTGGCGAAGCCACTAGTGCAAAAGAGGTTGAGATGGACAAGGTAAAAGCAACTGAGTCCATAACGGTAGGGAAAACTAATTCCTCGACAAAGGTTTTGGCAATTGACACTTCTCATGTTGAGAAGAAATCAGTCTTTGAGTTGAGTCCCATTGAATTAATGATGATGGCTACTCAAAAATTACTAAAGGAAGGTACTATAGATAAAGGAATAATTGATCAATCAGTCATAGTGTTGCACAAATTATTACCTGACTGTCAGATTCAAGATGGAGCAAGTCCTTCCGGTAAGCTCAAGACTCTAACAAAACATATCTCTAACAATTTTCAATCTCTGAGGCAGATTGCGGACCGACAAGCTTTAGATAATTTCACAGTAGCAAAAAGAACAACTTTTGATCAGATTATAGAAACAGAGAAGAAGAAAATTGAGGAAAAACTTATTCCTATTGAGTTTTGTTTAAAACAATGTACAAATATCCACAGAGTGTGTTGTAACATAGAAAGTCTTATGGCTAATGTAGATAGCAGATTGAAGGAGTTATATGGTAAGATGACTAAAATTGCTAACTGTTTTGATGGATTGACTGCACTAACCACATTCGTTGATGGACAAATTTTGTCCTTGGAGAACCATTTTTTTTCTTTTGAGAAGGAGAGAGATAAAATCATGTGAAGAGCAAGAAATGTAAGAGGATTTGTAAGTCCTAGACTAGATTCATTGGGTGTTCATAAGAAAGAGTGCATTAACATGACATCTAAACCCACACAGGTAGATATCCAAGAGAAGGAAACACTTTCCCACTTACTAAGTGGACTTGAATCTATTTCTGATACATTCAAATCCGGTAGGGATACATATCTTCAATTATTACAAAAGGCATACCTAAAAATCTTGAAGATGACTAAGCTCTAGTGAAACTAACAATATTTCTTTTATTCTTTCAGTTCTTTCACTGGTCTTTGGCATTAATGTCAAAGGGGGAGTATGCATATATGTGAAAAATATCATAGGAACACATGGGAAGCATATCAGATCAAGTGTATTGCTCAGGGGGAGCATACCGACAGGGAATCCATTTTTCACATGAGTGTTGCCATCAATGCCAAAGGGGGAGATTGTTGGCAATTGACACTCATTGTATTCATTTTGTTGTCATTGATGACAAAAAGATCAGATGGAAGTCATAAACTGGCACTAGGAAGCATATACCCGCAGATACCAGCTTTGGAGCATTCAGGGCTACACCGGCACTTGCAGCGACACTGACATCAATACTTCATTGGAAGCCGACATCAAGGAGGATTTACTTAATAAATCATTTTGTAATTATTTTCAAGGCCAACATTGAATATCTTTTGTAAATGTATTATAAGCTGACATAAGGCATATCATTTGTAATGGGTATATAGGTTAGTCTGCTAGGTTATTTTGTAAGGACATGAGATATATAAAATGTGTGGATATAGGAGAATATAGAAGAACTATATGATGTGAAATATATGTATGAAGATCATATTGTATGCAAATTTTACATCATGCAATGATCTATAGATAGATCCGAAAGCATTCTTGGAAGAGAAGTGATACTAGTAACAGTTTAGGGTTTATGAACCGATACAGAGAAGATACAGGATCAGAACTCTATTTGGCATAGCAGATGCATTCTTGAGTTCTACTTTAGCAAAAAGCCTGTAGTCAGTGAGGCTCTTTAGTGATGACCAGTATGCTCTAGGCAGTGTTCCTTCCTGCATGTGCATGCCCCTATTATATGTAATATCTTTTCATATGGCTAGTGAAATGATATTGTGGGTCACAAATCCTACCGTGGTTTTTCCTCATTGAGGTTTTCCACATATAAATTTTGTGTGTTATGGTGTTCATTTATGTGGATGGTTTATTTGCTTCTTGTTATATGTTTATTTATTTACCAGTTTATATATGCATGGTATAAAAGGATAAAAACTGTTCATAGTGGCAGAACATTGATTCAACCCCCCCTCTCAGTGTTCTTGGATCCCAATAGGAAAAAGGACAATTTAAATAACTAAAAGTATTTTTTTAAATTAGAAAAAAGGCTTAGAAGAAGATAAATATATTAATTAAATAAATACAGATTTATTTAATTAATAGAAGACTTAGAATAAAATATAAATAAATAAAATATTTATTTAACTAGACAGGACAATTTTAGGTGTCTGCAATCTACCCCTCTTTGAGACAATGCAACTTGTCGCATTGGCTCAAAGAAAATAAGTTAAACTGATACAAAGTTGCGCCATGATGGGAATGATATGCCCCCTCGAGAGATTGGATGAAAATGTTTGAAAAGATTATGAGAAGTGAACTCACCACCTTGATCTTATCTCAGACATTTGATTTTCAATCCAGATTCTGTTTCAACCTTTGCTTTAAAGATCTTGAACTTCTCAAAGGCTTCAGACTTCTCCCTAAAAAACGTCACCCACAACAATCTGGAATAATCATCAATTATTAGAATGAAATACTTATCACCTTGAAAGCATATATTCCTTGTAGGACCACATAAGTCAGTGTGAATCAAATCAAGTACATCATTAGATTTATCATGTATGCTCTTAAAAGAAGTTCTAACTTTCTTTCCCAATTGACATTCCTTACACATCAGATTATGAGGCTTCATAATCTTAGGTATATCTCTAATTGCCTTTGTTGAACTAATCTTAACAATACAATCAAAATTAACATGACACAACCTCTTATGCCATAACCAACTCTCATCAATATGAGAAATCAAACATGTCTTATTACCAGTATTCAAGTAAAAGATATTACCTCCAATTTGAGTACCATTTTCAATCTCCAAACAAGTTTTGTTAATGATTTTGCATTTTATATCTTTAAACTAAAGTTGGAAACCCTTGTCCACCAATTGACCAACACTCAAAAGATTATGCTTTAAACCTTCTACATAATAGACATTATCAGTATTATTCTTGCCATCCAGAGAAATAATAACTCTACCTTTGATCATACATGCTTTGTCATCTCCAAATCTGACTTGGCCGCCATTGTATTATTGCAGGGATATAAATTTTCTTTTATCTCCAGTCATATGATGTGAGCATCCACTATCAATTACCCATTCATCCTTATCTTCAACTTTTGCTGCCAGGGCCTTTTCTTCATTCATGATAGTCAGTTCTGGTTCATCTTCCTTTAAAGCATAGAACACCCATTCTTTTCCATTATTGGATCCACTAGCAGAGTTTGCTATTGGTTCATCTTCAGACTCATCACTTACTCCTTCCTCATCTATTATGTAGCACTGTTTTCTTTTCTTTAATCTATATACGTTCTAATTAGGCTTAAATGATTTCTTAACTCTTTCTTCAAATCTTGCATTCCTTTCCGGACATCTAGATGCAAAATGACCAATCTTATTACATGAAAAATATTTAAAAGGCGATTTTCTTTCATACTTCTCGTCGGTCCTTTAGGTACTCTTCTAGCAAATAAGGATTCAAGTTGCTCAAATTCTTTACCTTCTTTCCTCATATTTGGCATTATGTGAACCGGTATGAGGACATAATGACATTGTGTGTTGTCATTGATGTCAATATGATGAAGAGAAGAGAACCGGTATAACACTGTGAACCGGCATATGGTTATGGGAACCGACACATGGAAGCATTGTATGACTACCGGTTGGTAGTCTCAACTTTAGGGTTTCTGGTTGAAGTGCTTCAAGCCTATGTGGCTCAACCGGTGACTTTGTATGATGAGTCAGCATGATAACGAAGAATAGATCGTGTTTCCACATATGCCTTGTGTGCGTGAAGGATCTTGCATGAAGGAGATTGTTCCTATCTACCTTGGGAATGTGTGAAGTTTGTAAACAGTGACAACGTGTGATGGGTTATCAGCAACCATGAAATCGGTGGAAAATGAACGATGGAGATTAATCCAGTGTGCTCAACGATCACGATTGAACCATTTGAATTCCTTAACCTAATAGGTTTAGGGTTTAGGGTTTATGCTGCTGACCTATCTATTTTCCTATAAGGTCAATGTTGTGATTCTTTCTAGGGTTGTTGGCAAAAGTTGTGTGTGTGTATCCAAGAGAAGAGATACGTGATTCTTGTCAGACCAAAGGAGAGAAGTGATACTTGCAGAGTGTAAGTGCAGAAGGTGAAGAGGAGCTTAAGCGAATCTACATTGGCATTGAGTGTTGTTACCCGATTATTGTAATACCTGTTGGTCTCTAACCACTTCAACAGTTGAGAAATCCCTTAATAGGGTAGCTTTAACAGGCTTGTTGTAAATCCTTTAACAGGGTGACTCAAAACCATTGAGTTCTTTAAATCCTCTAACAAGGTAACCTTTAATAGGGTTTAACCCTTAATCGGGTATTCTAGCCATCCCTTAACCAGGTGATCCCTAACAGGATCGGTTCCTAACAGAACCTATTGTATCAGTCTTTAACCAGACAAGGCTCCTAATAGAATGAACTTCTAAAGAGTTCAAAAACAATCTTGTGGGTATTCATCCCCACCATGGTTTTTCCCAGTTGGGTTTCCATGTGAAAAATATGTGTATCATGTGTGATGTCTTTTTCATGTGATGCTATATTGTTTTCTGTCTAGCAGTGAATCATGTTGATCTAGTTGCGTATATGTATATCTTTGATAGTAGATTACCTGTTCATGCATTAGGGTGAAATGGAAATGAAGTGTTAGATTGTATGAGAAGATAAGTGTCAACCAGTTTATGCTTGTCTCAGTTATTTTGGGTTTTGCCGGTTGTACTCTGTTTAAGGACCAATGTTACTGTTTGTCTGTCAAAGCATAGTGTCTGCAGACAAACCAGTTCAAGAGTGTGCTTTTGTCTGTACTGATTCAAGCCCCCCTGTCAGTACCAGTTTGGTACTATTCATTCATCATTGAGTTATCAATTGGTATCAGAGCATCCTCCAGGTCCTCTATGTTATAAGCTTAACTGCTTGAGGTAAAGATCCCAGTCAAATGATGAAGAGGAAAGGTCCAAATTTTAACAAAGAAAATTTTGGTATATGGAAAGACAGAATAAAGATATACATCAGAAGCATGGGTACTCAACATTGGAGCTATGTTGAGAATTCCTATGTTGCTCCTACCGGTACTCTCACTGATGACCAAAAGAGAGAGATGTAGGAGAATGGGCAAGTCATGGAAGCCCTAATTAGTAGTTTATCTGACATTGAGTTTATTGATGTCCAAGATAAGGTAAATCCCAAAGAGGTATGGGATACTCTTGAAAATATCTATGGCGGTGATGAGCATGTAAAAAAAGCTAAGGAAGAAAGCCTTAGAGGGAAGTTTGAAGATATGCGGATGGTTGAAGGTGAGACCATTCAATAGTATGGAATAAGAATCAAAACTGTTGTTGGAGATATCAAGAGTGCAGGTGGTAAAATGGAAGATTCCACTGTGGTAAGCAAATTCCTGAGATCCCTATTGTCGGCCTATGCAATAAGGGTTGCTGCTATTCAGGAGCTGAGATCAATAGACAAGACTAAGGTGTCCCTATACTCCATCATTGCAAAGTTGACAGCCTATGAGCTAAATAGTTTTGATGGCAGTGTTCAAAAGACTGAATCAACTTTTAAAGCTTCTGTTGTACCATCTAGAAAAGGAAAAGAAGCTAGCACTAGTGGTGAACCAAGACAGAGCAGAGAAATGGATGATGAGGAGATTCTGATGGCATTTGAAGCTCTCCTTGCTAGGAAACTTCCTAAAGGAACTGGCAAATACAGAGGTAAGCTTCCTTTGAAATGCTTTTCTTGTAACCAGATAGGACATATTGCTATAAACTGTCCTAATGGTGACAACAAGGACAAACCAGAAAGGTTCAAGAAATTCAAAGGAGGAAACCGGAGAAACTGTTTTGTGGTAGTAGATGAAGGTGTCATAGATTGGGAATCAGAGGATGAAGAAAATGAAGATATTGTGTTTGTTGTTGTCAAGGAAGATGTGTCAGACAAGAAGGCTCTTGTCTCCTGGATTGATAATTCCAATGAGTGGATCATTGATAGTGGCTATTCTCACCATATTACTGGTGACCGGAGCAAGTTTCTATCCTTGGAAGAGTATGATGGTTGTGTGGTTTGCTTTGGTAATGATGCACCATGCATGGTCAAAGGCAAAGTGTCCATCTCTTTGAATGGGAAGAGTAGTGCTGGCAATGTGTACTAGGTTGATGGTCTAAGACACAACCTTTTGAGTGTTGCCTAGCTGAATGACAGTGGTCTCACTCTGGAATTCAAGAATGGAGTGTGCAGAATCAAAGGAAAGAATGGTGAAATGGTGGCCACCAGCATGCAGACCAAAGGTAATCTATTTCAGCTAAATGCAAATATAAGTACATGTCTTATGGCTAAATTTGATGATAGCTAGATATGGCATAGGAGACTCTGCCATGTAAACTTTGATAACATTGTGAAGGCTAGTAAGATCAAGGCAGTTAGAGGATTGCAAGTGCTAAGAAAACTGGATAATACCTTGTGCAGAGAATGTCAATTGGGGAAAATGTCTTCCTCAACCTTTAAAGGTAAATCTTTCACTGCTAACAATATGCTTGATCTTGTGCATACTGATTTGTGTGGTCCTATGAAAACTAGGAGTATGTAGGGTGATAGGTAATTCATGATTCTCATTGATGATTGCTCAAGAATGATGTGGGTCACATTCTTGAAAGATAAGTCTGAAGCTTTTGTAAAGCTCAAAGCTTTCAGAGCATTAGTGGAGAAGGAAAGCGGTAAAAGGATCAAGTGCGTGAGAACTAATCAAGGAGGGGAATTCACTTCTAGTGAATTCAACAAGTACTGTGAAGAACATGACATCAAGAGGCAACTGTATGCCCCCCAGAATCCACAACAGAATGGTCTAGCAGTGAGGAATAACCGGGATGTGGTTGAAGCAGCTAGAACCATGTTGATTCAAGGAAAGGTAGCTCACACTTTTTGGAGGGAAGCGGTGAGCACTGCAGTCTACACAATGAACCGGGTACTCACCAAGAAAGGCAAGGATAAAAATCCTTATGAGTATTGGACCGATAAGACACTTGTGGTTAGCTACTTTAGAGTGTTTGGTAGCAAATGTTACATCAAGAGGAGTGAACACCAGAGCAAATTTGATGCTAAATGTGATGAGGGAATATTCCTAGGGTATTCCACCAAGAGCAAAGCTCTCAAGTGTTTCAACAATAGGACTCAGAGAATTATGGAAAGCATCAATGTAAGAGTTGATGAGACCTTTGAGAAAACTGAGGAAACCGACTGTGAGCAAGCAGTAAATGAACCGGTTGCAACCTTCTGAGAACCGGTTGTCAGTCAACTGAGTACCAGTATCAGTGTTCCTACACCGACAGATGTAGATGAGGATGAAGAAGAAAAGCAAGAGGAATATATCAAGACCATTACTCGGTATGTTAAGCTGAATCATGATCCAAAGCAGATCATAGGAGATAAGGATGTAGGAATCCTTACAAGAAGAAAGGTCAGAGAAAACTCATGCATGATCTCTGAATTTGAGCCTAAATCATTCAAAGAGGCACATAAAGATGAAGACTGGATCAAGGGAATGGAAGAGGAACTTGACCAGATAGAGAAAAATGGTACATGGCCTTTGGTACCCAGACCGGAGCATAAAAATGTCATTGGTACCAAATGGGTCTTCAGAAATAAGCTGAATGAGGATGGCACAGTGATTAGGAACAAATCCAGATTGGTGTGCAAAGGATATGCCTAAGAAGAAGGATAAGACTATGGAGAAACCTTTGCTCCTGTAGCCAGATTGGAAGGAGTTCGTATGATTCTTGCATATGCATCTTTTAAAGGTTTCAAAGTATATCAAATGGATGTAAAAACTACATTCCTAAATGGTGTACTTGAAGAGGAGGTGTATATAGAGCAACCAAATGGGTTTGCCCTATCTGAAGACAGTGACATGGTATGTAGGCTACATAAAGCCTTATATGGTCTAAATCAGGCACCTAGAGCATGGTATGAATGTCTGCATTCCCATCTTGTGAAGATTGGATTTGAGAGAACAAGTGAAGATAGCAATATCTACTTGAAGTCTGAAGGAGATCAGATCCTGATCTGTGAGGTATTTGTTGATGACATCATCTTTGGTGGAGATGACAAGATGATTCATGAGTTTGCAGATGAGATGAAGAAAGAGTTTGAGATGTCATTCATAGGGGATTTAAAGTTCTTCATTGGAATGCAGATCGAACAAATGAAAGATGGAATCTTTATCACTCAGTCCAAGTATGTCAAAGAGGTGTTAAAGACCTTTGGCATGGAAGATAGAAAATCGGTTGGTACACCGATGGTGACCGATTGTAAACTATCCAAAGAGGATGACTTGGCATTGGTTGATGAGAAGGAATACTGATCAATGATTAGTAAGTTGCACTATGTAGTGCATAGCAGACTAGATATTGCACATGCAGTAGGCATTACTGCAAGGTTCCAGAAAAGCCCAAGAGAATCCCACTTGGTTGCAGTCAAGCAGATTCTTAGGTATCTGAAGGGAACTGTTGACTATGGATTGTGGTATCCATATAGCAAGGATTTCAACTTGAAAGTATACACAGATGTTGATTGGGCAGGTAATGTAGATGACCAGAAAAGCACAATCGGTGATGCATTCTTTCTTGGTGGTAGATTGGTCTCATGGATGAGTAAGAAGCAAAGTTGTATCTCTCAGTCTACAGTGGAAGCAGAGTATGTTGCAACTTTCATGAACCACACTCAGATGATTTGGATGAAGCATGTATTAAATGGCTTCAAAGTTCCTGTATCTGAACCTGTAAGTATATTTTGTGACAATACTAGTGCAATTAATATCTCCAAGAATCCGGTTTTACATTCTAGAACCAAGCACTTTGAGCTTAAGTATCATTTCTTGAGGGAAAAGGTTCAGAAAAAAGAGATTGCACTGGAGCATGTTTCCAGTAAGGAGCAGTTAGCAAACATATTCACCAAGCCTCTCCCAAAGGCTACATTTATGTACTTAAGAGGTGAATTAGGGGTGTTGCCCCTTCAGGAGGTAAACTGAAAGCATATGCTCCACATCAGTCAAGTATTGCATAATCAAATTTTTTTTGGATTGATGTGCTGAAGGATGCTACTCTTCAGGGGGAGCAGCATAATGGAACAGGGAAGCTTGTGCCTCCACTTTGGCATTGTTGTCAAAGGGGGAGAAGATGTGAAGCGGATAAGATATCTGTAGAAATTGGGGAGAAGATGTGAAGCGGAGAGATATCTTTGTATATTGCCATCAATGCCAAAGGGGGAGATTGTTGGCATTATATGAACCGGTATGAGGACATAAAGACATTGTGTGTTGTCATTGATGTCAATATGATGAAGAGAAGAGAACCGGTATAACATTGTGAACTGGCATATGGTTATGGGAACCGGCACATGGAAGCATTGTATGACTACCAGTTGGTAGTCTCAACTTCAGGGTTTCCGGTTGAAGTGCTTCAAGCCTGTGTGGCTCAACCGGTGACTTTGTGTGATGAGTCAGCATGATAACGAAGAAAAGATTGTGTTGCCACGTATGCCTTATGTGCGTGAAGGATCTTGCATGAAGGAGATTGTTCCTATCTACCTCAAGAATGTGCAAAGTTTGTAAATGGTGATAACGTGTGATGGGTTATCAACCGCCATGAAATTGGTGGAAAACAAACGATGGAGATTAATGCAGTGTGCTCAATGGTCAGGATTGAACCATTTGAATTCCTTAACCTAATAGGTTTAGGCTTTAGGTTTTATGCTACTGACCTATCTATTTTCCTATAAGGTCGATGTTGTGATTCTTTCTAGGGTTGTTGGCAAAATTTGTGTGTGTGTATCCAAGAGAAGAGATACATGATTCTTGCCAGACCAAAGGAGAGAAGTGATACCTACAGAGTGTAAGTGCAGAAGGTGAAGAGGAGCTTAAGAAGATTTGCATTGGCATTGAGTGATGTTACCAGATCATTGTAATACCTATTGATCTCTAACCACTTCAATAGTTGAGAAATCCCTTAGCAGGGAAGCTTTAACAGGCTTGCTGTAAATCCTTTAACAGGGTGACTCAAAACCATTGAGTTCTTGAAATCCTCTAACAAGGTAACCTTTAACAGGGTTTAACCCTTAACCGGGTATTCTAGCCATCCCTTAACCGGGTGATCCCTAATAGGATCAGTTCCTAACAGAACCTATTGTATCAGTCTTTAACTGGACAAGGCTCCTAATAGAGTGGACTTCTAAAGAGTTCAAAAACAAGCTTGTGGGTATTCATTCCCACCGTGGTTTTTCCCAGTTGGGTTTCCACGTGAAAAATATGTGTGTCATGTGTGATGTCTTTTTCATGTGATGCTATATTGTTTTTTGTCTAGCAGTGAATCATGTTGATCTAGTTGCTTATATGTATATCTTTGATGGTAGATTACTTGTTCATGCATTAGGGTGAAATGGAAATGAAGTGCTAGATTGTATGAGAAGATAATTGTCAACCGGTTTATGCTTGTCTCATTTATTCTGGGTTTTTCCAGTTGTACTATATTTAAGGACCGATGTTACTGTTTGTCTGTCAAAGCATAGTGTCTATAGACAAACCAGTTCAAGAGTGTGTTTTTTTCTGTACTGATTCACCTTCCCCCTCTCAGTACCAGTTTGGTACTATTCATTCATCATTGAGTTATCAATATCTTCCAATTATTTTGCATATAAGGTTTTCCAATAACTTTTACCGGTAGATGATGATGATGCATGAAAAGAAGGTTCAGACTTTGCAGCTCTAGAAGGTCTAAATTCTTCAAGCTTAAAAGCAGATAATTTGCCAATCAGAATGTCTCTGTTAACTGAAGTGTTTGCCATTGTTCTCAGCTCATTAATTGTCATTTCCTTCATCTTGTAAGCTTGTGGAAGGGCTCTCAAGACTTTGGAAACTATTTCATCTTCACTCAGAGATCCTCCACAACATTGAATTCCCATAATAATCTCATTTACTCTTTCCATAAACAAAACAATTCTTTCATTATCTTCCATCTTCAAGTTTTCATACCTTACCTGGTAACCATCAAGTATAGCAGTTTGGATAGTAGGATCACCTTCATTTAGAGTTTTCAATTTATCCCACATAACCTTTGTTGATGATTTATCAGTCAATCCCATGATTTTCTTATTAGTAAGTGCACACAAGAGGGCTTCTCTAGCTTTGCAATCATTTTCATAATTCTTGTACAGGTCTGCAAGAGCAGGATTGCTAGATGTCGGATCATAAGGTGTGTATCCTTTCTCAATGATCTCCTAGATATCCTTGCCAAGACATCTAAGATGAGTCTCCATTCAAATTTTCCATATCCCATAATATGTTCCAACAAGCTTAGAGATTTCTCTTCTTAAAATAGTTGCTGGTGGATTTGAAGTGTTAGCTGCCATAGGATCTACCTCAAGCGGTTAATCTTTCGCAAAAGAGGACCAAAAATCTGATACCAATTGTTAGGATAACTGGTGAACAACTGAGAGGGGGGGTGAATCATTTGTTAACAGATTGTATCAACCAAACCACTTAATAACCTTTAACCGGATCACATAAACATTAAATACTGGAATAGCAGAAACAGATACCGGTAAACAATACAACTTAACAATAAAATAGATAATCAACACAATGAAACCATACCACATAACACCATGATTTGTACGTGGAAAACCCAGAAAGGGATAAACCACGGTGTGAAGCCTACCCACAGTCAGATGATACTTCTACATAAAGTATGTGATACAATGAGGGGCCTGCACATGCGGGAAGGCACACTGCCTAGACCGTACTGGTCATTACTAAAGAGTCTCACTGACTACAGAGAGGTTATAACCACCTCAAGATGAATGGACAATAATCCATAATAATGAACTGCTAGAGATAGCATCTACCATCCCTTATTACAGTCTTGGTTAAGATTAATACCAGAGGCCTTTGACCTCTTCCTTAATCTCAATTCGATCACCTATGATCGACCAAATATCCTTCGCATATGATATTACATTTTCATTCACATAGCATTCCTATATATGATCTACAATGAGATCTTTTATCAATTTATACCAACCCTAAGGCCTAAACTAGTTAGGTCAGCCACCTAAAAGATCTTACAATAAGATCATTTACATACATCTATATTACAATGATATGCCATGTCGGCTTAAGACTAAAACAATAATAACCAATCCATAAATCATCTCATTAACGTGTAGAGAACACGTTAACATGATACCAGTTCATAACCTAGATAGGCATGAGACCTAATTTGGGTCCACCACACCAAAGAAATATCTTCAATCAGTTGAGGCATGATCAAATAACATCTTCAGCATACTGAAATCCATATAGAAGCTGCACCAACACCACTTATGCATCCTATGAAGATTTCTCAGTGAAAGCTCTATTAGTTAAACCTTAAACCCATGCTGATAAGGGTTTAAAAGAGTGTATGATAGCATCCGATTACCAAGTCAATACCAACTGACCAAAACATGCTCCAAAAGCATGTAACACCTAAAGTCAAACATACTCCATTGATCCAAACATGTCGAAAGTGTCCAACAAATAATACGTTCTGCCAGTAACACTAGATCTTCTACTGGTAACCAAAACCTATCTTCTAGTAACCAACCATAACAACTAATGTTAACATCAATGCAACACATAATCAAATTATCCATAATGCCAACAGTTGTGACGTGTCTATGTCGAAAAGGCATGTTTGTGTCAAGGGGGCATGTTTGTGAAAGACAAGCGTGTTATGTAGAACAACGCCGCGTCTGTGATGTGCATGCATGTCTAGGACAAGAAACCACATATAGGTTGGTTAAAACCACATTTGCATTGTAAAAGCATGTCTATGTCTAAGTAGGCTAGAATCGACAATCATGTGATAAACATACGTTGTCAATTGGATAAGATGCTAAGAGGATACACTCAAGCAGGTGCTCTAGGGAAGACAAACCAAGAGATAGGATATAATTGACAATTCTATGATAAACATATGTTGCTAGTTGGATAAGCTTCTGAGAGGATACACTCAAGTAGGGCCTCTAGATAGGATCAAGTGCAATGTGATAAACATATACACTAGGATAGGATGCAGCACCATGTGATAAACATTAGCACTAGGATAGAAGTAGCACTATGTGATGAACATGAGTACCAATAGGATTGAGGTAGCAATATGTGATGAACATGAGTACCACTAGGATTGACATGATCAGTTTGATTGGTTGCAGGAGTACTTGCCCTAGATTGAGTCGCAAGAGAGATTCCCTGTGACACAAAGGTTACGACTAGAGTTGACCTTTGCGGAGAAGGAAGCTATCAAGGCTATGGGATTGAGATACATCATGTACCTACCTAAGATTCGAGAAAATACAAGATTATTGCTTTCTCTAATAGAGAGATGGTGCTTTGAGACTTTCTCTTTTTATTTGTCAACTGGTGAGATGTTAGTCACCTTAGAGGATGTTTATCAAATACTATGGATATCGATGCATGGGGAGCTCGTGGCTTATGACAAAGAGGGAGACATGGATGCATTGAGATGGTTCTTTGCTGACCCAGAGCTAGAGATGAGATCAAGACATGTTATCTGGGAGGTTATGTTATCTACTGGATGCAAACTATTGACAATGGTTGGAGGAGTGATTAGTGGTTACCTTTGTCTGGATAGGGCAACATGGGGTATGGTTGTTGGCTGGGGGAGGACTCTAGAGACACTGATGATAGAGGCACTGGTGATAGAGCACACTAGGTATGCATGGGGTCCGTGTGTGTTAGCATACTTGTATCATGAGCTTCACCAGTTCATGTATCTCAGTGGCTGTGGGCTTGGACGTAGGGTTACATTGCTATAGGTATGGTCATATGAGCACATTGCGGTGACTAGGTCAATGCACTTCAGAGGGAGAGGGCATGGATAGTCTTATGCATATTTGTACAGTATGATCACTTCCTAGCTACGGATTGGGAAGGTGAACTATTGGAGACGGGAGATTGATGACATAGATAGTGTCATATGGAGACCCTATTTTGATTGTGAAGAGTGGGAGGAGGAGGCTACAGAGCTACCTTATGTCTTCAAGATCATGTATCCAATTGGTAAGATGCCATATATACTAGATAGACATTTGATTGATAGGGTATGTAGGTAGTTTGGGCGGCAGGAGAGGATGCCCTAGGGATCTAGAGAGTTTGTACGGATAGTGCGGGAGTAGGCTCACTGGGGGCCAATTTTATCTTATGATGTTGTTGTTACACATTTTGAGTAGTTAGTTCCTATGCCTTGGGATTTACAAATAGATGTGATTCATGTAGGCACATATGCAGAGTATGCAACCTAATTCGCAAAACATCCAGTACCTAGATTGACAGAACTAGGTTAGCCTCTGGTAGCCAAGGATGATGATGATGATGAGGATGATGAGGACAAAGGTGGGGGGAGATGAAGGAGACAGAGGAGAGGAGCAGTGAGGAGGGTGGAAAGGGGTAGGGGTCGATAGAGAGATGATGGAGAGATGGCTGAGAGAGGACATGATCCACAAGGAGGTAGGCCACTAAGACCACTGAGGGGGAGAGGAGGATAATTCCTACAGGTTGGGGGACAAATACAAGGATAGTTATTAGGGAGAGGGGCATAGGTACATGGATAGGGTGGGAAAGAGGCACCTGAGAAGGCTAGATAGGAGGAGGGTGCCCAGGGTGGAGACGAGGAGGAGGATGAGCTGCTATCATTATGAGAGATTGTAGAGGGACAGGCCAATGAGATCAAGAATCTTGAGAGAGACGTGAATCAGTGGAGGCAACTTCTATAAGAGATGTAGAGGGAGAGAGATTAGGCCATTCAATGATATTTAGTCATAGAGGAGGCACTAAGGGAAGGGAGAGAAGCAGCTGAGGGGGATCATACAATAGGCTATGCATACATCCTCCAAGCAAGGGAGGAGATTGGGTATCGAAGAGACCTATACTATGTAGCAGTTCCTCCAGAGCTTAGAAAAGGGAGTTACAGGAGAGACAGGAAGCAGACATCTAGTGGTGGGGTGATGGGTCCACTTGCACTACCAGGAGGAGGGGATAGAGGAGAAGATAGACAGGGTGATCCTGGAGTAGGAACTTCGAGGCCAGCTGGCTCCAAGGGAGGGTCTTCATCATAGCTCTCTTGGATCCCATTTTGTATCAATATTTTTGTATGATGACATAGACACCTTCTGGTGATTTTGTAGCCATATGATATTTTGACATCATTGTATCATGCTACTTATTATTTTTTGATATATATGTATGAGATGATCCATCCTTGTGGCAACTATATGCATGTGTACCTATGTGATGTTTCTATATACTTTTATGATTATGTGATGCAATTCCATGATTCTATATGATAATGCATGTTACATGTTTTATTATGAATATGATGATGCTTATGATTCTTAATGCAATGGATATGTACATGATGGGATGCATTATATATATGTATGTTGTATATGACGCAAATGTAAAATGCAAATGGATGCCTGCTTATGATTTATTTACATGATGAGATGCATGATACATATTTTATTGTTTTTTTTTCTTTTTATGTTCCATATGAGAATGCAAATGCTAATCAATGATACATGGAGGATGTGATGTGATTGTAATATCTATATGTATGCATGAAATGCTAAAATGTGGTAATGCAGGTGCAAACTACATGAAATGTAGATATTTTTGGCATGTCATTATACTCAGTCATGTGATAGAGGGCTACATGGACTCAAGAAGGACAATGAAGGTCAATCAAGAAAGGAGGATGGACCCAGAAATTCATTGTACCCATTTGCATGGAGATTAGACAGTCACAAACAAGGAATACCCCAGTTCACACTAGACTCACAATGTCCTCATATCCTTTGACAAGTCATAGAATTACCAAGAGACAATCCACATACAAAAAAACAATAGGTGAACATATCCCATCCTTGCCTTTCTAGTCAAAGACATCCTGGAGATATAATCTCTAGTCAAAGACATCCAGAAAAAGCTAAAAGACATGTCACCTTAAAAGATGAAATCAAAAGAAAACCAACACTTGACACCAACACACAATAAAATCTTCAAGTTATTTGTGTTTCTTGCCACACATGTTAACATGTTTTATCTTGGTCACAATGTTGTTATCCTGATAAAGGATAGATCATGCTGAAAACCATGTTGCTGCCAAAGTCCATTGAAAGATTTAATTTGTTGAAAGTCCACTATTGCTTGTGTCTCATCTGAAACTGACCAAATCCATGAAACTAATAGTTTATTGCAAGGAATAATCAGAAATGTATTATGAATTGGAGATGCAAGTGAACTTTTATTGTGGATTGTGCGTAAAAAGGAGGAATTAAAAGATGATGCTCCTCAAAACATGTGATGCTCAAGGTACCACTTCCATCACTAGATTTAGAATTTTTGCCTCAGTTACAGATTGGACCTATTTATTATGGAAGGTAAGGGTGAAAAGGGAAGGGTTTATTATGAATGGATAAACAATCTTAGGTAGATCAATAACAAGCCTTGATGGGAACAGGTAAGTTTATTATGGATGGATAGTCTATGAGTGTGTGCAAAGTGAAAGGATGAGATTGAATCTTGAAGGAGGGAGGAGAAATGTATCTACACATGCCATCGGTAACCAATTTTTTACCATGTTACTTGATGCAAAGGAAGGGTGTGATAAATGAACCTTTAATACTTATAAGGGAAATACAAGGTTCAAACCCCTAGGCCTACTAGCACCGAAATGCTCAAATAGGTCAAATGAAAACCAACACTTCTCCAAATGATTCCAAAGGTATGGAATGTTTTTAATACCTCAAAATAAGGTTTTTAAATTAGTTTTATGGTTCTAAGATCTTGTTTAAGTGCAAAGCCCTCTTTTTGGCCTTCTAGGCCTAGTTGCCCAATTAGCCCTCCAGTGAGGAAAATGAATTGTTTTCTCTCAACTTCTCCAAACAAATAAAAACAAAAATTACATATCCTGACACCCTTTTTTCTTCCCTTTAACATATCAAAATATTTCATATGGTTGTTCTGGAAAGTATATGATGTCTTGCAACTATGCGCTGTTTTTAGACCCAAAAAGTGGCAAATTTTCAAAGGAAGTATATAATGTTTTAACTCAATGACTACCAAACTCTCAAAATTCATCCAATATGGTTCAAAACTATGGAAAATGCAATTTTTTTCAAGGTTTAACCTTATTAGATGCAAAATCCCTTATTTAGCCTCTCACAAACCCTTAAAAGTAGGGTTTCTCGCATACCCATCTTCCAAACACTATACCATCCAAATGATGTTGGATTAACCTTTCATATGACATTTATTAACACTTTCAATCATAAAATTTACCCCTCCTTAAGGCGGATTTTCTACTGTTGCTCCTTAACAAGCATTTTCAATGCATTTTTACTCATTGACTCATGGTGATCACCCTTTCCTTCAACTTATTTGCACATACCCTGTTAGATTTATATAGTGCATGTTATAAAAATGTCATCCCATGAATTTTAGGCCTGGAGAATTCATGGAATGACTTCATTCATTGAAAACTATCAACTATTAAGAAAATGCAAGTAAAACTGTGAGGACAGTCAACCCAAACGTGTAAAACTGAAACCAAGAATGAATTTTCAGTGCATAAAACAATGTATCCACGGTTCCTACAAGTTCTCAAAGCATTGGAGATCAACACCACCAATAAAAACCAAAATTATAATGCACCAAACATCAAAATGGCAGAAAATAAAGTGTTTTACTGAATTTCTTGGTTCCCAGTCCGTACACCAGCATGATCTGTCATACAAAGAATTACATCAACCATTTATAACTTCTCCCTAACTATATCAACTACTTTAGATTGGTTAAATTTCATGGTTAAGGATTTTAACTCCTAAAAACTAATTTCCCCCCAAAACTACCTAGCCGTTGCATTCAAAAATTCAAATTTGTCAACTTTGGAGAAATGACATAATTTGATTAAAACTCCTAACTATTGAGTCTCCAGGTCATGAAATGTTTTATTAAACTTGTCTAAACCTTCTAGACTCTCTAATCCCTAGATTCCTATTACATCTTTTTGTTGGTCCTAAGGTCCTTACCAGGCCCTTTAGGACAAATTACAAACTTATTACATTTCTCATCATTAAAGGCCATAATGGACCACAAAACATCATAATTGATTTCTCCTTCACTCCTAAGACCTTCAAAATTATTTAATGGCTTCATTGAGTCCTTTGGTCTTCCAAATGCACCTACACCAGTTTTTTCCTAGGGCGTCACCGAAGTGGTTTTCTTTATTGGACGAATTTATTTCTCTTTTCTTTTTCTTTTCAATTTTTTGTGTCACAAGGAGCCTATTTGCCAGGTTTTCACCAAGTAACGATTTTTTATTTTTATGATTTTTTTGTATTTTTGAATTAGGATATTTTGAAGAGCTATGTGTAAAACCTGTGAAGGTGCATGTTGTTGATAGGATCCTCCAAAGGTTCTCCATATGGTGTTGAAAGCTGATATGCACTTGATCTATAGACTGTTGTGATGACATAAGGACCAAGCCAGTTGGGCTCAAATTTTCCTTTCTTTTCTTGGTCCTGCTGATTTTTAGGATTCTCTCTCAATACTAAATCACCTACCTCAAATGTATGAGGATTTAACTTATGATTTTAGTTGCGACTCATTCTCTATTGATAATCTTTAAGATGGTTAAAAGCAGTTTGTCTTCACTCATCCAATAGTTCTAGTTCCTGTAAACGGGAAACCTTGTGGTCCTCATCATTGATTATATTATGTAAAGAGATTTACAAGGATGGTTACTTGACCTCAATAGGAAAGATAGCTTCAGCACCATAGACAAGTGAATGAGTGGCTCCGGTAGGTATGCAAACACTTGTACGAGAAGCCCAAAGTCTAGGATTGAGTTGAATATACAAATTTTGGCCAATGTCATCGACTGTCTTCTTTAGGATTATAAGAATGGTCTTGTTAGATGCCTTAGCTTGACCATTACCTTGGGGGTAGTATGGAGTGGAGAAGTGGGGGTTAATATGGAAGCGATCACAAAGTTCACGAACATCCTTATTTTTGAAGGGATGTCTATTGTTTGTGATGATGGAAAGAGGAAAATCATAGAGGAAGATGATCTAATTAAGGATGAATGCCACAATCTATTTTCCACTGACTTGGGTGAGAGGAATGACTTCAATCTATTTTGTGAAATATTACGTGGCAGTGAATGAATTTATGGCCATTGAAAGAAGGAGGATGAATCTTGCCTATGAGATCGAGTCCCCACTGATAAAAGGGCCATGAAGTCATGATCGGTTGAAGTTCCTGAGTTGGCGCATGAATGAGGTCTCCATGAATCTGATATTGCTTACATTTCCTGACAAATTGATATGAGTCTTTTTCCATAGTGGGCCAGTAGTATCTAGTCTTGATAAGTTTCTTGGCTAAGGCCGGACCACTAAAGTGGGCACCACATATACCTTCATGAACCTCACGTAATGCAATATAAGCTTTGTCACTTTTTAAACATCTAAGAAGAGTTCCATTTAGACCTTGATGGTAAAGGGTATCAGCTAAAATGACATAGTGAGAAGATTGGTGGATGAAGGTATGATGCTGATTATTGGAGAGGTCAAGAAAAAGGGTATTGTTGTGAAGGTAAGTGAAAATGACATCGTACCAAGGGGAATCGAGACCAATGACACATGTCATCTCGGCAAGAGTGATCTAATACAAGGGAACCAAAAGATTATCCACTAAGAACTCACAGTGGGTCTCATTCTATGATATATCGATCAATGAAGCAATAGTAGCCATGGTATTTGCAACTTGATTGCTATCCCTTGTAATGTGCTCAAAGATTATCTCTATGAAGTATTATTTAAAGTCATCTACCATTTTCTTATAAGGCAATAATTTCTCATCTTTTGTCTGGTAGTCATCATTTTCTTGAAGAGTCACCAGTTGAGAGTCCCCCAAAACATGAAGCTCTAGGATCTTCCACTGAACCGTAATTTGTAGACCTGTTGTTAATGCCTCATACTTTGCTATGTCATTGGTGCAAGGAAATGACAATCGATAGGATTTAAAAATAGAATCCCTTGAGGTGTGATAAAGAGGATGCTAGCTCCTACACCATGTTGCATGTATAAACCATCAAAATATAATTACCAAGGCTTTGTGCATGTCACAATAAGAATGGATTCATCCAAAAACTCTGAGGTCATAAGAGAATCATCAATCATAGGTGCATCTTCTAACTATTCTGCAATAGCTTGTCCCTTGATGGATTTTCTATCGATGTACTCAATGTCAAATTAACTTAAAATCATAACCCATTTAGCCAATCTTTCTATAAGGGTTGCTTTATTGAGAAGATACTTGAGTGGATCTATTCTCACAATGAGCTTATTTTTGTGAGTGAGTATGTAATGGCGCATTTTTTGCAAAGCAAAAACTAAGGCCAAATACACACGTTCAATCGGTGTGTAATTAAGCTCATACTTGACCAAAGTATGACTGATATAATACACTACTCTTTCCTTACCATCATTGTCTTGTTGTGCTAGAAGTGCCCCCAACGCTGTTTGTGTGGTTGATATATAGAGCAACAGGGGTTTCCCTTGAATCGATGACATCAAAACTAGTGGATTTAGGAGATAATCTTTGAGTATTTGAAAAGGCAGTTGACATCTATCATCCCACTTGAATTTGATGCTTTTTGTGGAGTAGGTGTTGAAAAGGATGGCATTTGTCTGCAAGTTGAGCAATCAATCTTCATACAGAGTGGAGTCTACCTTGTAGAGACCAAATTTGATTGATATTATTTGGTGGTGGCATTTCTAACATAGCTCTAAATTTTGCTGGATCGACTTCCATTCCTCTCTTTGAGACAATGTATCCAAGGATCTTCCTGAAGGTTACTCCAAAGACACATTTCTTAGGGTTTAATCTGACTTTGTATTTTTCTAACCGATCAAAGACCACTGAAAGGATGTCCAAATGTGTTTCTCTTTCTAATGATTTTCCTAGGAGGTCATCAACATAATCTTCCATGGTAACATACATGAGATCATGAAATATGGTAGTCATAGCTCTTTGGTATGTGGAACCTGTGTTCTTTAGTCCGAAGGGCATGACATTCCAATAGAAAGTTCTCCAAGGATAGGTAAATACTATTTTGTGTTGATCTTTAAGTGCAATTTTTATTTGGTTGTGCCCGGAGAATCCATCCATCAAAGATAACATTGCATGACTAGCTGTAAGATCCACTATCAAGTCAATATTGGGCAGCGAAAAAGCATCTTTAGGACAAGCTTTGTTGATATCTTTGAAATTTGTACATATTTTGATACTGCGATCTAGCTTGTTGATGGGTACCAAGTTAGAAATCCACTCAGGGTAATCAATCGGTCTTATGAATCCAACGTCCAATAGTTTCTCAAGTTCTAATTTCACTAATAGTACCACCTGCAGATGCATTTTCCTTAATTTTTATTTCACTAGCTTTTCTCCTGGTGTGACTGTCAAATGATGCATAACCAAGTCAGGATCTAGTCCAGGCATATGATCATGTGAAGTTGATTTGTCATTTTGTGAAGAAGTTTATGAACTTTGGTCTTTCCCCTTCTGTTAAAGATTCTTCTAAAAAGATGTTATGTGGAGTATTTTTTGTGCCAATTTTTTTTTCGTGGTTTCCTCCACCAACATGGATGATTTCCCTTCATACAATGTCATTGGGAGAGTGTCAAGCCTTCCATCTTTGGGTGCCTCAAAGAGGTTTTCACCCTTAGATACGTCCTTTCTTTTTACTTTTTTGAGGCTAGACAGGGCCACGACGTGGTTTTCACCATAAGACCCATGATTTGTTTTTATTTTTTATGTTTTTGGGACTAGAAGGTCCAACACCCTCACCGAAGTATGCCACACTATTGTTTTATAGTGTATCCTGCTTATGGTCCCCAAGAAGAAAATCATCTCGTATGCCCAAATAGTCTATAAAAGAATCATCATTCTCAAATGTGTCTAGTTGTAAAGGTCCTTTTTGGTCCTAATTAATGAGTTGTGGATGAACAAGGGGAAGACCATCAGTGTTTTCAAAGTCAGCAGGAGTAATGGTAAAGACACAAGTGTCTTCAGGTATGTCCAGGTAATTGTCGAGGTCATCACTAGCACTCTCCTCATCCATCTCAATCATAAACAAATCTAAATTGACATCACTAGAGTGGATTCAACAACGAGAGTCCTCACTCTACATGATTTCGGCCTAGAACCTAGAAACAGGGACTGTTTGGGATCCTCAGAAGTTTTTCCTTTATCATTTGCTTCCTTTGTTATGTTTGTTTGACCAACTTTGAATTGCACTCTAAATAACTCTTCTTTTGCGTGTTCACCTGGTTCTCTAAATGTTTCAGTGAGCTCATAATTACTAGATGATTTATCAGAACCCCATTCCCACTCATTGGAATCGGTGGAATAACACCTTTCTTGTTGTTGTTGGTCATTTTTAGGATTTGTGATCTGTAGTGTCTCTGTAGCATTTTTGCCACCCAATTTGAAAGGGAAGAAACCAAGTCCTTTGGTATGTTGCTTCTTAAATCCTATGTCTAGTTGCAAAGGTTGAATAATACCTTCTTTTAATAAGCCAAGAGGGCCTTTTCCATCGTATCCAAATTTTTGCAAGAACTTGAAGCCTTTGCCATATTTCTCATAAGGTATCGTAACAATCTATTGTGTATCATCTCTTTGTAAAGCATTTTGTATAAGTCCTCTTCTTCCATCTCACCCCACTTCTTGAATATAGTAGGATCCCATTTTAGTGTAATGATAGATACCTTTTAAGAAGGATATGGTTGTCCATACTCTTTTGGAGAATCCATTACTTGTCTTATGTACATAGTTTGATTTAGAGTGTACTCACCCATGCATTTGTCTTGATATTTGTCTTTAATCTCACCTTGTTTTGATGTTGAAGGTTTTAATGATTCAGGATCAACAAACATGCAGATGATGGAGTTGCTTCTCTATTGATTGGTATTATTGTTTCCAATTTTGGCCATAGATTATTGCAATATATGAATGAATTTGGATAACCATTAATTGTTACTTCAACTTCATTGTGTGGGAACTTGACACATTGATGATATGTTGAAGGAACAACTCTCATTTCATGAATCTATGGACATCCCAATAGTATATTATATGTGAGCTCTAAATCAAGGACTTGACAAACCACATCCTTTGTCACTAGCCCAACTCTGAGAGGTATGGAGACTATGCCCTTGGATGAGCATGTCTTCATCACCATATGCCTTAATGGTGATTGCATGAGTAGAATTCACAACCTTTTTAGAATATCCCAATTTCTTAATAGTGTTCAATGTACAAATGTTGATACTTTCTTCTCCATCTATCAAGACTCATTTTATTCAGTTTTTATGGAGAAAGGCTTCAATATGTAGAGATACATTATTAGGTTGGGTTAGAGATTCATCATCGGCTTCTATGAATGTGATTCTATGAAGAACGGAAAGGTATCCCACCATGGATTGAAATTGGTCCACGTTCAGATTAGTGAGTACAAAATTCTCTCTCAAAGTCTTGTCAAGAATATCATTGTGTGAAGGAGATATGCATAATAGATCAAGAATTGAGATGAGTGTGGGTGTTTTCCCTAGCTGGTCTACAAGGTCATACTCTTTCTTGGTAGATGATGAGGTTGTGGTCTTGGGTGGAAAACCTTGCAAGGTGACTTTACCTCGATGGGTTGTGACATTACATTCAGAGGTTTCATTTTTAGAGGATGAGGAAGATGGTCCAATGCCTTTTAAAACAAATTCACTCTTTGTTATAAGTGATAAAAATTAGCTTTTTATTGTGCCTTGCCTGTTATTCTCAATCCCTAGGGTTTAGGTTTTAAAAGGTTTTTTGTCCTACTGCATTTTCCCTTTGATCTTCCTGGGTTGTGTTATATTTTGTAGTTGACTTGTGTTTTTTTGTGACCTGGTCTTAAGTCATGGTTGGGAGGCATTTCTATCTTCTTTTTACCAGCTCCACGTGTTAGAAGTCACTGCTTGAAGCCAATGCTTTTAATTTTTATTATGTTCCTAAGTGTTGCAAAAATCCTCGAGACATAAAGTTCTAAAATCCCCTAGAAAGGTCCCTATGCACGATCACTTCACCCATAAAGGTCTCCACATGCTCAAAAGATTCACTTAAGTGTCTGATTTAGTGTCACTGATGTACGAGGTAAGATTATCAAAGGAGATGTGGGGACATTGATTACCCCACAAGTAAATTTGCAACAAGCCTTGACCTCACGGATAAGGCTGTAGCATTAATCAAGGAAAAGACTTATCCCATTGTATATTTGAAGCAGTGATAGCATACTGCAGGATAAGGGGGAGTCTAGAATAACAAAGGAGACCTTATCCTGCAGTTGTCACGTAGCAGCAGAAGGATGGAAAAGGAACACTGGGAAAATGCTTATCCCGCGATGTCTTATGGACGCCAAGAAGAACTAGCAGGATAAGAAGTGATTAAAGCTTGCAGAGGAAATGTTACCCCGTAAGGTTTCCATGTTGCCAAAATAACAATGCGGGATAAAGAGTAACAAAGGATTCTTAAGAAGCCCTACCCCACAATGAATTTTGCCCATTCAAAGGTAATCGTGGGATAAGAATTGCAAGCCAAATGCAAGAGGATCTCTTATCCCGTGCATTCCCACGGGGATAAGAGATGGATCATAGGATAAGAGAGAATAAGTTTAAAAGAATTATCCGGTGTGGAGTAAACACAAAAAGAAAAGCACTTTCAAGCAGTAGACAAATAGAGAGCTACAAGCAACGTGGGATAAGGAGATTCTTAGAAAACATGATTCAGAACCTTATCCTGCGAGGAAAAACAAAGATGATTGTTGTATCGCGGGATAAGAAGAAACAGATGTCAAAAAAGGAAGGACATCGAAGCCTTATCCCGTGAAGGTGAAAGAGATGCTCTCGGGTGCCGTGGGATAAAAAAGCAAATTAAATACATATGAACCTTCTCCCATGGGGATAGTCAAGGTAGTAAAAGATGGTGTAGGATAAGAAAACAAGATGGATCTAAGGAAGGCTTATCCCGCAGAGATGGTAAATATTATAGGATGGTAAAAGTATCTCAAATGATATAATTTTTGACAACTCTAAGGTGGCCGAGAGAGTCTTATGAATGCCATGTCATCATTTGAGAGTCGTCAAAGGAAAATCTTGACTGTTTATCTCTTGACGAATGGATGAAATTCGAATTTGGTGCCAACGAACACCTCTGCCCAACACAAATGAATTAATGACAATACAATAAAATAAGAATTCAACGAAGCTCTTCCATACCTTGCATCCAAAAGAGAATTAAGAGAATTATAGAGAAAGAAGAAGAGAAAGTTTCAACAAATCAGTGCACCCTCCAGCAAATCCAACCCACAAAACAAGAGAAGCAATAAGTAAGTTGCAACGTTTAAGGGGTTTTTCTTGGCCTATTGATGAGATAGAAGCATTGCACAGAAAATACTATTTTTTGGAAGAAGAGTAGCCTGAGGAGGAAGACTAGTCTCAGTCATTCCTATAAGTTTTGTGCAGGTTATCTATTTTGGGAGAATGATTTGAACACTCAACTATCAAGGACTAGTCTCCAAGATACCTTCTACAAGACGCCAAGATGTACTTTAGATCCTGACAAGAGCAAGCGTTAAAGTACTAGTGAAAGGGTAGTTTTTGGAGACCTGCAGTCCAAAGTTCCTAGGATGACACGCTCTCAGCCACCTGCATTAAATGCATTAAGGAAGATTGCATGTAGAGAAACAAGGAACTATGCTTTAGGTCAAATTTGTAATGCAATTAGATTTTACCATGTGTCTTCATCAACCTAAGGCTTGTTTTGCTCCCTTGTGTTATAAAAGGGAATTTAGGGCCAAGAAGAAGGATTCCAAAATTTTGATTATGTATTAGGAAAGCTATGAAGAAATATAATGACAATTAGTCTTTTGCAGGTTTAGTGAGCATAATAATCTATTGTGAATGTATCAATTTTATTCTAAAAATTAATATATAGAACATTCATTTTTTCTTGGTCATATCTCTTGTATTGTGTTGTATGAGTTGTAATGTTAATGACATGTTCAACTTGTCTTCTCTAATGGAGAATGTGTATTCCTTGATAGGTTTCATTTCAAGTAAAATGAATTAAATTATGTCTTGAATACTGTAGCATTTGTGTGAGAGAAAGTGTGAGGAAGGAGTGAGTTCTCATTCTGAGCATGTTAAGCAAGTCTTAGATGTTTAGTATTGAATATTAACGTTGATAACATGATATTGTTTGTGATTAGGCTTGTCATTTGACTATATATATCCCTTGAATGGGCATTGGTCACACTATTTAAAGTTTCTGGATCATTCTCACATTCTTATTTCACCTTTTATATTTAAGTTTTTAATTCTTCTGCATTAGGAGTAGAATAGATTAGAGCCAACTTTCATTGCAAGCAAAGTGATACAAACTAAGGTTCAAGCCAGAACTTGTAGTTCATCATACTTTTCTTGGTATATTTTCATTGAAAGAATTTTCTATACAATGCAATGTCTGTTTATATAAAGCCAAAATGTTGTATAATATTGCAATAGGGATACCCACCTAGGTCCTGTAGAGCCTGAAGAGCAAAAGATTACAACCTTTGTGTTGAATCTTGTTTGTTGGCCAAACCCAATCCTAAATCTGTTTATGAGTCAGTGGCTATTTATCTAGGATTTAGGATCTGTTGATTTGGGAACCAATAGATTGGCGACTCTACTAGGGAGAAAAGTCAAGACTTTGTCAAGAAAAGTATTTTATCCTAGTAGTCCTTGTCCAACAACTAGAGTTGTTAAAGAAACGAACAAGTATTCCATTTTGGGTGGCGGCTCTGAAAAGAAGAAAGCTAGATCATAGCTTGAAAATCTCACATGAGAAGAAAAATGTGACAAATACTGTTACAAGGAGGAGTGAACACATTGCAAAGTGTAATACATCAGACACTAAGCTTAGTTCAGATAAAGAAGTTGATCAAAGGAGCAAAAAGGCAACAAATCTACAACCAGAATAACATGGACAACCAAGGATAAAGGTATTTCTCAAACTATTTTGTCTCAAGCATAAGTTAGTGTTAGCCTTAATACTCATGTTGTTAGAATAGAGGAGAAGAATCAATTGTGTTGGTTCCCAAACCAACAGTTTCCAAGTCCTAGAGGAATTGCCACTAACTCATCGACAAACTCGTAGAAGGGTTTTGGCCAACTTGGCAAGACTCAGTCACAAGACTGAGATCTCCTACTCTTTTGGCTCTGCAAGACCAAGGCAGGTGAACCAATGCAATGTCCTAATAACTTTAGCTTCTAAGACTCTTTGACATTACATATTACAACAGATCATCCCAATGAAAATGTACTAAGGAATACGGTTTAACTCTTGGTTTTGGCTTAAACCTTAGTTTCTAAGCATCTATGCACTTCATTGAGGAGGGGGGTGGGGGTTTCTACACTATTCCTACTCCCAATGCAGAAAAGGAATGCATAAATAAAAGTGATTTTGAATATGATAAGATTTTGAAAAAAAGAAAGCAACAACCATGACTAGTGCCTTGTATGGGCAATAGTGTCAACTTCACAATATGCAGATTTGATATCCAATCAGGGTAACATGCAACCATTGGGCTTGAAATTCTAGTGCATTACATTCTCCTTTATAGTTATACCCACAACCATTCTTGAGAATCTCATACACACAACACTATTTATGTACTTTGTGATAATCAAATTAATCTCTTCCTTGAAGAGAAGCAAACAAAAAAGTAAACATCTGACTTGTAGAGACAAAGAAAAAGACCCTTGGTCATTTCATTCCATAAAATAATGTGCATACAAGAGAGATAGCTGCAAATGAAACCTCTAAAACTTCTTGTATTTAGATTGCAAACCATTGAAATACCAAAATACTACAAACTGAAAGTTAACACTAAGCTGTCATGAAAAAACTTGCACTATACACATGGAAGCCCCGCTTCCAGAATCCTAAGAGAAATTACATTCAGATTACCCAAAAACTGAGAAAAGAAGAGAGTATACATCAGAGAAAGAAAAACCTAACAGAAACCCTAAAAGAATCTCTGAAAAGACCTATCTTCAAACTTGAAATCTGCACTACACTCTCATTAGTTGTCCTCTCTTCTTGAACTAGCTGAAGCCTTTTGAAAATCTGAAAAATCTTCATTCAAATTGCTTGCTCAGTTCAAAATCTGCACCCTGTTCAATACCTTCTATTTTTAGTATGTTGTTCTGTTGGAGATTTCTCAAAAATCTAAAAAATACCTTTTCAGGTACTTGTCCACTCACTGCTCTACACTTTTTACCCACTTGCCAAAGATTGCTAAAATTAGCTCCTGTCCACTTTGCTACATGGGCTTATTTTTTTTCCCTCTTTGTTTGAAAAACTCAGAAATTTTCTATTTTGGTGAAATTTCAAACTTTACTTTATCTCTGTATACATTTTTGGTTCAGAAATAGAAAAATGTATCTCTCTGCTGAAAATGACCCGCCACTCTTATTTTCTATACACTTTTGCACAAATCAGAAAATAAAATAAAATAATCCCCTTCATATTCTGCAGGACCATTGACAAGGAAAGCACGTTTCATCATTTTTATGCCTTTGTGCAAAATACCTTGTCTTAAAAAACTTTTCTGATTGCTCACACATTCTCTCCCCGTGCAAAATATTTCAGCCACTGAGCAATAGAAAATCAAGTGAGATTTGACCATTTTTCCTTCTTGAAATTTCTTCACTTTAAACAAAAACATTACACTTGCTACATATTTCCTCACATAAAACACCTTATTTGACAGTCACTTAGCAGAAAATTTATTCGTCAAACTTTTGAAGCTATCCTATGGCTTAACTTTTCCCCTGCTGTTGCATCTTCTTTTAATATCACTCATTATTTTTTCCATCAAACTTTTAAATGTCACACTTCTTCACTTGTGAGACTCGACATTATTTTTGATCACCAATTCAGGGTGCACTGAAAATTACTCCCCAAACATATCACAAACACAGATTAAAAAATTAGCCTGTAATAGTACTGAACCTACACCACCCTCATGTGCAAATTGTGCAACCACCATAAAATGCAATGTGACTAGGGTTCACATGAATGTGTTGGCTTGTCCACTCCAATTCACATCCGTTAATCCGCTCTCACAGGGTTGCACTCATGTCTTACATTTCTGCAGATAGTCTTAACAAACCCTATTTTGAAAGCTGTCAAGAAACCTAATCCACACAACTGCATTGGTCATCATTTCTACCCTAATATCCAACTTAGATGGCGGTGGAATTCCTTCCAAATTTGCTCTGCACTTTACATTAATGTTCCCCCATGGAATGCATTGGACATGCCCATCCTTCAGCATATGACTAATATGCACCGATAAAGTACGCCTGCACAACCTCCATGCGAGACAATCAACCTCATCATGGCGTCTCCTATATCAAAATCATGCCATCAACTTGAATACTTGAGCACACACATTTCATGTGAAAACTACCCGAAATGAGCCTTCTGCTCAAAGACCTTCAGAGACCATTTGTGTTGAATCTAACCGATCAGTGCATTACACGCACTATGTACACAGAGGAGAGTGTTCGAAAGTAGATCTGTGCAATCGCTTGTGATATTACCATTTTGTCTCTCATCCCGGGCTCACCATAAATGGAGGAGAAATACCATGCATCATCAGTAGCACTAAACAGGAGAAATAACGCTTGACCCTATTTCAAAATAGTGCCCCCAATGCACACATCTTGCCTCAATGCAAATAGGAACATATAACACATGTCGTGGACTTATCTCTAGCTCATACTCTTTGCAGATAGATTTTTTATCCTTACCTATTAGAGACCTCTTATTTAACAATGGTGCACCATTAGTTTTCGTTTGATAACATCTTCCACAAAGCATTCATTTCAAACATTCATCCTGTAGATCGGTCCTTTAAACAACAAATTCTGGAAATACATTGACTTAAATTTCTATTAGTAATGGCTAAGAAATAATGCAACCATCATTTTGAGAGGACACCCCACCATTATTGTGCTATATCATACATGCATCCCTTTAGAGGATCCCACCGAATCTACCTTCCTTGAGATGAACATCGCTTACACTTTCAATATACACCAGCGCCTCTGATTCTGGAAATCAAATGTCAAATCTGCATGGGAGCCTTTGCCGCCACCTGCGAGCACATGGGTATGGGCAATCAATGCCCTGAACCTCCTCTCAACATCATTGAACCAGTAAGGATCTAATAGAAAAATACTTATTGCCCAGTTTCCAAATCATGCTTCCATTACTTTTCCTGTCACCTACAACTAGTCATAGCCATTAGAGCCCGACACTAGGTCAATGCGAAACACTAAATTTTACCCTAATTCTTTCTCGGGTTTCACCTCTCTTTCAACACAGCATACATTTTCTTATCCAGCATGGAATGTTTCTCGGTCCCGCAGGTGCGCGGGATAAGATTTTAACTTCGCCGCCAACTTATCCTTTACCTTGCGACACTCTGCATTGACTCCATCTACTGCGTGGGATAACACTACTTGCTTGCTACCTTGCTTGCATGCTTATCCCGCGCATTTTATTTGTACCTCTCATCACACAGCAGGATAAATAACTTCCCACCCACTTTAAAAAATGGTTCTTATCTCGCGCTTGGTTTGGAATGCTCACTCCATGCTGAGGGATAAGAAATCAAAATTCTTTGGAGTCTTTCAAATTGATACAGGCCCATTTCAAATTTTTAACATTATACCTGCCCCAACTTTAATGTTTCCACTCGGCCAATTAATCAAAATGGAAATTATTTCATTTTGACATCAATCGTTTAAATCAATAAGATGATTTAATTAACCAATTCACTCGTGTCAAAACCTTCATGTAGCCCCCTTATATGTAAATTAAATAAAAAATGATTTAATTCATTTCACTTGTATTTTGCTTGAATTGGCCTTGTGTGTAATATTGTTTAAATAAAAAGATTTAAATAATATACTTTATACTCCATAGGCATCAACCTATTCCTTAGGACATCATCTCTAGTCAGGCTCTAAAGTGGGTTTGGCTAAAAAAAAAATTCTTTTCAAACAATTGGCCCTGAAGGAAAGCTCTGAACATTCATTGAATGTGTTTGAAGTAAGAGAAATTGACTGATCAACTCATTAAATTGATGTTCTTGCAACTTTTAATTTTGCCTAAAACACTTGAGTAGCTCTTGAAATGAGCTTTAAAAACTGAGCAAAACACCTGATCAGACCCTAAGAGCTGACACACTGATAGACTGCAAAACATAGAATCTAGGGCATCTGACGGATCATCATTACGACATCCGTGGAAAAATATATTAACCTTCAAAGTTACCTACTTAGGCTTTTCTGAATCTGCACTTGTGAAAACAACCTGAGTAGTCCTCAAAAACTAATTTGAAAAAATATCAAATCACTACGTCAAGAGCCGCCACTTGACACACTGGTAGATCAATATACCTTGAATGAGTGTGCAAGAGGGTTTGACCTGATTAGGTAGCATGTGAAAATAATAAACCCTCAAAGATGACACCTCCAAAAATCTAGACACTGTTGATATTGAAACCCTAAAAATGTTCATTTGGAATGGGCTTCAAAAAGTGATCATATGATAGGCTGGGGGGATACCAATGTGGGATATGGTAGAAAATTTTACTAAGAATCATGGGGCATAATTGATTTGAAGTGCATGTCAACTAGACATAAAATATTAATTTTCAAAGTGGCCCTCAAACTACTATTTAACTATGTTCAGTTGCAGAACTGAAATTTTTGCAAATGAATTTGGCTTCAGAAACTTGTCAAACGGATACATGGGGTCAAGCCAACGAGCAAGAGACTTCAAAAAATTGTAGAGAAACAAGAACAATTATTTGTTTGGCTTGAAAATCAACTGGCACACAGTTATAATGCCTCAAACAGGGCTACTCAAAAAAATGCAAACATGTGCAAACAACAACCTTAACTTCATGACCTCCTAAGGAGACTTCACAAACACATCAAAACTAATTTGAGGAAGATGCAAACAGACACATGGCATCTCTATAAGGTGTATAACACTCTTCCAATAGGATTTTCCATGAAACTTAACTGGTTCAAAATGGCAAGCCCTCATACTGAGCAACTCAAGCATATCAAATAGAGGCAAAATTGAGTGCAATTGGACAAAATTTTACATGGGACGTCAAAATTCAAGAATGAATTTTTGAGTCCCTACAAGTTGCATATTGATTTAAAAGGGAAGGGTGTTTCAGAAAACTACCACAATGACACTTGTAGATCTACTTACGAGGTAGAGGACACTAGCAGTGATGATTCCTTTCCAATAGAGAATCTTATTATAAGTTACACTTTCCCTAATATGGATAGGAACCGAGAACATCCTTACTATGAAGATCTGGTCCAAGCCCAAGCAGCTTGTGACGAGTTGTATGCAGATTTTGAAAGGGTTAGGTTGCAAAGAGAACATGAAGCTAGGTATGCTGACCAGTTGGCTAATGCACACAATAACTTTGGTTCAGAATTCACCATAGCCACCCTTGTGTCAATGAGCTTCCCTGCAACCCAAAATATTTTCCAAACCCATTTCATTGAGTCTAATATATGTTCTACCTCAGGAAATGCAACTAAAGGATCAACAAAAGAGCTGCAAAGACAGTTGGAACAAGTGAGAAGAGAAAGGGACATGATGACACAAGAAGTACTAAATATGGCCATTCAATTGTCCACTCAAATCCCTTTCCAAGTCAAATACCAAATGTGCCTAGCACAACCAGCTTTCATTTAATGGTTTTTGCACCTCTGCCTTCCACCATATGTACCAATAGAGTCTCAACCCCTACTATTACAAGTATTGTTGTTCAAACCCCTATTGTAAGTGTTGTTTCAACACGAGCAATAGCTACTCTTCAAACTAATACTCAAGCAAGTGTTTCAGGTACTGTGCCAGTGTCTCACTCATGGACAATTGGAATGCCAAGTTTGTCCTTTGTTTCTACAAGCGTAATTGTACCTCCTACTAATGTAAAGAATAGAAACATCAGTCAAACAAGTACTAGTCAACACCATGGCTTAGCAACATCATTATGTTGCACGAGGTTAATGCAACATGTCAAGTCAAATGTTTGGCCCACCACCTCCACATAATCTTATTTCCCCATAGTATCCTCCCCCACCAGTATATCAACACAATAACCAAATGGGAGGAAATAATGCTTACCAATAGTATTTACAGTTCCTACAATTTCAACAGCAAATAGCATAGAAGTACCAACAACAACAACAACAACAACAACAACATCAGATTCCTAATCAAGGAAATGTACATCAACAACAAATGCATAATCACTTTTCTAGAAGACCAATGCAACTGGATAGATATAGACAGATTGATTTTACTGGGATCATAGGTTTCCCAAATCCAGTAAGCAATGAATTAAAGGATGCACTACCTAAATTCTCAGGAAATAATTCAATCTCAAGGGAAGATCATCTTATAACATTCCAAAATGTAATGGATAACTGTGAAGTAGAAAGTGAAGATGACTTCATGAAAATGTTCATGCAATCTTTAACTAATGATGCTAGAGAATGGTACAAAAGTTTGCTTGACTTATCTATCAGATCATTTCAAGATTTCAAAAGAATGTTTAGAGATCAGTATGGTGACCATTCAGATCCCAAGTTTGCTTTGCATGAGCTGACAAGTATTAGAAATAATTAGAATGAGGATGTTGCATGTTTTAATAACATGTTTATCAAAATACTCAACAAAATTCCTCTTAGTTTGAAACCAACGGACAATATGAATTTAGTATTCTATTGTGATGCTTTTGATCCCCAAACAGGGTATGAGCTGAGGTCAAATAACCCTCCAACTTTGGGGGCTTCTTTTAAACTTGCTCAAACCATAGAAAACAATAGGAAAGCCTCAAGAAAAACATCAAGAAGAGATGATGTTAGGATCTTGCAAAATCCCAAAGGACATCACAACAAAGTGCCGAAAGAAGAGGATAAGTTGGACAAAGTTAAGAGTGCCTTAAAATATTTGAGCTACAAAGTGGCTACAAATGAGAAGGGTATGTCTCATGATAGAACTAGTTTTCAAAGACATGATAGACCCAAGCTGCATGATATGCCTTACAACACAAACTAGAAAGATGGATGGCCTGTAGTTGGAAATCAAAGGCATACAAACAAAGAAACATTTGACCCATTTAAAGACCAAGTTCTCATCTTGTAGAAGAAAGCCCATGGTGTATGACATGTAATTTACCACATACACAAACCCAATGTGCAGTAGAAAAAGCCATGGAAGAAGATGAAGATGTCTATGCTATCTGCATGGAAGACAGATTCGCTGATCACATGGTCAATATGATTTCTTTTTGAGCTGATAGTGAGTCTGAATATTCAACCTCTAAAGAAAATGAAGCAAAAATAGATGTGGATTTTTAGAGACTATAGAGTAGCAACCATCGTCAGGAAGTGTTTTCTGATGAAGAAAATAAGGAAGATTATAGGGTCAATGCTTCCAATGTTTAATCTGAAAACATCAATCTAAGGAGACCTTTTGAAGAAGAAATCAAAAGAATCATTGTGGTTGTTGTCACCCAAATTAAGAGTGGGTACAATTTGAGGCCTAGGGGTGCTTTGCCAAACCAAGGAAAACTCGGTGGAATATTCATGAAAGTCAAGCAACCAAAACCTAAGCAACATACTCCTCCATCATCCTCAAAAGAAAAGAATAAGGTGGAAAAGACCACCCCTGCCCAACAGTATGTGCCAAAAGGGAGCACTAAATTCAAGAAGATAGAAAAGGAGATCACAACAGAAGCTCCTACCAAAATAGAAATACCTGAGAAGGAGAAGAAACCAAAGACAACAAATCAAAAGGAGGTTAATCCAGGTACTTTTACAATACCTTCTTTTGATATGATGCAAACATTAGCTCATATAAAGATCTATGTCCCTTTGTTAGAAATGATGAAAATCCCATAACATAGAGATAATGATTTAGCTTTGATAAATGGAGTTCCTAGTATGCCTCAAGATGCTTTGCACAACAATGTTGTTTTAGAAAATGAAACTAATTGTACACAAGGGAACAATCTGGAACAATGCAAGCTCTTAAGGTCTATCTAGGGAATACTATCACTAAAATCCCTTCCCAAGTAGATCCTTTCTATACGACTTTGTTGATAAATGGAAAGCATGTAAAAAACTATATGATTGATTATGGGACTTCTATTAACATCATGCCTATAGGAGTCATGGAAGAACTTGGGTTAAATGTTGATTGCAACTATGGGAAATGTTGTGCCATGGATAATAGATTCATACCTGTGATAGGTATCCTAAACAATTAAGAAGTCAAGATAGAAATTTTTTGAGAAGTTGCCTATAAGGTAGATGTAACAGTTCTAGATGTCCCCCCAAATTATGCCATGCTTTTGTCAAGATAATGGATGACAGTGGTTGGGGGAAATGTTCAACTGGATTTATCATATGATACAATCCCTGTTAATGGACAAGATGTCAAGTTAGAAAGACAGCCTAGATCTGATACTACTATTGAGCAAGATGACCTAAATAATATGGTGATTTTTTGTGACTTGGATATGGGAAAATTCAGGGTTGAACCCATTCAACCATCCCAAGAAGTTGTAGGCCCTTTCATAATTGAAATTTAGAACAGTAAAGAAGATTTGTGGCACATGTATTTTGATGGAGCTTGCAGCAAGGAAGGGTCAGGTGCTGGAGTAGTTTTTATTGCACCAAGTGGAAGGACTTTTAAATATTATTTCCAGTTGCTTTTTAAATGTACCAATAATGTAGCAGAGTATGAAACATTTTTACTGGGTTTAAATCTTGCCACTGAGAATGGGATAAAGAAATTGTCAGTATTGGGGGATTCAGAATTGATTGTATCGCATGTTAGATCACTTTATTCCTCCAAGAAAGATAGATTGAAGCAGTACATATTAGCTGTATGGGATTCATTAGAATTTTTTTATGCCTTCAACATCAGATGGATAGAGAGATCAAAGAACATTATGGCAAACTTCTTGGCAAATGTTGCTTTGAAGAGTGATGATATCATCTTGGCTGGAATTTCAAAGGTGGAGGTAAAGACAAGGCCTATCATACCTGATAATATCTACAATTGGCAAGTATTTATTGATGATGATGACTTATTAAGGTTCTTGTATTGTATAGATGAGTATGATGGTCAAGAAATAGACTTTAACGCTTTTGTGGAAACCATATATGGTAAGGACGCCATTTTTTGGAACAAAATAGTGCAGCTAAAGACGAATAAAATACCAAAAGGATTGGTGGCTTTGGAAAGAGCATTTGACAATTAAGATAGTCAAACAATGAAGCAATCCCCTGTGAACAAAGAGAACCTTGAGGAGATTAACTTAGGAACTGATTCATCTCCTAGAAAAGTCTACATTGGTAGAAACATCAGCCCAAATATTAGGTCCATGATGATTACTTTACTTAAAAAATATAAGTATGTTTTTGCATGGTCATATGATGACCCGAAGGCTTACAAAGAAGACTTGTTCTAGCATGAAATCCCTTTGCACCCAACTACTAAGCCTTTTTGACAAAAGAAAAGGCCAATCAACCTAGTGCTTAGACCCAAAATGCAAGAGAAGCTAATGAAACTCAAAGATGGCAGTATTATCAAACCCATCAAGAATTCATCATGGGTTTCTAATCTTGTCCCTATCGGGAAGAAAAGTGGTGAGATTAGATTGTGTGTGGATTTTAGGAATTTAAATATGTCATCATTGAAGGATAATTACCCTCTGCCTAACATGGAAGTAATGCTACAGAAGGTCACATGTTGTGAGTTATTATCCATGACGGATGGATTCTCTGGTTACAACCAACTAAAGGTCAAAGAATCTAAACAATACATGACTGGCTTCACTACCCCTGTTATCTTGATGATGATTTTGTTGTAATAGGTTGATTGATGACTTGTATTATGTTGTCATTGATGGAAACTGTGTTTTGTCAGTCATCTAAGTCATTTAGTCCAACTGGTAAAGCCTAACTGGTAGAGGAAGCAATTAAATAGTGACAAAGTTATGTTCAAGTGACCGGTATGGAAGATCGGTGAGGAGTTAAGTGTTGTGGTTTTAGAAAAATGTTTATGACATTGGTAGTATTCTATGACTTGAACCACATCGACAAATTCAAATGAATGAGAGAGTTATGATATTTTGAGCAGTCAGTCATGAAGAACACAGAACCAGTAGAGCAGAGTCACTTAGATCGGTAAATCGGTAGACATAATGTTTTATTTTTGAGTTCTGAAATATGTGGCTGACATGAGTAAAGCGTAATGTGCAAGATTGTCTAGATACATTGAACCTACTAAATTGTTCGAAGGGTTCTTAACCGACTTAGTAGAGCTATTTATAAAAAGGAGTATATTGTGTGATGATGTATTAGATATGAGATCTATAGTGCAAATTTGATTGTGTAGTGAAAGGTGAAGATCTATATTGATGTTTAGTCAATCTGAAGCGGATCTAATTAGGCACAAAGCTGCTAACAATAGATCAATCACTTGTTATTCCCTAACAGTTGCAACAAGATAAAATCCTCTAACAAGGTCACTCCTAACAAGGTGCGGTAGGATCCTCACAGGTCCAAAGGTTAAATCCCTTAACAAGGTCACACTTGTGTTTTTTAATTCCCATAGTTGGGTAGCTCCTAATAGGGCTGGTCCTGAAAGGCCTTATTGTAATATATCTTAACTGGGATAAGACACTCTTAATCGGGTGTGCTCTTAACATAGCAGTTGTAAGACCTTAATTGGTCAGATCCATATTCTATAGATAGTTGATCTTGTGGGTACCAATTCCCACCATGGTTTTTCCCATTTGGGTTTCCACGTGAAAAACATTGTGTTATGAGTTGCATGTTTTATTAGGTGTTAGCTTATGTGGTTATTTTCCTTGCATGCTTGTTAAGGTTTCAAATTGATAAAAGTGGTGATTAGATTTATGTTGTTGTTTTTGCTCTCACTAATTCACCCCCCCTCTCAGTGCCTTATAAGTTTATCAATTTGTATTAGAGCCTAATTCCTTTAAGGCTTAACCACTTGGGAAGGATCCTTAAGGCAATCATGGGGGATATGAGTTATAAAGAGCTTTCTAATTGGCTTGTAGAATCCAAAGAAGCCCTAGGTGAGTTAAGGGTCAAGTATAAAACTTCATTGGCTAAGAGGAGAGAGCTAGCTGAGCAGTTATATGAAATTAGTGAAAATAGTTCATTTGAAGAAGCTAACATTGATGCATTGGCTAATGGGGTGGAAAAGATGAATGGTGATAAGTCAAATATAAGGAGAGAACTAGAAGCCCTAACTATCAGGATGAGTCAAGAGTTGGAAGCCAGGAGGGCTGCTGAAGACAAGATTAGAGAGAAGGATCATGAGATTTCTAAGCCGAACCAAGAGATTGGTACCCTACATGCACATCTTCATGAGGAAAAAGAATAAATAGAAGAAATACAGGATGATCTAAACATCGCTATATCTCTTAGAGAAAGTCTTATGATGAAGAATGAAGATTTTACTAAGGAGTTGGTCGATGCTAATGAGATCTTAGCTAAATACAACAAGAGCTCTACTATGCTTGATGAGAAGATTCAGTCACAAAGGCAAAATGGAGATACACAACCTTTGAGAAAGGAGAGCCTTCCGGTACTAAGGACGTCATGCATGAAGGTGTATCTTCACATAAGACAAAGAAGAACACCGGTAAGAAACCCTACAAACTAGTATGCTTTAATTGTCATAAGCCAGGTTATACTGGCTAATGTATGTAGAAGCAGATCTAGTTATTTTGATAGTTATAGGTCTAATACTTATGAAGGATATAAGCCTAGAACTTTTGATGGCTATTGTTACACTTGCAACAAGTATGGGCATAGAGTTATTAAGTGTAGGTCTAGAGAAAACATTCAGAGAACTTACATGAATCAGAGACCTAATGGTGGATGTAAAAGATCTTTTAATAATTGGAGAAACCCTACTTGGAAGAGACCTTATGTGAACCAGCCTAGTCCTTATGAGATGGAGTATAGATAGAATGTGACTTGTTCAATTTGTCACAACTTTGGACATGTTGTTCTGAACTACTAGAGAAGAATTGGTAGAGGCAATACTGGACCCTGGAGAGCATCTAGAATGGCTTGTTTTCATTGTCACAAACCGGGACACCTTTCAAAGTTTTGCAAAGGAAGAATGAACCAATCAGTTAATCATTCTACTGACCAGAAAGGTAAGAAGAAGGCTGAAGTGGAGGAAACCAGAGAAAAGATTATAAAAATCTGGAGAAAGAAAAGTGAGGAGAAACCATTGGAATATTCTAATTCTTCACCTAGTGTGGAGAACCCCTCACTGGTTAACTAAGCTAGTTATAAATCTTAGGGGGGGCTTATTGTCAAATCCATTTTTGGGCCCCGTGAAGGACTGTGCAGTAAGTTAAATCTACATATTCAGATGTAATTTGATGATGAGTAATGATTTTGAGTTGAAACCGATAAGTTGGATGTGTTATGAGAACCAATAGAATGTTTTAGGGTTGAACGGTGTTTAAGGGTTTCTTCAACCGGGTATAGCATTTAATGCAGTTTGTAAAAGGTAAATTAAAAGTGTTTTACAAGTTTCATTTGTTACCTTTGCATTCTCGAGAGCATTTGGAGAGCGACTGAAGTAGAGATAGAACTTGTGATTGCTGCATTGGTGTAGATTGACAATGGATTGAGGTGATTGGTGAAAAGTGAATCGATATAAGTGCATTTGGTTTGGAAACCCTAGCTATGGAGGTGGTGAAAAGGTATTTATCTAAGAATCTAAGGTTATGTTTGATATTTTGCAATGGATACACCATACTTTATAGATGTTATTGAAAGGCATCGACCAAAATTCAAGAGACATCCACATAAGTCGATAGAAACTGATCCAACTGGAGCCCTATCTAGCGTACCCTATGGTGTATTACATGTGGAAGATGGTCGATTCTATATTCATTGCAAACTAGAAGATTTGGGAACCCTTGCTATCTTTAGTCATTATCGGACTTTGTGTGATAAGCAAGGAGTAATAAAAGATCAATTCCGAAGGGTTACTGATAAAGGTTTCACCATGCGCTAAACTTTATTGATGAATTCAAAGAAGACCATATCAGATATGTCTTGAGAAGAATACATGAGCAATTTATGTGGCTTGATCGACTGCATAAGATTACAAAGGAAGTTATTCATGCCATCACTGGATTGTGGACAACCGGTGAAGTTCTTGTGCTGAGATCAATCCCAAAGGACGAAGTCGCCCGATTAACAGTCTAAAGGGGATGATCGATAAATGACTATAAATGAGAGTGAAGACCCTGAGGTGAAATTTTCACCTATGGTCATTGGATATAGGGTTTATCATTCAAGCAGAACAAACAGTATTCTCAGAGCTATGATTCACACTGCCTACTAGATTATTAAAGAAAATGCAGACTATGATCTTGTTGAAACCTTGATAACCTAGTTGATATTGAATCTGGAATCTATCAAGAAGTATAAAATGCATAAATTTAAATTTGGATAGTTGGTCATGTTGGAATCCATGAACACTAAGAGGGGGGTGAATCAGTGTTCTACCAGAATGTTTAATTTTAACCTTATTGTAACATGCATTCACCAACCGGTAAACCGGTACATATAAGATTGAAAGAAGTAAAGAAATCAATAAGACAATCACACAAATGAATACCATAACATAGAGAATTATACATAGAAAACCTCAAAGAGGAAAAACCATGGTGGGATTTGTGACCCACAATATCAATCCACTGGCCATATAAAGAGATATTATAAAATATGGGGGCCTGCACATGCAGGAAGGCTTACAACCTATATCACACTACTCAACACAAAATGGGCCTCACTGACTACATAAAAATCTAGACTACAATCCGGAAGAGGGAATGAACTGCAGAGATATCATCTCATATGCCTGAGTATAGTTCGGGTTAAGCTTTGTCTATTCTGGTTCTGAAACCCTAAACCCTTACCAAAATAACCTCTTACATAAATGACATTCCTTGCATTACAATTATCTCTCTCACACTAACATTACATTCCATATCACAAAATGATCTAATCAACTAACCTATATACCCTTACAATCCTCCATGCCCTATGTCGGCTTACATAGATAATTACAAAATGAATATACATGTCAGCTCAATTACATATATACATAAATATCAAAATAAATTTCCAATTCTCAGATCTCCCAGAATGATGTCAGCCTCCTATACCGGTATCTTGAGTGTAAGTCATGTCAGCCTGCAATGCCGGTAACCAAAGAATCCTTCCTACCGGTGAAGAAACTTGTCGATGTCGGTGTCGGTGAAGTGTATGCCGGTAAACAACCAAACTAAAGTATGAAAGCCGGAACATGTTGCCATCAATGATAACATATTGAAAAAAAATCAAATGAGTGTCAATTGCCAATAATCCCCCCTTTGACATTGATGGCAACACTCATGTGAAAAATGATAATGGTTTCCATCTGTCGGTTTCACTCTGAGACTGCTCCTCCTAAGCTGAATATCCATTAGTGATCATGGCCTGACAAAATCCTCCATATCTCTTGATGTTAAGAATTTATTTTTCACCTATACCTCCCCCTTTGACATCAATTCCAAAAACAATACCAAAAACTGAGACGAAGAATGAGAGTCTGTACAAAGAATGTATCCCAAAATACCTTACCGAAGTTGAATATATTTAAAAATTTCCGGATAGGATTTCTCCAAAATCTCTAGATAGGTATCCCAACCTGATTTGAGTGTTCCAGAATCAAATACAAGTCCATTAAGCATGTGATAATATGAATCTTTATCCTTAAGTTCTACCGGTGTGGGCTTACCAACCATATCAATACACTCCTTATGTACACTCAAAGAGTCCAACCGGGGACTCACCAATCCTTTAAGACCTTTAGCTCTCCTTATAATTTTGTCTTTATCCCTTCCAAGAGCTGAAACTTGAGCTTCCAAAACCAAAATCTGACCATCAATAGATGTAGTCAAAGAATTTAAACCATCAAAATAATTGACTATACCTACAATCTTCTCCTGAGTATCCTTAATCCCTTTATCTATCTCTATTGTAAGTAAACCAGTGTTGCAGCATACTCTATAAATATTTGCACATTTACTTAAAACATTATCAATCAACTTAAACTTATCAGAAATCTATTTCTTCTCTAACTCAATCATCTGATCAAAAGTAGCTCTCTTAGCTTGTGTGAACCTCTCCAATGCATGCCAATTAGATATCTGTTGTAAAGATTGAAAGTCCTTAGAAATGTACTCTGTGATTATTTTGAGCTTGCCGGATGGGTTTGCTCCTTTGTCAAATTTGCACTTCGGGACAAGTTGATGCAGAGGAAAGAGGAGTAATTGCAAAACTTGCAGATAAATATATGTTTAGACCCAAACCCCACAATCCACTAAGGCAAGGTGATTCAAGTGCATCTAATACCTCTAAGAGGTTCAAAACTTGTCCTCCACTAAGACAAGTGGATCCTCTACCTCTACACCAATTAAAAACTCCCAAAAAACATGTTTCTAAGGTTCATAGGACATCAAGACTCCATTTGTCAAGACAACTCAAGTATTAGCCTAGAACTAGGCCTAGGCTCCTACTAGCCCTGCAAACACTGTTTTAGGAGATTATCTCCCCAAAGTTGAAAATCACCAGACAAAAAAATCAAATATGAGGATACCCTTTTCAGCCAAAAATAACATATCCAAAACTTAGGTACTGTTACTTTGCACCAACAATATCAAAAACTCATTGTCCTCTGTACCCAGTAGGCTAATTAGGCCACATTTGCAAAGGAAGTACTTTCAACACACATCTCTAGAAAGAACCCTTCTATATAGTCTTTTTTTATGATCCAAAACCAAGGATTTTCTAGGTTGTATGCTCAGGTAAGGCTTCTAAATGCCCTAACCGCAAAACCCTCACTAATTCACCCTTAAACCTAGGGCTTGCTCAAAAACTCATCCAAACACACTTCCAGAATCAAATGAAGGTTGATTCACCATGTTCCCAACATACTCTTACTATTTCAAACATAAAATAGCCCCTCCTCAAGGCCAATCTATTACTGCTATAAATGTGGCACAAAAACCATGCATTTTCAGTCAATCCTCCATGGTGTACATCAAACTTTCTCTTATTCCTGTCATTAAATTTTCAGGAACATATGATACAAGTTAGGGTTGATCCAATCCATAGGAAATAGAATATTACATCTATGGTTGGATCATTATGTCAAAGGAAACCAACAAAACAATAAATAAAAGATTGTAGACTTAGGAATGTACAGTACAATGTGTGATTCCAGGTTTATTGAGCCTTCAGCAGGTTACAAACATGTAAGGGTGCATAGACACTACCCTCACTTCATTACAAAAACAATAGAAAAACTACTTTAGTGCAAAGAAAGCATATAAACCACAGATTTGTAGGAAAATAAATGAGTTTTATTGCTATCAAGCTGCAGTCTGTACAATCTGGACTTTCTTGTTCTCTTCTCTCTCGTACAAATGCCCCTCAGGGTTTTAAGTAGGCCTCCAATAACTTCCCCAACTAATCCATGTAGTTATTTGTCATTACAAAATTAACAAGCCTATTTTGTCATTTCCCACCAAAATGGCACTAGCCGTTATATTCAAATATTTGTATTAAAGACTCCTATTAAACAACCTATTATGACTTCTACCCAAAGCTAATGACCCTTAAAAGATTAAAATGCTTTATTCAAGAGGTCTAAACACTCTTAAGACCCTTCCTAATCCTATAACCATGAAATCCCATATTTGGTCCTATGGTCCTATTAGGCCCATCAGGACAATTAACCATTACATTAGGATCATTACAATGAAATACCATAATTGGCTTTAGGACATCAAAATTGAGTCTATTAGACCCATACATTTCCTTGTCATGCTTCCATGGTGTCCTCCAAGTTTTCTTCATGTTAGGGGCTCCTGCACCACAAGTCTATGCAAAATTGGGATTAACTGATCAATAATTCCTTTGTCCACAGATCCTTCCTTCATCATCTTCTGTGTAGCCATCATCATGAGCTTAGTAGAACTCATCTTATTTAAGCTCTTCCACTCTACCCTTGAGGTGTCAATTGACAATAATGATGTGCTCGCTACCGGTTCCCTACTGGATTCCTCTCCCTTCTCCTCTGATAGTTGATTAACTTTAATATCTTCCCCTTTTTAACCAGTGGCTTTGCCACTTGGTGCAGTATTAGTTACTACCAATATCTCCTTATGAACTGTGACCTCAACCTGAACATTCTAATACATAGGACTATTGTCCTCAACATTTGTAACCTGTACACTCTATAAATCTGTCAGTATCTCTACATTTGTCGGTATCACCTCTTTGTCTTGTACATTAGATCCTACCAAGGGCTCTATATCCAATATCTTAATATCTTTCAAAATTGTAGATAAGGTACCCAATATACCTTTTCCTTTCCCTTCAACTAGAATGTCTATAGTGGCAGTTTTAGCTTTCGGTTAAGTGTAGAAATCAAGTTTTTCAGCAAAGAATTGAACCCATGCATTGCGGGTCTCATTAATTATCTCATTAACCCTACCTAACATAATACTAACTAACTTGTGCTTGCTTTGAAATATTTTTCTATCTGCAACCTCAAGTGTCATATCCAACTCATTAAGATTAATGGATCCACAAGTAGTTAGTAACTCTTGAATCTTTATATGCTTATCTTCCTCCATAGCTGATAATGTCCTAGCATCTAAGTTGTCATATAGTTGTGCCAATATTTGATTCTTAATTTCCAACAAATCTTTCTTATATATATCCAAATATAACAAAATTGCTTCCTCAACTTCTCTTTTCTCATCATCATCTAAATGCTCATAATAAATTTGTACATTTTTCAACATACCATCCTTAGTAATTTCATCTACCAATTCTGCACAAGTATTAGGTGGAATAATAGTTACATTACCAGTGACAATTGCAAGGTCTGTGCTATCCATCTTATTTCTCCTTCCAGTACCGGATGGAGCAGAAGGTGTTTCCTTTGTAGCTCTCTTCTTTGCTAGTACCTTGATTGTAACCTTCCTTACTAGTTGCTTCCTAGATTCCTCCTTAGATTCTTCACCTTTCTTTCTCAATACCCTCTTGAATGCTAAAGGTGTGTCATCTTCAGTTCTAGAGTCTGATGGAATAGGCTCAATGAATATTTTAGGCTCTTTCCTCTTCCTTCCTTTTTTTGGAACAACATCCATTAATGCCTTGATGTCTTGAGATAATTTTTCAACAAATTTTTTGGCCTTGCCTTGCTGTTTGTCCCTCTTCTTTCAGTTAAACTCGGTTTGAACCTCTTGCTTCTTCTATTTTGCGGTACGAAATGATTTCTCAGCTTCATCAATAGGTACATCAATTAACATCTTTGCATAAGCATCCAAAATTTGAGCATCAACTTCATAACCCATCTCTTCAATCCATATCTTCCAGGGTTTGACTGCTTCCATCAAGGTTTCATCCTTTTTAATCATGAAGCATATCTCGGTTGAGTATTTCTCAACAATTTGTTTAGGAACCCTCTCTCTAGATTTCATAGCCTTCTGGAATGCCTTGAAGTACCCCAAAACTTATCATCTCGCTGACTACCCAGAGTAGCAATAGATTATTTCAGTTGTCTTCCTACCAAGAGTTTCATTAATGAAAAATAACATCAAATAAACAATAAGATTCCCATACTAGAATGTCCCCTTTTTCTCTCCTTTGATCTTCCCTAGGTTAATTAACAACTCATCTAACATCCATCCACAATGATCTAACTTTTCATTTTCCCTCATGATCTTATGTGCAACATAAATGCAAGAGCTAGAAATAGAATTAAGATGATTGAATTGAGTTACCTTATATCCAATAATCATGCTACTGAATCTGATGTCTCTGTCAGTGATAGTGCTAACCCTCATCGATTGTCAGTCTGAAGTTGCATCAGTGAGTTTGTTAACCTAATCATTAGAAATATTTTTCTCTGGATGCTGACCAATCTGCAGCAAATTGATGATGATCTTAATGGCCTCCTTTTAAATCTTATAAGGTTTTTCCAACTAGATGAATTATCCATGCACTCTACTCAATACATGTCTGATGATCTCATCTTCAAATTCGGGAATATCCATAATGCTAGTAAACCCTAGATCCTAAATGTGCTGATACTCGGGCTTGATCTTTCCATAATCTCCCATTAACTCGCTCATATACATGCTTTTGATGTCAGTGGTACCTAGATCCTCAATGTGGCAGTGAATGTATACTTTGACATCTTCCACATATACAACTCCTCCTAGAACACGGGAAAATGTGCCAACCGAATCATCCAAGGTGGCAATATACAAACATTGCTTGAAAGTCAGCCTAGGACGATACTTAACCTAAAAAACAATAGGATTTGCAATAAAAGTAGGTGCAGAGGATGATCCTGCTTCCATGATGAAAGATAATATCGATAAGTACCTGAGAAATAGTTGTCGGTGAAACCCTAAAGAACTCTTCTGATCGCTAGTGGAATTGTTGAAGAAGATATCGATCGCACTGAATCACCTTAGACTCGCTCTTAATCGCTCTTAATCACTTTAAATGCAAAGGTGATAAAAAATGAAGTGGATTTAACCTTTTAACCTCCAAGAAACCCCAATCCGTCATTGATATGAATGACTTCCGATAAAAGATACCAGATCTCGGTCAAACATCTCCATCCCAGAGAAGCATTTCCAATGTTTGGAACATCCTCTAGAACCTCTTCCCGAGGCTTAAGCAATATGTTCATGAGATTTTCCTACTCCTAAGGCATCTGCCTCAGTTACCGAATGAGCTTCCTACTGGTGGAGTAATCAGAGCATTTCCATTTGTTGATTGATCATCTGACTTCTTGACCCATTTCTTGATATGACCTTGCCAGATTTAATTGAACTTCTCTTTCCCTTTATCATTTGATCCATCATTGTTAACTGGTAGATTTTTGTTTCTACAGAACTTAGCTATGTGTCCAATCTTGTTGCATGCATAGCATGTAACATTGTTCTTTTGAATTGCTTTGCTAAAACTGGTATAATTTCTTGACCTACACTGATTAGCCATATGCCCAAATTTTCCACATGCATAACATTTTACATTAATTGTGATATCTTTTGTCTTATAACCATACTTATTGCATTTAGAACATTGACCGAGAGTAGAATTATAGTTCTGATTTCCTCTATTTCTACATTGCCTAGCCATGTGACCAAATTTATTACAAACAAAGCATCTACCATTTAAATTTGTAAGCATTAAGATGCCTTACCGGTGTTTCTGGTTATGATCTTCATTTGCAGTACTGGAGCTCTAACCTTGTTCAAATCCAAGTCCACTGGAATCTCCATTTTGTATTTGAATTTTCAATAACTCATCAAGTTGTGATGAACTAACCATGAATTTGTCCTTATACTCACTTGCAATAGACAGATCATCTCTTAGGATTATTTTTTATCTTTCTAGTTCTTGTTCATTGCTTTGGGATTGTACTAAATCAGTTCTCAACATATCATTTTTATGAACCAACCGAATTCATTATTTAGATCTATCTTTTAGAGATCTCCCAAGATTTTCTTCACTCTTCTTTTGGTCTTCAATCTCCTTTCACATCCTCAAAGTTAGGGCTTGAATTTCATTCATCATGACCATATTCTCTTGACTTAGCTTCTGACATCTTTCATTAAGGGCATCTTTCTCATCATTATCTTAATTTTGTAGAAGTTCCTTCCTCCTAGCTTGAATAGATGACAACCTCTCATGTAGGATAAGAATGAATTCCTTATCATAATTCAATTCATCTTGTAGCTTCAAGTTCTTCATCCTTTCAGTATCATAATATTCAAGTGCTACATCGGGATTCTTCTCCAAACTCATATCCATGGATTCTGGATATAGGATCTTCCTCGAGCTGCTAAACTTCCTCTGAGGCACAAGGCTCCGATATCAATTATTAGAATCCAAGAAAACTAAGAGGGGGGGGGGGTGAATCAGTGTTCTACCAAAATATTCAATTTTAACCTTATTATAACATGCATTCACCAACTAGTAAATCAGTACATATAAGATTGAAAGAAGTAAAGAAATCAATAAGACAATCACACAAATGAATACAATAACACAGAGAATTATACGAGGAAAATATCAAAGAGGAAAAACCACGGTGGGATTTGTGACCCACAATATCAATCCACTGGCCATATGAAGACATATTACAAAATATGGGGGCCTGCACATGCAAGAAGGCTTACAGCCTAGACCACACTGCTCAACACAAAACGAGCCTCACTGACTACATAAAAATCCAGACTACAATCTGAAAGAGAGAATGAATTGCAAAGATAACATCTCCTATGCCTGAGTACAGTTTCGATTAAGCTCTATTTATTTCAGTTCTGAAACCCTAAACCCTTACTAGAATAACCTCTTACATAAATGACATTCCTCACATTAAAATTATCTTTCTCTCACTCACATTACATTCCATATCACAAAATGATCTAATCAACTAGCCTATATACCCTTGCAATCCTTCATGCCTTATGTCAGCTTACATAGATAATTATAAAATGAATATACATGTCGGCTCAATTACATATATACATAAATATCAAAATTAAATGTCGATTGCCGAATCTTCTAGAATAATGTCGGCCTCCTATACTAGTATCCTGAATGTAAGTCATGTCGGCTTACAATACCAGTACCCAAAGAATCCTTCCTACTGGTGAAGAAACATGCCGGTGCTGGTGCCAGTGAAGTATCTATCGGTAAACAACCAAACCAAAGTATGAAAGCCAGAACATGTTGCCATCAATGACAACATATTGAAACCAATCAAATGAGTGTCAATTGCCAATAGGTCATAGGTTTATTTTTCTATTTCCAGAACTCCTTTCCTAGTATCGGTGATATACAATGGTCAGAAGGTACACCAACAATGTTATAAATCAATAACCACATCAGAATGATCGGTAATTAGTTTACAAAGGTAATTTGGGGATATTTTAAAGACTTTCAAAAGAGGATACACTAAAGAGAAAGGATATGTTGGACACAATGGATCATTGAGAGGGGGGTAAATCGGTGATTTAAACACTTTTTCTTCAACAAGGATATACCAGTACTACATAAAACAAACAAAGTGCTAACCGACAACTCAAACCATGCAAACTAAGTGTGTGAAAGGATTTTATATAACATAAACATAACTCATACACAAGAATGCATCACACAACACTAGATATACAAGGAAAAACCAATGTAGGAAAAACCTCAATGAGAATAGCTGCTGCAGATCTTCTGCTCCGATACAACCTCACAATGTACAAGATTTGATTATAATTTTAGGGTACCAACCCCTAATTTACGAGCACAGACTCAAAGGAGCACCAACCCCTAAATAATATATAGGCTACAACCTAAAGGAGCTACAACCCCTACACTAAGAACCTACTTAGTGAAAACAATATGAAGATTCAAATACAAAAATAACTTCCCTGTTGCAAATGAGGTTTTGCAACCCTTCAATACACTGCTCTACTGGTTTCAATCTTACAGGTCTATAAAACCTCCACACTCACTACAACACTACCTTTATGCTGGTCATTCCTCTGTTAAAAACTTCCCTTCCTTTGTCTAATGGATTCACCTCACACTTTGACAGGTTTTGTTTCTATCGGTTGTTCTCTACTGGTTCACACACCTTGCCGGTTTCTCCTTCAATACACAATCACTTGATATTTTCCTTGTTTTTCACTTAAACAATCTTTTTTTATCTCTCTTTCATTCACCAGCATAGTCACATATCAATCCGCAACAACAACCTTATCAATTTTAGACTTGTTTATCCGGCCAAAAACACATTCAAACATCAGGCAGTTAAGGATTCCTTCCTTTGACCAAATCTGAATCAAATCTTGTTTGATCCACCTTGGATCAATCACCTATGATAGGGAGATGCATCTATACACATTTTTCCATTCATCCAATGCATGTTTTCTAAAAATAGCAAACATTACCCTGCTTTACGGCCTTGATCTTGGTCGACCTCACCTTATCCAACTATTTCTGACTGGAGGTCAATTTTCAATTGGATTTCATTCTCTGATCACCATGCCAACAACTACCTGGTCATTCTCTGTCATCCATTCAACCTCAAGCCACAACAATCAGATAAAATCCCGTGATTTTTGGATTTGTCATTTAATGACCACCAACTGCATGGACAACCATGTGGATGAACATTTTATCAACCTCAACATGTTTTCCCCCTCAACTCCCCATGGCACACATTGGCATACTTTCAACTCACCGACTAAGAGTTGGTTCCACCTTGAACATCCCTACCGGTATAAACCCTTCTATCGGTATAGACCTTTACTGGTATGCCAAACACAAGATGACCATTGTTATCAACATTACAAAATATTGATAGTTCATCTAATCTTTTAGTATGTCTTCATGTCACTCATTCAATTCAGCTCACCGTGTGTTGTTGTGATTCATGTAACATTCCACCTCTTCATCACAAACAAATAGCCAGCCTTCATACCAGTTTACCAGTTTAGGCCTTACTGGTTAATACTCAGGCATGCCAACTCAATCCTGCATCTCACCTTATACTGGTGATATCATTTGTCAACACATAATCATACTTCTCTTATTTATGCCAGTTCAAACTTCTTCATACCAGGTTGACACACCCTACCAGTAGCTTGCAATACTGGTTGACATCATTGACAACTTAATGCCAACAATCTCCCCCTTTGGCATTGATGTCAACATTTTATGTTCTGGTTTCTCTCCCCCTTTGATAATAATGGCAAAGGGAACCTTAGTCTAACACCAATCATACTTCTAGATTCTACCCATAATCTCTCCCTTGTCTACATCCGATTAAGACACACTCTCTCCCTGTGTCCATGCTTCATGATTCAAGAGTCATACGATAGTAAAAATTGTTGACTCTCCCTCAACCATACATCCTCCTACACATTTAAGTGTTGTCAAATGATGGAACAACTCCCATCTTTTGTCTCATTACTCAAATGGGCCCAAAGGAAGTGACTTGGCAAATATGTTAGCAATCTGCTCACCAGTTGGAACATATTTGACTATGACCTCCTTGTCTGCTACCTTCTCCCTCAAGAAGTGATACTTGATTGCAATGTGTTTTGTTCTTGAGTGCATTACTATATTCTTGGATATGATTGCACTTGAGTTATCACATTGGTTTGGAATAGGTTTCGGTATCTCCACCTATATGTCTTTCAGTGTCTGCTTCATCCACAATACCTGTGAACAACATGTAGCAGTTGTTATATACTCCGCCTCAACAGTAGATAATGACACTAAATCTTGCTTCTTGTTGTGCCATGATACTAACCAGTCTCCTAAGTAGAAAGAACCTCCACTTTTACCCTTCTGGTCATCTATACTTCCTGCCCAATTTGCATTAGTATAAGCTTGCAAAGAGAAGTATCCTTTCTTTGGATACCACAGGCCACAACTGATAGTTCCTTGTAGATACCTGAAGATTCTCCTGACTCCATTTAAGTGAGACTATTTAGGAGCAGCTTGGAATCTTGCTACCATGAAAACAACTTGTACAATATATGTTCTAGATGCAGTTAGATATAAGAGACTACCAATCATAGACCTATACAGTGTTTTCTCAACTTCTAGTGACACGTCTAGTTTTCTCAACTTACAACTGGTAACCATGGGATTACTTACCGATTTTATATCCTCCATTTGAAATTTCTACAACATGTCTTTAACATATTTGGTTTGTGAGATGAAAATTCCTTTCTCCTACTATGAGATCTACAAACCAAGAAAATGGGACAACTCACCCAGCATGGACATCTGAAATTTTGTCTTCATCTAATCTGAAAATTCTTTCCACATGATGTCCTTGTCTCTACCAAAGATAATATCATCCACATATACAACAACTATAATCATATGATCTCCATTTACCTTGACATACAAGTTACTGTCTGCATTCCCTTTCTAGAGTCCTTGTTCCTTCAAGTATTTATCCAACTAAGAATACCATGCTCTGGGTGCCTGCTTCAAGCCATATAAGGGTTTCTTCAACCAACATGCAAAAATCTCATCATCATGTAAAATATAACCCTCTGGTTGTTCCATATACACCTCTTCTTCAGGGTTACCATTCAAAAATGCAGATTTGACATCCATTTGGTAGACCTTGTAACCTTTATAAGCAAAGAAAGCTAAAAATATTCTTATTGCCTCTAACCTAGCAACCGGTGCAAAGGTTTCTTTTAAGTAAATACCTTCCACTTGTTGGGATCCAAGAACACTAAGACGGGGCAGGGGGGGAGGGGGGGTGAATCAGTGTTCTGTCGGTACAATAAGGTTTTATCCTTTTATACCATACACATATAAATCAGTAAACAAATTAACCTATAAATTGAAGCAAATAAACCATCCACATGAATTAACACCATAACACATAGAATTTATACATGGAAAACCTCAAAGAGGAAAAAAAATGGTGGGATTTGTGACCCTCAATATTAGTTCGCTAGCCATATGAAAGGATATTACATATAATGGGGGCATGCACATGCAGGAAGGCACACTGCTCATCACTAAAGAGTCTCACTGACTACAAGCTTCTATTGAAGTAAGACAATGAAAATGAACTCACAAAATGCATTTGCTATGCCAAATAGAGTTCTGGTTCTAGCTCTGCTCTGTACCGGTTCATAAACCCTAAACACTACTATCGGTATTTCTTCTCCTCCAAGAATGCTTTCCAAACTATCTATAGATCATTGCATGATATAACATTCACATACAAATGATCTACATTCATATACTTCTCCTTATCGAGTTCTGCTATGTTCTCCTATGTCACACCTATTCAAAATGACCTAGGAGACTGACCTATATACCCATTAAAAACAATATGCCTTATGTCGGCTTACAATACATTACAAAAGATATTCAATGTCGGCCTCAACAATAATTACAAAATGATTTTCTAAATAAATCTTCCTTGATGTCATCTTCCTTGAGGTACTTGATGTTGGTTATAATGTCGGTGTTGATGCTGGTGTAACCCTGGATACTCCAATGTCGGTGTCTATCGGTAAATGCCTCTTAATGCCGATATATAACTTCCATCTGATCTCGTTGCCATAAATGACAACAAAATGAATTCAATGAGTGTCAATTTCCAACAATCTCCCCCTTTGGCATTGATGGCAACACTCATGTGAAAAATGGATTCCCTGTCGGTTCAACTGAAATATGCTCCCCCTGAGCAATACACTCCTTAGATTTTGATGTCCTTCCCATATGTTCCTGTCTGATATTTCTCTGATGTTTTTTACATATATACACTCCCCCTTTGGCATCATTGCCAAATACTGGTGAAAGAATTGAAAGAATTCAGAACAAAAGAATGAATAAATATTGTTTGTTTTACCAGAGCTTGACTAACTTCAAAAAATTTGGGTAAGCCTTGTCCAACAACTGTAGGTATGTATCCCAACCGGTTTTGAAAGTTTCACATATGGATGTGAGTCCACTTAGTAAGTGTGTCAGTGTTTCCTTCTCTTTGATTTCTGTCGGTGTGGGTTTAGCAATCATGTCCATACACTCTCTTTTATGTACACCCAGTGAATCCAATCTAGGACTCACCAATCCACTAAGAATCCTTGCTCTACAAATGATTTTATCTCTCTCCTTCTCAAAAGAAAAAAATTGGTTCTCCAAGGACAAAATTTATCCATCAACAGATGTTGTCAGTGCAGTTAATCCATCAAAAGAATTGGCAATGCTAGCTACCTTATCATGTAATTCCTTTAATCTGCTATCTACATTTGTTGTAAGAATTTCTATGTTACAATAGACCCTATAGATATTTGTACATTGCTTCAAAAAATTCTCAATAAGAATGAGTTTATCTTAAATTTTCTTTTTCTCTGTTTCAATGATCTTGTTAAAGGAGGCTTTCTCAGCCACAATAAATATTTCTAATGGCTGTCAATCTAATATTTGCTACTGTGATTGAATATTGTTAGATATGTACTCAATTAATGCCTTAAGCTTTCCAGAAGGGCTTGTTTCATTCTCAATCTGACAATTAGGGATTAATTTATGTAACACTGTAACTGATTGGTCTATTATTCCCTTATCTGCAGATCCCTCCTTTAATAGTTTCTAAGTAGCAATCATCATTAACTCAGTTGGACTCATCTTAGTGACTGGTTTATTCTCAACTTGACAAGTGTCAATTTACAAAACCTTTGTCAGGGAATCAATATGAATTGTCGGTGTAGACTCAATTCCCTTTACCTTATCTTCTTTAGCACCGATGGCTTCACCACTTGGTGCAATGACAATTATTGCCGATGGAGTATTATCAATAATATTCACAGTGTCCTATACATTGCCTTGCTCAAAAATAGTTTGTGTCGGTATAGACTGTTCCTTTACTGTCGGTTGTGTTTGTATATCTTGTAATTGGTTTTCTCTTTTCTATAGGATTCCTTGCCGGAGGTGGTGGTACAATAGGTTTAGTTGCATTTTTAACAAGTCTACTCCTAGGATCCACCTTCTTCTTCTCTACTGGTGGTTAATCTAATTTCTTCCTTTGTACCCTTCTGAAAGCTAGAGGTTCATTGCCCTCAGGGTTAGAATCAAAAGTAATGGTAGAAATGTAAGCTTCAAGATTCTTTACTTCAGCAGTACTAGCCACTGTTGGTTCTACTACTGTTTTAGATATAGAACCCAGTTAAGTGTCTATCTTATGAATTGCATCATGTATATATATATAAACATCTTGTCTATTTTCTTCTCCCTTCTCTTCTTGTTGAAGCCATTTTTTGTTAGATAATTGATTAATCCCAAAGACACTGAGAGGGGGGGTGAATCAGTGTCTGACCGGTAAATGAAATATTTAAACTTATTTACAATTTTGTAACTGAGATTAATATGCCGGTAAGGAAACAATAATGTAGTAAAGAGAAATAAAGGAATGAACATCAATGCACACCATAACACAAATATTTTGGCGAGGAAACCCAGTAAGGGAAAAACCTTAGTGGGATTTGTGACCTACAATATTTACTCACTGGCCATATGAATAAATATTACTAGTACATAAGTGGCCTACACATGCAGGAAAACAAACTTCCTAGAGCTCACTGCTTAATAACAAAAGTGGAGTCTCACTGACTACATCATATTGATGTAAACATAAAAATGAACTCTTACAACTTGCATCAAAATGATGGATGAGTTCGTTGTTGTGCTTTGTCTGATTCCTATTCTCCCTCTGCCAAAAACCCTAGCTAGTATATTGTCAAATGATTCTTCTTATACAGAAAAGTATTCACTCTTCTCTACTTCTTATTCGGTCCAAAATGAATACATCAAAATGCATATACAACTATTCGCTATCATATCCTATATGTCTCTATCTTATTCCATATTATCGCTTACTTATTTTTAAATGACCTAGAAGAGCTCATAAATATATGAGTCTGTACAATACAACATGTTGGCCATACAATTATAATTTACATTACAATTTATTTCACATAAACAATATTTATTGTCAAGTTGGCCTGGAATGTCGGTATAATGTTCTGTCGGTGTAAACTGAATGCTGGTGTGAATAAGCCTTGTTGTATTTGTCAGTGCCAGTAGGTGAAGTCTATGAACAGTTGATCCTATGGAACCTTGTTGCCATCAATGACAACATCCACCCTTCTCATCTGAGTGTATAATGCCAACAATCTCCCCCTTTGGAATTGATGGCAACACTCATGAGAAAAAACAAAAACTGTGAATCCAAAACTGTGAGTGCTCCCCCTGAGAAAATGATCTATTCATCTTCTTTTGTGCACTTTTCTCCATGCCTTGATCAATACATTTTTCTCACTATACACTCCCCCTTTGACATCAATGACAAAGGATGTCAAAAATTTTCAAAAATTCAAAAGTTTACTTAGATCCCTAAAGTCTGTTGTGTACAATTTGGAAAATATCCGCAAGAACTAAGTTCAGAACATGCATGAACTTCGTATTGTCAGTAATTATTGTTTCTATTTGCGTGATCATTCTGGTAAGATGGTGCATTTGTTATTCCAGTGTTCTATTTCTTGGAATTGTAGCCTTTGATAGTGCATTTCGGTGAGTGATTTGATTGTCCAATCTTGGACCAAGCTTATTCTTCAACTCCCTGGATTTCATTTTCAGTCTTGCCTTTTCTTTTTCAATATTTTCAATCTTCTGCTCATGTGTAGCCATCTCCTGTTCTATGACTGATGTTAGTTCAAAAGAACCAATTATATTATCTACAATATCATCAATTTCCTTTTGATTTTTTCTGATCTGATCATCAATATCTTCTGTTAGTTGATGTGGTTTACAAGCTTCTCGATATAATTCCTTATACTCCAAAATGGTGAGTTTAATGCCGGTAGCAGTGTATCAATCTGTTGTGTACATTCCTTTATTGTTTTTCTAAATAATACCTCCTTTTCTTTATCAACTTTTTCTTGAATATTCTTCTCATTTATTTTGTCTAATGACTGAATGTTAGCAAAAATAAATTTGGACAATGTGTCCAATTTACCTATCAAGCCAATAATATGATCTACCTTGCACTCTAGTGTAATCATTTGCAAAATTGGTAGAGGATCATCAATAGTCTTAAATACCAAGGCATCACACTCCATTAGTTTCTTTATAGAATCCAATAGTACTTCTATGACAGATGTTGGTCTGAAATCCAAAATTGAAGTACTGGGAGAGGTGCTAGGTTGTGCATTATCTTTCTTGTCTTCTCCTAATTTATGTATGTCATCATTATTTATATCCTTAATAATTTCATCATTTGTATTTTTTACATTATCCTGCTGAGTGTCAACGACCTTGACCGGTGAGTCAGAGATCTCAATATTTACGGATTTTGATTTCATCTCCTCAAAAATTTATTTAGCTACAGTTTTATTTGTATCATCAATAGTTATATTATCAATATCAATATTTATAGGAGTGTCAGTGGGTTGGTCCTTACCAACTTCTGGAATAGAGGTATCATCCATTGTAATGTTGATGTCCTACGTATCAACCTTCACTGTGAATAGAACGTTTTACTAGGGGTCAACTGCATCTATTGCTTTTTCTTCCTCTGATGTATTTTCTACAGGTTGATTCTACACTTGTGCCTATGCCTCTACTACTGTCAGTGGGGTGTCCTGAGCTAGTGATGGTAAGTTATCCTTTATTGTTAAGTTAGGGACACTACCAACTTTATTCTTCCCCTTATCATCTTTTTGGTATACCTTAAAAAAAGATTTATCAACTTTTTGTCTTTCTTTTTCTTCTCTTTTCTCTTTCTCCACAAAGAAAATATCCCATTTGTCTGTTGTCTCATCTGCAATTTCCTTTGTCCTGCCGGCCATGAGGCTTACTTGCCAGTGACCACTTACAAAAATAGTTATGTTAGCCTCTACTATCAATTCATCTATTTCTTGTCTAGACTTGGTTGGATGAACAACCAACATTGCTTCAAACTTTAGTTTCTTGTCCAATTCCATGATGGACATTCTTTTTGCCTCAAGTCTTAGATATAAGTCATTAGGGAGAACATCAATAACTTCAATAAGAACTTTCTTAAATATATCTAAATACAAGATTATGCTTTCTTCAATAGTGTTCTTATCCGAATCATCAAAAGAATGATAAAACTTACTGACATTGCTGAGATTACCATCATGAGTTATTTTGTTAACGAGCTCTGTTGGGGAAAGTGTATTAGATATATTTGGTGTCGGTTCCTTCTGTGCAATCTTCTTCTTTGGACCACTAGGCTCTTTAATAGCCTATTCTTTCTTCCTAAGTGTCCTTGTCTTCTTAGGTGATGGACCAAGAGCGGGTACCGGTGGAGATTTTCTCTTCTTCCTATCCACCCTATTAAACTTCGTAGCTTTGTCACTATCAATCTCGGATGAGGTAACAATAGGGGAAACATGTGTTATCGGCTGCTGATCAGATTTTCTTTCTTTTATGCTTGTAGCAACATCACTCAATTGTTCAAGTTTCAATGTTCCCTTGGTAACATTTTTTGACAAATTTTGAAGCATGTTTCAATGTTTTATCCCTTTTCTTTCTTTGCTTCAGAATAGCAACATCTTTCTGTATGGTTTCAATAGTGCCAAAGAACTTATCAGTAGGTTCCAATGGGGCATCTAGAAGTCTCTTGGCATAAGTTTCCAAAATGTTGGTGTCCACTTCATATCCCATTTCTGTTACCCAAACAATTCTAGGTGTGACAACCTCCATCCATGTTTCATCTCTCTTTATAACAAAGCATATCAATTTATCATACTTATCAACAATACTCTGAGGGATTCTTTCCCTTTGCTTCATTTTTTCTTGAAATTTTTTGAAGTATCCCCATACCTGCTTGTTTCTCTCTGAACCCATGCTGGAAATTAACTCCTTAATCTATTTTCCAACAAAAACATCATAGGCAAAGTCTCTATGGCTTATGTCGGGAATCTCCTTCAAGAAGTATAGCATCAAACATATAATTAAATTCCCAAATTTGAATGTTCCCTTTTTATCACCCTTGATTTTGTCCAAGTCATCTATCAATTCATCTTTTAACCATTCACAAAGATCAATTTTTGCATTATTCTTTACAATTTCATAAGCACTGTGAATACATAGAATGGAAACATAATTCAACCTATTTGTATGTGCAACCTTATAACCAATAACCATGCTAGCATATTTAACATTGTCATCATTTATGTCACTTACCCTGAGTGATTTGTTATCAGATGTAGCACCGGTTAGATCCATAACATCTTTGTTTGGAATTTTCTTCTTCTTCTCAGGCCTTGAGCCAGTAGAGGGTAAACCTGTAACAACTTTAATGGCTTTCCTGGCAATTTTGAAGATGGATTCAAGCCATAAGAATTCACTGTGAACTCTACTTAGAACATATCAGATAATTTCATCTTTGAATTCAGTCATATAAAGGATATCTACGAACCCTAAATATTCCATAATCTTATGTTCAGGATTGATTACACCTTGGTTGTTTGTGATGACTTTCATAAACATGTTCTTCATCTCCTCAGACCCTAAATCTTCAATATTATAGTGAATGTATGCCCTAGGGTCTTCTGCGAATGCAACTCCCTTCAAAAATTTTGAAAATGCTCCAACAGAGTCGTCCACCTTAGCTATCTTAGGAATTATCTTAAAAACTAGCCTAGGATGTTTTCTATTCTCCACAACATTAGGGTTTGCTATGAATTCAGGAATGAAAGATGAAGAAGCCATGACGCAAAATAAATACCTTTTTTTGGTTGAATGCAAGTGAAAACCTTGGATGCCCTAGAAAATCTTTACTGCTTCACTTCTTGAATGTTGTTTCTCTACTTCTGTGCTCTTCAAGTACTTGAATGCTTGGTGAGTCAAAATGAGAAATTTCAATGCTTTATAGCTAAAAAGTTAACTAACAACCGCATTAAATGCTTCATCGGTTTAGTGAATCTCCATTGTAACTCAACATGTGTGCCGGTAAATAAGGATTATGACTTTCTTACCATCATCTGAGGGGAAAAATGCCATATCTTCAATTAGTTGCCTTACCCCTAAGGATTATTCCTTAGTTCAATGAAGAATTTCCTATCGGTGCAGAGCCAGATTCATCATTTCTCTAATCTATCTTCTTGACCGATTGTTTAGAGAATTCTTGCTTGATTGCATTCACCTTTTCCTTGCCTTTGTCATTAGATCCTCTATTGTTTACCAGTACATTCTTGCTTCTACAAAATATTATAATATGCCCAATTTTGTTGCATGCATAACAAGTTACATTGTTTCTTTGAATAGCTTTTCCATAACCTTTCCCAGTTTGAGTTCTGCATTGATTAGATAGATGTCCAAATCTACCACAAGAATGACATTTTACATTCATTATGCAATTACTTGACTTATGACCATATTTATTGCATTTGAAACATTGACCGGTAAATGAGTTTGTATTTTGATTATTCCTATATCTACATTGATTTGCTCTATGACCAAGTTTGTTGCAATTAAAACATTTGCTAGTGAATTTGTAAGCATTGGGTTGCCTTACCGGTTTGCTGTGATCATGATTATTTGCAGTTCCAAAACTTTCTCCATGTTCAAATCCAAGTCCAACTGTATCTCCATCAGATCTTTGATTCTTTAGCATATCATCAAGCTTGGCTGAGCTCTTTTTGAATTTGTCTTTGTGTTCATTTGCAGTGACCAACTCACTTTCCAAAGTGATAACTTATCTCATAAGTTCCTCTTTGTCATGTTGCATCTGAATCAACTCTGTTTTAAGCATATCATTTTCATGACTAAGCCTTATATATTCATTTGATCTTTCATTAAGTTGTCTGGTCAAATCTTCCTAATTATTCTTTCTATCTTCAATATCCTTAGATAGTCTCATGGCTAAATCTTACATCTCATTCTTCATGTTACTATTCTCTTGTCTCGGTTTATCTATAATATCTTTGAGAGTTTCTTTTTCTTCATCATCTTGTTTTTTCATTTTCTCACACAATTCTTTTCTCTTATTATGTGCCATGATCAAGTTTTCTTGAAGTGCTTTGATGAATCCTTGAGCAGATCTAAGTTCTTCTAGTTTGATATTCTTTATTTTTTCTACATCAAAATCTTCAAGAGCCACTTCCAACTATTGTCTCAAATTTTCCATGGGTACCGATTTCAGAATCTTCCTCAAGATGTTAGGCTTCTGCAGATAGAGGACTAGGCTCTGATACCAATTGTTAGATAATTGATTAATCCCAAAGACACTGAGAGGGGGGGTGAATCAGTGTCTGACTGGTAAATGAAAGATTTAAACTTATTTACAATTCTGTAACTGAGATTAATATGTTGATAAGAAAACAATAATGCAGTAAAGGGAAATAAAGGAATGAACATCAATGCACAACATGACACATATTTTGGCGAGAAAACCCGGTAAGGGAAAAACCTTGGTGGAATTTGTGACCCACAATATTTACTCATTGGCCATATGAATAAATATTACTAGTACATAAGGGGCCTACACATGCAGGAAGGCCAACTACTTAGAGCTCACTGCTCAACAAAAAAAGTGGAGTCTCACTGACTACAACATCATACTGATGTAAACATAAAAATGAACTCTTACAACTTGCATCAAAATGTTGGATGAGTTCATTGTTGTGCTCTATCTAATACCGGTTCTGCCTCTACCAAAAACCCTAGCCGGTATGTTCTCAAATGATTCTGCTTATATAGAATAGTCTTCGCTCTTCTCTACTTCGTATTCTCTCAAAAATGAATACATCAAAATGCATATACAACTATTCTCTATCATATCCTATATGTCTCTATCTTATTTCATATTATCGCTTACTTCTTTTTAAATGACCTACAAGAGCTCATAAATATATGAGTCTTTACAATACAACATGTCAACCATACAATTATAATTTATATTACAATTTATTTCACATAAACAATATTTATTGTCAAGTCGGTCTGGAATGTCGGTATAATCTTTTGTCTGTGTAAACTAGATGCTGGTGTGAATAAGCCTTGTTGTATCTACCGATGTTGGTAGGTGAAGTCTATGGCTGGTTGATCCTAAGGAACCTTGTTTCCATCAATGACAACATCCACCCTTCTCATCTGAGTGTATAATGCCAACAATTTTGACTTCAAGGGCCTTCTCTTCTGCCATGCCAAAATGCTCTATTTTGTCATCCAATGGGGCATCTAGCAACATTTTTGCATAGAGGTCCAGAATGTTATCATCCACCTCAAATATAAGTTTTGTAACCCATATGGTCCTTGGTTTAACTACTTCCATGAGGGTTTCATTGGTCTTCACCATGAAACAAATATCAGTGGAGTACTTTTCCACAATGTTCTTTGATAACCTCTCCCTCTTCCTCATGTTTTCTTGGAATGTTTTGAAATAACCCCAAAGTTTCTCATCTCTTCCGGTACCAAGACCAATAATTGCTTCCTTGATTTGCATACCTACCGGTATGTCATGAGCCCAACGCTTCTTCCCTAGACTGGGTAGCTCATTCAGGAAGTAAAGCATTAAACAAACAATCAAATTTTTGTATCTAAAAGTTCCTTTCTTAACTCTTTTGATCTTTCCAAGGCTCAACATCAATTCACTCCTCTACCATTCACATAAATCATATTTTGCATTATTCCTCAGCATCTGATATGCAGCATGAATGCAAGAACTAGCAACATAATTCAATCGATTAGATTGAGTTACCTTATAACCTATTATCATTCTTGCAAATTTCACATCAGTGTCGCTGATTGTGTTGATCCTCATTGATCTGCTATCAGGAGTTGCAGTGGTGAGTTTCTCAATCTCAGTGTTGGAAATTTTCTTGCCAGGTTCTTGTCCAACTTTGGGTAAGTCCATGACTGCTTGAATAGCCTCCTTGGTGATCATGTAAGGCTAATCCAACCAGATGAACTCATTGTGAACCCTACTCAGAACATATCTGATGACCTCATCTTTGAATTTCAATATATACAGAATAGTGGTTAACCCTAGATCCTCAATTGCTTTGTATTACAGCTTGATTGTTCTAGAGCTACCCAATATCATGGATTGATACATGCTTTTAATTTCCTCTGTGCCTAGATCCTCTAAGGTGCAATGAATGTATGCCCTCACATCTTCAACATACATCACGTCGTCAGGAACCCTAGAAAATTCTCCTAGAGAGTCTTCTCTCTTAGCAATCAGGGGAACCTCCTTGAATACGGGCCTCAGCCTATCCTTAACTTCAATAATGGTTGGATTTGCAATAAAAGTAGGAGCTGAAGATCCAGATGCCATTTTTGAAGAATAATTGAAAGTGAACGCCGGTGGAAGATTTAGTTCTTCTTAGATAACTTCTTGAAATCCTTTCAGAATGCCTTTGCTCGCTCTTAATTTTCCTGAAATTATCCCTTACTTCGCTTTGAATGCTTGAATGCAGGATGAGTGAAAATGAATTCACTTTCCCCTTTTATCAGCAAATAAAACCCTAATCTTTCCTTGTCATAAATGCTTTGTGATGTACCCTACCAGATGCCAGTTTCATAGTCTTATGTCAGGTGAACCTTCAACAATGATGAACTCAACTCTCCAAATCTCTTCTAATCTCCTTCAAGGGAATAAGAAATATTTTCAATGAATTTACCAACCCCTAAGGCCTATGCCTCAATTACCGATGGAATTTCCTGCCGATGCAGGAATGCTCTATTCTACTAGTGGAGTTACCAATGTTTTTGCATTTCCACTTGGTTCTTTAGACTTTCTAGCCCATCTCTTGGTGTGATCTTGTTTTATTTCATCTACCTTCTACTTTCTTTTCACATTATCTTTATCATTTCTAATCAGTTGAGTCTTGCTTCTGCAATACTAAGCAATATGACCTATATTGTTGCATGCATAACATGTAACATTGTTCTTTTTGAATTTCTTTAACATATTCAGTGTCATTCCTTGACCTATAATGTTATAAAAATGTCTGAACTTTCCACATGCATGATATTTAACATTCATTCTACAATATTTTGATCTATGACCATATTTCTTGCAATTTGAGCATTGACCGGGAACATAATTGTAGTTTTGATTTGCTTTATTTCTACATTGTTTAGCCATATGCCCAAATTTATTTCAAACAAAACATCTACCATTGAAATTATAAGAATTAGATTGCCTTATTAGTTTCCTCTAGTCTGATGAGTTCTACATACCAGTTGTCTGATCTTTATTTGCAGTACCGAAGCTTTCACCTTGTACAAATCCAAGTCCTTGAGAATCATCAATCTACCTTTGTCTTTTCAATAAGTCATCCAACTATGCAACACTAATTTTGAATTTTTTTTATACTCACTTGCAGTAGTTAGATCGGCTCTTAGAGTAGTTATTTGTTTTTCAAGCTCTTGTTCATTATTCTGGGAGTGTGCCAAATCATTTTTTAATAGATTATTCTCATGAGTCAATCTACCACATTCATCAAATTTGTTCTTCAGAGATATAACAAGATTATCTTCCTTCTTCTTTCTATCCTTAATATCTTTTGATAACCTCATAGTCAGATCTTGCATTTCATTTTTCATGAGAATGTTTGCTTGAATTTGTTTCTGACATTGTTCCTTAAGTGCATTCTTCTCCTCGTCATTGGGGTTTTGCAAAAGTTCCTTTCTCTAGGCTTGAGCAAATGATAACCCTTCTTGCAGGATAAGAATGAATTCATTTGCAGAATTCAATTCATCTTGCAATTTCAAGTTCTTCATCCTTTCAGCATCATAATCCTCAAGAGCCATCTCAAGTTGTTTTTCCATAGCCATGTTCAAAGATTCCAGTTTCAAGAACTTCCTTAAGATGTTAAACTTCTTCTAAGGTACCAGGCTCTGATACCAATTGTTGGGATCCAAGAACACTGAGAGGGTGGGTGAATTAGTGTTCTGCCGGTACAATAAGATTTTATCCTTTTATACCATACATATATAAACTGGTAAAACAAATAAACATATAACTTGAAGCAAATAAACCATCCACATGAATAAACACCATAACACATAGAATTTATATGTGGAAAACCTCAAAGAGGAAAAACCATGGTTGGATTTGTGACCCACAATATCAGTTCACTGGCCATATGAAAGGATATTACATATAATGGGGGCCTGCACATGCTGGAAGGCACACTTCCTAGAGCATATTTCTCATCACTAAAGAGTCTCACTGACTACAAGCTTTTGCTGAAGTAAGACAATGAAAATGAACTCACAAAATGTATCTGCTATGCCAAATAGAGTTTTAGTTCTAGCTCTACTCTGTACCAGTTCATAAACCCTGAACAATACTACTGGTATTTCTTCTCCTCCAAGAATGCTTTCTAAACTATCTATAGATCATTGCATGATATAACATTCACATATAGATGATCTACATACATATACTTCACATTATCCAGTTCTACTATGTTCTCCTATGTCACACCTATTCAAAATAACCTAGCAGACTAACCTATATACCCATTACAAACAATATGCCTTATGTCGGCTTACAATACATTACAAAAGATATTCAATGTCGGCCTCGACAATAATTACAAAATGATTTTCTAAATAAATCTTCCTTGATGTCAGTTTCCTTGACGTACTTGATGTCGGTGTTAGTGCCAATGTCGATGTAACCCTGGATACTCCAATGCCGGTGTTTGTCGACAAATGCCTCATAATGCAGGTATATAAATTACATCTGATCTTTTTCCCATCAATGACAATAAAATGAATTTGATGAGTGTCAATGGCCAACACCATGTGAGCATACCCTTTGCAAACTAACCTTGCTTTATGTCAGATTATTTTGCCTTCTTCATTCATCTTGTTTCGGTAGACCCACTTGGTACCTATGACATTCTTGTCTGCTAGACTAGGAACAAGTTCCCATGTTTTATTTTTCTCAATTTGTTTCATCTCTTCATCCATGGCATCTATCCATTTTTCACTTTTGCTAGCTTCATCAAAAGTTTTGGACTGAAGTTCTGTCATGAGGCAGAAATTTACCTGCTCATCATTCTAGGCTAGTCTCCTTCTGGTCTGCACACCTTCATTTTTATCTCCTATGATTTATTCTTCTGAATGGTTCTTCTACACATACTGGTTGGATTTATTACTTGGTGCTTCTTCTACTCGTCCATTGTCAAATTGATCTTTATGCTCATTATCTGAAACATCATTATAGGGTGTTGGTGTAGATTCTTTCTTATGTAGGTCTTCATCTATTCTCACATTTATACTATCAACCATTTTTCTCAATTTCTTGTCGTAGCATTTGTAGGCTTTTCTATTGGTTGAATAACCCAAGAAGATTCCTTCATCACTCCTAGAATCAAAACTTCCTAATCCATCAACATATCTCTTAATGAAACACTTACTTCCAAACACTCTAAAATGTTTGTGTGATGGTTTCTGGTCATTCCATAACTCATAAGGAGTCATTCTACTATTCACTCTTAGTTGTACCCAATTTAATGTATAGACAATAGTATGAACCAATTCCTTCCAATATGTATCCGGTATGCTAGCCTCATTCAACATTGTTCTAGCCATTTCCTTTACTATCCTATTCTTCCTTTCTACCACACCATTCTATTGTGGTGTTCTTGCTGCTAAATACTATCTCCAGATTCCATGTTTCTCACAGTAGTCAACAAATTCATTTGAAGAATACTCTCCACCCCGATCTGATCTTAAACACTTTAACTGATGTCCATTGTCATTTTCAACCATCCTTCTAAAAATCTTGAATCTTTCAAATTCCTATGATTTTTCATGAAAAAATGTCACCCAAGTCATCCTGGAGTAGTCATCAATAAATATCATGAAGTATCTCTCACCGGTCAGAGCCCTTGTCCTTGTTGGTCCACACAAATTTGTATGTACTAACTCCAGAGGTCTTGAGGTATTATACTCTTTTTTTTTGCAACTCACTTTGATTTTCTTGCCTCTGATGCATTCATCACAAAAAGTACTTGTTGGTTTAGTTATTTGTGAAATATTTCTCACATACCAGTTTTTACTTATCTTTACCAGATTATCAAAATTCACATGACCTAATCTCCGATGCCACAACCAGCTTTCATCAACATGTCCCATAATTCATTGGGACTCATAGCATTCCTTCAAATTGTAGACATTACCATATGTTCTCTTTCCCTTTGTTACAAGTTGACCAGTATTCTACTTGCTTTTCTGACAACCAGTAGATTCAAATGTGAACATGTATCCTTTATCACACATATGACTTACACTTAGCAAATTATGCTTTAGTCCTTCCACATAGTACACATCATGAGCCTTGAGATTTCCATCAATATTCAATGTACCACGACCCTTAATCTTGATAAGGGATTCGTCACCAAACCGAACAGAACCACCATTTCAATCATCAAGCTTGATAAACTTTTTCTTGTCTCTGATCATGTGATTTGAGAAGCCACTATCAACTACCCACAAATTCTTCCTTTTAGCATGTAGAGCAGTTTACACAATCAAGCTTGACTCTGTCTTGTTCTTCTCCTTCTCTATCCAAACCTGTTTCTCTTCTTTCTTCTCCTCTTCTATCATCTTGTGTCCCAGTTTAGTCTTTATCTTTTGATCCGGTACTATTTTCTTTTGCTTGTTAGTTCTCAGTTTACAATGCCTTGTAACGTGACCAAAATTTTGACACTTGTAACATTTTAAATTGGCATTAAAAGATGCATCCAAAGCATTCTTGTAGGACATCTACACATTTCTCCTACTCATAACTCTTATGACCAAACTCATTACAATTATAACATGTGACATTTGTACTTTGTAATGCAGAAAATGAGTTTCTACTCTCAAAACTGGGGTTGACATTCATTTTCCTACAATCTACCATTCTATGGTCGAATTTATTACACCGGTTACAATAAACATGAAAACTGTGCTTTTGGGTCAGATTACAACCTTTTGGAGGATTCTAACACATGTTCCTAATTCAAAAGTTTTGCAACCTCTATCAAACTTAATCAAAATTGCAATGCTCTCCGCAATATTACTAACACACTATGGATCACTTTATCATTCATCTCTGATGTTACACTTTATCCATTCCCTGCTTTTATAGTCATATCTTGGTTACAATCTTGTGGGGCAACATTTCCTTTTCTCCATCGGGTTTCAGACAAGATTCAACTTTATCATCAAGGCTTCCTTCGTGATTATCCCTTCACAAACCTCCCAGGCTTCCGCATTCTTCTTCCACTTGGTTCTATACATTCAATCAAGCGGAATGCTGGGTAGCAGGGAAATTTCAACTTTTTACCATTTTCACATCATTTTGATTCTTACCTCTTCATCCAACATTGCCTTATAAATTAGATATTCTCCATAACATTCATTTGTGGGTGAAAAGGCCATCGGGATAATTGATCTTTCTTTTCTTTGAACTTTTTCCAAAGAGATCTCTTGTCCCACTATTATCTTTCCTCATCTCTTAAGATTAAAAGATTTGCTTAGCAAAAAATTTTAGTGGGTCCCCATTTCATAGCTTAAATGGGGCATGTTGTATTTGCACACAACAACTTGCCACCCTCTACTCTTAACCCAAAACCCTTTGGTTTAGACTTCAAAATGAATTCATATCTATCGTGCTTTAAGTTCTCTTGAGAATGACTATACTTTTAACCCATAGATATTAAACTCTCTCCTTGCTATGAGATTCTCTCAAGTTCCTCAAGTGTGTGCCCATGATTCATTCTTTTCTTTGAAAATCTATTAGTAAAGTAATGATTTGCCAAGTTATTATTTTATCTTTCCTCAATTTATTTTTGGCCTTTTAGATATGGCCTTACTACGGGTCAAGTGTTTATAGCTCTGGTAAGGTTATCTTTGCCATTTTTTTCTTTTTTCTTTTGCTTTTTTTGCTTGCTTCAATCGCTTTGATATAACTTTTAAGCACATTTAGAGAAAGATTTTTAGAAGCCTTTCTACTTCATATATTTGAATATAGCTTTTACTTTTGAAGCATTTTTCTTCAAACTTTTCTTTGATTTTTATAGCTTGGATGGTTTATAGTCTCGAGGATGATTCTTAATTTTCACCTTACAAATCATTATCCATTCCGATAAATCTTTCAAAGGACTCTTTACTGTTAATTTTTTGTAGAGCTTCTTGACATACCTCACTCAATCCACAATATTTAATGTCGTGTTGTTTATATTTTAACCATCTTTCGATCACTTAAGCATGCGGATAAGAGTTCACCCTAAAGAAGAAATCATTGGTTTTTACTTACTTCTAGAATGAGCAAGCTGCCTCATTTAATGCTACTTTTGGGTAACTAGACCTTGATTATTGCATATTAAGGAAATTTAATTTCTCAAGACAATTCATACGTGCAGACCGATATGACATCATCTTGTCTATTCTCTTTTTAAAATCATTGATTGCAGATTTTGTTAGCTTATCACGGGTACCTCTAAACTTCTGAACCACTTTGCACTTCAGCCTCCACCATATTATTTTCATATAGCTTGTGACTATGATGGCCTCCTTGGAGTCTAAACTTTTTCAATTTGGTACTCTTTTAAACATGTATGAAAAGACGAACATTTATATCATCATGCTTGGAGCTTCTATTTATTTTGATTCTGTAATTCTTCTTTTCATACTTCACTTTCAAATCCAACTCATGCTTCCTGTAAGCTCTCATATTTTAATTATGGCTCATGAACTCTCTGCTAATTGATTGCACTATATACTTAACTGACAACACTCACCAATTAGCCTTTTTAGGGTCTATAATCAGTCACTACCTATATCATGTGTTTATGATTCATGATATCCAAGATGCTGACCTAGTTGAAAGGGCAATAAAATGGATCTTAAGGTCTAAGTTCTTAACTTCTACTAGTAGGTGTAGAGTAAATTCAGACATTGCATCTCACTTTGTAGGTTCTCTATTGGACCTAGGAGAAGATGATGATATAGTTTTAAATTTGTGTGACCATCTACTACATCCTAACTTTGTTGGTGGGTTGGATGTGATACTTGAAGTGGATCTTTCTCGATATGGAATACCAATGCCTCAGGATATTATGGATTTCTAGGTTTCCTCTTTACCTATACATGTCTTCAAATTTCTGGGTGATTTCCACACCAACACTCTCCAAGAACAAATGGAGAAATCCCGTCAGGCCTGCCGCTACATGAAATAGTATTTTGGGTTAATTCCAAATGCTGATGGGCTTGGGAAGATTGACTTCTTGATATGGCTGATGCTCCTCAACAACTGAAAAATTCCTCTTTCCATTTTTGCCTTGCCTTTAATCTTTCTACCATCTTGGATTTTGTCTTTTTCAAATGTAAACATGTTGAAGGAACACAATGGACCACTGAGAGGTGGGTGAATTAGTGGTAATCAATAAAAACTTTTACTCCTAAAAGATATAAGATCTAATAACAATAATCATGAAGCAATGAGAAAAGGTATCAAACACATAAGAGGCACATCGCATAACACTAGATGTATGAGGAAAACCCAATATGGGAAAAACCCCAGTGAGAATAGTTGCTAGAGTCTACTATTCAAATCCAGCCTCACAATGAAATTGCTGGTTATAATTTTTATGGGCACCAACCCCTAGATTTAGGGCACCAACCCAAGTAGCACAAACCCCTATAGTTTATGAGTTTCTACTCAAAGGAGCACCTACCCCTTCTCTGACCAACCACTCAAAGATTACAATGAATATCGTTTTCAAATACAAATTATATGCCTTGTTGCAAATGAGATTTTGGAACACCTTACTATTCTGCTCTTTATCTTCCTTCTCTATGCTCTTGTTTTCTGCTCTTTGCTTTCTATTTTTCTCTACTCTCAACTCTTTGTTTTTCCCTTCTTTATAAACTTTCTTATTCTCTTTTAGTGTATATAACACACTAGGTTAACTGCCTTGGCTCTCTACCCTTTTGTCTCTTGTCTATGCTACACTCTATCTCTCACTCACTGGTTTGCACACACTTCTGCCCCTTGCTCTTTTTTTACTCTGTTCTGCTCTTTGCATTTTCACTCTTCGCGACCACACTCTCACAACTATTTGTTCTCACCTTGCCTCTATCTTTGCTTGCTGATATCATCAAAACATACTATAGGCTCAACTGCATGTTCACATCATTCTCTTGCTGCGAGCCAACTACCCCAGTTGAATCACATTCAATGCCCTGCTCTTCACTTCACCATTGTAGATTCATCAACACCTGCATAGGGTCGATCTAATATTAACTCATCACATAGATTTATTTGCCTTGTTTTCATGCCACATGATCTATACAATTTCCTATGCATCATATAGATCATTCATTCAGTCGGTTTGGATTTTGCCAATTAGAAATTCAAGTTCCTATACACACAATATTCATGTCGACCTGTTTATTTCATTTAATTTTACTCAGGACCGTTGATCTGCGAGATTCTATTGAACACAGAGTACCACTAAGAGGGGGGTGAATCAGTGTTCTTAAACTCTTCTCACTTTTAAGGAAACTTCAGAATATAGGTTGTTATCTTATGTACTAAACAATCAAACTAGTAAAGCAAATGATGGGACCAAAGAAGACAATCACACCAATGCAACTCACAACACCAGATGTACGAGGAAAACCCGATATGGGAAAAACCTCGGTGAGAAATACTGCTGGAGACTACTACTCCAATCTAGTCTCACAAGTGAAACACTAAATTACAAAGATCTAGGGAACCAACCCAAAGAGCACCAACCCCTACACCAAGCTCTAACTTGGTGATGTATATTGAAATATTATTTAAATATAGTTATTCCTTCTTGTTGTAAATAAGTTCTGCAACTCTTGATATAATATGTTACTGTTAGTTGACAGTCCTATCTTCCTTACTAGATCTCACACTGCCAGTTATGAGATCACTCTCTCTGATTCTTGGCCTCTCTTCTCTCTCCCTCTCTCTCTCTCTCTCTCTCTCTCTCTCTCTCTCTCTCACACACACACACACACACACACACACACACACACACACACACACACACACACACAAACACTATCTCACAACTCACTGTGCCACACTTGGATGCAACCTTTCTCAACCACACTTCACCAGTTTTCTCAACTGTTGAACCTGCTATAGTTATACTAGTACTCTATTACCTATTGGTTAAACCCTCTCATTGGTTTTCTTGTTGACTCACTCTACAACTTACTTAGAATAAACTCTAAGGGAGATGATTATTTTTTGTACTCAAGCTCTTTTCACTCTTCTTCTTCTTCTCTACAAGCATCAATCTTTTCTATTTCGAGCTTATGTATATATAATCATGGATTCCCACCAAGAATGTATTCAAACATTGTCGTGTTAGGTTTTCCTTTTCTAACTTAATCTAAATCCCTTTTGATTCTATCTACTTTTTAGGGATATGATCTTTATGACAATGATCAATCACCAACAGAACTTTGCATTCGAATGTGCGTTTTCTAAATCTAGAGGTCTGCACCATGATTTTTTGCTTTTCTCTATCACTCACCATTAATGGCTTTGTTGTTTCCTTCACCTAATAGGTAGGAAGATCAAATATTCTTGTAAGATAAGTGTGATTTATTTTCCATCTTACCTTCCTCGAGCAGCAATCTTCTGGCATTCTCCATGACTTGCAGGTTTCTCATTAAAGCCGACCTGCTCACAGATGGTTGCATCAATGCACACTCCACTGACCTGTGTGATACCTCCACCTCACATCCAGTTATCATGCTTGTTGACATCCACCTTTTCTTGGATTCCTATGTCAATTTGACACTCTTTGTTGACCACTATTGACTTCTAGTTTATTTTATCTTGCCGGTATGATCATCAACCATCCTTCTATTCTATTCAGCAGTTGTTGTGTCTTCATAACACACAAACAACCTTCATCCTAGTTTATGCCTTGTCAATAATCCTTCTTTACAGATAGATGACACAAGTCACATTTACTGGTAGCCTTCCTTCTATCTGCTCACTCTCATGTGTATTGCCATCATACTAGTGACCTTGCCAAATCGATTGACATCAATGACAACTTAATGCCAAAATGCCAACAATCTCCCTCTTTGGCATTGATGTCAACCTACCACAAGACTCTTCATATTGGTACATTTCTCCCCCTTTGATACAATGACAAAGGGTAGTGGACACTCCCCCTTTGATCCATACCGAGCTCCCCCTTAGACAACCATGAAATCTCCCTAAACCATATAAATCCTTCCTTTCTCAAGTGCATAAGGCAAATGACACATCCCAACTTGTGTCTTAGGTACTCAAAAGTGCTTACCTGTAATGGTTTAGTGAAAATGTCTTCTACTTGTTCCCCGGTAGGGACATAATCCATCCTTACTTCCTGTCATTCAACCTTCTCTCCAAGAAAATGATACTTAAGAGCTATATGCTTTGTCCTGGAATGCATCACGAGATTCTTTGCTATGTTGATTGCACTTGAATTATCACACCAGATGAGAATAGGATCAGTGATGTCCACCTGTATGTCTTTTAGGGTCTGCTTCATCCAAATCACCTAAGAGAAACATGTAGTAGAAGCAATGTATTCTTCTTCAACAATTGATAGATAGACCAAGTCCTTCTTCTTGCTATGCCATGAGACCAATCTGTCACTTAGGAAGAATGCACCACTACTTGTGCTCTTCCAGTCATCAATGCAACCTAGCCAATCAGAATCAATATATGCTTCCAAGATGAATTCCCCTTTTTAGGGTACCACAATCCATAACTGTGTTCCTTGTAGGTACCTAAAGATTATGCTTACAACATTCATATGTGACTTCTTAGGTGTAGCTTGGAATCTGGCCACCATGCACACTGCCTGTACTATATCCGGTCTTGAAGTAGTTAGATACAATAGACTGCCTATCATGGATCTATACAAAGTTTGATCCACCACTATTGATTCATCATTTTTTCTTAATTTACTTCCGGTCACCATGGGGTACTTACCTGTTTACAATCCTCCAGTTGAAATTTCTTCAATATATCCTTTGTATACTTAGTTTGGGAGATAAAGATTCCCTTATCTTTCTATAATATATGCAAACCAAGGAAGTATGTCAATTCACCAAGCATTGACATCTCAAATTTTGTCTGCATCTGATCAACAAATTCTTTACAGAGGGTATCCTTGTTGCCTCCAAATATAATGCCATCTACATACACAACCATAATGATCATGTGGTTTCCATCTTTCTTTATGTACAAATTGTTGTCAGCACTCCCCTTTTTGAATCCTTGCTCCTTCAGGTACTGATCTAATCTTGAATACCATGCTCTAGGAGCTTTCTTTAAACCATATAGGGCCTTCTTTAACTGACACACAAATGTTTCATCATCATGCAATAGAAACCCTTCTGATTGTTCCATGTACACTTCTTCCAAATTTCCATTTAGGAAGGCAAATTTTACATCCATTTGATATACTTTATAACCCTTATAGCGAGAGAAGGCTAGAAACATTCTAATTGCTTCTAATATAGCTATTGGTGCAAATGTTTCTTCAAAGTCAATTCCCTCTACCTAAGAGTATCCTTTGCACACTAGTCTCGCTTTATGCCTAATAATTTTACCTTCTTCATTCATCTTATTCTAGTAGACCCATTTAGTGCCAATGATGTTTTTATCTTCTGTTCTAGGGACTAATTCCCAAGTCTTGTTCTTCTCAATCTGTTATAGTTCTTCTTCCACGGCATCCATCCATTCTTGTCTTTTTCTGGCCTCATTGAATGTTTTAGGTTCTACTTCAGTCATGAGGCAGAAGTTGACTTGTTCATCATTCCGGGAAAGTCTTCTTCTAGTTTGCACACCATCACTCTTATTTCCCAAAATTTTCTCTTCTGGGTGATTCAACTTCACATACTAGTTGGGACCCTTCTGGGATGCTCTTTTTGGTTCATTGTCTGACTGATCTTCCTCACCTTCATCACCAGAATCATCATATCAGTTCACCTATTATTGACTTCCTTTGTGCATATCCTCATCAAATTTTACATGCACACTCTCAATGACTCTTCTCAGTATTTTGTTGTAGCATTTGTAGGCCTTACTGTTAGATGAGTAGCCAAGGAAAATTCCTTCATCACTCTTGATGTCAAAACTTCCTAGACCATCCATATCTCTCTTGATAAAGAACTTACTTCCAAATACTTTGAATTACTTGATTGATGGCTTCCGGTCATACCACAACTCATAAGGTGTCATTTTTTTATTTGTTCTTAATTGAACCTGGTTCAAAGTATATGCAGCCGTATGAACAACTTCCTTCCAATATGTGTCTGGTAGAATGGCCTCATTTAACATGGTTCTAGCCATCTCCTTAACTGTCATGTTCTTCCTTTCTACCACACCATTTTGTTGTGGTGTCCTAGGGGCTGAGTATTGCCTTCTAATTCCATATTTTTCACAATAATCTTCAAACTCATTTGATGGGAACTCTCCACCTCGGTCTGATCTTATACATTTTTAACATGCACCCACTTTCTTTCTCCACCATCTTCCTAAAGATCTTGAATCTGTCAAATTCTTGTGACTTATCTTGCAGGAAGGTGACCCATGTCATTCTTGAGTAATCATCAATAAATATCATAAATCGTCTTTCATAGGCTAGAGCTCTTGTCCTAGTTGGAGCACACAGATCTGTATGCACAATCTCAAGCAGTCTGGAGGTGTTGTGCTCTTTTGTCCTGAAAATCACCTTAGTTTGCTTTCCTTTCACACATTCATCACAAGATGTGCTTACCTGTTTGATGATGGGTGGAATATTCCTCACATACCCCTTTCTACTCACAACAACTAAGCTATAAAAGTTTATGTGGCCTAATATTCAATGCCACAAACAACTTTCATCAACTTGTCCTATCATGCATTGGGACTCATAGCATTCCTTCAGATTATAAACATTTCCATCTATTCACTTCCCTTCTGCCACAACCTAACTGGTACTATCTTTCTTTATCTGGAAACTGGTTGAGTCAAAAGTGAATTTATAACCTTTGTCACACATCTGACTTACACTGAGTACATTGTGCTTTAGGCCTTCCACATAATATAAATCACGTGCCTTCAAATTTCCATCAATACTTAGAGTACCTTTTCCTTTTATCTTGATGGATGAGTTGTCTCTGAATCTTACTGAGCCACCATTCCAGTCTTCAAGTTTGATAAATTTATTTTTGTCACCAGTCATGTGGTTGGAACAAATACTATCTACAACCCATACATTTTTCCTTTCAGCATGTAAGGCAGTCTGCACTATCAGACTTGATTCTACTTTTTCCTTTTCTTTCTCAACCCATGCCGGTTTGGCTTCCTTCTTCTTGTTAGATGCTACTTTGTGCTCAAGTTCAACTACCAGTTCTTGATCAAGATTTGTCTTCTTCTGCTTGATCTTCCTAATTTTACAAAACCTTGCTATGTGTCCAAACTCTTGACAGTTATAGCATTTCACGTTTTCATTTAAAGATAAATCCTTAAGAATATTGTAGGGTACTGATTTATTCTTCCTACATTCAACACTCCTATGACCATATCCATTGCATTGATAACAAACAACATTCATATCCTAGACTGTATTAAATGGATTTCTACTTTCATAACTCATAAAGGGCTTATTGGTTAATCTACAGTCAGCAATTTTATGCCCAAATTTGTTACACCGGTAGCAGTAACCATGGAAGTTAGAAACATATTGGTTAGGTTGCCTTGGTCCTACAAAGGACTGCCTGAATGGGGGTCTTCCCTTCATGGGCAGCTTTGCATTTCTCCTTGGATCTATATGTCGGTACGATGAGTGTGGCCTCCAGTTCATTGCTTGTGTATACCAGTTTGTGTGGCGATTTCCAACAACATTTGCATATGTCTTTTTACTGGTATCCTTGCCCACAGTGAATGTCTTCTTTTCTTCACCTTCATTTGAAGAAATGAACTTTATTTCTTTACCAGATGTGTCTTTGCAGTTTGAACTTTGACCTTCTTCAAAGCCTAAGCCACCAGTATCTTTGGATTGCTTTTGTTTGTTCAACATCTTGTCTAAGGCTTTGGTGTTGCCTTCATATTTTCTCCTTACTTTCATTTATTTCTTGCTTTCGTCAAGATCCTTTATGAGCTTCATTGTTTATGCTTCCAGATCTTGATGCTCCTTTTCCTTCTTCATCAGATCAAAGAATGTAACTTCACATATTCTCTTGGTTTCTTCCAGCTACAATTTCAAGTCAGATATAACTTGAATGGAGTCATCCAGGGATTGCTTCAAGAGACCTTGTTCATTTACATTAGTATGCTTAACCTTCTTGATTTGTCTTCTTTTTTTACTCAATTCCTCAAGAGAACTTATAAGCTCTCCTTCTAAATCCGCTTCAGCCTTAATATCCTCTTCTACCTCCTCTTCACCAACTGGTTCATCAAGTGCCATAAAGAGATTAACTTTTTTATCATTTTCATGGTAGTCATCTTCTGATGCACTTTCTTCATCTCTGACATCATCTTCAATAGTATAGAGGATGTTCTACTTCCAGTAGCCTCTTCTACCTTGCTGATAGATATTTCTCTCTTTATCTTTGCCAGCAGATTTGCTAAACCCTCTTGACTCATCTCCAATGGTTTCATTATAAGGACATTTTGTAGCAAAGTGTCCAACTTTACCACAGTTGAAACATTTGAGTTGTAGCTTTCCTTTATACTTTATGGATCCTCTTTTGAGTTTTCTGGCAAAGTTTGCTACCTCTATATCAGAGTCTTCACTAGATCCTTTATGAGCAGCTACTTCTTTGCCCTTTTTGGTGGTGTTGAACACTAATTCTTTCCTTGAAGAAACATCACCCGTTGTTCTGATCTCATAGGCTATTAGTGAGCCAAATAGCTCATCCATTGTAAATATCTTTAGATCCTTGGCTTATTCTATGGAAGACACCTTTGTATCATACTTAAGTGTAAGAGACCTAAGTACCTTCTTGACAAGAATCTCATCTACAATATCTTCTCCAAGTCCTTTGATGGTGTTCATAGTTTCATCAAATCTGTGAAGGTAGTCTGCAATGTTTTCATCATACTTCATCTTGATTCCTTCAAGTTGCCCCCTTAGTGCTTGTAGCTTGGCCTCTTTGACTTTTGCATCTCCTTCAAATAACCTCTACATTTTATCCCAAGTCTCCTTGGCTAATGCACAATCCATGACTTTGACAAACTCGTTATCAGACAACTCACTCAAAATAGCATGTTTGGCCTTTGCATTGTTCTCATAATCCTTCTTGGCATCCAGATCAGTGGGAGGAACACTAGGGACAACATACCCATTCTTGATAGACATCCACACATCAAAACTAAGGGAGAAAATATAGGTCTCCATTCTTTTGCTCCAAAAAGCATAGATGGATCCATCAAATATAGGGGATTTTGAGGAAGTAGACTCATTTCTTGCCATTGTCTTCTAACTCCAGAATCTACTAAAGGTTTATAAATAACCAGGAACCTATACTTTGATACCAATTGTTGAGCATAGAGTACCACTAAGAGGGGGGTGAATCAGCAGTTCTTAAACTCTTCTCACTTTTAAGGCAACTTCAGAATACAAGTTGATATCTTAAGTACTAAACAATCAAACCAGTAAAGCAAATGATGAGACCAATGAAGACAATCACACAAATGCAACTCACAACACCAAATGTAGGAGGAAAACTCGATATGGGAAAAACCTTGGTGAGAAATGTTGCTAGAGACTACTGCTCCAATCTAGCCTCACAAGTGAAGCACTGAATTACAAAGATTTAGAGAACCAGCCCAAGGAGAACCAATCCCTGCACCAAGCTCCAACTTGGTGATGTATATTGAAATACAATTTGGATACAGTTATGGCTTCTTGTTGCGAATGAGTTTTGCAACTCTTGATCTAATATCTTGTTGACAAATGCTCACTCTAATGAGATATTGTAGGTGATTGAAGGTATTTTCATTGATGGCAACCTTACAATCATGTGATACCGGCAGGAAGACACAAGCATCGACACCGAAAAACTCTACACTGGCACCAAAAAGGAAGATTACCGGCACCCTGGTTGACAACAATTTTGTATTAATGTGTTTTGTAATTAATTGCAAAATCTTTTGTAAGCCGACATGGCGGAATGTAATATGACTCATATATGTATGAGATCATTGTAGATCATTATATATATGTTAGGGTATGATGCGAAAGATAGAAGGTAGCAGACCTATTATGCGAATTATTGGATAAGGGTTTATGTATGTAGTAGAGCTTAAACTGGTACTGAATCTGGCATAGCAAATGCTAATCTGAAGTAGTACACGACATTGAATTAGTATAATCCATTTTTGTAAGTCAATGTGACTTCCTTTGTAATTGAGCAGTGAGCTCTAGGCACTTGGCCTTCCTGTATGTGCAGGCCCCTATTGTAGTAGTAATATTCTCTTATTGGCCAGTTGGTGAATATTGTGGGTCACAAATCCCACCGAGATTTTTCCCACACTGGGTTTCCTCGTTAAAACATTGGGTTATGGTGTGCTTTTCATGTTGTGGTTGTTATTCTTATTTGTTGCATTATTTTTGGTTTACCGGTACACAGTTTTAATATGATTTTCATATTATAAGTTAAGAAAATATTATTACCGGTTACATATTGATTCACCCTCCCCCCCTCTCAGTATCTTTGGGAATCCTAAAAATTGGTATCAGAGCTTGGTCCTCTATTTTCAGAAGCCTAACAGCTTGAGGAAGACCTTGTCACCGATAGAGATGGAAAACTTGAGAAAGCAATTAGAAACAACTCTTTCAGACTATGATGCAGAAACGTTGAAGAATATCAAACTTGAGGATGATCTGAAGGCTTCTCAGGATATCATTCAAGCACTTCAAGAAAATTACACTATAGCAAGGAATAAAAGAAGAGAACTTTGTGAGAAGATGCAGAAAGAGGAAGATGAAAAGGAAACTCTTAATGATTTGGTAAACAAGCTAAGACAAGAAATCAGTACAACAAAGAATGAGATGCAAGATACGACTATGATATTTTGTAAAGAAATTGAAGACAGAAAGAAGAATGAAGAAGACTTGGTTAGAAGACTAAATGATGTTGGAAATGAAAACACAAGACTCAGTCATGAAAATGATATGTTGAAGATAGATTTAATGCACACACAAATTGACAGAACTAAACTCATAAGACAAAAAGGAATGTTGGAGAATGAACTGACTGCTGCAAATCAACACAAGGAGAAATTCAAGAAAAGTTCAGAAGAACTTGTTGACATGCTGAAGAATCGGAAACCTAATGGTGATACAAATGGCCTTGGCTTTGAAACTGGTGAAAGCTCCGGTACTGCAAACAATCATGATCATAGAAAACTAGTAAGATAACCTAATGCTTACAAATTAAATGGGAAATGCTTTAACTGTAACAAGTATGGTCATAGAGCAAATCAGTGTAGATCTAGAAATTATCAGAACACTATTACACCCATTGGTCAATGTTCTAAATGCAACAAAGTTGGTCATAACTCAGAAAATTGCAGAATGAATGTAAGATGTTATGTTTGTGGAAGATTTGGACACTTATCTTATCAATGCAGCACACATACCAGCATAGGATATGGGAAAGCTATTCAGAAAAACAATGTGACTTGTTATGTCTATAACAAAATTGGACATATTGCAAAATTTTGTAGAAGCAAGTCCCCATCGGCAAATAACCAAGGTCCTAGTTTGAAAGGTAAAGAAAAGGTTGAAGAAGTAAAGCAAGAATTCTCAAAACAATGGATCAAAAAGTTAGATCAGAATGTTGAAGGGAATACCCCTCCACTAGTAGAACAGAGTATCATTCCACCAGCAGGAGACTCTTCATCTAACTGAAGGAAAATCCTTTGGGGGTTTAGTAAAAAAATGAAAAACATGCTATTATTCCCTCGGCTGATGACGAGAAGTTGAAATTACTTCTATACCGGAAGATGAGTTAAGTTGTGACTTAACCGACGATCATTAAATGTGGTAGTTGGAGAAAATAACATTATAAAGAAAATGTTTTGGCTCCTTTCTCATTCACCGAGCATTCAAACCTTCGAGAACATGAAAATTCCTGAGTGAAGGCATCCTTAGTGAAAAAGTGAAGTAGTTCATCAAAGCATTCATCCTAAAGGCAGATTGAGGAATTTATTTTCATGGCATCCTCATCCACTCCTGAATTTATTGCAAACCCTACTGTGATTGAAGTAATTAAGCGCCCTAGACCTATATTCAAATGGGTTCCTAAAATTGCAAAGAAATATGATAGCATAGGTGCATTTTCTCAAATTCCTAAGGGAGTAGTATATACTAAAGACCCTAGGATGTATATACATTTTCATATAGAGGAATTAGGTGATGATGAGATCAAAAACATGTATAGCACTATGATTTGTGATGAATCTAGAAATATCAAGTCAGAACATAAGATAGTGGAAACCCTAGGTTTTACTGAAATCCTTAGTGTCCCGGATTTTCCCAAGGATATTATAAGGATTGTGCTAAGAAGAGTTCATGGTGAATTCTTCTAGTTGGATACAATTCATAAAATAACAAAGGAAGCCGTTAAGGCAGTAACAGGGTTACCTTCCACTGGTAGCAGACCTGACAGAACAAAGAAGGTCTCAAATGACACAGTGATAAACCTAACCGGTGCAACATTAGACAAAAGGTCTCTAAGGTTAAATGATGTAAAGGACATAAATGTGAGATTTATTAGTATGATCTTAGGCTACAAAGATACACATGCAAATAGGTTGAACTTAGTTTCTAGCCTATGTATTAAAAGTGCATATGACATGGCTAATGATAATGAAAGAACAGATGTATGTGAATGGCTCAAAGATGAATTGATAGACAATCTGGGGAAGATTAAAGGAGATAAGAAAGGAACATTCAGATTTGGAAATTTGCTTGTTTGTCTAATGCTGTACATAACTAAACAAGTACCCGGTATTGGTGCAAGATATTTTGGCTTTGACATATCGGTAGGAAAGCAACTATTGGATCTTTTGAACAACATGGGATATAACAGGGAGAAAAACTTAAATGAATATTTTCATGCATTGAAAGCTCGAATGAAAACTAGAGTAAGACTGTCACAAGCTATTGTGGACAAATATCATAAATAAATTTGTTTTGTAATTAAAAAGGATGAAATCTGGATGGAGGAAGTTGTCTCTAGAACTATCTCGGTAACTGAAATGGGCTATGAAATAGATGACAATATTATTGAAGCTTATTTAAAAGCCCTCCTTGAAGCACCAAAGGAACCCAATGAGAATTTTTTTGGAAATGCTAAAACAATTGAGAGTGGAATTCAGTCTAGAAAAAGGGTTAAGAAGGTCAAAGAAACAGTAAGAAAAGGAACCCAACAGGCAAAAGCAATTAAGGAAGATGTTTTGAAACAAACTGGTATAAAGGAAAGTGAGTTGGAAGGACTTCAACTGGAAGCTCATCTTTCACCGGTTGGAACCTCCTCTGAGAGTGATATGCTAGTGGTATTTAAAAGGGTAGAAAGGAAAAGAAAACCTTCACTGGTACCCTCACCTACACCCAGGAAAACAAGGCAAAAACAACAGGCAGTGAGGCCTCCAATGAAAAAGAAGTTGACACCTAAGAAGAAAAGGAAGGTAAAACAAGATATTGCTCCACTAGATAAACTCTTAAGTGAAATAACTAAAGATGGAAAATTGAAGAACATTGGCAAAATATACAACACACTATCTATAGATGGCAAGGAAAGCATATAGAACAATGTAATCTTACACTTGGATATATATAAGAATTTTTTTATGGAAGTTGTTGATGAAATACCAAATGATCTTTATAGGAGATTAGAAGCTAGAAGGTTAGCCATCATTGAGTTGGACAAGAAAATTAAAATTGAAAAATTACTTGTAGTACATCCAGTCAACTCACCTGATGAAATAGATAAACTAATCAGTGAAGCAAATCAGATAGTATTCTCCACTACTCACCGACACGTAGCACTAATGGTAGGTAGAGTAAATGAAGTCTTTGAGGAAACAACATATGCATGGGATATATTCTTTGTGGAAAAAGAAAAACAGGAAGAATTACTTAGACCAAAGACTATTAAAGTATATCAAAAGGACACCAATAAGGGGAAAGGTAAGGTAGGTGGTCATCCAAGCCTAAAAATAACTGATAACTTAACCCCACCTCCTTCGGATACTCCACTGGTAGATACTACAAATAGTCAATCGGCTACTGAGAGTATGGAGACTCCATTAGAGGATACAAATCCCGAGTCTAAAGTTTTGTACACTGTGAATATAGATACTCAAGAAGTAAATGTTGTGGTTAACAGAGAAACCATTGAGGACAAGAAGACAGATGTGACTACTAAGTCACCGGTTGCAGATGCTGAGGTTGAGGTAAACGAAACTGTAAATATAAACACAGAAAAACCTACTCAGACAGAGCAACCAGTAGAGGATAGCACTAGTAAACCATAAGAGAAACTAGTGGATACAACTGATAAATAGTCAGGAGAATCAGAAATGGACAGTACAGAGGTACAAACAGAGAAACCAAAAGTGCATACAAAGACACAGATTCAGAAACTAGTTGTTGAGAGCTCAGAGAAACCTTCTGAGATATAGATGGAAAAATCAGAACAGGTACAGGTTGAGACACAAGTTCAGATAGAGACAGTGCCACTGGCTAAAACTGAAAAGCCCAAACCTTTGTTTGTAGAAATGCAAACATAGACTAACCTACCAGAGGTCAAACCAAGCAAGGTGATTACTACAACCAATAGTATGGCTATTGTGAATACAATTGGACAAACATCTGGTACTTCTATGGCAGAATTCAGACCTATGAATGAAACAGAGGTCTTATTGGATTCAATAAAGAAGATCACAGAGTGCAATGCACAAGCCTATAAGGCTATTGATGACACAATTCCCATTCTTAAATTGATAGCACCAAAGTGTATTGTAGATAACAAATATTCTTTAGGTCAACTAGACACATTGTCTAAGTTCATCACTAGCAACATATTGACTATTGATCAAATAAATGAAGACACATTCAAGGAAAGAATGATTAAAGAAAAAGAGAAATTCTTTGAGGAAATTGTGAAGAAGAATAAGGAGAAAATGGAAACATTATTACCAGAACTTGGAGAGATAATTATTGACTTCAAGAAACTGTATAGAGATTCTTGTAAAACAAATATTCTAACAGAAGATCTAGACAAGGAAATCAACAAAGCACGAGATAAGATTAACAATATTGCTAAAAATCTGATAGGTATATCGGATTCATTTTTGGAGATAGAGAAGAAGATTGCAGAGCAAGAAGAGAAAATCAAGCAGTTAGAGAAGGACAAAGAAAGAATAAGGGATAAAGAAAAGGACTTGAAATGTAGACTTAGTCCCAAAATAGATTACCTCATTTCTTTGAGAAAAGAAATTTCTAAGGCTCTGGTTCCTGGACTTAAGACACTGGAAAAGAAAATGCACATACTCACCAGTACAGTGCAAAGAACTCAAGAGGCACTAAAAGAGAGAAAATCATTTAGTAATGGTTTAAATTTGGTTTTGACAGATATTTTCAGATTGTAACCCATCGGTTACAAGAATCCAGGCAGGACTCCACTGACAGCGAATGACAACCTTTGTCATTGATGTCAAAGGGGGAGTAGTAGAGATGAGAAAAATCAAAATAGAGATCATCTGCTTAGGGGGAGCACACATCTGGTACAATTTTTGGTACAGTTTTTGGCAAGATTTTTGGATACACTCTTGAATTTTTCTCATGAGTGTTGCCATCAATGCCAAAGGGGGAGATTGTTGGCAAATGCACACTCCAATGAGATATTGTAGGTGATTGAAGGTATTGTCATTGATGGCAACCTTACAATCATGTGATACCAATAGGCAGACACAAGCACCGACACCGACAAACTCTACACCGACACCAAAAAGGAAGATTACCGACACCCTGGCTGACAACAATTTTGTATTAATGTATTTTGTAATTAATTGTAAAATCTTTTGTGAGCCGACATGGTGGATTGTAATATGACTCATATATGTATGAGATCATTATAGATCATTATATATGTGTTAGGGTATGATGCGAAAGATAGAAGGTAGCAGACCTATTATGCGAATTATTGGATAAGGGTTTATGTATGTAGTAGAGCTTAAACCGGTACTCAATTTGGCATAGCAGATGCTAATTTGAAGCAGTACAAGACATTGGATTAGTATAATCTATTTCTGTAAGTCAGTGTGACTTCCTTCATAATTGAGCAATGAGCTCTAGGGACTTGGCCTTCCAGCATGTGCAGGCCCCTATTGTAGTAGTAATATTCTCTTATTGGCCAGTAAGTGAATATTGTGGGTCACAAATCCCACCAAGGTTTTTCCCACATCGAGTTTCCTCATTAAAACATTATGTTATGGTGTTCTTTTCATGTTGTGGTTGTTATTCTTATTTGTTCCATTATTTCTGGTTTACCGATACATGGTTTTAATATGCTTTTCATGTTATAAGTTAAGAAAATATTATTACCAGTCAGATACTGATTCACCCCCCCCCTCTTAGTATCTTTGGGAATCCTAACGTATGTTACTGTCGATTGACAGTCCTCTCTTCCTTACTGGATCTCACACTGCCAATTATGAGATCACTCTCTAATTCTTGGCCTCTCTCTCTCCCTCTCTCTCTCTCTCTCTCTCAAAGTCTCACAACTCATTGTGCCACACTTAGATGCCACCTTTCTCAACCACACTTCACCGATTTTCTCAACTGTTGAACCTGCTATAGTTATACCAATACTCTATTACTGCCAGTTAAACCCTCTCACCGGTTTGCTTGTTGACTCACTCTACAACTTACTTAGAATAAACTCTAAGGGAGATGATTATTTTTTGTACTCAAGCTCTCTTTACTCTTCTTCTTCTCTACAAGCATCAATCTTTTCTGTTTCAAGCTCATATATATATAATCATGGATTCCCACCAAGAATGTATTCAAACACTTCCATGTTAGGTTTTCCTTTTCTAACTCAATCTGAATCCCTTTTCACTAGATCTTCTTTTCCAAGATATGATCTTTATGACAATGATCAATCACCAATAGAAATTTGCATTCTAATGTGCATTTTCTAAATCTAGAGGTTTGCACCATGCTTTTTTGCTTTTCTCTGTCACTCACCATTAATAGATTTGTTGTTTCCTTCACCTAACAAGTACAAAGATAAAATATTCTCACAAGATCAATGTGATTGCTTTTCCAGCTTGTCTTCCTCGAGCTGCAATATTTTGGCATCCTCCACAACTTGTGGGTTTCTCATTAAAGTTGACTTGCTCACAGATGGTTGCGTCGATGTACACTCCACTGATCTGTGCAATACCTCCACCTGGAATCCAACTGTCATGCTTGTCAACATCCACCTCTGCTTGGATTCCTATATTGGTTTGACACTCTTTGTCGAGCAATATTGACTACCAGTTTAGCTTATCTTGTCAGTATGACCATCAGCCATCCTTTTTGTTCTATTTGCCGGTTGGTGTGCCTTCATATCACACAAACAACCTTCATCCTATTTTATGCCTTACCAGTGAAGAGGGGAAAATAGATTTAAAAGGTAAACTGATCAAAACATAACGAAATAAACATGCAGAATGCTAAAATATCATTAAAGGATCATTTCACCTTGCTATTTTACCTTCTCCTTCGGATTGAGCTTGATGAAGTGAAGGCATCCCTTGATAATGCTCCACTTGATGTACTCCTTTGATTGCTGGATGTGGATGGCTCTCCAATGTTGTGCACAAATGGAATGGATTTGAAAAATGATAAGGATGAGATGATCAAGTTGCCAAGATGATTTCCTAGGCTCAAAAAGGCAGCATAAGCTTACTGGATTTCAAGATGTTCTGAATGAAGGGATGGAGCCCTATTTTATAGGAAGAGGAGAGGAAAACGGATGGCTAGGATGAATTTGAGATGAAGGGCTAAGATTTACTTGTGAGCTCACACAAGGTCCAAGAGAGGGTGTGGAGACCAAGAAATATGCCTTAAAGGCATTTCGTATCTCCACACTCCACAAGATGCATTGGAGGAATTAAAAATTCTCCAAAAAAGGATATCATGAGGATTGGAGGAATAGAAAGGAATTAAAAATTCCTTGGAAGAGGGGATGCCTAGAGGAATGTGTGATTTCGAAAATCTTACATTCACCTAGGAAAAGAGCATTTAAAGCTAGTGGCTGGATGAAAGGACAAAGAGTTGACTTTGTGGCTAATCATGATGATTAGCCATTAATGACTCATTAGGAGGGGGATTAGAGGAAATGTTAGGTGGGATTTATATTTGTAGGAGAATTTGAATAGGAGAGAGAATGAGTGGAGGGAATAAAAAATTAGAAGAATAATGTTAAGTGAGTTTAGGGAGTTTCTAGAAGAATTTATTAGGTTAATGATGAATTAAGAAGATGATTTGTAGGAATCATGTAGGTTAACTAATTAATTGAAATTAATTAGCTAAGAGGAAGATTTGTGAGGATTTGATTTTTTAGAAGAATAAAGAAAGGGATTGATTTATTAAATAAATCAATCATATGCTATAGTGACAATATTAATTATATTTAATTAATATTGAGAAGAATTTTAATTAACATAATTAATTAATTAATTATGTGAGGAATTAAAAATAATTAAAATAATTATTTTTAAGTGTCTACATTTTGCCCCTCTTTGAAGTGAGGTGTGATGACACATTGATTCAAAGAATAATCTTGTTTTGATGTTGATATTGGTTTGATAGGATGCCCTGGCTCTTGATTGATAGATTACTGTATGGTGATGCCCCCTCGGGAGATCAATTAAGGTATTTGATCTTCGGAGTTTTGCAAAATTGATGTCCCGATAGATTTGATGTGATGAAAAAGCAAGTTCTTTGATTAGCTTGATTTCTTAGGTTGGCAAGATTGAAAATTTTTGATCGATTCGATTGATAAGATCTAGATTCAGTTTGGTTTCAGGAAGAATTCATCCTGTATAAGACAAAGATGATCAAAGTGTCTGGTTTCGGGAAGGATTCATCCTGTATAAGACATGATTGATCACAACGTCTGGTTTTAGGAAGGATTCATCTTGTATAAGACATGATTAGAGCGTCTAGTTTTAGGAAGGATTCATCCTGTATAAGACATGATCGATCACAACGTCTGGTTTCAGGAAGGATTCATCCTGAATAAGACATGATCGATCATAATGAACGTCTAGTTTTAGGAAGGATTCATCCTATATAAGACATGATCAGATCACAACATTTAGTTTTAGGAAGGATTCATCCTATATAAGACATGATCAGATCACGACGTCTGGTTTCAGGAAGGATACATCCTATATAAGACATGATCGATCAAAACGTCTAGTTTTAGGAAGGATTCATCCTGTATAAGACATGATCAGATCACAACGTCTAGTTTCAGGAAGGATTCATCATGTATAAGACATGATCAGATCACAACGTCTAGTTTCAGGAAGGATTCATCCTGTATAAGACATGATCAGATCACAATGTCTGGTTTCAAGAAGGATTCATCCTATATAAGACATGATAAGAGTGTCTGGTTTTAGGAAGGATACATCCTGTATAAGACATGATCGATCACAATGTCTGGTTTCAGGAAGGAATCATCTTGTATAAGACATGATCAGATCACAACATCTAGTTTCAAGAAGGATTCATCCTGTATAAGACATGATTAGATCACAATGTCTGGTTTCAGGAAGGATTCATCCTGTATAAGACATGATCAATCACAACATCTGGTTTCAGGAAGGATTCATCCTGTATAAGACATGATAAGAGCGTCTGGTTTCAGGAAGGATTCATCTTGTATAAGACATGATCGATAACAACATCTGGTTTCAGGAAGGATTCATCCTGTATAAGACATGATCGATCACAACATCTAGTTTTAGGAAGCATTCATCCTGTATAAGACATGATCAGATCACAACATCTGGTTTCAGGAAGGATTCATCCTATATAAGACATGATCAGATCACAACATCTGGTTTCAAGAAGGATTCATCCTATATAAGACATGATAATAGCATCTAGTTTCAGGAAGGATACATCCTGTATAAGACATGATCGATCACAACGTCTGGTTTCAGGAAGGATTCATCCTATATAAGATATGATCAGATCACAATGTCTGGTTTTAGGAAGGATTCATCCTGTATAAGACATGATCAGATCACAACGTCTGGTTTCAGGAAGGATTCATCCTGTATAAGACATGATTGATCACAATGTCTGGTTTCAGGAAGAATTCATCCTGTATAAGACATGATAAGAGCGTCTAGTTTCAGGAAGGATTCATCTTGTATAAGACATGATTGATCACAATGTCTGGTTTCAGGAAGGATTCATCCTGTATAAGACATGATCGATCACAATGTCTGGTTTCAGGAAGGATTCATCCTATATAAGACATGATCAGAATCAGAATTGATTATGTGAGGGAAAAAAAAATAGAGGAAGAAAAATTAGGGTGGAAGGGATAAATGAGGAAGAAATATGAAGTAGTCGTGAGGTATTTGGAAAGAAGAATACGAGATGCGAGACCACGGAGGAAAATGGGGGCAATTGAGAACTCCATGGGATTATTGAGTTTAGGATTTGATGGAATGATGGTGAGATTTTTTGCACAACAAATGTGGAGAGCCAACCTAGTTTGATGTTGCCTTGAGTGACTTGCACCACTGATTATAGAAATCAGGATGCCATGAGAAACGCAGGGCATGGACTGACTATGTAGACAAACAGGAATTTCTTGCACACAACAATGCAAGTGTTAAGAAACACTAATACAAAGTTGTGGGTTCATGCAAGGAAACCCTCAAACATGCTGATACCTCTTGTACATGAGAAGGTAAGTGTTGATAAACACTAGTACCAGGTCATCGGTTTATACAAGAAGGATCCAAAACATGCCATACTATGAAATATGCCCCAGTATGCACCTATCATAACATACCTGGATATGGAAGAACCCAGACAGTCATAAATAGTGGCAATCGTAGGGCAAAAGATGCAAGCCTATATGAAAAGATCTAACAAAATCTAACAAGTCTCTTCCTTGTGACCAAATGATACCTCTTGCCAAGAGTAGAACTAGGATAGACTTGGGATTGTTTCTCAAGACTTCTTGAAGCTTATACAGAGGCATAAAAGCTCAGTTTCACTGGGACATTTCTTGTTCATGACTCAGGCGAAGACTCAACATCATATGCATGTTTTATTAGGAGGCGGAAAAGAAGGAATGTTGTGCATGGGTGGGCTAGATGGCAGATGATTTGTAGTATCGGCATGATAGACAGTGGATCCGGTTATTTAACTTGGTGCCTGCAAAGAGGTTTTCACCAAGATACTTACCCATAGCACCATGAATTGTTTTTCTTTCTTTTTCTGATATTTTTTTTAAAATTTTTTTTGTATTATAAGGTTTCTGTTTGCCAGGTTTGCACCAAAGTGATGATTTTTTCAGGATCTTTTTTCTCATTTTTTAATTTTTTTGACAATTTAAGACTTTCTGAGGACTAAGCATAAAACCTTTTGAGGTGAATGATATTCATTGGATCATCCAAAGGATCACCTTTAGGAGTAGCCAACTGATAAGCTCCTGATCCATATTTTGATGTGATTACATATGGTCCAAGCCAATTAGGCTCGAACTTGCCTTTCTTTTATCTTTCTTGTAGATTTTTCTGATTCTCCATGAGGACAAGATCACCAACTTGGAATTCTTGGGTTCTGACTTTTTTATGATAACTCATGTGTAGACAGTTTTGATATACCCAGAGATGATTCAAGGCCTTGAGGCACCTTTCATCTAACAATTCTAGCTCTTGTAAGTGGGCAATTCTGTATTCTTCCTCTAGTAGGATGTTTTGCAGCAATACCCTTAGAGAGGGGATCTTGATCTCAAGGGGAAGGATATCTTCAGAACCAAATACTAGGGAATAAGGAGTGGCACCTGTGGGGGTGCGGATGGAGGTGCAGTAGGCCCACAATGCAAAATGGTTTTGGAGGTGCCAATCACGGCCTGCTTCATTGACTATCTTTTTGAGGATTTTTATTAGGGTTTTATTAGAAGCCTCAACTTGGCCATTGCCTTGGGGGTAATATGGAGTGGAGAAGCGGTGTTGGATGTTGAATTTTTGACAGAGTTCTTTGACATCATGGTTCTTAAATTGTTTACCATTATGTGTGATGATAACTTTTGGGATGCCATATCAGCATATTAGGTAGTTCAGGATGAATTTGGATATTTGTTTGCTGGTGGTGAAAGTAAGAGGGATAGCCTCTACCCACTTGGTGAAGTATTCGGTGGTGGTGATAATGAATTTATGTCTGTTGGAAGATGAAGGGTGGATTTTCCCAATGAGATCGAGCCCCCATTGCGAGAAGGGCCATGGTGTAATGAATGGCTACAATTCTTGTGATGGTGCATGAATCTTTTTGCCATGCTGCTGGCAAGGGATGCATTTCTTCACATAATTGTATGCATCTTCTTTCATTTTAGGCCAATAGTATCCTGTTCTCAAAATTGTTTACCCAACGTGAGTCCACTTGAGTGTGCCCCACAGATACCCTTGTGTACTTCACGTAATGCCCATTCTGCTTCTTTTTTATCTAAACACCTTAGGAGGGAACCATCAAAATGCCTTCTGAACAAGGTGTCTGCAAGGATGGTGTAACGGGCACATCGGCGGATGAAAGTTTGTTGTTGGGTTTTGGTGAGATGTGGGGGAATGGTGTTGTCTTTGAGGAAAGCAAAGGTTTCTTGGTACCAAGGGGACTCTGGACCAACAAGAACACACACCATTTTAGATTCTGGTAGGTCGTATGCCGGTATAAACAATTGCTCGACCAAGAACTCACACTTTTAATTGTGTGCTGGCATTTGAAGGAGGGAGCTAATGGTGGCCATTTCATCTGCAACCCTATTGTTTGTTCGTGGGATTTGATCAAACTTGATTGCCATGAAATGTTGTTTAAGATCTTCAACCATGGTATGATAGGGAAGGAGTTTATCATCTTTTGTCTGGTATTCATCATTAACTTGTTTTATAATGAGCTGAGAATCACCATAAACTTGTAACTCCTTTATTTTCCAGTGGATAGCCAAACGTAAACCTGTGATGAGGGCCTCGTATTCTGCTATGTTGTTGGTACATGCAAAGGCTATCTTGTATGATTTGGGTATGCCATCTCCTTGAGGTGTGACCAATAATATTCCTGCCCCCGACCCATTTTGAGTGTAGGAGCCATCAAAATACAATTTCCATGTGGAGGATGTGGTAACAGTCATAATGAACTCATCTGGTAATTCTATGAGAAGAGGGTGACCACCTGGAAGTGGAGCTTCCGCCAACTGATCTGCAATAACTTGTCCCTTGATTGCCTTTTTGTCCACATATTCGATGTCAAACTCACTTAGGAGCATGACCCATTTAGCCATTCTGCTGGTGAGAGTAGCTTTTGAAAAGAGATATTTAAGTGGATCAATTTTAGCAATTAATTTTGTCTTATTATTTAGCATATAGTGTTGTAGTTTCTATGTGCTGAACACTAATGCCAAACATGCTCTTTCAATGGGGGTGTAATTGAGTTCATATCCTACCAACGTCCGACTGATGTAGTAAATGGTGTGTTCCTTCCCTTGATCATCTGTTTGTGCCAATAATGCCCCCAATGCCACTATAGTAGCGCATATATACAAAATAAGGGGTTTTCCAGGAGCAGGAGGCATCAATATCGGAGGTGATGCTAGATATTCTTTCAATTTCTCAAAGGCCTTTTGACATAGGCAATCCCATTTAAATTTTGTGTCTTTATGCAACAGGTGTGAAAATGGATGGCACTTGTCTGCTAGCTGTGAAATGAAACGCCTGACAGACTGGAGTTTTCCCTGAAGACTGCACAGTTGTCTAAGAGTTTTTGGTGGAGGCATTTCCATGATAGCTTTTACTTTTGTAGGATCGACCTTGATACCTCTGTGGGAAACAATGAATCCTAATAGTTTTCCCGATGTGACTCCACACACACACTTTTTTGGATTCAACCATAGTTTGTATTTTTCTAATCTTTCAAAGATTTGCTTTACAATGGGAATGTGTTCTTGTCTTGTCTTAGATTTTCCTAGTAGATCATCCACATAGTCCTCCATAATTTTGTGAAAAATTCTTGTCATTGCACGTTGATATGTAGCTCCAGCATTTTTGAGACCAAAAGGCATGACTCGATAACAGAAAGTACCCCATGGTGTTGTGAATGTAGTTTTATGCTGATCCTCATCTGCTATCCTCATTTGGTTGTATCCAGAAAACCCATCCATTAGCAATAACATTTCATGTCCTGCTGTAAGGTCCACAATCATGTCTATATTGGGGAGCGGGAAATCATCTTTAGGACAAGCTATATTTAGATCTCGAAAATCTGTGCAGATGCGGATGCCCCTAGCAGGTTTGTCGATAGGTACAATGTTGGAGACCCGTTCAGCATAATCTATTGGTTTGATAAATTCTGCGTCTAACAACTTTTGGAGTTCCGCCTTGACTAGGAGTACAATATGTGGGTGCATTTTGCGCAATTTTTGTTTTACAAGTTTTGCATCTGGGCGGACGACAAGATTGTGACCACCAAGGCAGGGTCCAACCCTGGCATATCGGAATAGGACCATGCAAAATTGATTTTTACCTCTATCAAGAAGTTGATGAAGTCTTGTTTCTCGATTTCTGTGAGGGATTTGGCAATGAGCACATTTTTCAGAATGACCTTAGTGCCCATGTTGATGCTGTTTGTTTCTTCTATCAACAAATTTGATTTGTCTTGTGGAAGGTAACCAATGGTAGGGAGGTCAAATCCCTCATCGTCAAGTGCCTTTTCCAGGTTTTCACTTTCAGATACGCCCTTTGTTTTTATTTCTTGTTCATCCAAAGGCACCTTAGGGAGGTTTTCACCTAGGAAATCATATCTTTTTCTTTTATTATCTTTTTTGTGGATAAGGGCATTGACTTGACTACCAAAGTATCCTTTTTCATGTAGTTGAATACCCTCAATTCTATTACAATCTTCCATATTTTGCGCTGTTAGGAGAGCAATGAGAGCATTATCGTCGGCGCAGATATCTAAAGTGGGTTTGTCTCATTGGCCTCAGTCAATGAGTTCAAGATGGACAAGATGTAGCTCATGTGAAGTGGAAGGGGTTACGGGGGTGATGGTATTGATGTAAGCATCGAAGAAGGTATCTTTCTCGTATTCATAAGGCATTTTGTGGAATTCCTCTTCATTAGCGCTTTCGATATCCGAAGAAGGACTAGAAGGGGCACCGGCGATAGTAATCTTAGGCACCGGGGTGTACCCCAAGCCTCTATTGTATCTATAGGAGATAGGATTTATGGGTGCTTTTCTTCCTTTCTCCTCTGGTCCCAGACCGTGTCCTTTGTAACCCATTTTTTCAACTATGGCAAATGCTTTTGGGTACATTTCTTTGGATATTCTTGTTGGATCATCATCCTCTTCCCGATACAGCCATGAAGAGATATCTGCTTCAAGGTTCTTGTTATCAAGTGGGCCCCATTGCTGGAAGGTGATGTTTTGGCATTGCATGACTAGTTTCAGATCCTTTTTTAGCTCTTTTGGTTTGCCAAATGACTTAGGAGAGAGAGGGAGGTTGCCTATTAATAAGACGTCCTCCAATTTGTATTCTCCATAGCCATTGTCCAAGATCTTGATTTGATTATTTGGTTGGGATGATGTGGAGGCAACATTTGATGTGTCAGATGGAGGCATTGACAAAGGTCTATTTAGTGGGAAATGATACGTATGCTTCCCCTCTAATAGTTTGCAATATTGAAAAGGTTGGGGATCACCTTTGATAGTGATCACTTTTCCATTATAGGGGAATTTGATGCATTGGTGATAGGTGGAGGGTACAACCTGCAAGGAATGAATCCATGGCCTCCCGAGGAGAATGTTGTAAGGGAGATCAAGATCTAGTACTTGGCAAGGGGTTTCAATTGTAATGGGGCCCACTTGAAGAGGTAAGGTGATCACGCCCTTTGAAATTCTTTCCGCATCATCATATGCCTTTATTGTGATCCTTCCTGATGTGTCTATTAGATCCTCAGAAAGTCCCTATTGTTTTATCAATTTGTATGTACATAGATTAAGCCTAGATCCACCATCTATCAGGATACGTTTGACCTTGTGCTTGTGGATGAGAGCTTCGATGTGCAAAGGTTTGTTATGGTCCTCATCTGTGGGAGCATCTTTGGAGTTAAATACAATGTGGTGCTGGGCAGCAAGGTTTCCAATGAGGGTTTGAAATTGGGTGGCATTGATGTTATCAGGAACACATGATTGGAGAAGGGCTTGTTCCAAAATTTCTTTATGGACCGGAGAAGTCTTGAGAAGTTCCAAAATGGAGATCTACGTGGGTGTCTTCCCAAGTTGATCAAGGAGGTCATATCGGCGGGTGGAAGACATGGGTGGGGGGTTTGGTGGGGGAGGAACTCCTTGGATGGTGACTCTTCCTTGGCGTGTAGTTGCATTGCAGTCATTCTGGAAATGGGAGGTGGAAGGTGTGGCACCTTGAATGACTATTCTAGCTGGATTTGGTCTACTTTGGGAAGAAGGAGGATTAACTCCTTGGATGGTTATGACATTGACATGATTGTCTGCAGGTTCAATGCAACTTACTAAAAAATCAAAACTGGTTACGTGATTAGCGTAGTCATAACCCATTGTGTTAGATGATGAGCCTTTTCCTTTATCATGCTTTGGGAAGGGTTCCTGGTACATTTTGAGTTTGTCATTGTTATTACCAGGTTTTGCATTTTCTACCTCAATCTCACCTCTATCAATAAGATCTTGTATGTAGATCTTCAGTTTCATACACTTTCATGTATCATGTCCCTTGATACGATGGTATTCACAATACTCATTTTCATTATACCATCTTGGTTTAGGTTGATTGGGATCAAACGGGCAAGTGATTGGAAAAACCACTATACCTACTTGGACAAGTTTTTGAAACACCACTTCAATAGGCTCAGTAAGAGGAGTGAAATCACTTGGAGTCCTGTTATTCGATCGGGGTGGTTGTCCCTGGATTGAGACATTGTTGTGAGGTTTTTGAGATTGATTTGAATTGATGAATATTGGTGGTGGATTTTGGGGGAGCAACCACGGTTTGGACCCGCTTTGCATCAGTTACACCATCATTGACCACATTTTTATTTTTAGCCTAGAATTTTGGCTTGTCGTTATCATAAGAGGAAGAACTTTGTGATGACTTCTCATAATGTTTCAAGGTTCCTTCCTCCAACAAGACACGTTCGAGGGCGAGGCCCTTATCTGTCAATTTTTGGAAGGATTCGATACATTGAGATATTAAAGGTCTTGAAATTTCAGGCACCAAGTTCTTTTGAAATAGTTCAATTTGATGTTGTTCTGGCATGTCCCACTAGAATTTTTTGATAAGATGTCACCATCTTTGTAGGAAATTGGCGAAGGTTTCTCCAGGCCTTTGTTTTGTATTACATAGTTCCATCATAGAAACATCATTACCCATGTTGTATGCATAGTGGGCGACAAATTTTTCTGCCAAGTCTGGAAAAGAGACAATGGAACCTCATGATAAAGATGAGAACCGTGCCAGGGCGTCTCCCATGAGACTCTTGGGAAAGAGTCTGCGAAGATAAAGGTCACTATAGGAGACTTCTTGGCATAAGATGTGGAATTCTCAGACATGGTCATGGGGGTCTCCTTTGCCTTCATACTTGGTGAATTTAGGGATCTCAAATCCTGGGGGATATGGTGCAATTGATATAGATGGGTTGTAAGGACAAAGGCAAAACTCTTTGAATGAGGAAGCTTTCCTTTTATTAGTATTTTCTTTCATGTTTTTGATGATACTCTTCATGTCTTGAATTTCCTTGATGAGGTCTTGTTGTGGACTTTGATATTGATGGATTGTATTTGCCCCAAGAATTGGATGAACCAAAGAAGGTGCACCACCACCAATATATTGATATGATGAGGAGGTGGGAACGTGGGATGTGATGACCGATGTCACTGGGGTTTGTGTGATAGTTGGTTGCGGTCCGCCAACTGTTGTGATGGGATTGAATGCGGTCCGGATAAAATTTGCGACATTGTTGGGAGAAAGGGAAGTTTGTGGAATATAAATATGTGGTTGAATAGAAGGAGGTGGTATAAAAGTTTGTTGGAGAATGGATGAGATTGGATTTGATAGTGGTATGGATGGTAAGGAGGAAGAAAGCAGGATGGAGACTGTGGTGGGAGGTGTCGCGGGTGGCATTGATTGGGCTTGGATGATTGATGGGGCTGCAATTGATTGAGTTTGAATAGTAGGTGCAGCACTTTATGTGGGAGTGAGGTCTCCTTGTGGTTGTTGGACAAGAGTGGATCTATTAAATTCAGGTGGAAGTTGAGCTCCATGTTCAAGAAGAGTTTTCAGAAGTGCAGTAGGATTGTGTTTAATAAACTTTTCCATCATCTCTTGGATATAAGAATCCGCTAGGAAAGTTTGCACTTCCGGACAAAGTTCATCTTGGTTAACCATGTCAAGATTTTGGCTTTGATCTTGATCGTTTGGTTTCCCACTTTGTGTATGATCTTGCATGGGATCTTCATATAGGACACCAATGCTGGCATGACATATTGTTGATCAGCCATCTTTTTCTTTTGGGATCAAGTTGCGACCATACACGATATTTGTGATGAAAAGACTTAGGAAAATTGTGATGAAATGACTTAGAAAATTTGTGATGGAAGGATTTTAGAAATTTTTGATGAAAGGACTTAAGAAATTTGTGATGAAAGGATTTAAGAAATTTGAGGATGAGAGGACTTAAGAAATTTGATGATGAAAGGACTTAAGAAATTTGGGATGAAAGTATTTAAGAAATTTTTGATGAGAGGATTTAAGAAATTTGAGGATGAAAAGACTTAACAAATTTGTTATGAAAGGACTTAAGAAATTTGTGATGAAAGGACTTAAGAAATTTGAGGATGAAAGGATTTAAGAAATTTGTGTGATGAAAGGATTTAAGAAATTTGAGGATGAAAGGACTTGAGAAATTTGTGATGAAAGAAAGGATTTAAGAAATTTGTGATGAAAGGACTTAATAAATTTGAGGATGAAAGGACTTGAGAAATTTGTGATGAAAGAAAGGATTTAAGAAATTTGTGATGAAAGGATTTAAGAAATTTGAGGATGAAAGGACTTAAGAAATTTGTGATGAAAGGACTTAAGAAATTTGAGGATGAAAGGACTTAAGAAATTTGAGGATGAAAGGATTTAAGAAATTTGAGGATGAAAGGATTTAAGAAATTTGTGTGATGAAAGGACTTAAGAAATTTGAGGATGAAAGGATTTAAGAAATTTGTGATGAAAGAAAGGATTTAAGAAATTGTGATGAAAGGATTTAAGAAATTTGAGGATGAAAGGACTTAAAAAATTTGTGATGAAAGGATTTAAGAAATTTGAGGATGAAAGGACTTAACAAATTTGTGATGAAAGGACTTAACAAATTTGAGGATGAAAGGATTTAAGAAATTTGAGGATGATTGATGAAGAAGGTATGGTAGTGATGGTTTAGAAGAAAACTTGATGACTAGGTTGTCTTTGGCATGAACATGAAGGATCTATTTAAATGGCAAGTTGTATGAAGGGATATGACCACCCTGATTTGGACGATAGTAGGTGTTTCAAAGGACAAACTTGAATGTTGACGTAGAGGATAAACTCTTAGCTTCTCTCTTAGACTTATGAAAAATGGGACGGACGGAGTTTTGACGCAATTTTGGACTTGGTGTGGGTAATGAGTTGGACAATTTGTTTGTGTCTTGACAAATATTTTTGCAAAGTGTTTGGGGATAGTGATGTGTTTTTAGTCTACTCTTGGAAAGTATGTATCAAACAAAGCAAACACAATGATTAAATGCATATTATCTCAAAGACACTCATGCTCATATACAACATTCTTCAGGCTGACAAGGACAATAGTCATTGGATCTCAATTGGTTTCCCATCTACGCTTACCCAGAGTGGACACTTAGATGCTTGACCCCACTAGCTCCCCTCCACGACACTCACTTCTCGGGGCAGCCAAGCATCAATTCCCATGAAAACTCCTCATGGTGAACTTTGTGTCTCTACTAAGGGCTGTAAGAATATGGGCTGCTTCAGAGGTCCGACCTCCTGCACCAATGACTAGAAGGTTTTTGGCCACTATAAACAAGGTGTTTAGTAAGTCTTCCCATTGGGAGATACACTTTGAAGTTGCACAAGAGCAATTGAGGCCTATAGCCCAATGAAGCACCAAGAACTTAGTAGTCATGCAAGCATGATTGAGATCTCTAGGATCCTACTAAGCACCCAATGTGAGAGTGAACTCTCATATAGCCCCAACCATTAACCCTTTCGTAGTCAATGGCCTATTTATTATAGTGAGTTGGGAACCCAGGTCCGAGTGTACTCACTTGGGTCATTCCCCTCTTACCTTCTAAAAGAGCAAGTTGGGAGGGCAGGCCTGCTAGAGGTAAACACACAATCAAACAAGAAAAGGTTGGAGGGTCTGGATTTCTGATTGTCTAGTAAGACGAGAGCATACTTTCCTACCTTTACACTTTTCTTAAAGACACATAAGAAAATAATTCATTCCATTTTAATTAATATCTAGGTGCCTAATTTAAATAAATGCACAATATTTGGTTGAATCAGCTAGGCAACCTGCAAAACCACTTGATTACTAGTTTGAAAAATAGAGTCTTCAAAAAAATGTCCTACAAAACAACTTGATTAGTAGTTTGAAAAATAGAGTCTTCAAAAAGCATCCTACAAAACAACTTGATTAGTAGTTTGAAAAATAGAGTCTTCAACAAGCGTCCTGCAAAAGGCAACAAAATGACAAAAATATTAATTTTTTTAATTTTTTGGGAATGAATAGACAAACATGAATAAAAACTTTTTTACTAATGACAAATGTGGATTTGAAGGAAGTTTTGATGGGTAAATGGGGTTTGACTAGGTTTTTGTCACTTTCCAAGGGATAGGCAAGCGTAAAATGAGGATTTTGGAGGAAAGATGAAGGAATGGGAAAATTTGTCCAAGAGGGACAAAGAAGCAAAAGTTGGAGATGGATAATATGGAAAAAAATTGGAGGTGATTGGATAAAAGGGGGAAAAGTTATGGCAAACCCTAAAAATAGAGGAATATGGGATTTTGGGCTTCAAAAAGTGGATTTTTGAGATAAGGTCCCCAAGGAAGAAAATGTGGAAAATGGCAATGTGGAGAATTTGGTGAAGTTTGGAGGAAAATGGAGTCAAGATAAAGAAGATATGGCGAAAAAATAGAAAACACTAATTTTTTTTTTTTTTTTCAACCCTAGATTTAACGGAACAGAAACCCTAAATTTAATAGAACAAAAACTCTAAATTTAACAAAACAGAAACCCTATATTTAACAGAGCAAACAGAAACCCTAGATTTAACAGAGCAAATAGTCGCACTAAACAGAATAAAATAAAAATGTCAAAGGTCCAGATTTCTGATTGTCTAGATAGACAAGAGCATACTCTCCTACTTTCACACTTTCTTGCGGGCAGACAGATTATATTTAAACAGAGCAGATAACAGGAAATAAATAAATTAAATGCAGACTACAGTTAGCGCCTAAAAATTTTCAAACAGATTAACAGAGCAGACAGTAGCACTACACAGATAGAAAAGTGTCAAAGGTCCAGATTTCTGATTGTCTAGATAGACAAGAGCATACTCTCCTATTTTCACACTTTCCTACGGTCAGAGCATACAGTCATGCTAAACAGAATAGAAAAGTGAAAGGTCTGGATTTCTGATTGTCTATATAGACAAGAGCATACTCTCCTACTTTCACATAGATTATACTAAAACAGAGCAGACAACAAATCAAATAACCAATCAGATAATAGAGCCGTCGTGCTGCAACAGAAATAGAAACATAAAAAAAAAATAGAAATAGAACAGAATAAGGAGCAGAAATGCAGAGCCGCGATTTTAGAACCTACGAAAAAGATATATATATATATATATATATATATATTTTTTTTTTTTTATTTTTTATTTTTATTTTTATTTTTTTTTTTTTCTGCAGTCGCACTATTCTGGAACCTGCGTCTCACAACTCACAAAAACCTAAAAACACAACAACATTAGTTCTTAGGGACGTGGGTCCCATCGGGCGTGCCAAAATGAAGAGGGGAAAACAGATTTGAAAGGTAAACTGATCAAAACATAACGAAATAAACATGCAGAATGCTAAAATATCATTAAAAGAACATTTCACCTTGCTATTTTACCTTCTCCTTCGGATTGAACTTGATGAAGTGAAGGCACCCCTTGATAATGCTCCACTTGATGTGCTCCTTTGATTGTTGGATGTGGATGGCTCTCCAATGTTGTGCACAAATGGAATGGATTTGAAAAATGATAAGGATGAGATGATCAAGTTGCCAAGATGATTTCCTAGGCTCAAAAAGGCAGCATAAGCTTACTGGATTTCAAGATGTTCTGAATGAAGGGATGGAGCCCTATTTTATAGGAAGAAGAGAGGAAAATGGATGGCTAGGATGAATTCAAGATGAAGGGCTAAGATTTACTTGTGAGCTCACACAAGGTCCAAGAGAGGGTGTGGAGACCAAGAAATATGCCTTAAAGGCATTTCGTATCTCCACACTCCACAAGATGCATTGGAGGAATTAAAAATTCTCCAAAAAAGGATATCATGAGGATTGGAGGAATAGAAAGGAATTAAAAATTCCTTGGAAGAGGGGATGCCTAGAGGAATGTGTGATTTCGAAAATCTTACATTCACCTAGGAAAAGAGCATTTAAAGCTAGTGGCTGGATGAAAGGACAAAGAGTTGACTTTGTGGCTAATCATGATAATTAGCCATTAAAGAATCATTAGGAGGGGGATTAGAGGAAATGTTAGGTGGGATTTATATTTGTAGGAGAATTTGACTAAGAGAGAGAATGAGTGGAGGGAATAAAAAATTAGAAGAATAATGTTAAGTGAGTTTAGGGAGTTTCTAGAAGAATTTATTAGGTTAATGATGAATTAAGAAGATGATTTGTAGGAATCATGTAGGTTAACTAATTAATTGAAATTAATTAGCTAAGAGGAAGATTTGTGAGGATTTGATTTTTTAGAAGAATAAAGAAAGGGATTGATTTATTAAATAAATCAATCATATGCTATAGTGACAATATTAACTATATTTAATTAATATTGAGAAGAATTTTAATTAACATAATTAATTGATTAATTATGTGAGGAATTAAAAATAATTAAAATAATTATTTTTAAGTGTCTACAACCGGCAAGCCTTCTTTATAGATAGATGACACAAGTCACATTTAATGGTAGCCTTCCTTCTATCTGCTCACTCTCATGTGTATTTCCATCATATCGGTGACCTTGCCAAACTGGTTGATGTCAATGACAACTTAATGCCAAAATGCAAATAGATTCAACCTAGATGACTTGATCATAATTGTCATCATGGTGGTTCCACGCGCCACACCATCCATGTGTTCTACTCTGATTGCTATGAAATTTGTCCACACAACTCTCCCATCTCAGCTACCTCAACTACCGTTGTCAAATCTGATCAAATGCTTCTCCATTTGGTCAGCTCTATATGTGCAAGATTTCCCTCCAAATGGAATTTAAAAATTAATTCATTCTTGTCCTCAGAGATCTGGCATAAATCAAATTTGATCTCCCTTCTTGGATTGAACACCTACATTGAATGACTCTGTACTAAGTTGTCGATGATCTCCACTGTATCAGATTGGATTCCCTACACTTAACACATCTCCTATGTTCACACACTGTTCACTATACCCAATTTGCCATTTTTAGCAAACTCAATATATCCCATAGATTGGATTCAGCTTGTGTTTGATCACCTTGAGCCCAACAACTAGCTTGTAACTCGGTTGCCATTAATGCATCTCTATCCTCTATTGATCTACCTTGAAGAAAAGATGGACAACTACCATACTAAAATCCACCATCACCAATTTTTGCATATCTAATTTGATCTTTGTCCTTTAGAATCCACATGTCTTAATTATCATCGTCCAAGTTGCTCTATCAATCCTAATTAGCATCCTTGTTGAACTCTGAGTCTATCGAATTGTAAACATGGTCTCAAAGTTGATTACAATTTTCAAATATGTCGATAGAATAACCATTCATCTTTTTAGCAAGTGTCCTCTGATTTTCTTCGTATACGCCACGTTGTTGGGATAGAGTTGGTCCAAGCTTATGGGGACTATCAAGCTGCATGGTGTCATGATCTGTTAACACATCAGATTGAGTATCAAAAAGTTATGTCGATCTATTTTTTCTTTTGGATTTCTCTTTCCTCATGTTCATCATCACAGAAATCATGATTTCAATTTCTCAGAACTCTATCGGTATAGTTTTAACTATCAGGCTCACATCTCGCATCTACTCCACCTTCATTAGCTATCCCAATGATCATGTGATGCCTTTGGTTTTTTTGTTGGCATGAGTTATTCTGCTGATAAAATCACCTTTGATTTCCCTTATCGCCATAAGCTATCTTGAGAACAGTCTCTAAAATGACACACGTTATCGACATAAGTTACTCCGAACCGAAAGACTTCAGGACAAACGACCACTCATTAGAATAGTTATAACTATCGGCATAGGAAAATCATGCTAGATCGACCAAACAAGTTAAAATGATGACACACAATAAACCTCCCTTTATCGACATAGGTATTCTGAAATGCATATTCCACGATGACATACTTCATCGACATAAGGTATCCTAAACTACATATCCGTAGTCCTTCAACATATTGGCATATGTTATTCTGATTATCTAACCAAGGGGTCTTCTCTTAATTTTCCTTTGTCAGAATAGCAGTCCCGATGTTGTATGTAATCCTATGGTGTCCACATCGACATAGAGTATCCCGATAGGAGGATGTTGGAATAGCTTTGTCTATCAGTGTAGTAGGATTTAGTGATTTCGCCTTTAATAGCTACTCTGATAGGTATCCTCGATCTTTTGGGTGTCATAGCTATTTTGATACAATGATATATAGATAGTTTACTATATTGGCATTGCACAAAATTTCTACTCCACCTTTGTCTTCTATTCTGATGCACATCCTCGATCCTAGTCAGCATAGCTATCTCGATATGATCACTTCACCGGTATAGGTTATTTCGATATGATCACTTATGCATCCTTCTCAACTCTTCCAACATGAACTAATCTACTCTTCATCAACATCTTAGTAGCATGACTTCAGTCAATCTAAAACAACATCATCTGTTTCATTCTGACCTTCATTTGGGGCACACATCATCTTGCATTTTTATCTATGTCTCTGCATATCTCTGCACCACCATCCAGTGGGTGTGAAGCCATCAAACAACAAATTCTATGACACTTATCATGTGCACCTCTGACCAATTTGATCTCCATTTGGGGACATGCATCATTTGCTACAACTTCTCAGCCCTACACACACACATGTTCACATCAATGAAAACTTCAATGCCAACAATCTCCCCCTTTGGCATTGATGTCAACACTGCACATTCTCTCCCCCTTTGAAAACAATGGAAAAGGGGCCCTGATAGCCAATAAAATTTCATCTAAATGGACATGTGACCGTCAACCATGGATATCTATATGCTCCTCCTCAGGCCATATTTTCTTTTGAAAAAGAACTTCTCTCCCTTTTATTCATTTGATGTACCTGAGCATAACCATTATGACTTTGTACGCCTCTATTGCCTTTCACTCTTCCCCTTTTGTCACATGAGAATGTTCCTTTCTATAGCCAGATGAACCATTATTACAATATATGTTGGAGATGATCCAACATTACAAAAATGAACTCTGATTAGGTCTCCTTTACTCCCTCTAAGAACCAAGACTGATATACTACAACTACTTTTCTTTCAATCATATATCTTTCTGCCATATACAACCACTGCCTTGAACCAATCAATACACATACTGGCCTAAGAAAAATAACTTCTATGATTCATCACCCTTGAAGAACACACATGTTCAAGGATGAGCAAGGCTATAATCACTAAGATCCCCTTGAGCTAGTGCATCTACATGATCATATTCACTTTTATGATTTATCATACTTAACCTTTCATTGATCCATTGAAGAATATCATTTCCTGCTGAAGCAAAATATTTATCACAAGAATTTATGTGGCTCATCTACAATCATCAATGGACAACTTTATGCATTGTGGAATATCAACTGATTTTTGTTCAACTTTTTGTAGTAGTGTATATGATTTCATATGCAAGTGTGCAGTTACAATAAGGTGTCTTTTCATAGTAAACTTCATGCAAACTATGAGAAACCAATATATAAGCTTGAAATGTCACAAAGGGATAAACTATAACATCTGCCATTAAAAACCTGTGGTCCCTGACCCTCCCCATGATATGCTGGGGCATTTGGAAAGAAAGGAATAACAGGATATTTAGGGAAGAAAAGTGTAATACTCAGGTTGTCTTTGAAAAAATATGCAGGGCTATAAAGGAGAACATCAACATCCCTCACAAGAATAATCAGCAATGGGCTATTATAAATTTGAATGATATGGAAAAAGGCATTATTACTGAATGGAACCTAATTGATAAGGTCTATAGAGTGGATAACAAGAAGAAGAGAGAAAACATTGTTTGGAGGTTCCCTGATTATGACTGGATAAAGGTTAATTTTGATGGGGTTGCTAAAGGGAACCCTGGAAAGGCTGGTGGAGGTGGAGTTATCAGAAATGCTTAAGGAAGGTGTATTGCTGCTTTTGCTTCCCCTTTTGGAATCCAAAACAACCATGTGGCTGAAGCTATGGCCATGCTTAAGAGCCTCCAGTTAGCCCAGGAATTCAAATTTAAAAAAATCTGGCTTGAAGGGGATTCCTTAAATATTATACAAGCCCTCAAAGGGATTAGTTCAGTCTCCTGGAATATTACTAATATTATTAAAAATGCTAAGACTATCCTTAATAACTATGTTAGCATTATTTTAACCCACACTTTTAGAGAGGGTAACAAGGTAGCGGATATCCTTGCTAATGAAGGGGTTAATTTGGAAAAGGGGATCAAATATATAGGGGAAGATCACATTAAGTGGGAGATTAAGGAACAATTTTTTTTGATCGCCTTAATGGAGCAAGCAATTATTATGATTGAATTCTGGGGAACGAGTACCAATGACAGAGTATGGAGGCAGATGAACTGCCAGTCGATGAGTGCTTCTAGGCATCATTACCAAGAACACATGTGTGCGAGAGGTAATTGTAATAATAGCGAAGTTCGTATGAACATGAAAGACAATTTCAAAATTGTGAATGTTTCTTTTCAAGGAGAAACTAGAAACACGGAGTTTTACTTCCGGGCCGAGAGCTGTAACAGAGGTGATTGTGACCTAAAAAGCAGAATGGGGGCAGCCTTAACAGGAATGAACCATCCGGGTGTGAGCACTGGAAGAGAAAAAGGAAGGTGTGGAGAAGGCTCCACCGACATGGGTTCACGGATTACATGGAGAAGCTCCATGGTAGTAGAAGCTCTATTTCTCAGGGGTTCACAAAAAGCTGGGGCAATAACAGGGCTACCCTATTTGGGGAAATCTGGCACATTGATGAAAGCCTGATCTCGGAGGTAATGGGGCTCAAGATGGAGGGGACCAAATTCTATAGGGATAGAAAGTATGCCGCCGAGGCCTTCAAAAACTTCCCTAAGATGAAGGACAAGAAGAGCAACCTAGAGAAGAAGGATAATATCTCTTAATTCACCCCCCAATAGGTAAAACCTTTCTGGCAAAAAATTCTTAGGGCATTAATGGAATATTTAACTGTGGATGGTAGGTTTACGAAAATTTACAATTATCACTTTGCCATCCTGAACCACTTCCGCCATGGGGTGAAAATTTCTTTGCCCTTCTATCTTTCTTCTTCTCTAAATGAGAGTTTGGCCGACCACATTAAAAAACCTAGCTCCTACCCTCTTGCGCACCAAGGTCTCATCCTATTGATTTATGAATATATGACGAATAAGACTAGGGAAACAAAGGATGACCCTTTAATTCTCAATGCTCAGACTTTTGAGAAAAGCATAGACTCTGGTTCGATTGAGGAGACCAAAACCCCTTCCCATAAAAAAAGGAAGATTAATGTGCAGGAAGAAACGGATGTGCTTTGTGAGGAAAAAGAAGGAAAAAATAATGAAGAAATTTTTGAAAAGGAGATCAATAAGGAGGAGGAGTATGGGGAAGGAGAGGAAGGGGGCAATTCTGAGAATTGTTAACATAATATTGTCGACTCGGAAATTGAGAAAGAGGCTTTGAAGCCTAAGGAAGGTGAAAACCCTAATGAGGAGGATACAAAACAAAGCAAGGATTCTGTGGAAACCATACTAAATACCGCCCGCAATTGCACCCTTGAATTCTTTAACTTTCAGAAGTGGGTGGTGGAAAACATTACCAGCATGCAGGGTAAATAGAGGGAATTGGAAGTTAAGATCAACAAGTTGATCAACATGTCTGATTCTGGGAAGCAGCACGAGGAGATGGAGAATAGTGAAGCGGAGGAAGAAATGGAAATGGAAGACTGGCAGGAGAAAGACTTGATTAAAGGCGACCTAAAACACCTGGAGGATGTCATCAAAATTCTAAAGGAATAGGTGGAGGAGGATAAGGACAATGTCAATGCCCAGATGGCTAGAAATGAGAAAGCCCTGAAAAGCCTTATGGATCATAGCCTCCAGGTTCTAAAAGTCTCCTCCCAGAACATGAATGCACTGGTGAACCATCTGGAAAAGAAAAACTAGGAGAAGGACCTCATGGTTATTGAAGATGCTCCTACTTCCAGACTAAAGCACCAGACCTCTAGGCGCAGAACTAGGCAGACTACGATGGAGAAGGAAATGAAGATGAAAGATAGCTAGACTGCTCAGGAAAATACTGATTTGAGGGAAGCGGCAAAAGCTATGATGCTTTTGGTACAGGATGTAGAAGAAACCATGAAGAATTTCTAATTGTTGTCCTTTGCTGGGCTTGAGGCCAATTTCTTGTTGGCCTTTTGCTGTCCTTTCCTTTGTTGCTGGTCTTTTTGCTAGTGTTTTGTTGCTATTGTATTTTGTTGCTATATTGAATATCTTTCTTATGTATATGGGTTTTGGGTCCCTTAAAACCTATTTTTAATTAATCAAAAACATCTGCCATTTCATCCTTTTCCACCATGTCTCCTTCTTAAAGCTGGTATTCATCATATCTATAGCAATCTATCCTTACACTTATCCTTCTTAATAGTTTGGGGGCAAAGAATATGATCAATATGTATCTCCCCCTAAGATCTTGCATCTCCTTAAGCTTTAGGGGATACCACTCATGAATGGAATGCACAATGTCTGCTCATGAACATGTTCTTTCCATTCTCATTTCCTTGGTTGCCCTTTCTCCTCCAGATTTGTTTGATCTCCCCCTGTCTTTCATTTGAAACATTTGGAGCAGCAATCATCATCTTTGTTTGATTGACTAACCTTGATCTACAAAACTTTGCAGTATGGCCAGAGTTGTTGGAGTTGTAGCACACTATGTTCATCCCAAACAGAGGGGTAGAGGAATGTCTACTGAATTGATTTGATCTTCTTCTCAAGACCATACCATTGTGACTAGCTGATGGAACAATTTGATTTCTTGATATTGTAGGAACATTTCTTACTTTGTTCCATGCAGAAAATTGTCTCACATAATAATAATTATAGTTATTCATTACATTTTTATTGTAGGAGGAGGTGGAGGAGCTGCCATTAGAGGGTGAACCCACAATAGTGGGTTACACTTTTTCGCCAACTTTGACACTGCAATATTCATTTTCAGAGAGAAAAAAAAAAAATCAGATTCAAACACCTATTACTTCTAAACTGTAAGGAATTTGTAGATGATGTGAACTAGTGATTTGTGTCATTTTGTATGTAGATTCTAAAAAAAGAAAATTGATAATTTTTGAAATCAATTTGTTTCCATTTTTCTATCTCCCTCTAAAACTAGTTTTTTTCAAAAAAAAAATTTAAAGAGTGATACTCACTCTATATAGCATAACTTTTTTTTTCTATAATAGATATGAATGTGATTTTTTTGAATTTGGTTTTGTAACATCCATATCTAGTGTTTGCAATTAGTTTTGTAATATTATCTTCAATTTTTCATATTTTATTAAGATTTGAAGTCAAGTTAACTATAATTTTAACATATGTCCATTTGATATTACATAACTTGTTGTATATGTAACAAAAAATCAATTTTATTTTTTTGTTGGAAAGATGACTTCAATATCTAGTGCGTAATTTTTTTTCAATTTTTTTTGGGTGACATTTACTATTTTTTCCATAAGCATTGAATAAACAAGTTCATGTTCGGTGAAAACCCAAAATAAAAATGTATTAATGAAATTAAATATATTAAAAATTATACTATTTGGAAAGCTTATAATAAGGGCTAAATACTTAAAAAAACAAAACTTCTAAATGAATTCATTTGACCCCCCAGAAGCTAAAGTAAAATTGTTTTTTTATCAACATTTGATAGATGCAAAGGAGACTCCATTGAAAGTGTGATTTAGAAGTAGAGAGGTTCTATCCAAGAGCCTTTGCTCTAACTCTCTTCAATTAATTACTTCAATTTGGACCTCTTAAAGCTTAAATCATTATATTTTCTAAAAAACGTATGATTTCAGCAAAAATTAGGATATACAAAAAAGTGGGAACCAACATTGTGAGTTCAATCTAGATTGAAATAATTTTCTTCTACATTCATGAATCCTATGACCCATTTTATTATAGTTATAACATACAATATTTACATTTATTGGAGCATAAAATGGACTCTTACTATCATACATGGGAGCATATCTATGCATGTGTCTACAACTTTAACTCTTATGTCCATATCCATGACAAACTACATTCCTATTTCTAGAAGAGACATCTTGATCATTCCTAGAGCTTTTTCTACATTCACTTTCTCTATGGCCATAACCATTGCATGAGTAGCCATAACCGGGAAAATGAGACTTATAACTTAAAAAATTTATTTTGCCAAACATGTGGAGATCTTGGAGTTTGTTTTGCTCCACTTCTTCTCCTATCTCGGTGGTTAATATTGGACTATTTATTTATTACAGTCATTTATTCTTATCCTTTTTGTCTCCACACTTGTTTGTTCTTGTGAGCAGCAACATGTCCTGGTCTTCTTCCAACAGAGCGTCTTCTAGAATTTCTTGTATTCCTATCTCTATTGTAGACATCTTCATTTAGTTTTCCTTTTCCTTTTAGATCAACATTATTACTCTTTGTAGTAGAAACCTTCATATCCATGTCTTTAGTAGTAGTAGTAGTCAAATCAATCTTCTTTCTAGGAGAATTCCTAACTGTGAAGGTTTCTTTATTACCATTATCACTTAAAGAAACGAAATGTATCTCCTTTTGGCTGAATAATGAAGAGGACTCCCTGATTTGGAAGCATGATCCCAAAGGCATTTTAACTATGTCTTCGATGTATTGTGTCCTATCCCCCCCCTCCTATAAATCCTTTCTGGTCTAAAGCTTGGATAAAAGGTCTCACTCCCAAAATCAATTTTTTCTTCTGGACTATCCTCCAAAATAAGATCCTTACTGTTGATAACCTAAAAGGTAGAGGTTTTGCCCTTCCAAACAGGTGTGTATTGTGCTTTCAAGAGGAAGAGTCTGTGGACCACCTTGCCCTCCACTGTTCCTTCTCAGCCTCTATTTGGGAAATTTTCCTCAAGAGCTTTAGTTTAGCCTGGGTGTTTCCTAGTAACATCAGAGATTTGTTCTCCTCCTAGCAAATTCAATGGACTAACTCTTTTCTGAGATGTATGTGGCAGCTCTCTCTTCCTCACATTTTGTGGGGTCTTTGGAAAGAAAGAAACAACCGAATCTTCAAGGATGTTTCCCTAAATCATGATATTGTTTTCCAGAAAATTCAAAGGGCTATCCAGGAAAATATGGGAATCATGGAGGGGTCGTGTTACTCAAACAACTCCCTGGAGTCAAATATCTTAAGGGCTTGGAATATGAAGATCACTGATGGTCCTAATCTTAGCTATAATAAATGGCTTGAAACTAAATGGCAAACCCCTCCCCAAGGCTGGCTCAAAATCAATTTTGATGGTGTAGCCAAAGGAAACCCAGGTCCTTCAGGCTATGGAGCTATTCTTAGAGATCATAGAGGCATTTGCAAAGAGATGATTGTTGTCCCTATTGGTACACAAACCAATCATAAAGCAGAAGCTATGGCAGCTCTTCAAGGAATTATCCTAGCCAAAAAATGAAATTGCCCCTATCTTTGATAGAGGGGGACTCAAATAGTATAATAAAGTGGCTCAATGGGACTTCAAAACCCTCATGGTCGATTCACAACATAATCATTTCTGCTATTGACATCATTAGAACCTTTAAAAAATGTCATATATCCCATATCTATCGGGAGGCCAACTGTTTTGCTGATTGGGCTGCAAATGTGGCGGTTAAGAATGAGACAATTACCACGTGGATGGGTGAGAGCGGAATCCCCGAAGATGTCAGACAAATTATAAGTGATGAAAGATATCGAAGTACCCCAAATATTCTTGATTGACAGGGTAATTATGAAAAGTACTGATGTAAGCACTTCGAGTTATTTCTATAATGAGAAAATCACTCATTATAACATCAATGCCATCAAAACTTGTTTTATAATCAATCAGATCATTAAGGCCAACAACTCACATGCTTTCTGGGTATTTGTTTTAGCTCCGAAAAGCTCTCTGTTTTACCAGTTCTACAATTTTCAAAATTTGACTATGAGAAGCGACACCATGGGCGGAAATAGGAGACGATATGAGCCAAGTAGTTGCAAGGAGTGGAGACAGAAGGATGAGGTGTGGGGTATTTTGCAGAAGGGTGGTCTGTCGAACTTCATAGAGAGACTACATAGCCATGATGGAATGGTAACTAGCCTCTTCTGCAAAAATTGGAAGAAGGGCATGCTAAAAATGGGTGATCAAATGGTGGAAATTGATGAAGATTTAATTGCTAAAGCTATGGGTCTCAACAAGGAAGGCTGCAACTTCTACAGAGATAGGAAGGTCAGCAGGGAAGCCATTGAAAGGTACCTGGTTACTAAGAAAGAGAAAAAAAGACTGGTAAAGTTGAGCAAAACCTATTACCCGCCTAGGGCTTTTGCCAAACCCTGGCGGGAAATTCTCTTTGTTTTAATGCGGTATATAACTCTAGATGGTAGGTTTACGAAAGTCTATGGGTATCATTTTGTTCTGTTAAACCCTTTTAGGCATAATGATAAGGTGAATTTTCCTTATTTCTTGCTTTGCTCAATGAATGCCTCCCTAAAAGCCTACAAAGAGAATCCTCTGGGCGATACCGCAATGCACCAAGGTCTTATGGTCCTCATTTATGACCATTTAAAGGCCAATCAAATTAACCGGATGCAGCTCTCTGTGGACTCTGAGGAAGATATGTCTGATTCTTCTTTTTCGGAGGAGGAGGAATCCAACAATGACTCCTCGTCTGATAATGAGGATAGCTCTGATGACTCACTGTATGAGAGTAGTAAGAAGAGGAAATCAAGACCCTCATCTTCTAAGGGCAAAAAAATTCAAAGCAAACCCTTGATCAGCATCTCTTCGGAAGAAGAGGATTCAGATTATTCTAAGGAGAAGAAGAGCCCTAAGGGGTTGCTGAAGAAGAAAAGTAAAAACCAAGCCCAGACTTGGAAGAAGCATAAGAAAAAAGAGGAGACTAGCAAGGAACTGGAAGCTGACAAGCAAGCTAGGACCCTGGAAGCCGAGCACAGCCTAGATAAGAAGACAATGGAAGAGACTCTCAGGGCTGCCGACACTATCTCCACCCTCCATATCCCTAAAGATGAACTGGTAACCCCTAGAAAAGTGACTCCCTCTTCTGGCCCTCCTCCCGAGGCCTTGAATGGTTTTATGAAAATGATTGAATGGCTCATTGATGGTTCCAAGAAAGCTATGGATGAGTATAAAAAACTATGCAACAGAGTCCTGATTTTGGAGACCATTAATATTGGAGAGGGGAATACAATGGTTGACTATATCGAGGACCTGAAAAACACTATTGCTAAAGCAGAAGACATCAGAGATGCTTTTAACCCCAGGTTTGAGAAGATTGAAAAGGAGATGCTGGACAGAAAAAGCCTTGCGGAAACTAGTGAAAATATAGTCACCAAAGTGGAAAAATTTGAGGAGTGCCTTAAGAATATTGCGGAGCAGAGACTTAGTATTCTAAAAATCTTAGCCAATAATACTCATACCCTCATCAGTAAGCTTGATGATGACAAGGAAATCCAGGAAATTGATCTGGACGCTGAAGGAACAGGGGAAGCTCAAGGCCCCACAACCCGCACCAGAGGCAAGAGGAAGGAAAATAAAATGAATAAGGATCTGGAAGAGCTGAAAGCTGTTGGGGCGACCTATGATCAGCTGGTGATAAAGGTAGAGGATTTGCTAAAGAAAATTTCTATGTAGTGTCTCCTCAGTTTCTTTGCTGTGTTTTGTTGTTTTGCTATTCTTTTTGTTCGCTGTTCTTTTGGCCAGTTGCTATGTATGTGGACTTTAATTCCTTTTGCTGCTCTTTTCCTTTCTGTGATGTAATGGTTTCGGGTCCTTAAAACCTATTTTTTAATCAATCAAAATGAAATGTATCTCCTTCTTAGATAAGTCCTTACTGGTAGAGCATTGACCAACATCATATCCAATACCTTCGATATCCTTAGAGTGCTTTTGTTTACTCAACATTTTGTCCAAAGCCTCAGTGCTTCCCTCATATTTAATTCTTGTCTTGAGCTCATCTTGGCACTTCTCCAATTCTATTGTTAGCTTTGCTATTTCATCTTTTAGATTTTGACACTCTTTTCATGTAGTCTCCACTTATGGCTCTAGTTCCCCACACCTACACTTCTTGGTATCAAAATCTAATTTTGATTATTCATTTATCCTTTTAGATCCTTCCAGTTGTGATTTTAGATTGGCAATAGTTTTCTCTGACCCTTGGAGACACTTATTCAACTAGCCTTGTTCTTCAGTGACAATATTCTTATACATTCCATATTCTATCTTTACTTTTCTAATTTCTTCAAGTGCACAAATAAGATCCCCTTCAAGATCCACTTCAGCTTCAACTTCTTCTTTATCATCACAGCCAAATACATCTTCCTTTCTAGATTGAGCTCTACTGTCATTTCTTGATGTATGCTCTTCACCTTGGACCTCTTGTGCCATAAAAGTTAAGAGTTTTATTTTCATCTTCACTACAACTACTATATAATATTCTTTTATCATCTATAGATCTACTATTTCGTTAATCTTTTTTCTTTTACAATCTGATCCAGCTGTGGTAGGCTATTCAACAAAAAATTTCTTCAGTCTGTCCCACAAGATATTTGTAGATTTTCATCTATCCACCTTTGAAGTTACATCATTAGAAAGGCCACTGAGAATAGCATTCATGGCTTCAACATTCCATTCATATCTTCTTTTTGTATCGGGATCACTTAGAGGACTAGTAGGTGTAGAGTAACCATTTAGAACTGACATCCAAACATCATAACCTAAGGAGGATAAATAGACTTCCATTCTACAAGACCAAATGAAATAGTTTGAACCATCAAACATAGGTGCAGGGATTGACTTAAATTTAGCCATTGTGCTCAAAAACCAGAATCTACCCAAGCTAGAGGAAGCTTTTCAACTAGGGAACCTTTGGCTCTGATACCAATTGAAGGAACATAATGCACCACTAAGGGGGGGGTGAATAAGTGGTAATCAATAAAAAAATTTACTCCTAAAATATCTAAGCCTTAATAACAATAATCATGAAGTGACGAGCAGAGGTATCAAATACATAAGCACACACACATAAGAGACACATCACATAAAACTAGATGTGCGAGGAAAACCCAATGTGGGAAAAAACTAGGTGAGAATAACTACTAGAGTCTACTGCTCCAATCTATCCTTACAATGAAATCACTGGTTACAACTTTTATGGGCACCGACCCCTGAAGTTTATGGGCATCAACCCAAAGGAGCACCAACCCAAGGAGCACCAACCCTTATAGTTTATGAGCTTCTACTCAAAGGAGCGCCCACTTAGAGATTACAATGAATATAATTTTCAAGTACAAATTATATGCCTTGTTGCAAATGAGACTTTGCAACACCTTACTATTCTTCTCTTTATCTTCCTACTCTCTACTTTTGTTTTTTGCTCTCCATTTTCTATTCTTCTCTAATCTTAGCTCCCTGTTCTGCCCTCCTCTATACACTTTCTTGTTCTCTTGTAGTGTATATAAAAAACCAAGTTAACTACCTTGGCTCTTTGTCCTCTGGTTGCTTGTCTATGGTGCACTCTATCTCTCACTCACTGGTATGTAAACACTTCTGCCCCTTGCTCTTTTTTACTCTGTTATGCTCTCTTCATTTTCACTCTTTGCGACCACACTCTCACAAATTTTTGTTCTCACCTTGCCTCTATCTCTTCTTGCTACTATCATTAAAACATTCTATAGGCTCAACTGCATTTTCACCCCATTCTCTCATTGTGATCCAACTACCCCAATCAAATCACATTCATTTCCCTTCTCTTCACTTCACCATTGCTTTCATTCATCGACACCTACACATAGTCAATCTAACCTTAACTCATCATACATCAGATAAGATATGTTTTCCTCATTGTCATGCCACATGATCTATACAATTTCCTATGCAACATGCAAATTGTTCATTCAGTCGGTTTGCATTTTTCCAATCAATAATTCAAGTTCCTATACACACAAGACTACTGCCAACCTATTTATTTCATGACTTTTACTCAAGATTGTTGATTTGCAGGATTCAACCTAGAGGACTTTATCATAATTGTCATCATGGCGGTTCCATGCGCCACATCATCCCTATGTTCTACTCTTCCTGCTCTACAATCTGTCCACACAACTCTCCCATATGAGCTTCCTCAACTACCATTGTCAAATCTTATCAAATGCCTCTCCATTCGGTCAGCTCTATATCTACAATATTTCCCTCCAAATGGAATTTGAAAATTAATTCATTCTTGTCCTCAAAAATCTGGCATGAATTAGATTTGATCTCCCTTCTTGGATTGAACACCTACATTAAATGACTATGTACTGAGTTGCCGATTATCCCAACTGGATTAGATTGGATTACCTGTAATGAACACATCTTCTCTATTTACACACTGTTCAGTTTACCTAGTTTACCATTTTTAGCAAACTCAATATGTCCCATAGATTGGATTCAGTTTTTGTTTGATCACCTCGAGCCAAACAAGTATCATGCAACTCGATCTCCATTAATGCACCTCTATCCTCTATCGACCTACCCTGAAGAAAAGATGGAAAACTACCATACTGAAATCTACTACAACCAACTTCTGCATATTTGATTTGATCTTTGACCTATAGAAGCCACATGTCTTCATTATCATTGTCCAAGTCTCTTTGTCAATCCTAATCAGCATCCTTGTTGAACTCTGAGTCTATCGGCTTGCAGACATGGCCGCAAAGTTGATTACAATTTTCAAATATGTCGGTAGAATAACCATTCATCTTTTTGGTAGGTGTCCTCTAATTCACTCCATATAGGCTACGTCATTGGGTCAGACTTGGTCCAAGATTATGTGGCCTATCGGGCTACATGGTGGCATGATTTGTAAACACATCAAGTTGACTATCAAGCACTTATGCTAATCTATTCTATCTTTTATATTTCTCTTTCCTCATGTTCATCACCATAGCAATCCTGATGTCGATTTCTCAAAGCTATATTGGTATAGTTTTAACTATTGGGATGACATCTCGCATCTACTCCACCTTCACTAGCTATCCTGATGACCATGTGATGCCTTTGGTTCCTTTCATCGACATGAGTTATTCTGATGAGAAAGTCACCTTTGATTTCCCTTACCACCATAAGCTATCCTGAGCATAGTCTCCAAGATGACACAAATTATTGACATAAGTTACTCCGAACTGAAAGAGTTTAGGCCAAATGACCACTCATCAAAATATTTATAACTATCGACATAGGAAAATTATGCTAGATCGACCAAAAAAGTTAAACTGATGACACATAATCAACCTCCCTTTATTGACATAGGTATCCTGAAATACATTTTCCATGGTGACATACTTCATCGGCATAAGGTATCCCAAACTGCATATCTACAATCCTTCAACATATCGGCATATGTTATTTTGATTATCTAACCAAGGGGTCTTCTCTTCATTTGCCTCTATCGAATTAGTAGTAACGATTGTGTATGCGATCCTATGGTGTCCACATCATCATATACTATCCCGATAGGAGGATGTCAAAATAGCTTTGTCTATCGACATTGTGGGATTTAGTCATTTTGCCTTCAATAGCTACTCTGATTGGTATCCTCTTCTAGTCACCATAGCTATTCCGATACAATTATATTGGGATAATTTACTCTATCAGTATTACACAAAATTGCTACTTCGCCTTTGTCTGCTATTCTGATGCACATCCTTGATCCTAGTTGGAATATCTATCTCTATATGATGACTTCACCGATATAACACTTGATCTATATAGGTTATCTCGATATGATCAGTTGTGCATCTTGCTCAACTCTGCCAACATGACCTAATCTTCTCTTCATCATCATCTTAGCAACATGACTTCAATCAAAATGATACAACATCATCTCTTTCATTCTAACCTTCATTTGGAGCACACATCATCTTGCATTTTTATCCATGTCTCTGCATATCTCTACACCACTATCCAATGGGTGTGAAGCCATCAAACAACAAATTTTGTGACACTTATCATGTGCATCTCTAACCAATTTGATCTTCATTCGGGGACACTCATCATTTGCTGCAACTTCTCAACCCTGCACACACACACATGTTGACATCAATGACAACTTCAATGCCAACATATGTACATTTTGGGTGATATCTTTTGATAATTGTACATATTTCATGTTGATAAATGGAAATCTCGCTATTGCCTTTTGTCTCAAATGGTTGTTTTTGTTGGGAAAATGGTGTTGTACACCTTGCACAATAATATTTTATTGTTGTATTATTTTATTATTGTGTGAGGTGGGCATGGAATTATGTAATATCATATTGTATTGTTGAACCTAGGAGCACCTAGATGGACATGCAACATGGAGAGATTCCCTTGGAATATTCTTATAACCACTTGATGAGTTATTGACACATTGATATTATTATATTATATTTATTTAATATTGGGAAATGTAATTGTGATGAAGTACCCAATATTAAATGTGGGTCAAGGGTAGGTAGGAAAAATATTATATTTTATTATCACATGGTTTGATGTAATACCACTTCGTGGTTTTGTGGTTGCTTGTCTCTATAAAAGAACCACAAGGGTAGTTGTTTGGGTTGGTTAATTACTCAGGTTAGCATTTGTGAAGGAAGGAAGCATGGCATGGGATGTGTGGATTCATGCTTGGTCACATGGAGTTCTTGGTTATGTTTGGGTTTTCGAAGGCTTTCCATAGTTGTATTATAATGGATGCATTGCTCATAATACATGGTGGATGATTCTTTTGGAGGCTGGGTTTTTTTGTCATGAGGGTTTTCCCAGGATATATCTTGTGTCACATTTTGATGGCTATGTTGTCTATTATTTGCATGTGGATTCTATGTGTTGATTTGATTAAAATCTAAATTGGGTTATGTGGAAATTGTCATATAATTAGCTGCAAGTTTCCTTACAGTTTTCTCTATTGAACATGCTTGTCGCTCTCTTGATTCTGCTTCTTTGTTGATTATGTTTAGGCTTACACTTTCACTACTCCTACTACTAACTCTACTTAATTACGATATTCCTACTACCTGAATTGCTTCGCACGCTCCACAATTTTATTAACGGGACTACGCTCTAACCTATGACTCTATTTACACTATTTACACCATCAATTCTAAGTCATTGCATTTAAAAATAATGCTTTAGAAACTACCCATTGATAGGCAATGCAAGGGGTTCTCCTTCTAATGTTGATAATCTGAATGCATTGTCTCCTAAAATATCTGCTATTTGATACGGTCCTGACCATACTAGTGCGAATTTTCCAAAAGCTCCTTTTCCTTCCTACAACTTTTCATGATATAGAACTAGGTCTGCTAAATAAAATGCTTTTACTCTCGCTCATTTGTCAAACCATCATTTTACAATAGTCTGATGTTTATTCATACACTCAGTGGCTTTGTCTCTTTTCTCGTCTAGGTTTAATAATTGGGTTAACCTCGCTTCCTCTTTGTTTTCAAACCCCAAATACTCTTGGATATATTTTAGCGTGGGTATCTTTAAATTTGTGGGTACTACTAGATTTAGGCCATAAACAAGGTGGTATGAGGAATTTCCCAAACTAGTTTCAACTCTAGTTCTATTGGCCCATAATGCATAATTTAATAGGACATGCCACCCTCTTGGGTTTTTGTTTAACAATTTTTTAATGATATCTATCAAATGTTTATTAGTGGACTCTGCTAAACCATTCTCTTGAGGATAATAATTTGAAGAAAAATTCAAAATTATTCCTAATTCAAATGCCCACTCAGTAAATTTCAAAGATGTGAAAACAAGACCATTGTCACATACCAAAAAACTCAGGACTGGAAAATGAGCGATGATGTTATCCTCCAGAAATTGGGTGACAATTTCCATGGTGCAATTTTTGAATGCTACCACTTCAGACCACCTGGTATAATAATCTATCAAGGTTAGGATATACCTGTGTCCTGCTGATGGCAAAGGGTTTATCATTCCAATAAAATCCATTCCCCATTATGCAAATGGTCTCAGTTTTGTTACATATTGTAATGGTTGTGCTGAATATTTTCCTTTATCGGCATAAACTTGACAAGCATGACAATGTTGTATATGCTGGTACACGTCTTTAAAGATAGTGGGCCAATAATATCCAGCTCTAAGTACCACATGAGTTGTAGCCAGATGCCCTTCATGTCCTGTACCAAATTTAGCATGGAATTCATGAAGGATCTTTTCTCATTCTACTTTTCTTAAACATCTTAAATAAACTCCCAAATGACCTCTACGGAACAAACTGCCATTCTTTATCATATAATTTTGTGTCTTTACTTTCGGCACTCTATGTTGTGATCTATTCAAATGTTTCAGGGCATTGCCCTATTATGAGGAAGCCCATCAAATCTTCATACCGGTCATCTTGGTTTTTGTCATTTAGCACATATTATTGACTTATCAGTTGTGGGTCTGTCTCTAAAATTTCTTGAACCAAAGATTGTCCCCTAACCAACCTCACTAGGACAATTTCTATATCAAACTCTTTTATGATGGTGATCTATTTGGCTTGCCTCTCCCCTATCTCATTCTGCATTAGAAGGGTTTTTACTGATGCATCAGGCACAATTGCTATCACTTTACTCCTTAGAATGTAATGTCTGAATTTTTGAATCGCTTTCACCAATGAAAAAGCATGTTTTTCAACATTTATGTATCTTAGCTTTGCATCTTTAAATGAACAACTCATGAATGATATAGGATTTTCTTCTTTCGTTTCGATTTTCTATGTCAGTACCGCTGCACACATATGCTCGAAAGCAAATGAGTAGATGTAAAAGGGCTTGTTGTAATCCGGGCTAGATAACACAAGAGCATCTGCTATTACTTTCTTCACATTTTCAAAAGCTTCTCGAGCTTCCTTTGTCCATTCTATCTTAGCCTCCTTTTTTAGCATAACATTCAAAGGCTATACTATCTCCGCAAAACCTATGATGAATTTCAAGACAAAATTGATCTTCTCGAAATATGACTTTAATTATTTTTTACTATTGGGGGTTGTAACTTCATCAACACACTTACTCGATCTGGATCAATTAATATTCCATCTTCTGAGATTATATTCCCTAACAATTTTCCCTCTGTTACCGCAAACATACATTTTTTTGGGTTTAAAGATATTCCATATTGCTCGCATTCTTTAGTACTTTCCGTAAATCATGTACATGTGTCGAGATATCTTTTGAAAAGACAATCAGAACTATTGGGACTCATAAATTTAAGTATTTTGAGAGGCCCATTTCAAAATTTTGCATCTGCACTTTCAAAGGACCACTAAATGAGTCAACCTGATAGGCCTATTTTGAAGAAGTGTAAAATGGAGCCAGTTGATTATTAAGTGGTAAAGCCTTGGAATCTTGTTCTACAACTTTCATTTGGCTTATGAAGTGTTTTGCAACTTTCAGATTTCAGTTTAGATCATTTTATCAAGTACCCATTTCAAGGGGTGGACTGAAAGTTGTTCTGTGCGCATATTCAGATTTTATTAAGTGGCCTACTTTGAGCACCTATAACTTTTGACCAGTAGATAGTCACATTGAAATTCAAAGTGCAATGAATTCTATGTATATAGGTGAGTGCACATACCAAATTTCAAGTCATAGCCAATCCATTTGATCAGTTTTCCAAGATGGTTTCTTGAGTCACTTTGTTTAGTTTTCTACACTTTTATTGTTACATTTGTTAAGTTGTCATTTTCATGAGCTCACCATTTGCACCCAGTCATCCTTTTGGTTGAATTAAACATTATATGGTCTTATTTGTACTTCAAGATATCTATGCCCCAAATTTGGGGATCTACGGAGACCATTTGATATTTTTAGTAAAGGAACTTTGAGGTCCCTGCACATAGATTTTATCAGGTTCATAGTGCTGACAAAGCCATTTGGTCATCTTTGACCATTAATTTTTCTTCACCCAGGATTCGTCTTGAGAAATGGTTTGGTAGGATGCAATTTAACATTTGAGACAGTACGCCTATCAATTTGTGAAGTCCAAAAAGGTGTTCTGACTAGTTTTAAAATTGCATCTTTGGGTTTAAATGCGAAAATGTGGTGCAAGCGCCTGAAAATTGCAAAACTCAATTTAATGATAAGAAAAACTTTCAAGGTGCCTGAGGCATTTCAAAGGTCGGTTGCATGAAAAGGAAAAAGAAATTTAGCTGCACCCACTTTGGGGCCCGACCTGGCTCATTCCCTTGGAGTGTTGGTTTTATGGCGAAAATGGTCTTAATTCATAGCAATGTATATCAATATCAGCTCGAATGCACTTTGGCAATTTGGTTTAGTGAGAGGCAACTTAATTTGACTTGTTACATATTGACCAATGGACATATATCCAAAGCGCTGCTAAGTCATTTTTAGAGTGAAGATTTAAAATTCTTGATGCATGTCATCAAGTGCCAAAGGGTGAAAAGCATGTCTAAGGCCATGGAAACTTCCAAAAAAATGCAATTGGCATGTGTAATGCATTTATTTTTACTTGAGCTCCAGATTGGGGTTTTAAAGGGCTAGAAGAAATTCTCAAGTAAACATAATTGGCAATGGTTAAGCCAAATTCCACACCCTTTGCCAGTCCTCTCCTGCCATGAGTTGTGAGTGGCGTGGTGTTAATGAAGGCATTTAGAAACCTTCAATCAACTGCATTTCCTATGGCATGATGGGAAAAGGCATTAAGGCACTAGAAAATGCTATTGGCAGGTGTAAATTGCCAGCATCCTTCACATGTGGGGTTTGTAAAGACTATATTAAACTTCAAGCAAATGCAATTTAGCAGATTCACAGTCTTCTCCTCCCTCTGCATGGCACATGGAACAGAAAGGGATTTAGAGCTCTCTGCAAATGCAACTAGCAGGTGAAAAATCAGTCATCCTCCCCTGCGTGGTCCCTGCTAGGAGCTGCGTGGTATGGTGGATGTGGGTAGGGCCAAGGAAACCCTCCAACAAATGCAATTCGCAAGTGTAAAACCTACCATCCTCTCCTCTGCATGGAAAACAAAGGATCCATTATAAACCTCAGCAAGTGCACTGCAGGTGTAAAAGTCTCCTCTTGCGTGATGGTGTATAAGGAAGCATTCAAAATTCTTCCAGCAAATGTGACTTGCAGGTGTAAGCCAAATTCCACAACCTATGCCCACAGTCCTCTGCATGACTGTTGAAGACATAAAGAAAGTTTCAAAAAATGTAGTGCCAGGCCTAAGCTATATATCCCACATTGGCTGTGCGTTGGGAGGTTTTAGTATTTAAAAGAAAAGACACGCATATCTAAGGTGTCAAAGCCTTGAGGCTTTTGACACAAGGAGCTAGCTTGGCGATCCAGGTGGATCCCACGCGTGCATGATTCCAGAGGTGCCCAGGTTTTGCAGGAAAAGGAGGAATTAAAGATCGAGCAAGTTTGAGATGATCAGATGACTATCGCTGAGTCGCTATGTGAAGGTGCTTGACCATTACCCTTTGCAAACTAGAAACAAGGCACATGCAGAAAAGGATGAATTAAAGATCAAGCAAGTTTGAGATGATCAGACAGTTGTCGCTAAGTCGCTATGTGAAGGTGCTTGACCATTACCCTCCGCGAACCAGCGACCGATTAGCTGGCAGGTCCGGGTGGCAGGTTAGCTGGCAGGTCCCGATGAGGTGGAAGTCTGGTGGCAGTCACGTGGAAAGGCACAGAGGGTAAAATGGACAGAAAAATCAAAATTAAATGTATAGTCCCAGCTATAGTGTAAAATTCAAAAATTTAAATGATGGATCCATCTAAGAGATTAATTCGCCTGGGGGTTATTTTTTACCCAAAATAGCAAGTATTATATACCGTTGGAAATATTTCGGAATGAGGAATTCAATTCTGCGGTTAGTTTTAATAAACATCAAATATTTTGAGAGCAGTTTCCACGGGAAGGAGAAAGAAAATATTTTTCAGTTGGGGAAAGAGGACTCTTCACAATTTCTGATGAAATCTGGTCTTTTCCCTTTTATTCATATTCTTAATTCTTCTCAATTGTAAGGGCTCCATAATTTTGGAGAAATACTCCAGATTTCATGGTTTCCAGTTCTGAATTTCTTGACCCAAGTTTGTAAAACTCTTTGATTTTTTTAGAGTATAGAGCTGCATTTCAGTATTGCAGATTGTTTTCTAGTTTTACGTTTTGCTTATGTTAGGTATGAGTATATTTCACACAAGATTGCCTCTAGGCATGTATTTCATTGTTATAAATTGAATCCTCAAGGAGGGTGGAATTTGTCATCTCTAGGAGATTGTTGTGATTGTTTGTAGGTATTCTTTAGTGAAGGTTTTAAATTCTGTAACCAATCATAAATAATGGAATATGTATCCAAGATCTGATAATTTTGTGAATGAATCAAGTAATGCATTGGTATAAGGTATTGATGCAGGAATACTCTATAAGGAAAACAAGTTTGTAGCTAAGATTTTCATTTGTAGTTCTGTGTGTGACTCCATGCCTAATGAACAAGGCACTAGTCTTTGAATAATTTGGGGATATTTTCAGATTCATACAAATTTAAAGAAAATCTATTTCCCTTCATGTTTAGGGGTTGTGTTCAATTCATTCCAAGCTCTTATTCATTTATTGCTTATACAGATCCAGCCAATCTATATTGTTTTTCTAACTTGTTGAGCTTGTGGAATGATCTATCTGCTTATTGTTTGATGTTGCCATATGTATGTAACTGGTTGTATTTAATCCATCAAAGGGTGTCCCCCCGTAGGTCTACCAAAACTTGAAGTGTAGGAGGATCATTAGGGTCCTATTTTATGTTGTCCAAGTCTTGATGCATTTCATAGATTGAAATTGGCCATTTCATAGAAAGATTGCAGGTGAACTTGGGTTAACCAGTTTTGGTGAACAACAAAAATGGCGACTCTACCGGGGAGAAAATTGATATAAATGTTTGATTGATAAGATTAGAAGTTGAATTTATTCCTCACCCTGTCAATTTCATATCCAACCACTTTATCCATTGTATATGCACAGAGTTGAAAGTGATTTTATGGTGAAGAGAGTGTTCCTTGTTCTGGATTTGTAGAATGATATGTTATTTCATGTCATATTTTATGAAGGAGTAATAGTAAATTCATGTTGTTGAGTTGTGAGCAAGTCCTTGCAGTTGTATGCAAATTTTTCCCCAATTCCTTATTGGGTGGCAACTCCATAGTTCATACCAGTGCTGAATGTCTATGCAATTAGTATTGCATAATTGTTTTTTATGGTTTGATATATAGTGCAGAGATATGGGTTATCACTGCTAATGTAGGTTTACACATAAATTCTTCATCATAGAAGTTTGATAAGAAAGTGCAGTAGAAAGATAGACATAGATTTGGTGTTAATTTCCCAAATCCATATGTTTGTGGCCTGGAAGAGTGTTTATTGCAGCAGATTTGAAGAAGGGTAAGTAATGAATTGTAGGAGAACAACTCTTTGTTGTTCAAAATTGTTCCTCTATGCAAGAGGTGGAGACTCTGAGGTACAAGAACGTGCTGAAAGTTGACATCAATCTTCAAATCTACAAGAGTTTATGGCTGCAAATTATCCAGGTACAGTCAGATATTTCAATACATTAAACGTGTTGTGGGGTATTTGAAAAGAGCAAGATAGTTTCCCTATCTAGTGTTTTCCACTTGTTGAAAGGGAAGAAGATTAAATATATTTGCATATTCAAAGTGTTGTAAGTTTCAATCTTATATGTTTTCCTGTGATATGCAAATATCCATGAGTTTTATGTCAAAAAGTGAAGAAGATAAATCTATAGCTTGACATATTTGTAAGTTGTTGAATTTTTGTGTGGGGTTGTGTATGAAGTTTTAGAAGTCACAATGTGCAGTCAATTATTTCAGCCCCAATTTTATTCACATATGACCATGTCCAGTAAACTAGAACAACCATGTAATAGGAAAAGTTTCAACATGAAGTATTATGATGCTCTGAACTTCAAAGATATCCCGGGTTACCTAAATCCCATACCCACAGAAATTAGAAAGCATTTGCCAATATTCAGTGGGAAGAAATCAGAATCAACACATTTACATTTGAAAAGATTTTAAGACTTGATGGGAGATTTTGAAGTTTGTCAAGAAGATGTGTGCATGAAATTATTTGTTTAGTCACTGAAAGAGGATGCAAGGGATTGGTTCTCTTTTTGCTAGCAAATTGCATTTCCTCATGGGATGAATTAACAGTTGACTTTATGGCCTAATTTGCTAAAAAAGTGAGTGATTATGATATGCTAAGAGAATTCATGTACACACAAATCAGGGAAGATGAATTGGTACTGACATTTAATATCAGGTTTTCACAAACATTGTATTAAATTTACAACAAGTATAAGTTTAATGATGCAGCATGCTTGGAGATTTAAATGAGTGCTTTTGACGAGAAGATGGGTTTCTTATTAAGAGACAAGGAACCCAAAACTTTACATGAAGCTTTTAACACGGCTAGGGATATTGAAAATAATTTAAAATTTGGGATCTCAAAGAAATTTTTGTCTGCTCCTACTTCTTGTCAAAACATCTTCAATGGTGAAAGTAAATGTGAAGCCAAGAAAAACATTCTTTGTCAAAGTGTGTCAAGCTTTGATGTTCAAAATGGTCTTGCTGATATATGTGATTCAAATTTAAATAAGAGTCAAGAATCTATGTTGCCAATGTCGGTTGTCTCTTACAGTAGTGATGGAATAATCAGTGGGAATTTTCCTAACAATGTTGTTACATATATAGATATATATGAAGGATATGCACCATTTGATTTGTATGCCGGTTATGCTGATTATGTGGCTACAAATTATGAAGTTAATCATGCATCTCCCAGGGATAATGATAATGAAAACAATGATGGTGATGAGGATTGGTCTTTACATGCTACTAATGTATTTGATGTTGAAGTACCAAATACTAAGGTATCACCAAGTGTTGTTGATTATGCATGTAAGGATGATAATGACACAATGTGTTCAAACAAAGAAGTTGTCAATCAGCCCATGATTTTGTCACATAAGGATGTGCAATATGATGTAAGTCAGGATTTGATTGAGTTGGATAAAGCTGAAAATGAAATTGTGAATGATGCTAGTGGTGTTCCCAATACAAGTATACCCAGTGATGAATGTGTTTCAGAATGGAGTGGTGCTGCTGATTATGAGGACATTGAGTTTGATTTCAGCACTTTGGGGATGTACAAATGAATAATGGAGACCAATTTTAGAATAAGAGTAATCTTGACACAAGTTATTCATTTTCTTATGATTAGCGAATGAATGCCAGTCATGCAACTGAGGATGCCTATGAGAGTTCTTATTATTCATCTTGTGAAGATGATATAAGAGGAGATCAAGTTATATATCTCAGTCATGAATCTGAAAATGAAAGTATTTTTGAAGATAAAAAGATATGTGAAAGTGCAGATAATGTTTCATTTTCAGATTTAAATGAACCTTTATTTGAATGTTTTCAAAGTTTGACATACCATGAAGAGGATGTGAATATTGATGGTATGCTTGAACCAGATATGGAGTTCTTTGCCTTTGATATAAATGGTCATAGTGTTGATGTCATTGATGAAAATGCTGAAGTTTCCCCTTGTGTTGAACAAATTCTTTATGCTGATGAAGTTGCCAACAATAGTAGCATGTGTTGTAAAAAATTGCTTCATGATGAAGATAAGAGGCATGGGCTATGTGATGATTATTTCAGACCACAAATGGAAGTTTTTCAGGTGGATGTAAGTCTGAATGAGAAAGATTTAGCTGAGGATTTGCTTCAGCCAGAAGTATGCATTCTTTTCCTATGATTGGGATATTGAGAATGTTGATATATTGAGTTTGATAAACAAGGATAATATAAAGTGTGGTCAACATAGTGAAGTATCACATATGGACCAAAATGTTTATGTTCCTTGTTTGTATCAATTGGTTATTAATGTCCTGCATTCTACGAATTTAAATGATAACAAGGTATGTGCTGATGAGAACTACAATGGTGAAAATGAATGTTTTATTTTTAAAATTCAGCATGATGATGCCCTTGCAAAGAATAGAGTAGATTGGGATAGTGAAATGTATGGCAGCTTGTGGGAAGGCCTCTATAGTGATTTGTCTCATGATTTTACCTTTGTTGAAATAGTGTGTGCCTATAAAGTTCAAAATGAGGCAAAAGGTGTGCACACCAGCTGTTGTAGTAATAAGATGAAAAGAGTTGATTATAAGGATTATGCTCAATTGTTGTTAAAAGGTGCCTTTGTTTGGATCATGACATGAGGTGATGAGAATCAAATTTTTGATAGAGGTAAATGCTGAGATTGTTTGGGGTAGTTTATAATCAATTGTAAATATGTTTGTACATCTTTATAGTCGATTTCCTTTTAGTTGTGTGGTTTTCAATAAGGAGCCCTATTGTTTGGGTAGAATAGGGAACCCCTATTTTTTAGAAGAGAAGAGAAGTATTCTGTTTTTGGGTGGTCTACTCTACCAAGATTCTAGATTCTTGTGTTGATCTTGAAATAAACCATCCCTAGTCAGAGCCACTCTTGGGACTCATAAATTTTGAGTATTTTGAGAGGCCCATTTCAAAATTTTGCATCTGCACTTTCAAAGGACCACCTAATGAGTCAACCTAATAGGCCTATTTTGAAGAAGTGTAAAATGGAGTCAGTTGATTATTAAGTGGTAAAGCCTTGGAATCTTGTTCTACACCTTTCATTTGGCCTATGAAGTTTTTTTCAACTTTTAGTTTTCAGTTTAGATCATTTTATCAAGTACCCATTTCAAGTGGTCGACTGAAAGTTGTTCTGTGCGCATATTCAGATTTTATTAAGTGGCCTACTTTGAGTGCCTATAAATTTTGACTAGTAGATTGTCACATTTAAATTCAAATTGCATTTAATTCTATGCATATAGGTGATTCAACATGCCAAGTTTCAAGTCATAGCCAATTCATTTGATCAGCTTTCCAAGATGGTTTCTTGAGTCACTTTGTTCAGTTTTCTGCACTTTTATTGTTGCATCTGTTAAGTTGCCATTTTCATGAGCTCACCATTTGTACCCAGTCAGCCTTTTAGTTGAATTAAATATTCTATGGTCTTCTTTGTACTTCAAGGTATCTATGCCCCAGATTTGGAGATCTACGAAGATCATTTGATATTTTTAGTAAAGGCACTTTGAGGTCCCTGCACATTGATTTTATCAGGTTCATAGTGTTGACAGAGCCATTTGGTCATCTTTGACCATTAATTTTTCTTCACTCGGGATTCATCTTAAGAAATGGTTTGGCAAGATAAAATTTAACATATCAGACAATACGCCTATCAGTTTGTGAAGTCCAGAAAGGTGTTCTGACCAATTTTAAATTTGCATCTTTGGGTTTAAATGCAAAAATGTGGTGCAAGTGCCTGAAAGTTGCAAAACTTAGTTTAATGATAAGAAAATTGTGTCGATCAACTCTAGAGGCATTTTAAAGATGCCTGAGTCATTTCAAAGGTCGGCTGCATGAAAAGGAAATTTTTGTTTAGCCGGACCCACTTTGGGGCCCGACCTGGCTCATGCCCTTGTAGTGTTGGTTTTATGGTGAAAATGGTCTTAATTCATGGTAATGTATATCAATATCAGCTCGAATGCACTTTGGCAATTTGGTTTAGTGAGAGGCGACTTCATTTGACTTGTTACATATTGACCAATGGACATATATCTGAAGCGCAGCTAAGTCATTTTTAGATCAAATATTTAAAATTCTTGATGCATGTCATCAAGTGCAAAAGGGTGAAAAGCATGTCCAAGGTCATGGAAACTTCCAAACAAATGCAATTATCCTGTGTAATGCATTTATTTTTACTTGGGCTCCAGATTGGGGTTTTAAAGGGACAGAAGAAATTCTCAAGTAAACACAATTGGCACGTGTTAAGCCAAATTCCACACCCTTTGCTAGTCCTCTCCTGCCATCAGTTGTGAGTGGAATGGTGTTAATGAAGGCATTTAGAAACCTTCAAACAATTGCATTGCCTGTGGTGTGATGGGAAAAGGCATTAAGGCTCTAGCAAATGCCATTGGCAGGTGTAAATTGCCAACATCATTCACTGTGGGGTTTGTAAAGACTATATTAAATTTCAAGGAAATGCAATTTAGTAGATTCATAGTCTTCTCCTCCCTCTACGTGGCACATGGAATAGAAAAAGGGATTTAGAACTCTCTGCAAATGCAACTGGCAGGTGAAAAATCAGCCATCCTCCCATACGTGGTCCCTGCTAGGAGGTGCATGGTATGGTGGATGTGGGCAGGTCCAAGGAAACCCTCCAGCAAATGCAATTCGTAGGTGTAAAACCTACCATCCTCTCCTCTGCGTGGCAAACAAAGGATCCATTATAAACCTCAGCAAGTGCACTGTAGGTGTAAAACTATCCTCCTACACGATGGTGTATGAGGAAGCATTGAAAATTCTTCCAGCAAATTTGATTTGCAAGTTTAAGACAAATTCCACAACCTATGCCCAGAGTCCTCTACATGACTATTGAAGACATAAAGAAAGTTTCAAAAAATGTAGTGCCAGGCCTAGGCTATATATCCCACATTCGCTGTGCATTGGGAGGTTTTAGTATTTAAAAGCGAAGACACACATATCTATAGTGTCAAAGCCTTGAGGCTTTTGACACAAGGAGCTAGCTTGGATATCCAGGCAGACCCCACACATGCATGATTGCTGAGGCACCCTAGTTTTGTAGTAAAAGGACGAATTAAAGATCAAGCAAGTTTGAGACGATCAAATGGTTGTCGCTGAGTCACCATGCGAAGGTGCTCAATCGTTACCCTTCACGAACCAGCGATAAGGCACATGCAGAAAATGATGAATTAAAGATCAAGCAAGTTTGAGATGATCAGATGGTTGTCGTTGAGTCGCTATGTGAAGGTGCTTGACCATTACCCTTTGCAAACCACTGACCGATGAGTTGGCAGGTTCGGGTGGCAGGTTAGCTGGCGAGTCCCAATGAGGTGGCAGTCTGGTGGCAGTCACATGGCAAGGCGTAGAGGGTAAAATGGACAAAAAATCAAAATTAAATGTATAGTCCCAGCTATAGTGTAAAATTCAAAAATTTAAATGATGGATCCATCTAAGAGATTAATTCGCTTGGGGGTTATTGTTTACCCAAAATAGCAAGTATTATATACCGTTGGAAAGCTCTCGGAATGAAGAATTTAGTTCTATAGTTACTTTTAACAAACATCAAAGATTTTGAGAGCAGTTTACATGGGAAGGAGAAAGAAAATATTTTTCAGTCGGGGAAAGAGGGCACTTCACAATTTCTAATGAAATTTGGTCTTTTCCCTCTTCTTCATATTCTCAATTCTTCTCAATTGTAAGGGTTCTATAATTTTGGAGAAATGCTCCAGATTTCATGGTTTCCAATTCTAAATTTCTTGACCCAAGTTTGTAAAGCTCTTTGGGTTTTTTAGGGTATAGAGCTGCATTTTAGTATTGAAGATTATTTTCTAGTTGCAGGTTTTACTTATGTTAGGCATGAGTATATCTCACACTCTCGGAGATTGTTGTGATTGTTTGTAGGTATCCTTCGGTGAAGGTTTAAAATTCTGTAACCAGTCATAAATAATGGAATATGTATCCAAGATCTGATAATTTTGTGAATGAATCAAGTAATGCATTGGTATAAGGTATTGATGTAGGAATATTCTATAAGGAAAATAAGTTTGTAGCTAAGATTTACATTTGCAGTTCTATGCATGGCTCCATGCCCAATGAACAAGGCACTAGTCTTTGAAGAATTTGCGGATATTTTTCAGATTCATACAAATTTAAAGAAATTCTATTTCCCTTCATGTTTAGGGGTTGTGTTCAATTCATTCCAAGCTCTTATTCATCTATTGCTTATACAGATCCAGCCAATCTATATTGTTTTTCTAACTTGTTGAGCTTGTGGAATGATCTATCTACTTATTGTTTGATGCTACCATATGTCTGTAACTGGTTGTATTTAATGCATCAAAGGGTGTCCCCCCTAGGTCTAGCAAAACCTAAAGTGCAGGAGGATCATTAGGGTCCTATGTTATGTTGTCCAAGTCCTGATGCATTTCATAGATTGAAATTGGCCATTTCATAGAAAGATTGCAGGTGAACTTGGGTTAACCAGTTTTGGTGAACAATATCAACCTTGTAAATCATGATGGAAATACTAATCAATTCTCCGAATGTGATATCCATCACCCTTTGGAATGTTTCTCTTACATTTATCAATCCAAATAACATTCTTCTATAAGCAAATGTTCCCCACTTTGTGGTAAAAGTTGTTTTTAGCCCATCCTATTTTTCAACCATAACTTGGTTATACCCTGAAAATCCATCTAGAAAAGACATCATTTGAGATCCATTAACTATCTACAACACTTTGTCTAAGGGTGGTAATGGATAATTATCTTTCTCTCAAGCTCTATTAAGGTTTCTAAAATCTACACATAGTCTTATATCTCCATATTTATTACGAACTGAAACTAGGTTTGCGACCCAAGTCAAATGTCTGACAGGAAATATAATCCTCGTCGAGGGCAATTTTTGTACTTCTTTTTGAATTAGTGGCTTTATCAGGGCATTCAATGGTCTTTGTTTCTACCTAAACTACTTTACATCTAACTTTAAATGGATTGTATGAGTGATAATTAATGTGCCATACATCTTTAGATCTTCATACGTCCATGCGATGACTTGTATATACTCTGTTAACGCTTGTATTATGTCATCCTTTTCCTTTTCAGTACAAACATTTCCTGTTAATACATTTTGTTGTTCCTTTGTCGTGTCTAAACTATACTGTTGGCACTTATCCCCTTCTGTTTTAGGCAAGCTCTTTTTGTTGAACAGTTGATCTACATCAAACAATATTTCCAACTCTATTATGTCTTTAGGGATATTTTTTATATTTCAACCCCTTGGTTGATGAATTCTCTGATATGATGGTCATCTTCGAAAACTTGTAGGTTTCGCACATTATTAGGTATTGATGGAATTGGTACCAATTCTACTGTAAACTTCTTCAATTTGGAAGACTAGCGGTTCCAACAAACTAGCTACTACTGCCAAAGCATCTACTCTTCTGTTAAACTTTCTTGGGATATGTTCAATATTAAAATCTTTGAAACTTTCTATTAAATCCCATACTCGGTATCAATAACTAGTGAGCTTCTTGTATTGGCAAACATACTGTTTCTTTATTTGTCTAACTACTAATTGTGAATCTCCCATTACCCTCAATATTCATACTCCTTTCTTTATGGCTAACAATAAGCCATGTATCATTTCTTCATATTCAATAACATTGTAGGTACATTGGAACTGAAGTCTGTAGGCTGCTAGATACAATTTTCCTTTTGGGTTAGTCAACTCTACTCCTATCCCTATACCTTTCTTGGACTTCAATCCATCAAATTTTAATGTCCAAATCCCATCTTCTCTTAATGTGAAGACTTTTCAATTCTGGAATCAACTTTACATCTTCCAGTTTCAGACAATTCTCTGTAATTTTGGGACACTTTGCTTTTCTCTAATTCCTTAGTTTCTCCACCAATTTTCAACTCGTTGGTTCTTGTAGGACTCATTTCTTTTTGTATTTCTTTACTTTTAGTCTTCTTATTATCGATAATAGTTAGGAATATTATACACTAAGTTTCAGGGTGTTTAACATTGTGAACCTTGCACCAATTAGTTAATAATATAGATTCTAGCGGTGTTCCTTGTTGTATGCAAGTGTCATCTTTCTAAGCAACCTTTTTTGTGAACATTTCCAGTGCATCCTTCTCTTCATCAAAACATTCACTACTCAATTCAATCAACACATCTTTGTAAGTTAATCCTTTTATAATAGTCTCCATTTCTAAAACACATATTTCATCCATTTGTGGTTTTACACTATAAACTCTGGGCTCTACTTCAAGATGTAATATCTTGTTCTCCTAATTATAATCAGTAACCATTAATTTTACCTGAGGTTTAGACTCTATTCTAATCTAATTTAGGACTCCCTTCCATGGTAACTACATGTGAGAAAAATCCATTTGTAAATATCCATTTAACATTTTCAGCCTGTCTCTGCTTAATATAATCCCATATTGATTAGGTATATCTACCACCTGAATATCCATGAAACCTTGTATCCTTGGATCTAATGCCAACTGCATATGTATATTCATCAATTCTCCTATCACATTTACTTATGTATGATCCAACTATGTTACCTTATGATTTGACCTTGCTGGAGTCAGACCTAACTCTTGACAAACCACCAGAGGCATGACATTTATGGATGCCCCAAAATCGATTAGGGAGTTATGCAAGTTTTTACCGAATATCCTTAAAGTCGATAGGAATGGAAAAACTTTTGATTTGCCTTTGTATATTATCACATGTACTTCATCAGTTGGCATAACTTCCCTTTCTTTTACCTTGGGTTCATTTTCTTTATGATCACCCTTTTCTTTACCTACATGCTCTTCCAACCCTTTGAGAAAGGAATTCTTAATAGTAGGTGTTCTCAATAATTCCATCAAGGACAAATTTACTTTCATTTTCTTAATTTCCTCTAGTAAGTAATTCATCAATTGTTCAACACTTGTATCGTTAACTCTAGTTTCAACTTTACCCATTTTGGTCATTCTTGGGGTTTTGTAAACTTTATCTTCTTCAGGAGTGGTTGAAAAGGTACTCACTTGAGGATTTGGGGGTGTTTGATAGTTGTTCAGTGGTACCGAGGTTGTCAGAGGCTCTTTTGTCTTGCTATAGGTTTTTCTTCTCAAATTATAGGTATTTTCTTTATGATACTATTGTGTGGCATACACTTCATTAGTTTCTAATTTGGAGGAATCTTCCCACTAAAAAGGGAATATATATGATTACACTAAAAGAGTGGTGAATTCCCCAACATTTCCAATACATTCAACCATTGTATTCTCTTGCATTACTTGCGTTGATTGTCTAGGAATTTCTAAAAGAAAAGCAATATCATAGTTAGCCGGGACAATCTCCCTACACACATTTTTCTCACTCAACTCTTCTGAATGTTTTAAGTTCGTGACTTTATATTGAAAAATATTTGTTGCTATCTTGAATTACGGGTAATATTTCTCTGCATGTCCTATACTATTATGAATTATGTACCAATCAGTTAGGGTGCATTCTATCAAATTAATTCTTGCAAGGGGATTAGTTTCCTCAGCCAGAGGTTTGTCTAAAGGTGAGGCTATCCCTCCATTGTTAGGTCGAGAATTCAAAGGTCTAGGAGGTTGATTTTTATTATACCTTTGTTGTGGATTAAAATTTCCTTGATCATAGTTTCTATTACTATAATTCTGACTTCTTAAATATGACACTTTCGTAGTCAATTTCCTTAACATGTCAGATATTTCCTTAATTTCTTGTTTATTTATGTGATCTACCTAGTTATTCACTTCTGGAGTTTGTGAGGAAAAAGGACCTCCATTATTAGAGGTGACTTCAGTGATAGTTGGTCCAAGATGTACCACTATGGCTTTATTACTATCTGGAATTATTTGGTTTGAAAGCGTGCCTTGAGGGAACCCTGTGGGTCTTACTCCATGCATGGGTGGTACTACAATATTTCTTATTAGCACTATCATGTTATTATAACTAGATCATGTGGTTGGACCATATCCAACTTATCTCATTTATTTATTTACATTGATGGATTCAGCATACGCTCCTAACAGGATTGTAATTACTGAGACTTTCCTCATTACAAACATCAAAGTTAAGGGGTCCACAACTGCATAGTATACAGACAACACGGCTAGCTCAACTAAAGTATATGGAGCCTCAAGCTTAGAATAAGCACTTTGGAATCTATCATTGAAACTACTAATTGACTCATTTGGTTCTCGGCTGATTAAGGCAAACTGATGTTATAATGTAGCAGGAACTATAATTTCCTTGAATCTAGACAAGAATGTTGCTTCTAGCAAATCCCACATTGTTATTGAATTGGTGGGTAAATTAATGTATTAAACATGAGAATCTTCACTTAGAGTATACGGAAAAAACCTACACACTACGTCTTCATGTTGAATTTAGGCTCTCCCACACATATCTTTGAAAACTTTAAGATGCACTTCTACATCACCATGAATATGAAACTTTGGACATAATTTATCAGGGTTTTTGTTGGAATTCTACACTCTTATGAGAATAGTTGATGTTTTCATTGATGGCAACCAACTAGAAATCATTTGTCAACCCACCGACAGTTACTGGCATCGGCAATATACTTCTACATACAACGGCAAACACTTCACCGACAGCGGCAATAATGCATACCGGCACTCAAGCCGACATAGAATAAACTTATTTTTATTGTTTTATAATGTAATTATCTCTTGTATAAGCCGACATGGAATACTGTAAAAGACTCATATATGTATGAGATCTTATAGGTCATTTTGATATGATGATGAGAGTGAGAGAATATAGATGATATTTTTGTATAAGGTGAGATAGTTGACAAAGAAGGTTTTGGTTATAAATTAAGCTTAAACCAGTACTAAACCTGGCATAGTTGATGTTGATCTGAAGTAGTACATTGTATTGTATTTTGATAATCCATTTTGTAAGTCAGTGAGACTTCAGTTTTGTAGTTGAGCAGTGAGCTCTAGGCTGCTAGCCTTCCTACATGTGCAGGCCCCTCATTGTAAGTAATATTTATTCATTGGCTAGTGAGTGAATATTGTGGGTCACAAATCCCACCGAGGTTTTTCCCACACCAGGTTTCCTCATTAATATCTTGTGTTATGGTGTGTTCTCTATGTTGTCTCTGTTATTCTTATTTGTTGCATTAATTCTTATTTACTGGTACATTGTTTTTGGATACAAAGTTCTTAATAAGATTAAATATTCTGCTAATCGGTTAGACATTGATTCACCCCCCTCTCAGTGTCTCTGGGACTGTCATTGATTCTAACAATTGGTATTAGAGCTTGGTCCTCTATTTTTATAAGCCTAACAACTTGAGGAAGATTCAGACACCAGTACAAATGGAGAACTTAAGAAAACAATTGGAAGGAGCTCTTGTGGATTATGATGCAGAGAAATTGAAGAATATCAAACTTGAAGATGATCTAAGGACTTCATAGGAATTCATTAAAGGACTTTAAGAGAATTTTTCTATAGCACAAAATAAAAGGAAAGAACTTCATGAGAAGATACAGAAAGATGATGATGAAAAGGAAACTCTTAGAGAACTTGCAAACAAGTTGAGATGGGAAAACAGTAATATGAAGAATGAAATGCAAGATATGACTATGAGGTTATGTAAAGATATTGAAGACAGGAAGAAGAATGAAGAAGACCTGACTAGGAGACTCAATGATGCTGGAAATGAAAATCTAAGACTTAGTCATGAAAATGATATGCTAAAGATAGATTTGATTCACATGCAACATGATAAAACCGAGCTTATGAGACAAAAGGGAATTCTAGAAAATGAGTTGGCTACTGCAAATAAACATAAAGACAAATTCAAGAAAATTTCAAAGGAGCTTGAGGACATGCTGAAAAGTTAGAAACCTAATGGAGATACGAATGGACATGGATTTGAAGTTGGAGAAAGTTCTAGTACTACAAACAATCTAGATCAGAACAAACTGGTAAGACAACCTAATGCTTATAAGTTTAATGGCAAATGTTTCAATTGTAACAAATATTGTCATAGAGAAAATCAGTATAGATTCAGAAATAATCAGAATATTAATGCACCCATCGGTCAATGTTCTAAATGCAACAAAGTTGGTCATAATTCAGAAAATTGTAGAATGAATGTGAAATGATATGGTTGTGGAACGAATGGACATTTATCTAATCAATGCAGAACACAAACCGACGTAGGATATGGAAAGGCTATTTAGAGGAATAATGTGACTTGTTTTGCTTGTAACAAAATTGGATATATTGCTAAATTTTGTAGAAGCAAGAATTCACCGGCAAATAATAAAGGATCTAGTTTGAAAGGCAAAGAAAATGTAGATGAGATAAAGAAAGAATTTTCAAAACAATGGATTAGGAAGAGAGATTAGATAGTTGATGAAAATGTCTCTATACCGGTAGAACAAAGTAATCCTCCACCGGCAGGAGAGTCTTCATCCAACTGAGAAGTAACCCTTTGGGGGTATTGCAGCAAGTTGAAAATCATGCAGATTACCCTTGGTTAATGGTGAGAAGATAGATTTCTTCCTTACCGGTAGATGTGTTAAGTTTTCACTTAATCGACGAGCATTTAATGTGGTTGGTGGAAGAAATGTTATTATAAATCAGCTGATTTCCCTCGTTTTTGATTCACTGAGCATTCAAATTAGTAGAGAGCGTGAAAACTGAGTGAAGGCATTCAAGGCAAAGGTGCAAAGTGATTTCTTCAGGCATTCAGAATGTTTTCAAGTAGTAAAAGGTAATTTTCAATGGCTTCTTCTTCTGCTCCCGAGTTTATTCCGAACCCTACCATTATGGAAAATGTGAAACGCCCTAGGCCAATGTTTAAGATAATTCCCAAAATTGCTAAGCAAGATGACTCTATAGGGGCATTTTCAAAAATTCCTAAAGGTGCAGCATTCGCAGAAGACCCTAGGATTTATATTCATTGCAATATAGAAGAATTAGGTTCTGAAGAATTGATGAAAATGTTTACTAAGGTAATTTGTGATGAAAATGGCGTTGTTAAACCCGAACATAAAATTATAGGAACTCTAGGTTTTGTGGAAATTCTAAATATTCCCCAATTTTCAGAGGAAGTAGTAAGAATTGTATTGAGTAGAGCATATAGAATTCTTATGGTTGGATTCTGTCTGCAAAATAACCCAGCAAGCAATTAGGGTAGTAACTGGTTTACCCTCAACCGACAGTAGACCTGATAAGACTAAAAAGATTCCTAACAACAAAGTGATGAGCCTAATCGGAGCAACATCTGACAATAGATCACTGAGAGTGAATGATATTAAGGAAATCAATGTGAGATTTGTAAGTATGGTGTTAGAGTACAAGACTGCACATGCTAACAGGCTAAGTTCAGTTTCTAGTCTTTGTATAAACAATGCTTATGAAATGTTTAACAACAATGCAATGATAGATGTGTGTGAATGGCTAAAAGATGAACTCATTGACAATTTGAAAAAGATCAAAGGAGATAAGAAAGGGACATTCCACTTTGGAAATCTTTTGGTATGCTTGATGTTGTATTTTACTAAGGAGATCTCCAGTACATGACCTAAAGACTTTGGATATTATATACCAGTAGGAAAGCAACTACAGGAAGATTTTATCGGCATCGAAACTGCTAGAGACAACAATGTAATAGAATACTTAAAAACTTTCCAAGCTAAAATGAGAACTAGAGAAAGGCTACCACAGAGTGTAGTAGACAAATATAACAAAGAAATATGTTTTGTTATCAAAAGAGATGAGACATGGATGGAGGTTGTACTCCCTAGGACTATTTGGGTGACTGAAATGGGATATGAAGTAGATCTTACCATTTTGGAGACATATGCTAAAGCTTTACTGGAAGCACCATGAGAACCATCAGAAAAAGTCTTTGGTAGTGCTGAGACTATTGAAGGAGATGTAATTTTGTTGAAGAAAAGGAAGAAAAGAGAAAAAATTATTAGAGATGCTTCTAAGAAAGTTAAGGAAATCAAGGAAAATGTAATGAACATTAGTGGCATAGCAGCTAGTGAACTTGAAAGACTTCAACTGAAGGCACATATTTCACCAGTTGACACATCTTTTGGAACCGATAGTGAGAAGCCAAGAGAGTTTAAAAGAGTTGAAAGGGGGAAGAGAAAACCTTCAATGATAACCTCTCCTTCACCTAAGAGAGAAAGGACTCTGAGAAAGAAGCAACAGGTAGTAAGGGGACCGCCCAAGAAACTCACACCAAAGAAGAAACAACAACCTGTTACCCCTTCTTTGAATGATTTACTGAATGAGATAACTGATGATGGAAATTTGGCTAATGTACACAAACCGTATAACACATTTAATAATTTTGATAAGGAAAGCATTGAGAACAGTATAATTTTACATTTGGACATATATAAAATGGTTTTAATTGAATTTGTGGATGACTTACCTAATGAACTCTATAGGAGATTGGAAGAAAGAAGGATAGAAGTGATGGAATTAGATAAGAAACTGAAAGTTGAAAAACTTCTAGCTGTACATCTTGTAAATTCAAAAGAGGAAATTGATGAATTAATTTATGAGCCTAACCGATTTGTTTTTTCCAGTGGGAACCGATAAGTAAGTTTAATGGCAGGAAGAGTAAAAGAGATTGCAAATGAGATTGCTAATAATTGGGATATATTTTTGTGGAGAAGGAAAAACAAGAGGAAATGAACCAACCGAAAAAGACATTTAAAGTGTATCAGAAGGACAAGGACAAGGGCAAAGGAAAGATTGGTGGTATTCCAAACATCAAGATCACTAACAATCTACCGCCACCTTTGGATACTGCACTGGCACACACAGATGATCCACCGGTTATTGGCACTAAAGGTGTTACACATGATGACACAAATTCTGAATCTGAGATACTTTTTACCATGAATGTGGATACTCTAGAAGTAAATATTGTTGTGGATAAGGATAGTTTAGAGGCTAAGGAAGACAATGTTGACAGTGGCAACATAACAAAGAAACTGGTAGAAACTATTGAGGTTGAGATCCCAACCCAAACAGAGCAACCGTTAGAAATTGAAAAACCTACTGAAGGTATAGATGCTGGCATAGGGCCACCGGAGATAGAGATATCAACAGTTGAACTTTCAGGAAAACAATCTGAGGCAAAGGTACACACTAAAACAGAGAAACTGACAATCACTGAGACATTAAAATAGTCTAAGAAACCCTTTCAAGTTGAGATGCAAATCTAGACTGATTCACCAGAGGAAAACACAAGTAAAATGGTTACAACTAATGGAAGCACAAAGGTAATAAAAATAATTGGTTAGACTTCTGGCACATTAGCAAGTGAATTCAGACCTACGAATGTTACAAAGGTACTTTTGGATTCAATCATAAGGATAATAGATTGCAATGCATTGGCCTACAAGGCAATTGATAACACTGTACCTATTCTTAAATTGATTGCACCAAATTGTAACATAGATCATATTAAGGATTCTTTAGGTAAATTGGACACATTGTCCAAATTTATTGCTGACAATGTAATAACCATTGATAAAGTGAATGAAGACACAATAAAAGGGAGAGTTGAAAAAGAGAAGGACAAATTCTTTGATGACACCATAAAGAAGTGAACAGAACACCTGAATACATTATTACCAGCACTGAACTCTACAATTTTGGAGTACAAATAGCTATATAGGGAAACATGCAAACTTCACCTTCTGACAATGAACATAGATAAGGAGATCAGTAAAACACAAAAGGAAATCGATGACATAGCTAATAACATAATTGGTCCATCTGGACACATATCAGTTTTTAAGTAGGAAATGGCAAGTTTTGAAGAAAAAATAGAGAAACTTGAGAAAGAAAAGGCAATGATAAGGTCTAATGCCTAAGAACTTAAAAAAAAACTTGGTCCCAAGTTGGACAATCTTATTTCTCAGAGAATAGAAATATCTAAGGCATTACTTCAAGGAGAGCGATCACCGGAAGATCACATGCATTATATCACCGACACGATCCAACAGACTGAGGTAACCTTGAGTGACAACAAAAGGTTTATGCAGAGTCTAAATCTAGTTTTTCCAGATATCTTTTAGATTGTAACCAATCGGTTACAGACTTTGAGGTGAAATTTTTGCACTCATTTGACTATTTTTGACAACCTTTGTCATTGATGTCAAAGGGGGAGTAGTGGAGAGAAAAATTGCTTATTCAAAGGCGATCATTTTTTCAAGGGGAGCACATCTTTTTGGAAACTTTTTGGACTTCAGTTTTTGGAACATCTTTTGGATTTTTCTCATGAGCATTGCCATCAATGCCAAAGGGGGAGATTGTTGGCATTCTACACTCTTATGAGAATAGTTGATGTTGTCATTGATGGAAACCAACTGGAAATCATCTGTCAACCCACCGACAGTTACCGGCACGGGTAATAGACTTCTACATACACAGGAAGGCACTTCACCGGTAGCGGCAATAATGCATACCGACACTCAAGCCGTCATAGAATAAATTTTTTTTAATTATTTTATAATGTAATTATCTCTTGTATAAGCTGACATGGAATATTGTAAAAGACTCATATATGTATGAGATCTTATAGGTCATTTTGATATGATGATGAGAGTGAGAGAATATAGATGATATTTTTGTATAAGGTGATATAGTTGACAGCGAAGGTTTTGGTTACAAATTGAGCTTAAACTGGTACTAAACCTGGCATAGTTGATGATGATCTAAAGCAGTACATTGTATTGGATTTTGACAATCCATTTTGTAAGCCAATGAGACTTCAGTTTTGTAGTTGAGCAGTGAGCTCTAGGCTGCTAGCCTTCCTGCATGTGCAAGCCCCTCATTGTAAGTAATATTTATTCATTGGCCAGTGAGTGAATATTGTGGGTCACAAATCCCACCGAGGTTTTTCCCACACTGGGTTTCCTCGTTAATATCTTGTGTTATGGTGTGTTCTATATGCTGTCTCTATTATTCTTATTTTCTACATTAATTATTATTTACCGCTACACTATTTTTGGATACAAAGTTCTTAATAAGATTAAATATTCTGCTAACCGGTTAGACACAGATTCATGCCCCCCTCAGTGTCTTTTGGACTGTCATTGATTCTAACAATTTTTTGGTAAACCATAATAAATTTTGAACTTGATAAGTGAATTTTCATTAAAATATGCCATCGGAGGAGGGGGAGGGAGTGCTTGTAATGGATTTTGTAATTGCCCTATGTTATTGTTTGCTAAATATCATCCAGCTGAATTAGCTCTAGGCCTTCTATTCCTTCTTTCTGGTAATTCCTGAAACTGAACACCAGGATCACAAGACTTAGACCTAGTGACTCTTTTGTACTCCATCTTAAACTACCTAGGTTACTTATAGCTTTAACATTAATGCCCTCCTTCTAGCACCAGATTTTGTTGATATGAGTTTTAAGTTCGCTCAACATTTATAAAATCTTGCTCTGAACCATAAGTTTATTTTTTTGAAAGGTATAGGGAACCTAAACCTCAAGGGTCGAGACATCTTTTAATACCTTGTGGTATTGCTTAGTAAAATACATCAATTATTTTTATACAAGGGGATTCCAATTAGTTCATTCAAGGACAACCTAGCTTTGGCATAGTTTTTGAAATATATCTCTGTTATATCTCACTTCTCTGGATTTTTTAAATAAATGACAAAATAACAATTACAAGTGTAGAAATTAATTTTAATACTCCTGGATAATATTTCAATAAATGCCTCTCTGAAACAATTGGAAATGATAAAGAACAATTTTACAAGTAACTAGAAATATTCTCTCAATTATTCAGAAAATTGTGCGATCCACAGATGAAACACTGAATTAAACAAAGAAAGTGATATAACACACTAGAAATCCATGTAGAGTCATATATTCCTTCATATAAAATAGTGCATTATAACCACATGTAATCAACTATAAGTCTCCACAACTTTACCACAACCATTATTAGCAAAGAGTAGACACTACTCAAAAAACTAATTTGTAAGAGAAATAAGAAGAGAGGCTCAGATATATCAGAGCTCTCATAAGTCTAAAAATCTCAAACTAAACTAAAATCAAACACATTTATTCTTTTATAGTGCGATTATAGAAAAGACAAAATGTTGACAACTCGGCATCACTCTTGTTCTTGGTTAGCGTTTGACTTCTCTTTTCCCTCTGAATTCTCTTGTAATTGTGTCAAATTCTATTGTAGTCTTGCTATAATTTGAGCCATCTCCTTTCTTTTAGACTATTTTACGATGGACAAATTGTGTTCTTGCACTCGACATTTTGCCTACACAGACTCAGTGTTCTGATCCTCTTTGGTAACATTGTCGTCGTATTGTCTTACTCAGCTTTGGATTTTCCTGATTTCTCCCAAGACCTACAGGTCCGCATCTTTGCCTAATCTCAATATTCTTCTATCCCATGTTTCTTTGAACTCCTCCAATGCCCTATCTTTTCCCATCTCCATCACTTCTTCTACAAATCCTTCCATTAGTAATTCTATGAGCTTAGAATTCTGATATTGGACATCTGCCGCTTCGCTTTTCACCTTTTGCAATTTTTCTACTCCTTCCTGTAAACTATTTATTTGCCAAGTGTTAATGGATGTTCTAATATTTATTTGGGATAGTTGTTCCTCGGTCACTATCTTCCACTCTACATTTCTCCAGTTGTCATTCCCTCCATAGCCTGGAAATATGATGTCTCTACCTTGACATGTTCTAGAAGTTCTTTGTGTCTTCTTTGGCCTCTATCCATCCTTCCAATTAACTTTTCCCAGGTAGTATACCTAGTCATCACCACCTTTAGCAAAAACTTTGCATGAGCTAGCACCTGATCAATCGAATTATCTACCGTCTCCGCCTTGCATCTTAGTAAATCTAGTGCTTTCTCTTCCTCTTGGGATACCAATACTTGATGAGCTAGGATTTTCTGCGAAGTTTCTCCCTTCCTAGGAATCCCTTTTATGAAGCTTACCAACTTATCTATTTGCATTTTCTGCTCTTTCAGTTTCCTCTCATCTCTTTGTATTCTTTCTTCCATGATAAAAAATCCTTCTTTTCTAACTCTTACAACTTCATCTTTGGAGGGTCTTACTAGTTGAATTGTAGTTATCCTATATTCATGATCAGTTGGTTCTTCCTCGCCTTCCTTGATTATAGGTTCTGCAATGTGTAATTCTCATTCTCCTCCTAGGCTCATTTGAGTGGTATATTGCACCTTAACCATTTTTCTTTTCTTGGTGCAGGGTGCACCCATCAATAAGCTGTTGAAATCCAACAGGATTACTTCTATCGGTCTGTTGGGCTCCTTCTATTATTTTAGCCATTTGGGCATTTCCCAGTTTCCTCATTCACTATGTATGCCGCCTTTTCTATGGATTTTCCTTTCCCTTATTTCTGACTTATTTTTGGCTCTTTCTTTCTAAGATTTTTCTCTTCTCCTCTATCAAAATTATTTGTTTCTTCAACCCAAGGTGACTCCCCTTTATTTTGCTTCTTTTCACTTCTTTGGTCCATCTCACTATCTATCATGTTTACTGATTCTTTTAACCTTTGTGTTTGATCTTCACCCTCTTCGATGATATTTTCCTTTTGCAATGATTGATGGCTCTTTTTGTTGGGATCCAAGAACACTAAGAGGGGGGGGGGGTGAATCAGTGTTATGCCAGAATGAACAGTTTTTAACTTTCTAGACCATGCATATATATACTGGTAAACAAATAAACATATAACAAGAAGCAAATAAACCATCCACATAAATGAACACCATAACACACATAATTTATACATGGAAAACCTCAATGAGGAAAAACCATGGTGGGATTTGTGACCCACAATATCAGTTCATTGGCCATATTAAAAGATATTACATATAATAGGGGCCTGCACTTGCAGGAAGGCACACTGCTTAGAGCATACTGCTCATCACTAAAGAGCCTCATTGACTACAAGCTTTCTGCCAAAGTAAATTACTGAAAATGAACTGAAGAATGCATCTGCTATGCCAAATAAAGTTTTGGTTCTGGTTCTTCTCTGTACCGGTTCATAAACTTTGAACTACTACCGATATCTCTTCTCCTCCAAGAATACTTTCCAAGCTATCTACAGATCATTACATGGTATAGAATTCACATACAAAATGATCTCCATACATATATTTTGCATCATACAATTCTTCTATATTCTCCTATATCCACACATATCATATATCTTACTCCATTAAAAAAATAACCTAGCAGACTGACCTATATACCTATTACAAATGATATGCCTTATGTCATCTTACAATATATTTACAATAATGGCAGCCTTGACAATAGTAATTACAAAATGATTTAAGTAAATCCTCCTTGATGTCGGCTTCCAAAGAAGTATTGATGCCGGTGCCGGTGTTGGTGGGGCCCTGAATGCTCCAAAGTCGGTATCTACTAGTATATGTTTCCTAGTTTTATTTATGACTTATATCATATCTTGTTTCCATAAATGAAAACAAAATGAATCCAATGAGTGTCAATTGCCAACAATATCCCCCTTTGGCATTGATGGCAACACTCATGTGAAAAATGGATTCCCTGTCGATATGCTCCGCCTGCGCAATACACTACATCTGAAATGTGTTCCCTGATATTTTTCACATATGAACATACTCCCCCTTTGACATTAATGCCAAAGACCGGTGAAAGAATAAAAGAAAGAAAATAATATTGTTAGTTTCACCGGAGCTTAGTCATCTTCAAGATTTTTGGGTATGCCTTTTGCAATAACTAAAGATATGTATCCCAACTAGATTTGAAAGTATCAAAAATAGATGCAAGTCCACTTAGTAAGTGGGCAACTGTTTATTTCTCTTGGATATCTGCCGGTGTGGGTTTAGATATCATATCCATGCACTCTTTCTTGTTAATACCCAATGAATCTAGTCTAAGACTTACCAATCCTCTTAGATTTCTTTCTCTTCTCATGATTTTATATCTCTCCTTCTCAAAAGAAAAAATTTGGTTCTCCAAGGACAAAATTTGTCCATCAATAGATGTGGTTAGTGTAGTCAATCCATCAAAAGTGTTAGCAATTTTAGCCATCTTATCATATAACTCCTTCAATATAGTATCTACATTAGCTGTAAGAATTTTTATGTTACAACACACTCTGTAGATATTTGTACATTGTTTTAAACAAACCTCAATAGGGACAAGTTTGTCCTCAATTTTTGTCTTCCTTGTTTCTATAAGCTGATCAAATGTTTCTCTTTTTGTTGTTGTGAAATTGTCCAAAGCTCGTCGATCTTCTATCTTCCTCAAAGATTGAAAATTGTTGGATTTGTGCTATGTTAGAGTCTTGAGCTTACCCGAAGGGATTTCTCCATCTTCAATCTAACAATCAGGTAATAATCTGTGCAATACAAAGACTGATTGATCAATAAATCTTTTATCTATAGTACCTTCAGTAATTTTTGAGTAGCCATCATCATTAATTCAGTTGGACTCAACTCTGAGACTAATTTCTTCTTAACCTAAGAAGTGGCAATTGCCAAAACCTTTGCTAGGGAATCATTTTTACCTACCAGTATGGACTCACTGGCTTTTACCTTGTCCATCTCAACCTTTATTGTGCTGGTGGCTTTGCCACTTGGTGTAGTGTCAGCTACTACCGATGGAGTATTATCCACAAAATTTCCAGTATCCAGTACATTGCCTTGCTAAAAAATGGTATGTGTCTATACAAATTGTACACTCTCCTTAGATGTTGGTTGTGTTTGAGTATCTATGGTTACTGTCGGTTGTATCAAAACTGGAGTTGAACTACCCAAAATACCATTCCCTTTTGATTTGTCAGGAATGGTGGAAGATGTTGCCCTTGCAAATTCTTCTTGAGATGTGAGAAAGTCTAGGCTTTTCTGAAAGAATTTGGTCCATCCCTTACTTGTCTCATTTACCACCTCATTTACTCTCCCCATCATAAGGCTTATCTGTTGGGATTTACTACTGAAGATTGTCCTATTTGCAATGTCAATACATCTTTTCATTTCCTCATTATTTACAGTACCACACAATTCCAAAAGTCTTACTTCTTTGATTTCCCTATCCCTCTTGACAGTGTCAAGTCTCCTAGCTTGAAGTTTATTATACAAGGATAAAGGTTTCTCCTTCAAAATTTCAATTAAGGCTTTCTTATAGATGTCTATATATAACAAAATAACCTCTTTTAATTCACTTTTCTCATTCTCTTCTAAATCTTCATAATACTTAGATATATTTTTCAATATTCCATCTTTTATAATTTCATCAATAAGCTCAGCACAGGTTATTGTGGTCTTACCGGTTCCAGTATCATCACCCTTCTGCTTTTTGCTTGTGGTTTCCAATGTGACTGGTTCCCTCCTCTACATAGGCTTCCTTTCCAATGGTGGAGGTGCAGTATGCTTAGTTACCTTTCTAACAAGTCTCCTCCTAGGCTCTGCCTTATTCTGCTCTACTAGTGGTTTTACCATATTCTTCCTTTGTACCCTTCTGAAAGCCAAAGGCTCATTATCCTCAGGATCAAAGCCTGAAGTGATAGGGGAAATGTGAATTTGTGGCTTATTCACTTCTGCAGTACCAACCTCTACTGGTTTAGCTGCCTATTTTGATTTAGAGCCCAACTGAGTGTCTATCTTATAAAGCACATCTTGTACATATGCAAACATCTTTTCTATTTTCTTTTCTCTCCTCTTCCTGTTAAAACTAGTTTTCACTTCAAGAGCCTTCTCTCATGTTGTACCAAAATGTTATGTCTTATCATCTAATGGGGCATCAAACAACATCTTTGCATAGAGTTCAAAAATACTATCACCCACCTCATATCCAAGTTCAGTAACCCAGATTTGCCTAGGTTCAAATGCTTCCATAAGAGTTTCATCAGTTTTTACCATAAAACATATATCAGTGGAATACTTCTCCACAATGTTCTTTGAAATTCTCTCCCTTTTCCTCATGTTTTCTTGAAAAGTCTTAAAATACCCCCAAAGTTTCTCATTTTTGTCAGTACCAAGACCAGTGATAGCTTCCTTGATCTGCATACCTATTGGTATGTCATGAGCCCAATGCTTCTTCCCTATACCGGGTAGCTCATTTAGAAAGTAAAGCATTAAACATACAATCAAGTTTCTATATCTAAAGGTGCCTTTCTTGATTCCTTTGATCTTTCCAAGGTTTAACATAACTCACCCGTCATCCACTCACATAAATCATATTTCACATTATTCCTCAGCATTTGATATGTGGCATGAATGCATGAACTAGCAACATAATTCAATCGGTTGGATTGAGTTACCTTGTAACCTATGATCATGCTTGCAAACTTTATATCCATGTCAGTGATTGTACTTATCCTCATTGATCTTCTATCAGGTGTAGCACCAGTGAGTTTTTCAACCACTGTGTTGGAAATTTTCTTGCCAGGTTCTTGTTTGAACCTGGGTAAGCTAGTGACAGCTTGAATTGCCTCCTTCATGATCATGTAAGGCCTATCTAGCCAAATAAATTCATTGTGAACCCTTCTCAAAATGTATCTGATCACTTCATCCTTGAATTCCGGTATGTACAGAATACTGGTTAACCATAGATCCTCAATTGCTTTGAATTACGGTTTGATGGTTTCAGAGTCTCCTAGTATCATAGATTGATACATGCTTTTGATGTCTTTCATGCCCAAATCCTCAAGGGTGTAGTGAATGTATGCCCTCACATCTTCAACATCCATTACACTGTCAGGAACCCTAGAAAATGCTCCCATAGAGTCTTCCTTCTTAGCAATTTTGGGAACCTCCTTAAATACTAGCCTTAACCTATCCTTGACTTTGACAATGGTGGGATTTTTAATAAAAGTAGAAGCTGAAGATCTAGATGCCATGTTAGAAAAATACCTGAAAGTAAATGCTGGTGAAAGATTGATAACTGCTCGAAAGCTTTTCACAATTCTTATACTTGCTCTTGACTCGCCTTTACTTTGCTTTGAATGTTTGAATGCATGGTGAGTGAAAATGAATTCACTTACCCTCTCTTATTAGTGCATAAAACCCTAATTTTTTTGTAATAAATGCTTTACCAATAACCCTACGGATGTTGGTTTCATAGTTATGTGTTGGGTGAACATTCATCGATGATGAACACAATTCTCCAGATCTCTTTCTAGATCTTCTTAGATCTCTTTCGAGGTAATATGCAAAATTTAGCAATAACTTTGCCAACCCCTAAGGCTTATGCCTCAGTTATCGGTGGAATTTCCTGTCGTTGGAGGAATACTTTGTTCTACCAGTGGAGTTACCGGTATAGATCCATCTCCACTTGATTCTTCAGATTTTCTAACCCATCTCTTGGTGTGATCTTGTTGTATTTGATCTACCTTCTACTTTCCTTTCTCATTATCTTTATCATTATTAACCGGTTGAGTCTTGCTTCTGCAATACTTAGCAATATGACCTATTTTGGTGCATGCATAACATGTAACATTGTTCTTTTGAATTTTTTTCACATATCCGGTATCATTTCTTGACCTACAATTATTAGAAAAGTGTCCAAACTTTCCACATGCATGGCATTTAACATTCATTCTGCAATCTTCTGATCTATGACCATATTTCTTGTAGTTTGTGCATTGACTAGGAACAAAATTGTAGTTTTGATTTGCCTTATTTCTACATTGTTTATCCATATGCCCAAATTTATTGCAAACAAAACATCTACCATTGAATTTATAAGCATTAGATTTCCTTACCGATTTCCTCTATTCTAATGAGTTCTGCATACCGATTGTCTGATCATCATTTACAGTACCAGAGCTTTCACCTTGTACAAATCCAAGTCCTCTAGAGTCATCAATATGTCTTTGTCTTTTCAATAAGTCATCCAACTGTGCAACACTAATCCTAAACTTTTCTTTATACTTACTTGTAGTAGTCAGATCATCTCTCAAAGTGGTTACTTGTCTTTCAAGTTCTTGTTCATTGTTCCAGGAGTGTGCCAAATCAGTTCTAAACAAATTATTCTCATGAGTCAATCTTCCACATTCATCAAATTTTTTCTTCAAAGATATAACAAGATTATCTTTTATCTTCTTTCTATCCTCAATATCTTTTGATAACCTCATAGTCAGATCTTGCATTTCATTCTTCATGAGCATGTTTGCTTGACTTAGTTTCTGACATTGTTCTTTAAGAGCATTTTTCTCCTCATCATCCGGTTGCTGCAAAAGTTCTTTTCTCTTGGCTTGAGCAGATGATAAGCTTTCTTATAGGATAAGAATGAATTCATTTGCAGAATTCAATTCTTCTTGAAATTTCAAGTTCTTTACCCTTTCACCATCATAATCCTCAAGAGCCATCTCAAGTTGCTTCTCCATAGCCATGTTCAAAGATTCTGGTTTCATGATATTCCTCAAGCTGTTAAACTTCTTCTAAGGTACTAGGCTTTGATACCAATTGTTGGGATCTAATAATACTGAGAGGGGGGGTGAATCAATGTTCTGCCAGAATGAATAGTTTTTAAATTTCTAGACCATGCATATATATACAGGTAAACAAGTAAACATATAACAAGAAGCAAATAAACATCCACATAAATGAACACCATAACACACATAATTTATGTTGGCATTATACACTCAAATGAGAATGGTAGATGTCATTGATGACAACTAATTGTTGATGGCAACTAAGTGACAACAAAGTGGCAACATGGTTCACAGGTTACACTGGCAAAAGACTTCACCTACTGGAACCAGCAAATACTACAAGTTTATTCACACCAGCATCCATTTTACATCGGCAACAGATCATACTGGCATCCAAAGCCGACTTGGAAATAATATTGTTTATGCAAAATGTATTGTAATGTACATTGCAATTGTATAGCTGACATGATGTATTGTAAAGACTTATATATGTATGAGATCTTGTAGGTCATTTTGAAAGAGGTAGCAGTATGCGAAGTAGGTAATAAAATGTGTGTATGATATAGGATAATTGTATATGCACTTTGATGTATTTATTTTAAGAGCGAATAAGAAGCAGAGAAAAGCGAAGACTATTTACTAGCAAGGTTTTTGCAGAGGTATCAGACAAAGCTTAAACCGGTATTGAATCCAGCATTGCAGATGTTATTTTGAAGTAGTACATTGTTATTGGATTTAACCATCCAATTGTGTAGTTAGTGGGACTCCATTTTGTATTGAGCAGTGAGCTCTAGGCAGTTGGCCTTCCTACATGTGCAGACCCCTATTGTACTGAGTAATATTTATTCATATTGGCTAGTGAGTAAATATTATGGGTCACAAATCCCACCGAGGTTTTTCCCTTACCGGGTTTCCTCACCCAAATATCTATGTTATGGTGTGCATTGATGTTGATTCTTTTGTTTCTCTTTATTGCATTATTATTTTCTTAATGGTATATTAATTTCAGTTATAAAGTTGCAAATAAGTTTAAATATTTCATCTACCGGTTAGACACTGATTCATCCCCCCCTCTCAGTGTCTTTGGGGTTAACCAAATATCTAACAATTGGTATTAGAGCCTGGTCCTCTATTTGCAGAAGCCTAACAGCTTGAGGAAGATTCTAAAACCGATACTGATAGAAAGCTTGAGACAACAGTTGGAAGGATCTCTTGAAGATTTTGATGCAGAAAAATTAAATAATATCAAACTGGAAGATGAACTCAGAACTGCTCGGGAATTCATCAAAGCACTTCAAGATAACTTGGCTGGGGAATAGAATAAGAGAAAATAATGACATGAGCAACTGCAAAAACAAGATGATGAAGAAAAAGAAACTCTCATAGATATTGCAGAGAAACTGAGACAAGAGAATAGTAACATGAAGAATGAGATGCAAGATTTAACCATGAGACTATGTAAGGATATTGAAGATAGAAAGAAGAATGAGGAAGATTTGGCCAGAAGACTTAATGAAAGATCAGATGAATCTCTAAGGCTTAGTTATTAAAATGATATGCTTAAAACAAATTTAATTCACATGCAACATGGCAAAGAGGAACTTATGAGACAAGTTAGCACTCTCAAAAGTGAGTTGGTCACTGCAAATGAATACAAAGACAAATTCAAAAAGAGTTTAGACATGCTTGATGAAATGCTGAAAAGTCAAAAACCTGATGGCGAAACAATTGGACTTGGATTTGAACATGGAGAAAGTTTTGGAACTACAAACAATCATGATCACAACAAACTGGTAAGGCAACCCAATGCTTATAAATTCAATAGGAAATGTTTTAATTGCAACAAATTTGGTCATAGAGAAAATTAGTGCAGATTTAGGAATAATCAGAATACAAACTCATCCATCGATCAATGCAATAAACATGGTCATAACTCAGACAATTGTAGAATGAATGTAAAATGCTATGTTTATAGTAGATTTGGACATCTATCTAATCAATGCAGAACTCAAACCGGTCAAGGTTATGGAAAATTTATTCAAAGAAACAATGTAACCTGTTATGCATGCAACAAGATTGAGCATATTGCAAGATTTTGTAGAAGCAAGAATATACCGACAAACAATAGAGGATCTAGTGACAAAGGCAAGGAAAAGGTGAATGAAATCAAGCAAGAATTCACTAAAAAATGGGTCAAGAAGAGAGATCAGAGAAATGATGAATCTAGCTTTGTGCCAACAGAATAGAGCAATCCTACACCGGGAGGAGATTATTTATCTAAATGAGGAATAATCCTTAGGGGTAAGGCATCTAATTGAAGATCATGCAATTTACCCTCAGATGGTGGTAAGAAGTGATAATTATTATTTACCAAAACATATGTTGAGTTACATGGAAATTCACTTAACCGACGAAGCATTTAATGCGGTTGTAAGTTAACTTTTTGGTTATAAAGCACTAGAATTTCTCATTTCGACTTACAAAAGAATTCAAGTATTCAAAGAGTGCAGAAGTTGAGCACAAGCATTCAAGAAGTGAAGCAACAAGATTTTCAGGGCATCCAAGGTTTTCAGTTAAAAGGTATTTATCTTACAACATGGATTCTTCATTTTCCGTTCCTGAATTCATTGCAAACCCTACTATTGTGGAAAATATCAAGCATCCTAGACTAGTCTTTAAGATAATCCCTAAGATAGCTAAGTTGGATGACTCCATTGTTGCATTTTCAAAAATCCCAAAGGGAGTTGCATTTGCTGAAGACTCTAGGGCATACATTCACTGTAACATCAAAGATTTAGGGTCCAAGGATATAAAGAACATGTTCATGAATGTTATCACTAACAACCAAGGTGTAGTCAAACCATAAAACAAGATTGTGGAAGATTTAGGGTTCATTGACATCCTTCACATTCCTGAATTTTCAAATGAGATTGCCCATTATGTTCTTAGCAGGGTTGACCGTGAATTTTTATGGCTTGAATCAGTTTTCAAAATCACTAAGGAAGCAATTAAGGTTGTTACTGGTTTACCTTCTACCGACACTATGCCTAAGAAGAAAAAGAAAATTCCAAACAAAGAGGTTATGAACTTAACCAACACAACATCAGATAACATATCACTTAGGGTTGGCGACATAACTGATAACAATGTCAAATATGCTAGTATGGTTATTGGATATAAGGTGGCACATACTAACAAGCTGAATTCTATTTCAAGTCTATGCATTCATAGTGTCTACGAGATGATAATGAACAATGCTAAAATTAATTTGTGTGAGTGGTTGAAAGATGAGCTGATAGAAAATGTGGCTAAGATCAAAGGTGACAAGAAGGGAACTTTCAAATTTGGCAATTTACTTGTATGTTTAATGCTATATTTCTCAAAGGTGATTCCCGGTATAGGCCACAAAGACTTTGCCTATGATATTTATGTTGGAAATAGATAAAGGAGGAAATCATCGACATGGGTTATGATGGTGACAAGTAGGTAAAGGAGTATTTCAAGGGCTTTCAAGCTAAAATAAGATAAAGGGAAAGAATCCCTCAAAGCATTGTTGACAAATATGACAAACATATATCCTTTGTTATTAAAAGAGATGAGGTATGGATGGAGGCAGTTAGACCTAGAACTATTTGGATAATTGAGATGGGTTATGAAGTGGATTCAAACATCTTGGAATCTTATGCCAAGATACTCTTAGATGCTCCATCAGAACCAACAGAAAAGATCTTTGGCCTTGTAGAAACTGTAGAGAGTGATGTTACTATTCAAAAGAAAAGGAAGAAAATAAACAAAATGATAAAAGATACTTCGAAGTTTGTTGAATTTCTTAAAAGTGGATTGTTGAAACTTGATCTGATGAGTGGTGTTGTTGAACAAGAAAGAAAATAAAAACAACAACTGGTAACACATATTTCTCTTGTGGCTACCGCATTCAACTCTGACAATGACAAGGCTGTAGAATTCAAAAGGATGGAAAGGAAGAAGAGAAAACCCTCACTGGCACCTGCTCCATCACCAAATAAAACAAGGATGGTAAGAAAGATACAACAGGCTATGAGAGAGCCCAATAGTCTGAAGAAGAAGAAAGTTACATAGAAGAACTGGAACCAAAGTCATCTGATACTCTTTCACCAACAAAACTTATCAATGAAATAACTCAGGATGGAAATCTTGGTAATATTAGCAAGTTTTATCATTCTTTCAAAGATTTTGATAAGGATACCATTAAGGAGAGTATAATTTTGTATTTAGATATATAGAAGAAGGTTCTTATTGAAGTTATTCTTGTTCTTCCAAATGGTTTATATTTGAGACTTGAAGCCAAGAGAATGTCTATTATGGAATTAGATAAGAAACTGAAGGTTGAGGCACTGTTAGCAGTTCATCCTGTTAAATCTAAGTAAGAAATTGATGATTTGATATCTGAAGCTAACATAACTATTTTTACAAGTGGTCACCGAAAAGTAAGCCTCATGGCCAGAAGATTAAAAGAGATAGCAGATGAAACAAAGGACAAGTGGGACATATTCTTTGTAGAGAAAGAGAAAAGAGAAGAAAATGAAAGACACAAAATTGGCAAATGATTCACTAAGGTATATCAAAAAATAGATAAGGGTAAGAATAAGGTTGGCAGTGTACTTGACCTCAAAATAAAAGATAACTTACCTCCACTAGCACAGGACACCCCACCGGTAGTAGCAGAGGCGCCGACAGAAATGCAAAATCAGCCTGAAGAGAAGTTAGAGGAAGTGAAAGTAGATGATGTTGATCCTGAGTCAAACATTTAGTTCACAATGAATGTTGACACTCATGACATCAATATTGTATTGGATAAATAAATTGCTAAGGAAAATAAATCTGAATCTGCAAATGTTGAGAAACGTGAATCACCGATAAAGGTAGTTGACACTCAACAAAATGTTGATACACCAATAGAAAAAGAACAAGAATAAATAGAATCTGAACCAGTGGATAATAAGAATGAGAACAAGAATGAGAATAAGGGAGAGAAAGTGGTTAAAGTGGCTGAACAGGTATTTAGAGAAGAGAAGAAAATTATTGCAGAACCTAGCACTTCTCCCAGTACTTCTACTATGGATTTCAGACCAACAAATGTCACTGATGTATTATTAGATTAAATAAAGAAGATAATTGAATGCAATGCCTTAACATTTAAGGCTATTGATGAATCTCTACTGATTTTGCAAATGATTGCACCGACATGCAAGGTAGATCACATTGTTGGCTCAATAAGTAAATTGGACACATTGTCCAAATTCATTTCTTCTAACATCTAGTCTGTAGATAAAATAAATGAGAAAAATATTCAAAAAAGAGTTAATAAGGAAAAGGAAGATTTCTTTGACAAAACAATAAAGGATTGTATAGAACAGATTGATTCATTTCTATCAGCATTGAATTCCATTATTTTGGAATACAAGAAATTGTAAAGGGAAGCTTGCAAACCTCATCACTTAACAGAAGATATTGATGAACTTATAAAGAAAAATCAGAAAGAGATTAATGAAATTGTAGATAACATGATTCTTCTTTAGAACTAACTTCAGTTTTGGATCAGGAAATGACTATTTATGAAGAGAAGATTGAAAAACTGGAAAGAGAGAAAGCAAGATTGAAGATGAAAACCCGGGAGTTAAAAAATAAACTTGGTCCTAGATTGGATAATCTACTAACACACTGGAATGAACTATCCAAGGCAACAATTCAAGGAGACAGATCACTGGACTAATAGATGCATTATCTCACTGAGATGATTAGGCAGACAGAGATAATAATTTCTGACAGAACAAAGTTTTTGCAGAGTCTTAACTTGGTTTTGGCGGATATTTTTCAGATTGTACATAACCGGCTACAGGTATCTAAGTAATTTTTGAATTTTTGATACTTTTGACATCCTTTGTCATTGGTGTCAAAGGGGGAGTGGTATACTGAGAAAAATGTATAGATTAAGGCATGGTGAAAAGTGAACAAAATGAGATCATTTTCTCAGGGGGAGCAATTTCAGTTTTGGATTTCACAGTTTTGATTTTTCTCATGAGTGTTGCCATCAATGCCAAAGGGGGATATTGTTGGCATTATAAACTTAGATGAGAATGGTATATGTTGTCATTGATGGAAACTAAGTGACAACAAAGTGGCAACATGGTTCAACATGGTTCATACGTTACATCGACAAAGACTTCACCCACCGACATCGACAAATACTACAGGTTTATTCACATCGACATCCAGTTTACATTGGTAACAGATCATACCAGAATCCAAATCCGACTTGGCAATAATAGTTTTTATGCAAAATGTATTGCAATATAAATTGTAATTGTATAGTTGACATGATGTATTGTAAAGACTCATATATGTATGAGATATTGTAGGTCATTTTGAAAGAAGTAGTAGTATGCGAAGTAGGTAATAAAATGTGTTTATGATATATTTTAAGAGTGAATAAGAAGCAGAGAAAAGTGAAGACTATTTACCAGCAAGGTTTTTGCAGAGGTATCAGACAAAGCTTAAACAGGTACTGAATCCAACATTGCAGATTCTATTTTGAAGTAGTACATTGTTATTGGATTTAACCATCCAATTGTGTAGTCATTGGTACTCCATTTCATGTTGAGCAGTGAGCTCTAGGCAGTTGGCCTTCCTGCATGTGTAGGCCCCTATTGTACTGAGTAATATTTATTCATATTGGCCAGTGAGTAAATATTGTGGGTCACAAATCCCACCGAGGTTTTTCCCTTACCGGGTTTCCTCGCCAAAATGTCTATGTTATGGTGTGCATTGATGTCGATTCTTTTGTTTCTCTTTACTACATTATTATTTGCTTATCAGTATATTAATTTCAGTTATAAAGTTGCAAATAAGTTTAAATCTTTCATCTACCGGTTAGACATTGATTCACCCTCCCCCCCCCTCTCAGTGTCTTTGGGGTTAACAAAATATCTAATAATTTATATGTGGAAAATGTCAATGAGGAAAAACCATGGTGGGATTTGTGACCCACAATATCAATTCACTGGCCACATGAAAAGATATTACATATAATAGGGGCCTGCACTTTCAGGAAGGCACACTACCTAGAGCATACTTCTCATCACTAAAGAGACTCATTGACTACAAGATTTCTACCAAAGTAAATTACTAAAAATGAACTCAAGAATGCATCTGCTATGCCAAATAGAGTTCTGGTTCTGATTCTGCTCTATACTGATTCATAAACTCTAAACTGCTACCAGTATCTCTTCTCCTCCAAGAATTCTTTCCAAGTTATCTACAGATCAGTGCATGATATAGAATTCACATACAAAATGATTGCCATACATATATTTTGCATCATACAGTTCTGCTATATTCTCCTATATCCACACATATCATATATCTTACTCCATTATAAAAATAACCTAGCGGACTGACCTATATACCTATTACAAATGATATGCCTTATGTCGGCTTATAATACATTTACAAGAATGTCGACCTTGACAATAGTAATTACAAAATGATTTAAGTAAATCCTACTTGATGTTGGCTTCTAAAGAAGTATTGATATCGGTGTCGGTGTCGGTGCCGGTGCCGGTGTCGGTTTAGCCCTGAATGCTCCAAAGTCACTATCTGTCAGTATATGCTTCCTAGTGCCAGTTTATGACTTCCATCATATATTGTTACCATCAATCCCAACAAAATTAATCCAATGAGTGTCAATTGGCAACACTTTGGGTGTAGGGTCTTGGCTTCTTATTGTTGTGATATTTCTGGCTCTTCTTAGTGCGAGATTATTATCACTTCTTGTTGCGGTGCTTCTTCACTTTCTCTGTTTTCCTCCATGACCTGCATTTTGACATTCTCAACTGATCCTTCCTATTGACCCTTTTCATGGAGGGTTGGCTCTTCTTCTTGTTGGCAATTGATACTCATCCATCTTAGTTTTTGTTGTCATTGATGCAAACACACACCATTTTGGGTTGGTCACTTAACCAGTACTCACCAATATTCATTGTTTGGCAACTGACATTCAGTCATCCAACACACAAGGAACCAACAATCTAGGAACTAGTAAATGAGGCTGACATAGGAGATTGATCCAATAGGTCTACACGGCAATGATCAAAGGCATCAGTCTTGAATTTTAATATATTTATTTTTTCTTAGGCCAACATGTAAATAAATTGTAATATCTTTGTAAGCCAACATAAGGCATTTATATTTGTGTTTGGGAAGGGTATTTAAGTCAGCTCGATTAGGTTATTTTGGTAATGAAAAGGGATGCATAAGAAGGTAATGGGATATAGTAATGTAATGTTATATGAGCAATCTTGATCGAAAAAATGTAAATGTAATATTCTGTAGTCGGTCTTGGATTTTGGTTTAGAGGTTTGGGAGGCGAAGCAAGATACTGATAAGGAAGGACATAATGTAAACTAATACAGACTGTTCTTTAACTGAAACTCATCCAGCATAGCAGATGCACTCTTAGAGTTTAGAATTTTGTTTGTAACTCCATATGTGGTGTTTGTAGTCAGTAAGGCTCCTTTTGTGATGAACTGTGTTCTCTAGGATATCGGTCTTCCTGCATGTGCAAGCCCCTATTGTAATATTTATTCATCTGGCTAGTGTATAGATATTGTGGGTCTCTAACCCCACTGTGGTTTTTCCTCTTTGAGGTTTTCTATGTATAAATCTCTATGTTATGGTGTATGCTCTTGTGGTTGCTTCATTTCTATTTGCTGTTATATTCTTTCATGTTTATTGGTTACTGAATTGCATTGTTAATAAGGTTAAAATTTATTATACCGACATAAAACTAATTCAGCCCCCTTCTCAGTGTTATTAGATTCCAACAATTGGTATCAGAGCTTTGGTGCCTTGGAGTAAGTCTATCAGCTTGAGGAAGATCCTGAATCCGGAATCCATGGAGAGTAGTCTACAAAAACAACTTGAAGTAGCAATTGAGGACTATGATGCTACAAGGATAAAGAACTTGAAGTTTCAAGATGAATTGAACTTTGCAAAGGAATTCATTCTTACCCTGCAGGAGAGACTGTCATCTATTCAAGCTAAAAAGAAAGGAACTTTTGCAAAATTTAGATGATGAAGAGAAGGATGCCCTTAAGGAACAATGTCAGAAAATGAGTTAGGAGAATGGTGTGATGAAGAATGAAATGCAAGCCATGACTATGAGAATGTCCAAGGAGATTGAAGACCGGAAGAAGAATGAAGAAAACATTAGTAGATCTCTGAAAGACAGATATGAGGAATGCATTAGGTTGGTGCATGAGAATGATGTGTTGAGGAATGCGTTGGTACAATCACAAAACAATGACCAAGAGCTGGAAAGAATGATGTCAATCCTAAGAAGTGATATGGATGGTACAAATGAATACAAAGAAAAGTTCAGGGTCAGTTCTCCAAGGCCTGATGAATTATTGAAGGATTTAAGAGACATTGGAGACACTAGAGGTCTTGGATTTGAGAATGGAGATAGCTCCGGTACTGCAAATCAGGGAAATCCACCAAACAACCAGAATCACAAATCATTGGTATGGCAACCCAATGCACATAAATGTAATGGTAGATACTTTCTTTATAATAAGTTTTGTCATAGAGCAAATCAGAATAACAATGCAGTTCTGGGTCAATATTCAAAATATAATAAGTATGGTCATATGATAAAATATTACAGAATGAATGTCAGATGTCATGCATGTGGAAAGTTTGGGCATATGGATAATCAATGTAGGTTGAAGAATGGTCAATGATTCAACAAGGAAATTCAGAGAAATAATGTCACTTGCTATGCATGCCACAAAATAGGACATATTGCCAAATATTGTAGAAGCAAGAATAATCTGGTAGGAAATGATGAGAAAGGAAAATAAAAGGTTGAATAAATCCAGAAGGAGAATGAGAGGAAATGGGCTAGGAAATTTGAAGATCAACCGGCATAGATAATCAACCCGGTTACTCAACCGACAAAGCATAATATTCCTGCACCGACAGGAAACTTATCTAATAACTAAGGCATTAGCCTTAGGGGGAGGCAAATTATTGATAGATATTGCATTACCCCCGGTATAGGTTTGAAAGCCTGCTTGAGATCTTGGTAAAGACAGTTTGGAGATTCACCAACGCTAAGATAATGGATTTTGAATCTAGTATGATATGCCAGCATGCATTAATGTCAATGAGAAATTAGGGTTTTCATAGAAAAAAAGGGAAATATTAGTTCATTTTCGATCACACTACATTTAGAGAAAAACAAAGTGAGTTCAAAGTGATTAAAATCATTCTAGTTCATTCTCAAGTGGATTTTTCAGAGTTTTCACTAGCGAAGGTTGTGAGGTATTTTATCATTTTTTTGAGCTATCCTTGTTTGCAATGGATTCTAAATCATCTTCCACTCTGGCAGGTGTGGCTACCCCTATTGTTGTCGACATCAAGGACTGTCCACACCCTGTTGTCAAGAAATGCTCTCAGATTGTGAAGGTCAATGATTTGGTTGGCGTATTTTCTAGGGTTCCTGAAGGATTTTTGTATGTCAAAGATATTCATACATACATTCACTATACTTTGGAGGATTTGGGTTTTGTTGAGATTAAGAACATGTATATTGGCATTTTGGTGAAACAAGATGGGTCAATGAAACCGGAATTTCAAATTCTGAAGGATCAGGGTTTTATCAACATTTTGGAAATGCTAGAATATGAGGACGAATTGACCTGGTATGCATTAAGCTGAGTCCATGGTGAATTCATATGGCTAGAACGACCCCTTAAGATCACCAAGGAGGCTATTTGTGTGATCACCGGTTTACCCCAAACTGGTCCAATCCCTAGAAGGAGGAAGATATCTAACAATGAGGTGGAAAAGTTAACTAGCGCAACATCTGACAACCAGTAAATGAGAATCAGTACTATCAAAGACAAAGCAATTCAATTTGCAAGCATGATCATCAGTTACAAGGTAACTCAATCAAATCAGTTGAACTCTATTTCTAGTTCATGCATTTTCTATGCTCACAAAATGATTAAGGAGAATGAAAAGCTAGATCTATATCAATGGATGTGTGATGAGTTGATAATAAAATTAGGGAAGATTAAGGGTGAGAAGAAGGGTACTTTCTGGTATGGCAACCTTGTTGTTTGTTTAATGCTTTTCTTTTTGAATGAGTTACCCAGAATTGGTAAGACTCAATAGGCATTTGATATACTAGTAGCAAAACAAATCAAAGATGCTATAAGGAATATGGGATAGGAAAAGGATAGAGACTCCATTATTTGGGGTTATTTCAAATCATTCTAAAAGGCGATGAAGAAGAGAGAAATATTTCCAAAAAATATTGTAGATAAGTACTCAACTAAAATTTGTATTATGGTTAAAAAGGATGAAACACTGATGGAGGCAGTATAACCTAGGAAGATATGGATAACTGATATGGGATATGAGGTGGATGTTGAGATCTTGGACTTGTATGCCAAGAATTTTATTGATGCCCTGGTAGATGAAGTAGAGAAAGCCTTTGGGACTGCTAAGAAAAAAGAAAATGAAGTTGAAATTGGATTTAATAAGAAGAAAAGGGAAGGAAAGATCAAGAAAGTTGGGGAAGTGTGCAGAAGATTTCCATTGAGATAAAGCAGATTATTGGACTAGCTGAAGGGTCATCTTCGAAAGTTGTGCAAGATCCACTAGTAGCAGCAACTGGCAAGGGTGTAGTAAAGAGGAAGAAAACAAAGACTTATATTGCCCCTGTTACATTTGAATCTAACATTGATGTTGTACCCTCACAGATTCTTAAAATTTTTATCAGGATACCAAGGAAGAAGGCTGAGGAAGTAAAGAAGCATAAAGTGAAGGTTACGCCTCCAGTAGCACCAAAGAAAATCTCAAAGGAGAGGAAGCCCGCAAAGAAGAGGAAACCGGTTAAGGAGTCTACTTCTACTCCTAACAAGAAGAAGAAATCAGATGTAGATATTTCTCTCGAATCCAGTAGGAGTATTGAAGTCATTCCTCCTCTTTTAGTTTCTATACAAGTAGTTCTAATGGATACACCGGTTTTGGATCAAAAACTAACTAAGGATATTCCTCCAGTAGAACTACTTGTACCTAATATAGAGATACTGGTAGATAGCATTGATGCTATACAGGATAAGAAGGATACACTAGAACAAATCATTCCAGATATAAAAGTCATTGATGTGGAAACAAAAAATAAGAAGGTTGAGGATATTGAACCGTCGGTAGCAAATGTACATACTGAAGAGGTTAAGGTTGAAAAGATTACTGCACCAAGTGGCAAAGCCACCAGTGCAAGTCTTGAGGTTGAATCTTCCCGGAAGATTTTGGATAGTCATTCATTGTTGGCACTTGAATCATCCAGTCAAGTTGATTTTGCACATAATAATATTGAGTAGCTAAGTAGTTTTGAGTTGATGTATGTTGCAGCTTAGAAGTTAAGGATGGAACAAACTAAAGACAAGCAGGTTATTGAGCAGGCCATTCCAATTTTGCAGCAGCTTGCACCAGAATATAAGGTAGATCATATTGGTAGTCCATTTGGTAAACTAAAAGGTTTGACTGAGTATATTTCCAAAGAGTTGAAAACTCCTCATTTGGTATCAAACCAATAGTTGATTGAGCAGTATAATGCAGCCCAGAAAGTCACTTGTGACAATATGATTTCATCTGACAAGGCCAAGTTGATAGATGAGATATCAAAGATTGGTGTGGCTCTAAATGAGTGCATAAATATATATAGGTCCTGTACTAACACCAATAAACTAACATCAGACCTTGAGGTCAAATTGAAGGCAGCAAATGCCCAGTTAGATCTTTTGGCTAATAGTTTTGATGGTACTCAGACACTGACCAGTACCATTGATGGTCAGATTTTGATTACAAAGTCTGAGAATTATAGATTAGAGAAGGACATTGATAGGATAATTTGGTATGCAATATAATTAAGAGGTTTGGTGAGTCCCCAGTTGAACACTTTGTTACTTCACAAGAGGGAAAGCATAGAGTTAATGAATAAACCTACTCCGACAGACCTACCAGAAGAAGAGCTTCATGCATATAGTCTTAATGGTTTTGTATCCATTTTGAGTACATTGAAGATAGGTTGGGATGCATATTTAGGATTTTTGAAGAATGCTTACCCAAATATTTTCAAGTATATCTAGATCTAGTAATCACATTTTGGTTTGTACAGAATTTCATTTCTTTCATTCATTTTCCCCGTCTTTGGCATTGTTGTCAAAGGGAGAGAGGTTGATGTGAAAAATGTCTAGGGACATGAGAAGTAATGTATAGCTCAGGGGGATCAGTCTTCCAACAACTTTTGAGATCATTTTTGGAGTTTTTGGCAGGGAAATGGAACAACACTTTAGTGATCCATTTTTCACATGATTGTTGCCATCAATGACAAAGGGGGAGATTGTTGGTAATTGAAACTCATCTAGCTTAGTTGTGTTGTCATTGATGGCAACACACACCATTTTGGGTTGGTCACTTAACCGGTACTCATTGGTATTCATTGTTTGGCAACCGAAATTCAGTCATCCGACACACAAGGAACTGGCACCGGTAGGAAAGGGAAACCAAAAATCTAGGAACCGGTATATGAGGATGACATAGGAGATTGATCTGGCAGGTCTACATGGCAATGATCAAAGGCATAGATCTTGAAGTTTAATGAATTTATTTTTTCTTAGGCCGACATGTAAATAAATTGTAATATCTTTGTAAGCCGACATAAGGCATTTATATTGGTGTTTGGGAAGGGTATTTAAGTTTGTCCAATTAGGTTATTTTGGTAATGAAAAGGGATGCATAATAAGGTAATGGGATATAGCAATGTAATGTTGTATGAGAAATCTTGGTAAGGAAGGACACAGTGTAAACCAGTAAAGACTATGCTTTAACCGAAACTCATCTAGCATAGCAGATGCACTCTTACAGTTCAAAATTTTGTTTGTAACTCCATATGTGATGTTTTTAGTCAATGAGGCTCCTTTTTTGATGAGTAGTATGCTCTAGGCTGTTGGCCTTCCTATATGTGCAGGCCTCTATTGTAATATTTATTCATCTGAATAGTGGATAGATATTGTGGGTCTCCAATCCCACTGTGATTTTTCCTCTTTGAGGTTTTCCACGTATAAATCTGTGTTCTGGTGTATGATCTTGTGGTTTCTTCATTTCTATTTGTTGTTATATTATTTAATGTTTACCAGTTACTGAATTGCATTGTTAATAAGGTTAAAATTTATTATACCAGCAGAATATTGATTCAGCCCCCTCTCTTAGTGTTCTTGGATTCCAACACTTCTATCCTCTTCTGCTCCATGGGAGGAGTTTCATCCCCTTTGGGTTGCGTATATTTCTCCTTTTGCATGACCTCTTCTAATTCTCCTGATCCCTCCAAGTTTATCACCTGGTCCATCAAACTCTTACTTTTTGTCACTTCTATTTCATGTGATGGCTTATGCGATGATTTTCCTTTTTCCAACTTCCTTTTCCATTCCCCTATAGTTCCTTTGTGGTGATTATTCAACACCCAATTTAGGTCATCATAAAATCTAGGGTTTTCTATGGGATCAAATCCAATTAATTTTACTATATCTATTGGTCCCTACTGGTGCCTGAGAGGGGGGGTTGAATCAGTCACCTATCGTTTTACAAAATTAAAACCCTTTTACTCAAGTCTGCACTAACTTAATATTTATCAACACAAACAGTTATTGCAGGATAACATGTATGCATGAAAAGATACATAATAACACCAAGAATTATCTTGTGGAAACCCAAATGGGAGAAAACCATGGTGTGAGTTGATGCTCACAAAATTTGTACTCTTCTGGAGAATGCCTTAAAAGGAGCCATCCCTGTTAGGATATTTATAGAGACATTTTTAAGTGCCACCCAGTTAAGGGATTTAAATCTAGGTCTTTTAAAGCCTTTACCCTGTTAAAGGTAGCCTGATCAAAGGACTTAAATCATCAATCAAGATGACACCCGATTAAGGGATTTAAACAATAGGACCTATTAGAGTCCACTCGCTTAAGGGATTGTGAGTTTCAATGGTTAGAAAGCAACAAGAAGTTGATCTACTAGAATAGCTACTGATAGCATGATTAGATCACAATGAATCTCAACTCTGTCTACACCGATTGTGTTTTCTCTGGACTACATCGGTTCTCTTCTCATACTCTTGGCTCTACACTCTGTTGGTCTACTTCACACAATCTACTCTGCTAAATCACTTAGTACTTCCTCACTCTTCACTTTGCATGTTGGATCACCTCTCACAGGATTTGCACTTTGCAAATTTTTTCGATCAAAAAAGTTTTTCATGAACTCAAAACACTTATACTCCCTCTGTTGTCACCTTCAGATGTTTCCTTAATCAATACAATCACAAATCTTGATAGATTTCAAATTCAAATATTCTCGCTCTTTCTCTGTGTGCCCTACAACAATTCCGCCAACTGTTCATCCAAATTTGCCACCGCATCACCCAAAAATAGCAACTTTTGGGTCAAGTTCAGTCTTTTAAATGCAAACCATAAAATCTGCAAAAATCATGGCTTAACTGCATGATGACTGAGGTTGAATTCACTAACCTTTAGTTTGGCATTATCACAAACTAACCAACTCACCTTTTTTCATCACAACTTTGTAACCGATCACCGCTCCTAGATTTACGGTGACCACCTATCTTCCTTTTACTTCACTGACCTACCAATATACCACTGTGCTCTTCACTACCAGTTCGTCATTTGCTTCCGATTTGCAGTACTTCCATCAGGCCTCTTTTCCTATTTTCCAATGAGGTTCCAGTTTGCATAGGACCTCAAACCTTCTTGCCTAAGTCACCTTCAATGACTACATCATCATCACAATAGCCAACTTGAAGATCTGACCTTAACAATAATCTTCTTGAATGACAGACCAGTTGGATTATTATGTCTTCCCTTGAACTAATTGAATCTTGATCATCTATCTCTAATACTACTTCCATGTTTTTTCCAAGCCATCACCTTTTCTACTGAGATACACCACTCCACCGGTCAGTGTTAGTCATCAATGACAAATCTTAGCTAATATATCAGTTCACTAGATTACCGGTTTTGTCAATATTAGTAATACCAACAATATCACCTAGGGTGTTATTAATGAACATGGGAGATGAAAACAATTGTGTGGTGGACTGAGACACATTAATGGGAATGGCCCACAATACATGCTCCTGGGATGTTTCCTTTTGTGTTTCGGTCCCTTCTTCCCATGTGACTTCCTGCACAGTTTTACTACCTTGATCTCGAGGCTCCTTCCTTTTACTTCTGGCTACCATATTTAGGTTTGGATCAGTAGTGACTACTTCAACCCCTTCTTGATCCAATTCTTCCACTTCCAAGGTAGTGGGCTCTATGATCCTATCCATGTCTATTCTTCACTTATGAACTAGAAAGTTTGTGTTTTCCTCTGTGTCCTTTCTTTTCCTCTTCCTTCCTATTGTGAGCTTTGTCCCTCGCTACACCATTTCTTCTTTATATTACTTTTAGTTACTTGCAAGATAGGTTGGTTCACCTAATCCATTGAAACCCTCTCTGGCTCATTTGGTGTAGGTTTGTTAATGGTCTTTTCCTTAGGTAATCATGCCTTTAGACTTCTTCATCATCTTTCATTATTTTTGAAGGTACCTCAATCCTAGTTTTAGCAAGTCGTAATTGCCTCACTTGTGTCAGTGTCAATCTTTGGTAATATTTACTTTTCCTTACTTCCTTTTCATCTTCACAATGCATCTAGTAGTCCTCTATGTCTAGAATGTGCTTGACCCTTTTAGTAATATACCTTTCTATTATATGCAATGGATCATAATCCTTCCTAGTATATTGGAAGTACTATAGTTGTCTGGCTATCAAGTCTTCTTCAACCTTCTTTGCATTCTACAGTGATTCACATTTGAATTCCCCAATCTTTATTAGGAATTTGAATCCTATCTTTCGATGAGAGCTTAGGTAGTTGTCATTAAACTCCACCATTTGTCTGCAAAATTCAATTAACCAAGCCCAAACTGATGGGTACCTTGGAAATTTAAAGGGTCCCTGAAAATCCTTGTGCCCTTAAGTATGACCAAGTGGAGAATAGAATATACCATCCTCCATAACATTGAATCACCTTTCTTACTTCTTATAGTACCCTTTCTCCAGGTCTTCATTCTAGTTCCTGGAAGATCCTCATGATAAAATTGTCATTAACTTCCTTGTAATGCAACATAGACTCCTTTTCCAACTATGGGAAATATGCATGCACTGGATTCTTGCCTGGTTCTGTTCCCAGAAGGCCCATGGTATTCAAACCCTAAATTGTTTCTTTTACTACACATGCATATACCATATAGGAAGACATATAAAAGTTTCCTGAAGTCTCTTCTATATAATGGTATATGGAGTCGCTGATGAATGTGGCCCATTCATAGATTCCTTTATTTTGGCTCAAGCTTTGGATGTACGTCAACATCCATTCATGAAACAAGATGCTAATGTCTAACCTGACTATCCTACTGAGATAAGTGATTGCAATATACACCTCTGGATGCATTTATTTTCTCAATACCAAGGTGGTTAGTTTAGCCAGTACCTTTCCTTGCTTCCTAACATACCACTCCTCCCGCATAGTATTTTCACATGCTGACCTTGCTTCTTGAAATTATTTCTCTGCCTAGTCTCTTCTTCTATTTATCCATGCAGCGAGGGTGGGAATTATAAGAAGTTCTTTCAAACCCCCAAGTGTTAAATCTGCATACACCTTGTGATTATAAATGACTTGCCTTTTACTTGCATCATAATATTGAATGCACTGTTTGACCAAATCATGAGCATCTGTAGCTATGGGAAACCCTGCACCCTGTATCAAACCACTTTGCTTCATGTTCTTTATTTCATCTGTAGCAACTGGCTCCCTCATCCTATCAATGATGTCTGTGAGGTTGCAGTCTCCCAGATAGGTATCCAATTAAAACCTAGTATTGGGTATTGCTTGAGGAAATCTCCATTTGAATTCCCTTTTCAGTTCTTCTTTTTGAGTACCCATTACTTTGTTTTTCTTTCTTCATGTTTACATTTTCTAAGTTACTTATATACATATTATGTGCTAAACATTTAATCTAATTAATTTCCATTTGGCTTCTTTTCCAACTTACCCAACCACGATCATCAATCACTTATCTAAATTCACTGAGTCGAGTTTAGGGACTTACTTGTTTCGCTATGAGAATCACTGGAAGAGTTTGAGTACACTACACGTTGAGGTGTCTTTTGCCTGCTCATGTATCTGCCACTGTATTACCTTGAAATTTAAACCTTCTAAATCGTACCATTACACAATTCACGCCATTACTTCTATTTACTATTTAATGATCCAACATCCCTTATGCTTAATCCAGTACACGGTAAGTTAATGACTTGGAAAACTTCAGGGGGAGGGGGGCGACTTCACAAAAACCCTATATATAATGGCTACTATGGCATCTCCATGCTTTTGGGTCAGAGTACAACCTTTTGGAATATTCTAACACGTGTTCCTAATTCAAAAGTGCATGCGTGACCTCTATCAAACTTAATAAAAAATCACAAATGCTCTTCGCAATATTACTAACACACTATGGATCACTCTATCATTCATCTCTGATGTCATACTTTATCCATTCCCCGCTTTCATACTCATGGCTTGGTTACAATCTTGCAGGGCAACTTTTCCTTTTCTCCATCAAGATTCAGACAAGATTCAACTTTATCATCAAGGCTTCCTTTGTGAGTAGCCCTCTGCAAACCTCCCACGCTTCTGCATTCTCCTTCAGATTTGTTATATTCATTCAATCACATGAAACATTGGGAAGCGGGGAAATTTCAACTTTTTTCCATTTTCACATCATTTTGATTCTTACCTCTTCATCCCACATTGCCTTAGGAGCTCAATATTCTCCACAACATTTATTTGCGGGTGAAAATGCCATCAAGATAATTGATCTTTCTTTTCTTTGAACTCTTTCCAAAGCAATCTCTTGTCCCGCTATTATCTTTCCTCATCTCTTAAGATAAAAAGACCCGCTTAGCAAAAAAAATTAGTGGGTCCCCATTTCATAGCTTAAATGGGGCGTGTTGTATTTGCACACAACATATATGATGGTCTTGTGCATGCTATAAGTTGTTATTATATTTCTCTTGGTGATTCTCAGTGACAAAATATTTTTACAATGATGTTTTGGTCTCTATAGATTGATGAAGTGTGAAAAGACAGAAAATACTTTGAAGCCTATCTACAAGAATGCTCTGCATTCCTCCATTCTTGAAGATGTAGTCCTACGGTTTTGGATTTAAGGTACATGTGTTGTTGAAATTGCACTCCTATATTTTTAGATCTTTGGTATTCTTGTAGATGTTTTTGGTAAATACAATGTATTGGTAGTTTGGTTCTTGTCAGGGTAGTCTAGAAAATGCTCTGCATTTGTCCACATTGTTGTTTCTGCTCTTGTGGTTTGGTGGGCGTGCTTATATTTCCTATATGATGTCTTAATTTAGATTTCAAGTGATGAAGTGCATCACAAGTATTTCTAATAATTTTATATCTCACAACTAGGCTATCTAGCCTTTCGAATATAACAAATTATATATTTGTTTGGTTGTGCTAGATTGTTTTGTGATGACATTGTGAAAGAATTATATGGGAATGTTGAGTGTTCATGGAATTTCTCTATGTGCTCTACATGATAGTGGCTAATATTTTTGGTGCCGCATTTTGTTTGAAGTTGATTTTTAGGGTGTTTTGTGGTTGTCTAGTAGGGAAATATTATTCTCTTTCTTATGCTATGAATTTAGGGGTTTTTACTAGCATTGGAGGTTGTGTTTTGTACCTTCTATTTCTCAATTTGAGCCACATTGTGTAAATTCAGTTGAAAGTTATGTTTTTGGACTGACTAGTAAAGTGCTACATGTTTCATCTACAGATTACCCTATTGCTAACTTGAGAACATGTGTGCAAGTATGTTTGATGTTTGTGGATGCATGGAAAGATGTAATAAGTTATTTTGGGCCTACTTTATCTACAGCCCTAGAGAACTTTCATTGCAATATGTATTTGAGATGATTTGTTGGGATCATTACTTGTTTCTTGTTATGGATGACCTAATATGATATTTTCCTTGTTTGTGGGGATATATATAGAAGATTAAATTAGTTATAAAGGTGTGGATGGTGTGAGATGTGAAGCATGAAGTATTAAAAGTGTGTGGTGGAAGTTTTGGAGCTAAATTGCTTAATGATTGCTTGAGGTAGTGAGTCAGTATTAGCTATATTCTCAAGAAATTGTTGGAGGTTGTTGGTTGAAGGCTTATTCATTGTAACTCAATTTTTGTTGTATCTTTCTCTAAGATAGTGAATCTCTTCAATAGATCTTTGTAGCTTTCTCAGTGAGTCCTTTAGGGAGTAGTGTTCTTCCTTAGACAATGAGCCTTAAGACAAATTGTAATCTTGTTTATATATTGTGAGATAACTCTCACCATGGTTTTTCCATTATTAAGTTTTCCACGTAAATTTGGAGTTCTCTTGTTTATTAGTGTTCATTGATTTATCCATCATTGTGTTATCCTTAATTTTAGGATTGAGAAAATTGAAGGTAACCCCGCAAAATTTTGCCCATTTGTGGTTTTGAAGCTCTATGCACACTTTATGAGACGTCATCGCCATTGCAAGTACGTTTTTCTTTCTGGTTGTTCCCTTTTTACTATGTGTGAAATTCAGGTGCAAAATGGGTTCATAAACCCAATTCACATCAAGTATGCTTTTGAGGTGCAAATCGGGTTTATAAACCCAAAATGCACCCTAGCAAGTGCATATCGGGTTCATAAACCTGATTTGTAGCTATTAATGATATTTTGTGCTATTTATTGTCCCTTTGCACAAATTGGTCAGGAGTCTTTTTACTAGGTTTAAGTCCAACTTACTAGCAATTTGGACTGCATATTTTCATTCCAAGTTGCCTGAGGTCATAAAAGATAGGTTTTTCGAATTTAATTCAAGATTTTTTCATCTTTCTCGGGTATGTTCTTTCTTTCTCCTTGTTATTCATTTTGGTTTTGTACTTAAGGTTTTCGATAACCCCTTTTTTCATATCTTCGAATGTAACGATTTCAAATGCATTATGTTTTTATTCAATTTGATTATGGCTTTCCCATAAGTGGTGTCATGCGGGTTCATTGGCTTGAACAACACCACATTTGTGATGTTGTTAAGGTCTATGGATGTGGGCAACACTCAATATTTTCATGATTTCATTTTTAGTATCATATTTTATTCTACCGAAAGCATGGTGAGGTGCGAGTCCTTGGACCCAAGATCCACCAAGTTTTAGTGGAGTTCAGCTTCGTAGGCTCACACTCGACCTTTATTCCTATTGGACTGTTATTGTTTCTATGTGGTGTAAGGCAAGGCCATAGGCTTTCCATGCACCACATTTTGTAGTGGTGCATGGCAGGTCTACGACCCTCACCTTGCACTATGCATATGTGTTTTACTCATTGAGTTGTCTTCATTGCCAAGGTGGTTCTTTGCAGGGTCGTAGGCCCGCCATGCACTAAATCTTAGTGTGTGGCAGGTCTACAACCTTTTCAAACACCGAGATATCTTATGCCTTTCTCATTGTGTATGGTAGGTTTATATCCCCACCATACACCAATTTTGTTGTATTATTTTAACAAGTGTATGAAAGGGATATAAACATGCCTTGCACTTTGTCCTTCCTCTTAGGTGTAATTCGGGTTTATAAACCTGATTTTTACCAATGAACCACACTTTATCATGAGTGTATTTCAGGCTTATAAACCTGAATTGCATTTATTGCACACACATAAATGGGGTTCATAAGCCCTATTTACCTTTGAACTACCAAGATACAATGTGGGTTTGTGGAAACCCTAATGGTTTCAAATGGATCATATTCAAGAGATTGTTCATCTCAAAATGGATAAATTGGTTGATCAATTTCACTTCTCTAGTACTGATAATTTTTCCTATCATAGTATTTTCATTGTACAAATGACAAAGGCTTCTCCAAACAATAAGGAAATGAAGTTCAAGAAGCAAGACCCGCATCTGGTCTTCCCACCTTCCTTAGTTTCAGCAAACATAAAGCATATAAGGGACATGGAGATAGGTCATGTTGACCCATTTGATTTTCTAAAAAGGATGGAAAAGCCTCCTTTGTACTATAAAATGGAATCTATCATCAATAGTGGAATCCATTTAGTTGCAGCTTTCCCTATGTATGCTAAAGACCCTAAGTTTTTCATGGTAGTTGCGAGTCACTTTGATCTGGTTAGAAAAAGTATAAAAGGTGAAACTGGAAAGAAGTTGATCAGGTTAGATGACAACCTTTTTGACACCATCTTTAAGTGTGCCAACATTGAAAAATTCTCAGATATCACAATGCAATCAGCTCGGGCCTAGTTTGGTAGAAATTCTAACAAATGTAGGAAAAATATGAATGATAACTAGTTGAAAACCCCAAGGCCTACAATTTCTAGATGGTAGAAGACTCTCCCTAGAAGTGACTTCATTGAAGAAGTAAATGATTTGATAACTCTCCCGAGTAGGGTGAAAGGTATTCCCACTTCTAACACCTACTATAAATGGATGTATCAATGCATCCATGTTATCAGATAAAACAAGGAAAATATATTCTGGGGGAAACAAATCAGCAATGTAATTTGTGAGCAACTTACCAAAGTGCCTACTATTTATCAGTAAGATTCACCATAGCTAACTAGAATAATAGGAAATCATGAATTCTAGCTAACGAATTCTAATTAAATATCAATGAAAGTATGCAGACATGATAACAAGGTTATAAAATAAATAAAGTAGAACCCCCTGTTGCATAGATGCAAGTCGCTTCCATTGTCCTTTTGCTTCTTGTGGTAAGATGGCTCTAAGATTTTGTGTTTCTAACTTGCACAAAGATGGTACAAGATTTCAAAGTTTGTGATTGTTGAAAATGGAGAATTGATGCTTAATTTATACATTTTTGGAGAAGATTGATTCAGAGGTGGAACTCGAGTGAGTTGAAAATTTGATTGATAGTTTAGGAGTTGGAACACAATTCACTAAATTGTTAAGTGAATATATTGAATAGTTAATAAAGTTAACTAGGGAAATGACTGGTTGAATGCTTTTTAGAAAAAAGTTAATTGGAAGGTAGAAATATAGATTGAAGAGTTAATTGATGTAATTAATCAATTAATTGAATTGATTAATTAGTTATAAATTTAGCATGTGTTGTAGGATTTTATATTGAAATTTGTACACCTAAAATTGTCTTGTTTAATTAAACAAATATTTTATTTATTTTATTATTTTATCCTAAGTCTTCTATTAATTAAATAGATTTTTATTTATTTAAGTCATCTTTTCCCTAAATTAAATAAATATTTTATTTATTTAATTGGTCCCACTTCCTATATTAATTAAATAAATCTTTATTTATTTAATTAATTCATTATATTTTTCCCTTCTATGACACATGTCATTTATCTCTTAATTTTTCCTCTACCTACACCCTTCATTATTTTATTATTTCTTCTACCTACCCTTTAATCCTACCCGACCATTTATCTTCCCACCTCTTAATCTTATCCCTCCATTTTCTAAAGTGTCTTCTATATAAGAGGGTTCTTTCATCCTTATCAACCCTAATCAACACCTTTATGCAATCAAGCCTTCTTGCGATCAAGAGACTTCACAACCACAATCCGATCTTTTTTGAGCTCTTGTGCACATACAAAATATGAGAGAAAATATATCAAACAAGATTAATGGAGATAGGAGATAGGAGACAATGGAGATCAAACCCTACTTGGCATGTGAATAGTATTATTGTTGAATTTATTTATTTGTATGTTCTTAGGTATCTTCATTAGTGTATGGTGAATATTTTATTGTAGGGCTAGGATTGTTTTTGGTTGGATCTTTGTGGTTTTTGCAATAGTTTTTCATCATCATTTTTCACCTCACACATTTTGGCAATGCCTAGTGGGACTCTTGTCCCTTTGTTTCTAACATTTTGTTGGTTATTTTTAGTTTTTTGTTGATTTGCGTGTCAGATCAGTGATGACTTTAAATTATTGCATGTCTGTGACATTTCTTTCCATGTCTGTGTTCCAATTGTGCATCTGGGTTGTCTATTTTTGAGTCTATGTTTTCTATTGATTATCTATAGGTCCAGATGTCTTATTTTCGTGTTTACACATCATATTACATCTTCTGCGATCAAAAACTGTGTCTAAGTCAGTTATTTCCGTGTTTGTGTTCTTGTTCAGTGTTTTGCAGATTCAGGCTTTATTTCCATGTTTGGGTTATTTATTTACATGTTTGTGTTTTGAATTCGCGTATTCGCCTTTTGTTTCCACATTTTTGTACTGTTGTGTTTTGCAGGTTCCAATTTTATTTGATTTTTTCACATCTCCATTCTATCTTTCTGCATCTAGGTTGAATTTTTGCATCTGAGATTGGTATAGCCGCGTTTTTTTATTTTCAATTTTGATTTTGTTTTGGGTTTTAAAATTTAAGATCTGGTTTTTTGGTTCTAACCCCTTGCTTGGACTAATGAAGTGGTGCAATTGTTCAAAGAGGAAAAACATATTGTTGAAGACCCTGTTTTCACATTTGGATTTGGATTTCTAGAATTAACCTAGCTTGTGTGCTTGCAGGTGGGGGTAATTTATCAAAACTACTAATCATTTATTACAGGGGCAATTTTAGTGTGTCTTTACATTTCATTTCCTAATTTAATTAGGCTCACATGTTTTCATTGATCTTTTCTTTGTTTGTTGAAGGTTAATTAACTTGCTTGAAGTGTCTTGTGCCTTTGACATGCTTATGTTTAGATTAGAACCCTAAAGGTGATAACAAAAGTATCTTCTTCCCTCACCTTTCATTGGACCTTGCGTGTATGATAAATTATTATTGTCTTTTAGAGAGCCTTCCTCGCGTCTTGTGAGAGGGGACGACCCAAGCCGTATTTTGTTCTGGTCCGTTATATAAAAGATTGTAGTTTTGGACGAAATTCCCTTATCACATGGTGTCGATGTGTTATACTGACATCAGTCTCCCATAGTATCCATGTGATGTGTAAAAACTTGTAGAGTGTAACCTCTGCAGACTAGGAGGCCTCATTAATTTGAGTGAAATGTCGCATGTATAGCCACCAGTTGCCCCAGAACATGACTAGACACCTTTAGAGTAGTGGCCCACCCTATTTTGACTGAACATTGGAATAATTTCAATGCAAGGGGATAACTAGTTTTCCCCCCAATATACTCACCATAAGGCTCCCATGAGATGAGACAAAAATCCTCGGCTTAGCATAAGCTACTTGTAGCTTTTCGAGGAGAGAGTGTGTTAGCACATATTTCTACAAAATATTTATGTGCTATATATGGATTCTTTTTGCATATAGTTTCATCATAAGAGAATTTATTGCTGGATTGTATGTGTAGATGATATGTTGCAATGTCTTCAAGAAAAGGCATCACTTGGGCATATTCAAGGGAAATGTTGAGTGTGATGCCATTCTAGTAATCCTCATCTTCACAATTAGTTTCATTGCAAGAGAACTTTTGAAAGATCAGTATAGAGTAGGGTTATGAACATGTTCAGAGATGTCAATGGTGTGGGAGAAACCTTTCAGTATGGTTATTAAAAAGTTGCATCCAAGGAGAAAGGCTTCTTTTGTACAAAATGCAAAATTTTGTTTATCGACATAAGTCACCCCGATAAGATCACCCAAGGAGGACTGAGTGTGTTGATTGGAGTAACACATGTCGATGGTGTTTCCTAAAAGCATGGGCAGTAGGAAGAAGTGTGACTAAGTAGTAATCCATCGAGGAGAGTTATGACGATGATATGATAAGAATTCAGAGTCATTGGAGTAATATACACTATCAGGAACAAGGAAAAAATGTTATCCTGATACCCAATGGGGTTATTAGTGGAACTCTTGCTGACAATAGATGGAGTGATGTATTCATAGTGATGTCATCAGGTCATCGGGAGGTCCTAATTTAATTTACCCTGATACCCGATAGACTAAGTGGACAAGGCGACTCTATCGCAGTACCAAGCAAAAAGGGGAGCTAGGTCTATTTGTATTATGGATGAATTGCATTAGTTTTGTCATTGATGTCAACACTTATCCTTCCAAAGATCTACATTGTTGATTTGAAACTATGGCTATATTAGTTTACTGTTGAACCAACACATTGTGTTCACTGGCAAGTTTAGTGACTTATGCATAGTCACCGATATATGGTTCCCCGATACTGATGATGACTTGTTATCATCTAGAGATCACTTGATTATGTCGAAGACATGGTTTGGATACTTGGTTTTGGTGTTTTGGTTATTGGTCTAATCGGGTTGACATATTTGTTGTTACTAGCAGATTGGTCTAGGTTATGGACCGGTATGCATTATCTATTCCAGATCAGCACGAAATGTTATGAAGATGATTTATTGATTGGATATTGTTGTAAATGTATTGAGCTGACATGATGCATTGCATCCAAACTTATTTGTAATTGATTTTATTATAATACTCTTAGTGAGCCAACCTACACATTTGTTCTTAGGTTTTGTATATATGTAAGATCTCATTTGTGAGATGAGACAAAGGATATGGTATGTAAGGTTATGGTATGGTATTGGAACATGGTATGTGAAAATGTTGAAGATCATATGAGAAGACCATAGATAATATTCAAGGAAGGTTTGAAGGTGATTATTAGAGCTTAACCGGTACTCAATCCAGCATTGGAGATTCTATTTTCAGTAGTACATTATTTTAGGATTTAACCATCCTACTATAGTCATTGTGACTCCTATTTGAGCAGTGTACTCTAGGCAGTTGGCCTTTCTGCATGTGAAAACCCCATTTGTATACACATACTATCTACAGTAGTATCATCTGATTGTGGGTAAGGTTTCCCACAGTGGTTTTTCCCCTTACAGGTTTTCCATGTCAAAATATATGTGTTATGTGTCATGGATGTTGTTTCTCTTTCTGTTTCAAGCATTAAGTTTCACCGGTATTGATATTAACTGTTAATCTGTTAACCAATATTAAGTTTGGTTTATCGGTATTAAGTGTCAAGCTTGATTAAGTTATAATTGGGTTGAAATTCATGGACAACTAATTCACCCCCCCTCTCAGTTTCCTTCTAGTTCCTAACAATTGTTATCAAAGCCAAGTCCTATTTTTGCAAAAGCCTAACAGATTGAGGAGATCCTATGGCAACAAAAATTTTCAAGAAGGATAGTCCTAAACTTGATGGAACTAACTATGGTATACAAAAGATTAGAATGGAGACACATCTGAATTGCATTGGAAGAGACATATGGGAAGTTACAAAGAATGGCTATTTTGGTCCTACACCAAATCAACCTAATCCACCAACATTGGGTAAAGATCAAGAGAATGATTTCAAAGCAACAGAAGCACTTTTGAGCGCATTATCAGATCAACAAATTATGGGATTATTAGACCAATCTATTGCTAAAGCTATTTGGGATAAATTGGAGACATTGAATGAAAGAGATACCATTGTCAAAATTGTAAAATTGGAATGTTACTAGGTCAGATATGAAAATTTGAAAATGGAAGAAGATGAAAGAATTTCTGCTTTTATGGAAAGAGTTAATGAAATTGTTTTAGGAATACAGTATTGTGGAGGATACTTAAGTGAAGATGAAATTGTTTCTAAATTTTTAAGAGCTTTGCCACCAACATACAAAATGAAAGTAATTGCTATTAATGAGTTGAGAACAATGCCTAATACATCAGTATCTAGAGATACCTTGGTTGGAAAACTTTCAGCATTTGAGCTTGAGGAATTTGGTCTTGTTGCTACAATTAAGACATATTTAGCCTTCAAGGCATCATCATCTAGAGCATCATCATCATCATATGACAAATCTGATTGGAAAGCACTATGCAAAAGAACTTGAAGATATCATAAGGGAAAATGAAGAATTGGAAGAACTTGAAGCACTATTTGCAAGGAAAATGCCTAAAGGTCCAGTTGGAAGTAAGTATGAAGGTAAAACACCGTTTAAATGTTTTACTTGCAATAAAGTTGGTCATATAGCATCTAGATGTCCTGACAAACATGCAAGATTGAGAGAGGAAGACTAAAAAAAAAAAAAGCCTAACCCTGAATATCAAAGATATAGATTTAAGAAGAACGGAGATAAATCTTGTTACTATGTTGATGAAAGAGTTACTGATGATTCTGATGAAGAACCGACAGACAATGGATGGGCTTTTGTTTCAATATAAGAATATCAATCAACACCTACTGTTCCATCGGTAGAGTAGGCCCTGGTAGCTAAAATTGAAGAAAAGGATGAATGGATCATAGATTCCGGATGTTCACATCATATGACTAGTGATAAAAGTAAATTCTTATCTTTTCAGGAATATTGTGGAGGTCTAGTAAGATTTGGCGATGATAAAGCTTGTTTAATCAAAGGAAAAGGCACTATATCTTTAGATGGTAAGCACAATACTAACAATGTTTATTATGTTGAAGGTTTGAAGCATAATCTTTTGAGTGTTGGTCAATTAGTTGAAAATGGATTTTAGTTACAATTCAAGAATGGTAAATGCAAAATCATGAACAAGAACTGGATTGGAGATTGCAACCCGTAATCAAACTAAAGGTAATATCTTTCATTTGACAGTGATAAGACATGCTTGATTGCACATATTGATGAAAGTTAGTTATGGCATAAGAGACTCTGTCATGTGAATTTTGATTGCATTATAAAAATCAGTTTAACTAAGGCAGTAAGGGATTTACCTAAGATTGTGAAACCTCATAATCCGGTATGTAAGGAATGTCAAATGGGAAAGCAAGTTAGAACAACCTTTAAGAGTATTTCTAAGAAATCCAATAATGTTCCTGATTTAATTCATACTGACTTGTGTGGTCCAGCAAGAACAAGAAGTCTACAGGGAGATAGATACTTTATGCTAATTATTGATGATTATTCTAGAATGTGCTGGGTTACTTTTCTCGGGGAGAAATCAAAAGCTTTCAGAAAATTCAAACTATTCAAGGCAATGGTAGAGAATGAAACCGGTAAGAAAATCAAGTGTTTGAGATCTGATCAAGGAGGATAATTTACATCTAAGGGATTTAATACATTCTGTGAAGAGAATGGAATCACAAGACAACTATCAGCACCCTAAACACCTCAGCAAAATGGAATTGTGGAAAGGAAGAACAAAACTATTCTAGAAGCATCTAGAAGCATGATATTGGAAGCAAATCTACCTCATGTGTACTGGAGGGAAGTAGTGAATATAGCGGTTTACGCTTTCAACAGAGTTCACATAAAAGGTGTAACTGGTAAGACCCCTTATGAACTATGGTTTGGTAATACTCCTACTCTTAAATACTTCTAAATTTTGGGAAGCAAATGCTATATTAGGAGAGATGAGTATGCTAGTAAATTTGATCCTAGAAGTGATGAAGGAATATTTCTTGGTTATTCATCTAAGAGAAAGGCATATAGGTGTTTTAATAAAAGATTACAGAAGATCATTGAGAGTGCTAATGTGAAGATAGATGAACACTTTAGAGGAAATTCAAGGTCTGTAGATTTTGAACTGGTAGTTGAGATGATCATAAATGAACCTATACAAAGTGCACCAGTATAGAATGTGGATCCAGTCACACCGGCATCATCAGAGAATTCCACAGTGACTGAAGAACAATAACATGTGAATAAACCTAGGTATGTAAGATTGAATCACTCAGAAAATCAGATGATTGGGAATAAGTATCAAGGTGTTATGACAAGAGGAAGACTAGCAAATTAAGAGGTATGCTTAATTTCTCAAATTGAACCAGCATGTGTTATTGAAGAATGTCAAGATGAACATTGGATTAAAGCAATAGAAGATGAATTAGAAAAAATTGAAAAGAACAATACATGGACATTAGTTCCCCGACCTAAAGACAAAAATGTAATTGAAACGAAATGGGTATTCACAAATAAACTTAATGAAGATGGTAAGGTAATCAAGAACAAAGCAAGATTAGTGTGTAAAGGATATTCACAAAAAGAGGGAATTGATTATAATGAAACCTTTGCAATCTCCACAATATCCAACAATCTATCCATTTGGCATTGATAGAAACATATGAATGTGAAAAACAATAAATACAAAGTGTAGACACTTAAATTAATTATCTTAATTAATTTAACTCTCCTACATAATTATTTAATTTAATTATGTTAATCCTTATTCTTCTCGATATTAATTAAATATAATTAATATTGTCACTATAGTCCAATGATTGATTTATTCAATAAATAAATTTTCCTTTCTTCTTCTAAGGCATTCAAAATTAATTCTTCCTAATCCCCCCTTTTAATTAATTAATCTGAATTAATTAATTAATATTTGTGATTCCTACAAATCACCTTTTCCTTATCCATCATTAGTCTAATTAATTCTTCTAGAAACTCTCTTAATCCTACCTAACATTATTCTTCAATTTTTAATTACCTCCACTCATTCTCTCTCCTAGTCAAATCCTCCTACAAATCCCACTTGCTCCTAATCCTCATCCACTTCTTCTAAATAGTCCTCCTAATCCCTTGCTAGTGCCTAATCCCCATGATTAACCACAAAAGTCAAGTATAGCCATTTATGGCTAAATCCTCTTTGTCCCCCTCTCATCTTCCACCTTAAATGCTCCCCTTTTTTGGGTGAATGTGAGATTTTAAAGTTCCTTTTCCCTTTTTCAATCCCCATGCACAAAATATCTTAGGAATTTTTAATTCCTTTTATTCCTCCTAGGTGCATTGGGAACTCTTCCCCATGTACCTTGAGGAGGGTGGAGACAAGAAATACCTTTATGGAAATCTCTTGGTCTCCACCCCCCTTGTCATGTCATTGTCCCTTGATCCATGTGATATCCTCTTCTCAAATCCTAGCCATCCATTCTTCTTCAATCTTGACCATTCATTTTCCTCTATTTAATTCTATAAATTGGGGTCTCCATCCCTTCACTTGATCATCCACAATCCAAGTAACTTCATGCTGCTAATTTGATTTTATCAAGAGAATCCCAATCATAGCCTTAGTTTGACTCCATAATCCATCCTCATTCACATCCATCCATTGTTGTGCAACTTGGAGAGCCATCCATATATCACTATTGGACCAATCCAAACAAGTCAAGGAGGGGCACACGCTTTGCTTCAACTAGTGCCCAAATTAGAGGACCAAGAGAGACTTCTCTCTTGCAAGGTATAAGTTAGTTTATTTCTTTTATTTGGATTTAAACTAACCTGCTAACCTTGCTTGAAGTTTTCCTTGGTTCATTTTGGTGTTGGCATAGGCGCTTTAGCGCGTGCATTTCTGATTTGGCGTGGGTGTAGGAACTTTAGTGTGTGCATTTCAAATTAAAAATTTTACTAACCCGTCCTTTTCTGTAGGTTGTATTTCAGCACGTCCGATTAGTCTTTAGCGTGTCCGATTTAGAAAACTTTTTCATACTTTCTATTTTTAAGCATTTAAAATCTAAAAATAACAAAACAAAAATCTGAAAAATCAAAATAAAATTAAAAAATTCTTTTAATAATTTTGTCATGTTTACACTATTATTGAATCAACGCATGTGCAGGTGTTTTGGTGCCTGTGGTCTAGTTTAGTGCTTTAGTTTCCCATTGTTTGTCAAAAAAATTAAATTTGATTTTTCGCTATATTTTGGTTTTTCTACTAATCTATTTGTTATAGTGTGTGCACTCGTAGTTCAATGCGAGTGTATCTACTTCAACGCAACTGTTTTTTAGGTATAATCTCTTTTTTTTAGGAATTTACGTTCTGTTTTCTGTATTTTCTATTTTAAGCATTCAGACACTGCTTTAGGGCATACACAGGCGTTTTAGCGCCTCCCTAGGTGCTATAGTGAGTCTGTCTATATATTAGCGCATCCGCTGTGCATATATGACTTTTTGTGTTCTGATCAGATTTTGAGTTTTGCAGGTTTGTATGATCGGTCTAAGACTAGAAACAAAAACTACTAACTGTTTGTTTTACAGGACATTGGGAAAAGACTCATTTTTTTTTACTAGCCTAGTTATCTTTCGTGCATTTCTAGATTAGCACACATTTTATTTTGGGCATTAAAATTTACAAGTGTCTTCCTTAGATTAGCAACACATTTTTTTTCTTAAGGGTCAATGAACATCATGATTTCCATGTCTTATTTTATTTTGATTGCATGTTTTTACCCTTAGAGGGTCTTCCTTCCCGATTTGCTTGGCACAGGCATTGGTTAGATGGGAATGACCCAAGTGGTAATGGGCTAAAGCCAAGTTCTTCTGAACCACTATAAACAAATGTGTTTGTGATAAAAGTTGAAAGCAATGTGTGTTGATTAGTCCATATCGACACTATGTATCCCCATAAACCCTATAGGGCATAACCCCTATAGGCTAGGAGCCTTCCGTAACTATGGAGCATAAAGTGTTGCATGTATGGCCACACAAATGGATGCCCTAACTAAGAACTCGTGTGTTTAGAAGCCAAAACCCCCCTAGTCATTGGTGCAGGAGGTCGGACCTCCGAAGGCACTCACATTTTTATAGCTCTTAGTAGATACAAAGTTCACCATGGGGATTTTTCATGGGAACTGATTCTTGGCAACCTTGGAGAAGTGAGTGTTGAGGGTGGAGCCAGTGGGGTTAATCATCTAAGTATCCACTCTGAGTAAGAGTAGCTAGGAAACCAAATGAGATCCATGACTATTGTCCTTCCCAACCTTAGGAAATGTTGTAAAGGTGAATGATTGTCTTTGAGTCACACTTGGCCAATGTGTTTTCTATGTTTTATACTTTCTTGCCAAGAGTAGAGTGAGAAACAATCCCCTCATTTTTCCATATTTTTCAAACATTCTCAAGTCCAAATTTCACACCTTGCATAGTCAAATTCCAAATCTAGTCCATCACATTTTCACCTCATGTTTCATAAGCCTAAGTTGTACAAGCATCCCAAGAAGTCAATCCATCATCCAATCAAGAAAAAAAAGCTCACCCAAGCCCAACTCATTAGACATCAAAAGTTTTGGTATACCAAATGCAAACTCTTGCTTAAATATAGGACCTTTTTGCACCGATATCACAATTACATTCATGATCATAGCAATGAGTTTGATGCTAGTGAGGAACTAAGAGTCTGTGCCCTACACCAAGGAGCAGGCTTGTCTTTCAATACTAACTATCGAATCGGGGTGGTCACATACCTTCATAAAATTTTCCATCCAAACCTATCACTTATTGAGTTATTTCCATTCCAAGGATAATCTAGTCATAAAGTTATTCTAGTCATCATTATCACCCTCCTTTTATCTTTCATCACTAGCACTTTCTAAGGACTTAGCACATCAATCAATCCTTAATCAATCATCCTTCAATCAGATCAACCTCACTCTAAGGTTTTATACCTTGTGAAGTTCTATTTAGACCTCATCTTAAATCAATTAATCATCTGGCTTTTGTTCTTGGGAAAGAATCTCCCCCAAGTACCTTTGCCTCATTTTTTTAGTCGATCAAGACTCCTATCCTATGTCTTTACTTTTCTTGGGATCATTAGTCAATCCTTAGTAGAAGAGAGACTTTGATCATTTTCCTAAGGTCTAAATTTTATCCAGCCTGGTTGTCACCTTGCTTGTGGTTTCACCAACATCCCCCACCTAAAATCCTCATCCAAGGACTAAGGTACAATATTTATCAAACTCTTTTCCTAATCCAAGGGCTCCATCAATCATTCTATCCAACTTTATCAAAATTCAAATCCTAGCTAAGTCCTTTCATCAAAACTTTTCTTCTAATAAATTTTCCTAAGATTATTCTTGCATGGTCACAACTCGATCCCAAAATAATAAGATGGTTGAATAACAATATGGCATGCCAGACATTATTGTCCTATATCAAGACCCTACACAAGATCATATGCAAGGGCAAAGTGTGCAACCCAATATCCAAGATCCACAACCACAAGGAGACCCTAACATGGTTGATCAAGATGACCTCTCCTTGAAAGTGCGAACATTCCTAGAGGATACTTACAATCAATAAATGATGGAGAAATTCATGCAACACAATCCTAGTGGTCTTCTAAAGACTCTTTTTGAAAATGGAGTTCGCCTTCCCCCTGATTTTGATAGATCTATTCTTGATCAACAAACACAAGGAGAATTTGCTCCTACCCACATTGTTATGCCTATCATTCAACCCCAATCATTCACGCCTCGCCTATCATTCAACCCCAATAAATAGCACCTGCGGTATCCATCACCGTGGTTTCCATCCAACCCTCTTCCTTCTTGACATCTATACCATTATCCAATCCGATCGTGTCTATTTTCCAACATGCTTCTATCCCATCTTCTTCTACCCAACCACATGTCTCTATTCCACAATCTTCCATTCCTCTCAACAATGTCACTATTTCATCAATGCTTCCCTTCCACTGGTCACAACAATTTGTGGGTCACGACCAATCGTCACTTAAGTCCCCGTTACATTGGTCATCACATCTCACATTCCTGCTTCTTCATCATATCAATATATTAGTGGTGGTGGTATACCTCCCACAACTTACCAAATACTCAGGGAAAACATGGTCCATCATGTCCAAGACTCGCAACACAATATAATCAAGGAAATCCATGACATGAAAATCATCATAAAAAATATGAAGGAAGGGACTAACAAATGAAAACCTTATTCATTTGAGGAATTTTGTCCTTGTCCTTATAATCCTTTGATATCAATTGCACCTTACCTACCAGGGTTTGAGATGCCTAAGTTCACGAAGTTTGAGGGCCAAGGGGACCCCTGAGACCATGTCCGTGAGTTTCATTGCTTATAACAAGAAGTCTCCTATAGTGATTTATATATTTGTAGGCTCTTCCCTAAGAGTCTCACGGGAGATGCTCTTGAATGGTTTTCGTCCTTGCCCAAAGGTTCTATCACCTCCTTCCCAAACTTAGCAGAAAAGTTTGTGGCCCACTATGCTTATAACATTGTCAATGATGTTTTCATGATGGACCTTTGTAACAAGAAACAAAGGCCTGGGGAAAATTTCGCTAACTTCTTGCAGAGGTCGCGACACCTTATCAAGAAATTCCAGTAGGATATGCTAGAACAACACCAAATTGAATTATTTCAGAAAAATATAGTGCCCAAACTATCAAAACCCTTGACAGCTCAATGCATAAAGTCTTTCCATAAGTTGACTAACAAGGGCCTAGCCCTTGAACATGTCTTTTTAGAGGAAGGTGCCCTAAAGAATTATCCAAAATCAAATTAGAATACTTCCTCTTATACAATGACAAACCAAAATTTTGGTCTAAGAACAAGAACGCAGTCAACGATGGTGTCACTGATACAAAGTGGGTTTAGACCGTGGCTGCCCCTCCAAAGTCAACCCCCACTGATCGCTAGTTCAATACTCACCAAAACAATCAAAATTAATCTCAAAGGCCTCCCAACAATATCTCAGTCCAGGGGCGACCACTCTGATCTAACAATTAGGCTCCAAGAGAGTATACTCCCCTTGTTGAGCCCGTTAAGGTTGTGTTCCAAAAGCTTGTCTAGGTAGGTGTGGTTGTCTTACCAATAACTCGCCTGTTTGATCCTAATCAACCTAAACCTAGGTGGTATAATGAGAATGAGTATTGTGACTATCATCGTATCAATGGGAATGATACACAAAAGTGTATGAAATTGAAGAACTACATACAAGATCTCATTGAAAAGGGTGATATTGAGGTATCTACAACAAAACCTAGTAACAATAATGAAAAACTCAATATTTACTAGGAACCATTCCTGAAGCATGAAAAAGGAAAGGGCTCATCATCTAATACTGTGACCTACGATTATACCAATCATATAAACAACTTTGACTTTTTGGTAGGTTGCATTGAGTCTGTAGATAACCATGTCAATGTCATCACTGTCCAAGGAACTAATCCTCCCCCTTCCCAAGGTAGACCTAGGATCATCGTTCAAGGTGATCCTGCCCCTCCTTGACTGACAAGCAAACCTAACCCTACTAAGATAGTCATTCAAGGTGCCACACCTTCCGTTTCCCACTCTCAAAATTATTGAAATGTAACTACCCACCATGGGAGGGTAACTTCCCAAGGAGCCCCTCCTCCACCAAACCCTCCCCCCATGTCATCCACATGTCAATATGACCTCCTTCAACATCTTGGGAAGACCCCCACATAGATCTCCATCTAAGAGCTCCTCAAGACCTCCCCTATCCACAAGGAAATTTTGGAACAAGCCCTCCTCGAGTCACATGTCGCTGACATCAATGCTACCCAATTCCAAGACCTCATTGGAAACCTCACTGCCCAAACACCTTGTTTTCACCTCCAATGATGTTCATGTAGATGATGATCATAATGAACTATTGCATATTGAAGCTCTTATCTAGAAACACAAAGTTAAACATATCTTGATAGATGGTGGATCTGGACTCAATCTTTGTACATATAATTTAATAAAGCAATAGGGGCTTTCTAACGACCTGGTTGATACTTCGGAATGAATCACAATTAAAGCCTATGATGATTCAGAAAGGATTTCTAAAGGAATGATCACTTTACCTCTTCAAGTGGGCCCTGTTACAATTGACACCCCTTGCCAAGTTTAGGATCTTTGTCTCCCCTACAATATTCTCATTGGCTAATCATGGATTCATTCCCTTCAAGCAGTTCCTTCCACTTACCATCAATCCATTAAATTTCCCTTCAATGGTAGAGAGATCAATATCAGAGGTGATCCACAACCTTTCCAGTATTGCAAGCTCATAGAGGGAAAACATCCATACCATTGTTCATTAAATAGACCTTCTCCATCTCCTCCATTTGACACATCTAAAGTCCTCTCGACCTCATCTCAAACAGAGCCCAAGGTCAAGATCTTAGACAATGGCTACAGAGAATACAAACTCAAGGATGTCTTATTAATAGGAAATCTCCTTGTGTCTCCTAAGTCATTTGGCAACCCCAAAGAAATCAATTAATATCAGAAACCTATTATACAATGTAAAGATACCACCTTCAAGCAATGGGGCCCACTTGATGAGGAAAGTCTTGAGAAAGATGTTTCTTCATGGTTGTACCATGAAGAAGATGAAGAACCAGCAAATATTTTCAAGATGTATCCAAAAGCATCACCCATAGTGGATAAGATGGGTCATAAAGGACATAACCTGGGGTTGGAAGAGAAAGGAATCAAAACATCAATAAATCCCATCTTATACAAGTATAACATGGGCTTGGGTTATACTCCAATACCTAAGATCACTATCATTGGTACCCCTTCAAGTCACTCCTTGAAGGTCGAAGACTCTAATGAAGAGGATTTCCATAAAATTCCTTTTGAGTAAGAAGATGACATCTTCGTTGACACCCATGTCAACACCATCACCCCTATAATCCCTTCCACCTCATATGAGCTACAACTTGTTCACCCTAGGCTTATAGACTGGGAGCAATGAGACAAACCTGCTTTAGACATATGTGTCGATGATAATGCTCTCATGGCCCTTCTGACTATGCGCAACTGAGAAGACTGAAACAGAGTTCATGGGGTTCAATTACATGAGAATGGATACTTTGGTAGTCATGTCAATGCCCTTAGTCGCAAAAAAGATAATAAAAAGAAAAATCATGTTTCCCTAGGTGAAAACCTCTTTGAGGCACCTTTGGATGAGGAAAAAGTAAAAACAAAGGGCATATCTGAAAGTGAAAACCTAGATCAGGCACTTGAGGATGATAGGTAAACTTTACTGATAGAAGAAATGCACATTGTCAATATTGGCACTGAAGACACCCCAAAGAACGTGCTCATTGCTAAGTCCTTAATGGATCAAGAGAAACAAAACTTTATCAATTTTCTCACAGAAACAAAGATCAATTTTACCTAGTCATATGTTGACATGCCAAGCCTAGATCCTGACTTGGTAGTTCACAATCTTGTTGTTCATCTGGATGCAAAACCAATGAAGAAAAAATTATGCAAGATGCATCCACACATTGCACACCTTGTCAAAGATAAGCTTCAGAAGATGTTTGATGCTAGATTCATAAAACCAATAGATTATCCTGAATGGGTATCCAATTTTGTACTTTTCGGCAAACCTGTTGGGGCATCTGTATTTGCATGAATTTATGAGATTTGAATAAAGCCTATCCTAAGGATGATTTCCTACTCCCCAACATAGACATGATTGTAGACCTCACAATGGGACATGAAATGTTATCACTTATGGATGGATTTTCTGGATACAATCAGATCAGGATCGCAAAGGAAGACCAACACAAAACAACATTCAGAACACCATGGGGTACCTTTTGTTATCAAGTCATGCCTTTTGGTCTCAAGAACATTGGAGCTACTTACTAATGAGAAATGAAAACAATTTTCCATGACCTTTTGCACAAAATTGAAGACAAGACATGAGCACATCCCTATCCTAAGGCAAATTTTTGAGAGATTGGAAAAATATAAACTGCACCTAATTCCCAAGAAATGTGTCTTTGGTGTCACATATGGGAAATCGTTAGGTTTTATTGTTTCTCATAAAGGCATAGAGGTTGATCCCACAAAGGTGAAAGCTATCATGGAAATACCTCCCCCAAAGACTCTCAGATAGTTGCATAGCCTCCAAGGAAAGCTCCAATCCATCAGACGCTTCATCTCACAACTTGCAGACAAATATCACCCATTTGCACACCTACTACGCAAGGATACCAAATTCAAATGGGACTGCCTATGTCAAAAGGCTTTTGGGAAACTCAAGGAATATCTTGCATTGCCTTTGGTTCTTATGCCTCCCATTCTAGGACAACCACCTTTTTTGTACATATCAGCTACTGCAGTGGTATTGGGGACATTACTGGCACAGACAGATGATCAGGGAAAAGAGCATGCTTATACTATATCAGTCATACATTATTAGGTTATGAGAATAATTATACCCCTATTTAAAGAGCATGCTTAACACTTGTCTTAAACAAACTAAAGCTCCAACACTACATGCTTAAAAATAAAACAAAATTTATTGGTAAGATCGACCCTGTCAAGTATCTTTTATCAAAGGCTGCTCTCACTGGCAGAACTTCTAAATGGGTCATGTTACTAAGTGAGTTAGACATCGAATATGTAGATAGAAAATAAATCAAAGGACAAGTGATAGTAGACTAGCTAGTTGATGCTCTGCTTCCAGGTAATCACCCTATCCTCATAGATTTTCCAAATGAATTAATAATGACTGTCACTACATCTTCCACGTCATAGTTATACTTTGATGGTTCTTGCACCCAGAACAGATCGGGGGTAGACATATTGTTGATCACACCCCAAGGAGATTGCATCCATAAATCATACAAGATAGCATTTACATACACTAACAACATTGCAGAATATGAAGCACTAATCACTGGACTCCGTCTGGCTATCCAATGGAAGATATTGGAGTTACATGTCTATGGTGATTCCCAACTTGTCATTAAACAAGTCAATGTTGAGTATCAAACAAAAGATGATAAGATTATTCCTTATCGTAGTATGGTTGAGGACCTAAAGCAAAATTTTACATCAATCAAGTTTGATCAAATTCCACATACCAGCAACAGAGCTACAGATGCAATGGCCACTATTGGTTCCCTCGTTCAAATGTCGGCACATAGTCAAAAGTGTGAGTTTTTGGTCGAGCAACTCTTCATATCGGCATATGACCTACCAGAGTCTGAAATGGTTTGCATACTTGTTGGTCCTAAATCCCCTTGGTATTAGGATGCCTTCACTTACCTAAGAGATAACACCATTCCCCCACACCTCACCAAAATCCAACAACAAACCTTTATCCACTGATGTGCCCATTATACTATCCTTGGAGACACCCTATTCAGAAGGAATTTTGATGGTTCCCTCATAAGGTGTCTAGACAAACAAGAGGCTGAATAGACACTACGTGAAGTACATGAAGGTATCTGTGGGGCACACTCAAGTGGTCTCACCTTGGCTAAAAAAATCTTGCGAATAGGATACTACTGACCTACAATGGAAGTAGATGCATATAATTATGTAAAGAAATGTGTCCCTTGATAGAAGCATGGTGACAATATTCATGCTCCATCACAAGATTTGCAGCCTTTTATCACACCCTGGCCCTTCTCACAGTGGGGGCTCAATCTCATTGGGAAGATCCACCCTGCATCCTCCAATGGTCATAAATTCATCATTACAACCACTTAATACTTCGCCAAGTGGGTGGAGGCCATTCCACTTACCTTCACCACTGTTAAATAGATCTCTAAATTCATTCTTAACTATTTAATCTTTTGATATGGAATCCCCAAGGTTATTATCATAGATAATGGAAAACCTTTCAAAAATTAGGATGTTAAAGATCTCTATCAAAAATTTGATATCGAACACAGCTTCTCCACTCCCTATTAATCGCAAGGTAATGGTCAAGTTGAGGCCTCTAATAATAACTTAATCAAAATTATTAAAAAGACAATCAATGAAGCTAGTCATGATTGGCACCTCCAACTCCATCCTGCTTTGTGGGCCTATCGTATCTCCATCTGCACACCCACATGCGCTGGTCCATATTCCCTCATCTTTGGCTCTGAAGTTGTCCTCCCTCTTGAGATCGAGATCCCCTCCCTAAGGGTGTCACTGCAGAATATCCTCTTAGATGAGGAATATAGAGTTTTCAGGCTGCAAGAGCTAGAATTATTGGATGAAAGGCGCCTCAAGGCCTTAAACCATCTCCGAGTATATCATAATCGCTTATGCTTGAGTTACAACAAGAGAGTTAGGACCCAGGAATTTGAAGTTGGTGATCTTGTCCTTGTGGAAAATCAAAGAAACCTCCAAGAAAGAAAAAAGAAAGGCAAATTTGAGCCCAATTGGCTTGGACCTTATGCATGTTAGACAGTTCAAATAACCAGAAAACAGCTAAGAGGGGCGGGGCAGACGGTGAATCAGTTGTCACAGATTGCCAGAACTGTTAGCAATTTAAACTTTAATATTGTAACCCAAAACATTAATACCAAAATAACAATTAAACCAATTAAGCATAAACAATAATCACAGAATAAATACCATCGACATGACACCAAGATTTGTACGTGGAAAACCTGGTAAAGGGAAAAACCATGGCATGAAGCCTACCCATAGTAAGATAATACTTTTGCAGTAAATATGTGAATTACTATTGAGGGGCCTACACTTGCAAGAAGACCAACAACCTAGAGTGCATTGATCATCACAAAAGGAGCTAGACTGACTACATATAAATCCAGACCACAATCCGGAGAAGTGTTGAACTACAAAAGATAGCATCTCATATGCCTAAGTATAGTTTTAGTTAAGCTCAATACCAGAGGAATAAATCCTCTTATATACACCCAATTCAATCTCCAATGATCGACCAACTCCTTTACCTGAATGATATTACATTATTTACACATTACATTCCTTGACCATGACTTCTAACAATAACCATGATGATCTACAATGAGATCTTACATCTATATATACAAACCCTCAACCATAAACAATAAGGTTGGCCACCAAATAATAAACCAAATACATAATTACAAACCATATCGGATTAAGACCAAACAAATAATATCCAACACATAAGACATCCAGGAAATACATTGAGAGGTTCAATCCACACGTTATAATAAAGACGGTCCATAACCTAGATCAACCGAGACCCAGTATAGGTCCATACGTTATAGAAATGATCTTCGTCTACAAAGTCTCGAACATGATCACCAACAACATCGTGGAACTCCACCAGAAGCTGCACCAACACCACTTATGCAATTCATCAAAGATCTTCATAAAAAGCTCTACCGGTGAAACCCTTAACGAAACCAGAAGCCAAGCTTCCAAGCAAACAGGATAGCATCTGATCACCAGACCAAAACCAATTGACCAAATATGAGCACGAGTATCAAGTGTTGGCAGTATGGATATATTGATTATGTGTTACATTGATATTTTTTCATTGATGTCAACACTAGCTGATATGGATGGTTAGTGACAGACAAGTTTAGGTTACCGATAGAAGATCTAGTGTTACCGACAAAAGAAATTATATGTTGGATACTTCTAGCATGATTGGATTAGTGAAGTATATTGAATTTCATGAGTTATATGCTCCATGAGCATGTTTTGGTCAGTTGGTATTGGCTTCATAATTGGATGTTATCATTCATTCTAGTAAACCCTTACCGACACTGGTCTAAGGCTTTAGCGATAGAGATTTCATTGAGGAATCATGTTAGGATGCATAATTGGTGTTGGTGCAACTTCTTCGAGGATTTCAAGATGCTAAAGATGTTCTTTGATCATGTTTCAATTGCTTTAAGACATTGCTTTGGTGTGGTGGACCCAGAATAGGTCTGGTACCTATCTAGGTTATGGACTGGTATCATGCTAGCGTGTACTCTACACATTACCTGGATGATTCGAGATGATTTATGAATTTGTTATTATTATTTTGGTCTTAAGCCGACATGTCATATCATTGTAAAATAGAATTATGTAATGATATTATTGTAATCTCTTTAGGTGGCTGACCTAATCGGTTTAGGCCTTAGGGTTTGTATAAATAAGAGGTAGAAACTCTTTGTAAAGTATCATGGTTATTAGAAAGATCATGGTCAAGGAATGTAATGTGCGAATATTGTAATATCATTCAGGCAGAGGAGTTAATCAATCATTTGTGATTGAATTGGATTCAAAAGAGGATTTAGTCCTCCGACATTGAGGTTAACTAGCACTGTAATCAGGCATGGTAGATGTTATTTCTAGCAGTTCACTCTATTGGATTGTTGTCCATTTATCTTGAGAAGGTAGTAGCCCCTCTTTAGTCAGTTAGAATCTCTTATAATGAGCAGTATGCTCTAGGTAGTGTGCCTTCCTACAAGTGTAGGCCCCTCATTATAACACATACTTTCTGCAGAAGTATCACCTGACTGTGGGTAGGCTTCCCACCGTTGGTTATCCCTTTCTAGGTTTTCCAGGTAAAAATCATGGTGTTATGTGGTATGGTTGCTTTACATTGATTATATGGTTAATTATTAAGTTGTATTGTTTACCGGTATATGTTCCTACCGGCATCTATCTGTGCTTTACCGGTACTTGATTTGTTTAAGGTCATATTGTGGATTAAAAGTTATAATCTATTAACAACCGATTCACCCCCCCCCCCCCCTCTCAGTTGTTCACTGGTTATCCTAACAATTGGTATGAAATCTTTGGTCCTCTTTTGCAGAAGCTTAACAGCTTGAGGTAGATCCTATGACAACTAACACTTCTAATCCACCGACAACTATTTTCAGAAGAGAAATCCCTAATCTTGATGGAACAAATTATGGGATATGGAAAATTCGAATGGAGACTCATCTCAGACGTCTTGGCAAGGATATTTGGGAGATCACTAATAATCATATTCTAATTATTGAATTTTTTGTTAATGATATCATTTTTGGAGGAGAAGATAAACTGTGCATGGAATTTGCTACCAACATGAAAAATGAATTTGAAATCTCCATGATTGGTAAGATGAAAATTTTCTTAGGTTTGCAGATTACTCAAACTGATAAACGGATTTTTATTTGTCAAATTAAGAATCTAAGGGAATTGTTTAAAACGTTTGGTATGGATAATTCCAAACCGGTAAGTACTCCTATGGCTACACGTGATAAATTATCTATCAAGGATACTTCTACACCAGTAAATCTGACAAGGTATAAATCTATGATTGGTGGTCTGTTATATCTAACTCAAACTAGACCTGATATTATGAATGCAGTAAGTATTGTTTCAAGATATCAAGGTAATCCTGAAGAAAATCATGAATGTGCAGTAAAGAGAAAATTTCGGTACTTGCAAGGAACAATAGAATATGGTTTATGGTATTCTAGAGATGATGATTTCACTTTATGTGCATATACTGACTCAAATTGGGTAGGTGATACTGATGAAAGGAAGAGCACTTCTAATGGAGCTTTCTTTTTTGGAAAGAAACTAGTTTCATGGATAAGAAAAAAAAAGTCATGCATTTATTTATCTACTACAGAAGCTGAGTATGTTGCAACGGAAACTAATTGCACTCAAGTTTTGTGGACGAAGAAAATGTTGAAGGATATCAGAGTAAATTGTAGTGAACCTATAGTTATGTACTATGATAACTCTGCAGCTATTGACATGTCTAAGAATCTGGTATTTCACTCTAAGACTAAGAATATTTAAATAAAGTATAACGTTCTGAATGACAAGGTAGAAGCAAAGGAAGTCAAATTGGTTTATGTAAACACTAAAGAACAGATTGTTGACATATTCACTAAACCACTATCTAAGGAATCATTTGACTATTTGAGAGACAGGTTAGGGGTTTGTGCCCCTCTGGCAGAGACTTGATTGATGAAATTTGTCATCAATAGGGCATGTATTATTAGAGACATTATTCATTTTGGCACTGATGAGTGGTGCTACTGCTCAAGGGGAGTAGTCAGCTTTGAGATTCAGAGGTTTATATCATTTCTTTGATATTTTTGTCAGATTTATGGCATTGATGTCAAAGGGGGAGTGAGAGTAATGTGAAAAAAATTATTTTGAACCTTACAGAGATATCTTTCACTGGGGGAGAGCTATTGATTGTTGATTATCTTCCACATGGTGAGCATTGTTTGGCATCTCTTGGTACTTAGATGTTTCTCACATCTAATGTTGCCATCAATCCTAAAGGGAGAGATTATTGGCATTATGGATGAATTGATTATGTGTTACATTGATGTTTTATCATTGATGTCAACACTAGCGAATATGGATGGTTACCAACAGACATGTCTAGGTTACTAGTAAAAGATCTAGTGTTACCGATAGAAGAGATTATCTGTCGGACACTTCTAGTATGATTGGATCAGTGAGGTATATTGGATTTCATGAGTTATATTCTCCATGAGAATGTTTTGCTTAGTTGGTATTGGCTTGGTAATTGGATGTTATCATACATTCTGGTAAACCCTTACCGGCACTAGTCTAAGGCTTTACCAGTAGAGATTTCATTGAGGAATCATGACATGATGCACAATTGGTGTTGGTGCAGCTTCTTGGAGGATTTCGGGATGTTGAAGATGTTCTTTGATCGTGCTTCAATTGCTTGAAGACATTGCTTTGGCATGGTGGACCTAGAATAGGTCCGGTACCTATCTAGGTTATGGACCGGTATCATGCTAGCATGTACTCTACATGTTACCTGGATGATTCAAGATGATTTATGAATTTGTTATTATTGTTTTGGTCTTAAGTCGACATGGCATATCATTGTAAAATGGAATTATGTAATAATATTATTGTAATATCTTTAGGTGGCTGACCTAATTGGTTTAGGCCTTAGGATTTGTATAAGTAAGAGGTACAATGATTTTTGGGAGATCACTCATAATGATATTCTGATTATTGAAGTTTTTGTCGATGATATCATTTTTGGAGGAGAAGATAAACTGTGCATGGAATTTTCTAACAACATGAACAATGAATTTCAAATGTCCATGATTGGTGAGATGAAAGTTTTCTTAGGTTTGCAGAATATTCAAAATGATAAAGGGATTTTTATATGTCAAATTAACTGTCTGAGGGAATTGTTGAAAAAGTTTGGTATGGATAAGTCCAAACCGGTAAGTACTCCTATGGCTACAAGTGAGAAATTATCTATCAAGGATACTTCTACACCGGTAAATCCGACAAGGTATAAATCTATGATTGGTGGTCTATTATATATAACTCAGACTAGACTTGATATTATGAATGCAGTAAGTATTGTTTCAAGATATCAAAGTAATCCTAAAGAAAATCATGAATGTGCAGTAAAGAAAATATTTTGGTACTTGCTAGGAACAACAGAATATGGTTTATGATATTCTAGAGATGATGATTTCACTTTATGTGCATATACTGACTTAGATTGGGCAGGTGATACTGATGGCAATAAGAGCACTTTTGGTGGAGCTTTCTTTCTTGGAAAGAAACTGGTTTCATGGATAAGAAAAAAAATAGTCCTGCATTTATTTATCTACTACAGAAGGTGAGTATGTTTCAGCAGCAACTAATTGCACTCAAGATTTTTGGATGAAGCCAAAGTTGAAGGATATCACAGTAAATTGTAGTGAACCGGTAGTTATGTACTATGATAACTCTGCAGCTATTGACATGTCTAAGAATCCCGTATTTCACTCTAAGACTAGGCATATTTCAGTAAAGTATAACTTTCTGAAGGACAAGGTAGAAGAAAAGGAAGTCAAATTTGTTTATGTGAACACTAAAGAATGGATTGCAGACATATTCACTAAACCGTTGTCTAAGGAATCATTTGAGTATTTGAGAGAGAGGGCACCCTCCGCTAGATACTTGATTGATTAAGTTTGTCATCAGTCCGTCATGTATTTTTAGAGACATTATTCATTCAGGAACTGATGAGTGGTGTTATTGCTCAGGGGGAGTAGTCAGCTTTGAGATTCAAAGGTTTATATCATTGCTTTGATATTTTTTCAGATTTATGGCATTGATGTCAAAGGGGAGTGATAGTAATGTAAAGAAAATTATTCCAAACCTTACAGAGATATCTTTCACTAGGGGAGAGCTATTGATTGTTGGTGATCTTCCACAGGGGGAGACTTGTTTGGCATCTCTTGGTACTTCGATGTTTTTCACATCTAGCATTGCCATTAATCCTAAAGGGAGAGACTGTTGGCATTATGGATGAATTTATTATGTGTTGCATTGATGTTTTGTCATTGATGTCAACACTAGCTAATATGGATGGTTAGCGATAGACAAGTGCAGGTTACCGGTACAAGATCTAGTGTTACCGGCAGAAGAGATTATATATTGGACACTTCCGGCATGATTGGATCAGTGAAGTATATTGGATTTCATGGTTTATATGCTCAATGTGCATGTTTTGGTCAGGTTGTATTGGCTTGGTAATTGGATGTTATCATACATTCTGGTAAACCCTTACCGACACTAGTCTAAGGCTTTACCGACAGAGTTCTCATTGAGGAATCATAAAAGGATGCACAATTGGTGTTGGTGTATCTTCTTCAAGGATTTCAGGATGCTGAGATGTTCTTTGATCATGCTTCAATTGCTTGAAGACATTGCTTGGGCGTGGTGGACGCATAATAGGTTCGATACCTATCTAGGTTATGGACCAGTATCATGCTAGCATGTACTCTACACATTACCTGAGTGATTTGAGATGATTTATGAATTTGTTATTATTGTTTTGGTCTTAAGCCGACATGGCATATCATTGTAAAATGGAATTATGTAATGATATTATTTTAATATCTCTAGATGGCTGACCTAATTGGTTTAGGCTTTGGGATTTGTATAAATAAGAGGTAGAAACTCTTTGTAAAGTATCATGGTTATTAGAAAGGTCATGGTAAGGGAATGTAATGTACGAATATTGTAATATCGTTAAGGTAGAGGATTTGATTGATCATTGTTGATTAAATTGGATTAAGAAGAAGATTTAGTCCTCCGACATTGAGCTTAACCAGGACTATAATAAGGCATGGTAGATGTTGTTTCTAGCAGTTCACTCAATTGGATTATTTTCCATTTATCTTGAGAAGGTTGTAGCCTCTCTGTAGTTGGTGAGAATCTTTTGTAATGAACAGTACACTCTAGGCAGTGTGCCTTCCTACAAGTGCAGGCCCCTCATTGTAACACATACTTTCTACAGAAGTATCATCTGACTATGGGTAGGCTTCCCACCATGGTTTTTCCCTTTCTATTTTTTCCATGTACAAATCATGCTATTATGTGGCATGGTTGATTTACATTTATTATCTGGTTAATTATTAAGTTGTATTGTTTACCGCTATCTGTTCCTACTGGCATTTGTCTGTTCTTTACCGATACTTGATTTGTTTAAGGTCATATTCTGGATTCAAATTTTCCATATCCCATAATTTATTCCATCAAGCTTAGGGATTTCTCTTCTAAAAATAGTTGTCGATGGATTAGAAGTGTTAGTTGCCATAGGATCTACCTCAAGTGGTTAAACTTTTGTAAAAGAGGACCAAAGATTTGATACCAATTGTTAGGATACTGTGCATGGAATTTGCTAACAACATGAACAATGAATTTGAAATGTCCATGATTGGTTAGATGAAAGTTCTCTTAGGTATTCAGAATACTCAAAATGATAAAGGGATTTTTATTTGTCAAAATAAGTATATGAGGGAATTGTTGAAAAAGTTTGGTATTGAGAATTCTAAACCAGCAAGTACTCCTATGGCTACAACTGAGAAATTATCTATCAAGGATACTTGTACACCGGTAAATACGACAAGGTATAAATCTATGATTTGTGGTCTGTTATATCTAACTCAGAGTAGACTTGATATTATGAATGCAGTAAGTATTGTTTCAAGATATCAAAGTAATCCTAAAGAAAATCATGAATGTGTAGTAAAGAGAATATTTCGATACTTGCAAGGAACAACAGAATATGGTTTATGGTATTCTAGAGATGATGATTTTGTTGGGACTCATTAAAATTGAGTCAAGCTTAGAGGCCCAATTCAAATTTTGCTTTGCATTTCCAAATAAGTCAATTTGAATGGCCTAGTTTGCGAGAGGGCAAAATGGAGCTCAGTTAATCATGAAGAGGTAAAGCTTTGAATCATGTCCTACACCTTTCATTTGGCCTATGCAGTGATGTGCAACTTTCAGAATTCAGTTTGGATAAGTTTATGAGGTACCCATTTTGAGGGGTGAGCTGAAAGTGCATTTTAGGCATAAATGCAGTTTTATTGAGTAGCCTACTTTGAGTGAGTATATCTTTTTCCCTATTCGTCTTCATGAAGAAATTCAAAGTGGATTGGATTCTATGCATAAATGTGAGTCAGCTTGCAAAATTTCAAGTCTTGATGAATCCATTTGCCTAGTTTTCAAAGCCAAATCCGTTTGCAGTTTGTGTGGTTTGACTAGTCCCTGTTTCGACAGCTAGTCGGAGCCCTATTTCACACAAGTGTAAAAGTTGCCTCAGTGAGTGTCATGACATAATGTTTGTTCTAGGATAATGTTGGTATAAATGATGAGCTATGTTTCCAGTTTCAGGCTCCTACCAATCCATTTAGTCAGTTTGCAAAAGGGTTCATTGAACTATCATTTTCAATCTTCTGCACTTTCAATGTTATATCAGTTAATGTAGCCATTTTCATGAGCGCGCCATTTGCACCCAGTTAGACTTTTGGTCGAACTGAGAATTCAAAGATTTAATATGTACTTCAAGGTACCTGTGTTTCAAATTTGAGGGTCTACGGAGGTCGATGGATATTTTCAAGAAAGGCATCATGTGTTGTCAAAACATTGACTTCATCAAGTCTGCAGTGTCGACAAAGCCAGTTGGTCATTTTTGCCAATTAATATCTCTTCATTTGGGACTCATCTTGAGAAATCGTTCAGTAGAGTTCATCCTTGTATATCAGAGTATATGCCTATCAGAACGCAAGGTCCAGAAAGGTGTTTTAACCACTTTGAAAATTACGTCTTCGCGATTAAATGCGAAAATGTGGCGTAATTGCCTGAAAGTCGTGAAACTCAGTTTAATGATCCGAAAATGATGTCAATCATTTCCAGAGGTGTGTTTAAGGTGTCTAAGGCATTTTAGAGGTCAGTTGCATGAAAACAAATTTTTTTTTAGTCAGACCCACTTTGGGGCACGACCTGGCTCATGTCGGTGCCATATTATTTTATTGGCGACTTTTTTCACTGAGAGATTTTCAAAATATCTAAATATGGATTGTAGTCACGAGACTTGTCATAAGAATTGAAAGGTGGAGCATGGTGTTTGAGAGGTAATTAAAAGAGTCTTCAAATCAAAATGCAATCAGCAGGTGTATCTCCAACATTTCCCCTTTGATGATGCAAATGGCAAAGGCATGTTTGCCAAGCATAAATCCAATTCCAAAAACAATGCAAAGTCTCCCTGCACAAATGAGAAAGGGGCAATTTAGAAACAATTAGGAGCAGATAGCAATTGGCTGGAGGAGAGGCAAATGAAAAGCATAGAAATATTTTCAATACAAATGAAATTTGGCACCCAATCCAAACTTCCTCCCTGCTGTGGTGCATGGTGGTTGAACATACATTTCAAATTTTAAAACAAATGCAAACCAATCTTGTTTCCTCCTTGTTGTGTGAGCATGTTGGAAGGAGTATATAAAACTATAGTAAACCATTAAAAGCTTAAAAGAGAATGATAATTGGTAGTGGTAAAGTTAACACTCCCCTCTTCTCACGTGTTGGCTGGTAGAAGAAGTTAAAACAAGTTTCAGCTAATGCAAAATGCAAACTTATAATAGCAGCAATCCTCCCAGTCTCTGCTTCCAAACAAAGGCAAATTGATAGGCTGCGTAGTTGGATGGAGCATCAAACAATCTTCAAGCAAAAAGCAATTGGCAGGTGTAATAAATTTGCAGTTCACGTGGAAAATGGGAAGGGTTTATTTGCCAGTGAAAACAATGAACAAGTCTTCAAAGAACATGGAATAGACGACATTTAGAGTTGCAAAAAATTTAAAACATAATGTGATTTGATAGAGCCTCCCTTATCCCCTACGCAATATGGTGAAGGAGGCACAGAAACTTGCAAATGCAATTACCAGTGTTGTTCTCTATGTGGAATGGCCAAAATCAAATAGATGCTAGCCAAAGACCTCTCTTAAGCATGCTCACATGGTGGTCAAAGGGGGAGCAACAAATGCAACTGGTGTGCAATTGTTTCCTCTGTGTGGTAGAGAAGCTGGAGGTTCCCTGGAGTGTGGCATTGGAAGGTGTGGAGTGCAATTTAAAACTCCAAAGCAAATGCCATCCTCTCTGCTGCATGTGGGTAAAGGTTTTATGAAGTCTTTCATCCAAATGCACTTGGTGGACCCGAAATAGGTCTGGTACCTATCTAGGTTATGGACTAGTATTATGCTAGCGTGTACTCTACACGTTACCTGGATGATTCGAGATGATTTATGAATTTGTTATTATTGTTTTGGTCTTAAGCCGACATGGCATATCATTATAAAATGGAATTATGTAATGATATTATTGTAATATCTTTAGGTGGCCAACCTAATTGGTTTAGGCCTTAGGATTTGTATAAAAAAGTGGTAGAAACTCTTTGTTAAGTATCATGGTTATTGGAAAGGTCATGGTCCAGGAATGTAATGTGAAAATATTTTAATATCATTCAGGCAGAGGAGTTGATCGATCATTGGTGATCGAATTGGATTTAGAAGAGGATTTAGTCCTCCGACATTGAGCTTAACTCAGACTGTAATCAAGAATGGTAGATGCTATTTCCAGTAGTTCACTCTATTGGATTGTTGTCCATTTATCTTGAGAAGTTTTTAGCCTCTCTTTAGTTAGTGAGACTCTTTTGTAATGAGCAGTACGCTCTAGGCAGTGTGCCTTCTTGCAAGTGTAGGCCCCTCATTGTAACACATACTTTTTGCAGAAGTATCATCTGACTATGGGTAGGCTTCCCACCTTGGTTTTTTCCTTTCCAAGTTTTCCACGTACTAATCATGGTGTTATGTGGTATGGTTGCTTTACATTGATTATCTGGTTAATTATTAAGTTGTATTGTTTACCGGTATCTATTCCTATCGACATCTGTCTATGCTTTACCGGTACTTGATTTTTTTAAGGTCATATTATGGATTAAAAGTTATAATTTGTTAACAATTGATTCACCCCCCTCTCTCAGTTGTTCACTAGTTATCCTAACATCAATAACAAGCCAATTCCGTCACCAAACTATACCGGAGCCTACCGGATCATGTCGTATCCAAATCAACCAGAAACCACTCAACCTATCGAGACCAGAAGGGTGTCGATAAATCATCCAAATAGCTAGTGTTGGTATCAATGAAAAAACTTCAATGCAACACATAATCAATTCCACCAAATGGCCAACAATCTCCCCCTTTGGCATTGATGGCAACACTAGTTGTGAAAAACATCTAAGTACCAAGAAATGCCAAACAAGTCTCCCCCAATGGAAGACAACCAACAATGAATGTCAATATCTCTCCCTTTACTTTTTCTTATTCATATCTCTCCCCCTGTGACTTTTTCTTTTTCTTTCTTTGTCTTTTTCACATCAATATCTCTCCCCCTTTGACATTAATTCCAGAAATCTGACAAAAATATCAAAGCAAGAACATAAACCACTAAATCACAAAGTTGACTACTCCCCCTAAGTAGTAGCATCCCACATTATTGTTGGAATGAATAATATCTCTGATAATGCATGTCGGACGTATGCCAAACTGCATCAATCAAGTCTCTACCGGAGGAGCAAAAACTCCCAATCTGTCTCTCAGGTACTCAAATGATTCCTTGGTCAAAGGTTTAGTAAAAATATCTGCAATATGTTCTTTAGTGTTCACATAAACTAGTCTAACTTCATTTGCTTCCACCTTTTCCTTCAAAAATTTTTACTTGATAGATATGTTCTTTGTTTTAGAATGATATATCAAATTCTTTGATATATCAATAGTAGTAGAGTTATCATGGTGAATAACTACCAGTGCATCATAATCCACCTTTATATCCTTCAACATTTGCTTCATCCATAAAACTTGTGTACAGTATGTAGCAGCAACAACATACTTAGCTTCAACAGTAGATAAAGAAGTACATGATGGTTTCTTGTTGATCCATGAAACTAACTTATTTCCAAGAAAGAAAGCTCCACTAGAAGTGCTTTTCCAGTCATCAACATCTCCATCCCAATCAGCATCTGTACATGCACATAAATTAAAGTTATCATCCTTAGGGTAACACAAGCCATATTCTGATGTACCTTGCAAGTATCTAAAAAACCTTTTAACCAAAATCTCATGATTTTCTCTAGGATCACTCTAAAATATTGAAATAGTACAAACATCATTCATAATGCCAGGCCTAGTCTGAGTCAAATAAAGAAGACCTCCAATCATAGATTTGTATCTTGTAGGATTTACCGGTGTAGAATCATCTTTTCTTGTCAATTTCTCACTTGTAACCATAGGAGTACTTAGCGGTTTAAAATCTCCCATACCAAATTTCTTCAATAATTCCTTAGAATATTTAGTTTGACAGATGAAAATACCTTTGTCGGTCTGAGTAATCTGTAAACCTAAGAAAAATTTCATCTCACCAATCATAGACATATCAAATTATTTCTCCATATTCTGAGAAAATTCTATGCATAACTTATCTTCACCTCCAAAAATAATGTCATAAAAAAATACTTCAAAAATCAGTATATCATCATCAGTGATATTATAATATAAGTTACTGTAAGCACTGCCCTTAGTAAAACCAAGCTTCAAAAGATATTTGTCCAACCTTTCATACCAAGCTCTAGGTGCTTGTTTCAATCCATATAAAGCTTTCATTAACCTGTAAACCATATTTGTATCATCTGATAGTGAAAACCCATGAGGTTGCTCAATATAAAATTCCTCATCAAGATCCCCATTCAAAAATGCACATTTAACATCCATCTGATAAACCTTGTCATTTTTATAAGTAGCATAGACAAGAAATAATCTTACAACTTTAATCCTAGCTACAGGTGCAAAATTATCTCCATAATTAATTCCTTCCTTCTGAGAATATCCTTTACAAACCGATCGAGCCTTATTCCTTAAAACTTGACTATCCTCATTCAATTTATTCCTAAAAACCCATTTAGTTCCAATAACATTTTTATTTTTAGGTTGGGGAACCAAGGTCCATGTGTTATTTTTCTCAATCTTATCTACTTCTTCTTCCATAGCTTTCAACCAATATTCATCTTTACATGCCTCAACTACTAATCCCGGTTCAACTTGTAAAATTAAACATACCTCATTAGTTGCTAGTCTTCTTCTTGTCATCACTCCATTGCTCTTATCCCTAATGATATGATCTTCTGAATGATTCAATCTCACATACCTAGGAGTTTTCTGAATTTTCGTTCCTCTATTCTTTAGTTCTGTAGAATTCTTTGATACTATCAGTGTAATTGGTTCAATGATCTGTTCCAGTAAAGGTGCTACCAGTTCAGATATAATCATTTCCACTATTAGTTCCTTCTCATAAACTCTAATTTGACTTTTTTTCAACTCATCTATTTTGACATAAGCAATCTCCATAATTCTCTGAAGCCTTTGTTATAACATCTATATGGTTTGCTTTCATTAAAATAACCAAGAAATATGCCTTCATCACATCTAGGATCAAATTTCCTAATGATATCATCTCTCTCGATATAACATTTACTACTAAATTTTTTGAAATACTTAACTGTAGGTGTATTTCCAAACCATAATTCATAAGGTGTCTTACCGGTTTTGCCTTTGATATGTACTCTGTTGAATGTATAAACCGATGTGCTCACTGCTTCTCTCTAGTAGATATGAGGTACACTAGCTTCCATCATCATTGTTCTAGCAACATCCAAGATAGTTTTGTTCTTCCTTTCCACAACTCCATTCTATTGAGGTGTTTGGGGAGCAGAAAATTGTCTTCTTATACCATGTTTCTCACAAATTTTATTAAATTCACCAGATGTGAATTCTCCACCATGATCTGACCTCAAAAATTTAATCTTCACTCTTGTCCCAGTTTCTACTTTAGCCTTAAAGATTTTAAAATTTTCAAATTCTTCAGATTTCTCCTTAAGAAAAGTAACCCACATCATTCTAGAATAATCATCAATGATTAGCATGAAATATCTATCACCTTGAAAAATTTTAACTCTAGCAGGGCCACACAAATCAGTATGAATAAGATCAAGAACATTATTTGATTTATCTTGTATACTCCTAAAATACGTTCTGACATGTTTACCCATTTGACATTCTTTACATACCGGATTATAGGGCTTCATAATCTTAGGTATATCCCTAACTGCCTTATTTGGAACTGATCTTCACAATGCAATCAAAATTCACATGACACATCCTTTTATGCCATACCCAACTCTCATCAATCTGTGTAATCAAACATGTCTTCTCACCGGAGTTCAAATGAAATATATTACCTTTTATCTATGTACCGGTTGCAATCTCCAAACCATATCTGTTAATGAATTTTCATTTTCCTTCCTTGAACTGTAATTGAAATCCCTTATCTACCAATTGTCCTGCACTCAAAAGATTATGCTTCAAACCTTCAACATAATAAACATTGTCAGTATTGTTCTTACCATTGAATGATATAGTTCCTTTTCCTTTGATCATACATGCTTTGTCATCTCCAAATCTAACTAGACCGCCATCAAATTATTGCAAAGATAGAAACTTCCCTTTATCTCCAATCATATGATGTGAACAACCACTATCAATTACCCATTCATCCATGTCTTTAAATTTAGCAGCAGTGCCTTCTCTTCAGGTATATTCTCTTCCAATGCCATATCATCTTCCTTGATAGCCAAGAACACCCATTCCTTCCCATTACCAGAACCACTAGCAGAATCTTCTATCGGTTCATCATCAAAATCAGTAATGCCTTCCTCATCCACTATGTAGCATGATTTGTCTCTATTTTTCTTGTAATTATATTTGTTCTGATATCTAGGGTTAGGCTTAAATGATCTTCTAACTTTCTTCAAATCTTGAATTCCTTTTAGGACATCTAAATGTTAAATGACCAATCTTATTACATGCAAAACATTTAAAAGGTGATTTTCCTTCATACTTACTTCCTACCGGTCCTTTAGGTACTATTCTAGCAAATAGTGCTTCAAGTTTCTCAAACTCATCATCTTCTCTCTTCATAACTTCTAATTCTTGTTCATGCAAATCTCTCCATTCTTGCTTACCAGTTGTAGATGTAGATGCATGAAAAGTAGGTTCATACTTCATAGCTCCAGAAGGTCCAAATTCTTCAAGCTCAAAAGAAGATAGTTTCCTAACCAAAGTATCTCTATTGACAGATGTAGTAGCCATTGTTCTCAACTCATTAATATCACTACCCTTCATTTTGTAAGTCGGTGGTAGGGCTCTGAAGACTTTAGAAACAACTTCATCTTCGCTCAAAGTTCCACCACAACATTGAATTGCCATAACAATCTCATTTACCCTTCCATGAATGTAGTAGTTCTTTCATTTTCTTCCATCTTTAAGTTTTTATATCTCACTTGGTAAACATCAAGTTTAGCAATCTTCACTGTAGGGTCCCCTTCATTAAGAGTCTCCAACTTATCCCATATATCCTTTCCAGATGATTTTTTGGTTAATCCCATTATTTGTTGATCAGAAAGTGCACACAAGAGGTCTTCTCTTGCTCTAGAATCATTATCAAGCTCCTTGTCCAGGTTTGCCAGAGGAGGATTACTAGATATCAAATTATAAGGTGTGACACCATTCTATGTCATCTCCCAAATATCCTTGCCAAGACATCTCAGATGAGTCTCCATCTGAATCTTCCATACTGTGTAACTTGTTCCATCAAGCCTTAGAATATCCCTCCGAAAGATAGCTCCAGAAGAACTAGATGAACTTGAATTGTTAGTCATCATAGGATCTTCCTCAAGTGGTTAAGATTTCTATAGAGAGGACCAAATCTCTGATACCAATTGTTGGAAAGTTCAAATAATCGGAAGACAACTGAGAGGGGGGTGAATTAGTTGTCATAGAATATCGGAACCCAAAACATTAATACCGGAATAGGATTTAAACCAATTAAGCATAAACAATAATCACAGAATAAATACCATCCACATGACACCAAGATTTGTACGTGGACCTGGTAAAGGGAAAAACCACGACGGGAAGCCTACCCACAGTCAGATACTACTTCTATAGTAAGTATGTGAATTAGAATTGAGGGGCCTGCACTTGCAGGAAGGCCAATAGCCTAGAGCGCACTTCTCATCACAAAAGGAGCCTCACTGACTACATATGAATCTAGACTACAATCTAGAGAAGTGTTGAACTGTAAAAGATAACATCTCCTATTCCTGAGTACAATTCTGGTTAAACTCAATATCAGAGGACTAAATCCTCTTACATACACCCAATTCAATCTCTAATGATTGACCAACTCCTCTCCCTGAATGATATTACATTATTTGCACATTACATTCCTTGACCATGACCTCTAACAATAACCATGATGATCTAAAATGAGATCTTACATCTATATATACAAACCCTCAACCATAAACAATTAGGTCAGCCACCAGATAATTAACCAATTACATAATTACAAACCATGTTGGCCAAAGACCAAACAAATAATATCCAACACATAAGACATCCCAAAAATGCATCGAGAGGTACAATCCACACGTTACATTAAATTTAGTCCATAACCTAGATCAACTGGGACCCTATATAGGTCCATACACTATAACAATGATCTCCATCCGCCAAGTCTCGAACATGATCACCAACAACATCTTGGAGCTCCACTAGAAGCTGCACCAACACCACTTATGCAATTCATCAAAGATATTCATTAAATCTCTAATGGTGAAACCCTCACTAGAACTAGAAGCCAAGCTTCCAAGAAAATAGGATAGCATCCAATCACCAAACCAGAACCAACTGACCAAATATGAACATGAGTATCAAGAACAAGTTGCTTCTGTCACTGCTAGTACCCCCACAATTTCTCATTTAAAATGTCCAAGCTTGTGGGTTGCCTTTTAGTGTCTCTATTCTTTTGGGTCTTTTGTATCTCTTCCTTTTGAACCTAAGTCGTTGAACTCTAAAAATAGTTCAATTGGTTCAAGGTTCAAGGTGCCTTTAGGTAAGTGTCTTTAGCAACCTTTATCTCAACCAAAGAAAGCATGTTATTGTTATGTGTTTTGAACATTGAACTTGTGAACCTTTTTGGTTCAAGGTTCAAAATGCCTTTTTTTGTGAGTGGTGGCTATGCAATGTTATTTAACGAGTGGGTGTCAATGTGTTTTAAGTCAGTTTTTAACTTGAAGCTTGAACCAATTATCTTTTTGGTTCAACAGTTCAATGGTTCAAGGTTCAAAGTTCTTGCTTGTTAGTCATGATTATTGCTCATTTTCGGTATTGTTTTGAGCTGCTAGTTCATTGTTGTTCCTCCCGAATGAACTTGAACCACTGAACTCTTTGTAAGATGGTTCAAAGTTCAAAAGGTTCACTTGAATCTGATTCTAAAGACTTTGTTAACACTGGAAGCGGCGCGACAAGAAGGAATATTCTCAGCATCTAACAGTTTAAAATTCTAAATTTGGAAAGTAATCATGAGAACATTAACTATTTGTGCGGAAGTCATGGGAAATAAAGAAAGTGTCAGGTTTTTAGTCATTTCACTATTACTTCACATGTTTCAATGAATCATTATGAAGCATGTGTAGTTTTCTCGATTTTCTCCCGTCTATTCAAAAAGGGTATACGAATTCATCTTCATAATTTGTAAGGGTTGCAGCTACTATAATTGAGCGAATTGGAGATGCTGAAGGTAAATTCAGCTCTACTTTCCTGAGAAGGTTTCATAGATTCATGGTGGTAATAGGTTAGTTCAAATGATTCCCCTATGCTGTATTTCTTTAGTTCTAAAGATTTATCAGTGCAGGAAGAAAATCTTTAGTTTGTTGGAGTATAATTCTACCCTGTTTTAGAATTGTTTGATTAAAAGTATAGATAAGCAATATGAGGCTAGTATTGTCGAAGCTTGGTTGGATGTCATGTTTAGTGAGCATATTACCAAAACTAGGTCATACTTCCTTGGCTCACACCAATCTAGGGGATTTCTTAGAAAGAACCAAGAACCCTCAAGCTGGTTCAATAATGGAGAAAATAGTGAGAAGTGGTCTCATTAAGGCCGTTGCATTTCCACTTGCTGCACCATGTCCAATTTTGGTGGTAGCTTGTATGAATAGGTATGATGCTGAGAATAGAAGCATAAGAACCAGTAATGGTGAGTTGTTAGTTGGTATCAATAGGGAAACAATAATGGCAGTGATGGGAATCCCAGACAAGGACTCATATGAGGATTTCTCAATTGGGACCTCATATGCCTTCTTCTCTAAGAAAAAGAGTGTATATAGAAGTGTAATTGTAAGAAAATGGCTCCTTAAAGTTCAAAAGGGAGGGTCATGGCTGCCAAAGCCCTTTACTAGAGAGCACTTCATCACAGAAGTGCGAGAAATTGTTATACTGTTGAATAGTCTCAAAGGGAATTCACACTCCTTTTACTGGGAATATTGGATGTATTTTTATATTCAGGTACTATTATCAGGTGACAAATATCTTGACTGGGCACAGGTAATTGCAAAGAGACTCCATGAAGGTTTAAGTAACTTTGTGGGCATGTCTAGTTTTTATATGTCCTCTTATCTTTTCTACATATTAGTTTGTACCAGAGATTGGCCTAGCTTTCTCAATGAACCATGGGTGGATGGCATGAAGGTTTATGATTACTATCCTTTGTTACAGTAGCAGAAACATGTAGAACATATTGCCATATGGAATGGTGTCTTCACAGGGAGACTTGCTTTTGAACTACAGGGTGAAGTGAAAAAGAGAATGTCAGTTGAAGCAATGGAGTTAATAAGTATATACAACAACTTCTTCATTCAATTTCCCAGGTTCACCTATCTACATGTAGGTGGTTTCGAAGGTGAACCATTCAAGCTACCTAGGTATGCCTTGTATAGCTATGTACTCATAGAGGTGAGGGTCAAATAGCTCATATTGATTAAAGGTTGGGGGCAAAAGGTGAATCTGGAGTTACCTTTCCTATTAAAATTGGATACTATAGCTGTAAGTCCATATCTGATGCTTTGAATTTGGAATTGAAATTTAAGAGGATGAACGTGCAACCCTATGTTGCTAGATGTAGGTTTGATATCATAGGTTATGTCATAGAAAACCTAAGTGTGGACAACCACTTCTGTCATGAACCCCAATTGGAAGATTACTGGGAAAATTGCAGCAATGAATATGAGGTAAGGAGGAGACTGTGGTCAAGTTTACTCTACAGTAGATAATCACTGTGAAGCTTCCTATCAGTGTATCTGGAGTACAGGAGGAAACAAGGGAAGATGTTCTGGATCCCGAATTCAATAAGGAAGTTCAAGGAGAGCCAATCCCTGAGATTGACTGGAATAAAAAGGAAGATGATAATATTCAAGCTAAAACTTTTAATGTTGTGAGGAGAACTGAGAAGTGGTTGAGAGACCTAAAAAAAATAAAGGATCACTCATATCCTCCCATGAACTAAGAGTTGATTCACATGTTGTGACTCAACTTCCTATTTCTTCCACTAATGAAATTGTTGATATTGCAGGTGGTTCAAAGTCAATTGTTAAAAAAATCCAACCCAGAAGATCAAAAAGGTCACCGTTAGGTTCTACAGCAACCCGAGTAACTCGGTCAAGGAGCAAGAAAAAGAGCAAAAAGCCAACATTGATCCAGATTATTGTGGACCTGGATCCAAGTGAAGAGGTTGAAGCAATAATGGATCAACAGGATTTGGGTGAACCTGTGGTACAAGAAATGGACATAGGTAAAGAAACAAAGAGTGAATTGAATCCAATGAACACTCTAGTTATTGATAATTCACCAAGTACTTAGATAAATCCTCCATCCAAAGAGCCTGCAAACACTTTGTGATGGTTAGAAGTTGTTGTTGGGAAGAAGAGCAGCATGGTACCAATTACAATCCCTATAGAAGATATGGTCAGCAAGTGTCTTGGAAAGGTGTCCAAGCCGAAAAGACTCAAAACACAGACAATGCTTGAGGTAGATGAAGTAATAGTTCATTAGGCAGTTGAGATGGCTAATCCTATACTAGATAGAGACTTAGACAAAGCTACCAAGGATGACTTCACAGTAGAAAAGATTGATCTGGGGGTTGCTTCACGAGCCGTTGATGTTAAACACTTTGAGTCTTCCACGAAGAGAATGATTTCCAGATCATGGAAAGATGAAAAGGATAAGAAAGAGCTGAAGCAAATCATTACTCAAATGGCTGAGTACATCAATGCCATTCACCATCCAAATCCTCAACCCTTGTCACAGGTGGTAGTATCATTTGATCCCAAATCTCCAGCAAATCAAAAGATGTTAGATCAAGTTCAAAGAAATAGAATGGTCGCGGAGATATTCAATAAATGGCTTGATCTCATGATACAACAAGGTTCAGACTATATTGTCAATTTGGTGAAAGTATATGAAGATGTTATGACTGTGAGCAAGGAATTGGAATTAGAGGTCATTGCCTGGGAGAAAGAAAGGACCAAATGGGTGGCAGTTCTTGCATAGATGAATGATATACAAAAATTTGGAGTGATGAAGTTCTTGGCTAAAAAACCTGTGGAAAGCTTGGATGACAATGTATTGTATGTATCATGGAAAAATATGGAGTGACAAAATTCAATTATCAAATAGGGCCATGAAGAATCCACTAAACTGTCAAAAGGATTCATAGATTTAATCGATACAATGCAAAAAGATATTAAATGCATAGACATCCAACTTATGAAAGATGATGCCCAGACAATAGAAGATGCCATAGATATGACAAAAATATTCCAAGAAAGGATACAGTTCATTTGGAAGACAAAATCCTTGACTATGGATGATTTCTCAAAAGTAGCTAGGATTGAGTCAATGCTCATGGTTTGTTTTGATCATCTGGAAGCACACAAGGAAAGGGTGACACAAGTAAATATAGACAAGAAGGTCTAGAATCAACAAATTCAGCATATTGGACTCCCTTATTTTCAAGTCATCCTGAACTTCTTAGTGACACATTTAGAGTGGCTCGGTGTGCCTAGTTCTGCGGTAAAGCAGGATAGACTAGTGGCTTCCTTTGTCACGGTGGAGTCATGATCAATTAGGGGACGATCTATCATCTTTTCTATGGCTATTATTTTAGTTTCTCTTGTTTTAAGCAAATGGTTTCTTTAACCTCTAGTTAAAGTGAAGTTTTAATGATTATGTAACAAACTATGAGCCTGGAGGCTATTTAAGCTAGGAAGTAAGTTTATGTTAAGGTCCAAAAAACTATGATTTTTCAAGGAACAAAAAAAAATCTATTTTATTTGAATTTCTTAAAATTGGAATGACTATTTTTTCAATAAAATGTTATGGTGTGTAGTCTTTGAATGTGTGTGTTTGAGGATTGGTGATCTTTCTTGAGAAATCAACTAATGTGCATAATATCATTTTGTTATCAGTTATTCCTATGTTTTCTGGATTCATTGTGGATTGAGTTGTGCTAATCCCCCTTGTCCAGTGAGACATGAGAGAGAATCGATCAGAGTTCATACTAATTGGAGTCTATGAGCTCTTATATGAAATTGATCTTCAGAATATTCTTTCTGTTTTATTTTAAAACCATTCCTTTGTGTTGATAGATGAATGCTAAAACCTTTCCATGCTTTCTGGTTAAAAGTGTATTCATTTCAAAGTTTTCTGCATAAAATTCATTGGAAATCGTATGAGGAGCTACCCTCTAATGCAGAGGATGGATTTGTAATTGGTTCATCCAACTATTAGTCTATTTGTTTCCTTTCATAAAGGGGTGTACACGAGTCATATTATTATTCAAAGAAAGCAAACATTATAATTTGAAGAAAGGGACAAATCTGTTAACCAACAGATTTTTGGCGACTCTGCTAGGGAGTCGAATCACAAGACTGGTTGCCTAGTTGCAAGACTGGAGTCAAGAAGATATACTAGGTCCCAAAGATGGGAAGGGATAGTTGATTCTATTTTTCAAGAGTTACAGAACCTAAATTTTCAACCCACTTTTTCACCTCAAAGATGAGCAAGAAGCAGGCCTCCTTCCCCGTCCCCTTCACTTCCTGTATCCTTAGTTTGTCAAGCTTTGACCTTGAATGGTATTTCTTTACCTAATATAATCAACCCGACTCCTCTCAATATCATCTTTCCAATGGCAGAAAATAATCCTTGGGGAGCTATGGTAGGTCCACTGAACTTAGGTTTAAATTTGAATCCCCTACCCAAAGGAGCAAGGGATCACTTGCCAAAATTTAGTGGTGATGGCAAAACCACTGTTGATGAGAACTTGAATGTGTTAAATGTTGTCCGTGGGATAATAGATATTCAAAATGAAGATGTTGTCATGAGGTTATTTATACAAACACTAACTAGAGTAGCAATAGATTGGTTCTATCACCTGCCAAACAGTGTGATAACAAATTGGCAGGATTTGAAAATGAGGTTTCAAGCAAGATTCAAAGTGGCTAAAGATGAACACTCTCTTTTGGCTCAAATGGCCCAGTTAAAGAAAGAGATTTCAGAGTCTATGAGGGACTTCATAGAAAAATTTGATAAGATTGTATATAAAATTCCAGTCAATCAAAAACCCTCGGATGACAATCTGAAATGTTTTTTTATAAATTCCATTACTTTAGAGATAGGTTTCCTGATCCACAGGCAAAGAGTTGCAAACCTAGGTGTTGCCAAAACATTTACGGTTGAGTTGGAAGATGATCTAATCACTGTAGGGAAATGGAAAAGAGAAGTATAGGTACCCAATGCTCAACCTTCTATTTCTTCAGACCCTGTGATCCAGAGACTGATGAATGATGTAATAACTCTTAAAAGGCAATTACCTAAAGCTAGTACATCATACTCATCCACTTATCAAGACATACCTAGGAGGAATACAAGTCAATCTTTGGGCATTGGAAACAAATCTATGCAATTACCCCCTACCCAACAAAGATTGGCAATTGAGGCACCACCACCTAAGGGGAGTATGTGTGTTTTTCATCTTACAGATAAACATGATGGCAGTTCCTGTCCTGAGATGGTGCAATATGCACAATTGATGAATTATAAAGAGATTTCAAATGAATGGAGTGAAGAGGAATCTCTAAAGCAACCTGGCGACTCTGAAATCCACTTCCTAGACTACGAGTCAGATTCAGAAAGAGGAGGTGAAATTTTGGTTACTTTAGAAGATCCTTCATGTGTTGTTCTCACAAGAAATCAACATAATGTAAAACCTCAAGGCATTTCTTCATCTTCTGTTATGAATTTTAAAGGTAAGGAAATTGTTTAAAAATTTCATAACAATGATCAAAAGTCTCAAGAGTTCTCATTTGTAAGGTCTATTGAAAAAGAAAGTTCTTTTGATATTATAGAGTTTTGCAAATCCTCCCAAATTCAAATTACGCCTGCCGAGTATCTTAAATTAAATCCCAAAGAATTGGATAGACTCGTTCAGTTTGTAAAAGGAAATAATGTGTTATAAGCTAATGGAACACAAAAGTCAGTAAATGTCACATTATCTTCCCACAATGATGTATCAGCTTATCTCGTTGCTCATGAAAAGACCCCTAAAATAACTACAACTATTATGTCTCTCTACTCTGCTCTGTTGCTCTGTCATATACCAGAGCACTAAAACATTCAATAACATTCACCAAAATTCACACATTTTTTCATACAAACTTCTCACACTCATCTCATCTCTCAAAATTCTCAATGAATTGGTCTTATATGTCCGCATCAACAAAACAAATAAATTCTCATGTCGGCTTCCAAAAACTGCATAACACGCAACATGAAATGTGTAACCAACAAGTTGGATAAATCTTGTCCATAAATCAATATGCGGACCTAAAAAACATGATAACAAGCTTCACATATGTCAACCCAATCTCCTTGAACTTGAAACCAATCACCGAAATCATCCCAAGGATTTCGGATCACACGTTACATCAAAATAGCTCTATTCTTCTTGAGTTACTAATTACCAGACCTTGAATCTTGCTCATGAATTAACACCAAATGTTAGGATTAAAAAAATAATCTTCCTCAAACCTCGAATCATCTGCCTCTATGATCACAACCAAATTTATGCAACCAAAATCAATATCTACACACAATATTCATACTCTGTCGGTTATTGTATTTCACCTTCTAGACTTATGCCTAATGATAATACAAATTTTGGTAAATAAAATCTACATATACTGGATATGATTTATTAACTAAGTTACCATCAATGACAACTCATAATCATTTCTCATGCATCAACTTTGACCAGAACAGTGTATCTTGCCAACAATCTCCCCCTTTGGCATTGATGGCAACAATGTGAAAAATGACATTGTACACTCAAAGCTGCCAAATTCCAAAACTCAAAAATCTCCAAAACTCAACAAGCTCCCCTTAAGAATATACATCATTTTCACTTCTCTCTCTCCCCCCTTGACAACAATGCTAAAGATAGGAATCCACCAAAATTTATATACAGGGATATATATAGTTACTTACAAAAATTTAAAGATATCAACAAAAATTGTCTTTAGGCACAATATGTGATCATCCCAACCCTTCTTCAAATTCTCCAAAATATTGATCAGACCATTGAGAAGATAGGTGTGTTAGACAATTCAAATAACTGGAAGACAACTGAAAGGGGTGGGGGGTGAATTAGTTGTCACAGATTACAGAAACCTTAAACAATTAAAACTTTAATACCGAAACCCAAAATATTAATACCAGAATACATAAACCTAATACCAGAATAGAAGATAAACTAATTAAACATACACAATAATCAGAGAATAAATACCATCCACATGACACCAAGATTTGTACGTGGAAAATCGAGTAAAGGAAAAAACCACGGTAGGAAGCCTACCCACAATCAGATAATACTTCTGCAGTAAGTAAGTGAATTACAATTGAGGGGCCTTCTCTTGTAAGAAGGCCAACAACCTAGAGCACACAAATCATCACAAAAGGAGTCTCACTGACTACATAGAAATCCAGACTACAATCCGAAAGAAGGAATGAATTGCAAATATAACATCTCCTATGCTTGAATATAGTTTTGGTTAAGCTCAATACCAGAGGACTAAATCCTCTTACATAAACCCAACTCGATCACCAATGATCGACCAAATCCTCTACCCTGGATGATTATTACATTATTCACTCATTACATATCACATCCCTTTCCCATGATGATCTACTATGAGATCTTACATCATATATATACAAACCCTTGACCACAAACAATAAGGTCAGCCACCAGACAATAATACAATTACATAATTACAAAACATGTCATCCTAAGACCAAATAGATAATATCCAATCCATAAGACATCCCAAAAACACATCGTGAGGTCCAATCATCACGTTACATTAAGTCGATGCATAACCTAGATACACTGGACCCAATATAGGTCCACACATGCTAAAGTAATGATCTCCATCAACCAAGTCTCGAACATGATCACTATCAACATCCAGAATATCCACCAGAAGTTGCACCAACACCACTTATGCATATCATCAAAGTTCTGTCGGTGAAACCCTCACCGGAACAACAAACCAAGCTTACTAGCAAATAGTATAGCATCTGATCACCAGATCAAAACCAACTGACTGAACATGAACATGAATAAGCTATTTCCATAACCCAAACATACCGGAGCATATCAGATCATGTCAGATCAAATCCAACCAGAAACCAAACAACCTACCAGGACTAGAAGGGTGTCGGTAAAGCATCCAAAAAGGTAGTGTTGACATCAGTGACAAAACATCAATGCAACACATAATCAATTCCTCCAAATGGCCAACAATCTCCCCCTTTGGCATTGATGGCAACACTAGATGTGAAAAATATGTAAGTACCAAGAAATGCAAAACAAGCCTCCCCCAATTGAAGACAACCAACAATCTCCAACACAAAGATATAGCAATCAAGTTCTGAAACAAAGACCAAACTCCCCTAGTGAATGATATTTTTGTAAATCTCTGTTTTTCACATATATCTCCCCCCCCTTTGACATCAATGCTAAAAATCTGACAAAAATATCAAAGCAAAAACAAAAACCACTGAATCACAAAACTAACTACTCCCCCTGAGCAGTATCATCCCCACATCAATGCCAAAATGAATGATCTCTGATAATGCATACCAAATTGATGCTAAATAACATCAATCAGTTCTCTGCCAGAGGGGCAGAAACCCCTAATCTGTCTCTCGGGTACTCAAATGACTCTTTAGGCATAGGTTTAGTGAAAATATCTGCAATCTACACTTTAGTGTTCACATAAACTAGTCTAAATTCATTCTCTTCTACCTTCTCCTTCAAAAAGTTATACTTGATAGATATGTGCTTTGTCTTAGAGTGAAATATTGGATTCTTTTATATGTCAGTAGCCGCAAAGTTATCATAGTGAATAACTATTGATCCAATGCAATGAAATTTGATATCCTTCAACATTTGCTTCATCCAAATAACTTTTGTATAGTTAGTAGCAGCAACAACATACTCATCTTTAGTAGTAGATAAAGAAGTACATGACTGTTTCTTTCTAATCCATGAAACCAACTTCTTTCCAAGAAAGAAAGCTCCACTAGAAGTACTTTTCTGGTCATCAACATCTCCTACTCAATCTGCATGTGTATATGCACATAAAGTAAAGTCATCATCCTTAGGGTACCACAAAGCATATTCAGATGTACCTTGCAAGTATCTAAAAATTCTTTTCACCGTACTCTCATGATTTTCTCTAGGATCACTCTTATATATAGATGCAATACAAATAGCATTCATTATGTCAGGCCTATTCTGAGTCAAAAATAGTAGACCTCCAGTCATAGACTTGTATCTTGTAGGATTTATTGGTACAAATTCATCTTTCCTTGTCAATTTATCATTGGTAACCATAGGAGTACTAACCAATTTAGAGTCTCCCATACCAAATTTCTTCAACAATTCCCTACCATACTTAGTTTGACAGATTAAAATACCTTTATTAGTCTGAGTAATTTGTAAACCTAAAAAAAAATTATTTCCCCAATCATAGACATTTTAAATTATGTCTCCATATTTTTTAAAAATTCCATGCATAACTTATCTTCACCTCCAAAAATGATGTCAGTAACAAAAACTTCAATAATCAATATATCATTATCAGTGACCTTATAATATAGATTATTGTCAGCATGCATTACCTTTAGTGAAACCAAGCTTCAAAAGATATTTATCTAACCTTGCATACCAAGCTCTAGGTTCCTATTTCAATCCATATAAAACTTTCCTTAACCTACAAACAATGTTTTTATCATCCGAAAGTGAAAAACCATCAGGTTGCTCAATATAAACTTCCTCATCAAGATCTCTATTTAGAAATGCACACTTAACATCCATCTGATAAACCTTGTAGTTCTTATGTGCAACATAGGCAAGAAATAATCTTACAACTTTAATCATAGCTACAGGTGCAAAAGTTTTACCATAATCAATTCCTTCCTTATGAGAATATCCTTTACAAACCAATCTAGCCTTATTCCTTACCACTTGACCATCTTCATTCAATTTATTCCTAATAACCCATTTAGTTCCAATAACACTCTTATTTTTAGGCTGGAGAACTAGAGTCCATGAGTTATTTTTCTTAATCTGATCTAATTCTTCTTCCATATCTTTCAACCAACATTCATCTTTACATGCTTCAATTACTGATACTGATTCAACTTGAGAAATTAAACATACCTCATTAGTTTCCATTCTTCTTCTTGTCATCACTCCATTATTCTTAACCTCAATGATTTGATCTTTTGAATGATTCAATCTCACATACCTAGGAGTCATCTGACTCTCTGTTTCTCTACCTGGTTCTTTAGTTACTATTGAATTTTCTCATATTGTCGGAGTAACTTGTTCTACATTTAGTTCTGATAAAGGTGCTACCAATTTAGTTATGATCATTTCCACTACTAGTTCTTGCTCATAAACTCTGATTTGACTTCTATTCAGCTCATCCACCTTGACATTAGCGATCTCCACAATTCTCTGCAATCTCTTGTTATAACATCTATATGCTTTGCTTTCATTAGAATAACCAACAAAAATTCCTTCAGCACATCTAGGAACAAATTTGCCAATGATATCATCTCTCCTGATATAAAATTTACTACCAAAGATTATGAAATACTTAATTGTAGGTGTATTTCCAAACCATAATGCATAAGGTGTCTTACTAATTTCTCCTTTGATATGTACTTTGTTGAATGTATAGACTATTGTGATCACTGTTTCTCTTTAGTAGATATGAGGTAGACTATCTTCCATCATCATTGTTCTAACAACATCCAAGATAGTTTTGTTCTTCCTTTCCAGAACTGCATTTTGCGGAGGTGTCTAGGGAGCAGAAAATTATCTTCTAATACCATGCTTCTCACAAAAGTTATTAAATTAATCAGATGTGAATTCTCCACCATGATCTGACCTCAAACATTTAATCCTCAATCCTGTCTTGATTTCCACTTTAACTTTAAAGATTTTAAACTTTTCAAAATCCTCAAATTTCTCCCTTAGAAAAGTAACCCACATCATTCTAGAATAATCATTAATGGTTAGCATGAAATATCTATCACCTTGAAAACTTTTAACTCTAGCAAGGCCACACAAATCAGTATGAATAAGATCAAGAACATCATTAGATCTATCTTGTATACTCTTCAAAGAGGTTCTGACCTGTTTTCCCATTTGACATTCTTTACATACCGGATTCTAGGGCTTCACAATCTTAGGTAAATCTCTAACTGCCTTAGTTGAACTGATCTTTACAATGCAATCAAAATTCTTATGACATGGCCTTTTATGCCATAGCCAACTCTCATCAATTTGTGCAATTAAACATGTCTTCTCACCAGAATTCAAATGAAATATATTACCTTTTGTTTGTGTCCCGGTTGCAATCTCCAAAACAGATCTGTTAATGATTTTGTATTTTTCATCCTTGAACTCTAATTGAAATCTCTTATCCAATAATTATCCTATACTAAAAAGATTATGCCTCAAACCTTCAACATAATAAACATTATCAATATTGTGCTTACCATCTAATGATATAGTTCATTTTCCTTTGATCATACATTCTTTGTCATCTCTAAATCTAACTAGACTGCCATCAAATTATTGCAAAGATAGAAAATTCCTTTTATCTCTAGTCATATAATGTGAACATCCACTGCCAATTACCCATTGATCCTTATCTTCAATTCTAGAAACATGTGCTTTCTCTTTAGGTACATTCTCTTCCAATGCTAAAACATCTTCCTTGATAGCCAGGAACACCCATTCCTTCCCATTTCCAGAACCACTAGTAGAGTCTTCTACCGATTCATCATCAGAATCAGTCACACCTTCCTCATCCGCTATCTAGCATGATTTATCTTTGTTTTTCCTATAATTATACTTGTTTTGATATCTAGGGTTAGGCTTAAAAGATCTTCTAACTCTCTCTTCAAATCTTGAATTCCTTTCAGAACATCTAGATGCAAAATGACCTATCTTATTACATGCAAAACATTTAAAAGGTTCTTTTCCTTCATACTTACTTCCTCCTAGTCCTTTAGGTACTCTTATAGCAAATAGGGCTTCAAGCTGCTCAAATTATTCATCTTCTCTCTTCATATCATCCAATTCCTTTTCATATAAAGATTTCCAATCTTGCTTGCCGGTTGATGATGCAAATGCATGAAAAGCAGATTCAGACTTCATAGCTCCATAGGGTCCAAATTCTTCAAGCTCAAAAGGAGATAATTTCCCAACCAAGGTATCTCTATTGACAGAAGTATTAGCCATTGTTCTCAACTCATTAATTGTAGTAGCCTTCATCTTGTAAGTGAGTGGTAAAGCTTTCAGAACTTTAGAAACAATTTCATCTTCACTCAAAGTTCCACCATAACATTGAATTCCCATAACAATCTCATTTACCCTTTCCATGAATGCAGTAATCCTTTCATCTTCTTCCATCTTCAAGTTTTCATATCTCACCTGGTAATAATCAAGTTTAGCAATCTTCATAGTAGGGTCACCTTCATTAAGAGTCTCCCACTTATCCCATATAGCCATCACAAATTATTTCTCAGTTAATCCCATTATTTGTTGATCTGAAAGTGCACACAAGAGGGCTTCTCTTGCTCTAAAATAATTCTCAAGATCCTTATCCAAGTTTGTCGGAGGAGGATTTCTAGATGCCAAATTATAAGGTGTAACACCATTCTCTGTGATTTCCCAAATCTCCTTGCCAAGACATCTCATATGAGTCTCCATTTGAATCTTCCATACTCTATAATTTGTTCCATCAAACCTAGGAATATCTCTTTGAAAGATAGCTCTAGATGTACTAGATGAACTTGAATTGTTAGACACCATAAGATCTTCCTCAAGCGGTTAAGCTTCTATAGAGAGGAACAGAGCTCTAATACCAATTGTTAGACAATTCAAATAACCGCAAGACAACTGAAAGAGGGAGGGGGTGAATCAGTTGTCATAGATTACCGAAACCTTTAACAATTAAAACTTCAATACCAGAACCCAAAAGATTAATACCGAAATGCATAAACCAGATATCGGAATAGAAGATAAACCAATTAAGCATACACAATAATCAAAGAATAAATACCATCCACATGGCACCAAGATTTGTACATGGAAAACCCGGTAAAGGGAAAAACCATGGTGGAAAGCCTACCCACAGTCAGATAATACTTTTACAGTAAGTATGTGAATTACAATTGAGGGGCATGTACTTGTAGGAAGGGAAACAACCTAAAACACACTGCTCATCACAAAATGAGTCTCACTGACTACATAGAAAACTAGGCTATAATCTGGAAGAAGGAATAAACCGCAAAGATAGCATCTCATATGCTTGAATACAGTTCTAGTTAAGCTCAATACCGGAGGACTAAATCCTCTTACATAAACCCAACTCGATCACCAATGATCAACCAAATTTTCTACCTTGAATGATTATTACATTATTCACTCATTACATATCCATATTCCATTCCTATGATGATCTACAATAAGATCTTACATCATATATATACAAACCCTCAACCACAAACAATAAGGTCAGCCACCAGACAATAATACAATTACATAATTATAAAACATGTCGGCCTAAGACCAAACAAATAATATCCAACCCATAAGACATCCTGGAAACACATCAAGAGGTCCAATCCACACATTACGTTAAGTTGGTCCAGAACCTAGATACACCGGGACCCAATATAGGTCCACACATGCTAAAGAAATGGTCTCCATCAACCAATTCTTGAACATGATCACCATCAACATCCTCAATCTCCACCAGAAGCCACACCAATACTACTTATGCATATCATCAAAGATATTCATCAAAGCTCTTGCCAATGAAACCCTCACCGAAACAACAAACCAAGCTTACAAGCAAACAGGATAGCATCCGATCACTAGATCAAAACCAACTGACTAAACATGAACATGAATAAGCCAATTCCATAACCCAAACATACCGGAGAAAATACTGGATTATGCCAGATCAAATCCAACCAGATACCAAACAACCTACCAGGACCAAAAGGGTATCGGTAAAGCATCCAAAATAGCTAGCGTTGACATCAATGACAAAACATCAATGCAACACATAATCAATTCCTCCAAATGGCCAACAAGGCATACATCTCTGCTCCTCTTTGATATGTCAGAACACTCTTGTTCATAGAAATAATTGCATCTTTCTTACTATTGATCAATGTATCTATCTGAGGAGTGATAATACTTCTTAATTCTCCAACTTTGCCCAAAACTCTATCCTTTTCTTGATTTAAGCTCTTTATCTTATCAAGTATACTCATAACTTGAGCTTGAAAATTTCTAGTCGAGACTGATTGGGGTGCGTAGTATTGAGATATGCTAGCTAGATGCCGTTCACATTCTTTTATTTTCTTGTCAATGTCAATAATAAACTTAGGCAAAATTAGACATGACTTGTATATTTAACCACCTTCATCTAATGCATCTTGTATATTCTTCATAGTAGTTATCAAACTCACCCTATCTCTCTCAATCATCTTCAAAATTGTCCTTAATCTCATAGCATTAAACTGAGTCAAAACTTTAGCATCTGCTGCTTTTGTCAAAGACACAAAATGGGATTCTACTGCATTGAGCATGCTTCTAAGCTTATCAAAGGGAGTATTTGTTGTATCCGGTTTGAATGATGGAAAAATTTTCTCTAACACATTTGTGTCCAATGTTATCAGCTCTTTGTATACAATGTGAGACTTGAGTAATTCTCCACTTTATTTTTCTTGGGCAAGAGTTGCAAGCTTCATTTATTGAATAGGAGATAGTGAGCTCAGATTTATTGGTCCTTGAGCGAAATCATCTGAGTCTATGACAACCTATTTTCCTTTGTTTGTTGTAGTGTCTCTTGCCACTATTATTGGAGCTTGCTCATCCTTCTCTTCTCCTTTATCCTTCTCTGCCACCTTTGCACTTGCAAATTTTTCACCCTTCTCAACATCAACATCTCCCTTTCCTTCATTAGCTCCTCCAATCTCCTCAGCTGCCTTTTCAGAGTCAACCTCTATTACCGAAGGATTTTGTTTAGCTTCACCAGAGACTCCAACATTCTGACCATAAACATCATTTACTACTGCATGCACATTGGTCTACTCTCCTGAAATGGCTTTCTCATATGGTTGTTCTCCCTGCACATCAGAAACTAGTGTACGCACTTTCAGAATGGAGGTATCAAGTGCCTACTCTTTCGGTTGGGTGTCATATTGTGTGGGATTTACATCATATATGTGCTCTTTCAAAAATTATCTCAAAATTGCTTCGGTCTCTTTAGTCACTTCATCCATTTTGCTAAGAATAATCTTATTAACTCTCTTCTTGCTTCTGAATCCGTCCTTTGCAATCTTTAGCAATCTATCAACTTTAGCTTTAGAAATTATAGAACTTAAATTAACTAATACATATTCTTGTATTCTTTCATTCTCTAAGCTGGATGTATGCCTCTTGGCATCCAAAATATCATACAATCCCTTCAGAATCATAGACAACAACTCTATCAAGGTTTTTCTATAAACATTCATATACCGTACAACTGCTTCCTCTATAGGCCTTTGGTCATTATAATCACAATTTTCATAATATACAGGTACATTCTTCAAGTTACCTTCCTCTAACACTTCATGAATTATTTCATTCAATGTCATTGGGGGTACAATAGTATAAGTACCTTCTATCTTGATAGACTTTAGAACTTCATCCAGCTCAGACTTAGGCTTCCATCTTGATTTGGATCTTTCGGATGGCTCAACTCTAGTTCTTTGTTTCTTGCTCATCTGGGCTTCACCAGATTTAGGCTTCTTCACTGCTCTATCATAGGTAGTTGTCTTCTTCACCTCTCTAACTCCTTCATCAGATTTTGTCTCTACATCTTCAATAGTGGCTACAACATATTCTCTTTGTGGCTTCTCCTTCTTTCACTTTTCAACTCCACCGATTGACTTGTCTTGTGGCTTGAGTGGAGGGACATGCTTCTGAGCACCAGAGGTAGGTGTTGACTTAGTTTTCCTTTGCTTGGTTTTCTTGGGTGGAGTGGAGACCAGTTTTTTCTTCTTAGGCTCTACCACATCCTCCTCCTTCAGAATGTTTTGTTCCCTAGCCCTTTCAACAACTTCTTTTGTTATTCCAATTTGTTCTGCAGGCTCTTCAACTTCTTTTCTGACCTTCCTCTTCCTTGCGGGCTCAGTGAATTTCTTGTGTAGGTCTAGGTGTTTCTCCTTATAAGTACTGAACCTTTCTTCTTTCTCATCTACTGGTTTACTCAATAGGTGTTGAGCATATCCATCAAGTGTATTTCCATCTACTTCATACCCCATGGGCATGATCCAAAGGGTTCTTGGTTTTGCTACCTCCATATGGCATTGAACTTTGTCTACCATGAAACAAATGGTATCTTCATATTTTTCTACAATATCTTTTGGAATCCTCTCTCTGCCTTGCATCATAGTCTAAAATAATTTGAAGTAACCCCACAAAGAAGGTTTCTGAGCTACTACATGACCTAATCCTTGCAAACCTTCTTTGATTTGAACTGCCATCGTGTTCGCCCTAAAATTTTGGCTCCATTAAAACTCATTAAACTCAAACAAATATTTTTAAAATAAAATTGGCGGGAAAATAAATCCTTGTCAACCCATACCAAAGGTGGGTCTTGAGTCCTATGATCCCATTCAACATACTTGGCTTTTCTAGGGTGTCCCTCGAGAAGGAACTTGGCACTTGGTAGATATGTTTTCTGTTTGAGTCGAGTCTCGAGTTGTATGGTAGAAAATTGAATATTCTTCCTTCATTGGGTCCTGCTTTACTGATTGTGCAAGCTTTGTGTTCTTCAGTTGTGGATGTGTGGGACCACTCAGGACTTGGTGGGAATGTCTTTTCCACCTCGACGAGTCTTGAGTAGATGAGAGATTGTGCATTGTGCAATGTGTGAGTTGGAAACTCTATACTCATGAGGCACCCTAAATAATTTCATCAAGCCCTCGGAGTAGGAGGAAGTCGACAATGTATAAAGAAGAATGCGAGCTATCAACTTGACACTCAGAAGATTACCAAAGTCAACTTCAGCAAGCCTTGAGTTCATGAATATGATGTGCAAGAGAATGAAGAGAATACTAAGGAGATGACGCATGTCATTCCCAAATGATAAGGTAGGTTATACGAACAGTTGCAGGTGGTGATTAGGTCAATAACAAAGACCGAAGTTGGCACAAGTGAAGCAAAAGCTCACTGCATTCCTAAGTATAAAATGTGTGGTCAAGAAGCATGAAGATCATGACAAAATCATCTGTTCATAATAAGTCTGTTGTTCTCAAATTCTCATTCCCCTCTTATCCCTTATAAGAAATATAATAACTCTATCTATAAATAAAGAGATCAAAGAAAAAGAACCTCAGAGCAACATAGGACAAGGTTTCAAGAACCTTCTACACTTTGAACTTATCCAAAGTTCAGGCGGGTATATCCATAGTAAACCAGTCCAAAACCAGTGAATCTTATCACCTCAAACCCAAACTGAAATAATAAAACAAAGCTTATGCTCATGTTCAGTGTTGATCTTCACGAAATGTAGAAAGAGAACTACAATTGATACCAGTGCCTTATCCAGGCCACAGAGTCATCTAAATTAAACAAGGATCTCACAATCAAGTATCTCCATACATATCATCACTTCAGCTTCTATCAACTCCATACATGCCTGACATATATAAGAGTCTTTCCTTCTTAGACTAGACACTGTTCATCAGATTCATAGTCTCCAACAAAATAGCATACTGATAGAGATATTCCTTGTGTATTTAATTCCCCTCCTAAAGAAGAAAGCTAAGAAACATATCTATAAAAGACTGCATTACAATCCATGTTTAATTGAATAACCCTAGATTACCCAAATGAAACCAGTAAATTATTGAAAGCACACCAGAAGACAACACAAATTCTAGGCTCGAAATTTTATGGTCTGTATATTAATATTCATTTTGAAAAAATCTTACAAAACTCAGAATATTCTCTATAAACTTAGAAAAAACCCACATAAATTTCTGCAAAGTTTCTTTACAAATTCTTGTGATCCCTTTTTTACTAGTCCTGGTATCCATTTATAATATTATGGATGCATACAAGCTTCGAACCTTCTCAAAAACTTTGTTACAACAATCTTCTTGTTTCAACAAGAAGTTACAAATCTTTTCCATATTCTAACGGCCCCCTTCCCGTGATTGTCATTCAGTGGCTTCTTCTTGAACCTCTGCATCCAGCACTGTATACTTTCTTGTCCACTCTTCATATACGTCATCAACAGGCTATGAGAAGTTAATAACTTTTCCTCTAATCTTGGCCAATCTTTTCCAAGAGTTTCTCATTTTATTGACCTCTGAATTTAGAAAGCCATAGTGTGATTTAATTTTCTCTATCTCCTCAACCATTCTACCAAATAGGGAAGTATCATCTATATTAATGATTCCCTTTATCCTTAATGATAGGTTGGCTCCTAATTCATTAAGCCATATTTGTTTGTCCTTCAATTGAGTTGGACTGGCAAAACCCCCTAGGAATAATTCAAATACTTCCTCATACTCTTTCTTATACAACATGATCTTCCTCTCTACATTATCTACTCCTTCTGCTAACTTTGCTAGATCCTTTGTCATGTCACAAGTGGATTTGATAATGGGGTCAGCCCCTGCCTCATCACAAGATACACATATAAGTTCTAGGTCCTCCTCCCTAGGCTTCCACTTGTCCAAAATAGGCATTAGAATAGCCTTGTCTCCATTGAGATCATTTAACATATCCAAGACTTTACTCATATTGTTATACACCAATGATGATCCTACAGTGTCAGCAAAACTCAAAATTGTGGCCCTCACTCTCTCTTCATATTTATTTGCAAACAGGGTTTGAGCCTATTTTAGCTTCTCCAACTCCTGAGGAGTGATCTCAACTGATTGAGAACTAGAAGGTGCAGGAGAAGGTGGGAATTCAATGATAGGGCTAGTAGATGGAGGTTGTGTAGGAGAAGAAGCAATCATCAAGGTTGAGGACTCACCTCAATGGTATTGACTTGCCAATTGGCTTTTCAAATTAGCAATAATAGTGTCTCGGCTCATTACCTCTCCCTTGGCATCATTGTAAGCTTTTAAAACTGTCTCCAACTTAGCTTGGAGATCTTCCCTTTCCTTTGCTTCCTTTTCTACCACTGCAACACTGAACTTTGCAGTTTCCAAGACTATGCTAGCAGCCTCCACCACTCTCATACTTTGGACCCTCTTTACTATCATGCCTCCAAGGTAGCTAGACTCTGGGGTATCCTTTCTCAGTCTATTTTCATCTCTTTTTAGAGACCATATGACTAGGGCAACATCATCCTTGCTGAAGGTTACTCCTTCCATAGGCTTGGTCTCTTTCCTGACTACCCCTAGAACCAAGGCATCTGCTATATCCCATTCAGGGAGGATGAGTACACCAGCCTTTGCTACCATTTCCCTTCCTTGCTCAGGAGTGATGGTCTTAAACTCAGTGACCATTTCTTGCTTTATTTCTTCCTCCACCACAAGTGCATCCTTGTGGGGCTGCTCACTCTTCCTCTTCTCACATCTAGCATTAAACTTATCAATATTCTGCTTCCACACAAGTTGCATGAAAGCTCCTTAGGTAACAAAGTTGCTATCAGCTAAGAATTCCTCACTGGCCTATTTAATGGCAAGATCTAGTTCCTAGCCTTTGAACTCATTGGTGGTTATGTCCATCTCAGCATCTTTTGGCTCTTTAGGCATTCCATCCTCTACTTCATCATATTTATAGGCAATCTCCCCAAGACTCCCTAACTGCAACAATTTCTCAGTTGTTGCCTACTCATCTCCTATATGAATAGGGGATTGAGATGGGGAATACAAGGGCTCATTAGATTGGACTTCCTTTCCCACCCTTTGCTTCTTTGGGGAGTCCTGAATTTCAATGACATCTTGTATTTTCCTCTTCCCTCTTGAAGTAGAAGGCTCCCCTATTGTTGGCACTAACACACTGTACTTGGATTTTCTATGTAGCACATAGTCACCCAGAGGGATTTCTTTAGCAAATGTAGACCTAGCTAGAACTAGTCTTGCCTTCTCAGGGTTGTTTTTAATCATTGCTTCCCTCTTCTCCTTCAATGTTTGCATTACATCTTCAAAGCAAAGAATTAGGAATTTTGCTTTTTCCTCAAAGGGGTGAAAACTGGACAAAGGGTCATAGGTGGTGTCAAATTGGTGCACAAAATCTAGAGCCTTCTTGTAGGCCACCCATTTTTCTTTCCTTAGCTCCTACGTTTGTGGACATAGACAACTATTCCAGGAAATCATCACAAATTACTCTCTCCTGGTAATTAACTTTCCCTGTGAAGTCCCTTCTGGGTGCCATCTCAATGATATGCAAGTAATTCAATTACTAATCACAACAATTCTTTAACAGAACAAAACCACAATTCAATCAAACTTTCAAGTAATTGGTAAGCAAGATACAAGAAAACTTGTTTTTGGCCTAAAGAACTCTGCTCTGCACTAGCTTTTCCACAACAACTCTTTGAAATGATACCTACATTCAATTAATGTGAGCATATATATGCCAATCAAGTTCTTAATTGTGACATTTACACCACATGCTTCGGGCATCACCTCAGAATTGAATTCATGAATGAATTGAAAATTTTTGCTCCAACAGATCATAAAATGTTTGTGTTTCTATCACTTTCTTGTTTCACCATTTCACGTAGACTAAAATCTGTGCTTCTTCATCAAGCAAAATCACACTAACCATTAGATCCAACAAAACTTGCGTGGATTTTACTTTATTGACTATTCTTCATCCGGCAACAGGCTTAGATATCTTTCACCATTTCGCAAAAGCTAAACATTGTGAACATTCACCCATCAAAACCGTGCAGACCATGCGATTAAAAGGAACTTGATCGGTCTTTATTCAATCCTGTGACTAGCGGTTAACCTTACTAATTGTGCACCAAGCATTTAAGGCTAGCGGTTTTCGCTGTTTTGCGAACGGTAATTATCTTGCATCTTCGGGCTGCAAAATATCGCCCACCGTAGGATCCTTCTTGAGATACCTGCCCTTTAACAAACTTAACCTATAGAAGTGGGCCCTCTGACTCAGCACCATCCGACCTGGAAACCTACTGGCAAAGGAAACCAACGTGTCAATCTTTTATTTGTTGAACAACTTCCACAGGATCCACTTCAGGTCCGCCACGTGTATCTGACAACTTGTCTTTTCGTCAGCGGTCTAATCCATCCGTTCTGCCACGACATCGACCAAGTGGTTGCCATGTCACTTCGCTAATTTGCGAAGGTTAAATCTCAAGCACCTTAGGGTTGTGAAATAGCGTCGACTGTCCGATCAAAAGGAACTTGATCGGTGTTTACCTTCAGCTTTTACTGCTTCGCGGATCTATTTTCCTTTTCGCCACTTCGAGAAGCCTAAAACCCGTGCACCTTCACCTAGCAAAATCGCGTGAGCCATTCGATCAAAAGGAACTTGATTGGTCTTTACCTTAGTCTTTGCCTGGATGCCAGAGCCAATTTCCTTTTTGCCACTTCGCGAAGCCTAAAACCCACGCACCTTCACCCAGTAAAACCGTGCGAGTCGTCCTATCAAAAGGAACTTGATCGGTCTTTACCTTAGTCTTTGCATGGATGCCCGAGCCAATTTCCTTTTCGCCATTTCACAAAGGTTAAATCTCAGTCACCTTTATCTTGCGAAACCGCATGGGTCGTCTGATCAAATAGAACTCAATTGATCTTTATCTTTAGTGAAAACTTGGATGCCAGATGCACTTCTACCTTTCACCACTTCACAAACGGTAACTCATGGGCATCTTAGGGCTGCGAAATCATGCGCACCTTTAGATTAAAAGGAACCTGCTCACTAGTTAGGAAACCCAATTAAAAATTAAGAACTTTAGGAAAAGCTTAGAAAAATAATGCGTTGCTAGACCCGCCTAGGAAGAAATAAGAAGGGGGGGGACACTTCTCATGACAAACGGACCCTTCTTTAAGTGAATAAAGTAACACAAAATTAGAAAGAGAGGGTTTTTCTCAGACACTGGAGCAATTAAGACTTAAACCCTAAACCCTCTTTGGACCTAAAGCAATTAGAGGTAACAAGGCCATGCCAGACTCAAAATTTTCATAAACTTAGCCAATTATGGGACAAGAATACCCATTTTTTAAAAAGTGATAACAACGGCTCTGACTGGGGATGGTTGATCGTAAGATCAACATAAGAATTCAGAAACTCTCTGGAGAAATAGACCAAACACAAGCCCAACAACAACAACTAAAGCAAACCTAAATATATGCAAATAAGGACCTACTGTGCATGGACATCAAGAGAAGTATTGTTTCAGGAATTGTCCATGCACTGGAAATTCCTGTACTTCATCATTCATATTCTTCAAAAAATATGAGTCCTTTCCATTTAGATCATAGACCATAGAGGGGCCGATCCACAGTGACTCAATTTTTTTATGCTTTCCCTTATCCTATCCTTTCGCATTCCATTGAAGAATTACATCACCAATTTGGAACTTTCTCAATGAGGTTCTCTTGTCAAATAGGTATTTGGACTGCAACTGGACCTTTAGATTCCTCTTGTGGGCCAGAGTTCTAATTTCTTCAACTTCCACTATCTGAATCATTCGGTCTTCCATAGGTTCAGATAATTCCTTGTCCTCAGCTTGCAGGAACTTATACACTAGAAGAAAATTATTGACAGACACCCTGGATTGTGTGCCAGAAACTAATTCAAAAGGTGAGACCCGAATAGCCTTTTTGACAGTAGCCTTGTCAGCCCATAAAGCCAATTTTAACTTTTGGTCCCAAGACCTTTTATTCTCTTCCAGGATTTTCTTGATAATATTCAAGAGGCTCTTGTTACTAGATTCAGCTTGCCCATTACCCTGAGGATGATAAGGTGAAGAGTAAGACATAATTATTCCATGACTAGTGCAAAATTCAACAAACTCTTCTGACATGAAGCTCATGGCATTATCCATTACTAGTTTTACAAGGACTCTAAATCTAGTTATAACATTATCCATCAAAAAGTCAATAACAACCTTACTTGTGGCTCTCCTGGTGGGTATAGCTTCAATCCACTTAGTAAAATAGTCAGTAGCTACTATAATCCACCTATGACCTCTTCCTAATTTCTCAACAATCTCTCTAATAAAATCAATGCCCCATTGGACAAAAGGGTCTTCTACTATGACTGGGTTGAGGGGTAAAGCTCCTTCATACTTGAATTTGGATGGAAACTTCTAGCATGGGTCACATCTCCTGACATATTCATGGGCATGTTTAAACAAAGTAGGCCAATAGTACCCAACCCGAACTATCTTACCAACAGTTGTCTTAGCAGAGTAATGATCTCCACACACTCCATCATGCATTTCAGTTAACACTCTCTTAGCCTGGGATTTATCCAAACACATTAGTAATGCCCCATCTCTATTTCTCCAAAATAGATCACCCCGAACAAGGACATATTTCTGTGACTTCAACTTCATAGTTCTTCTCTGATTATGTGTCATTCCTTCTGAAAATGTTGCATCCCTTAAAAAATGTACTATCTCTAAGTACCAGGGCTGTGTTTCAATACTGGTGACAAGGATATTCTCAACTTCAACATTATTTATTTCAACATCAAGAAGGTTTGACTCAACCATAAGCTTGGAAAGGCCTAAACCTCTCACCAATTTGGTGATCTTTATTTCCAAATCAAACTCTTAGATTATGTTTATCCATCTGCATCTCTTACCCGTGTCCTTAGACTGGGATAATATATCTTTGACATCAGCATGTGGGACATATGCAACTACTTGTGCATTTACAAGATATGGCCTAAAAGCTTTCACAGCTTTGACCAAAGCATATGCTTGATTCTCCATGATTTCATATCTTAAATTTGTAGCCTATAAAGATTTGCTATAGAAATCTATAGGATGGTCATATCCTTCATTATCCTTTTGTAATAGAACTGCAGACATTGTGTGATATGAAGCAAAAGAAAACAAAGAGAAAGGCTTACTGTAATCAGGGGATTTCAAGACTGGTGCCTCCTGAATAGCCTTTTTGATCTCAGCAAAAGCCTTTGAAGCTTCTTAATCCCAGCAGAATTTTGTATCCTTTTTAAGCAATTTGATAATGGGCTTGACTATCTCTGCAAAATTTGCAATAAATCTTCTAAAAAAATTAACTTTGCCCAAGAAAGATTGGATACCTTTAACATTCTTTGGTTTAGGCACATTGTTTATTGCCTCAATTCTTTCAGGGTCTATTCTTACTCCTTCTTTAGAGACAATATGCCCTAGCAACTTCCCTTCAGTAATAGCAAAATGACACTTCTTAGGATTTAAAGACACCCCAAAATCCAAAGCCTTACTAAAAACCTATTCTAAATATCCATAGTGGTTATTCGCCCTTTTGGAAAAGCATGTCAAATCATCTTGATATACTACCATGATGATATTGATGAATTCTTTGAAAGCTACATCCATCGCCCTGTGAAAAGTAGCTCCAATATTTTTCAAACTAAAAGGCTTTCTGACATACACATAAGTTCCCCAAGGGGTGGTGAAAGTAGTTTTGAATTGTTCTGATTCTTTTACCAACACCTGGTTATACCCTGAGAACCCATCCATCATTGACAATAGGTCACAACCAGTCACTCTTTGCAACATAGCTTCCATATTAGGAGAAGAATAATTATCCTTCAAGGAAGCAACATTCATGTTTCTAAAGTCAACACAGAGTCTTATGTCCCTATTCTTCTTTCTCACCGGGACCAAATTTAAGACCCATGAGGAATGCCTTATAGGCTTAATAATTCCCCCTTCCCTTAATTTGGTTAGTTCTTGCTGCATCTTGGATTCCAATAGGGGGTTAATAGGTCTTTGCTTTTGTCTAAAAGGCTTAGCATCTGGAAGCAAAGGGACTTCATGCTAAAACAAATCATGTCTATATGCCTTTAGATCTTCATAAGACCAAGCAAATACATGCTTATATTTTTTTAATAAATTAATGAGATTCATTTTGACATGAGGAGGCAACTTTTTCCCAATATATACCACCTTAGGGGATGATTTTGTCCCCAAGTTTACTTCCTCTAGTTCATCCAACTTAGTGGTTGATTGCTGGTGCAGATGACTATCACTGTAACTAAACATACCTTCCAGCTCTACCAACCCTTTAGGTATTTCATTAGTGTCTAGTTGAACTAAATCGTTTCCAAACACAGTTTCTCTATTTTCAACCACTTCCACTAAGGCATTGCAACCAATTTTTTGCCCATCATAGTCATCAATGCACTGTATAAACCTAAGAATACCTTCATCATCAGCAAACACTTGCCAATTATATACATTGTCAGGAATGGCAGGCCTAGCTTTTACTTCAACTGTGGATATACTGGTTAGTGTTGCATCATCATTCTTTAATGCAACATTTGCTAAGAAGTCTGCGATGATATTTTTGGATCTTTCTATCCAATTTATAGAGAATGCACTAAAATGCTCAATGACATCCCATAATGCATGCTTGTATCTTTTCAATCTATCATTCTTAGATGCATACTTAGCCCTAACTTGAGAGATAACCAATTCCGAGTCTCCTAATACTTTTAACAATTGAATTCCATGCCTTTTTGCAACTTCAAGCCCCAATAGCAGGGCTTCATATTCAACAGTATTATTTGTACATTGAAAGGCTAACAAGAAGGAATACTTGAAAGTTATACCTGATGGGGATACAAAGAGAACTCCTGCTCGAGATCCTTCTTTAGAGAAAGCTCCATCAAAATACATTTGCCACAAACCATGTTGTTGAGATTCTAATTCAGTCACAATGGAGTCAGTATTCTTCAATTGGAGTAATATTGGTTGTAATCTAAAATTATCAAGATCCACATCAATCATACAGTTGAGCATGCTAGGATCTACTTGCTCAATTACCCTAGGGGCACGTAGTTCTCTATACAATTTGACTTGATTCCCATTAATTGGGATGGTAGCATATGACAAATCCAACTGAACATTTCCACAAACTACTATAGCCCACGACCTGGATAATAGCATGCCATAATGAGGCTTGGTGTCAGTTATAATAACATCCATCTTATATGTCGCTTCAGGGAATGCTGCTATCTTCACTTCAACATCTCTCATTGTACCTATCACAGGCACTTCTCTGTTATCCATAGCATAGTATTTCCCATTTACTGTACTCACTGACAGTCCTAATTCTTTCATAACACCATAGGGCATTACATTAGCAATTGCACCAGAATCTATCATACAATTTTTAATCAACTGGTTATTCACTAACAAAGTGACATAGAAGGGATCAACCTATGAGGGTTCTTGTGTAATAGTTGTTCCAACATAAACCTCTGGGGTTTGGAACTCCTGATCTTTTTCATCTTTAATTGAACCGGTAGGTAAAACTGTGTTACTGTCAGATATGTTAGAAAATAAAGACAAAGCAGCTTCTCTATGTTCCTTTATTTTCAATAATTCTATCAATGGGAAAGTAAATTTCATTTGGGTAAGAGCCTGAGCCATATCAAATGTGGAATTATTGCTCAACTCAGTATTAGCTTTAGCTCTTTCTGCCTTAGGCAGACTTGCCTTCTTTGTTGTGGTAGCTCCTTGTGTATCATTAGTAACTTTATCATCTGTACCCTTGGGTACTTCTTTAACTTGATCTTTCTTCTCTTGACCAGCTTGAGGCAAAGTAGCACTACTTGTTGCTTTCTTCTGGGATACCTCTTTTATAAACATAGAGCCAATTTCACCTTGATCGCTATCCCTTTTAGTGCTCCTTAAGTTGTAATTGTGCTTGGCTTTGGCTATAGCAGCCTTAGTGAGATTTTTTACTTCTTCATCACTAGGCCTCCTGAGATGAACTTCTCCATATTCGATTGTTACCACATTCAAAGTGGGATGCCAATCAAGTGTTAGTTGTCCTTGGTAGGACCTTTTACTATCCAGCACATCACAATCACTAAATTCACTTTGTAGAGACTCCTCATCACTTTCTATGATAGTTTCAAACATATTAATATCATGCTCAACCTCTTGTCTCATGGATTCTTCAAGGGCTTGAGCTACAACACATTGATGAGGAGAATATGGCCCATCACAAATAATAGACCAAGGAATGTTCTCTATATTATGAATATTTTTTCCTTTTAAAGGATCATGGGTATCTTGGCTCTGAGTATTTTTTGGCTTTTCATTTTGAGGTTTACCATCCTTCCAGGTAGTATTATAAGGCATGTCATGCAACCTGGGAGGTCTGTCTTGCCAGTTATAATGGGGTTTATCATTTTTGCTCACCTTGGCAGTAAGATCTTTCATAGTAGTCACTAACTTCTCTCTTTTATCTTTTTCTTTAGAAACTTTGTTAGGTTGCTGTTTTGTTTCCTGCCATAGCCTACCATCAGTTCTTCTTCCTAATTTTCCAGATGCTTTTCTATTGCTCTCTACATTTATAGAAATTCTAAATGCATCTCTAAGGCTATGTGGATTTTTATCCCTCAAAATATAAGCCATTTTGGAATCAAATGCATTGTAATAAGTGTTCAGGCACATGTTGTCATCTAATCTCATTACTTGATACAATCTATGCATTGCTTTCTGAAATCTAGCATTAAAATTAGTGACTATTTCATTATCAGACTTTCTGATATTGTTAAACTCATTAAGCATGAAGCTCACATTTGTTTTATCACCATACTGTTCCTGAAAGCAATTTTTAAAATCCTCCCAAGATCCAATGCTATTCACAGGAAGACCTCTATACCAGTCTCTTGCATCATCTACTAAAGACTATACAAATAGTTTCATGATGACATCTTCATCCACAATTTCATAATCATTAATCAAGTCACCAAAATATTTTAAGTGCTCTTCTGCACTAATTGCATTATTTCCAGCAAATTTATGAAGTCTATCTCTTAACTCAGTAGGAACATGGTTAGGGTACCTTGGGATTACATAGAAAAAAAAGATGCCTATACAGTTCTGAGTTAATAGGTCTTCTCTGGAATGGGTTAACAACATGGTTATTACCCATGTTCATTCTTACATTGGAGCTCTGAGTTAAATAGATCTGGTTACCTTGGTTAGTACAAAAGGCTTGATTGGTTGTTGCAGTGCTAACAGGCAGAGTTGGCTGAATTTTAACAGGAGGGAGTGGGATTTGCTGAGGAATAGGTTTATTATGATCTACTGAATGAAATGTGATGGGAGGTGCTTTCAGATAGCTAATCTTCCTTTTGACTTCTTGATTAGCTGCTTCTAATTCACACTTTTCTAATTCCATTTGTAAATCTTCCCTCTCTTTTCTCATCCTCTCCATCTCTCTTTCATGTGCTAAAAACCTCTGAGAGATCTCCACTGTAGTCTTAGATCTAGACCCATCTTCCATGCATTTCTTCTTTCCTTTATCAACATCATTTCTAGCAGGTTGTGGGTCACGAAGAACTTCCTTACTTGGTTGGACTACTGACTTATATGCTGGTTTGGTCTTGGGAACTAGAATTTCTCTAGTCATAGGACCTTCATGTTCACTCTTAGCCTTTTCTTGGGAAAGCAACTCAAGGTCAGGGATTTGTCTTAGGACCTTGTCTCTCTCCATCAACTTTGCTTTTACTTCTCTCTCCTTATTTGCTTCCTTTTGTTCTCTTATGGAGATCAAATGATGGACTCTTCTATTCATGTCCTCTATTTCCTAGGATACCTTATCTTCATCAGGGAAGATTTCTTCAGAGTTTGAGATATTGACCTGATCAATATCAATTAAACTGATGTTTCCATCAATTGTTCTAGGTACAGAATCTCTGACTATGTTTGAACTAGTTCTATCTTTGCTAGAAAAACTAGCATGGGATATCCTTTGATTTGAAACATGGACATCTTCTTCATTCCCAAATAAACTAGAATGGAAACCTAAAACATCATGCTCAAAATCGCAGGAAGATGAATTTGAATTTGCATAGATAGGCCTCTCAAATATCTTACCCATATTGGTGCTTTTATGCACCCAAGTAGTATTTGATGCTTCATGAACCACTGATCTCTTTTGACCTCTACGTGACTATTCAGGTAATCCTTCCTACAACATCTCATGAGGATTCTTCTTCATGATGAAAGATCTGGTGTTTTTTCCTCCATGCATTATGCTTGTTTCCTTAAAGAATTTCAATTATTTCAAAAGGACTGGTTAAGATTATCAGAGTCACCACCCACAAAGACTGTGGGAAATATGGAAACAAGCTCTACACAGAAAATTTGCCGATCTTTAAAAATCAAAATCACGAAGATTTTCAAAGAGAGAAAGGAACACATGAATCAAAGGTCAGGAAAACAATTTTGAACACAGATATCCAAACAATATTCTGAACTAATCCAAGTGCCAATCAGCATCTGGATTCACACTATGACTCTCCCCAATAGAGTCACTATTGGCATTATGTGAACCGGCATGAAGACATAATGATATTGTATGTTGTCATTGATGTCAATATGAGACATGGTGTGAACCGGCACATGTGAGAGGCGAAAAGAGAAAGGAACCGGCATATGTATGAACCGGTTTATATGCCAAAGTGAAGTGGCATATTTGTTCAAGATGAACCGGCATGTAGTTATGGGAACCAGCACATGGAAGAATTGTATGACTACCAGTTGGTAGGTAGCTTCCACTTCAAGATTTCTAGTTGGAGTACCTCAAGTCTGTGTGACTCAATCGGTGATCTTCATGTGATGAGTTAGCAGTATAATGGAGGACAGATCATGTTGCCTCATAAGCTCTATGCGCATGAAGGATCTTGCATGAAGAAGACTATTCCTATCTACCTTGGGAATGATGGAAGCCTGTCAAATGGTGATAATGCGTGATGGGTTATCAGCCACCATGAAATTGGTGGATAATGGATGATGGAGAATGTCTTGAGATCGATTCAAGATTGTTGCATTTAATGCAGTATGATTCAACGGTCAGGATCGAACCACTTGAATTGCTTAACCTAACAGGTTTAGGGTTTAGGGTTTTTGCTACTGACCTGTATGTTTCCTATAAGATCGATGTTGTGTTTCTTTCTAAGGTTGTTGGCAAAATTTGTGTGTGTGTATCCTAGGGAAGTGATACGTGATTCTTGCCAAACCAAAGGAGAGAAGGGATACCTTCAAAGTGAATGTGCAGAAGGTGAAGAGGAGCCAAAATGGATCTGCATTAGCATTGAGTGATATTACTAGATCATTGTAATACCTGTTGATCTCTAACCACTTCAACAGTTGTAAAATCCCCTAACAGGGTAGCCTTAACTTGCTTGTTGCAAAATCCCCTAACAGGGTGGTCTTAACAGGCTTGATTCAAATCCCTTAACCAGGTAACTCGAGGTTAATGAGTTCTGAGAAGCTATAGAGCTTAGGAGATCCTTTCAGCTATTGAGTTCTTAAAATCCTCTAATAAGGTGACCCTACTGGGTTTAACCCTTAACTGGATGATCCCTAACAGGATCGGTTCCTAGCATAACCTATTGTAATGTCTTTAACCAGACAAGGCTCCTAACAGAGTAGACTTCTAAAGAGTTCAAAAAGTAGCTTGTGGGTATTCATCCCCACCATGGTTTTTCCCAGTTGGGTTTCCACATGAAAAATATGTGTCATGTGAAATGCTTTTATCTTGTGATGCTTTGTTTTACCTGTTAAGCATATGAAGGTTCTATGTTTTATGCCTGTCTATAAAACATATTGAACTCACTGTTATGAAGATCTAATGATTAAGTTTACCTGTTTATGCATGAGAATATAATGATACTGTAGTATTGAGCTAAGAGGGAAGCTTATTGAGTGACCAGTTCATGACTGATTGAGCTATACTGGATGTTACCGATTGCACTTTGTTTTACCAGTATCCCTATTTGTTAGTCATTTGGAGTATTTGCTATCAAACCGGTTTTGGAATATATTTGTGTTTGTACTGATTCACCCCCCCCTCTCAGTACCGGTTTGGTACTAGTGGTTCATCATTGAGTTATCAATTGGTATCATAGCACTCCAAGTCCTCTGTGTTGTAAGCTTAATCGCTTGATGAAAAGATCCTAGTCAAATGATGAAAAGGGAAGGTCCAAAGTTTAACAGGGAAAATTTTGGTATATGGAAAGACGAGATGAAGATATTCATCAAAATCATGGGTGTTCAACACTGGAGTTATGTTGAAAATGTATATGTTGTTCCTATCGGTACTCTCACCAATGACCAAAAGAGAGAGATACGAGAAAATGGGCAAGTCATGGAAGCCCTCATCAGTAGTCTATCTGACATTGAGTTTATTGATGTTCAGGACAAGGAAAATCCCAAAGAGGTATGGGATGCTCTTGAAAATATATATGGTGGTGATGAGCATGTAAACAGGCTAAGGAAGAAAGCCTGAGAGGGAAGTTTGAAGACATGTAGATGGTTGAAGGAGAGACCATTCAGCAGTACGGAATAAGAATCAAAATGGTTGTTGGAGAAATCAAGAGTGCAGGTGGTAAAATAGAAGATTCCACTATGGTAAGCAAAGTCCTGAGATCCCTGTTGTCGGTCTATGCAATAAGGGTTGCTGCTATTCAGGAGCTGAGATCAATAGACAAGTCTAAGGTGTCCTTGGACTCCATCATAGCCAAGTTGACAGCCTATGAGCTGAATAGTTTTGATGGCAGTGTTCAATAGATAGAATCGGCTTTTAAAGCCTCTGCTATACCATCCAGAAAAGGAAAAGAGGCTAGCACTAGTGGGGAACCTAATCAGAGTAGAGAAATGAATGATGAAGAGTTTTTGATGGAATCTGAAGCACTTCTTGCCAGGAAATTCTCAAAAGGAACTGGTAAATACAAACGTAAGCTACCTTTGAAATGTTTTTCCTGTAACCAGATAGGACATATTTCTATGAATTGTCCTAATAGCGACAACAAGGATAAACCGGAAAGGTTCAAGAAATTCAAAGGAGGAAACCAGAGAAACTATTTTGTGGTAGTTGATGAAGGTGTCACAGATGAGGAATCAGAAGATGAAGAGAATGAAGACATTGTGTTTGTTGCTGTAAAGGAAGATGTGACAGACAAGAAGGTTCTTGTCTCCTGGTTTGATAATTCAAATGAGTGGATCATTCACAGTGGATGTTCTCACCATATGACTGGTGACTGGAGCAAGTTTCTATCCTTAGAGGAGTATGATGGTGGTGTGGTTCGTTTTGGCAATGATTGACCATGCATGGTCAAAGGCAGAGGGTCCATCTCTTTGAATGGAAAGAGTAGTGTTGACAATGTGTACTGGGTTGATGGTCTTAGACACAACCTTCTAAGTGTTGCCCAGCTAAATGACAGTGGCCTCACTCTGCAATTCAAGAATGGAGCTTGCAGAATCAAAGGAAAAGATGGTAAATTGGTGGCCACCAGCATGCAGACCAAAGGTAACCTATTTCATCTTAATGCAAATATAAGTACATGTCTTATGGCTAAGCTTGATGATAGCTAGATATGGCATAGGAGACTCTACCAAGTAAACTTTGATAACATTGTAAAGGCTAGTAAGATCAAGTTAGTTAGAGGGTTGCCAGTGCTAAATAAACTGGATAATATCTTGTTTAGAGAATGTCAACTGGGGAAAATGTCTTCCTCAACTTTTAAAGGTAAATCTTTCACTGTTGACAACTTGCTTGATCTTGTACATACTGATTTGTGTGGTCCTATGAAAACTAGAAGTGTGCAGGATGATAGGTACTTCATGATCCTCACTGATGACTTCTCAAGAATGATGTGGGTCACATTCTTGAAAGACAAGTCTGAAGAATTTGGGAAATTCAAAGCTTTTAGAGAATTAGTGGAGAAGGAAAGCGGTAAAAGGATCAAATGTCTTAGAATTGATCAAGGAGGGGAATTCACTTCCAGTGAATTCAACAAGTATTGTGAAGAATTTTGCATCAAGAGATAGCTGTCTGCCCCCCGGACTCCACAGCAAAATGGCCTAGTAGAGAGGAATAACCGGACTGTGGTTGAAGCAGCTAGAACCATGTTGATTCAAGGAAAGGTAGCTCACACCTTTTGGAGAGAAGCAGTGAGGACTATAGTCTACACTATGAACTGGGTACTCATCAAAAAGGGTAAGGACAAAACTCTTTATGAGTATTGGACCGGTAAGACACTTGTGGTTAGCTACTTTAAGGTATTTGGTAGAAAATGTTACATCAAGAGGAGTGAACATCAGGGAAAATTTGAAGCTAAATGTGATGAGGGAATATTTCTAGGATATTCCACCAAGAGTAAAGCTTTCAAGTGCTACAACAATAGGACTCAGAGAATTATGGAAAGCATCAATGTAAGAGTTGATGAATCCTTTGAGAAGACTGAGGAAACCGGCAGTGAGCAAGCTGTAAATGAACCGGTTGCAACCTTCTGGGAACCAGTTGTCAGTCAACCAAGTACCAGTAACAGTGTTCCTGAACCGCTGAATGCTGATACTGATGAAGATGAGGATGAAGAGGAAAAGCAAGAAGAACCAGTTAAGACCATTCCTCGGTATGTCAAGCCGAATCATGATCCTAAGAAGATCATAGGAGATAAGGATGCAAGAATCCTTACAAGAAGAGAGATCAGAGAAAAATCATGTATGGTCTCTGAATTTGAGCCTAAATCATTCAAAGAGGCTCAAAAAGATGAAGACTAGATCAAGGCAATGTAAGAAGAACTTGACCAGATAGAGAAAAATGGTACATGGTCCTTGGTACCCAGACCAGAGCATAAAAATGTCATTGGCACCAAATGGGTGTTCAGAAACAAGTTGAATGAGGATGGCATAGTGATTAGGAATAAAGCCAGATTGGTATGCAAAGGATATGCTCAAGAAGATGGAGAAGACTATGGAAAAACCTTTGCTCCTATAGCCAGATTGGAAGGAGTTCGTATGCTTCTTGCATATGCAACTTTTAAGAGGTTCAAGGTATATCAAATGGATGTAAAATCTGCATTCCTAAATGGTGTACTTGAAGAGGAGGTGTATATTGAGAAACCAGATGGGTTTGCCCTATCTTAAGACAGTGACATGGTATGTAGGCTACATAAAGCATTATATGGTCTAAAGCAAGCACCTAGGGCATGGTATGAGCACCTACATTCCCATCTTGTGAAGATTGGATTTGAGAGAACAAGTGAAGATAGCAATATCTACTTGAAGTCTGAAGGAGATTAGATCCCAATCTATGAAGTTTTTGTTGATGACATCATCTTTGGAGGAGATGACAAGATGAGTCATGAGTTTGCTGATGAGATGAAGAAAGATTTTGAGATGTCACTCATAGGGGAGATTAAGTTCTTCATTGGACTATAGATCCAGTAGATGGAAGATGAAATCTTTATCACTCAGTCCAAATATGTCAAAGAGGTACTGAAGACCTTTGGCATGGAAGATAGCAAACCGGTTGGTACACCGATGGTGACCGGTTGCAAATTGACAAAAGAGGATGATTCTGCACTAGTTGATGAGAAGGAATACCAATCAATGATTGGTAAGTTGCATTATGTAGTGCATAGCAGACTGGATATTGCACATGTAGTTGGCATTACTGCAAGATTACAAAAGAGTCTAAGAGAATCTCACTTGATTGCATTCAAGTGGATTCTTAGGTATCTGAAGGGAATAGTTGACTATGGATTGTGGTACCCATACAGCAATAATTTCAATCTGAAAGTGTTCACAGATTCTGATTGGGCAGGTAATGTGGATGATTGGAAAAGCACTACCGGTGGTGCTTTCTTTCTTGGTGGTAGACTGGTCTCATGGATGAGTAAAAAGCAGAGTTGTATCTCTCAGTCTATAGCAGAAGCGGAGTATGTTGCAGCTTTCATGAACTGCACTTAGACAATCTAGATGAAGCATGTTTTAAATGGCTTCAAAATACCTGTATCTGAACCGTTAAGGATATTCTGCGATAACACAAGTGCTATCAATATATCAAAGAATCCAGTTTTACATTGTAAAACCAAGCATTTTGAGCTTAGATATCATTTCTTGAGGGAAAAGGTTCAGAATAAAGAGATTGCACTGTAGTATGTGTCTAGTAAGGAGCAGTTAGTAGACATATTCACCAAGCCTCTCCCAAAGACAACATTTGTGCATTTGACAGGTGAATTAGGGGTATTGCCCCTTTAGGAGGTGAACTAAAAGTAATTGTTCCACATCAATCAGGTACTGGAAAGACAAATTTTTTGGTTGATTGATGTGTTGAAGGATGCTACTCCTCAGGGGGAGCAACATGATGGAACAAAGATGCTTGTACCTCCACTTTGGTAGTGTTGTCAAAGGGGGAGAAGGAGTGAAGTGAAAAGATATCTACAACAAATGGGGAGAAGATGTGAAGTAGAGAAGATATCTTTTGTATATTGCCATTAATGCCAAAGGGAGAGATTGTTGGCATTATGTGAACTGGCATGAAGACATAATGATATTGTATGTTGTTATTGATGTCAATATGAGACATGGTGTGAACCAACACATGTGATAGGTGAAAAGAGAAAGGAACCGGCATATGTATGAACCGGTTAATATGCCAAAGTGAAGCGGCATATTTGTTCAAGATGAACCGGCATGTAGTTATGGGAACTGGCACATGGAAGCATTGTATGACTACCAGTTGGTAGGTAGCTTCCACTTCAAGATTTCTGGTTGGAGTACCTCAAGTCTGTGTGACTCAATCGGTGATCTTCGTGTGATGAGTTAGTAGTATAATGGAGGACAGATCATGTTGCCACATAAGCTTTGTGTGTGTGAAGCATCTTGCATGAAGAAGACTATTCCTATCTACCTCGGGAATGAGCGAAGTCTGTCAAACGGTAATAATGCGTGATGGGTTATCAGTCGCCATGAAATTGGTGGATAATGGACGATGGAGAATGTCTTGAGATCGATTCAAGATTGTTGCATTTAATGCAGTATGATTCAATGGTCAGGATCGAACCGCTTGAATTGCTTAACCTAATAGGTTTAGGGTTTAGGGTTTTTGCTATCGACCTGTATGTTTCCTATAAGGTCGATGTTGTGTTTCCTTCTAAGGTTGTTGGCAAAAGTTGTGTGTGTGTATCCTAGGGAAGTGATACGTGATTCTTGCCAAACCAAAGGAGAGAAGAGATACCTGCAAAGTGAATGTACAGAAGGTGAAGAGGAGCCAAAATAGATCTGCATTAGCATTAAGTGTTGTTACCAGATCATTGTAATACCTGTTGATCTCTAACCACTTCAACAGTTGTAAAATCCCCTAACAGGGTAGCCTTAACTGGCTTGTTGCAAAATCCCCTAACAGGGTGGTCTTAACAGGCTTGATTCAAATCCCTTAATTGGGTAACTCGAGGTTAATGAGTTCTGAGAAGCTATAGAGCTTAGGAGATCCTTTCTGCCATTGAGTTCTTGAAATCCTCTAACAAGGTGACCCTACCGGGTTTAACCCTTAACCGGGTATCCCTTAACTGGGTGATCCCTAATAGGATCGGTTCCTAGCAGAACCTATTGTAATGTCTTTAACCGGACAAGGCTCCTAACAGAGTGGACTTCTAAAGAGTTCAAAAAGTAGCTTGTGGGTATTCATCCCCACCGTGGTTTTTCCCAGTTCGGTTTCCACATGAAAAATATGTGTGTCATGTGAAATGCTTTTACCTTGTGATGCTTTGTTTTACCTGTTAAGCATATGAAGGTTCTATGTTTTATGCCTGGCTATAAAACATATTGAACCCACTGTTGTGAAGATCTGATGATTAAGTTTACCTATTTATGCATGAGAATATAATGATACTGTAGTATTGAGCTAAGAGGGAAGCTTATTGAGTGACCAGTTCATGACTAATTGAGCTATACTAGATGTTACCGGTTGCACTCTATTTTACCAGTATCCCTATTTGTCAGTCATTTGGAGTATTTGCTGTCAAACTGATTTTGGACTATATTTGTGTTCATACTAATTCACCCCCCCCCTCTCAGTACCGGTTTGGTACTAGTGGTTCATCATTGAGTTATCAGTAGCCACTTTTGTTGTTCTCAAATTCTGATTCCCCTCTTATCTGTTATAAGAAATATAATAACTCTATCTGTAAATAAAGAGATCAAAGAAAAATAACCTCAGAGCAACATATGACAAGGTTTCAAGAACCTTCTACACTTTGAACTTATCCAAAGTTTAGGCGGGTATACCTTCTGTGAATAATCTCACACTTTTAAAATAGATCCATAGTAAACTAGTCCAAAACCAGTGTATCTTATCGCCTCAAACCCAAACTGAAATAATAAAAGAAAGCTTATGCTCATGTTCAGTATTGATCTTCAAGAAATGTAGAAAGAGAACTACAATTGATACCAGTGCCTTATCTAGGCCACAGAGTCATCTAAATTAAACAAGGATCTCACAATCAAGTATCTCCATACATATCATCACTTCGGCTTCTATCAACCCCATACATGCCTGACATATATAAGAGTCTTTCCTTCTTAGACTAGACAATGTTCATTAGATTCATAGTCTCCAACAAAATAACATATTGACAGAGATATTCCTTGCGTATTTAATTCCCCTCCTAAAGAAGAAAGCTAAGAAACATATCTATAAAAGACTGCATTACAATCCATGTTCAATTGAATAACCCTAGATTACCCAAATGAAACCAGTAAATTATTGAAAGCACACTAGAAGACAACACAAATTCTAGGCTCGAAAGTTTATGGTCTGTATATTGATATTCATTTTGAAAAAATCTTAACAAACTCAGAATATTCTCTGTAAACTTATAAAAAACCTAGATAAATTTCTGTAGAGTTTCTTTACAAATTCTTGTGATCCCTTTTTTACTAGTCCTGGTATCCATTTATAATATTATGGATGCATACAAGCTTCAGACCTTCTCAAAACATTTGTTACAACAATCTTCTTGTTTTAACAAGAAGTTACAAATCTGTTCCATATTCTAACGGCCCCCTTCCCGCGGTTGTCATTCATCGGCTTCTTCTTGAACCTCTACATCGAGCACTGCATACTTTCTTGTCCACTCTTGGTACATGTCATCAGCAAGCCATGAGAAGTTAATAACTTTTCCTCTAATCTTGGCCAATCTTTTCCAAGAGTTTCTCATTTTATTGACCTCTGAATTTAGAAAGCCATAGTGTGATTTAATTTTCTCTATCTCCTCAACCATTTTGACAAATAGGGAAGTATCATATTTATTAATGATTCCCTTTATCCTTAATGATAGGTTGGCTCCTAATTCATTAAGCCATATTTGTTTTTCCTTCAATTGAGTTGGACTGGCAAAACCCCCTAGGAATAATTCAAATATTTTCCCATTCCTTTGATTCCTTTTCTGCCACTGCAACACTGAACTTTGTAGTTTCCAAGACTGTGCTAGTAACCTCCACCACTCCAGTACTTTTTACCTACTTTACTATCATGCCTCCAAGGTAGCTGGACTCTGGGGTATCCTTTCTCTTTGTATTTTCATCTCTTTTTAGAGACCACATGACCAGGGCAGCATCATCCTTGCTGAAGGTTACTCCTTCCATAGGCTTGGTCTCTTTCCTAACTGCCTATAGAACCAAGGCATCTGCTATATCCCATTCAGGGAGGATGAGTACACCAGCCTTCGATACCATTTCCCTTCCTTGCTCAAGAGTGATGGTCATAAACTCAGTGACCATTTCTTTCTTTATTTCTTCCTCCACCACAGCTGCATCCTTGTGGGGCTGCTCACTCTTCCTCTTCTCACATTTGGCATTAAACTTATCAATATTCTACTTCCACACAAATTGCATGAAAGCTCTTGAGGTAACAAAGTTTCTATCAGCTAAGAATTCCTCACTGGTCTGTTTAATGGCAAGATCCAGTTCCTGGCCTTTGGACTCATTGGTGGTTATGTCCATCTTAGCATCTTATGGCTCTTTAGGCATTCCATCCTTTACTTCATCATATGTATAGGCGATCTCCCCAAGAATCCCTAATTGCAACAATCGCTCAGCTGCTGCCTGCTCATCTCCTATATGAATAGGGGATTGAGATGGGGAATACAAGGGCTCATTAGATTGCACTTCCTTTCCCACCCTTTGCTTCTTTGGGGAGTTCCGAACTTCAATGACATCTTTTATTTTCCTCTTCCCTCTTGAAGTCGAAGGCTCCCCTGTTGTTGGCACTAACACACTGTACTTGGATTTTCTATGTAGCACATACTCACTCGGAGGGATTGCTTTAGCAAATGTAGACCTAGCTAGAACTAGTCTTTCCTTCTCAGGGTTGTTTTTAATCACTGCTTCCCTCTTCTCCTTCAATGTTTGCATTACATCTTGAAAGAAAAGAATTAGGAATTTTGCTTTTTCCTCAAATGGGTGAAAACATGACAAAGGGTCATAGCTGGTGACAAATTGGTGCACAAAATCTAGAGCCTTCTTGTAGGCCACCCATTTTTCTTTCCTTAGCTCCTACATTTGTGGACATAGACAACTATTCCAGGAAATCATCACAAATTGCTCTCTCCTGGTAATTAACTTTCCTTGTGAAGTCCCTTCTGGGTGCCATCTCAATGATATGCAAGTAATTCAATTATACTAATCACAACAATTATTTAACAGAACAAAACCATAATTCAATCAAACTTTCAAGTAACTGGTAAGCAAGATACAAGAAAACCTATTTTCGGCCTGAAGAACTCTGCTCTGCACCAGCTTTTCCGCAACAACTCTTCGAAATGATGCTACATTCAATTGATGTGAGCATATATACAACAATCAGTTTCTTAACTGTGACATTAACACCACATGCTTCGGCCATCACCTCAGAATTGAATTCATGAATGAATTGAAAAATTTCACTCCAACGGATCACAAAATGTTTGTGTTTCTATCACTTTCTTGTTTCACCATTTCGTGAAGCCTAAAATCCATGCTTCTTCATCAAGAAAAATCATGCCAACCGTTAGATGCAATGAAACTTGCATGGATTTTACTTTATTGACTATTCTTCATCTGGCGACATGCTTAGATATCTTTCGCCATTTCACGAAAGCTAAACATCGTGCACATTCACCCAGCAAAACCGCGTGGGCCGTCTGATCAAAAGGAAGTTGATCGGTCTTTATTCTATCTTGTGATTGGCAGTTAACCTCACTAACCATACACCAAGCATTTAAGGCTAGCGGTTTTTGTTGTTTCATGAATGGTAAATACCTTGCATCTTCGGGTTGTGAAATAGCACCCACCGTAGGATCCTTCTTGAGATACCCATCCTTTAACAAACTTAACCAGTAGAAGTAGGCCCTCTGACTCAATACCATCCAACCTAACAACCTACTGGAAAACGAAACCAATGTGTCAATCTTTAATTCATTGAGCAACTTCCACGGGATCCACTTCAGGTCCGCCACGTGTATCTGACAACTTGTCTTTTTGTCAGCGATCTAATCCATCCGTTCTGCCACGACATCGACCAAGTGGCTGCCATGTCACTTCGCTACTTTGTGAAGGTTAAATCTTAGGCGCCTTAGGGCTATGAAATAGTGCCGACCATCCGATCAAAAGGAACTTGATCAGTATTTACCTTCATTTTTTACTACTTCGCGGATCCATTTTCCTTTTCGCCACTTCGCGAAGCCTAAAACCCGCACACCTTCACCCAGCAAAACCACATGAGCCGTCTGATCAAAAGGAACTTGATAGGTCTTTACCTTAGTATTTTCCTAGATGTCGGAGCCAATTTTCTTTTCACCACTTCATGAAGCCTAAAACCCACACACCTTCACCCAGCAAAACTGCGCGAGCCGTCCAATCAAAAGGAACTTGATCGGTCTTTACCTTAGTCTTTGCCTGGATGTCGGAGCCAATTTCCTTTTCTCCATTTCACGAAGGTTAAATCTCAGTCACCTTTATCTTGCAAAACCATGCAAGCCGTCTGATCAAATAGAACTTGATCTGTCTTTATCTTTAGTGAAAACCTAGATGTCGGACCCACTTCCGCCTTTCGCCACTTTGCGAATGGTAACTCATGGGCATCTTAGGGTTGTGAAATCACGTGCACCTTTAGATTAAAAAGAACCTGCTCACTGGTTAGGAAACCCGATTAAAAATTAAGAACTTAAGTAAAAGCTTAGAGAAATAATGCACTGCTAGACCCGCCTAGGAAGAAATAAGAAGGGGAGGGGGACACTTCTCACAATAAACGGACCCTTCTTTAAGTGAATAAAGTAACACAGAATTAGAAAGATAGGGTTTTTCTCATACACTGGAGCGATTAAAACTTAAACCCTAAACCCTCTTTGGACCTAAAGCAATTAGAGGTAACAAGGCCATACCAGACTCAAAATTTTCATAGACTTAGCCAATTATGAGACAAGAATACCCATTTTTCAAAAAGTGATAACAAAGTCTCAAATGGATAAGTCATAAGTTGTTCACAGATAATGGGATAGGGAGATCAAGGTGACAACAATTAAAGATCTGCATGGATAAATACAGTGATGATTTTTGAAAGGAAAAGGATGACCAAATTGGTAGTGGAGATAAAAAAGGGATGGTTTTAAAAGCATAAAGCAAGAAAGATAGCATGCATGAGTAATTTCATAAGAATGAGTTATTTTTAATAATCCAAAATCCTTATAAAAGAGGCATTGATTTGCAGCTCAAGAAACTAGTTGTCACAATAGTCCAACATGTTATCATGAAGATGGTTGCAGAAGAAAAATTCTCATTTGCAAGGCGATATTGTGCGTTCATGAGTTTTAAGCTTTATGACACAGGATGGAGAACATTGGGAATAACTATTTTACAAGTGAAGAGGCCTTGAAAATGCATTGGACAAGCAAAGGGGACTTGAAAGGCCCTTTTAGTCGCAAGGATCCTTTCAGGGCACTAGTACATTTGGAGCGATTTTTCAATGAGCATTCGTCGAAACTTAGTCAACCAAATATCAGAATTCAGATGTATTCGGGGAGAAAATCCTTGTCGCTATGTTTTTGTCGGTGATTCTAACGATGGGATTCACGTCAAAATTTTGATGACCCCACGTTAGAAATTTTTTATGCACCCGCGACATGTTTTTTGATGAGAAGATGTCAGAATTCCAACCTCATTGCATCCTTTATCGCAATAACCTTTGCCAATGACCCTATATTTATCATCGTAACCTTTGCTGATGTATTTTACTTTTTCCAGTGTCCATCAGGATAAGTCTTACTAATAGCCTCATTGGCTATCAACAAGACAAGATTTCTCCATTGCATCTA